>NW_027182279.1:32232429-33687429 GCF_029961685.1 Aristolochia californica | reverse complement strand
CTCGGTACGTATATTATTATCCTTGGCAGATAATTCATCATGGCCAATATATCAACTGGATGTCAAAAATGCCTTTCTCAATGGCGATATAAAAGAAGAAATTTATATGCACCAACCACCTGGATATGTGGTTGAGGGGGAGTCCGTTGTCCCCTTAAAACATCTCTATATGGGCCAAAGCAATCCCCACGGGCATGGTTTGAAAATTTTAGTCAAGCCATCATACGGGCAGGTTTTTACAGATGCTCTACAAACCACTCAGTATTTATTGAGAACATAGCAAGAGGTAAGGTGATTCTAGTTGTTTATGTTGATGATATCATTTTAACTGGAAGTGACTCTGAGGACATTCAAAAATAAAAGAAAAAATATGTGCTGAATTCCAGACAAATGATCTTGGATTACTAAAATACTTTTTGGGTATTGAGGTCAAAGAAAATATGCCCTTGATATACTAGAAGAAACAGGTATGTTGGGATGCAAACCGGTAGGCACTCCTATGGATGAAAATACAAAGTTATGTGGAGGCACTGGAGAAGACAAAGCACATCAAAGTTGATTGCCACTTTATATGAGAAAAATTCCAAGCTGGTCTCTTATCCCTGAAGCACATTTCCTCACAAAATCAAGTTGTAGACATCCTCACAAAACTAGTCACTCACAAGATCATGTCTACCATTTGCAGCAAGCTGGGTGTTTATGACGTCTTCTCATCCCTAGCTTGAGGGGGAGTGTTACAATATGGGGCCCACCATGGTGCTCAAGCTGCTGGGACCACCAGGAGGACGTAGGTCATCAAGAACAATCCTAGAGGACTTGGGACACAAGCACAATCCACTCCCAAAGCAAGCTCGAGTAAAGGAATCAAGAAGCAAAAACTGAGTTGATTTAGAAGACTTGAAGATCAAGTGGGGCCCACTAGGATAAGGTCACGAGCTTGCCTATCCCTTATATTCATGTGGATAATAAAGAACTCCTAGCTCTACCCCAATTAGTCTTCTAGGAGTTCTACTTTGAATAGACTTACTTATATTGAGACTTACTTATATTGAAGAGTTAGAGTTAGAATGTAATTAGGATTGAATGACAACTTATATGAGGACTCTACCTCCTCCTCTCCTACATATAGAGAGGTTGTAATTCTGAATTAATCAAGCAACACATTCAATTCCGAGTTTGTTCTCTCTCTCTCTCCCTCTCCTTGCATGGCGCAGCACATCCTTTCCCTTTTAATTTTTTCTGCTCTACCGAGAGCTTTTCTCCCCCTTTCTCTCTTTTTCTTTCTTCTTTATTTTGCTCATGATTATCGAAAAGGGGTCCTAAATCCAACATGTTGTGATCTATTTGCCTTATCTTTTTGTTTACGAGCAAAATGGACGAGTGAAAACTCAAGTTTGGATTTGAAAAAAAATAGAACATCCAAACTAGAAATGCACAAATGTTGAGATAGATAATTCCAAAAGTATCTGTGATTTTTAAGGATTCTAAACTCTTTTAGTTTTTTATATATTACGTTTTGCAATCATCGCAAACGAGGGGGGGGGGGGGGGGGTGTACGAGGCATTTTTAACTCAGTGTTGACTCCTAAACCATAAGTCATTTCTAACTAAAATTATAGCCGTTACATATCATTAATCAATCACAACATTTACGATGATCTATGATTGTTAGGTCCGCTTTTTGTAAATAGGCAAATAGTGGGTTGTTTGGCTCTAGTAAATAACCACCGCACATTAACTTGTGAATTTAATTTCTTCTACTCCAAATTTTTGGATCATTAGGTCATTTGCATCTTCAACATGTTTCAAACATGCATATCCATATTTAAAACATGTTAGGATCAATTAGAAATCTCTTTCTTATAAAATTCCACCAAGCTATTAGGGGTTGTACTAATGGAATTTCCAAAGCATGGATAACAAAACTTTGGTGTTCATTTTAAGTGCGTGAAATAATTTTCTTCACTTTCATTTATTATAGTTTTCAATTTTTTGCATACATAAACTCTAAAATTTTGATTTTTTGTTATCTATTTGCCGTATCTTTTTGTTTAGTTGAAAAATGGGAGAGTGAAAACTCAGGTTTGCATTTGAAAAAAAATTGAAACATCCATAACAGAAATGCACAAATGCTGAGAGAGATAATTCCAAAAAATATTTGTTATTTTTAAGGATTGTAAACTCTTTTAGTTTTTTGTATATTAGGTCTTGCAATCATCAGAAAAGGGGGGGGCATGACATTTTTAACCGAGTGTTGACTCCCAAACCATAAGTCATTTCTTACAAAAAATTATAGCAGTTAGGGGTCATTAGTTGATCAAAAAATTTATGATGATCTATGATTGTTAGGTCCGCTTTTTGTAAATAGGAAAAAAGTGGGTTGGTTGGCTCTTGTAAATATCCCACCGAACGTTAACTTGAGAATTTAATTTTTTCTACTCCTTGAAATTTTTGTATCATTAGGTCATTTGCTTCTTCAACATGTTTCAGGCATGCATATCCATAATTGAAACATGTTAGGATCAATTAAAAATCTCTTTCTTATAAAATTCTTCCAAGCTATTAGGGGTTGTACTAGTGGAATTTCCCAAACATGGATAACAAAACTTTGGTGCTCATTTTTAGTGCGTGGAATAATTTTCTTCACTTATATTTATTATAGTTTTCAATTTTTTGCATACATAAACTTTAAAATTTTCATTGTTCTGTGATCTATTTTCCTTATCTTTTTGCTTAAGAGAAAAATGGGAGAGTGAAATCTCAAGTTTGAATTTGAAAAAAAAATTGAACATCCAAACTGGAAATGCACAAATGCTAAGAGAGATATTTCCAAAAAGTATTTTTTATTTTTAAGGATTGTAAACTCTTTTAGTTTTTAATATATTTGGTTTTGCAATCATCGAAAAAGGTGGGGGGGGGGGGATACATTTTTAACGGAGTGCTGACTAAACCATAAGTCATTTCTAACAAAAATTATAGCCATTAGACATCATTAATTGTTCACAACATTTACGATGATCTATGCTTATTAGGTCCGCTTTTTTTAAATAAGAAAACAGTGGGTTCTTTGGGTCTGGTAAATATCCCTCTGTACGTTAACTTGAGAAATGAATTTTTTATTCTCCTTGAAATTTTTGGATCCATAGGTCATTTCCATCTTCAATATGTTTTAAGCATGCATATCCATATTTAAAACATGTTAGGATCAATAAAAAATCTCTTTCTTATAAAATTCCACCAAGTTATTAGGGGTTGTACTAGTGGAATTTCCAAAACATGGATGGCAAAACTTTGGTGTTCATTTTTAGAGCGTGAAATAATTTTCTTCACTTACATTTATTATAGTTTTCAACTTTTTACTTACATAAACAACTCTAAAATTTTCATTTTGTTGTGATCTATTTGCCTTATCTTTTTGTTTACGAGAAAAATGGGAGAGTGAAAACTCAAGTATGGATTTGAAAAAAAATTGAACATCCAAAATGGAAATGAAAAAATATTGAGTGAGATAATTCCAAAAATTATCTTTGATTTTTATGAATTTTAAACTCTTTTAGTTTTTTAAATATTAGGTTTTGCAAAGTTTTGAAGGGGAGGAGGGGGAGGGGGTTGCATTTTAATCTTGGTATTGACTCCCAAACCATAAGTCATTTCTAACAAACATTATAGCCGTTACATATCATTAATCAATCAAAAAAATTATGATGATCTATGATTGTTAGGTCCGCTTTTTTTAAATAGGCAAAAAGTGGGTTGTTCGGCTCAGGTAAATATCCCACCGCACATCAACTGGAGAATTTAATTTTTTCTACTCTTTGAAAATTTGGGATCATTAGGTCATTTGAATTTTCAACATGTTTCAGGCATGCATATCCATATTTGAAACATGTGAGGATCAATTAAAAATCTCTTTCTTATAAAATTCCACCATGCTATTAGGGGTTGTACAAGTGGAATTTCCCAAACATGGATAACAAAACTTTGGTGTTCATTTTTAGTGCTTGAAAGAATTTTCTTCACTTACATTTATTATAGTTTTCAATTTTTTGCATACTTAAACTCTAAAATTTTCATTTTGTTGTTATCTATTTGCCTTATCTTTTTTTACAAGAAAAATGGGAACTGAAATCTCAAGTTTTAATTTGAAAAAAAATTTAACATCCAAACTGAAATGCACAAATTCAGAGAAAGATAATTCAGTAAAGTATTTGTGATTTTTAAGGTTTGCAAAGTCTTTCAGTTTTTTATATATTAGGTTTTGCAATCATCCGAAAAGGGGGGGGGGGAAGGCATTTTTAACTGAGCGTTGACTCCCAGACCATAAGTCGTTACACATCATTAATCAATCAGAACATTTATGATGCTCTATGATTGTTTGGTCCTCTATTTGTAAATAGGCAAAAAGTGGGTTGTTTGGCTCAGGTAAATATCCCACCGCACGTTAACTTGAGAATATAATTTTTTCTACTCCTTGAAATTTTTGGATCAATAGGTCATTTGCATCTTCAACATGTTTTAGGCATGCATATCCATATTTAAAACATGTTAGGATCAATTAAAAATCTCTTTCTTATAAAATTCCACCAATCTATTAGGAGTTGTAGTAGTGGAATTTGCTAAACATGGATGACAAAACTTTGGAGTTGATTTTTATAGAGTGAAATAATTTTCTTCACTTAAATTTATTTTAGTTTTCAATATTTTTCATACATAAAAACTCTAAAATTTTCATTTTGTTGTGATCTATTTGAGTTATCTTTTTTTTAAGAGAAAAATGGGAGAGTGAAAACTGAAGTTTGAATTTGAAAAAGAATTGAACATCCAAAAAGGAAATGAAAAAATACTAAGAGAGATAATTCCAAAAACTATCTTTGATTTTTAAGGATTGTAAACTCTTTCAGTTTTTTATATATTAGGCTTTGCAATCATTGAAAAAGAGGGGTGAGGCATTTTTAACTGAGTGTTTACTCCAAAACCATAAGTAATTTATTACAAAAATTATAGGCGTTACAGATCATTAATCGATCAAAACATTTACAATGATACATGATTATAAGTGCTCTTTTTGTGAATAGGCAAAAAGTGGGTTGTTTGGCTCTGGTAAATATCCCACCGCACGTTAAATTGAGAATTTAATTTTTTCTACTCGAAAGTTTTGGATCATTAGGTCATTTGCATCTACAACATGTTTCAGGCAAGCATATCCATATTTAAAACATGTTAGGATCAATTAGATATCGCTTTCTTATAAAATTCCATCAAGTTATTAGGGTTTGTACTAGTGGATTTTCCCAAACATTGATAACAAAACTTTGGTGCTCATTTTTAGTGAGTGAAATAATTTTCTTCACTTACATTTATTACAGTTTTACAAATTTTTGCATAGATAAACTCTAAAATTTTGATATTTTTGTGATCATAAACTCTAGAAATGTACAAATGCTGAGAGAGATAATTCCAAAACATATATGTGATTGTTAAGGATTGTAAACTCTTTTAGTTTTCTATATATTAGGTTTTGCAATAATCGGAAAAGGGAGGGGAGGAGAGGGGGGGGGGGGGGGGGAGTGGGTGAGGCTTTTTTGACTGAGTGTTGACTCCCAAACCATAAGTCCTTTCTAACTAAAATTATAGTCGTTACAGATAATTAATCTATCACAACATTTACATTTACGATGATCTATGATTGTTAGGTCTGCTTTTTGTAAATAGGCAAAAAGTGGGTTGTTTGGCTTTGGTAAATATCCCACCGCACATTAACTTGTGACTTTGGTGTTCATTTTTTGTAAAATTTCCAAAACATGGATAACAAAACTTTGGTATTCATTTTTAGTGCATGAAATAATTTTTTTGACTTACATTTATTATAGTTTTCAAATTTTTTGCATACTTAAACTCTAAAATTTTCATTTTGTTCTGAGCTATTTGCGTAATCTTTTTGTTTACGAGAAAAATGGGTGAATGAAATCTCAAGTTTGAATTTGAAAAAAAATTGAACATCCAAACTAGAAATGTAAAAATGCTGAGAGAGATAATTCCAAAAAGTATCTGTGATTTTTAAGGATAGTAAACTCTTTAGTTTTATATGCATTAGGTTTTACAATCATCTTAAAGGGGGTGGGGGGCGAGGAATTTTTAACACAATGTTGACTTCCAAACCATAATTCATTTCTCAAAAACATTATTGTCGTTACACTTCATTAATCGTTAACAACATTTACGATGATCTATGATTGTTAGGTCGACTTGTTTGGCTCTGGTAAATATCCGTCCGCACGTTAACTTGAGAATTTAATTTTTTCTACTCGGTATTTTTGGATCAATAGGTTATTTGCATCTTCAACATGTTTCAGGCATGCATATCCATATTTAAAACATGTTAGGATCAATCAGAAATCTCTTTCTTCAACAATTCCACCAAGTTATTAGGGGTTGTACTAGTGGAATTTCCAAAACATGGTTGACAAATTTTGGTGTCCATATTTAGAGTGTGAAATAATTTACTTCACTTACATTTATCATAGTTTTGATTTTTTTTGCATACATTAACAACACTAAAATTTTCATTTTGTTGTGATATTTTTTCCTTATCTTTTTTTTTTACGAGAAAAATGGGAGAGTGAAAACTCAAGTTTAGATTTAAAAAAAAAACAACATCGAAAATGGAAATGCACAAATATTGAGAGAGATAATTCCAAAATGTATTTATGATTTTTTAGGATTGTAAACTCTTTTAGATTTATATATATAAGGTTTTGCAATCATCGGAAAAGGGGGGCATGGCATTTTTAACCGAGTGATGACTCCCAAACCATAAGTCATTTCTTACAAAAATTATTACCGTTACAAATCATTTTTCGATCAAAACATTTATGATGATCTATGATTGTTAGGTCCACTTTTTGTAAATACGCAAAAAGTGGGTTGTTCGGCTCTGGTAAATATCCCACCGCACGTTAACTTGAGATTTTTTTTTCTAGTCGAATTTTTTGGATCAATAGGTCATTTGCATCTTCAACTTGTTTCAGGCATGCATATCCATATTTAAAACATGATAGGATCAACTAGAAATATTTTTCTTATAAAATTCCACCATGCTATTAGAGGTTGTACTAGTGGAATTTCCAAAACATGGATGAGAAAAATTTTACGTTCATTTTTAGAGCGTGAAATAATTTTCTTCACTTACATTTATTATAGGTCTCAATTTTTTGCTTCATAAACAACTCTAAAATTTTCATTTTGTTGTGATCTATTTGCCTTATCTTCTTGTTTACGAGAAAAAAGGGAGAGTGAAAACTCAAGTATGGATTTGAAAAAAAATTGAACATCCAGAATGGAAATGCACGAATACTGAGAGAGATAATTCCAAAAAGTATCAGTGATTTTTAAGGATTGTTAAATCTTTGAGTTTTTTATCTATTAAGTTTTGCAATCATCAGAAAAGGTTGGAGGGGGGGGGGGGGGGTGGGGAGGAGGGGGAGGCATTTTTAACTGAGTGTTGACTACCAAACCATTAGTCATTTATTACCAAAATTATAGCCATTACAAATCATTAATCGATCTAAACATTTATGATGATCTATGATTGTTAGGCAAAGATTGGGTTGTTTGTCTTTGGTAAATATCCCACCGCATGTTAACTTGAGAATTTAATTTTTTGTACTGCTTGAAATTTTTTGATCATTAGGTCATTAACATCTTTAACATGTTTTAGGCATGCATATCCATATTTGAAACATATTAGGATCAATTAGAAATCTCTTTCATATAAAATTCCACCAAGCTATTAGGGGTTGTTCTAGTGGAATTTCCAAAACATGGATAACAAAACTTGGGTGTTCATTTTTAGGGTGTGAAATAATTTTCTTCACTTACATTTATTATGGTTATCATTTTTTTTTTGTGTACATAAACTCTAAAATTTTCATTTTGTTGTGATATATTTGCCTTATCTTTTTGTTTACAAGAAAAATGGGAGACTGATATCTCAAGTTTGAATTTGAAAAAAAGTTTAACATACAAACTGGAAATGCACAAATGCAGACAGAGATAATTCCAAAACATATATGTGATTTTAATGGATTGTAAACTCTTTTAGGTTTTTATATATATTAGGTTTTGCAATCGCCGAAAAAGGGGGGGGGATGCATTTTTAACTGAGTGTTGACTCCCAAACCATAAGTCATTTCTAACAAAAATTATAGCCATTAAACATCTTTAATCGATCACAACATTTTCGATGATCTATGATTGTAAGGACCGATTTTTTTAAATAGGCAAAAATTGGGTTGTTTTGCTCAGGTAAATATCCCACCGCACGTTAACTTGAGAATTTAATTTTTTTCTTCTGCTTGAAATTTTTGGATTAATAGGTCATTTGCATCTTCAACATGTTTCATGCATGCATATCCATATTTAAAACATGTAAGGATCAATTAGAAATCTCTTTCTTTTAAAATTCCACCAAGCTATTAGGGGTTGTACTAGTGGAATTTCCCAAACATGGAAAGCAAAACTTTGGTGTTCATTTTTAGTGCGTGGAATAATTTTCTTCACTTACATTTATTATAGTTTTAAAGTTTTTTCATACATAAATTTTAAAATTGTCATTTTGTTGTGATCTATTTGCCTTATCTTTTTATTGACGAGAAAAATGGGAGAGTGAAATCTCAAGTTTGAATTTGAAAAAAAATTGAACATCCAAACCGAAAATGCAAAAATGTAGATAGACATAATTCCACAAAGTATATGTGATTTTTAAGGATTTTAAACTCTTTTAGGTTTTTATATATTAGGTTTTGCAATCATCGGAAAAGGAGGGGGGCAGGGGGGGTGGGGTTTTTAACTCTGTGTTGACACCCAAACCATAAGTC
The DNA here is from genome assembly GCF_029961685.1 of Aristolochia californica. Lineage (NCBI taxonomy): Eukaryota > Viridiplantae > Streptophyta > Magnoliopsida > Piperales > Aristolochiaceae > Aristolochia > Aristolochia californica. Next base: position 33,678,554 of record NW_027182279.1, on the reverse strand, counting down.
ATTTCTAACAAAAATTATAGCCGTTAGACATTATTAATCGATCACAACATTTACGATGCTCTATGAATGTTTGGTCCGCTATTTTTAAATAGGCAAAAAGTGGGTTGTTTGGCTCAGGTAAATATCCCACCGCTCGTTAACTTGAGAATTTAATTTTTTCTTCTCCTTGAAAATTTTGGATCAATAGATCATTTGCATCTTCAACATGTTTTAGGCATGCATATCCATATTTAAAACATGTTAGGATCAATTAGAAATCTCTTTCTTTTAAAATTCCACCAAGCTATTAGGGGTTGTACTAGTGGAATTTGCAAAACATAGATGACAAAACTTTGGTGTTCAATGTTATAGCATGGAATAATTTTCTTCACTTACATTGATTATAGTTTTTAATATTTTGCATACATAAATTTTAAAATTTTTATTTTTTTGTGATCTATTTGCCTTGTCTTTTTGTTTACGAGAAAAATGGGAGAGTGAAATCTCAAGTTTGAATTTGAAAAAACATTTAACATCCAAACTGGAAATGCAAAAATGCTGAGAGAGATAATTCCAAAAAGTATTTGTGATTTTTAAGGATTGTACACTCTTTTAGTTTTTTTATATATTAGGTTTTATAATCATTTGAAAAGTGGGGGGGGGGGCATTTTAACTAAGTGTCGACTCCCAAACCATAACTCATTTCTAACAAAAATTATAGCCATTACACATCATTAATCGATCTCAACATTTACGATGATCAATGATTGTTAGGTCCTCTTTTTTTAAATAGGCAAAAAGTGGGCTGTTTGGGTCTGGTAAATATCTCTCTGCACGTAAACTTGAGAATTTAATTTTTTCTACTCCTTCAAATTTTTGGATCAATAGGTCATTTGCATCTTCAACATGTTTCAGGCATGCATATCCATACTTAAAAACATGTTAGGATCAATTAGAAATCTCTTTCTTTGTAAAATTCCACCAAGCTATTAGGGTACTAGAGGAATTTCCAAAACATGGATGACAAAACATTGGTGTCCATTTTTAGAATGTGAAATAATTTTCTTCACTTACATTTATTATAGTTATCAAATTTTTTTCTTACATACACAACTCTAAAATTTTCATTTTTTTGTGATCTTTTTGCCTCATCTTTTTGTTTATGAGAGAAATGGGAGACACAAAACTCAAGTATGGATTTGAAAAATAATTGAACATCCAAAATGGAAATACACAAATACTGGGAGAGATAATTCCATAATGTTTCTGTGATTTTTATTGATAGTAAACTCTTTTTTTTTTTTATATATTAGGTTTTGCAATCATCGAAAAGGGGGGGTGAGGCATTTTTAACTAAGTGTTGACTCCCAAACCATAAGTCATTTATTAAAAACATTATAGCCGTTATAGATCATTAATCGATCAAAACATTTACGATGATCTATGATTGTTAGGTCCGCTTTTTATAAATATGTAAAATTGGGTTGTTTGGCTCTGGTAAATATCCCACCGCATGTTAACTTGAGAATTTAAATTTTTTTTACTCCTTGAAAGTTTTTGATTATTAGGTCATTTGCATCTTCAACATGTTTCAGGCTTTCATATCCAAATTTAAAACAATTTAGATTCAATTAGAAGTCTCTTTCTGATAAAACTCCACCAAGCTATTAGGGGTTGTACTAGTGGAATTTGCAAAACATGGATGACAAAACTTTGGCATTCATTTTTATGGCATGAAATAAATTTCTTCACTTTCTTATATTTTAGTTTTCAATTTTTTTCATACATAAACTCTAAAATTTTCATTTTTTTGTGATCTTTTTGCCTTATCTTTTTGTTTAAGAGAAAAATGGGAGAGTGAAAACTCAAGTTTGCATTTGAAAAAAAATTGAAGATCCAAAATGGAAATAATACACAAATACTGAGAGAGTGAGATTATTCTAACAAGTATTTATGATTTTTAATAATTTTAAACTCTTTTTAATTTTTTATATATTTGGTTTTTCATTGATTGGGAAGGGTGGGTGGGGGGTGGCGGTGAGGCATTTTTAACGAGTGTTGACTCCCAAAATATAAGTCATTTCTTTAAAAAAATTTAGTCGATAGAGATCATTTTTCTTCTCCTTTTTTTTTTTGGATCATTAGGTCATTTACATCTTCAACATGTTTCAGGCATGCATATCCATATTTGAAACATGATAGGATAAATTAGAAATCTCTTTCTTATAAAATTCCACCAAGATATTAGGGGTTGTACTAATGGAATTTCCCAAAGAGGGATAAAAAAACTTTGGTGTTTATTTTAGTACGTGAAATAATTTTCTTCACTTAAATTTATTATAGTTTTAAATTTTTTCCATAAATAAATTTTCATTTTGTTGTGATCTATTTGCCTTATCTTTTTGTTTAAGAGAAAAATGGGTGAGTGAAATCTCAAGTTTGAATTTGAAAAAAAATATAACATCCAAACTGGAAATGCACAAATGCTGAGAGAGATAATTCCAAAAAGTATCTGAGATTTTTAAGGATCTTTTAGTTTTTTATATAATAGGTTTTGCAATCATCTGAAAAGGGGGGGTGGTTGGGTGAGGTATTTTAATGAGTGTTGACTACCAAACCATAAGACATTTCTAACAAAAATTATAGCTGTTACACATTATTAATTGATCACATTATTTATGATGATCTATGATTGTTAGGTCGGCTTTTTGTAAATAGGGAAAAAGTGGGTTGTTTGGCTCTAGTAAATATCCCTCCGTACGTTAACTTGAGTATTTAATTTCTCTATTGCTTGAAATTTTTGGATCAATAGGTCATTTGCATCTTAAACATGTTTTAGGCATGCATATTCATACTTAAAACATGTTAGGATCAATTAGAAATCTCTTTCTTATAAAATTCCACCAAGCTATTAGGGGTTGTACAAGTGGAAATTCCAAAATATGGATGACAAAACTTTGGTGTCCATTTTTAGAGCGTGAAATAATTTTCTTCACTTACATTTATCATAGTTTTCAATTTTTTTCTTACATACGCAACTTAAAAATTTTCATTTTGTTGTGATCTATTTGCCTTATCTCTTTGTTTACAAGAAAAATGGGAGAGTAAAAACTCAAGTATGGATTTGAAAAAAAATTGAACATCCAAAATGGAAATGTACAAATACTGACAGAGATAATTTCAAAATGTATCTGTGATTTTTAAGGTTGTAAATTCTTTTAGTTTTTTATATATTAGGTTTTTCAATCATCGTAAAAGATGGGGTGAGGCTTTTTTAAATGAGTGTTGACTCCCAAATCATCAGTCATTTATTACAAAAATTATAGCCATTAAAAATTTTTAATCGATGAAAAAATTTACGATGATCTACGATTGTTAGGTCCACTTTTGGTAAAATAGAAAAAGAGTGTGTTGTTTGGCTCTGGTAAATATCCCACCACATATTAACTTGATAATTTAATTTTTTTTACTCCAAAATTTTGGATCATTAGGTCATTTGCATCTTCAACATGTTTCAGGCATGCATATCCATATTTAAAACATATGAGGAGCAATTAGAAATATCTTTCTTATAAAATTCCACCAAGCGATTAGGGGTTGTACTAGTGGAATTTAGAAAACATGGATAACAAAACTTTGGCGTTCATTTTGAGTGCGTGTAATAATTTTCTTCACCTACATTTATAATAGTTTTCTATTTTTTGCATACATAAACTCTAAAATGTTCATTTTGTTGTAATCTTTTTGCCTAATCTTTTTGTTTAGGAGAAAAATGGGAGAGTGAAAACTCATTGGATTTGAAAAAAAATTGAACATCCAAATAGGAAATCCACAAATACTGAGAGAGATTATCTATTATTTTTAAGGATTGTAAAGTCTTTTAGTTTCTTATATATTAAGTTTTGCAATCATCGGAAAAAGGGGCGAGACATTTTTAACCGAGTGTTGACTCCCAAACCAAAAGTCATTACTTACAAAAATTATAGCCGTTACAGATCATTAATTGATCAAAACATATACGAGGATCTATGATTGTTAGGTTCACTTTCTCTAAGAAAAAAGTGGGTTGTTTGGCTCTGGTAAATATCCCACCGCATGTTAACTTGAGAATTTAATTTTTTCTACTCCATGAAATTTTTGGATCATTAGGTCATTTGCATCTTCAACATGTTTCAGGCATGCATATCCATACTTAAAACATGTTAGGATTAATTAGAAATCTCTTTCTTTTAAAATTCCACAAAGCTATTAGGGGTTGTACTAGTGGAATTTACAAAACATGGATGACAAAACTTTGGTATTAATTTTTAGTGCGTAAAATAATTTTCTTCACTTACATTTATTATAGTTTTTGATTTTTTGCATACATATACTCTAAAATTTTCATTTTTTTTATCTATTTGCCTTATCTTTTTGTTTACGAGAAAAATGGGAGGGTAAAAACTAAAGGATGGATTTGAAAAAAAATTGAACATCCAAAAATGGGAGAGTGAAAACTCAAGTATGGATTTACAATGATCTACGATTGTTAGCTCCGCTTTTTGTAAAATAGAAAAAAAGTGTGTTGTTTGGCTTTGGTAAATATCCCACCGCATGTTAACTTGAGAAATTAATTTTTTCTACTCCTTGAAATTTTTGGATCAATAGATCATTTGCATCTTCAACATGTTTCAGGCATGCATATCCATACTTAAAACATGTTAGGATTAATTAGAAATCTCTTTCTTATAAAATTCCACAAAGTTATTAGGGGTTGTACTAGTGGAATTTCTAAAACATGGATGACAAAACTTTGGTGTCCATTTTTTGAGCGTGAAATAGTTTTCTTCACTTACATTTATTATAGTTTTCAATTTATTTCTTACATACACAACTCTTAAATTTTGATTTTGTTGTGATCTATTGCCTTATAATTTTGTTTACGAGAAAAATAGGAGGGAGAAAACTCAAGTATGGATTTGAAAAAAAATTAAACATCCAAAATGGAAATGCACAAATACTGAGAGTGATAATTCCAAAAAGTATCTGTGATTTTTACGGATTGTAAAATTTTTTAGTTTTTTATATATTAGGTTTTGCAACCACAGGAAAAGGGGGAACGAGGCATTTTTAATTGAGTGTTCACTCCGAAACCATAAGTCATTTATTACAAAAATTATAGCCGTTACAAATCATTAATCGATCAAAACATTTACGATGATCTATGATTGCTAGGTGGACTTTTTGTAAAATAGATTAAAGTGTGGCTCTGGTAAATATCCCACAGCATGTTAACTTGAGAATTTAATTTTTTCTACTCCTTCATCTTTTTGGATCATTAGGTCATTTGCATCTTCAACATGTTTCACGCATTCATATTCATATTTAAAAGATGTTAGGATCAATTAGAAATCTCTTTCTTATAAAATTCCACCAAGCTATTAGCGGTTGTACTAGTGGAATTTCCAAAACAAGGATAACAATACTTTGGAATTGATTTTTAGTGCGTAAAATAATTATCTTCACTTATATTTATTATAGTTTTTGATTTTTTGCATACATATACTCTAAAATTTTCATTTTTTTTTATCTATTTGCCTTTTCTTCTTGTTTACGAGAAAAATGGGATAGAGAAAACTCAAGTTTGGATTTGAAAAAGAATCGAACATCCAAAATGGAAATGCACAATTACTGAGAGAGATAATTCCCAAAAGTATTTATGATTTTTAAGGATTTTAACCTCTTTTAGTTTTTTATATATTTGGTTTATTTGGTTTTGCTATCATCGGAAAAGGGGGAGGGGGGGGGGGAGGGGTGAGGCATTTTTAACCGAGTGTTGACTCCCAAACCATAAGTCATTTTGTAAACAAATTATAGCCATTATAAATCATTAATCGATGAACAAATTTACGATGAGCTATGATTGTTAGGTCCTCTTTTTGTAAATAGGCAAAAAGTGGGTTGTTTACCTCTCATAAATATCCCTCTGCACGTTAACTTGAGAATTTAATTTTTTCTTCTATGCTTTTTCGATCTAAGAGGTCTTATTTCGTGTCCCGTGCTAGGAAGCATTACTCCTCTTTTCATTCCAAATTCAAGAATACGACCGATACGATTGATTGGTCTGTGCGCCTCTCTTATTACTTTTTTGTATCCCCCTGTTCCTCGGATACAATTCGATCCTTCTATGGCCAAATTCTATCTCTGCTTTCTCTCGTACTATCGTTTTCGGCTTTTAGCTGTCGGGAAAGCTGCTCATGAATGAATTCCTTCAGTCCGGCAAGTAGCTTTGCTTAGAGAGTCTGTACTTTCAGTTCCAGCTGTAAGTGGTCATAGAGAGAAAGAGGGGCTCGCTACTTTTTTAGAAGGGCATTTTTTTAGTCCTTTGGACCACTTTGTTTTGGATCAATAGCTTATTTGCATCTTCAACATGTTTCAGGCATACATATCCATATTTAAAACAAGTTAGGATCAATTAGAAATCTCTTTCTTCTAAAATTCCACCAAGCTACTAGGGGTTGTACTAGTGGAATTTCCAAAACATGGATGACAAAACTTTGGTGTCTATTTTTAGAATGTGAAAAATTTTCCTTCACTTACATTTATTATAGTTTTCAATTTTTTGCTTGCATACACAACTCCAAAATTTTCATTTTAGTTTTTTATATATTAGGTATCAATCATTGGAAAAGGGGGGGCGAGGCATTTTTAATTAAGTATTGACTCCCAAACCATAAGTCATTTATTACAAAAGTTATGGTCGTTAGAGATCATTAATCGATCAAAACATTTACGATGATCTATGATTGTTAGATCCACTTTTTGTAAAATAGAAAAAAGTGTGTTGTTTGGCTCTGGTAAATATCCCACCGCATGTTAAATTGAGAATTTAATTTTTTTTTACTCCTTGAAATTTTTGGATCATTAGGTCATTTGCATCTTTAACATGTTTCAGGAATGTATATCTATATTTGAAACATGTTAGGATTAATTAGAAATATCTTTTTTATAAAATTCCACCAAGCTATTAGGGGTTGTACTAGTGGAATTTCAAAAACATAGATGAAAAAACTTTGGTGTTCATTTTTAGAGCGTGAAATAATTTTCTTTACTTATATTTATTATAGTTTTCAATTTTTTGCTTTCATAAACAACTATAAGATTTTCATTTTGGTATGATCTATTTACCTTATCTTTTTGTTTACGAGAAAAATGGGAAAGTGAAAACTCAAGTTTGGATTTGAAAAAAAATTGAACATCCAAAATGGAAATGCACAAATACTGAGAGAGATAATTCCAAAAAGTATCTCTGATTTTTAAGGATTGTAAACTCTTTTAGTTTTTTATATATTAGGTTTTGCAATCATAGGAAAAAGGGGGGGGGGGGGGGGGGGGGGGTGGGAGGCGCGAGGCATTGTAAGCTTAGTGTTGACTCCGAAACAATAACTCATTTACTATAACAATTACAGCCATTTAGATCATTAATTGATCAAAACCTTTACGATGATCTATGATTGTTAGGTCCGCTTTTTGTAAATAGGCAAAAACAGGGATGTTTGGCTCTGGTAAATATCCCACCACACATTATCCTGAGAATTTAATTTTTTCTACTTCTTGAAATTTTTGGATCATTATGTCATTTTCATCTTTAACATGTTTCTGGTGTGCATATCCATATTTGAAACATGTTTGGATCAATTAGAAATCTCTTTCTTATAAAATTCCTCCAAGCTATCAGGGGTTGTACTAGTGGCATTTGTCAAACATGGATAACAAAACTTTAGTGTTCATTTTTAGTTCGTGAAATAATTTTTTTCACTTAAATTTATTATATTTTTTAATTTTTTGCATACATAGGCAACTCTAAAATTTTCATTTTGTTGTGATCTATAGTCCTTATCATTTTGTTTACAAGAAAAATGGGAGAGTAAAAACTCAAGTTTGGATTTGAAAACAAATTGAACATCCAAAATGGAAATGCAGAAATACTGAGAGAGATAATTCCAAAAAGTATATGTGATTTTTAAGGATTCTAAACTCTGTTATTTTTTAAAATATTAGGGTTTTCAATCATCAGAAAGGGGGGGGGGGGGGGGGGGGTGGGGGAGGAGAGGGTGAGGCATTTTTAACTGAGTGTTGACTCCCAAACCATAAGTCATTTACTACAAAAATTATAGCCGTTACAGATCACTACTCGATCAAAATATTTACGAAGATCTATGATTGTTAGGTCCACTTTTTGTAAACAGCCAAAAACAAGGTTGTTTGGCTCGGGTAAATATCCCACCACACGTTAACTTGAGAATTTAATTTTTTATACTCCTTCAAATTTTGTGATCATTAGGTCATTTGCATATTCAACATGTTTTAGGCATGCATATCCTTATTTGAAACATTTTAGGATCAATCAGAAATCTCATTCTTATAAAATTCCACCAAGCTATTAGGGGTTGTACTACTGAAATTTCCCAAACATGGATAAAAAAAGTTTGGTGTTCATTTTTGGTGGGTGAAATAATTTTCTTCAGTTAAATTTATTATAGTTTTCATTTTTTTGCATACATAAACTCTAAAATTTTCATTTTGTTGTGATCTATTTGCCTTATCTTTTTGTTTACAAGAAAAATGGAAGAATGAAATCGGAAGTTTGAATTTGAAAAAAATTTTAACATCCAAATGGAAATGCACAAATGCAAATAAAGATAATTCCAAAAAGTATCTGTGATTTTTAAGGATTGTAAACTCTTTTAGTTTTTTCTGTATTAGGTTTTACAATCATTGTAAAAGGGAGGGTGATGCATTTTTAACTGAGTGTTGACTCCGAAACCATAAGTTATTTCTAACAAAAATTATAGTTGTTACACTATTAATCTATTTTTAAGGATTGTAAACTCTTTTAGTTTTTTCTGTATTAGGTTTTACAATCATTGTAAAAGGGAGGGCGATGCATTTTTAACTGAGTGTTGACTCCGAAACCATAAGTTATTTCTAACAAAAATTATAGCCGTTACACACTATTAATCGATCACAACATTTATGCTGATCTATGTTTGTAAGGTCCGCTTTTTGTAAATAAGCAAAAAGTGGGTTGTTTGGCTCAGGTAAATATCCCACCGCTCGTTAACTTGAGAATTTAATTTTTTTCTACTCCTTGAAATTTTTGGATCAATAGGTCATTTGCATCTTCGACATGTTTCAAGCTTCCATATCCATATATAAAACATGTTATGATCAATTAGAAATCTATTTCTTATAATGTTCAACCAAGCTAATAGGAGTTGTACTTGTGGAATTTGAAAAACATGGATGACATAACTTTGATGTTCATTTTTATAGCGTTAAATAATTTTCTTCAGTTACATTTAGTATAGTTTTCAATTTTTTGTAGACATAAATAACTCTAAAATTTTCATTTTGTTGTGATCTATTTGCCTTTTCTTTTTGGTCAGATGCAAAATGGGAGAATGAAAACTCAAGTTTGGATTTGAAAAAAACTTGAACATCCAAAATGGAAATGTACAAATGCTGAGAGAGACAATTCCAAAATGTGTCTGTGATTTTTAAGGATTGTAAACTCTTTTAGTTTTTTATATTAGGTTTTGCAATCATTGGAAAAGGTGGCGCGGGGCATTTTAAACTGACTGTTGATGCCCAAACCATAAGTCATTTATTAAAAAAATTATAGCCATTACAGAGCATTAATTGATCAAAACATTTACGATGATCTATGATTGTTTGGTCCCTTTTTTGTAAATAGGCAAAAACTAGGTTGTTTGGCTCTGGAAAATATCCCACCTCATGTTAACTTGAGAATTAAATTTTTTCGACTCATAGAAATTTTTGGACCATTAGGTAATTTGCATCTTCAACATGTTTCAGACATGCATATCCATCTTTTAAACATGTTAGGATCAATTCGAAATCTCTTTCTTAAAAAATTCCACCAAGCTATTAGGAGTTGTACTAGTGGAATTTCCCAAACATTGACAACAAAACTTTGGTGCTCATTTTTAATGAGTGAAATAATTTTCTTCACTTACATTTATTATAGTTTCCAATTTTTTACATACATAAACTCTAAAATTTTCATTTTATTGTGATCTATTTGCCTTATCATTTTGTTTACGAGAAAAATGGGAGAGTGAAAAACTCTAGTTTGGATTTGAAAAAAAAAAGAAGATCCAAATTGGAAATGCACGATGCTGAGAGAGATAATTCCAAAATGTATCTGTCATTGTTAAGGATTGTAAACTCTTTTAGTTTTTTATATATTAGGTTTTGCAATAATCGAAAAAGTGGCGAGCCATTTTTGACTAAGTGTTGACTCCCAAACCATAAGTTATTTCTAACGAAAAATAAAAGTTGTTAGACATCATTACTCGATAACAACATTTATGATGATCTATGATTGTTAGGTCCGCTTTTTGTAAATTGGCATAAAGTGGGTTGTTTGGCTCAGGTAAATATCCCACTGCGTGTTAACTGGAGAATTTATTTTTTTCTACCCCATGAACATAAACTCTAAAATTTTCATTCTGTTATGCTCTATTTGCCTTGTATCTTTTTTTTTACGACAAAAATGGGAGAGTTAAAACTCAAGTTTGGATCTGAAAAAAAATTCGAACATCCAAAATGGAAATACACAAATGCTGAGAGAGATAATTCCAAAAAGTATAGGCAAAAAGTGGTTTGTTTGGCTCTAGTAAATATCCAACCAAACATTAACTTGACAATTTAATTTTTTCCACTCCTTGAAATTTTTGAATCATTAGGTCACTTGCATCCTCAACATGTGTCTGGCATACATATCCTCCACATTTAAAACATGTTAGGATCAGTTCCTATAAAATTCCAACAAGCTATTAGGGGTTGTACTAGTGGAATTTCCCAAACATGGATAACAAAACTTTGGAGTTGATTTCTGGTGCATGAAATAATTTTCTTCACTTACATTTATTATTTTTTTTGAATTTTTTTGCATACATAAACTCTAAAATTTTCATTTTGTTGCGATCTATTTGCCTTATATCTTTTTTGTTTACGAGAAAAATGGGATAATGAAAACTAAAGTTCGGATCTGAAAAAAAATAGGAACATCCAAAATGAAAATGCAGAAATGTTGAGAGACATAATTCCAAAAAGTATCTGTGATTTTTAAGGATAGGAAAAAATTGGGTTGTTTGGCTCATGTAAATATCCAACCACATGTTAAACTTGAGAATTTAATTTTTCTACTCCTTGAAATTTTTTGATCATTAGGTCACTTGCATCCTCAACATGATTTTGGCATGCATATCCACCACATTTAAAACATGTTAGGATCAGTTAGAAGTCTCTTCCCTATAAAATTCCACCAAGCTATTAAGGGTCGTACTAGTGGAATTTCCCGAACATGGATAACAAATCTTTTGGAGATCGTTTTTAGTGCGTGAAATAATTTTCTTCACTTATATTTATTATTGTTTTCAAATTTTTTTGCATACATAAACTCTAAAATTATCATTTTGTTGCGATCTTTTTGCCTTGTATCTTTTTTGTTTAAGAGAAAAACGGGAGAGTGAAAACTCAAGTTTTGATCAGAAAAAAAATTTTGAACATCCAAAATGGAAATGCAGAAATGCTGAGAGAGATAATTCCAAAAAGTATCTGTGATTTTTAAAGATAGGGAAAAAGTGGGTTATTTGGCTCTGGTAAAAATATCCAACCACACGTTAACTTGAGAATTTAATTTTTTCTACTCCTTGAAATTTTTCAATCATTAGGTCACTTGCATCCTCAACATGTTTCTCGCATGCATATCCACCACATTTAAAACATGTTAGGATCAGTTAGAAGTCTCCTTCCTATAAAATTCCACCAAGCTATTAAGTTGTTGTACTAGTGGAATTTCCCAAACATAGATAACAAAACTTTGGAGTTCATTTTTAGTGCGTGAAATAATTTTTTTCACTTTCATTAATTATAGTTTTCAAAATTTTTGGCATACATAAACTGTAAAATTTTCATTTTGTTACAATCTATTTGCCGTATATCTTTTTTTTTATGAGAAAAATGGGAGAGTGAAGACTCAAGTTTGGATCTGAAAAAAAATTTGAACATCCAAATTGGAAATGCACAAATGCTAAGAGAGATAATTCCGAAAAGTATCTGTGATTTTTAAGGATAGGCAAAAAGTGGGTTGTTTGGCTCCGGTAAATATCCAACCACACGTTAACTTGAGAATTTAATTTTTTCTACTCCTTGAAATTTTTGGATCATTAGGTCACATGCATCCTCAACATGTTTCTGGCATGCATATCCACCACATTTAAAACATGTAAGGATCAGTTGGAAGTCTCCTTCCTATAAAATTCCACACAGCTATTAAGGGTTGTACTAGTGGAATTTCCCAAACATGGATAACAAAACTTTGGAGTTCATTTTTAGTTTGTGAAATAATTTTCATCACATACATTTACTATAGTTTTCAAATTTTTTTGCATAAAAAAACTCTAAATTTTCATTTTGTTGCGATCTATTTGCCTTGTATCTTTTTTGTTTACGAGAAAAATGGGAGAGCGCAAACTCAAGTTTGGATCTGAAAAAAAATTTGAACATCCAAAATGGAAATGCCCAAATGTTGAGAGAGATAGTTCCAAAAAGTATCTGTGATTTTTAAGGATAGGAAAAAAGTGGGTTGTTTGGCTTTGGTAAATATCCAACCACACGTTAACTTGAGAATTTAATTTTTCTACTCGAAATTTTTGGGTCATTAGGTCACATGGAGTTCATTTTTAGTGCGTGAAATTATTTTATTCACTTACATTTATTATAGTTTTCAAATTTTTTGGCATACATAAACTCTAAAATTTTCATTTTGTTGCGATCTATTTGCCTTATATGTTTTTTATTTACGAGAAAAATGGGATAGAGAAAACTCAAGTTTGGATCTGAAAAAAAAAATTTGAACATCCAAAATGGAAAAGCACAAATGCTAAGAGAGATAATTCCAAAAAGTATCTGTGATTTTTAAGGATAGGCAAAAAGTAAGTTGTTTGGCCCTGGTAAATATCCAACCACACGTTAACTTGAGAATTTAATTTTTTCTACTCAAAATTTTTGGACCATTAGGTCACTTGCATCCTCTACATGTTTCTGGCATGGATATCCACCACATTTAAAACATGTAAGGATGAATTGGAAGTCTCCTTCCTATAAAATTCCACAAAGCTATTAAGGGTTGTACTAGTGGAAGTTCCCAAACATGGAAAACAAAACTTTGGAGTCCATTTTTAGTTAGTGAAATAATTTTCTTCACTTACATTTATTTTAGTTTTCTAATTTTTTAGCATACATAAACTCTAAAATTTTCATTTTGTTGCGATCTATTTGTCTTATATTTTTTAGTTTACGAGAAAAATGGGAGAGTGAAAACTGGAGTTTGGATAAAAAAAATAAATTCGAACATCCAAAATGGAAATTCACAAATGATGAGAGCGATAATTCACTAAAGTATCTGTGATTTTAAAGGATAGGTAAAAAGTGGGTCGTTTGGCTCTGGTAAATATCCAACCATACGTTAACTTGAGAATTTAATTTTTTCCTACTCCTTGAAATTTTTGGATCATTAGGTCACTTGCATCCTCAACATGTTTCTGGCATGCATATCCACCACATTTCAAACATGTTAGGATCTGTTAGAAGTCTCCTTCCTAAAAAATTCCACCAAGCTATTAATGGTTGTACCAGTGGAATTTCCCAAAAATGGATAACAAAACTTTAGAGTTCATTTTTAGTGAGTGAAATAATTTTCTTCTCTTACATTTATTATAGTTTTCAAATTTTTTAGCATACATAAACTCTAAAATTTTCATTTTATTGTGATTCATTTTTCTTATATCTTTATTGTTTACGAGAAAAATGGGAGAGTGAAAAATTGAGTTTGGAACTGAAAAAAAAAATCGAACATCCAAAATGGAAATGCACAAATGCTAATCGAGATAATTCCAAAAAATATCTGTGATTTTTAAGGATAGGCAAAAAGTGGGTTGTTTGGCTCTGGTAAATATCCAACCACACGTTAACTTGAGAATTTAATTTTTTCTACTCCTTGAAATTTTTGGATCATTGGGTCACTTTCATCCTCAACATGTTTCTGGCATGCATATCCACCACATTTAAAACATGTCAGGATCAATTAGAAGTCTCCTTCCTATAAAATTCCACTAAGCTATGAGGGGTTGTACTAGTGGAATTTCCCAAACATGGATAACAAAACTGTGGAGTTTATTTTTAGTGTGTGAAATAATTTTCTTCTCTTTCAATTATTATAGTATTCAAATTTTTTGGCATACATAAACTCTAAAATTTTCATTTTGTTGAGATCTATTTGCCTTGTATCTATTTAGTTTACGAGAAAAATGGCAGAGTGAAAACTCAAGTTTGGATCTGAAAAAAAATTCGAACATCTCAAACTGAAATGCACAAATGCTCAAAGATATAATTCCAAAAAGTATCTGTGATTTTTAACGAAATACAAAAAGTGGATTTTTTGGCTCTGGTAAATATCCAACAACACGTTAACTTGAGAATTTAATTTTTTCTACTCCTTGATATTTTTGGATCAGTAGGTCACTTGCATCCTCAACATGTTTCTTGCATGGATATCCACCAAATTTAAAACATGTTAGGATTAGTTAGAAGTTTGCTTCCTATAAAATTCCACCAAGCTATTAGGGGTTTTACTAGTGGAATTTCCAAAACATGGATAACAAAACTTTGGAGTTGATTTTTTGTGCGTGAAATATTTTTCTTCACTTACATTTATTATAGTTTTTAAATTTTTTTGCATAAATAAACTCTAAAATTACCATTTTGTTGAGATCTATTTGCCTTGTATCTTTTTTTTTTTTTTCGAGAAAAATAGGAGAGTGAAAACTCAAGTTTTTATCTAAAAAAAAAATTTGTACATCTAAAATGGAAATGCACAAATGCTGAGAGAGATAATTCCAAAAAGTATCTGTGATTTTTAAGGATAGGCAAAATGTGGGTTGTTTGGCTCTGGTAAATATCCAACCACACGTTAACTTGAGAATTTAATTTTTTCTATTCCTTGAAATTTTTGGATCATTAGGTCACTTGCATCCTCACCATTTTTCTGGCATTCATATCCACCACATTTAAAACTTGTTTGGATCAGTAAGAAATTCGTTTCCTACAAAATTTCACTATGCTATTAGGGGTTGTACTAGTGGAATTTCCAAAACACTGATAACAAAACTTTGGAATTCATTTTTAGTGCGTGAAATAATTTTATTCACTTACATTTATTATAGTTTTCAAATTCTTTAGCATACATAAACTCTAAAATTTTCATTTTGTTGCGATCTATTTGCCTTGTATCTTTTATGTTTATGAGAAAAATGGGAGAGTCAAAACTCAAGTTTGGATCTGAAAAAAAAATTCGAACATCCAAAATGGAAAGGCACAAATTGTGAGAGAGTTAATTCAAAAAATTATCTGTGATTTTGAAGGATAGGCAAAAAGTTGGTTGCTTGGCTCTGGTAAATATCCAACCACACGTTAACTTGAGAATTTAATTTTTTCTACTCCCTGAAATTTTTGGATCATTAGGGCACTTGCATACTCAACATGTTTCTGGCAAGCATATCCACGACATTTAAAACATGTTAGGATCAGTTAGAAGTATCTTTCCTATAAAATTCCACAATGCTATAAAGGGTTGTTCTAGTGGAATTTCTAAAACATGGATAACAAAACTTTGGAGTTGACTTTTAGTGCGTGAAATAATTTTCTACACATACATTTATTATAGTTTTTAAATTTTTTTGCATATATAAACTCTAAAATTTTCATTTTGTTGCAATCTATTTGCCATATATCTTTTTTTTTTATAGGAAAAATGGGAGAGTGAAAAATAGAGTTTGGATATGAAAAAAAAAATTCGAACATCCAAAATAGAAATACACAAATGCTGAGAGAGATAATTCCATAAAGTATATGTGATTTTTAAGGATAGGCAAAAAGTGGGTTGTTTGGCTCATGTAAATATCCAACCAAACGTTAACTTGAGAATTTAATTTTTTCCACTCCCTGAAATTTTTGGACCATTAGGTCACTTGTATCCTCAACATGTTTCTGACATGCATATCCATCACATTTAAAACATGTTAGGATTAGTTAGAAGTCTCTTTCCTGTAAAATTCCAACAAGCTATTTGGGGTTGTACTAGTGGAATTTCCCAAACATGGATAACAAAACTTTTGAGTTCATTTTTAGTGCATGAAATAATTTTCTTCACTTACATTTATTATTGTTTTTAAATTTTTTTTCATACATAAACTCTAAAATTTTCATTTTGTTGCGATCTATTTGCCTTATATATTTTTTGTTTACGAGAAAAATGGCATTACGAAAACTAAAGTTCGGATCTAAAAAAAAATTCGAACATCCAAAATGAAAATGCACAAATGCTGAGAGAGATAATTCCAAAAAGTATCTGTGATTTTTAAGGATAGGAAAAAATTGGGTTGTTTGGCTCATGTAAATATCCAACCACACGTTAACTTGAGAATTTAATTTTTTCTACTCCTTGAAACTTTTTGATCATTAGGTTACTTGCATCCTCAACATGATTCTGGCATGCATATCCACCACATTTAAAACATGTTGGGATCAGTTAGAAGTCTCTTCCCTATAAAATTCCACCAAGCTATTAGGGGTTGTACTAGTGGAATTTCCCAAACATGGATAACAAATCTTTTGGAGTTCGTTTTTAGTGCGTGAAATAATTTTCTTCACTTACATTTATTGTAGTTTTCAATTTTTTTTGCAAACATAAACTCTGAAATTTTCATTTTTTTGCGATCTTTTTGCCTTGGTTCTTTTTTGTTTAAGAGAAAAACGGGAGAGTGGAAACTCAAGTTTTGATCAGAAAAAAAAAATGTCAACATCCAAAATGGAAATGCACAAATGCTGAGAGAGATAATTCCAAAAAGTATATGTGATTTTTAAAAATAGGAAAAAAGTGGGTTGTTTGGCTCTGGTCAATATCCAACCACACATTAACTTGAGAATTTAATTTTTTCTACTCCTTGTGGATCATTAGGTCACTTGCATCCTCAACATGTTTCTGACGTGCATATCCACTATATTTAAAACATGTTAGGATCAGTTACAAGTCTCCTTCCTATAAAATTCCACCAAGCTATTAAGTTGTTGTACTAGTGGAACTTCCCAAACATGGATAACAAAACTTTGGAGTTCATTTTTAGTGCGTGAAATAATTTTATTGACTTACATTTATTAAATTTTTCAAATTTTTTGGCATACATAAACTCAAAAATTTTCATTTTGTTGCGATCTATTTGCCTTATATGTTTTTTGTTTAAAAGAAAAATAGGAGAGTGAAAACTGAAGTTTGGATCTGAAAAATTAATTTGAACATCCAAAATGGAAATGCATAGATGCTAAGAGAGATAATTCCAAAAAGTATCTGTGATTTTTAAGGATAGGCAAAAAATGGGTTGTTTGGCTCTGGTAAATATCCAACCACACGTTAACTTGAGAATTTAAAACTTTCTACTTCTTAAAATTTTTGGATCATTAGGTCACTTGCATCCTCAACATGTTTCTGGCACGCATATCCACCATATTTAAAACATGTTAGGATCAGTTGGAAGTCTCCTTCCTATAAAATTCCACAAAGCTATTAAGGGTTACTAGTGGAATTTCCGAAACATGGATAACAAAACTTTGGAGTTCATTTTTAGTTAGTGAAATAATTTTCTTCACTTACATTTATTATACTTTTAAATTTTTTTAGCATACATAAACTCTAAAATTTTCTTTTTGTTGCGATCTATATGCCTTATATATTTTTAGTTTACGAGAAAAATGGGAGAGTGAAAAAAAGAGTTTGGATTAGAAAAAAAAATTCGAACATCCAAACTGGAAATTCACAAATGATGAGAGAGATAATTCCAAAAAGTATCAGAGATTTTAAAGGATAGGCAAAAAGTGGGTTGTTTGGCTCTGGTAAATATCCAACTACACGTTAACTTGAGAATTTAATTTTTTTCTACTCCTTGAAATTTTTGGATCATTAGCTCACTTGCATACTCAACATGTCTCTAGCATGCATATCCACCACATTTAAAACATGTTAGGATCAATTAGAAGCCTCCTTCCTATAAAATTCCACAAAGCTATTAGGGGTTGTACTAGTGGAATTTTCCAAACATGGATAACAAAACTGTGGAGTTCATTTTTAGTGTGTGAAATAATTTTCTTCTCTTACATTTATTATAGTTTTCAATTTTTTTTGCATACATAAACTCTAAATTTTCATTTTGTTGCAATCTATTTGCCTTGTATCTATTTTGTTTACAAGAAAAATGGGAGAGTGAAAACTCAAGTTTGGATCTGAAAAAAAAATTCGAACATCCAAAATGGAAATGCACAAATGCTCAGAGAGATAATTCCAAAAAGTATCTGTGATTTTTAAGGAGAGGCAAAAAGTGGGTTGTTTGGCTCTGGTAAATTTCCAACCACAGGATAACTTGAGAATTTAATTTTTTCTACTCGAAATTTTTGGATCATTAGGTCACTTGCATCCTCAACATGTTTCTGGCATGCATATCCAACACATTGAAAATATGTTAGGATCAGTTAGAAGTCTCTTTCCTATAAAATTCCACCAAGCTATTTGGGGTTGTACTAGTGAAATTTCCCAAACATGGATACCAAAACTTTGGAGTTCATTTTTAGTGTGTGAAATAATTTTTATCGCATACATTTACTATAGTTTTCAATTTTTTTTGCATAAAAAACTCTAAATTTGCTTTTTGTTGCGATCTATTTGCCTTGTATCTTTTTTGTTTACGAGAAAAATGGAAGACTAAAAACTCAAGTTTGGATCTGAAAAAAAAATTTGAACATCTAAAATGGAAATGCCCAAATGTTCAGACAGATAATTCCAAAAAGTATCTGTGATTTTTAAGGATAGGAAAAAAGTGGGTTGTTTGGCTCAGGTAATTATCCAACCACATGTTAGCTGGAGAATTTAATTTTTTCTACTCGAAATTTTTCGATCATTAGGTCACTTGTATCCACAACATGTTTTTGGCTTGCATATCCACCACATTTCAAACTTCTTAGGATCTATTAGAAGTCTCCTTCCTATAAAATTCCACGAGGCTATTAAGGGTTGTACCAGTGGAATTTCCCAAACATGGATAAAAAAACTTTGGAGTTCATTTTTAGTGAGTGAAATAATTTTCTTCACTTACATTTATTAGAGTTTTCAAATTTTTTAGCATACATAAACTATCAAATTTTCATTTTATTGGGATCCATTTTTCTTATATCTTTATTGTTTACGAGAAAAATGGGAGAGTGAAAACTAGAGTTTGGTTGTAAAAAAAAAAATTCGAACATCCAAAATGGAAATGCATAAATGCTAAGAAAGATAATTCCAAAAAGTATCTGTGATTTTTATGGATAGGCAAAAAGTGGGTTGTTTGGCTCTAGTAAATATGCAACCACACGGTAACTTGAGAATTTAATTTTTTCTACTCCTTGAAATTTTTGGATCATTGGGTCACTTTCATCCTCAACATGTTTCTGGCATGCATATCCACAACATTTAAAACATGTTAGGATCTGTTAGAAGTCTCCTTCCTATAAAATTCCACCAAGCTCTTAGGGGTTGTACTAGTGGAATTTCCCAAATATGGATAACAAAATTGTGGACTTAGTTTTTAGTGTCTATAATAATTTTCTTCTCTTTCACTTATTATAGTATTCAAATTTTTTTGCATACATTAACTCTAAAATTTTCATTTTGCTGCGAACTATTTACCTTATATCTTTTTTGTTTACGAGAAAAATGGGAGAGTGGAAACTCAACTTTGGATCTGAAAAAAAAATTTGAACATCCAAAATGGAAATGCACAAATACTGAGAGAGATAATTCCAAAAAGTATCTGTGATTTTTAAGGATAGGCAAAAAGTGGGTTGTTTGGCTCTGGTAAATATCCAACCACACGTTAACTTGAGAATTTAATTTTTTCTACTCCTTGAAATTTTTGGATCATTAGGTCTCTTGCATCCTCAACAAGTTTCTGGCATCCGTATCCACCACATTTAAAACATGTTAGTATCAGTTAGGAATCTCTTTCTATAAATTTCCACCAAGCTATTATTAGGGGTTGTACTAGTGGAATTTCCCAAACATGGATAACAAAACTTTGGTGTTCATTTTTAGTGCATGAAATAATTTTCTTCACTTACCTTTATTGTAGTTTTCTAATTTTTTTGCATACATGAACTCTATAATTTTCATTTTGTTGTGATGTATTTGCCTTATATCTTTTTTGTTTACGAGAAAAATGGGAGAGTGAAAACTCAAGTTTGGATCTGAAAACAAATTCGAACATCCAAACTGGAAATACACAAATCCTGAGAGAGATAATTCAAAAATGTATCTGTGATTTTTAGGGATAGGCAAAAAGTGGGTTGTTTGGCTCTAGTAAATATCCAACCACACGTTAACTTGAGAATTTAATTTTTTGTACTCCTTGAAATCTTTGGATCATTACGTCACTTGCATCCTCAACATGTTTCTGGTTTGCATATCCACCACATATAAAACACGTTAAGATCAGTTATAAGTCTCTTTCCTACAAAATTCCACCAAGCTATTAGGGGTTGTATTAGTGGAATTTTCCAAACATGGATAACAAAACTTTGGAGTTCATTTTAAGTTCGTGAAATAATTTTCTTCTCTTACATTTAATATAGTTTTCAATTTTTTTTCCATACATAAACTCTTAAATTTTCATTTTGTTGCGATCTCTTTGCCTTGTATCTCTTTTGTTTACGAGAAAAATGGGGGAGTGAAAACTTTTGGATCTGAAAAAAAATTCGAACATACAAAATGGAAATGCAGAAATGCTGAGAGAGATAATTCCAAAAAGTAGATGTGATTTTTAAGGATAGGAAAAAAGTCGGTTGTTTGGCTCTGGTAAATATCCAACAACACGTTAACTTGAGAATTTAGTTTTTTCTACTCCTTGAAATTTTTGGATCATTAGGTCACTTGCCTCCTGAACATGTTTCTGGTATGCGTGTCCACCACTTTTAAAATAGGTTAGGATCAATTAGAAGTCGTTTTCCTATAAAATTCCACCAAGCTATTAGGGGTTGTACTTGTGGAATTTCCCAAACATGGATAACAAAACTTTGGAGTTCATTTTTAGTGCGTGAAATAAATTTCTTCACTTACTTTTATTATACTTTGCAAATATTTTTGCATCCATAAACTCTAAAATTTTTATTTTTTGCGATCTATTTGCCTTTTAATATTTTTGTTTACGAGAAAAATTGGAGAGTGAAAACTAAATTTTGGATCTGAAAAAAAATTCGAACTTCCAAAAAGGAAATGCCCAAATGCTGAGAGAGATAATTCCAAAAAGTATCTGTGATTTTTAAGGATAGGCAAAAAGTGGGTTGTTTGGCTCTAGTAAATATCCAACCACACGTTAACTTGAGAATTTAATTTTTTCTACTCCTTGAAATTTTTGGATCATTAGGTCACTTGCATCCTCAACATCTTTCTAGCATGCATATCCACCACAAGGAAAACATGTTAGGATCAGTTAGAAGTCTCTTTCATATAAAATTGCACCAAGCTATTAGGGGTTGTACTAGTGGAATTTCCCAAACATGGATAACTAAACTTTGGAGTTCATTTTTAGTGCATGAAATAATTTTCTTCACTTACATTTATTATAGTTTTCCAAATTTTTTGCATACATAAACTCAAAAATTTTCATTTTTTGCAAAATTTTTGCCTTATAAGTTTTTTGTTTATATGAAAATTTTGATAGTAAATACTCAAGTTTGGATCTAAAAAAAAATTCGAACATCCAAAATGGAAATGCACAAATGCTAAGAGAGATAATTCCAAAAAGTATCTATGATTTTTAAGGATAGGGAAAAAATGGGTTTTTTTGGCTTTGGTCAATATCCAAGCACACGTTAACTTGAGAATTTAATTTTTTCTACACCGTGAAATTTTTGGATCAATAGGTCACTTTCATCCTCAACATATTTCTGGTATGCATATCCACCACATTTAAAACATGTTAGGATCAGTTGAAAGTCTCTTTCCTATAAAATTCCTCCAAGCTATTCGGGGTTGTTCTAGTGGAATTTCCCAAACATGGTTAACAAGACTTTGGAGTTCATTTTTAGTGCGTGAAATAATTTTATTCACTTACATTTATTATAGTTTTCAAAAAAAAATTCATAAAAAAACTCTAAAATTTTCTTTTCGTTGTGATCTATTTGCTTTATATCTTTTTTTTTTACGAGAAAAATTTGAGAGTGAAAACTCAAATTTTGATCCGAAAAAAAAATCGAACATCCAAAATGGAAATGCAAAAATGCTGAGAGAGATAATTCCAAAAAGTATTTGTGATTTTTAAGGATAGGCAAAAAGTCGGTTGTTTGGCTTTGGTAAATATCCAACCACACGTTAACTTGAGAAATTAATGTTTTCTACTCCTTGAAATTTTTGGGTCATTAGGTCACTTGCATCCTCAACATGTTTCTGGCATGCATAACCACCACATTTAAAACATGGTAGGATGAGTTAGAAGTCTCTTTCCTATAAAATTCCACCAAGCTATTAGGGGTTGTACTAGTGGAATTTCCCAAACATAGAGAAAAAAACCTTTGGAGTTCATTTTTAGTGCGTGAAATAATTTTCTACCCTGACATTAATTATAGTTTTAAAATTTTTCTGCATACATAAACTCTAAAATTTACATTTTGTTGTGATTTATTTGCGTTATATCATTTTTTTTAACGAGAAAAATGGGAGAGTGAAAATTCAAGTTTGGATCTGAAAGAAAAATTGAACATCCAAAATGGAAATGCACAAATGCTGAGAGAGATAATTCCAAAAATTATCAGTGATTTTAAAGGATAGGAAAAAAGTGGGTTGAATTGCTCTGGTAAATATCCAACCGCACGTTAACTTGAGAATTTAATTTTTTCTACTCCTTGAAATTTTTGAATCATTAGGTCACTTGCATCCTCAACATGTTTCTGGCAAGCATATCCTCCACATTTAAAATATGTTAGGATCAGTTAGAAGTCTCTTTCCTATAAAATTGCACCAAACT
This sequence comes from Aristolochia californica, assembly GCF_029961685.1. Taxonomy (NCBI): domain Eukaryota; kingdom Viridiplantae; phylum Streptophyta; class Magnoliopsida; order Piperales; family Aristolochiaceae; genus Aristolochia; species Aristolochia californica. The sequence continues at coordinate 33,655,404 of NW_027182279.1, read as the reverse complement.
ATTAGGGGCTGTACTAGTGGAATTTCCTAAACATGGATAACAAAACATTGGAGTTCATTTTTAGTGCGTGAAATAATTTTCTTCCCTTATAATTTATAGTTTTCAAAATTTTTTGCATAGATAAACACTAAAATTTTCATTTTGTTGTGATCTATTTGGCTTATATCTTTTTTGTTTACGCGAAAAATTTGAAAGTGAAAATTCAAATTTGGATTTGAAAAAAAATTCGAACATCCAAAATAGAAATGCTTAAAAGCTGAGAGACATAATTCAAAAAAGTATATGTGATTTTTATGGATAGGCAAAAAGTGAGTTGTTTGGCTCCAGTAAATATCCAACCACACGTTAACTTGAGAATTTAATTTTTTCTACTCCTTGAAATTTTTGGATCATTAATTGACTTGCATCCTCAACATGTTTCTAGCATGCATATCCACCACATATAAAACATGTGAGGATCAGTTAGAAGTCACTTTCTTATAAAATTGCACCCAGTTATTAGGGGTTGTACATGTGGAATTTTCCAAACATGGATAACAAAACTTTGGAGTTCATTTTTCGTGCGTGAAATAATTTTCTTCACTTATATTAATTATAGTTTTCAAAAAAAAATTCATACATAAACTCTTAAATATTCATTTTTTGCGATCAATTTCCCTTTTATGTTTATTGTTTACGAGAAAAAAGGGAGAGTGAAAAATCAAGTCTGGATTTGAAAACAAATTCGAACATCCAAAATGGAAATGTACAAATGCTAAGAGAGATAATTCCAAAAAGTATCTATGATTTTTAAGGATAGGCAAAAAATGGGTTGTTTGGCTCTGGTAAATATCTAGCCACACGTTAACTTGAGAATTTAATTTTTTCTACTCCTTGAAATTTTTGGATCATTAGGTCGCTTGCATCCTCAACATGTTTCTCGCATGCATATCCACCACATTTAAAACATGTTAGGATCAGTTAGAAGTTTCTTTCCTAAAATATTCCACCAAGCTATTAGGGGTTGTACTAGTGGAATTTCCCAAACATAGATAACAAAACTTTGGTGTTCATTTTTAGTGTGTGAAATAATTTTCTTCACTTACATTTATTATAGTTTTCAAATTCTTTGCATACATAAACTCTAAAATTTTCATTTTGTTGCGATCTATTTGCCTTATATCTTTTTTGTTTATGAGAAAAATGGGAGAGTGAAAACTAAAGTTTTGATCTGAAAAAAAATTCGAACATTGGAAATGGAAATGCACAAATGCTGAGAGAGATAATTCCAAAAAGTATATGTGATTTTAAAGTATAGGAAAAAATTTGGTTGTTTGGCTCTGGTAAATATCGAACCACACGTTAACTTCAAAATTGAATTTTTTCTACTCCTTCTAAATTTCCGATCATTAGTTAACATGCATGCGTGCTCAATAGGTTTCTGGCATGTATATCCAGCACATTTAAAACATGTTAGGATGAGTTAGAAATCTCTATCCTATAACATTCCGCCAAGCTATTAGGGGTTGTACTAGTGGAATTTCAAAAACATGGATAACAAAACTTTGGGTTTCATTTTTAGTGCGTGAAACAATTTTCGTTACTTACATTTATTATAGTTTTTAAAAAAAATTGCATAGATAAACTCTAAAACTTTCATTTTGTTGCGATCTATTTGCCTTTTATCTTTTTTGTTTATGAGAAAATTGGGAGAGTGAAAATCAAGTTTGGATCTGAAAAAAAATTCGAACAACCAAAATGAAAATGCACAAATGCTGAGAAAGATAATTCCAAAAAGAATCTGTGATTTTTAAGGATAGGCAAAAAGTTGGTTGTTTGGCTCTGGTAAATATCCAACCACACGTTAACTAGAGAATTTAATTTTTTCTACTCCTTGAAATGTTTGGATCATTAGGTCACTTGCATCCTCAACATGTTTCTGGCATGCATATCCACCACATTTAAAACATGTTAGGATCAATTAGAAGTCTCTTTCCTATAAAATTCCACAAAGCTATTAGGGGTTGTACAAGTGGAATTTTCCCAACATGGATAACAAAACTTTGGAGTTCATTTTTAGTGCGTGAAATTATTTTTCTATCATACCTTTATTATAGTTTTCAATTTTTTTTCCATACATAAACTCTAAAATTTTCATTTTGTTGCGATCTATTTGCCTTGTATCTTTTTTTTTACGAGAAATATGGGAGAGTGAAAACTCAAGTTTGGATCTGAAAAACAATTCGAACATCAAAAATTAAAATGCACAAATGCTGAGAGAGATAATTCCAAAAAGTATCTGTGATTTATAAGGATAGGCAAAAAGTGGGTTGTTTGGCTCTAGTAAATATCCAACTACATGTTAAGTTAAGAATTTAATTTTTTCCACTTCATGAAATTTTTGGATCATTAGATCACTTGCATCCTCAACATGTTTCTGGCATGCATATCCACCACATTTAAAACATGTTAGGATCAGTTAGAAGTCTCTTTCATATGAAATTCCATAAAGCTATTAGGGGATGTACTAGAGGAATTTCCCAAAAATGGATAAGAAAACTTTGGAATTTATTTTTAGTGCATGAAATAATTTTATTCACTTACATTTATTATAGTTTTCAAAGTTTTTTGCATACATAAATTCTAAAATTTTCATTTTTTGCGATCTATTTGCCTTATATCTTTTTTGTTTACGAGAAAAATTGAGAGTAAAAACTCAAGTTAGAATATGAAAAAAAATTCGATCATCATAAATTGAAATGCACAAATGCTGAGAGAGATAATTCCTTAAAGTATATGTGATTTTTAAGGATGGGCAAAAAGTGGGTTTTTTGGCTCAGGCAAATATCCAACCACACATTAACTTGAGAATTTAATTTTTTCTACTCTTTGAAATTTTTGGATCATTAGGTCACTTGCATCCTGAACATGTTTCTGCTTTGCGTGTCCACCACTTTTAAAACATGTTAGGATCAGTTAGAAGTCTCTTTCCTATAAAATTCCACCAAGCTATTAGGGTTTGTACTTGTGGAATTTCGTAAACATGGATAACAAAACTTTGGAGTTCATTTTTTGTGAGTGAAATAATTTTCTTCACTTACATTTATTATACTTTGCAAAAAAATTTTGCATACATAAAGTCTAAAATTTTCATTTTGTTGGGATCTATTTGCCTTGTATCATTTTTGTTTACCAGAAAAAAGGGAGAGTGAAAACTCAAGTTTGGATCAGAAAAAAAATTCGAACAACCAAAATGAAAATGCATAAATGCTGAGAGAGATAATTCCAAAAAGTATCTGTGATTTTTAAGGATAGGCAAAAAGTAGGTTGTTGGGCTCTAGGAAATATCCAACCCCATGTTAACTTAAGAATTTAATTTTTCTACTCGAAATTTTTGGATCATTAGGTCACTTGCATCCTCAACAAGTTTCGGGCATGCATATCCACCACATTTAAAACATGTTAGGATCAGTTAGAAGTTTCTTTCCTTTAAAACTCCACCAAGCTATTAGGGGTTGTACTGGTGGAATTTCTCAAACTTGGATAACAAAACTTTGGAATTCATTTTTAATGCGTGAAATTATTTTCTTCACTTACATTTATTATAGTTTTAAAATTTTCTTGCATACTTAAACTCTAAAATTTTCATTTTGTTGCGATCTATTTTCCTTATATCTTATTTGTTTAAGAGAAAAATTGGAGAGGTAAAATTTAAGTTTGGATATGAAAAAAAATTCGAACATCCAAAATGGAAATGCATAAATGCTGAGAGAGATAATTCAAAAAAGTATATGTGATTTTTAAGGATAGGCAAAAAGTGGGTTGTTTGGCTCTAGTAAATATCCAACCACACGTTAACTTGAGAATTAAATTTTTTCTACTCCTTGAAATTTTTTGATCATTAGGTCACTTGCATCCTCAACATGTTTCTTGCATGCATATCCACCACATTTAAAACATGTTAGGATCAGTTAGAAGTCTCTTTCCTATAAAATTCCACCAAGCTATTTGAAGTTGTACTAGTGGAATTTCTCAAACATGGATAACAAAACTTTGGAGTTCATTTTTAGTGCGTGAAATAATTTCTTCACTTACATTAACTATAGTTTTCAAAATTTTTTGCATAGATAAACTCTAAAATTTTCATTTTGTTGCAATCTATTTTCCTTATATCTTTTTTGTTTACGAGAAAAATGGGAGAGTAGAAACTGAAGTTTGGATCTGAAAAAAAAATTGAACATCCAGAGATAATTCTAAAAAGTATCTGTGATTTTTAGGGATAGGCAAAAAGTGGGTTGTTTCCCCCTGGTAAATATCCAACCACACGTTAACTTGAGAAGTTTATTTTTTCTAATCAAAATTTTTTGATCATTAGGTCACTCGAATCCTCAACATGTTTTTGGCATGCATATCCACCACATTTAAAACATGTTAGGATCAGTTAGAAGTCACTTTACTATAAAATTCCATCAAGCTATTAGGGGTTGTACTAGTGGAATATTCGAAACATGGATAACAAAATTTTGGAGTTCATTTTTAGTGCGTGAAATAATTTTCTTCACTTACAATTTTTATAGTTTTAATTTTTTTTTTCATCGAAAAACTCTTAAATTTTCATTTGGTTGCGATCTTTTTGCCATAGATCTTTTTTGTTTACGAGAAAAATAGGAGAGTGAAAATTCAAGTTTGGATCTGATTAAAAATTCCAACCTCCAAAATGAAAATACACAAATACTAAGAGAGATAATTCCAAAAAGTATATGTGATTTTTAAGGATGGGCAAAAAGTGGGATGTTTGGCTTTGGAAAATATCCAACCACACGTTAACTTGAGAATTTAATTTTTTCTACTCCTTGAAATTTTTGGATCATTAGGTCACTTGCATCCTCAACATGTTTCATGCATGCATATCCACCATATTTAAAACATGTTAGGATCACTTAGAAGTCTCTTTCCTATAAAATTCCTCCAAGCTATTAGCGGTTGTACTAGTGGTATTTCCCAAACGTGGATAACAAAACTATGGAGGCCATTTTTAGTTCATGAAATAATTTTCTTCACTTACATTTATTATAGTTTTCAAAAAATTTTGCAAACATAAACTCTTTAATTTTCATTTTTTTCGATTTATTTGCTTTTTATCTTTTTTGTTTACGAGAAAAATGGGAGAGTGAAAACTAAAGTTTGGATATGAAAACAAATTCGAACATAAAAAATGAAAATGCACAAATGTTGAGAGAGATAATTCCAAAAAGTATATGCGATTCTTAAGGATAGGCAAAAAGTGGGTTATTTGGCTTTGGTAAATATCCAACCACTCGTAAACTAGAGAATTTAATTTTTTCTGCACCTTGAAATTTTTGGATCATTAGGTCGCTTGCATCCTCAACATGTTTCTCGCATGCATATCCACCACATTTAAAAATTGTTAGGATCAGTTAGAAGTCTCTTTCCTATTAAATTCCACCAAGTTATTAGGGGTTGTACTAGTGGAATTTCCCAAACATTGATAACAAAACTTTGGAGTTCATTTTTAGTGCATGAAATAATTTTCTTCACTTATATTTATTATAGTTTTCAAAAAAAAAATTCATATATAAACTCTTAAATTTTCATTTTTTGTGATCTATTTGCCTTTTATCTTTCTTGTTTACGAGAAAAATGGGAGAGTGAAAACTCAAGTCTTCATTTGAAAACTAATTCGAACATCCAAAATGGAAATGTACAAATGCTGAGAGAGATAATTCCAAAAAGTATCAGTGATTTTTAAGGATAGGCAAAAAGTAGGTTGTTTGGCTCTGGTAAATATCCAACCACACGTTAACTTGAGAATTTAATTTTTTCTACTCAAAATTTTTGGATTATTAGGACGCTTGCATCCTCAACATGTTTCTGGCATGAATATCCACCACATTTAAAGCATGTTAGGATCAGTTAGAAGTTTCTTTCCTATAAAATTCCACCAAGATATTAGGGGTTGTACAAGTGGAATTTCCCAAAATAAAATAACATAACTTTGGAGTTCATTTTTAGTACGTGAAATAATTTTCTTCACTTACATTTATTATTGTTTTCAAATTTTTTGCATACATAAACTCTAAAATTTTCATTTTTTTGCGATCTATTTGTCTTATATCTTTTTTGTTTACGAGAAAAATGGGAGAGTGAAAGCTAAAGTTTTGATCTGAAAAAAAATTTGAACATCGAAACTGGAAATGCACAAATGCTGAGAGAGATAATTCCAAACTGTATCTGTGATTTTGAAGGATAGGCAAAAAGTGGGTTGTTTGGCTCAGGTAAATATCGATCCACACGTTAACTTGAAAATTGAATTTTTTCTACTCCATCAAATTTTTTGTTCATTAGTTGACTTGTGTGCTCAACAGGTTTCTGGCATGGATATCCAGTACATTTAAAACATGTTAGGATTAGTTAGAAGTCTCTTTCCAATAACATTCCACCAAGCAATTAGGGGTTGTACTAGTGGAATTTCAAAAACATGGATAACAAAACTTTGGATTTCATTTTTAGTGCGTGAAACAATTTTCTTGACTTACATTTATTATAGTTTTCAAAATTTTTTGCATCGATAAACTCTATTTTTTATGATCTTTTTTGTTTACGAGAAAAATTGGAGAATAAAAACTCAAGTTTGAATCTGAAAAAAATTTGATAATCATAAATAGAATTGCACAAATGCTGAGAGAGATAATTCCTAAAAGTATATGTTATTTTTAAGGATAGGCAAAAAGTGGGTTGTTGGGCTTAGGTAAATATCCAATCACACATTAACTTGAGAAATTAATTTTTTCTACTCCTTGAAATTTTTGGATCATTAGGTCACTTTTATCCTGAACATGTTTCTGGCATGCATATCCACCACATTTAAAACATGTTATGACCAGTTAGAAGTCTCTTTCCTATAAAATTCCACCAAGCTATTAGGGGTTCTACTAGAGGAATTTTCCAAACATGGATAACAAAACTTTGGAGTTCATTTTAAGTGCGTGAAATAATTTTCTTCTCTTACATTTAACATAATTTTAAAATTTTTTTCCATACATAAACTCTAAAATTTTCATTTCGTTGCGATCTCTTTGCCTTGTATCTCTTTTGTTTAAGAGAAAAATGGGTGAGTGAAAAGTTTTGGATCTGAAAAAAAAATTCGAACATCCAAAATGGAAATGCACAAATGCTGAGAGAGATAATTCCAAAAAGTATCTATGATTTTTAAGGATAGGAAAAAAGTCGGTTGTTTGGCTCAGGTAAATATCCGACCACACATTAACTTGAGAATTTAATTTTTTCTACTCCTTGAAATTTTTGGATAATTTGGTCACTTGCCTCCTCAACATATTTCTGGTATGTGTCTCCACCACTTTTAAAACATGTTAGGATCAGTTAGGAGTCTCTTTCCTATAAAATTCCACCAAGCTATTAGGGGTTGTATTTGTGGAATTTCCCAAACATGGATAACAAAACTTTGGAGTTCATTTTTAGTGCGTGAAATAATTTTCTTCACTTACATTTATTATACTTTGCAAAATTTTTTGCATCCATAAACTTTAAAAATTTCATTTTTTGCGATCTATTTGCCATATATCATTTTTGTTTACGAGAAAAATTGGTGAGTGAAAACTCAAGTTTGGATTTGAAACAAATTCGAACATCCAAAAAGGAAATACACAAATGCTTAGAGAGATAATTCCAAAAAGTACCTGTGATTTTTAAGGATAGGCCAAAAGTGGGTTGTTTGGCTCTAGGAAATATCCAACCACATATTAACTTGAGAATTTAATTTTTTCTGCTCAAAATTTTTGGATCATTAGGTCACTTGCATCATCAACATGTTTCTGGCAATGATATCCACCACATTTAAAACATGTTAGGATCAGTTAGAAGTCTCATTCCTTTAAAACTCCACCAAGCTATTAGGGGTTGTACTAGTGGAATTTCCCAAACAAGGATAACAAAACTTTGGAGTTCATTTTTAGTGCGTGAAATAATTTTCTTCACTTACATTTATTATAGTTTTCAAATTTTTTTGCATACATAAATTCTAAAATTTTCATTTTGTTGCGATCTATTTGCCTTATATCTTTTTTGTTTACGAGAAAAATTAGAGTGTTAAAATTTAAGTTTGGATATGAAAAAAAAATTGAACATCCAAAATGGAAATGCACAAATGCTGAGAGAGATAATTCCAAAAATTATATGTGATTTTTAAGGATAGGCAAAAAGTGGGTTGTTTGGCTCTAGTAAATATCCAACCACACGTTAACTTGAGAATTTAAATTTTTTTACTCCTTGAAATTTTTTGATCATTAGGTCACTTGCATCCTCAACATGTTTCTTGCATGCATATCCACCACATTTAAAACATGTATGGATCAGTTAGAAGTCTCTTTCCTTTAAAATTCCACCAAGCTATTGGAGGTTGTACTAGTGGAATTTCCCAAACATGGATAACAAAACTTTGGAGTTCATTTTTAGTGCGTGAAATAATTTCTTCACTTACATTTATTATAGTTTTCAAATTTTTTAGCATACATCAACTCTAAAATTTTCATTTTGTTGCTATCTATTTGCCTTGTATCATTTTTGTTTACGAGAAAAATGGGAGAGTAAAAACTCAAGTTTGGATCTGAAAAAAATATCGAACATCGAGAGATAATTCTAAAAAGTATCTGTGATTTTTAAGGATAGGCAAAAAGTGGGTTGTTTCTCTCTGGTAAATATCCAACCACACGTTAACTTGAGAAATTAATTTTTTCTACTCGAAATTTTTTGATCATTAGGTCACTTGCATCTTCAACATATTTTTGGCATGCATATCCACCAGATTTAAAACATGTTAGGATCAGTTAGAAGTCTCTTTACTATAAAATTCCATCGAGCTGTTAGGGCTTGTACTAGTGGAATTTCCGAAACATGGATAACAAAATTTTGGAGTTCATTTTTAGTGCGTGAAATAATTTTCTTCACTTACAGTTTTTATAGTTTTAATTTTTTTTGGCATAGATAAAATCTAAAATTTTCATTTTGTTGTGATCTTTTTGCCTTAGATCTTTTTTGATAACGAGAAAATTAGGAAAGTGAAATTTCAAGTTTGGATCTCATAAAATATTCCAACATCCAAAATGGAAATACAAAAATGCTAAGAGAGATAATTCCAAAAAGTATATGTGATTTTTAAGGATGGGCAAAAAGGGGGTTGTTTGGCTCTGGAAAATATCCAACCACACGTTAACTTAAGAATTTAATTTTTTCTACTCCTTGAAATTTTTGGATCGTTAGGTCACTTGCATCCTAAACATGTTTCTGGCATGCATATCCACCACATTTAAAACATGTTAGAATCAGTTAGAAGTCTCTTTCCTATAAAATTCCTCCAAGCTATTAGCGGTTGTACTAGTGGTATTTCCCAAACATGGATAACAAAACTTTGGATTTCATTTTTAGTTCATGAAATAATTTTCTTCACTTACATCTATTATAGTTTTCAAAAAATTTTGCAAACATAAACTCTAAAATTTTCATTTTTTTATCAATTTAGTTTTTATCTTTTTTGTTTACGAGAAAAATGAGAGAGTGAAAACTCAAGTTTGGATAAGAAAACAAATTTGAACATCAAAAATGGAAATGCACAAATGCTGAGAGAGATAATTCCAAAAAGTATCTGCGATTTTTAAGGATAGGCAAAAAGTGGTTTGTTTCGCTCTAGTAAATATCCAACCACTCGTTAACTAGAGAATTTAATTTTTTCTGCTCCTTGAAATTTTTGGATCATTAGGTCGCTTGCATCCTCAACATGTTTCTCGCATGCATATCCACCACATTTAAAATTTGTTAGGATCAGTTAGTAGTCTCTTTCCTATAAAATTCCACCAAGTTATTAGGGGTTGTACTAGTGGAATTTCCCAAACATGGATAACAAAACTTTGGATTTCATTTTTAGTGCGTGAAAAAATTTTCTTCACTTATATTTATTATAGTTTTCAAAAAATATTTCATACTTAAACTCTAAAATTTTCTTTTTTTGCGATCTATTTGCTTTTTATCTTTTTTGTTTATGAGAAAAATGGGTGAGTGAAAACTCAAGTCTGGATTTGAAAACAAATTCGAACATCCAAGATGGAAATGCACAAATGCTGAGAGAGATAATTCCAAAAAGTGGGTTGTTTGGCTCAGGTAAATATCCAATCACACGTTGACTTGAGAATTTAATTTTTTCTACTCGAAATTTTTGGATTATTAGGTCTCTTGCATCCTCAACATGTTTCTGGCATGCATGTCTACCACATTTAAAACATGTTAGGATTGGTTAGAAGTCTCTTTCCTATAAAATTCCACCAAGCTATTAGGGGTTGTACTAGTGTAATTTCCCAAAATAAAATAGCAAAAATTTGGAGTTCATTTTTAGTGCGTGAAATAATATTCTTCACTTTCATTTATTATAGTTTTCAAATTTTTTGCATACATAAACACTAAAATTTGCATTTTATTGAGATCTTTTTGCCTTATATCTTTTTTGTTTAAGAGAAAAATGGGAGAGTGAAAACTAAAGTTTTGATCTAAAAAAAAAATTGAACATCGGAAATGGAAATGTACAAATGCTGAGACAGATAATTCCAAAAATTATCTGTGATTTTTAAGGATAGGCAAAAAGTGGGTTGTTTGGCTAAGGTAAATATCGAACCACACGTTAACTTGAAAATTTAATTTTTGCTACTCCTTCAAATTTTTGGATCATTAGTTCACTTTCGTGCTCAATAGGTTTTTGGCATGCATATCCAGCACATTTAAAACATGTTATGATCAGTTAGAAGTCTCTTTCCTATAACATTCCACCAAGCTATTAGGGGTTGTACTAGTGGAATTTCAAAAACATGGATAACAAAACTTTGGATTTCATTTTTAGTGCGTGAAACAATTTTCTTCACTTACATTTATTAATGTTTTCAAAAATGTTTGCATAGATGAACTCTAAAATTTTCATTTTGTTGCGCTCTATTAGGCTTTTATCTTTTTTGTTTAAGACAAAAATGGGAGAGTGAAAACTCAAGTTAGGATCTGAAAAAAAAATTCGAACATCCAAAATGGAAATGCAAAAATGCTGAGAGAGATAATTCCAAAAAGTATCTGTGATTTTTAAGGAGAGGCTAAAAGTGGGTTGTTTGGCTCTGGTAAATATCCAACCACACGTTAACTAGAGAATTTGATTTTTTCTACTCCTTGAAATGTTTTGATCATTAGGTCACTTGCATCCTCAACATGTTTCTTGCATGCAAATCCACCACATTTAAAACATGTTAGGATCAGTTAGAAGTCTCTTTCAAATAAAATTCCACCAAGCTATTAGGGGTTGTACTAGTGCAATTTTCCAAACATGGATAACAAAACTTTGGAGTTCATTTTTAGTGCGTGAAATAATTTTCTTCACTCACATTTATTATCGTTTTCAAATTTTTTGCATACATCAATTCGAAAATTTTCAGTTTTTTACGATCTCTTTGCCTTGTATCTCTTTTGTTTACGAGAAAAATGAGTGAGTGAAAACTCAAGTTTGGATCTGAATAAAAATTCGAAGATCCAAAATGAAAATGCAGAAATGCTGAGTGATATAATTCCAAAAAGTATTTGTGATTTTTAAGGATAGGGGAAAAGTTGGTTGTTTGGCTCTGGTAAATATCGAACCACACGTTAACTTGAGAATTTAATTTTTTCTACTCCTTGAAATTTTTGGATCATAAGGTAACTTGCATCCTCAACATGTTTCTGGCATTCATATCCACCACATTTAAAACATGTTAGGATCAGTTAGAAGTCTCTTTCCTATAAAACTCCAAAAAGCTATTAGGGGTTGTACTAGTGGAATTTCCCAACATGGATAACAAAATTTTGGAGTTCATTTTTAGCGCGTGAAATAATTTTTTTCTCTTACCTTTATTATAGTTTTCTAATTTTTTCCATTCATAAACTCTAAAATTTTCATTTTGTTGCGATTTATTTGAATCTTTTTTGTTTACGAGAAACATGGGAGTGTGAAAACTCAAGTTTGGATCTGAAAAAAAATTCGAACATCCAAAATGAAAATGAAAAAATGCTGAGAGAGATAATTCCAAATAGTATCTGTGATTTTTAAGGATAGGCAAAAAGTGGGTTGTTTGGCTCAGGTAAATATCCAACCGCATGTTAACTTGAGCATTTAATTTTTTCTACTCCTTGAAATTTTTGGATCATTAGGTCACTTGCATCTCAACATATTTTTGGCATGCATATCCACCACATTTAAAACATGTTAGGATCAGTGAAAAGTCTCTTTCCTATAAAATTCCTCCAAGCTATTAAGGGTTGTACTAGTGGTATTTCCCAAACATGGATAACAAAACATTGGAGTTCATTTTTAGTGCATGAAATAATTTTCTTCCCTTACATTTATTATAGTTTTCAAATTTTTTTGCATACATAAACTCTAAAATTTTCATCTTGTTGCAGTTTATTTGCCTTATAAGTTTTTTGTATACGAGAAAAATTGGACAGTTAAAATTTAAGTTAGGATATGAAAAAAAATTCAAACATCCAAAATGGAAATGCACTAATTCTGAGAGAGATAATTCCAAAAAGTATATGTGATTTTTTAGGATAGGCAAAAATTGGGTTGTTTGGCTCTAGTAAATATCCAACCACACGTTAACTTGAGAATTTATTTTTTCTACTCGAATTTTTTGGATCCTTAGGTCACTTGCATCCTCAATATGTTTCTGGCATGTATATCCACCTCATTTAAAACATGTTAGGATCAGTTAGAAGTCTCTTTCCTATAAAATTCCACCAAGCTATTAGGGGTTGTATTAGTGGAATTTTTCAAACATAGATAACAAAACTTTGGAGGACATTTTTAGTGCGTGAAATAATTTTCTTCACTTACATTTTTTATAGTTTTAAATTTTTTTTGCATAGATAAACTCTAAAATTTTCATTTTGTTGCGATCGATTTGCATTATATCTTTTTTGTTTACGAGAAAAATGGGAGAGTGAAATCTCAAGTTTGGATCTGAAAACAAATTCGAAAATCCAAAATGGAAACGCACAAATGCTAAGAGAGAAAATTCAAAAAAGTATCTGTGATTTTTTAGGATAGGCAAAAAGTGGGTTCTTTGGCTCATGTAAATATCCAACCACACGTTAACTTGAGAATTTAATTTTTTCTACTCCTTGAAATTTTTGAATCATTTAATCCTGTTTCTGGCATGCATATCCACCACAATTATAACATATTAGGAGCAAATAGAAGTCTCTTTCCTTTAAAATTCCACCAAGCTATTAGGGGTTGTACTAGTGGAATTTCCCAAACATAGATAAAAAAACCTTGGAGTTCATTTTTAGTGCGTGAAATAATTTTCTTCATTTACATTTATTATAGTTTTCAAATTTTTTGCATACATAAACTCTAAAATTTTCATTTTGTTGAGATCTATTTGCCTTATATCTTTTTTGTTTACGAGAAAAATGGGAGAATGAAAACTAAAGTTTGGATCTGAAAAAAAAATTGAACATTCAAAAATGGAAATGCACAAATGCTGAGAGAGATAATTCTAAAAATTATCTGTGATTTTGAAGGATAGGTAAAAAGTGGGTTGTTTGGCTCTGATAAATATCCAACCACACGTTAACTTATGAATTTAATTTTTTCTACACCTTGAAATTTTAGGACCATTAGTTCGCTTGCATCCTCAACATGTTTCTGGCATGCATATCCACCACATTTAAAACATGTTAGGATGAGTTAGAAGTCTCTTTCCTACAAAATTCCACCAAGCTATTAGGGGTTGGACTAGTGGAATTTCCCAAAAATAGATAACAAAACTTTGGAGTTCATTTTTAGTGCGTGAAATAATTTTCGTAACTTACATTTATTATAGTTTTCAAATATTTTGCATACATAAACTCTAAAATTTTCATTTTGGTGCGATCTATTTGCCTTATATCTTTTTTGTATACGAGAAAAATGGGAGAGTGAAATCTAAAGTTTGAATCTGAAAAAAAGTTTTAACATCAAAAATGGAAATGCACAAATGCTGAGAGAGATAATTCCAAAACGTATCTGTGATTTTTAAGGATAGGCAAAAAGTGGGTTGTTTGGTTCTTTTAAATATCCAACCACACGTTAACTTGTGAATTTAATTTTTTCTACTTCTTGAAATTTTTGGATCATTAGTTCACTTGCATCCTCAACATGTTTCGGGCATGCATATCCACCACATTTAAACCATCTTAGGATCAGTTAGAAGTCTCTTTCCTATAAAATTCCACCAAGCTATTAAGAGTTATACTAGTGGAATTTCAAAAACATGGATAACTAAACTTTCGATTCCATTTTTTGTGCGTGAAACAATTTTCTTCACTTACATTTATTATACTTTTCAAAATTTTTAGAATAGATAAACTCTTAAATTTTCATTTTGTTGCGATCTATTTGCTTTATATCTTTTTTTATCACGAGAAAAATGGGAGAGTGAAAATTCAAGTTAGGATCTGAAAAAAAATTTGAACATCCAAAATGGAAAAGGTCAAATGCTGAGAGAGATAATTCCAAAAAGTATGTATGATTTTTAAGGATAAGCAAAAAGTGGGTTGTTATGCTCTGGTAAATATCACACCACACGTTAACTAGAGAGTTTAATTTTTTCAACTCGAAATTTTTGGATCATTAGGTTACTTGCATCCTGAACATGTTTCTGGCATGTATATCCACCACATTTAAAATATGTTAGGATCAATTAGAAGTCTCTTTCCTATAAAATTCAACCAAGCTATTAGGGGTTGTACTACTGGAATTTTCCAAACATGGATAACAAAACTTTGGAGTTCATTTTTAGTGCGTGAAATAATTTTCTTCACTCACATTTATTATAGTTTTCAATTTTTTTTGCATTCATAAACTCTAAAAATTTCATTTTGTTGCGATCTATTTGCCTTATATCTTTTTTGTTTACGAGAAAAATGGGAGAGTGAAAACTCAAGTTTGGATCTGAAAAAAAAATTGAACTTTCAAAATGGAAATTCACAAATGCTGAGAGAGATAATTCCAAAAAGTATCTTTGATTTTTAAGGATAGGCAAAAAGTGGGTTGTTTAGCTCTGGTAAATATCCAACCACACGTTAACTTGAGAATTTAATTTTTTCTACTCGAAATTTTTGGCTCATTAGGTCACTTGCATGCTCAACATGTTTCTGGCAAGCATATCGACCACATTTTAAACATGTTATGATCAGTTAGAAGTCTCTTTCCTATAAAATTGCACCAAGCTATTAGCGGTTGTACTAGTGGAATTTTAAAAACATGGATAACAAAACTTTGGAGTTCATGTTTAATGCGTGAAATAATTTTCTTCACGTACATTTATTATCATTTTTAAATTATTTTGGACACATAAAATCTATAATTTTCATTTTGTTGCAATCTATTTGCCTTGTATCTTTTTTGTTTACGAGAAAAATGGGAGAGTGAAAACTCAAGTTTCGATCTAAAAAAAAATTCAAAAATCCAAAATGGAAATGCACAAATGCTAAGAGAGATAATACCAAAAAGTATTTGTGATTTTTAAGGATAGGCAAAAAGTCGGTTGTTTGGCTCTGGTAAATATCCAACCACATGTTAACTTGAGAATATAATTTTTTCTACTCCTTGAAATTTTCGGTTCAATAGGTCACTTGCATCCTCAACATGTTTCTGGCACGCATATCCACCACATTTAAAACATGTTAGGATCAGTTAGAAGTCTCTTTCCTATAAAATTCCACCAAGCTATTAGGAGTTGTTCTAGTGGAATTTCAAAAACATGGATAACAAAACTTTGGAGTTCATTTTTAGTGCGTGAAATTATTTTCTTCACTTACATTTATTATAGTTTTCAAATTTACATACATAAAATCTAAAATTTTCATTTTTTGAGATCTATTTGAATTTTATATTTTTTGTTAATGAGAAAGATTGCAGAGTGAAAACACAAGTTTGGATCTGAAAAAAAATTCGAACATCCAAAATGGAAATGTACAAATGCAGACAGAGTTAATTCCAAAAAGTATCTGTGATTTTTAAGGATAGGCAAAAAGTGGGTTGTTTGGCTCTGGTAAATATCCAACCACATGTTAACTAGAGAGTTTAATTTTTTCTACTCCTTGAAATATTTGGATCTTTAGGTTAACTGCGTCCTCAACATGTTTTTGGCATGCATATCCCCCACATTTAAAACAAGTTAGGATCAGTTAGAAGTCTCTTTCCTATAAAATTCCACCAAGCTATTAGGGGTTGTATTAGTGGAATTTTCCAAACATAGATAACAAAACCTTGGAGTTCATTTTTAGTGCGTGAAATAATTGTCGTCACTCACATTTATTATAGTTTTCAAATTTTTTTGCATTCATAAACTCTAAAATTTTCATTTCTGTGCGATCTATTTGCCTTATATCTTTTTTGTTTACGAGAAAAATGGGAGAGTGAAAACTAAAGTTTGGATCTGAAAAAAAATTTTAACATTCAAAATCGAAATTCAAAAATGTTGAGAGAGATAATTCCAAAAAGTATCTTTGATTTTTAAGGATAGGCAAAAAGTGGGTTGTTTGGCTCTGGTAAATATCCAACCACACGTTAACTTGAGAATTTAATTTTTTCTACTCGAAATTTTTGGAACATTAGGTCACTTGCATCCTCAACATGGTTCTGGCAAGCATATCCACCACATTTAAAACATGTTATGACCAGTTAGAAGTCTCTTTCCCAT
The DNA here is from genome assembly GCF_029961685.1 of Aristolochia californica. NCBI lineage: Eukaryota > Viridiplantae > Streptophyta > Magnoliopsida > Piperales > Aristolochiaceae > Aristolochia > Aristolochia californica. The sequence goes on along the minus strand of NW_027182279.1, from coordinate 33,638,638 downwards.
AAAATTGCACCAAACTATTAGGATTTGTTCTAGTGGAATTTTCAAAACATGGATAACAAAACTTTGGAGTTCATGTTTAATGCGTGAAATAATTTTCTTCACTTACATTTATAATCATTTTCAAATTATTTTGCATACATAAACTCAATAATTTTCATTTTGTTGCGATCTCTTTGCCTTGTATCTTTTTTGTTTATGAGAAAAATGAGAGAGTGAAAACTCAACTTTGGATCTGAAAAAAAAATCACACATCCTAAATGGAAATGCACAAATGCTGAGAGAGAATACCAAAAAGTATCTGTGATTTTTGAGGATAGGCAAAAAGTTGGTTGTTTGGCTCTGGTAAATATCCGACCACACGTTAACTTGAGAATTTAATTTTTTCTACTCCTTGAAATTTTTGGATTATTAGGTCACTTGCATCCTCAACATGTTTCTGGCAAGCATATCCACCACATTTAAAACATGTTAGGATCAGTTAGAAGTTTCTTTCCTATAAAATTCCACCAAGCTATTAGGGGTTGTACTAGTGGAATTTCAAAAACATGGAGAACAAAACTTTGGAGTTCATTTTTAGCGCGTGAAATAATTTTCTCCACTTACATTTATTATAGTTTTCAAAATTTTTTGCATACATAAACTCTAAAATTTTCATTTTTTGCGATCTATTTGCCTTAAATCTTTTTTGTTAACGAGAAAATTGCAGAGTGAAAACACAAGTTTAGATCTGAAAAAGAATTCGAACAACCAAAATGGAAATGTACAAATGCTTAGAGAGATAATTCCAAAAAGTATCCGTGATTTTTAAGGATAGGGAAAAAGTGGGTTGTTTAGCTCTGGTAAATATCCAACCACACGTTAACTTGAGAATTTAATTTTTTCTACTCCTTGAAATTTTTCTATCATTAGGTCACTTGCATCCTCAACATGTTTCTGGCATGCAGATCCCCCACATTTAAAACATGTAAGGATCAGTTAGATGTCTCTTTCCTGTAAAATTCCGCCATGTTATTAGGGGTTGTACTAGTGGAATTTCCCAAACATAGATAACAAAACTTTGGAGTTCATATTTAGTCCATGAAATAATTTTCTTCCCTTACATTTATTATAGTTTACAAATTTTTTTGCATACATAATATCTAAAACTTTCATTTTGTTGTGATCTATTTACCTTATATCTTTTTTGTTTACGAGAAAAATGGGAGAGTGAAAACACAAGTTTGGATCTGAAAAAAATTATGAACATCCAAAATGGAAATGCACAAATGCAGAGAGAGATAATTTAAAAAAGTATCTGTGATTTTTAAGTATAGGGAAAAAGTCGGTTGTTTGGCTACTGTAAATATGCAACCACACGTTAACTTGAGAATTTAATTTTTTCTACTCGAAATTTTTGGATCATTAGGTCAAATGCATCCTCAACATGTTTCTAGCCAGCATATCGACCACATGTAATACCTGTTAGGATCAGTTAGATGTCTCTTTCCATTAAAATTGCACCTTGTAGTTAGGGGTTGTTCTAGTGGAATTTCCCAAACATGGATAACAAAACTCTGGAGTTCATTTTTAGTGTGTGAAATAATTTTCATCAATTACATTTATTAAAGTTTTTAAAATTTTTTGCATAGATAGACTCTAAAATTTTCATTTTGTTGCTATCTATTTGCCTTATATCTTTTTTGTTTACTAGAAAAATTTGTGAGTGAAAACTCAAATTTGGATCTGAAAAAAATTTTGAACATCCAAAATGGAAATACATAAATGCTGAGAGAGATAATTCCAAAAAGTATCTGTGATTTTTAAGGATAGGCAAAAAGTGGGTTGTTTGGCTCTGGTAAATATCATACCACACGTTAACTTGAAAATTTAATTTTTTCTCTTCCTTGAAATTTTTGGATCATTAGGTCACTTGCATCTTCAACATGTTTCTAACATGCATATCCACCACATTTAAAACATGTTAGGAGCAGTTAGAAGTCCCTTTCCTATAAAATTGCACCAAGCTATTAGGGGTTATACTAGTGGAATTTCCCAAACATGGATAACAAAACTTTGGAGTTCATTTTTAGTGCAAGAAATAATTTTCTTCACTTACATTTATTATAGTTTTCAAAAAATTTTGCTTACATAAACTCAAAAATTTTCATTTTTTGCGATCTATTTGCCTTATATGTTTTTTGTTTACAAGAAAAATGGGAGAGTGAAAATTCAAGTTTGGATCTAAAAACAAATTCGAAAAATCCAAAATGGAAATGCACAATTGCTGAGTGAGAAAATTCCAAAAAGTATCTGTGATTTTTGAGGATAGGGAAAAGTGGATTGTTTGGCTCTGGTAAATATCCAACCACACGTTAACTTGAGAATTTAATTTTTTCTACTCGTTGAAATATTTGAATCATTAGGTCGCTTGCATCCTCAACATGTTTCTGCCATGCATATCCACCTCATTTAAAACATGTTAGGATCAATTAGAAGTCTCTTTCCAATAAAAATCCACCAAGCAATTAGGGGTTGTACTAGTGGAATTTCCCAAACATAGATAACAAAACGTTTGAGTTCATTTTTAGTGCGTGATATAATTTTCTTCACTTACATTTATTATAGTTTTCAAATTTTTTGCATACATAAACTGTAAAATTTTCATTTTGTTCCGATCTATTTGCCTTATAGCTTTTTTTTTACGAGAAAGAGGGGAGAATGAAAACAAAAGTTTGGATCTGAAAAAAAATTAGAACATAAAAAATGGAAATGCACAAATGCTGAGAGAGATAATTCCAAAAAGTATCTGTGATTTGCAAAAAGTGGGTAGCTTGGCCCTGGTAAATATCCAACCACACGTTAACTTGTGAATTTAATTTTTTCTACACCTTGAAATTTTTGGATCATTAGTTCACTTGCATCCTCAACATTTTTCTGGCATGCATATTCACCACATTTAAAACATGTTAGGATCAGTTAGATGTCTCTTTGCTATAAAATTCCACCAAGCTATTAGGTGTTGTACTAGTGGAATTTCAAAATCATGGATAACAAAACTTTGGATTTCATTTTTAGTGTGTGAAACAATTTTCTTCACTTAAATTTATAATAGTTTTCAAAACTTTTTGGATAGATAAAGTCTAAAATTTTCATTTTGTTGCGATCTATTTGCCTTATATCTTTTTTGTTCACGAAAAAAATGGGAGAGTGAAAACTCAAGTTAGGATCTGAAAAAAAAAATTCGAACATCCAAAATGGAAATGCACAATTGCTGAGAGAGATAATTCCAAAAAGTATCTGTGATTTTTAAGGATAAGCAAAGAGTGGGTTGTTTGGCTCTGGTAAATATCCAACCACACTTTAACTGGAGAGTTTAATTTTTTCTACTCCTTGAAAATTTTGGATCATTATGTCACTTACATCCTCAACATGTTTCTGGCATGCATATCCACCACATTTAAAACATGTTAGGATCAGTTAGAAGTCTCTTTCCTATAAAATTTCGCCAAGCTATTGGGGGTTGTACTAGTGGAATTTTCCAAAAATGGATAACAAAACTTTGGAGTTCATTTTTAGTGCATGAAATAATTTTCTTCTCTCACATTTATTATAGTTTTCAAATTCTTTTGCTTCCATAAACTCTAAAATTTTGATTTTGTTGCGATATATTTGCCTTATATCTTTTTGGTTTACGAGAAAAATGGGAGAGTGAAAACTAAAGTTTGGATCTGAAAAAAAATTTGAACATTCAAAATGGAAATGCGCAAATGGTGAGAGAGATAATTCTAAAAAGTATCTGTGATTTTTAAAGATATGCAAAAAGTGGGTTGTTTGGCTCTGGTAAATATCCAACCACACGTTAACTTGAGAATTTAATTTTTTCAACTCGAAATTTTTGGAACATTAGGTCACTTGCATCCTCAAGATGTTTCAAACAAGCATATCCACCACATTTAAAACATGTTATGATCAGTTAGAAGTCTCTTTCCTATAAAAGTGCAAAAAGCTATAAGGGGGTGTACTAGTGGAATTTTAAAAACATGGATAACAAACCTTTGGAGTTCATTTTTAGTGCGTTAAATAATATTCTTCACTTCCATTTATTATCGTTTTCAAATTTCATTGCACACATAAATTATAAAATTTTCATTTTGTTGCGATCTCTTTGCCTTGTATCTTTTTTGTTTACAAGAAAAATGGGAGAGTGAAAACTGAAGTTTGGATCTGAAAAAAAATTGAACATCCAAAATGGAAATGCACAAATGCTGAGAGAGATAATTCCACAAAGTATCTTGGATTTTTAAGGATAGGCAAAAAGGTTGTTGTTTGGCTCTCATAAATATCCAACCACATGTTAACTTGAGAATTTAATTTTTTCTACTCCTTGAAATTTTTGGATCATTGGGTCACTTGCATCCTCAACATGTTTCTGGCATGCATATCCACCACATTTAAAACATGTTAGGATCAGTTAGAAGTCTCTTTCCTATAAAATTCCACCAAGTTATTAGGGGTTGTACTAGTAGAATTTCCCAAACATAGATAACAAAACTTTGGAGTTCATTTTTACTGCATGAAAGAATTTTCTTCGCTTTCATTTATTTCAAATTTTTTTCTACGCTTAAACTCTAAAATTTTCATTTTGTTGCGATCTATTTGCCTTGTATCTTTTTTGTTTACGAGAAAATTGGGAGAGTGAAAACTCAAGTTTGAATCTGAAAAAAAATTTGAATATCCAAAATGGAAATGCACAAATGCTGAGAGAGATAATTCCAAAAAGTATCTTTGATTTTTCAGGATAGGCAAAAAGTCGGTTGTTTGGCTATGGTAAATTTCCAACCACACGTTAACTTGAGAATTTAATTTTTTTCTACTCCTTGAAATTAATGGATCATTAGGTCACTTGCATCCTCAACATGTTTCTGGCTAGCATATCCACCACATTTAAAACATGTTAGGATCAGTTAGATGACTCTTTCCTATAAAATTGCACCTAGCAATGAGGGGTTGTTCTAGTGGAATTTCCCAAACGTGGATAACAAAACTATGGAGTTCATTTTTAGTGCGTGAAATAATTTTCTTCAATTACATTTATTATAGTTTTTCAAATTTTTTGCATAGATAAACTCTAAAATTTTCATTTTGTTGCGATCTATTTGCCTTATATCTTTTTTGTTTACGAGAAAAATTTGAGAGTGAAAACTCAAATTTGGATCTGAAAAAAAATTCGAACATCCAAAATGAAAATGCATAAATTGTGAGAGAGATAATTCCACAGGTTAGGCAAAAAGTGGGTTGTTTGGCTCAGGTAAATATCATACCACAGGTTAACTTGAGAATTTAATTTTTTCTCCTCCTTGAAATTTTTGGATCATTAGGTCACTTGCATATTCAACATGTTTCTGACATGCATATCCACCACATTTAAAACATGTTAGGATCAGTTAGAAGTCCCTTTCCTATAAAATTTCACCAAGCTATTAGGGGTTGTACTAGTGAAATTTCTCAAACAAGGATGACAAAACTTTGGAGTTCATTTTTAGTGCGGGAAATAATTTTCTTCACTAACATTTATTATAGTTTTCAAAAAATTTTGCATACATAAACTTTAAAATTTTTATTTTTTGCGATCTATTTGCCTTATATCTTTTTTGTTTACGAGAAAAATGGGAGAGTGAAAATTCAAGTTTGGATCTGAAAACAAATTCGAAAAATCCAAAATGGAAATGGACAAATGCTAAGAGAGATAATTCCAAAACGTATCTTTGATTTTTAAGGATAGGCAAAAAGTGGGTTGTTTGGCTCTGGTAAATATCCAACCATACGTTAACTTGTGAATTTAACTTTTTCTACTCCTTGAAATTTTTGGATCATTAGTTCACTTGCATCCTCAACATGTTTCTAGCATGCATATTCACCACATTTAAAACATGTAAGGATCAGTTAGATGTCTCTTTGCAATAAAATTTCACCAAAGTATTAGGTGTTGTACTAGTGGAATTTCAAAAACATGGATAACAAAACTTTGGATTTCATTTTTAGTGTGTGAAACAATTTTCTTCACTTACATTTATAATAGTTTTCAAAACTTTTTGCAAAGATAAGCTCTAAAATTTTCATTTTGTTGCGATCTATTTGCCTTATATCGTTTTTGTTCACGAAAAAAATGGGAGAGTGAAAACTCAAGTTAGGATCTGAAAAAAAAATTCGAACATCCAAAATGGAAATGCACAATTGCTGAGAGAGATAATTCCAAAAAGTATCTATGATTTTTAAGGATAAGCAAAGAGTGGGTTGTTTGGCTCTGGTAAATATCCAACCACACTTTAACTGGAGAGTTTAATTTTTTCTACTCCTTGAAAATTTTGGATCATTATGTCACTTGCATCCTCAACATGTTTCTGGCATGCATATCCACCACATTTAAAACATGTTAGTATCAGTTAGAAGTCTATTTCCTATAAAATTCCGCCAAGCTATTGGGGGTTGTACTAGTGGAATTTTCCAAAAATGGATAACAAAACTTTGGAGTTCATTTTTATGCATGAAATAATTTTCTTCTCTCACATTTATTATAGTTTTCAAATTTTTTTGCAAAGATAAACTCTAAAATTTTCATTTTGTTGTGATCGATTTGCCTTATATCTTTTTGGTTTACGAGAAAAATGGGAGAGTGAAAACTAAAGTTTGGATCTGAAAAAAAATTTGAACATTCAAAATGGAAATGTCCAAATGCTGAGAGAGATAATTCCAAAAAGCATCTGTAATTTTTAAAGATATGCAAAAATTGGGTTGTTTGGCTCTAGTAAATATCCAACCACACGTTAACTTGGGAATTTAATTTTTTCTTCTCCTTGAAATTTTTGGATCATTAGGTCACTTGTATCCTCAACATGTCTCAAGCAAGCATATCCACCACATTTAAAACATGTTATGATCAGTTAGAAGTCTCTTTCCTATAAAATTGCACAAAGCTATTAGGGGGTGTACTAGTGGAATTTTAAAAAGACAGATAACAAAACTTTGGAGGTCAATTTTTCTGCGTGAAATAATTTTCTTCATTTCCATTTATTATCGTTTTCAAATTTTTTTGCATACATAAACTCTAAAATTTTCATTTTGTTGCGCCTTGTATCTTTTTTGTTAACAAGAAAAATGGGAAAGTGAAAACTCAAGTTTGGATCTGAAAAAAAAATCAAACATCCAAAATGGAAATGCACAAATGCTGAGAGAGATAATTCCACAAAGTATCTTTAATTTTTAAGGATGGGCAAAAAAGTATGTTGTTTGGCTCTCGTAAATATCCAACCACATGTTAACTTGAGAATTTAATTTTTTCTACTCCTTGAAATTCTTGGATCATTAGGTCACTTGCATCCTCAACATGTTTCTGGCATACATATCCACCACATTTAAAACATGTTTGGATCAGTTAGAAGTCTCTTTCCTATAAAATTCAACCAAGTTATTACGGGTTGTACTAGTAGAATTTCCCAAACATAGATAACAAAACATTGGAGTTCATTTTTAGTGCGTGAAATAATTCTCTACGCTTACATTTATTTCAAATTTTTTTGTATACATAAACTCTAAAATTTTCATTTTGTTGCGATCTATTTGCCTTGTATCTTTTTGTTTACGAAAAAATTGGGAGAGTGAAAACTCAAGTTGGATCTGAAAAAAAATTTGAACATCCAACATGGAAATGCACAAATTCTGAGAGAGATAATTCCAAAAAGTATCTTTGATTTTTAAGCATAGGCAAAAAGTCGGTTGTTTGGCTATGGTAAATATCCAACCACACTTAACTTGAGAATTTAATTTTTTCTACTCCTTGAAATTTTTGGATCATTAGGTCACTTGCATCCTCAACATATATCTGGGAAGCATATCCACCACATTTAAAACATGTTAGGATCAGTTAGATGTCTCGTTCCTATAAAATTGCACTAATCTATTATGGGTTGTACTAGTGGAATTTCCCAAACATGGATAACAAAACTTAAGAGTTCATTTTTAGTGCGTGAAATAATTTTCTTCACTTACATTTATTATAGTTTTCAAAAAAATTTGCATAGATAAACTCTAAAATTTTTATCTTGTTGCGATCGATTTGCTTTATATCTATTTTGTTTACGAGAAAAATTTGAGAGTGAAAACTTAAATTTGGATCTGAAAAAAAAATTCGAACATCCAAAATGGAAATGCATAAATTCTGAGAGAGATAATTCCAAAAATTATTTGTGATTTTTAAGGATAGGCAAAAAGTTGGTTGTTTTGCTCTTGTAAATATCCAACCACACGTTAACTTGAGAATTTAATTTTTTCTACTCCTTGAAATTTTTGGATCATTAGGTCACTTTCATCCTCAACATGTTTCTGCTACGCATATCCACCACATTAAAAACATGTTATGATCAGTTAGAAGTCTCTTTCCTATAAAATTGCACCAAGCTATTAGGGGATGTACTAGTGGAATTTTAAAAACATGGATAACAAAACTTTGGAGTTCATTTTTAGTGCGTGAAATAATTTTCTTCACTTACACTTATATTCGTTTTCAAATTTTTTTGCACACATAAACTCTAAAATTTTTATTTTCTTGCGATCTATTTGCCTTGTATCTTTTTTGTTTACGAGAAAAATGGGAGAGTGAAAACTCAAGATCTGAAAAAAAAATCGAACAACCAAACTAGAAATGCACAAATGCTGACAGAGATAATTCCAAAAAGTATTTGTGATTTTTAAGGATAGGCAAAAAGTTGGTTTTTTGGCTCTGGTAAATATCTAACCACACGTTAACTTGAGAATTTAATTTTTTCTACTCCTTGAATTTTTTGGATCATTAGGTCACTTGCATCCTCAACATGTTTCTGACATGCATATCCACCACATTTAAAACATGTTAGAATCAGTTAGAAGTCTCTTCCCTATAAAATTCCACTAAGCTATTAAGGGTTGTACTAGTGGAATTTCAAAAACATGGATAACAAAACTTTGGAGTTCATTTTTAGTGAGTGAAATAATTTTCTTCACTTACATTTATTATAGTTTTAAATTTTTTTTGCATATATAAACATCTAAATATTTCTTTTTTTGCGATCTGTTTGGATCTGTTTGGATCTTTTTTTGGATCTGTTTGGATCTGTTTGGATCTTTTTTTGCGATCTGTTTGGATCTGTTTGGATCTGAAAAAAAATTCGAACATCTAAAATGGAAATGTACAAATGCTGGGGGAGATAATTCCAAAAATTATCTGTGATTTATAAGGATCGGCAAAAAGTGGATTCTTTGGCTCTAGTAAATATCCAACCACTCATTACTTTAGAATTTAATTTTTTCTACTCCTTGAAATTTTTTGATCATTAGATCACTTGCATCCTCAACATGTTTCTGGCATGCATATCCACCACATTTAAAACATGTTAAGATCAGTTAAAAGTCTCTTTCCTATAAAATTCCACCAAGTTATTAAGGGTTGTACTAGTGGAATTTTCCAAACATAGATAACAAAACTTTGGACATCATTTTTAGTGCGTGAAATAATTTTCTTCCCTTACATTTGTCATAGTTTCCAAAAATTTTTGCATACTTAAACACTTAAATTTTCATTTTGTTCCGATCTATTTTCCTTGTATCTTTTTTGTTTATGAGAAAATTGGGAGAGTGAAAACAAAGTTTGGATCTGAAAAAATATTTGAACATCCAAAAAGGAAATACACAAATGCTGAGAGAGATAATTCAAAAAAGTATCTGTCATTTTTAAGGATTGGCAAAAAGTCGGTTGTTTGGCTATGGTAAATATCCAACCACACGTTAAATTGAGAATATAATTTTTTCTACTCCTTGAAATTTTTGGATCATTAGGTCACTTGCATCCTCAACATGTTTCTGGGAAGCATATTGACCACATTTAAAACATGTTTCGATCAATTAGATGTCTCTTTCCTCTAAAATTGCACCAAGCTACTAGGGGTTGTACTAGTGGAATTTCCCCAACATGGATAACAAAACTTTGGAGTTCATTTTTATTGCGTGAAATAATTTTCTTCACTTACAATTGTTATATTTTTCAAAAACTTCGCATAGATAAACTCTAAAAATTTTATTTTGTTGTGATCTACTTGCCTTATAACTCTTTTATTTATGAGAAAAATTTGAGAGTGAAAACTCCAATTTGAATTTGAAAAAAAATTCGAACATCCAAAATGGGAATGCATAAATGCTGAGAGAGATAATTCCAAAAAATATCTGTGATTTTTAAGGATGGGCAAAAAGTGAGTTGTTTGGCTCTGGTAAATATCCAACCACACGTTAACTTGTGAATTTAATTTTTCTCCTCCTGCAAATTTTTGGATCATTAGGTCACTTGCATCTTCAACATGTTTCTAACATGCATATCCACCACATTTAAAACATGTTAGGATCAGTTATAAGTCTCTTTCCTATAAAATTGCACCAAGCTATTAGCGGTTGTACTAGTGGAATTTCCCAAACCTGGATAACAAAACTTTGGAGTTCATTTTTAGTGCTTGAAATAAATTTCTTCACATACAATTATTATAGTTTTCAAAATTTTTTTGCATAAATAACTCTAAAATTATTATTTTTTGCGATCTATTTGCCTTATATCTTTTTTGTTTAAGAGAAAAATGGGAGAGTGAAAACTCAAGTTTGGATCTGAAAACAAATTCAAAAATCAAAAATGGAAATGCACAAATGTTGAGAGAGATAATTCCAAAAAGTATCTGTGATTTCGAAGGATAGGAAAAAAATGGGTTGTTTGGCTCCGGTAAATATCCACCACACGTTAAGTTGAGAATTTTATTTTTTCTACTCCTTGAAATTTTTTAATCATTAGGTCGCTTGCATCCTCAACATGTTTCTGGCATGCATATCCACCACATTTAGAACATGTTAGGATTAGTTCGAAGTCTCTTTCCAATAAAATAGCACCTAGCTATTAGGGGTTGTACTAGTGGAATTTCCCAAACATAGATAACAAAACTTTGGAGTTCATTTTTAGTGCGTGAAATAATTTTCTTCACTTACACTTATTATAGTTTTCAATTTTTTTGCATACATAAACTCTAAAATTTTCATTTTGGTGCGATCTATTTGCCTCATATCTTTTATCTTTAGGAGAAAAATGGGAGACTAAAAACTAAAGTTTGGATCTGAAAATATTTTGAACGTCCAAAATAGAAATGCACAAATGCTGAGAGAGATAATTCCAAAAAGTATCTGTGATTTTTAAGGATAGGCAAAAAGTGGGTTGTTTTGCTCTGGTAAATATCCAATCACACGTTAACTTGAGAATTTAATTATTTCTACTTCTTGAAATTTTTGAATCATTACGTCACTTGCATCCTCAACATGTTTCCGGCAAGCATATCCACCACATTTAAAACATGTTAGGATCAGTTAGAAGTCTCTTTCCTATAAAATTGTACCAAGCTATTAAGGGTTGTACTAGTGGAATTTGCAAAAATTGGATAACAAAACTTTGGAGTTCATTTTTAGTGCGTGAAATAATTTTCTTCAATTACATTTATTATAGTTTTCAAAATTTTTTGCATGGATAAAACTCTAAAATTTTCATTTTGTTGCGATCTATTTGCCTTCTATCTTTTATTTTTTGGAGAAAAATGGGAGAGTGAAAACTCAAATTTGGATCTCAAAAAAAATTCAAACATCCAAAACTGAAATGCATAAGTACTGAGAGAGATAATTCCAAAAAGTATCTGTGACTTTTAAGGATAGGCAAAAAGTGGGTTGTTTTGCTCTGGAAAATATCCAACCACACGTTAAGTTGAGAATTTAATTTTTTCTACTTCATGAAATTTTTGAATGATTAGGTTGCTTGCATCCTCAACATGTTTCTGGCATGCATATCCACTACATTTAAAACATGTTAGGATCAGTTAGATGTCTCTTTCCTCTAAAATTGCACCAAGCTATTTAGGGGTTGTACTAGTGGAATTTCCCAAACATGGATAACAAAACTTTGGAGTTCATTTTTAGTGTGTCAAATAATTTTATTTACCTACATTTATTATAGTTTTAAATTTTTTTGCATACATAGACTCCAAAATTTTCCTTTTTTGCGATCTATTTGCCTTATTTGCCTTATATCTTTTTTGTTTACGAGAAAAATGGGAGAGTGAAAACTCAAGTTTGGATCTGAAAAAAAATTTGAACATCCAAAATGGAAATGTACAAATGCCGAGAGAGATAATTCCAAAAAGTATCTGTGATTTTTAAGGATAGGCTAAAAGTCGGTTGTTTGGCTATGGTAAATATCCAACCACACGTTAACTTGAGAATTTAATTTTTTCTACTCCTTGAAATTTTTTGGATCATTAGGTCACTTGCATCCTCAACATGTTTCTTGGAAAAATATCGACCACATTTAAAACATGTTAGGATCAGTTAGATGTCTCTTTCCTCTAAAATTGCACCAAGGTATTAGGGGTTGTAATAGTGGAATTTCCCAAACATGGATAACAAAACTTAGGAGTTCATTTCTAGTATGTGAAATAATTTTCTTCACTTACATTTATTATAGTTTTCAAAAATTTTGCATAGATAAACTCGAAAATTTTCATTTTGTTGCTATCTATTTGCCTTATAAGGTTTTTGTTTACGAGAAAAATTTGGGAGTGAAAACTTAAATTTGCATCTGAAAAAAAATTCGAACATCCAAAATGGAAATGCATAAATACTGAGAGAGATAGTTCCAAAAAGTATCTGTGATTTTTAAGGATAAGCAAAAAGTGAGTTGTTTGGCTCTGGTAAATATCCAACCACACAGTAACTTGAGAATTTAATTTTTTCTCCTCCTTGAAATTTTTGGATCATTAGGTCACTTGCATCTTCTGCATGTTTCTAACATGCATATCCACCACATTTAAAACATGTTAGGATTAGTTATAAGTCTCTTTCCTATAAAATTGCACCAAGCTATTAGGGGTAGTACTAGTGGAATTTCCCAAACATGGATAATAAAACTTTGGAATTCATTTTTAGTGCGTGAAATAATTTTCTTCACATACATTTATTATAGTTTTCAAAATTTTTTGCATAAATAACTCTAAAATTTTAATTTTTTGCGATCTATTTGCCTTATATATTTTTTGTTTAAGAGAAAAGTGGGAGAGTGAAAACTCAAGTTTGGATCTGAAAACAAATTCAAAAATCAAAAATTGAAATGCACAAATGCTGAGAGAGTTAATAACAGAAAGTATTTGTGATTTTTAAGGATATGCAAAAAGTGGGTTGTTTGGCTCTGGTAAATATCCAACCACACGTTAAGTTGAGAATTTAATTTTTTCTACTTCTTGAAATTTTTGAATCATTTGGTCGCTTGCATCCTCAACATGTTTCTGGCATGCATATCTACCACATTTAAACCATGTTAGGATCAGTTAGAAGTCTCTTTCCAATAAAATTCCACCAATGCTATTAGGGGTTGTACTAGTGGAATTTCCCAAACATAGATAACAAAAATTTGGAGTTCATTTTTAGTGCATGAAATAATTTTCTTCACTTACATTTATTATAGTTTTCAAATTTTTTGCATACATAAACTCTAAAATTTTCATTTTCGTGCGATCTATTTGCCTTCTATCTTTTATGTTTATGAGAAAAATGGGAGAGTGAAAACTAAAGTTTGGATCTGAAAGAAAATTTTAACATCCAAAATGGAAATGCACAAATTGTGAGAGAGATAATTCAAAAAAGTATCTGTGATTTTTAAAGATAGGCAAAAAGTGCTTTGTTTTGCTCTGGAAAATATCCAACCACACGTTAACTTGAGAATTTAATTTTTTCTACTTCATGAAATTTTTGCATGATTAGGTCACTTGCATCCTCAACATGTTTATAGCAAGCATATCCACCACATTTAAAACATGTTATGATAAGTTAGAAGTCTCTTTCCAATAAAATTGCATCAACCTATTAGGAATTGTACTTGTGGAATTTTAAAAAAATGGAAAATAAAACTTTGGAGTTCGTTTTAGTGCGTGAAATAATTTTCTTCACTTACATTTATTATAGTTTTCAAAACTTTTTGCATAGATAAACTCTAAAATTATCATTTTGTAGTGATCTATTTGCCTTATATCTTTTTTGTTTACGAGAAAAATGGGAGAGTGAAAACTCTAGTAAGGATTTTAAAAAAAAAATTGAACATCCAAAATGGAAATGCATAAATGATGAGAGAGATAATTCCAAAAAGTATCAGTGATTTTTAAGGATAGGTAAAAAGTTGGTTGTTTGGCTTTGGTAAATATCCAACCCCACGTTAATTTTTCTACTCCTTGAATTTTTTGGATCATTAGGACACTTGCATCCTCAACATGTTTCTGGCATGCATATCCACCTCATTTAAAACATGTTAGGATCAGTTAGAAGTCTTTTTCCTATAAAATTCCACCAAGCTATTAGGGGTTGTACTAGTGGAATTTCCCAATCATGGATAAAAAAACTTTGGAGTTCATTTTTAGTGCGTTAAATAATTTTCTTCACTTACATTTATTATAGCTTTAAAATTTCTTTGCATAGATAAACTCTAAAATTATCATTTTGTTGTGATCTATTTGCCTTATATCTTTTTTGTTTACGAGAAAAATGGGAGAGTGAAAACTCTAGTTAGGATTTTAAAAAAAAATTCGAACATCCAAAATGGAAATGCACAAATGCTGAGAGAGATAATTCCAAAAAGTATCTGTGATTTTTAAAGATAGGTAAAAAGTTGGTTGTTTGACTCTAGTAAATATCCAACCCCACGTTAACTTGAGAATTTATTTTTTTCTACTCCTTGATTTTTTTGGATCATTAGGACACTTGCATCCTCAACATGTTTCTGGCATGCATATCCACCTCATTTAAAACATGTTAGGATCAGTTAGAAGTCTTTTTCCTATAAAATTCCACCAAGCTACTAGGGGTTGTACTAGTGGAATTTCCCAAACATGGATAACAAAACTTTGGAGTTCATTTTTAGTGTGCGAAATATTTTTTTCACAAACATTTATCGTAGTTTTCAAAAAAAATTTCCATACATAAACTCTAAAATTTTCATTTTTTGCGATCTATTTGTCATATATCTTTTTTGTTTACAAGAAAAATTGGAGAGTGAAAAGTCAAGTTTCGATCTGAAAAAAAATTCGAACATCCAAAATGGAAATGCAGAAATGCTGAGAGAGATAATTCCAAAAAGTATCTATGATTTTTAAGGATAGGCATCAAGTTGGTTGTTTGCCTCTGGTAAATATCCAACCACACGTTAACTTGTGAATTTAATTTTTTCTACTCCTTGAAATTTTTGGATCATTAGGTTACTTGCATCCTCAACATGTTTCTGGCATGCATATCCACCACATTAGGATCAGTTACAAGTCTCTTTCCAATAAACTTCCACAAAGCTTTTAGGGGTTGTACTAGAGGAATTTCCCAAACATGGATAACAAAACTTTGGAGTTCATTTTTAGTGCGTGAAATAATTTTCTTCACTTATCTAAAATTTTCATTTTGTTGCGATCTATTTGCCTTATATCTCTTTTGTTTATGAGAAGAATTGGAGTGTGAAAACTCAAGTTTGGATCTGAAAAAAAATTCGAACTTCCAAAATGGAAATGCACAAATGCTGAGAGAGATAATTCCAAAAATTATATGTGATTTTAAAGGATAGGCAAAAAGTGGGTTGTTGGGCTCTTGTAAATATCCAACAACACGTTAACTTGAGAATTTAATTTTTTCTACTCCTTGAAATTTTTTGATCATTAGGTCACCTGCTTACTTTACATGTTTCTAGCACGCATATCCACCACATTTAAAACATGTTAGGACCAGTTAGTAGTCTCTTTCCTATAAAATTCCACCAAGCTATTAGGGGTTGTACTAGTGGAATTTTCCAAACATGGATAACAAAACTTTGGAGTTCATTTTGAGTGCGTGAAATAATTTTGTTCACTTACATTTATTATAGTTTTCAAATTTTTTTGCATAGATAATCTCTAAAATTTTCATTTTGTTGTGATCTATTTGCCTTGTATCTTTTTTTTTTACGAGAAAAATGGGAGTGTGAAAACTCAAGTTTGAATATGAAAAAAAATTTGAACATCGAAAATGGAAATTCACAAATGCTGAGAGAGATAATTCCAAAAAGTATCTGTGATTTTTAAGGATAGGCAAAAAGTGGGTTGTTTGGCTCTGGTAAATATCCAACCACATGTTAACTTGAGAATTTAATTTTTTCTACTCCTTGAATTTTTTGGATCATTAGGTCACTTGCAATCGTCAACATGTTTCTGGCATGCATATCCAGCACATTTAAAACATGTTAGGATCAGTTAGAAGTGTCTTTCCTATAAAATTGCACCAAGCTATTAGGGGTTGTACTAGTGGAATTTCCAAAACATGGATAACAAAACTTTGGAGTTCATTTTTAGTCCGTGAAATAATTTTTTTCTCTAACATTTATTATAGTTTTAATTTTTTTTGCATAGATAAACTCTAAAATTTCCATTTTTTTGTGATCTATTTGCCTTATATCTTTTTTGTTTACGAGAAAAATAGTAGAGTGAAAACTCAAATTCGGATTTGAAGAGAAAATTCAAATATACAAAATCGAAATGCCCAAATACTGAGAGGCATAATTCAAAAAAGTATATGTGATTTTGAAGGATAGGCAAAAAGTTGGTTGTTTGGCTCTGGTAAATATCCAACCACACGTTAACTTGAGAATTTAATATTTTCTACTCTTTGAAATTTTTGGATCATTAGGTAACTCTCATCCTCAACATGTTTCTGGCATGCATATCCACCACATTTAAAACATGTTAGGATCAGTTAGAAGTCTATTTCCTATAAAATTCTACCAAGTTTATTAGGGGTTGTACTAGTGGAATTTTCAAAACAAGGATAACAAAACTTTGGAGTTCATTTTTAGTGCGTGAAATAATTTTCTTCACTTACATTTATTATTGTTTTCAAATTTTTTTGCATACATAAACTCTAAATTTTTTATTTTGTTGCGATCTCTTTGCCTTGTATCTTTTTTGTTTACAAGAAACATGGGTGAGTGAAAACTCAAGTTTGGATCTGAAAAAAAAATTCGAACATCCAAAATGGAAATGCACAAATGCTGAGAGAGATAATTCCAAAAGGTATCTATGATTTTTAAGGATAGGCAAAAAGTTGGTTGTTTGGCTCTGGTAAATATCCAACCACATGTTAACTTGAGAATTTAATTTTTTCTACTCCTTTAAAATTTTGGATCATTAGGTTACTTGCATCCTCAACATGTTTTTGGCATGCAAATCCACCACATTTTAAACATGTTAGGATCAGTTAGAAGTCTCTTTCCTATTAAATTCCACCAAGCTATTAGAGGTTGTAGTAGTGGAATTTCCCAAACATGGATAACAAAACTTTGGAGTTCATTTTTAGTGAAGAAATAATTTTCTTCACGTACATTTATTATAGTTTTCAAAAAATTTTGCATCCATAAACTCTAAAATTTTCATTTTTTGCTCTCTATTTCCCTTATATCATTTTTGTTTACGAGAAAAATTGGTGAGTGAAAACTCAAGTTTGGATTTGAAAAATATTCGAACATCCAAAATTGAAATTTACAAATGCAGAGAGAGATAATTCCAAAAAGTGTCTATGATTTTTAAGGATAGGCAAAAAGTGGGTTGTTTTGCTCTGATAAATATCCAACCACACGTTAACTTGAGAATTTAATTTTTTCTACTCCTTGAAATTTTTGGATCATTATGTCACTTGCATCCTCAACATGTTTCTTGCATGCATATCCGCCGCATTTAAAACATGTTAGGATCAGTTAGAAGTCTCTTTCCTATAAAATTCCACCAAGCTATTAGGGGTTGTACTAGTGGAATTTCCCAAACATGGATAACAAAACTTTGGAGTTCATTTTTAGTAGGTGAAATAATTTTCTTCACTTACGTTTATTATAATTTTCAAATTTTTTTGCATTCATAAACTCTAAAAGTGTTTTTGTTTACGAGAATTCTCAAGTTAATGAGTGGAGCAGAGCCTAAAAACCCACTTTTTGCCTATTTTACAAAAGGCGTACCTAACAATCATAGAGCATCGTGAATGTTTTTATCGATTAATGATGTGTAATGGCTTTAATTTTAGTTAGAAATGACTTATGGTTTGGGAATCAACACTTAGATAAAAATGCCTCCCCCCCTTCAGATGATTGCGAAACCCAAAATATATAAAAAAACTAATAGAGTTTACAATCCTTAAAAAATTACAGAAACTTTTTTGAATTATCTCTCTCTGCTTTTGTGGATTTCCATTTTGGATGTTCAATTTTTTTTCTAATCTAAATTTGAGTTTTGCCACTCCTTTTTTTGTCGTAAACAAATAAGATAAGACAAATAGTTCACAAGAAAATGAAAATTTTAGAGTTTATGTATGAAAAAAAAATTGAAAAAAATAATAAGTTTAAGTGAAAAAAAAAATTTCACGCACCAAAAATGAACACCAAAGTTTTTTTACCCATGTTTGGGAAATTCCACTAGTACAACCCCTAATAGCTTGGTGAAATTTTATAAGAAAGAGATTTCTTATTGATCCTAACATGTTTTAAATGTGGTGGATATATATGCCAGAAACATGTTGAAGATGCTAATGATCCAAAAATTTCAAGGAATAGAAAAAGTTGAATTCTCAAGTTAACGTGTGGACCAAAGCCTAACAACCACTTTTTGCATTTTTAACAAAAAGCGGACCTCACAATCATAGATCATCGTGAATGTTTTCATCGAATAATGATGTGTAACGGCTATAATTTTTGTCAGAAATGACTTATGGTTTGGTAGTCAACACTCAGATAAAAATGCCTCCCCCCTCTTCCGATGATTGGGATAACCAAAATAAATAAATAAAAACTAAACGAGTTTGCAAACCTGAAAAAATCATAGATACTTTTTGGAATTATCTCACTCAGCATTTGTGGTTTCCATTTTGGATGTTCAATTTTTTTTTTTAATCCAAAATTGAGTTTTCACTCTCCCGTTTTTGTCGTAAATAAAAAAGATAAGGCAAATAGATCACACAACAAAATGAAAATTTAAGAGTTTGTGTATGCAAAAAAATTTGAAAAAAATAATAAATGTAAGTGAAGAATTTTTTTTCACGCGCAAAAAATGAACACCAAATTTTTGTTACCCATGTTTGGGAAATTCCACTAGTACAACCCCTAATAGCTAGGTGGAATTTTATAAGAAAGAGATTTCTAATTGATCCTAACATGTTTTAAATGTGGTGGATATGCATGCCAGAAACATGTTGAAGATGCTAATCACGCAATGATCCAAAAATTTCAAGGAGTTGAATTCTCAAGTTAATGTGTGGACCAGAGCCTAACAACCCACTTTTTGCCTATTTTACAAAAAAGCGGACCTAACAATCATAGATCATCATGATTGTTTTGATCGATTAATGATGTGTAACGGCTATAATTTTAGTTAGAAATGACTTTTGGTTTGGGAGTTAACACTCAGATAAAAATGCATCCACCCTCTTCCGATGATTGCGAAACCCAAAATATATAAAAACACTAAAAGAGTTTACAATCCTTAAAAAATCACAGATAATTTTTGGAATTATCTCTTTCAGAATTTGTGCATTTAGATTGTGGATGTTCAATTTTTTTTCTAATCCAAACTTGAGTTTTCACTCCCCCATTTTTTTCGTAAACAAAAATGATAAGGCAAATAGATCACACAAAAAAATTAAAATTTTGGAGTTTATGTATGCTAAAACTTTTGAAAACATTAATAAATGTAAGTGAATAAAAAATTTTCACACACCAAAAATGAACTCCAAAGTTTTGTTACCCATGTTTGGGAAATTCCACTAGTACAACCCCTAATAGCTTGGTGAAATTTTATAAGAAAGAGATTTCTTATTGATACTAACATGTTTTAAATGTGGTGGATATGCATGCCAGAAACATGTTGAACATTCTAATGACCTAATAATCCAAAAATTTCAAGGAGTAGAAAAAGTTGAATTCTCAAGTTAACCTGTGGACCAGAGCCTAACAACTTACTTTTTGCCTATTTTACAAAAATCGGACCTAACAATCATAGATCATCGTGAATGTTTTGATCAATTAATGATGTGTAATGGCTATAATTTTAGTTAGAAATGACTTATGGTTGGGGATTCAACACTCAGATAAAAATGCCTCCCACCTCTTCCAATGATTGTGAAACTCAAAATATATAAAAAAAACGTAAAGAGTTTACAATGCTTAAAAAATCACAAATATTTTTGAAATTATCTCTCTCAACATTTGTGCATTTCCATTTTGGATGTTCAATTTTTTTTCTAATCCAAAATTGTGTTTTCACTCTCCCCTTTTTGTCATAAACAAAAAAGATAAGGCAAATAGATCACACAACATAATGAAAATTTTAGAGTTTATGTATGCAAAAAAAATTGAAAACAATAATTAATGTAAGTGAAGAAATTTTTTTCATGCACCAAAAATGAACACCAAAACTTTGTTGCCCTTGTTTGGGAAATTCCACTAGTACAACCCCTAATAGCTTGGTAGAATTTTATAAGAAAGAGATTTATAATTGATCCAAACATGTTTTAAATGTGGGGGATATGCATGCCAAAAACATGTTGAAGATGCTAATGACCTAATGAATCCAAAAATTTCAAACAGTAGAAAAAGTGGAATTCTCAAGTTAACGTGTGGACCAAAGCCAAACAACCCACGTTTTGCCTATTTTACAAAAAGCACACCTAACAATCAATGATTATTGTAAAAGTTTTGTTCGATTAATGATGTATAATGGCTATAATTTTAGTTAGGAATGACTTATGGTTTGGGAGTCAACACTCAGATAAAAATGCCTCCCCCCTCTTCCGACGATTGTGAAACCCAAAATATATAAAAAAACTGAAAGATTTAATAATAATCCTTTAAAAATCACAGATACTTTTTGGAATTATCTCTCTCAGCATTTGTACATTTTCCATTTTGGATGTTCAATTTTTTTTCTAATCCAAACTTGAGTTTTCACTCTCCCATATTTGTCGTAAAAAAAAGATATGGAAAATAGATTAGACAACAAAATGAAAATTTTAAATTTTAAGTATGCAAAAAATTTTAAAACAATAATAAATATAAGTGAAGAAAAATTTTTGACACACCAAAAATGAACACCAAAGTTTTGTCACCCTTTTTTGGGAAATTCCACTTGTGCAACCCCTAATAGCTTGGTGGAATTTTGTAAGAAAGAGATTTCTAATTGATCCTAACATGTTTTCAATGTGGTGGATATGCATGCCAGAAACATATTGAAGATTCTAATGACCTAATGATCCAAAAATTTGGAGTAGAAAAAGTTGAATTCTCAAGTTAACATGTGGACCAGAGCCTAACAACCCACTTTTTGCCTATTTTAAAAGAAATGGACCTAACAATCATAGATCATCGTGAATGGTTTGATCGATTAATGATGTGTAACGGCTATAATTTTAGTTAGAAATGACTTATGGTTTGGGAGTTGACACTCAGATAAAAATGCCTCCCCCCACTTCCGATGATTGCGAAACCCAAAATAGATAAAAAAACTGAAAGAGTTTACAATCCAAAAAAATCATAGATACTTTTTGGAATTATCTCTCTCAGTATTTGTGCATTTCCGTTCTGGATGTTCAATTTTTTTTCTAATCCAAACTTGAGTTTTCACTCTCCCATTTTTGTCGTAAACAAAAATGATAAGGCAAATAGATCAGACAAAAAAATGAAAATTTTACATTTCATGTATGCAAAAAAATTTGAAAACAATAATAAACATAAGTGAAGAAAATATTTTCACGCACCAAAAAATGAATAGTAAAGTTTTCTTACACATGTTTTGGAAATTCCACTAGTACAACCCTTAATAGCTTGGTGGAATTTTGTAAGAAAGAGATTTCTAATTGATCCTAACATGTTTTAAATGTGGTGGATATGCTTGCCAAAAACATGTTGAAGATGCTAATGATCTAATGATCCAAAAATTTGAAGGAGTAGAAAAAGTTGAATACTCAAGTTAACGTGTGGACTAGAACCTAAAAACAAACTTTTTCCCAATTTTACAAAAAGCGGACCAAACAATCATAGATCATCATGAATGTTTTGATCGATTAATGATGTGTAACGGGTATAATTTTAGTTAGAAACGACTTATAGTTTGGGAGTCAACACTCAAATAAAAATGCCTCCCCCCTATTCCGATGATTGCGAAACCCAAAATATATAAAAAAACGGAAAGAGTTTACAATCCTTTAAAAATAAAAGATACTTTTTGAAATTAGCTTTCTCAGAATATGTGCATTTCCATTTTGGATGTTCAATTTTTTTTCAAATCCAAACTTGAGTTTTCACTCTCCCATTTTTGTCGTAAACAAAAAAGATAAGGCAAATAGATCACACAACAAAATGAAAATTTTAGAGTTTATTTATGCAAAAAAATTTGAAAACAATAATAAATGTAAGTGGAGAAAATTTTTTCACACACCAAAAATGTACACCAAAGTTTTGTTACCCAGGTTTGGAAAATTCCACTAGTACAACCCCTAATAGCGTGGTGGAGTTTTATAAAAAAGAGATTTCTAATTGATCCTAACATGTTTTAAATGTGCTTGATATGCAGGCCGGAAACATGTTGAAGATGCTAATGACCTAATGATCCAAAAAT
The DNA here is from genome assembly GCF_029961685.1 of Aristolochia californica. Lineage (NCBI taxonomy): Eukaryota > Viridiplantae > Streptophyta > Magnoliopsida > Piperales > Aristolochiaceae > Aristolochia > Aristolochia californica. The sequence goes on along the minus strand of NW_027182279.1, from coordinate 33,615,905 downwards.
TTCAAGGAGTAGAAAAACTTGAATTCTCAAGTAAACATGTGGACTAGAGCCTAACAACCCAGTTTTGGCCTATTTTACAAAAAACTGACCTAAGAATGATAGATCATGGTGAATGTTTTGATCGATTAATGATGTGTAATGGCTATAATTTTAGTTAGAAATGACTTAAGGCTTGGGAGTAAACACTACGATAAAAATGCTTCCCCCCTCTTCCGATGATTACGAAACCCAAAATATATAAAAAAACTGAAAGAGTTTACAATGCTTAAAAATCACAGATACTTTTTGGAATTATCTCTCTCAACATTTGTGCATTTCCTTTTTAGATGTTCAATTTTTTTTCTAATCCAAACTTTAGTTTCCACTCTCCCTTTTTTGTCGTAAACAAAAAAGATAAGGCAAATAGATCACACAACAAAATGAAAATTTTAGAGTTTATGTATGCAAAAAAATTTGAAAACAATAATAAATGTAAGTGAAGAATTTTTTTTCATGCACAAAAAATGAACACCATAGTTTTGTTACCCATGTTTGGGAAATTCCACTAGTAGTCTAATAGCTTGGTGAAATTTTCTAAGAAAGAGATTTCTAATTGTTCCTAACTTGTTTTAAATGTGGTGGATATACAGGCCAAAAACATGTTGAAGATTCTAATGACCTAATGATCCAAAAATTTCAAGGAGTAGAAAAAGTTGAATTCTCAAGTTAACCTGTGGACCAGAGCCTAACAACCCACTTTTTGCCTATTTTAAAAAAAGCGGACCTAATAATCATAGATCATCATGAATGTTTTGATCGATTAATGATGTGTAACGGCTATAATTTTAGTTAGAAATGACTTATGGTTTGGGAGTCAACACTTAGATAAAAATGCCTCCCCCGTCTTCCAATGATTGCGAAACCCAAAATATATAAAAAAACTGAAAGGCTTTACAATCTTTAAAAAATCACAGATACTTTTTGGAATTATCTCTCTCAGCATTTGTGCATTTCTATTTTGCATGTTAAATTTTTTTCTAATACAAACTTGAGTTTTCACTCTCCAATTTTTGTCGTATAAAAAAAAAAAGACAAGGCAAATAGATAAAAAAAAAATGAAAATTTCAGAATTTATGTATGCAAAAAAATTTGAAAACAATAATAAATGTAACAGAAGAAAAAGTTTTTACTCACCAAAAATGAACACCAAAGTTTTGTCACCCATGTTTGGGAAATTCCACTAGTACAACCCCTAATAACTTGGTGGAATTTGATAAGAAAGAGATTTCTAATTGATCCTAACATGTTTTAAATGTGGTGGATATGCATGCCAGAAACATGTTGAAGATGCTAATGACCTAATGATCCAAAAATTTCAAGGAGTTGAAAAAGTGGAATTCTCAAGTTAACGTGTGGACCAAAGCCTAACCACCTACGTTTTGCCTATTTTAGAAAAAATGGACCGAACAATCATAGATCATCGTGAATGTTTTGATCAATTAATGATGTGTAAGGGCTATAATTTTAGTTAGAAATGACTTTTTGTTTTGGACTCAACACTCAGATAAAATGCCTCCCCCTCTTCCGATGATTGCGAAACCCAAAATATATAAAAAAACTGAAAGAGTTTTCAATCCTTAAAAAATCACAGATACTTTTTGGAATTATCTCTCTTAGCATTTGTGCATTTCCATTTTGGATGTTTAATTTTTTTATAGTCCGGACTTGAGTTTTCACTCTCATTTTTTGTCGTAAACAAAAAAGATAAGGCAAATAGATCACACAACAAAATCAAAATTTAAGAGTTTAAGTATGCCAAAAATTATGAAAACAATAATAAATGTAAGTGAAGAAAAAATTTTCACACACCAAAAATGAACACCAAAGTTTTGTAACCCATGTTTGGGATATTCCATTAGTACAACCCCTAATAACTTGGTGGAATTTATAAGAAAGAGATTTCTAATTGATCCTAACGTATTTTAAATGTGGGTGATATGCAGGCCAGAAACATGTTGAAGATGCTAATGGCCTAATGGCCCAAAAATTTGAAGGAGTAGAAAAAGTAGAATTCTGAAGTTAACGTGTGGACCAGAGCCTAACAACCCACCTTTTGCCTATTTTTCAAAAAGCAGACCAAACAAGCATAGATCATCATGAATGTTTTGATTGATTAATGATGTGTAACAGCTATAATTTTAGTTAGAAATGATCTATGGTTTTGGAGTCAACACTCAGATAAAAATGCCTCCCACCTCTTCTGATGATTGCGAAACCCAAAATATATAAAAAAACTGAAAGAGTTTACACTCCTTAAAAAATCACAGATACTTATTTGATTTATTTCTCTCAGCATTTGTGCATTTCCATTTTGGATGTTCAATTTTTTTCAAATCCAAACTTGAGTTTTCACTCTCCAATTTTTGTCGTAAACAAAAAAGACAAGGCAAATAGACCACAAAAAAAAAAAAAAATTTAGAGTTTTGTATGAAAAAAAAATTGAAAACAATAATAAATGTAACAGAAGAAAAAATTTTCACGCACCAAAAATGAACACCAAAGTTTTTTCACCCATGTTTGGGAAATTCCATTAGTACAACCCGTAATAGCTTAGTGAAATTTTATAAGAAAGATATTTATAATTGATCCTAACATGTTTTAAATGTGATGGATATGCATGCCAGAAATATGTTGAAGATGCTGATGACCTAATGATCCAAAAATTTCAAGGAGTAGAAAAAGTGGAATTCTCAAGTTAACATGTGGACCAAAGCCTAACCACCCACGTTTTTCCTATTTTACAAAAAATGGACCTAACAATCATAGATCATCGTGAATGTTTTGATCAATTAATGATGTGTAAGGGCTATAATTTTAGTTAGAAATCACTTATGGTTTTGGACTCAACACTCAGATAAAAATGCCTCAATCCTCTTCCGATGATTGCGAAACCCAAAATATATAAAAAAACTGAAAGAGTTTAAAATCCTTAAAAAATCACAGATACTTTATGGAATTATCTCTGTCACCATTTGTGCATTTCAATTTTGGATGTTCAATTTTTTTAATAGTCCAAACTTGAGTTTTCACTCTCACATTTTTGTCGTAAACAAAAAAGAAAAAGCAAATAGATCACACAACAAAATGAAAATTTTAGATTTAAGTATGCCAAAAATTATGAAAACAATAATCAATGTAAGTGAAGTACATTTTTTCAGGCACCAAAAATGAACACCAAAGTTTTGTAACCCATGTTTGGGAAATTCCACTAGTACAACCCCTAATAGCTTGGTGGAATTTATAAGAAAGAGATTTCTAATTGATCCTAACGTGTTTTAATTGTGGGGGATATGCAAACCAGAAACATGTTGAAGATGCTAATGACCTAATGACCCAAAAAATTGAGTAGAAAAAGTTGAATTCTGAAGTTAAGTGTGGACCAAAGCCTTACAACCCACTTTTTGTCTATTTTACAAAAAGTGGACCTAACAAGCATAGATAATCGTGAATGTTTTGATCGATTAATGATGTGTAATAGCTATAATTTTAGTTAGAAATGACTTATGGTTTGGGAGTCAACACTCAGATAAAAATGCCTCCCCCCTCTTCCAATGATTGTGAAACCCAAAATATATAAAAAAGCTGAAAGAGTTTACACTCCTTAAAAAATCATAGATACTTATTTGATTTATCACTCTCAGCATTTGTGCATTCCCATTTTGAATGTTCAATTTTTTTTTTAATCCAAACTTAAGTTTTCACTCTCCCATTTTTTCGTAAACAAAACAATTAGGCAAATAGATCACACAACAAAATGAAAATTTTACAATTTATGTATGCAAAAACTTTTGAAAACAAAAATAAATGTAACTGAAGAAAATTTTTTCATGCACCAAAAAGGAGCACCAAAGTTTTGTCACCCATGTTTGGGAAATTCCACTAGTACAACCCATACTAGCTTGGTGGAATTTTATAATAAATAAATTTTTAATTGATCCTAAAATATTTTAAATATGGTCGATATGCATGCTAGAAACATATTGAAGATGCTAATGACCTAATGATCCAAAAATTTCTAGGAGTAGTAAAATTTGAATTCCCAAGAGAACGTGTGAGCCAGAGCCTAACAACCCACTTTGTGCCTATTTTACAAAAAACAGACCTAACAATCATAGATCATCATGAATGTTTTGATCGATTAATGATGTGCAATGGCTATAATTTTAGTTAGAAATGACTTATGGTTTGGGAGTAAACACTCAGATAAAAATGCCTCCCCCCTCTTCCGATGATTGTGAAACCTAAAATATATAAAAAAACTAAAAAAGTTTACAATCCTTAAAAAATCACAGATAATTTTTGGAATTATCTCTTTCGGCATTTGTGGTTTTGCATTTTGGATGTTCAATTTTTTTTCTAATCCAAACTTGAGTTTTCGCTCTCCCATTTTTGTCGTAAACCAAAAAGATAAGACAAATAGATCACTCAACAAAATGAAAATTTTAGAGTTTAGGTATGCAAAAAACTTTGAAAACAATAATAAATGTAACAGAAGAAATTTTTTTCACGCACCAGAAATGAACACCAAAGTTTTGTTACCCTTGTTTGGTAAATTCCACTAGTACAAACCCTAATAGCTTGGTGGATTTTTATAAGAAAGAGATTTCTAATTGCTCCTACCATGTTTTAAATGTGGTGGATATGCATGCCAGAAACATGGTGAAGATGCTATTGACCTAATACTCCAAAAATTTCAAAGAGAAGAAAAAGTTGAATTCTCAAGTTAACATGTGGACCAGAGCCTAACAACCCACTTTTTGCCTATTTTACAAAAAGCGGACCTAACAATAATAGATCATCGTGAATTTTTTGATCGATTAATGATGTGAAACGGCTATAATTTGAGATAGAAATGACCGATGGCTTGGGAGTCAACACTCGAATAAAAATGCCTCCCCCCTCTTCCGATGATTGAGAAACTAAAAATATATAAAAAAACTGAAAGAGTTTACCATCCTTAAAAAATCACAGATACTTTTGGAATTATCTCTCTCAGCATTTGTTCATTTCCATTTTGGATGTTCACTTTTTTTTCTAATCCAAACTTGAGTTTTCACTCTCCCATTTTTGTCGCAAACAAAAAAGATTTTGTATACAAAAAAGATTTATGCAAAAAAGATTCTTTTCCCATTTTAGAGTTTATGTATGCAAAAAAAATTTGAAATCAATAAAAAATGTAAGTGAAGAAAATTTTGTCATGCACCAAAAATGAACACCAAAGTTTTGTTACGCATGTTTGGGAAATTCTACTAGTACATCCCCTAATAGCTTGGGAGAATTTTATAAGAAAGAGATTTCTAATTGATCCTAACATGTTTTAAATGTGGTGGATATGCAGGCCAGAAAAATGTTAAAGATGCCAATGACCTAATGATCCAAAAATTTCAAGGAGTAGAAAAAGTTGAATTCTCAAGTTAACTTGTGGACCAGAGCCTACAACCCACATTTTGCCTACTTAAAAAAAAAGCGGACCTAAGAATCATAGATCATCGTGAATGTTTTAATCGATTAATGATGTGTAATGGCTATAAGTTTAGTTAGAAATTACTTAAGGTTTGGGAGTCAACACTCAGATAAAAATGCCTCCCGCCTCTTCCGATTATTGCGAAACCCAAAATATATAAAAAAACTGAAAGAGTTTAGAATCCATAAAAAATCAAAGATACTTTTTGGAATTAACTCTCTCAGCATTGTTGCATTTCCAATTTCGATGTTCAATTTTTTTTCTAATCCAAACTTGAGTTTTCACTCTCCCATTTTTCTCTTAAACAAAAAAGATAAAGCAAATAGATCACACCAAAAAATCAATATTTAAGAGTTTATGAATGAAAAAAAAATTTGAAAACAATTATAAATGTACTGAAAAAAAAAATTCACTCGCCAAAAATGGACACCAAAGTTTTGTCTCCCATGTTTGGGAAATTCCACAAATGCAACCCCTAATAGCTTGGTGGAAGTTTATAAGAAAGAGACATCTAATTGATCCTAACATGTTTTAAATGTGGTGGATATGCATGCCAAAAACATGTTGAAGATGCTAATGGCCTAATGATCCAAATTTCAAGGAGTAGACAAAGTGGAATTCTCAAGTTAACGTGTGGACCAAAGCCTAACAACCCACGTTTTGCCTATTTTACAAAAAATGGACCTAACAATCATAGGTCATCATGAATATTTTGATCGATTAATGATGTGTAACGACTATAATTTTAGTTAGAAATGACTTATGGTTTTGGAGTCAACACTCAGATAAAAAAGCCTCCCCCTCTTCCGATGATTGCGAAACCCAAAATATATAAAAAACCTTAGTTTACAATCCTTAAAAAATCACAGATACTTTTTGGAAAAATCTCTCTCAGAATCTTTGCATTTTCATTCTGGATGTTCAATTTTTTTTCTAGTCCAAACTTTATTTTTCACTCTCCCATTTTTATCGTAAACAAAAAAGAAAAGGCAAATAGATCACACAAAAAAATGAAAATTTTACAGTTTATGTATGAAAAAAAAATTGAAAACAATAACAAATATAACTGAAGAAAATTTTTTCACGCACCTAAAATGAACACCAAATTTTTGTCTCCCATGTTTGGGAAATTCCACTAGTACATCCCCTAATAGCTTGGTGGAATTGTATAAGAAAGAGATTTTTCATTGATGCTAACATGTTTTAAATGTGGTGGATATGCATGCCAAAAACATGTTGTAGATTCTAATGACCTAATGATCCAAAATTTTCAAGTTGAAGAAAATGTGGAATTCTCAAGTTAACATGTGGACCAAAGCCTAACACCCCACGTTTTGCCTATTTTACAAAAAATGGACCTAACAATCATAGATCGTCGTGAAGATTTGATCGATTAATGATGTGTAACGGCTATAATTTTAGTTAGAAATGACTTATGGTTTTGGAGTCAACACTTAGATAAAAATGCCTCCCTCCTCTAACGATGATTGTGAAACCCAAAATATATAAAAAAACTGAAAGAGTTTACAATCCTTAAAAAATCACATATACTTTTTGGAATTATCTTTCTTAGCATTTGTGCATTTGCATTTTCGATGTTCAATTTTTTTTCTAATCCAAACTTGAGTTTTCAGTCTCCCATTTTTGTCGTAAACAAAAAAGATAAGGCAAATAGATCACACAACAAAATGAAAATTTTAGAGTCTAGTACAACCCCTAATAGCTTGGTGAAATTTTATAAGATAGAGATTTCTAATTGATCTAACGTGTTTTAAATGTGGGGATATGCAGACCAGAAACTTGTTGAAGATGCTAATGAAGTAATGATCCAAAAAATTCAAGGAGAAGAAAAAGTTGAATTCTCAAGATAACGTGTGGACCAGAGCCTAACATCCCACTTTTTGCCTATTTTTAAAAAAGCGGACCTAACAATAATAGATCATCGTGATTTTTTTGATCGATTAATCATGTGAAACAGCTATAATTTTAGATAGAAATGATTTATGGTTTGGGAGTCAACACTCAGATAAAAATGCCTCCCCCCTCTTCCGATGATTGAGAAACCCAAAATATATAAAAAAATTGAAAGAGTTTACAATCCATAAAAAATCACAGATACTTTTTGATATTATCTCTCTCAGCATTTGTTCATTTGCATTTTGGATGTTCAATTTTTTTTCTAATCCAAAGTTGAGTTTTCACTCTCCCATTTTTGTCGTAAACAAAAAAGATAAGACAAATAGATCACACAAAAAAATGAAAATTTTAGAGTTTAAGTATGCAAAAAAATTTGAAAACAATAATACATGTAACTGAAGAAAAGTTTTTCATGCACCTAAAATGAACACCAAATTTTTTTCTCCCATGTTTGGGAAATTCCACTAGTACATGCCCTAATAGCTTGGTGGAATTTTATAAGAAAAAGATTTGTAATTGATCCTAACAAGTTTTAAATGTGGTGGATATGCATGCCAAAAACATGTTGAAGATGCTAATGACCTTATGATCCAAAAGTTTCAAGGTGTAGAAAAGGTAGAATTCTCAAGTTAACGTGTGGACTAAAGCCTAACAACCCACATTTTGCCTATTTTACAAAAAATGGACCTAACAATCATATATCTTCATGAATATTTGATCGATTAATGATGTGTAACAGCTATAATTTTAGTTAGAAATGACTTATGGTTTTGGAGTCAACACTCAGATAAAAATACCTCTCCCGTCTTCAGATGATTGCGAAACCCAAAATATATAAAAAATTAAAAGAGTTTACAATCCTTAAAAAATCACATATACTTTTTGGAATTATCTTTCTCAGCATTTGTGCATTTACATTTTGGATGTTCAATTTTTTTTCTTATCCAAACTTGAGTTTTCACTCTCTCATTTTTGTCATAAACAAAAAAGATAAGGCAAATAGATCACACAACAAAATGAAAATTTTAGACTCTAGTACAACCCCTAATAGCTTGGTGGAATTTTATAAGCAAGAGATTTCAAAATTATCCTAACGTGTTTTAAATGTGGGGGATATGCAGGCTAGAAACATGTTGAAGATGCTAATGATCTAATGATCCAAAAATTTCAAGGAGTAGAAAAAGTGGAATCCTCAAGTTAACGTGTGGACCAGAGCCTAACAACCCACTTTTTGCCTATTTTACAAAAAATGGACCTAACATTCAAAGATCATCGTGAATGTTTCGATCGATTAATGATGTGTAACGGCTATAATTTTAGTTAGAAATGACTTATGGTTTTGGAGTCAACACTCAGATAAAATTGCCTCCCCCCTTTTCCGATGATTGCAAAACCCAAAATATATAAAAAAACTGAAAGAGTTTACAATCCTTAAAAAATCACAGATACTTTTTAGAATTATCTCTCTCAGCATTTTTGCATTTCTATTTTGGATGTTCAATTTTTTTTCTAATCCAAACTTGAGATTTCACTCTCCCATTTTTGTCGTAAACAAAAAAGATAAGGCAAATAGATCACACAACAAAATGAAAATTTTAGAATTTTTGTATGTAAAAAAATTTGAAAAAAATAATAAATGTAAGTGAATAAATAATTTTAATGCACAAAAAATGAACACCAAAGTTTTATTACCCATGTTTGGGAAATTCCACTAGTACAACCCCTAATAGCTTCGTCGAATTTTATAAGAAAGAGATTTCTAATTGATCCTAACATGTTCTAAATGTGGTGGATATGCATGCCAAAAACGTGTTGAAGATGCTAATTACGTAATCATCCAAAACTTTCGAGTAGAAAAAGTTGAATTCTCAAGTTAATGTGTGGACTAGAGCCTAACAACCTACTTTATGCCTATTTTCCATAAAGCGGACCTAACAATCATAGATCATCGTGAATGTTTTGAGCGGTTATTGATGTGAAATGGCTGTAATATTAGTAAGAAATGACTTATGGTTTGGGAGTCAACACTCAGATAAAAATGCCTCCCCCCTCTTCCGATGATTGCGAAACCCAAAATATATAAAAAAACTGAAAGAGTTTACAATCCTTAAAAAATCACAGATACTTTTTGGATTTATCTCTCTCAACTTTTGTTCATTTGCATTTTGGAAGTTCAATTTTTTTTCTAATCCAAACTTGAGTTTTCACTCTCCCATTTTTGTCGTAAAAAAAAAGATAATGCAAAAAGATCACACAAAAAAATTAAAATTTTAGATTTTATGTATGCAAAAAATTTTGAATTCAATAATAAATGTAAGTGAAGAAAATTTTTTCACGCACCAAAAATTAACACCAAACTTTTGTTACCCATGTTTGAGAAATTTTCCTAGTACAACCCGTAATAGCTTGGTGGAATTTTATAAGAAAGAGATTTCTAATTGATCCTAACATGTTTTAAATGTTGTAGATATGCAGGCCAGAAACATGTTGAAGATGCTAATGACCTAATGATCCAAAAATTTCGAGTAGAAAAAGTTGAATTCTCTTGTTAACTTGTGGACCAGAGCCTAACAAACCACTTTTTGCCTATTTTAAAAAAAGCGGACCTAGGAATTAGAGATCATCGTGAATATTTTGATCGATCAAAGATGTGTAATGGCTATAATTTTAGTTAGAACTGACTTAAGGTTTGGGAGACAACACTCAGATAAAAATGCCACCCCCCTCTTCCGATTATTACAAAACCCAAAATATATAAAAAAACTAAAAGAGTTTACAATCCTTAAAAAATCACAGATACTTTTTGGAATTAACTCTCTCAGCATTTGTGCATTTCCATTTTTTATGTTTAATTTTTTTTCTAATCCAAACTTGAGTTTTCACTCGACCATTTTTGTCGAAAAAAAAAAGATAAGGCAAATAGATCACACAAAAAAAAGAAAAATTTAGAGTTTATGTATGGAAAAATTTTTGAAAACAAAATAAATGCAACTGAAGAAAATTTTTTCACGCACCAAAACTGAACACCAAAGTTTTGCCTCCCATGTTATGGCAATTCCACTAGTACAACCCCTAATAGCTTGGTAGAATTTCATAAGAAAGAGATTTCTAATTGATCCTAACATGTTTTAAATGTGGTGGATATGCATGTCAAAAACATGTTGAAGATGCTAATGACCTAATGATCCAAAAATTTCAAGGACTAGAAAAAGTGGAATTCTCAAGTTAACGTGTGGACCAGAGCCTAACAACCCTTTTTTTGCCTATTTTACAAAAAACGGACCTAACCATCATAGATCATCATGAATGTTTTGATCGATTAATAATGTGTAACAGCTATAATTTTTGTTAGAAATGACTTATGGTTTTGGAGTCAACACTTAGATCAAAATGCCTCCGCGCTCTTCCGATGATTGCGAAACCCAAAATATATAAAAAAAACAAAAAGAGTTTACAATCCTTAAAAAATCACAGTTACTTTTTTCGAATTATCTCTCTCAGCATTTGAGCATTTCCATTTTGGATGTTCAATTTTTTTTCTAATCCAAACTCGAGTTTTCACTCTCCCATTTTTTTGGAAAAAAAAAAGATAAGGAAAATTAATCAGACAACAAAATGAAAATTTTAGAGTTTATGTATGCAAAAAAATTTGAAAACAAAAATAAATGTAACTGATGAAATTTTTTTCATGCACCGAAAATGAACACCAAAGTTTTGTCACCCATGTTTGGGAAATTCCAGTAGTACAAACCCATAATAGCTTCATGGAATTTGATAACAAAGATATTTCTAATTGATCCTAAAATATTTTAAATGTGGTTGATATGCAGGCCAGAAACATGTTGAAGATGCTAACCACCTAATGATCCAAATAGTTGTAGGAGTAGAAAAAGTTGAATTCTCAAGATAACGTGTGGGCCAGAGCCTAACAACCCACTTTTTGCCTATTTTATAAAAAATGGACCTAACAATCATAGATCATCGTGAATCTTTTGATCGATTAATGATGTGTCACAGCTATAATTTTAGTTAGAAATGACATATGGTTTGGGAGTCAACGCTCAGATAAAAAAGCCTCCCCCCTCTTCTGAAGAATGTGAAACCCAAAATATATAAAAAAACTGAAAGAGTTTACAATCCTTAAAAAATCATAGATACTTTTTGGAATTATCTCTCTCGACACTTGTGCTTTTGCATTTTGGATGTTCAATTTTTTTTCTAATCCAAACTTGCGTTTTCACTCTCCCATTTTTGTCGTAAACAAAAAAGATAAGGCAAATAGATCACTCAACAAAATGAAAATTTTAGATTTTATGTATGCAAAAAATTTGAAAACAATAATAAATGTAAGTGAAGAAATTTTTTTTTACGCACAAAAAATGAACACCAAAGTTTTGGGAAATTCCACTAGTACAACACCCAATAGCTTGGTGGAATTTTATAAGAAAAGATTTCTAATTGATCCTAACATGTTTTAAATGTGGTGGATATGCATGCCAGAAACATGTTGCAAATGTTAATGACCTAATGATCAAAAAATTTCAAGGAGTAGAAAAAGTTGAATTCTCAAGTTAACGTGAGGACCAGAGCCTAACAACCCACTTTTTGCCTATTCTACAAAAAGCGGACCTAACAATTACAAATCACCGTGAATGTTTTGATTGATTAATGATGTGTAACAACTATCATTTTAGTTAGAAATGACTTATGGTTTGGGATTCAACACTCAAATAAAAATACCTCCCCCCTCTTCCGATGATTGTGAAACCCAAAATGTATAAAAAAACTGAAAGAGTTTATAGTCCTTAAAAAATCACAGATACTTTCTGGAATTATCTCTCTCAACATTTGTGCATTTCCATTTTGGATGTTAATTTCTTTTTCTAATCCAAACTTGAGTTTTCACTCTCCCATTTTTGTTATAAACAAAATAGATAAGGCAAATAGATCACACATCAAAATGAAAATTTTAGAGTTTATGTATGCAAAAAAAATTGAAAACAATAATAAATGTAAGTGAAGAAAATTTTTTCACAGGCCAAAAATGAACGCCAAAGTTTTGTTACCCATGTGTGGGAAATTCCACTAGTACAACCCCTAATAGATTGGTGGAACTTTTTAAGAAAGAGATTTCTAATTGATCGTAACATGTTTTAAATGTGGTGGATATGCAGGCCAGAAACATGTAGAAGATGCTAATGACCTAATGATCCAAAAATTTCAAGTAGTTGAAAAAGTTGAATTCTCAAGTTAACGTGTGGACTAGAGCGTAACAACCAACTTTTTGCCTATTTAACAAAAAGCAGACCTAAAAATCATAGATCATCGTAAATGTTTTGATCGATTAATGATGTGCAACTGCTATAATTTTAGTTAGAAATGACTTATGGTTTGGGAGTCAACACTCAGATAAAAATGCCTCTCCCCTCTTCCGATGATTGCGAAACCCAAAATATATAAAAATACTGAAAGGTTTTATAATCCTTCAAAAATCACAGATACTTTTTCGAATTATCTCTCTCAACATTTGTTCATTTCCATTTTGGATGTTCAATTTTTTTTCTAATCCAAACATGAGTGTTCACTATCCCATTTTTGTCGTAAACAAAAAGGATAAGGCAAATAGATCACACAACAAAATGAAAATTTTAGAGTTTATATTTGCAAAAAAATTTGAAAACTATAATAAATGTAAGTGAAGAAAATTTTTTCACACACCAAAAATGAACACCAAAGTTTTGTTACCCATGTTTGAGAAATTCCACAAGTACCACCCCTAATAGCTTGGTGGAATTTTATAAGAAAGAGATTTGTAATTGATCCTATCATGTTCTAAATGCGGTGGATATGCATGCCAGAAACTTGTTGAAGATACTAATGACTTAATGATCCAAAAATTTCATGGAGTAGAAAAAGTTGAATTCTCAAGTTAACGTGTGGACCAGAGAGCCAAACAACCCACTTTTTGCCTATTTTACAAAAAAGTGGACCTAACAATCATCAATCATCGTGAATGTTTTAATCGATTAATGATGTGTAATGGCCATAATTTTAGTTAGAAATGACTTGTGGTTTGGGGATCAACACTCAGATAAAAATGCCTCCCCCCTCTTTTGATGATTGCGAAACCCAAAATATATAAAAAACACTAAAAGAGTTTACAATCCTTAAAAAATCACAGATAATTTTTGGAATTATCACTCTCAGCATTTGTGCATTTCCGTTTTGGAAGTTCAATTTTTTTTCTAATCCAAACTTTAAGTTTTCACACTCCCATTTTTGTTGTAAACAAAATAGATAAGGCAAATTAAATCACACAAAAAAAAGAAAATTTTAGAGTTAATGTCTGCAAATAAATTTGAAAACAATTATAAAATAAAGTGTAGAAATAATTTTCAAGTACCAAAAATGAACACCAAAGTTTTGTTACCCATGTTTGGGAAATTCCACTAGTACAAACCCTAATAGCTTGGAGGAATTTTATAAGAAAGAGATTTCTAATTGATCCTAAGAGGTTTTAAATGTGGTGGATATGCATGCCAGAAACATGTTGAAGATGCTTATGACCTAATCATCCAAAAAGTTCAAGGAGTAGAAAAAGTTGAATTCTCAAGTTAACGTGTGCACCAGAGCCTAACAACCCACTTTTTGCCTATTTTTTAAAAACCGGACCTAACAATCAGAGATCATCGTGAATGTTTTGATTGATTAATGATGTGTAACGGCTATAATTTTAGTTAGAAATGACTTATGGTTTGGGAGTCAACACTCAGATAAAAATTCCTCCCCCCTCTTCCGATGATTGTGAAACCCAAAATATATAAAAAAACTAAAAGAGTTTACAATCCTTAAAAAATTCGAAGATAATTTTTTGAATTATCTCTCTTAACATTTGTACATTTCCATTTCTAATTTTTAATTCTTTTTGTAATCAAAACTTGAGTTTTCACTCTCCCATTTTTGTCGTAAACAAAAAAGATAAGGCAAATAGATCACACAACAAAATGAAAATTTTAGAATTTATGCATGCAAAAAATTTTGAAAACAAAAATAAATGTAATTGAAGAAAAAATTTTCACGCACCAAAAATGAACACCAAAGTTTTGTTACCCATGTTTGGAAAATTCCACCCGTACAACCCCTAATAGTTTGGTGGAATTTTATAAGAAAGAGATTTCTAATTGATCGTAACATGTTTTACATGTGGTGGATATGTAGGCCGGAAACATGTTGAAAATGCTAATGACCTATTGATACAAAAATTTCTAGGAGTAGAAAAAGTTGAATTCTCAAGTTAACGAGTGGACCAGAGCCTAACAACCCACTTTTTGCCTATTTTACAAAAAGCGGACCTAACAATCGTAGATCATCTTGAATGTTTTGATCGATTAATTATGTGTAACTGCTATAATTTTAGTTTGGAATGACTTATGGTTTGGGAGTCAACACTCAGATAAAAATGCCTCCCCCCTCATCGAATGATTGCCAAACCCAAAATATATATAAAAACTGAAAGAGTTGACAATCCTTAAAAAATCACAGATACTTTTTGGTATTATCTCTCTCAGCATTTGTACAGTTGCATTTTGGATGTTCAATTTTTTTTCTAATCCAAACATGAGTTTTCACTCTCCCATTTTTTTTTTCGTAAACAAAAAAGATAAGGCAAATAGATCACACAACAAAATGAAAATTTTGGAGTTTATGTATGCAAAAAAATTTGAAAACAAAAATAAATGTAAGTGAAGAAAATTTTTTCATGCACCAAAAATGAACACAAAAGTTTTGTTACCCATGTTTGGGAAATTCCACTAGTATAACCCCTAATAGATTGGTGGAATTTTATAAGAAAGATATTTCTAATTGATCCAAACATGTTTTAAAAGTGGTGGATATGCATGCCAGAAACATGTTGAAGATGCTAATGACTTAATCATCCAAAAAGTTCAAGGAGTAGAAAAATTTGAATTCTCAAGTTAACGTGTGCACCAGAGCCTAACAACCCACTTTTTGCCTATTTTTTAAAAATCGGACCTAACAATCAGAGATCATCGTGAATGTTTTGATCGATTAATGATGTGTAACGGCTATAATTTTAGTTAGAAATGACTTATGGTTTGGGAGTCAACACTCAGATAAAAATTCCTCCCCCCTCTTCTGATGATTGTGAAACCCAAAATATATAAAAAAAACTGAAAGAGTGTACAATCCTTAAAAAATTCGAAGATAATTTTTTGAATTATCTCTCTCAGCATTTTTACATTTCCATTTTTTATTTTTAATTCCTTTTGTAATCAAAACTTGAGTTTTCACTCTCCCATTTTTGTCGTAAACAAAAAATATAAGGCAAATAGATCACACAACAAAATGAAAATTTTAGAATTTATGCATGCAAAAAATTTTGAAAACAAAAATAAATGTAATTGAAGAAAAAAATTTCACACACCAAAAATGAACACCAAAGTTTTGTTACCCATGTTTGGAAAATTCCGCCCGTACAACCCCTAATTGCTTGGTGGAATTTTATAAGAAAGAGATTTCTAATTGATCGTAACATGTTTTACATGTAGTAGATATGTAGGCCAGAAACATGTTGAAGATGCTAATGACCTATTGATACAAAAATTTCTAGGAGTAGAAAATGTTGAATTCTCAAGTTAACGAGTGGACCAGAGCCTAACAACCCACTTTTTGCCTATTTTTCAAAAAGCGGACATAACAATCATGGATCATCTTGAATGTTTTGATCGATTAATTCTGTGTAACTGCTATAATTTTAGTTTGAAATGTCTTATGGTTTGGGAGTCAACACTCAGATAAAAATGCCTCCCCCCTCATCGAATGATTGCCAAACCCAAAATATATATAAAAACTGAAAGAGTTTACAATCCTTAAAAAATCACAGATTCTTTTTGGTATTATCTCTCTCAGCATTTGTACCTTTGCATTTTGGATGTTCAATTTTTTTTTCTAATCCAAACTTGAGTTTTCACTCTCCCATTTTTTTTCGTAAACAAAAAAGATAAGGCAAATAAATCACACAACAAAATGAAAATTTTTGATTTTAAGTATGCAAAAAAATTTGAAAACAAAAATAAATATAAGTGAAGAAAATTTTTTCATGCACCAAAAATGAACACAAAAGTTTTGTTACCCATGTTTGGGAAATTCCACTAGTACAACCCCTAATAGATTGGTGGAATTTTATAAGAAAGATATTTCTAATTGATCCTAACATGTTTTAAAAGTGGTGGATATGCATGCCAGAAACATGTTGAAGATGCTAATGGCCTAATGATCCAAAAATATCAAGGAGTAGAAAAAGTTGAATTCTCAAGTTAACGCGTGGACAAGAGCCTAAGAACCAACTTTTTGCCTATTTTAGAAAAAGCGGACCTATCAGTCATAGATCATCGTGAATGTTTTGATCGATTAAGGATGTGTAACGGCTCTAATTTTAGTTTGAAATGACTTATAGTTTGGGAGTCAACAATCTGAAAAAAATACCTCCCCCCTCTTCTGAAGATTACGAAACCCAAAATATATAAAAAAATTGAAAGAGTTTACAATCCATAAAATATCACAAATACTTTTTGGAATTATCTCTCTCAGTTTTTGTTCATTTGCATTTATTATGTTCCATTTTTTTTCTAATCCAAACTTGAGTTATCACTCTCCCATTTTTGTAGTAAACAAAAAAGATAAGGCAAATAGATCACCCAAAAATATGAAAATTTTAGAGTTTATGTATGCAAAAAAAATTTGAATACAATAAAAAACGTAAATGAAGAAAAGTTTTTCATGCACCAAAAATGAACACCAAAGTTTTGTTACCCATGTTTGGGAAATTCCACTAGTACAACCCCTAATAGCTTGGAGGAATTTTATATGAAAGAGATTTCTAGTTGATCCTAACATGTTTTAAATGTGGTGGATATGCATGCCAGAAACATGTTGAATAATCAAATGACCTAATGATCCAAAAATTTCAAGGACTACAAAAAGTTGAATTCTGAAGTTAACGTGTGGACCAAAGCCAAACAACTCACTTTTTGCCTATTTTACAAAAAGCGGACCTAACGATCATAGATCATCGTGAAAGTTTTGATTGATTAATGATGTATAAACGGCTATAATTTTTGTTAGAAATGACTTATGGTTTGGGAGTCAACACTCAGATAAAAATGCCTCCCACCTCTTCCGAAGATTGAGAAACCCAGAATATATAAAAAAAATTGAAAGAGTTTACAATGCTTTAAAAATCTTAGATACTTTTTGGAATTATCTCTCTCAACATTTGTGCATTTCCATTTTGGATGTTCAATTTTTTTTCTAATCCAAACTTGAGGTTTCACTCTCCCATTTTTGTTGTAAACAAAAAAGATAAGGCAAATAGATCACACAACAAAATGAAATTTTTTGAAATTATGTATGCAAAAAAAATTTGAAAACAATAATAAATGTAAGTGAAGAAAAAATTTTCATACACAAAAAATGAACGCCAGAGTTTTTTTACACATGTTTGGGAAATTCCACTAGTACAAACCCAAATAGCTTGGTGGAATTTTATAAGAAAGAGATTTCTTATTGATCCTAACATGTTTTAAATGTGAAGGATATGCAGGCAAGAAAAATGTTGAAGATGCTAATGACCTAATGATCCAAAAATTTCAAGGAGTAGAAAAAGTTGAATTCTCAAGTTAACATGTGGAGCAGAGCCTAACAACCCACTTTTTGCCTATTTAAAAAAAAGTGGACCTAACAATCATAGATCATCGTGAATGTTTTAATCGATTAATGATGTGTAACGGCTATAATTTTAATTAGAAATGACTTATGGTTTGGGAGTCAATACTAAGATAAAAATGTCTCCCCCCTCTTCCGATGATTGCAAAACCCAAAATATATAAAAAAACTGAAAGAGTTTACAATCCCTAAAAATCACAGATACTTGTTGGAATTATCTCTCACAGCATTTGTTCATTTCCATTTTGGATGTTCAATTTTTTTTCTAATCCTAACTTGAGGTTTTAGGCTTCCATTTTTGTCGTAAACATAAAAGATAAGGCAAATAGATCACACAAATAAATTAAAATTTTAGAGTATACATAAGCATAAAAAAATTGAAAACAATAATAAATGTAAGTGAAGTAAATTTTTTCATGCACCAAAAATGAAAACCTAAGTTTTGTTACCCATGTTTGGAAAATTCCACTAGTACAACCCCTAATATTTTGGTGGAATTTTAAAAGAAAGATATTTCTAATTTATCGTAACATGTTTTAAATGTGGTGGATATGTAGGCCAGAAACATATTGACGATACTAATGACCTAATGATTCAAAATTTTCAAGGAGAAGAAAAGTTGAATTGTCAAGTTAATGTGTGGACTAGAGCGTAACTGCCCACTTTTTGCCTATTTCACAACAAGCGGACCTAACAATCATAGATCATCATGAATGTTTTGATCGATTAATGATGTTTAAAGGCTATAATTTTAGTTAGAAATGACTTATTGTTTGGGAGCCAACACTCAGATAAAAATGCCTCCCCCCTCTTCTTATGATTGTGAAACCCAAAATATATAAAAAACCTGAAAAGGTTTACAATCCTTAAAAAATCACAGATACGTTTTGGAATTATCTCTCTCAGCATTTGTGCATTTCCATTTTGGATGTTCAATTTTTTTTCTAATCCAAACTTGAGTTTTCACTCTCCCATTTTTTTCGTAAACAAAAAAGATAAGGCAAATAGATCACACAACAAAAAGAAAATTTATGAGTTTATGTATGCAAATAAATTTGAAATCAATAATAAATATAAGTGAAGAAAATTTTTTCACGCACCAAAAATGTACACCAAAGTTTTGTTACCCATGTTTGGGAAATTCCACTAGTACAACACCTAATAGCTTGGTGGAATTTTATAAGAAAGTGATTTCTAATTGATCCTAACATGTTTTAAATGTAGTGGATATGCCGGCCAGAAACATGTTGAAGATGCTAATGACCTATGGACCAAAAATTTCGAGTAGAAAAAGTAAAATTTTCAAGTTAACGTGTGGACGAGAGCCTAACAACCCACTTTTTGCCTATTTTTCAAAAAGTGGACCTAACAATCATAGATCATCATGAATGTTTTGATCTATTAATGATGTGTAACGGCTATAATTTTAGTTAGAAATGACTTATGGTTTGGGAGTCAACACTCAGATAAAAATTCCTCCCTCCTCTTCCCATGATTGCGAAACCAAAACTATATAAAAAAACTGAAAGAGTTTACAATCTTTAAAACATCACCGATACTTTTTGGAATTATCTCTCTCAGCATTTGTGCATTTCCATTTTGGATGTTCACTATTTTTTCTAATCCAAACTTGAGTTTTCACTCTCCCATTTTTGACGTAAAAAAAAAAAGATAAGCAAATAGATCACACAACAAAATGAAAATTTTAGAATTTATGCATGCAAAAAAAATTGAAAACAATAATAAATGTAAGTGAAGAAAATTTTTTCACGCACCAAAAAGGAACGCCAAAGTTTTGTTTCCCATGTTTGGGAAATTCCACTAGTACAACCCCTAATAGCTTGGTGGAATTTTATAAGAAAGAGATTTGTAATTAATGCTAACATGTTTTAAATGTAGTGGGTATGCATGCCAAAAACATGTTGAAGATGCTAATGACCTAATGATCCAAAAATTTCAAGAAGTGGAAAAAGTTGAATTCTCAAGTTAACGTGTGGACAAGAGCCTAACAACCCACTTTTTGCCTATTTTACAAAATATGGACCTCACAATCTTACGTAATCGTGAATGTTTTGATCAATTAATGATGTGTAACGGTTATAATTTTAGTTAGAAATGACTTATGCTTTGGGAGTCAACACTCAAATAAAAATGCCTCGCCCCTCTACCGATGATAGCGAAACCCAAAATATATAAAAAAACTGAAAGAGTTTACAATCCTTAAAAAAATCACAGATACTTTTTGGAATTATCTCTCTCATCATTTGTGCATTTCCATTTTGGATGTTCAATTTTTTTTCAAATCCATACATGAGTTTTCACTCTCCCATTTTTTATGTAAACAAAAAACATAAGGCAAATAGATCGTACAACAAAATAAAAATTTTAGAGTTTATTTATGCAAAAAAATATGAAAACAATAGTAAATGTAAGTGAAGATATTTTTTTCACGCACCAAAAATGAACACGAAAGTTTTGTTAACCATGTTTTGGAAATTCCACTAGTACAACCCATAATAGCTTGGAGGAAGAGATTTCTAATTGATCCTAACATGTTTTAAATGTGGTGGTTATGCATGCCAGAAACTTGTTGAAGATGCTAATGACCTAATGATCCAAAAATTTCAAGGAGTAGAAAAAGTTGAATTCTCAAGTTAACGCGTGGACAAGAGCCTAACCACCCATTTTTTGCCTATTTTACAAAAAGTGGACCTAACAATCATTGATCATCATGAATGTTTTGATCGATTAATGATGTGTAATGGCTATAACTTTAGTTAGAAATGACTTATGGTTTGGGAGTCAACACTCAGATTAAAATGCGTCCCCCCCTCTTCCAATGATTGCGAAACCCAAAATATATAAAAAAACTAAAAGAGTTTACAATCCTTAAAAAATCACAGATACTTTTTGGAATTATCTCTCTCAGCATTTGTGCATTTCCGTTTTGGATTTTAAATTTTTTTTCTAATCCAAACTTGAGTTTTAACTCTCCCATTTTTGCCATAAAAAAAAAGATAATGCTAATTAGATCACACAACAAAATGAAAATTTTAGAGTTTACGTATGCAAAAAAATTTGTTTGCCAAAAAAAAAAAAATTGAAAACAAAATTAAATTTAAGTGAAGAAATTTTTTTCACGCACCAAAAATGTACACCAAATTTTTGTTACCCATGTTTGCGAAATTCCACTAGTACAACCCCTAATAGCTTGGTGGAATTTTATAAGAAAGAGATTTCTTATTTATCCCAACATGTTTTAAATGTGGTGGATAAGCATGCCAGAAACATGTTGAAGATGCTAATGACCTAATGATCCAAAAATTTCAAGGAGTATTGAACTCTCAAGTTAACGTGTGGACCAGTGCCCAACAACCCACTTTTTGCCTATTTTACAAAAAGCGGACCTAACAATCATAGATCATCGTGAATGTTTTTATCGATTAATGATGTGTAACGGCTATAATTTTAGCTAGAAATGACTATTGATTTGGGTGTCAACACTTAGATAAAAATGCCTCCCTCCTCTTCCGATGATTGCGAAACCCAAATTATATAAAAAAAATAAAAGAGATTAAAATCCTTAAAAAATCACAGATACTTTTTCGAATTATCTCTCTCAGCATTTGTGCATTTCCATTTTGGATGTTCAATTTTTTTTCTAATCCAAACTTGAGTTTTCACTCTCCCATTTTTGTCGTAAAAAAAAAGATATGGCAAATTAGATCACATTACAAAATGATAATTTTAGATTTTATATATGCAAAAAAAATTGAAAAGAATAATAAATGTAAGGGAAGAAAATTTTTTCATGCACCAAAAATGAACACCAAAGTTTTGTTACCCATGTTTGGGAATTTCTCAAGTACAACCCCTAATAGCTTGGTGGAATTTTATAAGAAAGAGATTTTTAATGTATCCTAACATGTTTTAAATGTGGTGGATATGCATGCCAGAAACAAGTTGAAGATGCTAATGACCTAATGATCCAAAAATTTCAAGAAGTATTGAATTCTCAAGTTAACGTGTGGACAAGTGCCTAACCACCCACTTTTTACCTGTTTTACAGAAAGTGGACCAAACAATCATAGATCATCGTGAATGTTTTGATCGTTTAATGATGTGTAACGACTAGAATTTTTGTTAGAAGTGACTTATGGTTTGGGAGTAAACACTTAGATAAAAATGCCTCCTCCCTCTTCCGGTGAGTGCGAAACCCAAAATTTATAAAAAAACTAAAAGAGTTTACAATCCTTAAAAAATCACAGATACTTTTTGGAATTATCTCTCTCAGCATCTGTGCATTTCCATTTTGGATGTTCAATTTTTTTTCTAATCCAAACTTGAGTTTTCACTCTTCCATTTTTATCGTAAACAAAAAAGATAAGGCAAATAGATCACACAACAAAATGAAAATTTTAGAGTTTATGTATGAAAACAAATTTGAAAACAATAATAAATGTAAGTGAAGAAATTTTTTTCACTCACCAAAAATGAACACCAAAGTTTTGTTACCCCAGTTTGGGAAATTCCACTAGTACAACCCCTAATAGCATGGTAGAATTTTATAAGACAGAGATTTCTAATTGATCCTTACATGTTTTAGATGCGGTGGATATGCATGCATGAAACATGTTGAAGATGGTAATGAGCTATTGATCCAAAACTTTCAAGGAGTAGAAAAAGTTGAATTCTCAAGTTAACGTGTGGACCTGAGCCTAACAACCCACATTTTGCCTATTTTACAAAAAGCAGACCTAATAATCATAGATCATCGAGAATGTTTTGATCAATTAATGATGTGTAACGGCTATAATTTTAGTTAGAAATGACTTATGGTTTGGGAGTCAACATTTAGATAAAAATGCCTCCCCCCCTCTTCCGATGATTGGGAAACCCAAAATATATAAAAAAACTAAAAAAGTTCAAAGTCCTAAAAAATCACAGATTCTTTTTGAAATTATCCCTCTCAGCATTTGTGCATTTCCATTTTGGGTGTTCATTTTTTTTCAAATCCAAAGTTGAGTTTTCACTCATCTATTTTGGCCGTAAACAAAATGAAAATTTTAGATTTTATGTATGCAAAAAATAATTAAAACTATAATTAATGTATGTGGAGAAAATTTTTTCACACACCAAAAATGAACACCAAATTTTTGTTACCCATGTTTGGGAAATTCCACTAGTACAACCCTTAATAGCTTGGTGGAATTTTATAAGAAAGAGATTTCTAATTGATCCTAACATGTTTTTAAATGCAGTGGATATGCATGCCAGAAACATGTTGAAGATGCTAATGACCAAATGATCCAAAAATTTCAAGGAGTAGGAAAAGTTCAATTCTCAAGTTAACGTGTGGACCAGGGCCTAACAACCCACTTTTTGCCTATTTTAAAAAAAGCGGACCAAACAATCATAGATCATCGTGAATGTTTTGATCGATTAATGATGTGTAACGGCTATAATTATACTTACAAATGACTTTTTGTTTGGGAGTCAGCGCTTAGATAAAAATGCCTGCCCCCTCTTCCGATGATTGCGAAACCCAAATATATAAAAAACCTAAAAGAGTTTACAATCCTTAAAAAATCAAAGATACTTTATGGAATTATCACACTCAGCATTTGTGCCATTCCGTTTTGGATATTCAATTTTTTTTCTAACCGAAAAATGAGTTTTCACTCTCCCATTTTTTTCGTAAACAAAAAAGATAAGGAAAATTTAATCACACAACAAAATGAATATTTTAGAGTTTGTGTATGAAATTTTTTTTGAAAACAATAATAAAAGTACGTGGAGAAAATGTTTTCACTCACCAAAAATGAACACCAAAGTTTTGTTACCCATGTTTGGGAAATTCCACTCGTACAACCCCTAATAGCTTGGTGGAATTTTATAAGAAAGAGCTTTCTAATTGATCCTAACATGTTTTAAATGTGGTGGATATGCATGCCACAAACATGTTGAAGATGCTAA
Source organism: Aristolochia californica (assembly GCF_029961685.1). Lineage (NCBI taxonomy): Eukaryota > Viridiplantae > Streptophyta > Magnoliopsida > Piperales > Aristolochiaceae > Aristolochia > Aristolochia californica. Next base: position 33,591,763 of record NW_027182279.1, on the reverse strand, counting down.
TGACCTAATGATCCAAAAATTTGAAGGAGTAGAAAAACATGAATTCTCAAGTTAACGTGAGGAGCTGAGCCTAACAACCCACTTTTTGCCTATTTTACAAAAAGCGGACCTAAGAATCATAGATCATCGTGAGTGCTTTGATCGATTAATGATGTGTAACGGCTATAATTTTAGTTAGAAATGACTTTTGGTTTGGGAGTAAACACTCAGAGAAAAATGCCACTCCCCTCTTCCGATGATTGTGAAACCCAAAGTATATAAATAAACTGAAAGAGTTTACAATCCTTAAAAAAATCGCAGATACATTTTGGAATTATCTCTCTCAGCATTTGTGCATTTCAATTTTGGATGTTCAATTTTTTTTAAAATCCAAACAGCAGTTTTCACCCTCCCATTTTTGTCGTGAACAAAAAAAGATAAAGCAAATAGATCACACAACAAAATGAAAATTTTAGAGTTTATGTATACAAAAAAATTTGAAAAAAAAAAAATTATTATAAGTGAAGAAATTTTTTTTCAAGCACCAAAAATGAACACAAAAGTTATGTTACCCATGTTTGGGAAATTCCACTAGTACAACCCATCATAGATTGGTGAAATTTTATAAGAAAAAGATTTCTAATTGATCCTAACATGTTTTAAATGTGGTGGATATGCATGCCAGAAACATGTTGAAGATGCTAATTACCTAATGATCCAAAAATTTCAAGTACAAAAAGTTGAATTCTCAATTGAACGTGTGCACCAGAGCCTAAGAACCCAGTTTTTCCCTATTTTACAAAGAGCAGACCTAACAATCATAGATCATCATGAATGTTTTGATCGATTAATGATGTGTAATGGCTATAATTTTAGTTAGAAATGACTTATGGTTTGGGAGTCAACACCCACATTAGAATGCCTCCCCCCTCTTCCGATGATTGCGAAACCCAAAATATAAAAAAAATTGAAAGAGTTTACAATCCTTAAAAACTCACAGATACTTTTTGGAATTATCTCTCTCAGCATTTGTGCATTTCTATTTTGGATGTTCAATTTTTTTTTCTAATCCAAACTTGAGTTTTCACTCTCCCATTTTTGTCGTAAAAAAAAGAGATAAGGTAAATAGATCACACAAAAAAATGAAAATTTTAGAGTTGATGTATGCAAAAAAATTTGAAATCAATAATAAATGTAAGTAAAGTATATTTTTTCATGCAAAAAAAATGAAAACCAAAGTTTTGTTTTCCTTGTTTGGGAAATTCCACTAGTACAACCCCTAATAGCTTGGTGGAATTTTATAAGAAAGAGATTTCTAATTGATCCTAACTTGTTTTAAATGTGGTGGATATGCAGGCCATAAACATGTTGAAGATGCTAATTACCTAATGATCCAAAATTTCAAGGAGTAGAAAAAGTTGAATTCTCAAGTTACGTGTGGACCAGAGCCTTTCATCTGACTTTTTCCTTATTTTACAAAAAGTGGACCTAACAATCATAGATCATCGTGAATGTTTTGAACGATTAATGATGTGTAACGACTATAATTTTAGTTAGAAATAATTTATAGTTGGGAGTCAACACTCAGATAAAAATGCCTCCCCCCTCTTCCCATGATTGCGAAACCCAAACTATATAAAAAAAAAAGAAAGAGTTTATTATCCTTAAAAACTCACTGATACTTTTTGGAATTATCTCTCTCAGCATTTGTGCATTTCCATTTTGGATGTTCAATTTTTTTTCTAATCCAAACTTGAGTTTTCACTCTCCCATTTTTGTTGTAAACAAAAAAGATAAGGCAAATAGATCACACAACAAAAAGAAAATTTTAGAGTTTATTTGTGCCAAAAAAATTGAAATCAATGATAAATGTAAGTGAAGAAAAAATTTTCACACACCAAAAATCAACACCAAAGTTTTGTTACCCATGTTTGGGAAATTCCACTAGTACAACCCCTAATAGCTTGGTGGAATTTTATTAGAAAGAGATTTCTAATTGTTCCTAACACGTTTTAAATGTGGTGGATATGCAGGCCATAAACATGTTGAAGATGCTAATGACCTAATGATCCAAAATTTTGAGGAGTAGAAAAATTTGAATTCTCAAGTTAACGAGTGGACCACAGCCTAACAACCCACTTTTTGCCTTTTTTACAAAAAGTGGACGTAAAAATCATAGATTATCATGAATGTTTTGATCGATTAATGATGTGTAACAGTTATAATTTTAGTTAGAAATGACTTATGGTTTGGGAAGCAACACTCAGAAAAAAATGCCTCCCACCTCATCCAATGATTGCCAAACTTAAAATATATAAAAAAATGGAAAGAGTTTACAATCCTTTAAAAATCACCGATACTTTTTGGAATTATCTCTCACAGCATTTGTGCATTTGCATTTTGGATGTTCAATTATTTTTCTAATCCAAACTTGAGTTTTCACTCTCCCATTTTTCTCGTAAACAAAAAAGATAAGGCAAATAGATCACACAAAGAAATGAAAATTTTAGAGTTGATGTATGCAAACAAAAATTGAAATCAATAATAAATGTAAGTTAAGAAAAATTTTTCGCGCACCAAAAATGAACACCAAAGTTTTCTTACCCATGTTTGGAAAATTCCACTAGTACAACCCCTAATAGCTTGTTGAAATTTTATAAGTAAGAGATTTCTAATTGATCCTTACATGTTCTAAATGTAGTGGATATAAATACCTGAAACATGTTGAAGATGCTAACGACCTAATGGTCAAAAAATTTCAAGGAGTAGAAAAAGTTGAATGCTCAAGTTAACATGTGGACAACAGCCTAACAACTCACTTTTTGCCTATTTTACAAAAAGCAGACCTAACAATCATAGATCATCGTGAATGTTTTGATCAATTAATGATGTGTAACGGCAATAATTTTAGTTAGAAATGACTTATGGTTGGCGAATCAACACTCAGATAAAAATGCCTCCCCCCTCTTCCGATGATTGCGAAACCCAAAATATAAAAAAAAATAAAAGAGTTTAAAATCCTTAAAAAATCATAGATAATATTTGGAATTATTTCTCCTAGCATTTGTTCATTTTCATTTTGGATGCTCAATTTTTTTTCCAATCCAAACTATAGTTTTCACTCTCCCTTTTTTGACGTAAACAAAAAAGATAAGCCAAATAGATCACACAAAAAAAAGAAAAATTTTAGAGTTTATGTATGCAAAAAAAAATTTGAAATCAATAATAAATGTAAGTGAAGAAATTTTTTTCACGCACCAAAAATGAACACCAATGTTTTGTTACCCATGTTTGGGAAATTCCACTAGTACAACCCCTAATAGCTTGTTGGAATTTTATAAGTAAAATATTTCTAATTGATCCTAACATGATTTAAATGTGGTGCATATGAATGCCAGAAACAAGTTGAAGATGCTAATAACCTAATGATCAAAAAAATTCAAGGAGTAGAAAAACTCGAATACTCAAGTTAACATGTGGACCACAGCCTAACAACTCACTTTTTGCCTATTTTACAAAAAGCGGACTTAACAATCATAGATCATCGTGAATGTTTTAAACGATTAATGATGTGTAACGGCTATAATTTTAGTTAGAAATGACTTATGGTTTGGGAATCAACACTCAGATAAAAAGGCCACCACCCTCTTCAGATGATTGCGAAACCCAAAATATATAAAAAACTGAAAGAGTTTACAATCCTTAAAAAATCACGGATACTTTTTTGAATTATCTCTCTCAGCATTTGTGCATTTGCATTTTGGATGTTCAATGTTTTTTCTAATCCAAACTTGAGTTTTCACTCTCCCATTTTTGTCTTAAACAAAACAGATAAGGCAAATAGATCACACAACCAAAAGAAAATTTTAGAGATTATGTATGCAAAAAAAATTGAAATCAATAATAAATGTAAGAGATGAAAATATTTTCACGCACCAAAAATCAACACCAAAGTTTTGTTACCCTTTTTTGGGAAATTCCACTAGTACAACCCCTAATAGCCTAGTGGAATTTTATACGAAAGAGATTTCTAATTGTTCCTAAAATTTTTAAATGTGGTGGATATGCAGGCAAGAAACATGTTGAAGATGCTAATGACCTAATGATCCAAAAATTTCAAGGAGTATAAAAAGTTGAATTCTCAAGTTAATGACTGGACCATAGCAAAACAAACCACTTTTTGCCTATTTTACAAAAAGTGGACCTAACAATCATAGATCATCGTGAATGTTTTGATCAATTAATGATGTGTAACGGCTATAGTTTTAGTTAGAAATGACTTATGGTTTGCAAATCAACACTCAAATAAAAATGCCTCCCCCCCTCTTCCGATGATTGCGAAACCCAAAATATTTAAAAAAACTAAAAGAGTTGAAAATCCTTAAAAAATCACAGATAATTTTTGGAATTATCTCTCTCAGCATTTGGTCATTTGCATTTTGGATGTTCAATTTTATTTCTAATCAAAACTTGAGTTTTCACTCTCCCTTTTTTGACGTAAGCAAAAAAGATAAGGCAAATAGATCACACAAAACAATGAAAATTTTAGAGTTTATGTATGCAAAAAAATTTCAAATCAATAATAAATGTAAGTGAAGAAAATTTTGTCACGCACCAAAAATGAACAACAAAGTTTTGTTACCCATGTTTGGGAAATTCCACTAGTACAACCCCTAATAGCTTGTTGGAATTTTATAAGTAAGAGATTTCTAATTGATCTTAACAAGGTTTTGTTATGCACGCAATAACATTATTATTTTAGTTATTTTATTTAATTTACTTTATTTTATTTCAGTTTTAGGCTATAGGGGTATTTTTGGAATTATTTATTAATAGGGATATTTTTGGAATATTTTATTCATAGGGATATTTCTGTAATATTTTATTAAACCCTAACAAGGTGAACCCTATTTAAGGGGTAAGAGTAATGAGAAAAGAAAGCATTGAAGTATTAAGAATTAGGTTAAATTTAGCATATAGAGGCTTAGAGTTCTCCTCAACGATCTCTAGGGTTTTCAAGCTTTCCTTAGGCTTGATCTTTCGTTTTTGTCTTCCCCATGTCTTCCTACTACCCCTACGGTAATGCTTGGAAGACCCGTAACCCGTGGCAGACTCCAGATCCTCCCAAAGAATCCACGTGTCAAATCCGGGACCGCAACAATTGGTATCAGAGCGGGAACACAATGGGTTATTCTATATCCCAAGAAAGATGGATTGCTATGGGTAAGGAATTGGAGGAAATACGAGCACGGTTAGATGCTTCCATTGAGCATTATGGAAGGGAGAAACTTGTTGTTGCAGCAAAACAGGTCATACGACCTCAATTCTCTATCTCGGACAGGCAGAACGGCCCATGGCTGGAAAAATCAAAAATTTTGTCTCGAGAGTCGGACGCAGAAAATCAACAGAAATAAGTCCTCCCCTGCTCACGGCAACAAGCCAATGGGGAAAATTTCCGTTCCGCACGGGAGGGGGAAAATTTCCATTCCGCACGGGAGGGGAAAAATTTCCCGGCCATTCCCACCGGGAAATATTTTCAAGAGTCTGTCTCGGCAAAATTACAATCGGCGAAGCCTCCTAGGGCTGCTAGTCACCGCAGGAGCAGCATGAGACTCCGTTGGCGACAATTCCGCCCTGTTCGGCGACATTCCAACAACAGAATCGTCGACATTCCAGCAGAAGATCGTCGGAGATATTTCCGTCGAAGACCGTCGGCGACAATTCAGCAGAAGACCCATCGGCGACATTCCAGCAGAACCGTCGGCGATATTCCGAGAGCCCTCTGTCTCGGCAACTCTCCCATCGGCGAAGTGAAGCCCCAATGGGCTGCTCTTCATCACCGGAAAATCAGGCGATTGCATCAGTGCCGGGAGAGAGGAAGGAGACGTCTGTCGCCGGACTTCGTCGGTGCCGTGAGGAAAGGATCCACCGGCTGCAGTTCGGGAGTGCCGAAGGAAGAAGATGACTCCCGATTAAATTTTCCTAACTTAGGAAAATTTAATCGGCCCGGTCCGCTGACTCTCACGCCAGACCGGGTTTCGGAACCGAGTCAACCCAGCTTAACTCGGACCGGCCCCCCCCCAAAAAAAAAAAAAAAAAAAAGGGGGGGCGAACAAAGGGGGCGTCATAGCTATCATGGATGCTACTTCAGCACCTGTGAAGACGTCGACATACAGACACTACTTCCGAGCTTGAGGACAAGCTCGTCTTCCAAGGGGGGTGTAATGTTATGCACGCAATAACATTATTATTTTAGTTATTTTATTTAATTTACTTTATTTTATTTCAGTTTTAGGCTATAGGGGTATTTTTGGAATTATTTATTAATAGGGATATTTTTGGAATATTTTATTCATAGGGATATTTCTGTAATATTTTATTAAACCCTAACAGGGTGAACCCTATTTAAGGGGTAAGAGTAATGAGAAAAGAAAGCATTGAGTATTAAGAATTAGGTTAAATTTAGCATAAAGAGGCTTAGAGTTCTCCTCAACGAGCTCTAGGGTTTTCAAGCTTTCCTTAGGCTTGATCTTTCATTTTTGTCTTCCCCATGTCTTCCTACTACCCCTACGGTAATGCTTGGAAGACCCGTAACCCGTGGCAGACTCCAGATCCTCCAAAAGAATCCACGTGTCAAATCCGGGACCGCAATAGGTTTAAATTTGGCGGATATGAATGCCAGAAACATGTTGAAGATGCTAATGAAATAATGATAAAAAAATTCCAAAGAGAAGAAAAAGTTGAATACTCAAGTTAACATGTGGACCACAGCTTAACAACTCACTTTTCGCCTATTTTACAAAAAGCGGACCTAACAATCATAGATCATCGTGAATGTTTTGATCGATTAATGATGTGTAATGGCTATAATTTTAGTTAGAAATGACTTTTAGTTTGGGAGTAAACACTCAGATAAAAATGCCTCCCCCCTCTTCATATGATTGCGAAACCCAAAAATATATAAAAAAAACTGAAAGAGTTTACAATCCTTAAAAAATCATGGATACTTTTTGGAATTATCTCTCTCAGCATTTGTGCTTTTGCAATTTGGTTATTCAATTTTTTTTCTAATCCAAACATGAGTTTTGACTCTCCCATTTTTGTCGTAAAAAAAAAAGATAAGGCAAATAGATCACACGACAAAAAGAAAATATTAGAGTTTATGTATGCAAAAAATATTGAAATCAATAATAAATGTAAGTCAAGAAAAAATTTTCACGCACCAAAAATCAACACCAAAGTTTTGTTACCCATGTTAGGGAAATTCCACTAGTACAACCCCTAATAGCTTGGTAGAATTTTATAAGAAAGAGATTTCTAATTGTTCCTAATATGTTTTAAATGTGGGGGATATGTAGGGCAGAAACATGTTGAAGATGCTAATGACCTAATAATCCAAAATTTTCGAGGAGTAGAAAAAGTTGAATTCTCAAGTTAACGAGTGGACCAGAGCCTAACAACCCACTTTTTGCCTATTTTACAAAAAGCGGACCTAACAATCATAGATCATCATGAATGTTTTGATCGATTAATGATGTGTAACAGCGATAATTATAGTTAGAAATGACTTATGGTTTGGGAAGCAACACTCAGATAAAAATGCCTCCCCCCTCATCCAATGATTGCCAAACCCAAAATATATAAAAAAACTGAAAGAGTTTACAATCCTTAAAAAATCACAGATAATTTTTGGAATTATATCTCTCAGTATTTGTTCATTTGCATTTTGGATAATCAATTTTTTTTCTAATCCAATCTTGAGTTTTCACCCTCCCATTTTTGTCGTAAACAAAAAAGATAAGGCAAATAGATCACACAAAAAAATAAAAATTTTAGAGTTGATATATGCAAAAAAATTTGAAATCAATAATAAATGTATGTGAAGTAAATATTTTCACGCACCAAAAATGAACACCAAAGTTTTGTTACCCTTGTTTGGGAAATTCCACTATTACAACCCCTAATAGCTTGGTGGAGTTTTATAAGAAAGAGATTTCTAATTGATCCTAACATGTTTTAAATGTGGTGGATATGCATACCAGAAACATGTTGAAGATGCTAATGACCTAATGATCCAAAATTTTCAAGAAGTAGAAAAAGTTGAATTCTTAAGTTAACGTGTGGACCAAAGCCTAACAACTTACTTTTTCCCTAACAATCATAGATCATCGTGAATGTTTGGATCGATTAATGATGTGTAACAACTATAATTTTAATTAGAAATGACTTATGGTTTGGGAGTCATAACTCAGATAAAAATACCTCCCCCCTCTTCCGATGATTGCGAAACCCAAAATATATAAAAAAACTGAAAGAGTTTAAAATCCAGAAAAAATCATAGATACTTTTTGTAATTATCTCTCTCAGCATTTGTGCATTTGCATTTTGGATGTTCAATTTTTTTTCTAATCCAAATTTGAGTTTTCACTCTTCCATTTTTGTCGTAAAAAAAAAGATGAGGCAAATAGATCACACAACAAAATGATAATTTTAGAGTTAATGTATGAAAAAAAAAATTTAAATCAATAATAAATGTAAGTGAAGAAATTTTTTTCACGCACCAATAATGAACACCAATGTTTTGTTACCCATGTCTGGGAAATTCCACTAGTACAACCCCTAATAGCTTGTTGGAATTTTATAAGTTAGAGATTTCTAAATGATCCTAACATGTTTTAAATGTGGTGGATATGAATGCCAGAAACATGTTGAAGATGCTAATGACTTAAAGATCAAAAAAATTCATGGACTAGAAAAAGTTGAATGCTCTAGTGAACATATGGACCATAGCCTAACAACTCACTTTTTGCCTATTTTACAAAAAGCGGACCTAACAATCATAGATCATCGTGAATGTTTTGATCGATTAATGATGTGTAATGGCTATAATTTTAGTTAGAAATGACTTATGGTTTGCGAGTCAACACTCTGATAAAAATGCCTCCCCGTTCTTCCGATGATTGCAAAACCCAAAATATATAAAAAAACTGAAAGAGTTTACAATCCTTAAAAAATCACAGATACTTTTTTGAATTATCTCTCTTAGCATTTGTGCATTTTCATTTTGGATGTTCAATTTTTTTCTAATCCAAACTTGAGTTTTCACTCTCCCGTTTTTGTCATAAAAAAAAGATAAGGCAAATAGATCACACAACAAAAAGAAAATTTTACAGTTTATGTATGCAAAAAAAATTGAAATCAATAATTAATGTAAATGAAGAAAAAATTTTCACGCACCAAAAATCAACACCAAAGTTTTGTTACCCATGTTTGCGAAATTCCACTAGTACAACCCCAAATAGCTTGGTGGAATTTTATCAGAAAGAGATTTCTAATTGTTCCTAACATGTTTTAAATGTGGTGGATATGTAGGCAAGAAACATGTTGAAGATGCTAATACCCTATTGATCCAAAAATTTCGAGTAGAAAAAGTTGAATTCCCAAGTTAACAAGTGGACCAAAGCATAACACCCCACTTTTTGCCTATTTTACAAAAAGCAGACCTAACAATCATAGATCATCGTGAATGTTTTGATTGATTAATGATGTGTAACGACTATAATTTTAGTTAGAAATGACTTATGGTTTGCGAATCAACACTCAGATAAAAATGCCTCCCCCCCCTCTTCCGATGATTGCGAAACCCAAAATATTTAAAAAAGCTAAAAGAGTTTAAAATCCTTAAAAAATCACAGATAATTTTTGGAATTATCTCTCTCAGTTGTTGTTCATTTGCATTTTGGATGTTCAATTTTTTTTCTAATCCAAACTTGAGTTTTCACTATCCCATTTTTGACGTACACTCAAAAGCTAAAGCAAATAGATCACACAAAAAAATGAAAATTTTAAAGTTTATGTATGAAAAAAAAATTGAAATCAATAATAGATGTGAGTGAAGAAAATTTTTTCACGCACCAAAAATGAACACCAAAGTTTTGTTACCCATGCTTGGGAAATTCCACTAGTACAACCCCTAATAGCTTGTTGGAATTTTATAAGTAAGAAATTTCTAATTGATCCCAACATGATTTAAATGTGGTGGATATGAATGCCAGAAACATGTTGAAGATGCTAATGACCTAATAATAAAAAAATTTCAAGGAGTAGAAAAAGTTGAATACTCAAGTTAACATCTGGACCACAGCCTAACAACTCACTTTTTTCCTATTTTACAAAAAGTGGACCTAACAATGATAGATCATTGTGAATGTTTTAATCGATTAATGATGTGCAACGGGTATAATTTTAGTTAGAAATGACTTATGGTTTGGGAGTCATCACTCAGATAAAAATGCCTCCCCCCTCTTCCGATGATTGCGAAACCCAAAATATATAAAAAAAATGGAAGAGTTTACAATCCTTAAAAAATCACGGATACTATTTGGAATTATCTCTCTCAGCATTTGTGCATTTGCATTTTGGATGTTCAATTTTTTTTCTAATCCAAACTTGAGTTTTCTCTCTCCCATTTTTGTCGTATAAAAAGAAAAGATAAGGCAAATAGATCACACAACAAAAAGAAAATTTTAGAGTTTATGTATGAAAAAAAATTGTAAGTAATAATTAATGTAAGTGAAGAAAAAATTTTCACGCACCAAAAATCAACACCAAAGTTTTGTTACCCATGTTTGGGAAATTGAACTAGTACAACCCCTAATAGCTTGGAAGAATTTTATAAGAAAGAGATTTCTAATTTTTCCTAACATGTTTTAATTGTGGTGGATATGCAGGCCAGAAACATGTTGAAGATGCTAATGACCTAATGATCCAAAAATTTTGAGGAGTAGAAAAAGTTGAACTCTCAACTTAACGAGTGGACCAGAGCATAACAACCCACTTTTTGCCTATTTTACAAAAAGTGGACCTAACAATCATAGATGATTGTGAATGTTTTGATCGATTAATGTTGTGTAACGGTTATAATTTTAGTTAGAAATGACTTATGGCTTGCGAATCAACTCTCAGATAAAAATGCCTTCCCCCCTCTTCCGATGATTGCAAAACCCAAAATATATAAAAAAACTGAAAGACTTTAAAATCCTTAAAAAATCACAGATAATTTTTGGAATTATCTCTCTCAGCATTTGTTCATTTGCATTTTGGATGTTCAATTTTTTTTCTAATCCAAACTTGAGTTTGCACTCTCCCATTTTTTACGTAAACAAATAATATAAGGAAAATAGATCACACAAAAAAATGAAAATTTTAAAGTTTTTGTATGCAAAAATATTGAAATCAATAATAATGTAAGAGAAGAAATTTTTTTCACGCACCAAAAATGAACACCAAAGTTTTGTTAGCCATGTTTGGGAAATTCCACTAGTAGAACCCCTAATAGCATGTTGGAATTTTATAAATAAGAGATTTATAATTGATCCTAACATGATTTAAATGTGGTGGATATGAATGCCAGAAACATGTTGAAGATGCTAATGACCAAATGATCCAAAAATTTCACGGAGTATAAAAAGTTGAATACTCAAGTTAACATGTGGACCACATCCAAACAACTCACTTTTGGCCTATTTTACAAAAAGCGGACCCAACAATAAAAGATCATCATGAATGTTTTGATCGATTAATGATGTGTAACGTCTATAATTTTAGTTAGAAATGACTTATGGTTTGCAAGTCAACACTCAGATAAAAATGCCTCCCCCCTATTCCGGTAATTGCGAAACCCAAAATATATAAAAAAATGAAAGAATTTACTATCCTTAAAAAATCATGGATACTTTTTGGAATTATCTCTCTCAGTATTTGTGCATTTTCATTTTGGATGTTCAATTTTTTTCTAATCCAAACTTGAGATTTCACTCTCCCATTTTTGCCATACACAAAAAAGATAAGGCAAAATAGATCACACAACAAAAAGAAAATTTTAGAGTTTATGTATGCAAAAAAAATTTAAAACAATAATAAATATAAGTGTAGAAAATATTTTCTCGCATAAAAAATGAACACCAAAGTTTTGTTACCCATGTTTGGGAAATTCCAGTAGTACAAACCATAATTGCTTTGTGGAATTTTTTAAAAAAGAGATTTCTAATTGATCCTAACATGTTTTAAATGTGGTGGATATCCATGCCAGAAACATGTTGAAGATGCTAATCACCTAATGATCAAAAAATTTCAAGGAGTAGAAAAAGATGAATTCTCAAGTTAACGTGTGGACCAGAGCCTAACAACCCACTTTTTGCCTATTTTACAAAAAGCGAACCTAAAAATCACATTTCATCGTAAATGTTTTGATCGATTAATAATGTGTCAGGACAATAATTTTAGTTAGAAATGACTTATGGTTTATGAGTCAACACTTAGATAAAAATCCCTCCCCCCTCTTCCAATGATTGTGAAACCCAAAATATATAAAAAAACTGTAAGATTTTACAATCCTTAAAAAATCACATGAACTTTTTGGAATTATCTCTCTCACCATTTGTGCATTTCCATTTTGGATGTTAAAGTTGTTTTCTAATCCAAACTTGAGTTTTCACTCTCCCATTTTGGTCGTAAAGAAAAAAGTAGCTAATTAGATCACACAACAAAATTAAAATTTTAGAGTTTGTGTATGCAAAAAAAATTTGTTTGCAAAAAAAATTGAAAACAATATTAAATTTAAGTGAAGAAAATTTTTTCACGCACCAAAAATGAACACCAATGTTTTCTTACACATGTTTGGGAAATTCCACTAGTACAACCCCTAATAGCATGGTGGAATTTTATAAGAAAGAGATTTCTAATTGATCCTAACATGTTTTAAATGTGGTGGATATGCATGTCAGAAACATGTTGAAGATGCTAATGACCTAATGATCCAAAAATTTTAAGGAGTAGAAAAAGTTGAATTCTCTAGTTAACGTGTGGACCAAAGCCTACCAACCCACTTTTTGCCTATTTTACAAAAAGCGAACCTAAAAATCATAGATCGTCTTGAATGTTGTGATCGATTAATGATTTGTAACGGATATAATTTTAGTTAGAAATGACTTATGGTTTTGGAGTCAACACTCATATAAAAATGCCTCCCCCCTCTTCCGATGATTGTGAAACCCAAAATATATATAAAAAAAAGAGTTTACAATCCTTAAAGAAATCACAGATACTTTTTGAAATTATCTCTCTCAGCATTTGTGCATTTCCATTTTGGATGTTCAATTTTTTTTTAAATCCAAACATCAGTTTTCACTCTCCCTTTTTTGTCGTAAACGAAAAAGTTAAGGCAAATTAGATCACATAACAAAATGAAAATTTTAGAGTTTATGTATGCAAAAAATATATAAAAAAAAAAAAAATGTAAGTGAAGAAAATTTTTTGACGCACCAAAAATGAACACCAAAGTTTGTTTACCCATGTTTGGGAAATTCAACTAGCACAACCCCTAATAGCTTGGTGGAATTTTATAAGAAAGAGATTTCTAATTGATCCTAACATGTTTTAAATGTGATGCATATGCATGCAAGAAACATGTTGAAGATGCAAATAACCTAATGATCCAGAAATTTCAAGGAGTATTGAATTCTTAAGTTAACGTGTGGACCAGAGCCCAACAACCCTCTTTTCGCCTATTTTACAAAAAGCGGACCTAACAATCATAGATCATCATGAATGTTTTGATCAATTAATGCTGTGGAATGGCTATAATTTTAGGTAGAAATGACTTATCCTTTCGGAGTCAAAACTTTGATAAAAATGCCTCCCCCCTCTTCCGATGATTGCGAAACCCAAAATATATAAAAAAACCAAAAGAGATTACAATCCTTAAAAAATCACAGATACTTTTTGGAATTATCTCTCTCAACATTTGTGCATTTCAATTTTGGATGTTCAATTTTTTTTCTAATCCAAACTTGACTTTTCACTCTCCCATTTTGGTCGTAAAAAAAAAGATAAGGCAAATTAGATCACTTTACAAAATGAAAATTTTAGATTTTACATATGCAAAAAAAAATTGAAAACAATAATAAATGTAAGGGAAGAAAATTTTTTCACGCACCAAAAATGTGCACCGAAGTTTTGTTTCTCATGTTTGGGAATTTCTCTAGTACATCCCCTAATAGCTTGGTGGAATTTTATAAGAAAGAGATTTCTACTTTATCCTTACATGTTTTAAATGTGGTGGATATACATGCCAGAAACACGTTGAAGATGCTAATGACCTAATGATCCAAAAATTTCAAAAAGTATTGAATTCTCATGTTAACGTGTGGACCAGAGCCTAACAACCCACTTTTTGCATATTTATCAGAAAGTGGACCTAACAATCATAGATCCTCATGAATGTTTTGATCGATTAATTATGTGAAACGACTAGAATTTTAGTTAGATGTGACTTATGGTTTGGGAGTAAACACTTAGATAAAAATGCCTCCCCCCTCTTCCGGTGATTGCGAAACCCAAAATATATAAAAAAGCTAAAAAAGTTTACAATCCTTAAAAAATCACAGGTACTTTTTGGAATTATCACACTCAGCATCTATCAATTTCCATTTTGGATGTTCAATTTTTTTTCTAGTCCAAACTTGAGTTTTCACTCTCCCATTTTTGTCGTAAACAAAAAAGATAAGGCAAATAGATCACACAACGAAATGAAAATTTTAGAGTTTATGTATGCAAAAAAATTTGAAAACAATAATAAATGTTAGTGAAGAATTTTTTTCACGCACAAAAATGAACACCAAAGTTTTTTTACCCATGTTTGGGAAATTCCACTAGTACAACCCCGAATAGCATGGTAGAATTTTATAAGACAGAGATTTCTAATTGATCCTAACATGTGTTAAATGTGGTGAATATGCATGCCAGAAACATGTTGAAGATGCTAATGACCTATTGATCATAAAATTTCAAGGAGTAGAAAAAGTTCAATTCTCAAGTTAACGTGTGGACCAGAGCCAAACAACCCACTTTTTGCCTATTTTACAAAAAGCTGACCTAACAATCATTGATCATTGTAAATGTTTTGATCGATTAATGATGGGTAACGGCTATAATTTTAGTTAGAAATGACTTTTGGTTTGGAAGTCAACACTTAGATAAAAATGCCTCCCCCCCTCTTCCAATGATTGCGAAATCCAAATTATATAAAAAAACTAAAAGAGTTCAAAATCCTAAAAAATCACAGATACTTTTTGGAATTATTCCTCTAAGAATTTGTGAATTTCGATTTTGGGTGTTCAATTTTTTTTCTAATTCAAAGTTGAGTTTTCACTCTCCCATTTTGGCCGTAAACAAAAAAAATAAGGCAAATTAGATCACACAACAAAATGAAAATTTTAGAGTTGATATATGCAAAAAAATTTTAAACTATAATAAATGTTTGTGAAGAAAATTTTTTCACGCACCAAAAATGAACACCAAATTTTTTTACCCTTGTTTGGGAAATTCCACTAGTACAACCCCTAATAGCTTGGTGGAATTTTATAAGAAAGAGATTTCTAATTGATCCTAAGATGTTTTTAAATGTGGTGGATATGCATGCAAGAAACATGTTGAAGATGCTAAGGACCTAATGATCCCAAAATTTCAAAGAGTAGGAAAAGTTGAATTCTCAAGTTAACGTGTGTACCAGAGCCTAACAACCCACTTTTTCCCTATTTTACAAAAAGCGGACAAAAAAATCATAGATCAACGTATATGTTTTGATCGATTAATGATGTGTAATGGTTATACTTTTACTAAGAAATGACTAATGGTTTGGGAGTCAGCACTTAAATAAAAATGCCTCCCCTCTCTTCATGTAATTGCGAAACCCAAAATATATTAAAAAACGAAAAGAGTTTAAAATCCTTAAAAAATCACAGATATTTTTTAGAATTATCTCTCTCAGTATTTTTGCAATTTCATTTTGGATGTTCAGATTTTTTTTCTAATCCAAACTTGAGTTTGCATTCTCCCATTGTTGTCGTAAAAAAAAAAAGTTAAAGCAAATTTGATCACACAACAAAATAAAAATTTTAGAGTTTAGGTATGCAAAAAAATTTGAAATCAATAATAAATGTAAGTGCAGAAAATTTTTGCACGCACCAAAAATGAACACCAATGTTTTGTTACCCATGTTTGGGAAATTCCACTAGTACAACCCATAATTGCATGGTGGAATTGTATAAGAAAGAGATTTTTAATTGATCCTAACATGTTTTAAATGTGGTGGATAGGCATGCCAGAAACATGTTGAAGATGCTAATGACCTAATGATCCGAAAATTTCAAGCAGTATTGAATTCTCAAGTTAACATGTGGACCAGATCCTAACAACCATTTTTTGCCTATTTTACAAAAACTGGACCTAGCAGTCATAGATCATCCTTAATTTTTTGATTGATTAATGATGTGTAATGGCTATAACTTTTGTTAGAAATGACTTATGGTTTGGGAGTCAACACCCATATAAAAATGCCTCCCCCCTCTTCCGATGATTGCGAAACCCAAAATATATAAAAAAATTAAAAGAGTTTACAATCCTTAAACAATCACAAATACTTTTTGGAATTATCTCTCTCAGCATTTGTGCAATTCCATTTCGGATGTTGAGTATTTTTTCTAATCCAAACTTGAGTTTTCACTCTCCCATTTTTGTAGTAAACAAAAAAGATAAGGCAAATTAAATAACACAACAAAATGAAAGTTTTAGAGTTTATCTATGCAAAAAAAATTTAAAACTATAATAAATGTAAGCGAAGAAAATTTTTTCATGCACCAAAAATGAACACCAAATTTTTGTTACCCATGTTTGGGAAATTCCCCTAATAGCTAGGTGGAATTTTATAAGAAAGAGATTTCTAATTGATCCTAACATGTTTTAAATGTGGTGGATATACATGCCAGAAACATGTTGAAGTTGCTAATGACCAAATGATCCAATAATTTCAAGGAGTAGAAAAAGTTGTATTCTCAAGTAAACGTGTGGACCAGAGCCTAACAACCCACTTTTGGCCTATTTTACTAAAAGCGGACCTAACAATCATAGATCATTGGAAATGTATTGATCGATTAATAATGTGTAACAACTATAATTTTAGTTAGAAATGACTTATGGTTTGGGAGTCAACACTCAGATAAAAATGCCGCCCCCTCTTCCAATGATTGTGTAACCCAAAATATATAAAAAAACTAAAAGAATTTACAATCCTTAAAAAATCACAGATACTTTTGGAATTTTCTCTCTCAGCATTTGTGCATTTCCGTTTTGGATGTTCAATTTTTTTTAATCCAAACTTGAGTTTTCACTCTCCCATTTTGGCCGTAAAAAAAAAAAAGATAAGGCAAATTAGATCACACAACAAAATGAAAATTTTAGAGTTTAAGTATGCTAAAAAATTTGAAAACAATAATAAATGTAAGTGAAGAAAATTTTTTCACACACCAAAGTTTTGTTACCCATGTTTGGGAAATTCCACTAGTACAACCCCTAATAGCTTGGTGGAATTTTTAAAGAAAGAGATTTCTAATTGATCCTAACATATTTTAAATGTGGTGGATCTGCATGCCAGAAACATGTTGAAGATGCTAATGACCTAATGATCCAAAAATTTCAAGGAGTAGAAAAAGTTGAATTCTGTAGTTAACGTGAGGACCAGAGCCTACCAACCCACTTTTTGCCTAATTTACAAAAAACGGACCTAACAATCATAGATCGTCTTGAATTTTTTGCTCGATTAATGATTTACAACGACTATAATTTTAGTTAGCAAGGACTTATGGTTTGGGAGTCAACACTCATATAAAAATGCCTCCCCCCTCTTCCGATGATTGTCAAACCCAAATTATATATAAAAAAAAAGAGTTTACAATCCTTAAAAAATCACAGATACTTTTTGGAATTATCTCTCTCAACATTTGTGCATTTCCATTTTGGAAGTTCAATTTTTTTTCAAATCCAAACTTCAGTTTTCACTCTTCCATTTTTGTCGTAAACAAAAAAGATAAGGCAAATTAGATCACACAAAAAAATGAAAACAACAATAAAAGTAAGTGCAGAAAAAATTTTCACGCACCAAAAATGAAGACCAAAGTTTGTTTACCCATGTTTGGGAAATTCAACTAGTACAACCCCTACTAGCTAGGTGGAATTTTTTAAGAAAGAGATTTCAAATTAACCCTAACATGTTTTAAATGTGGTGGATATGCATGCTAGAAACATGTTGAAGATGCTAATGACCTAATTATCCAAAAAATTGAAGGAGTAGACAAAGTTGAATTCTCACGTTAACGTGTGGACCAAAGCCTAACAACCCACTTTTTGCCTATTTTACAAAAAGTGGACCTAACAATCATAGATCATCAAGAGTTTTTTGATCGATTAATGATGTGCAACAGCTATAATTTTGGTTAGAAATGACTTATAGTTTGGGAGTCAACACTCAGATAAAAATGGCTCCCCCCTCATCCAATGATTGCGAAACCCAAAATATATAAAAAAACAAAAAGTGTTTATAATCCTTAAAAAATCACAGATACTTTTTGGAATTATCTCTATCCGCATTTGTGCATTTTTTTTTGGATGTGCAATTTTTTTTCTAATCCAAACCTGAGTTTTCACTCTCCCATTTTGGCCGTAAAAGAAAAAGTTAAGGCAAATTAGATCTCAAATCAAAATGAAAATTTTAGAGTGTATGTATGCTAAAAAATTTGAAAAAAAAAATAAATGTAAGTGAAGAAAAATTTTTCAAGCACCAAAAATGAAAACAAAAGATTTGTTACCTTTGTTTGGGAAATTCCACTAATACAACCCCTAATAGCTTGGTGGAATTTTGTAAGAAAGAGATTTCTAATTGATCCTAACATGTTTAAAATCTGGTGGATATGCTTGCCAGAAACATGTTGAAGATGCTAATGACCTAATAATTCAAAATTTTCAAGTAGTAGAAAAAGTTGAATTCTCAAGTTAACATGTGGACCAGAGGCTAACAGCCCACTTTTTGCCTATTTTACCAAAAGCGGACCTAACAATCATGGATCATCGAGAATGTTTTGATCGATTAATGATGTGTAACGGCTTTACTTTTAGTTAGAAATGACTTATGGTTTGGGAGTCAACACAAAGATAAAAATACCTCTCCCCTCTTCCGATGATTGCGAAACCCAAAATATATAAAAAAACTAAAAGAGTTTACATTCCTTAAAAAATCACAGATACTTTTTGGAATTATCTCTCTCAGCATTTGTGCGTTTCCGTTTTGGATGTTCAATTTTTTTTTTAATCCAAACTTGAGTTCTCACTCTCCCTTTTTTGTCGTAAAAAAAAGATAAGGAAAATTACATCACACAAAAAAATGAAAATTTTAGAGTTTATGTATGCAAAAAAATTTGAAAACAATAAAAAATGTAAGTGAAGAATTTTTTTTCATGTAACAAAAATGAACACCAAAGTTTTGTTACCCATGTTTGGGAAATTCCACTAGTACAACCCCTAATAGCATGGTGGAATTTTATAAGAAAGAGATTTCTAATTGATCCTAACATGTATTAAATGTGGTGGATATGCATGCCAGAAACATGTTGAAGATGCTAATGACCTAATGATCCAAAAATTTCAAGGAGTATTGAATTCTCAAGTTAACATGTGGACCAGAGCCTAACAACCCACTTTTTACCTATTTTACAAAAAGCGGACCTAACATTCATAGATCATCGTGAATGTTTTGATCTATTAATGATTTGTAACGGCTATAACTTTAGTTAGAAATGACTTATGGTTTTGGAGTCAACACTTTGATAAAAATGCCTCCCCCCTCTTCCGATGATTGCGAAACCCAAAATATATAAAAAAACTAAAAGAGTTTACAATCCTTAAAAAATCACAGATACTTTTTCGAATTATCTCACTCGGCATTTGTTCATTTCCATTTTGGATGTTCAATTTTTTTCTAATCCTTACTTGAGTTTTCACTCTCCCATTTTGGCCATAAACAAAAAAGATAAGGAAAATTAGATCACACAACAAAACCAAAATTATAGAATTTATGTTTGCAAAAAATTTTAAAACAATAATAAATGTAAGTGAAGAAAATTTTTTCACTCACCAAAAATGAACACCAAAGTTTTTTTACCCATAGCTTGGTGGAATTTTATAAGAATGAGATTTCTAATTGATCCTAACAAGTTTTTAATGTGGTAGATATGAATGCCAGAAACATGTTGAAGATGCTAATGACTTAATGATCCAAAAATTTCAAGCAGTAGGAAAAGTTGAATTCTCAAGTTAACATGTGGACCAGAGCCTAACAACCCACTTTTTGCCCATTTTACAAAAACTAGACCTAACAATAAAGATCATCGTGATTGTTTTAATCGAATAGTGATGTGTAACGGCTATAATTTTAGTTAGAAATGACTTATGGTTTGGGAGTCAACACTCATATAAAAATGCCTCCACCCTCTTCCGATGATTGCGAAACCCAAAATATATAAAAAAACTAAAAGAGTTTACAATCCTTAAAAACTCACAGATAATTTTCGGAATTATCTCTCTCAGCATATGTCCATTTCCATTTTGGTTGTTCAGTTTTTTTCTAATCCAAACTTGAGTTTTCACTCTCTCATTTTTTTCGTAAATAAAAAAGTTAAGGGAAATTAGATAACACAACAAAATGAAAATTTTAAAGTTTATGTATGCAAAAAAATTTTAAAACAATAATAA
Organism: Aristolochia californica; assembly: GCF_029961685.1. Taxonomy (NCBI): domain Eukaryota; kingdom Viridiplantae; phylum Streptophyta; class Magnoliopsida; order Piperales; family Aristolochiaceae; genus Aristolochia; species Aristolochia californica. The sequence goes on along the minus strand of NW_027182279.1, from coordinate 33,571,144 downwards.
ATGTAAGTGAAGAAAATTTTTTCATGCACAAAAATTAACACATAAGTTTTGTTACCCATGTTTAGTAAATTCCACTAGTACAACCCCTAATAGCTTGGTGGAATTTTATAAGAAAATGATTTCTAATTGATCCTAACATGTTTTAAATGTGGTGGATATGCATGCCTGAAACATGTTGAAGATGCTAATGACCTAATGATCCAAAAATATCAAGGAGTAGAAAAAGTCGTAATCTCATGTTAATGTGTGGACCAGAGCCTAACAACCCACTTTTTGACTATTTTAATAAAAGTGGACCTAACAATCATTGATCATCGTGAATGTTTCAATCAATTAATGATGTGTAAAGGCTATAATTTTAGTTAGAAATGACTTATGGTTTGGGAGTCAACACTAAGATAAAAATGCCATCCCCTTCTTCGAATGATAGTGAAACCCAAAATATATAAAAAAACTAAATGAGTTTACAATCCTTAAACAATCACAGATACATTTTGGAATTATCTCTCTCGGCATTTGTGCATTTCCGTTTTGGCCGTTCAATTTTTTTCTAATCCAAAATTGAGTTTTCACTCTCCCATTTTGGTCGTAAACAAAAAAGATAAGGCAAAAATTTGAAAACAATAATAAATGTAAGTGAAGAAAATTTTTTTAGGCACCAAAATGAACACCAACGTTTTTTTATCCATGTTTGGAAAATTCCACTAGTACAACCCCTAATAACTCTGTGGAATTTTATAAGAAAGAGATTTCTAATTGATCCTAACATGTCTTAAATATGCTGGATATGCAAGCCAGAAACATGTTGTAGATGCTAATGACCTAATGATCCAAAAATTTCAAGGAGTAGAAAAAGTTGAATTGTCAACTTAACGTGTGGACCAGAGCCTAACAACCCACTTTTTGCCCAATTTACAAAAAGCGGACCTAACAATCATGGATCATCTAGAATGTTTTGTTCGAATAATGATGTGTAATGGCTACAATTTTACTTAGAAATGACTTATGGATTGGGAGTCAACACTCAGATAAAAATGCTTCCCCCCTCTTCTGATTATTGCGAAACTCAAAATATATAAAAAAACCAAAAGAGTTTACGATCCTTAAAAAATCACAGATACTTTTTGAAATTATCTCTGTCAGCATTTGGGCATTTCCCTTTTGGATGTTCAATTTTTTTTCTAATCCAAACTTGAGTTTTCACTCTCCCATTTTTGCCATGAAGAAAGATTATTAGGCACATTAGATCACACAACAAAATGAAAATTTTAGAATTTATGTACGCAAAAAAATTTGGAAACAATAATAAATGTAAGTGAAGAAAAATTTTTTACGCACCAAAAATGAACACCAAAGTTTTGTTACCCATGTTTGGGAAATTCCACTAGTACAACTCCTAATAGCCTTGTGGAATATTATAAGAAAGAGATTTTTAATTGATCCTACAATGTTTTAAATGTGGTGGATATGCATGCAAGAAACATGTTGAAGATGATAAAAAGCTAATGATCCAAAAATTTCAAGGAGTGTTGAATTCTAAAGTTAACGTGTGGACCAGAGCCAAACCTACCAATCACAGATTATCGTGAATGTTTTGATCGATTAATGATTTGTAACGGCTTTAACTTTAGTTAGAAATGACTTATGGTTTGGGAGTGAACAGCCAGAGAAAAATGCCTCCCCCCTCTTCCGATGATTGCGAAACCCAAAATATATAAAAAAACTAAAAGAGTTTACAATCCATAAAAAATCAAAGATACTTTTTGGAACTATCTATCTCTGCATTTGTTCATTTCCATTTTGGATGTTCAGTTTTTTTTCTAATCCAAATTTGAGTTTTCACTCTCCCATTTTTGTCGTAAAAAAAAAAAAAGATAAGGTAAACTAGAGCACAGAACAAAATGAAAATTTTAGAGTTTATGTATGCAAAAAAAATATAAAACAATAATAAATGTAAGTGAAGAAATTTTTTCATGCACCAAAAAGGAACACCAAACTTTTGTTACGCATGTTTGGGAAATTCCACTAGTACAACCCCTAATAGCTTGGTGGAATTTTATAAGAAAGAGATTTCTAATTGATCCTAACATGTTTTAAATGTGGTGGATATACATGCCAAAAACATGTTGAAGATGCTAATGAGCTAATGAGCAAAAAATTTCAAGGAGTAGAAAAAGTTGAATTCTCAAGTTAACGTGTGGACGAGAGCCTAACAACCCACTTTTTGCCTATTTTACAAAAAGCGGACCTAACAATCATAGATCATTATGAATGTTTTGATCGATTAATCATGTGTTACTACTATAATTTTAGTTGGAAATGATTTAAGTTTTGGGAGTCAACCCTCAGATAAAAATGCCTCCCCCCTCTTCCGATGATTGTGAAACCCAAAATATATCAAAAAACTAAAAGAGTTTACAATCCTTAAAAACTCACAGATACTTTTTGGAAACATCTCTCTCAGCATGTCCATTTCCATTTTGGTTGTTCAGTTTTTTTCTAATCCAAACTTGATTTTTCACTCTCCCATTTTTGTCGTAAATAAAAAAGTTAAGGCAAATTAGATCACACTACAAAATGGAAATTTTAGAGTTTATGGATGCAAAAAAAAAATTAAAAAAAAAATAAATGTAAGTGAAGAAAATTTTTTCATGCACAAAAATTAACACATAAATTTTGTTACCCATGTTTAGTAAATTCCACTAGTACAACCCCTAATAGCTTGGTGGAATTTTATAAGAACGAGATTTCTAATTGATCCTAACATATTTTAAATGTGTTGGATATGCATGCCAGAAACATGTTGAAGATGCTAATGACCTAATGATCCAAAAACTTCATGGAGTAGAAAAAGTTGAATTCTCAAGTTAACGTGTGGACCAGAGCCTAACAACCCACTTTTTGCCTATTTTACAAAAAGTGGACCTAACAATCATAGATCATCATGAATGTTTTGATTGATTAATAATGTGTAACGGCTATAATTTTAGTTAGAAATGACTTATGGTTTGGGAGTCAACATTTAGATAAAAAATGCCTCCCCCCTCTTCCGCAGATTTAGAAACCAAAATATTTAAAAAAACTAAAAGAGTTAACCATCCTTAAAAAATCACAGATACTTTTTGCAATTATCTCTCTCAGCATTGTGTATTTCCATTTTGGATGTTCACTTTTTTTTGTAATCCAAACTTGAGTTTTCACTCAGCTATTTTGTCGTAAACAAAAAAGATAAGGCAAATTAGATCACACAAAAAAATGAAAATTTTAGATTTTAAGTAAGCAAAAAAAATTGAAAAAAATAATAAATGTAAGTGAAGATAATTTTTTCACGCACCAAAAATGAACACCAAAGTTTTTTACCCATCTTTGGGAAATTCCACTAGTACAACACCTAATTGCTTCGTGAAATTTTATAAGAAAGAGATTTCAAATTGATCCTAACATGTTTTAAATGTGGTGGATATGCATGCAAGAAACATGTTGAAGATGATAATAAGCTAATGATCCAAAAATTTCAAGGAGTGTTGAATTCTAAAGTTAACGTGTGGACAAGAGCCAAACCTACCAATCACAGATTATCGCGAATGTTTTGACCGATTAATGATTTGTAACGGCTTTAACTTTAGTTAGAAATGACTTATGGTTTGGGAGTGAACAGTCAGATAAAAAGGCCTCCCCCCTCTTCCGATGATTGCGAAACCCAAAATATATAAAAAAACTAAAAGAGTTTACAATCCTTAAAAAATCAAAGATACTTTTTGGAATTATCTATCACTGCATTTATTCATTTCCATTTTGGATGTTCAGTTTTTTTTCTAATCCAAATTTGAGTTTTCACTCTCCCATTTTTTTCGTAAAAAAAAAAAAGATAAGGCAAACTAGGGCACACAACAAAATGAAAATTTTAGATTTTATGTATGCAAAAAAAATATAAAACAATAATAAATGTAAGTGAAGAAATTTTTTCACGCACCAAAAATGAACACCAAACTTTTGTTACCCATGTTTGGGAAATTCCACTAGGACAACCCCTAATAGCTTGGTGAATTTTATAAGAAAGAGATTTCTAATTGATCCTAACATGTTTTAAATGTGGTGGATATACATGCCAGAAACATGTTGAAGATGCTAATGACCTAATGATCCAAAAATTTCAAGAAGTAGAAAAAGTTGAATTCTCAAGTTAACATGTGAACGAGAGCCTAACAACCCACTTTTTGCCTATTTTACAAAAAGCGGACCTAACAATCATAGATCATTATGAATGTTTTGATCGATTAATCATGTGTTACTACTATAATTTTAGTTGGAAATGATTTAAGTTTTGGGAGTCAACCCTCAGATAAAAATGCCTCCCCCCTCTTCCGGTGATTGTGAAACCCAAAATATATCAAAAAACTAAAAGAGTTTACAATCCTTAAAAACTCACAGATACTTTTTGGAAATATCTCTCTCAGCATGTCAATTTCCATTTTGGTTGTTCAGTTTTTTTCTAATCCAAACTTGATTTTTCACTCTCCCATTTTTGTCGTAAATAAAAAAGTTAAGGAAAATTAGATCACACTAGTAAATGGAAATTTTAGAGTTTATGGATGCAAAAAAAAATTAAAACAATAATAAATGTAAGTGAAGAAAATTTTTTCATGCACAAAAATTAACACATAAGTTTTGTTACCCATGTTTAGTAAATTCCACTAGTACAACCCCTAATAGCTTGGTGGAATTTTCTAAGAACGAGATTTCTAATTGATCCTAACATATTTTAAATGTGTTGGATATGCATGCCAGAAACATGTTGAAGATGCTAATGACCTAATGATCCAAAAACTTCATGGAGAAGAAAAAGTTGAATTCTCAAGTTAACGTGTGGACCAGAGCCTAACAACCCACTTTTTGCCTATTTTACAAAAAGTGGACCTAACAATCATAGATCATTATGAATGTTTTGAATGATTAATAATGTGTAACGGCTATAATTTTAGTTAGAAATGACGTATGGTTTGGGAGTCAACATTTAGATAAAAATGCCTCCCCCCTCTTCCGCAGATTGAGAAACCAAAATATTTTAAAAAACTAAAAGAGTTAACCATCCTTAAAAAATCACAGATACTTTGTGGAATTTTCTCTCTCAGCATTTGTGTATTTCCATTTTGGATGTTCACTTTTTTTTGTAATCCAAACTTGAGTTTTCACTCAGCTATTTTGTCGTAAACAAAAAAGATAAGGCAAATTAGATCACACAAAAAAATGAAAATTTTAGATTTTATGTAAGCAAAAAAAATTGAAAAAAATAATAAATGTAAGTGAAGATAATTTTTTCACGCACCAAAAATGAACACCAAAGTTTTTTACCCATCTTTGGGAAATTCCACTAGTACAACACCTAATTGCTTCATGAAATTTTATAAGAAAGAGATTTCTAATTGATCCTAACATGTTTTAAATGTGGTGGATATGCATGCCAGAAACGTGTGGAAGATGCTAATGAACTAATTATCCAAAAATATCAAGGAGTAGAAAAAGTCGTAATCTCAAGTTAATGTGTGGACCAGAGCCTAACATCCCACTTTTTGACTATTTTACAAAAATTGGACTTAGCAGTCAGTGATCATCGTGAATGTTTTGATCAATTAATGATGTGTAACGGCTATAATTTTAGTTAGAAATGACTTATGGTTTGGGAGTCAACACTAAGATAAAAATGCCTTCCCCCTCTTCCAATGATTGTGAAACCCAAAATATATAAAAAAAACTAAATGAGTTTACAATCCTTAAAAAATCACAGATCCTTTTTGGAATTATCTCTCTCGGCATTTGTGCATTTCAATTTTGGATGTTCAATTTTTTTTCTAATCCAAACTTGAGTTTTCACTCTCCCATTTTTGTCGTAAACAAAAAAAGATAAGGCAAATAGATCACTCAACAAAATGAAAATTTTAGAGTTTATGTAAGCAAAAAAAATTGAAAAAAATAATAAATGTAAGTGAAAATAATTTTTTCACGCACCAAAAATGAACACCAAAGTTTGTTACCCATCTTTGGGAAATTCCACTAGTACAACACCTAATTGCTTCGTGAAATTTTATAAGAAAGAGATTTCTAATTGATCCTAACATGTTTTAAATGTGGTGGATATGCATGCCAGAAACTTGTTGAAGATGTTAATGACCTAATTATCCAAAAATATCAAGGAGTAGAAAAAGTCATAATCTCAAGTTAATGTGTGGACCAGAGCCTAACATCCCACTTTTTGACTCTTTTACAAAAATTGGACTTAACAGTCATTGATCATCGTGAATGTTTCGATCAATTAATGATGTGTAACGGCTATAATTTTAGTTAGAAATGACTTATTGTTTGGGAGTCAACACTAAGATAAAACTGCCTTCCCCCTCTTCCAATGATTGTGAAACCCAAAATATATAAAAAAAACTAAATGAGTTTACAATCGTTAAAAAATCACAGATCCTTTTTGGAATTATCTCTCTCGGCATTTGTGCATTTCCGTTTTGGCCGTTCAATTTTTTTCTAATCCAAAATTGAGTTTTCACTCTCCCATTCTGGTCGTAAATAAAAAAAGATAAGTCAAAAATTTGAAAACAATAATAAATGTAAGTGAAGAAAATTTTTTCAGGCACCAAAATGAACACCAACATTTTTTTATGCATGTTTGGAAAATTCCACTAGCACAACCCCAAATAACTTGGTGGAATTTTATAAGAAAGAGATTTCTAATTGATCCTAACATGTTTTAAGTGTGGTGGATATGCATGCCAGAAACATGTTGTAGATGCTAATGACCTAATGATCCAAAAATTTCAAGGAGTAGAAAAAGTTGAATTGTCAACTTAACGTGTGGACCAGAGTCTAACAACCCACTTTTTGCCCATTTTACAAAAAGCGGACCTAACAATCATGGATCATCTAGAATGTTTTGATCGAATAATGATGTGTAACGGCCACAATTTTACTTAGAAATGACTTATGGATTGGGAGTCAACACTCAGATAAAAATGCTTCCCCCCACTTCTGATTATTACGAAACTCAAAATATATAAAAAAACCAAAAGAGTTTACGATCCTTAAAAATTCACAGATACTTTTTGAAATTATCTCTGTCAGCATTTGGGCATTTCCCTTTTGGATGTTCAATTTTTTTTCTATTCCAAACTTGAGTTTTCACTCTCCCATTTTTGCCATGAAGAAAGAAGATTAGGCAAATTAGATCACACAACAAAATGAAAATTTTAGAATTTATGTACGCAAAGAAATTTGGAAACAATAATAAATGTAAGTGAAGAAAAATTTTTCACGCACCAAAAATGAACACCAAAGTTTTGTTACCCATGTTTGGGAAATTGCACTAGTACAACTCCTAATAGCATTGTGGAATATTATAAGAAAGAGATTTTTAATTGATCCTACAATGTTTTAAATGTGGTGGATATGCATGCAAGAAACATGTTGAAGATGATAATAAGCTAATGATCCAAAAATTTCAAGGAGTGTTGAATTCTAAAGTTAACGTGTGGACCAGAGCCAAACCTACCAATCACAGATTATCGCGAATGTTTTGATCGATTAATGATTTGTAACGGCTTTAACTTTAGTTAGAAATGACTTATGGTTTGGGAGTGAACAGTCAGATAAAAAGGCCTCCCCCCTCTTCCGATGATTGCGAAACCCAAAATATATAAAAAACCTAAAAGAGTTTACAATCCTTAAAAAATCAAAGATACTTTTTGGAATTATCTATCACTGCAATTGTTCATTTCCATTTTGGATGTTCAGTTTTTTTTTCTAATCCAAATTTGAGTTTTCACTCTCCCATTTTTTTCGTAAACAAAAAAGATAAGGCAAACTAGAGCACACAACAAAATGAAAATTTTAGAGTTTATGTATGCAAAAAAAATATAAAACAATAAGAAATGTAAGTGAAGAAATTTTTTCACGCACCAAAAATGAACACCAAACTTTTGTTACCCATGTTTGGGAAATTCCACTAGTACAACCCCTAATAGCTTGGTGGAATTTTATAAGAAAGAGATTTCTAATTGATCCTAACATGTTTTAAATATGGTGCATATACATGCCAGAAACATGTTGAAGATGCTAATGACCTTATGATCCAAAAATTTCAAGGAGTAGAAAAAGTTGAATTCTCAAGTTAATGTGTGGACAAGAGCCTAACAACCCACTTTTTGCCTATTTTACAAAAAGCGGACCTAACAATCATATATCATTATGAATGTTTTGATCGATTAATCATGTGTTACCACTATAATTTTAGTTGGAAATGATTTAAGTTTTGGGAGTCAACCCTCAGATAAAAATGCCTCCCCCCTCTTCCGATGATTGCGAAACCCAAAATATATTAAAAAACTAAAAGAGTTTACAATCCTTAAAAACTCACAGATACTTTTTGGAAATATCTCTCTCAGCATGTCCATTTCCATTTTGGTTGTTCAGTATTTTTCTAATCCAAACTTGATTTTTCACTCTCCCATTTTTGTCGTAAATAACAATGTTAAGGCAAATTAGATCACACTACAAAATGGAAATTTTAGAGTTTATGGATGAAAAAAAAATTAAAACAATAATAAATGTAAGTGAAGAAATTTTTTTCATGCACAAAAATGAACACATAAGTTTTGTTACCCATGTTTAGTAAATTCCACTAGTATATCCCCTAATAGCTTGGTGGAATTTTATAAGAAAGAGATTTCTAATTGATCCTAACATATTTTAAATGTGTTGGATATTCATGCCAGAAACATGTTGAAGATGCTAATGAGCTAATGATCCAAAAACTTCATGGAGTAGAAAAAGTTGAATTCTCAAGTTAACGTGTGGACCAGAGCCTAACAACCCACTTTTTGCCTATTTTACAAAAAGTGGACCTAACAATCATAGATCATCATGAATGTTTTGATTGATTAATAATGTGTAACGGCTATAATTTTAGTTAGAAATGACTTATGGTTTGGGAGTCAACTTTTAGATAACAATGCCTCCCCCCTCTTCAGCAGATTGAGAAACCAAAATATTTTAAAAAATTAAAAGAGTTAACCATCCTTGAAAAATCACAGATACTTTTTGGAATTATCTCTCTCAGCATATGTGTATTTCCATTTTGGATGTTCACTTTTTTCTGTAATCCAAACTTGAGTTTTCACTCAGCTATTTTGTCGAAAACAAAAAAGATAAGGCAAATTAGATCACACAAAAAAATGAAAATTTTAGATCTTATGTAAGCAAAAAAAATTGAAAAAAATAATAAATGTAAGTGAAGTTAATTTTTTCACGCACCAAAAATGAACACCAAAGTTTGTTACCCATCTTTGGAAAATTCCACTAGTACAACACCTAATTGCTTCGTGAAATTTTATAAGAAAGAGATTTCTAATTGATCCTAACATGTTTTAAATGTGGTGGATATGCATGCCAGAAACTTGTTGAAGATTCTAATGACCTAATTATCCAAAAATATCAAGGAGTAGAAAAAGTCGTAATCTCAAGTTAATGTGTGGACCAGAGCCTAACATCCCACTTTTTGAGTATTTTACAAAAATTGGACTTAACAGTCATTGATCATCGTGAATGTTTCGATCAATTAATGATGTTTAACGGCTATAATTTTAGATAGAAATGACTTATGGTTTGGGAGTCAACACTAAGATAAAAATGCCTTCGCCCTCTTCCAATGATTGTGAAACCCAAAATATATAAAAAAACTAAATGAGTTTACAATCCTTAAAAAATCACACATCCTTTTTGGAATTATCTCTCTCGGCATTTGTGCATTTTCGTTTTGGCCGTTCAATTTTTTTCTAATCCAAAATTGAGTTTTCACTCTCCCATTTTGGTCGTAAACAAAAAAGATAAGGCAAAAATTTGAAAACAATAATAAATGTAAGTGAAGATAATTTTTTCAGGCACCAAGATGAACACCAACGTTTTTTTATCCATGTTTAGAAAATTCCACTAGTACAACCCCTAATAACTTGGTGGAATTTTATAAGAAAGAGATTTCTAATTGATCCTAACATGTTTTAAATGTGGTGGATATGCATGCCAGAAACATGTGGTAGATGCTAATGACCTAATGATCCAAAAATTTCAAGGAGTAGAAAAAGTTGAATTGTCAACTTAACGTGTGGACCAGAGCCTAACAACCCACTTTTTGCCCATTTTACAAAAAGCGGACCTAACAATCATGGATCATCTAGAATGTTTTGATCGAATAATGAAGTGTAACAGCTACAATGTTACTTAGAAATGACTTATGGATTGGGAGTCAACACTCAGATAAAAATGCTTCCCCCCTCTTCTGATTATTGCGAAACTCAAAAAATAAAAAAAACCAAAAGAGTTTACGATCCTTAAAAAATCACAGATACTTTTTGAAATTATCTCTGTTAGCATTTGGGCATTTCCCTTTTGGATGTTCAATTTTTTTTCTAATCCAAACTTGAGTTTTCACTCTCCCATTTTTGTCATGAAGAAAGAAGATTAGGCAAATTAGATCACACAACAAAATGAAAATTTTAGAATTTATGTACGCAAAAAAATTTGGAAACAATAATAAATGTAAGTGAAGAAAATTTTTTCACGCACCAAAAATGAACACCAAAGTTTTGTTACCCATGTTTGGGAAAATGCACTAGTACAACTCCTAATAGGCTTGTGGAATATTATAAGAAAGATATTTTTAATTGATCCTACAATGTTTTAAATGTGGTGGATATGCATGCAAGAAACATGTTGAAGATGATAAAAAGCTAATGATCCAAAAATTTCAAGGAGTGTTGAATACTAAAGTTAACGTGTGGACCAGAGCCAAACCTACCAATCATAGATTATCGCGAATGTTTTGATAGATTAATGATTTGTAACGGCTTTAACTTTAGTTAGAAATGACTTATGGTTTGGGAGTGAACAGTCAGATAAAAAGGCCTCCCCCCTCTTCCGATGATTGCGAAACCCAAAATATATAAAAAAACTAAAAGAGTTTACTATCCTTAAAAAATCAAAGATACTTTTTGGAATTATCTATCACTGCATTTGTTCATTTCCATTTTGGATGTTCATTTTTTTTTCTAATCCAAATTTGAGTTTTTACTCTCCCATTTTTGTCGTAAACAAAAAAGATAAGGCAAACTAGAGCACACAACAAAATGAAAATTTTAGAGTTTATGTATGCAAAAAAAATATAAAACAATAATAAATGTAACTGAAGAAATTTTTTCACGCACAAAAAATGAACACCAAACTTTTGTTACCCTTATTTGGGAAATTCCACTAGTACAACCCCTAATAGCTTGGTGGAATTTTATAAGAAAGAGATTTCTAATTGATCCTAACATGTTTTAAATGTGCTGGATATACATGCCAGAAACATGTTGAAGATGCTAATGAGCTAATGATCAAAAAATTTCAAGGAGTAGAAAAAGTTGAATTCTCCAGTTAACGTGTGGACGAGAGCCTAACAACCCACTTTTTGCCTATTTTACAAAAAGCGGACCTAACAATCATAGATCATTATGAATGTTTTGATCTATTAATCAAGTGTTACTACTATAATTTTAGTTGGAAATGATTTAAGTTTTGGGAGTCAACCCTCTGATAAAATGCCTCCCCCCTCTTCCGATGATTGCGAAACCCAAAATATATCAAAAAACTAAAAGAGTTTACAATCCTTAAAAACTCACAGATGCTTTTTGGAAATATCTCTCTCAGCATGTCCATTTCCATTTTGGTTGTTCAGTTTTTTTCTAATCCAAACTTGATTTTTCACTCTACCATTTTTGTCGTAAATAAAAAAGTTAAGGCAAATTAGATCACACTACAAAATGGAAATTTTAGAGTTTATGGATGCAAAAAAAAAAATTAAAACAATAATAAATGTAAGTGAAGAAATTTTTTTCATGCACAAAAATTAACACAGAAGTTTTGTTACCCATGTTTAGTAAATTCCACTAGTACAACCCCTAATAGCTTGGTGGAATTTTATAAGAACGAGATTTCTAATTGATCCTAACATATTTTAAATGTGTTGGATATGCATGCCAGAAACATGTTGAAGATGCTAATGACCTAATGATCCAAAAACTTCATGGAGTAGAAAAAGTTGAATTCTCAAGTTAACGTGTGGACCAGAGCCTAACAACCCACTTTTTGCCTGTTTTACAAAAAGTGGACCTAACAATCATAGATCATCATGAATGTTTTGATTGATTAATAATGTGTAACGGCTATAATTTTAGTTAGAAATGACTTATGGTTTGGGAGTCAACTTTTAGATAAAAATGCCTCCCCCCTCTTCCGCAGATTGAGAAACCAAAATATTTTAAAAAACTAAAAGAGTTAACCATCCTTAAAAAATCACAGATACTTTTTGGAATTATCTCTCTCAGCATTTGTGTATTTCCATTTTGGATGTTCACTTTTTTCTGTAATCCAAACTCGAGTTTTCACTCAGCTATTTTGTCGTAAACAAAAAAGATAAGGCAAATTAGATCACACAAAAAAATGAAAATTTTAGATTTTATGTAAGCAAAAAAAATTGAAAAAAATAATAAATGTAAGTGAAGATAATTTTTTCACGCACCAAAAATGAACACCAAAGTTTGTTACCCATCTTTGGGAAATTCCACTAGTACAACACCTAATTGCTTCGTGAAATTTTATAAGAAAGAGATTTCTAATTGATCCTAACATGTTTTAAATGTGGTGGATATGCATGCCAGAAACGTGTTGAAGATGCTAATGACCTAATTATCCAAAAATATCAAGGAGTTGAAAAAGTCGTAATCCCAAGTTAATGTGTAGACCAGAGCCTAACATCCCACTTTTTGACTATTTTACAAAAATTGGACTTAACAGTCATTGATCATCGTGAATGTTTCGATCAATTAATGATGTGTAACGGCTATAATTTTAGTTAGAAATGACTTATGGTTTGGGAATCAACACTAAGATAAAAATGCCTTCCCCCTCTTCCAATGATTGTGAAACCCAAAATATATAAAAAAACTAAATGAGTTTACAATCCTTAAAAAATCACAGATCCTTTTTGGAATTATCTCTCTCGGCATTTGTGCATTTCCGTTTTGGCCGTTCAATTTTTTTCTAATCCAAAATTGAGTTTTCACTCTCCCATTTTGGTCTTAAATTAAAAAGATAAGGCAAAAATTTGAAAACAATAATAAATGTAAGTGAAGAAAAATTTTTCAGGCACCAAAATTAACACCAACTTTTTTTTATCCAGGTTTTGAAAATTCCACTAGTACAACCCCTAATAACTTGGTGGAATTTTATAAGAAAGAGATTTCTAATTGATCCTAACATGTTTTAAATGTGGTGGATATGCATGCCAGAAACATGTTGTAGATGCTAAAGACCTAATGATCCAAAAATTTCAAGGAGTAGAAAAAGTTGAATTGTCAACTTAACGTGTGGACCAGAGCCTAACAACCCACTTTTTGCCCATTTTACACAAAGCAGACCTATCAATCATGGATCATCTAGAATGTTTTGAACGAATAATGAAGTGTAATGGCTACAATTTTACTTAGAAATGACTTATGGATTGGGAGTCAACACTCAGATAAAAGTGCTTCCCCCCTCTTCTGATTATTGCGAAACTCAAAATATATAAAAAAACCAAATGAGTTTACGATCCTTAAAAAATCACAGATACTTTTTAAAATTATCTCGGTCAGCATTTGGGCATTTCCCTTTTTTTTCTAAATCCAAACTTGAGTTTTCACTCTCCCATTTTTGCCATGAAGAAAGAAGATTAGGCAAATTAGAACACACAACAAAATGAAAATTTTAGAATTTAGGTACGCAAAAAAATTTGGAAACAATAATAAATGTAAGTGAAGAAAATTTTTTCACCCACCAAAAATGAACACCAAAGTTTTGTTACCCATGTTTGGGAAATTCCACTAGTACAACTCCTAATAGCCTTGGGGAATATTATAAGAAAGAGATTTTTAATTGATCCTACAATGTTTTAAATGTGGTGGATATGCATGCAAGAAACAAGTTGAAGATGATAATGAGGTAATGATCCAAAAATTTCAAGGAGTGTTCAATTCTCAAGTTAACGTGTGGACCAGAGCCAAACCTACCAATCACAGATTATCGTGAATAGTTTCATCGATTAATGATTTGTAACGGCTTTAACTTTAGTTAGAAATGACTTATGGTTTGGGAGTGAACAGTCAGATAAAAATGCCTCCCCCCTCTTCCGATGATTGCGAAACCCAAAATATATAAAAAAAACTAAAAGAGTTTACAATCCTTAAAAAATCAAAGACACTTTTTGGAATTATCTATCTCTGCATTTGTTCATTTCCATTTTGGATGTTCAGTTTTTTTCTAATCCAAATTTTAGTTTTCACTCTCCCATTTTTGTCGTAAACAAAAAAGATAAGGAAAACTAGGGCACACAACAAAATGAAAATTTTAGAGTTTATGTATGCAAAAAAAATATAAAACAATAATAAATGTAAGTGAAGAAATTTTTTCACGCACTAAAAATGAACACCAAACTTTTGTTACCCATGTTTGGGAAATTCCACTAGTACAACCCCTAATAGCTTGGTGGAATTTTATAAGAAAGAGATTTCTAATTGATCCTAACATGTTTTAAATATGGTGGATATAGATGCCAGAAACATGTTGAAGATCCTAATGACCTTATGATCCAAAAATTTCAAGGAGTAGAAAAAGTTGAATTCTCAAGTTAACATGTGGACGAGAGCCTAACAACGCACTTTTTGCCTATTTTACAAAAAGCGGACCTAACAATCATAGATAATCATGAATGTTTTGATCGATTAATCATGTGATACTGCTATAATTTTAGTTGGAAATGATTTAAGTTTTGGGAGTCAACCCTCAGATAAAAATGCCTCCCCCCTCTTCTGATGATTGCGAAACCCAAAATATATAAAAAAACTAAAAGATTTTACAATCCTTAAAAACTCACAGATACTTTTTGGAATTATCTCTCTCAGCATATGTCCATTTGCATTTTGGTTGTTCAGTTTTTTTCTAATCCAAACTTGATTTTCACTCTCCCATTTTTGTCATAAATAAAACAGTTAAGGCAAATTAGATCACACAACTAAACGAAAATTTTAGAGTTTATGTAAGCAAAAAAAATTTAAAAAAATAATAATTGTAAGTGAAGAAAATGTTTTCATGCACAAAAATTAACACATAAGTTTTGTTACCCATGTTTAGTAAATTCCACTATTACAACCCCTAATAGCTTGGTGGAATTTTATAAGAAAGAGATTTCTAATTGATCCTAACATGTTTTAAATGTGTTGGATATGCATGCCAGAAACATGTTGAAGATGCTGATGACCTAATGATCCAAAAACTTCATGGAGTTGAAAAAGTTGAATTCTCAAGTTAACGTGTGGACCAAAGCCTAACAACCCACTTTTTCCCTATTTTACAAAAAGTGGACCTAACAATTATAGATCATCATGAATGTTTTGATTGATTAATAATGTGTAACGGCTATAATTTTAGTTAGAAATGACTTATGGTTTGGGAGTCAACATTTAGATAAAAATGCCTCCCCCCTCTTCCGCAGATTGAGAAACAAAAATATTTTAAAAAACTAAAAGAGTTAACCATCCTTAAAAAATCACAGATACTTTTTGGAATTATCTCTCTCAGCATTTGTGCATTTCCATTTTGGATGGTCACTTTTTTTAGTATTCCAAACTTGAGTTTTCACTCTCCTATTTTGTCGTAAACAAAAAAGATTAGGCAAATTAGATCACACAAAAAAATGAAGATTTTAGATTTAATGTTTGCAAAAAAAATTCAAAAAAATAATAAATGTAAGTGAAGATAATTTTTTCACGCACCAAAAATGAACACATAAGTTTGTTACCCATCTTTGGGAAATTCCACTAGTACAACCCCTATAAGCTTCGTGAAATTTTATAAGAAAGAGATTTCTAATTGATCCTAACATGTTTTAAATGTGGTGGATATGCATGCCAGAAACTTGTTGAAGATTGTAATGACCTAATTATCCAAAAATATCAAGGAGTAGAAAAATTCGTAATCTCAAGCTAATGTGTGGACCAGAGCCTAACAACCCACTTTTGACTATTTTACAAAAAGTGGACCTAATAGTCATTGATCATCCTGAATGTTTCGATCAATTAATGATGTGTAACGGCTATAATTTTAGTTTGAAATGACTTATGGTTTGGGAGTCAACACTAAGATAAAAATGCCTTCCCGCTCTTCCAATGATTGTGAAACCCAAAATATATAAAAAAACTAAATGAGTTTACAATCCTTAAAAAATCATAGATACTTTTTGGAATTATCTCTCTCGGCATTTGTGCATTTATGTTTTGGCTGTTCAATTTTTTTCTAATCCAAAATTGAGTTTTCACTCTCCCATTTTGGTCGTAAAAAAAAAAGATAAGGCAAAAATTTGAAAACAATAATAAATGTAAGTGAAGAAAAATTTTTCACGCACCAAAATTAAAGCCAACGTTTTTTTAACCAGGTTTGGAAAATTCCACTAGTACAACCCCTAATAACTCGGTGGAATTTTATAAGAAAGAGATTTCTAATTGATCCTAACATGTTTTAAATGTGGCGGATATGCATGCTAGAAACATGTTGTACATGCTAATGACCTAATGATCCAAAAATTTCAAAGAGTAGAAAAAGTTGAATTGTCAACTTAACGTGTGGACCAGAGCCTAACAACCCACTTTTAGCCCATTTTACCAAAAGGGGACCTAACAATCATGGATCATCTAGAATGTTTTGATCGAATAATGATGTGTAACGGCTACAATTTTACTTAGAAATTACTTATGGAATGGGAGTCAACACTCAGATAAAAATGCTTCCCCCCTCTTCAGATTATTGTAAAACTCAAAATATATAAAAAAACCAAAAGAGTTTACGATTCTTAAAAAATCAAAGATACTTTTTGAAATTATCTCTATCAGCATTTGGGCATTTCCCTTTTGGGTGTTCAATTTTTTTTCTAATCCAAACTTGAGTTTTCACTCTCCCATTTTTGCCATGAAGACAAAAGATTAGGCAAATTAGATCACACAACAAAATAAAAATTTTAGAATTTATGTACGCAAAAAAATTTGAAAACAATAATAAATGTAACTGAAGAAAATTTTTTCTCCCACCAAAAATGAACACCAAAGTTTTATTACCCATGTTTGGGAAATTCCACTAGTACAACTCCTAATAGCCTTGTGGAATATTATAGGAAAGATATTTTTAATTAATCCTACAATGTTTTAAATGTGGTGGATATGCATGCAAGAAACATGTTGAAGATGATAATGAGCGAATGATCCAAAAATTTCAAGGAGTGTTGAATTCTCAAGTTAACGTGTGGACCAGAGCCAAACCTACCGATCACAGATTATCGTGAATGTTTTCATCGATTAATGATTTGTAACGGCTTTAACTTTAGTTAGAAATGACTTATGGTTTGGGAGTGAACAGTCAGATAAAAATGCCTCCCCCCTCTTCCGATGATTGCGAAACGCAAAATATATAAAAAAACTAAAAGAGTTTACAATCCTTAAAAAATCAAAGATACTTTTTGGAATTATCTCTCTCTGCATTTGTTCATTTCCATTTTGGATGTTCAGTTTTTTTTCTAATCCAAATTTGAGTTTTCACTCTCCCATTTTTGTCGTAAATAAAAAAGATAAGGCAAACTAGATCACACAACAAGATGAAAATTTTAGTGATTATGTATGCAAAAAAAATATAAAATAACAATAAATGTAAGTGAAGAAATTTTTTCACGCACCAAAAATGAACACCAAACTTTTGTTACCCATGTTTGGGAAATTCCACTAGTACAACCCCTAATAGCTTGGTGGAATTTTATAAGAAAGAGATTTCTAATTGATCCTAACATGTTTTAAATGTGGTGGATATACATGCCAGAAACATGTTGAAGATGCTAATGACCTAATGATCCAAAAATTTCAAGGAGTAGAAAAAGTTGAATTCTCAAGTTAACGTGTGGATGAGAGCCTAACAACCCACTTTTTGCCTATTTTACAAAAAGCGGACCTAACAATCATAGATCATCATGAATGTTTTGATCGATTAAGCATGTGTTACTACTATAATTTTAGTTGGAAATGATTTAAGTTTTGGGAGTCAACCCTCAGATAAAAATGCCTCCCCCCTCTTCCGATGATTGCGAAACCCAAAATATATAAAAAATCTAAAAGAGTTTACTATCCTTAAAAACTCACAGATACTTTTTGGAATTATCTCTCTCAGGATATGTCCATTTCCATTTTGGTTGTTCAGTTTTTTTTCTAATCCAAACTTGATTTTTCACTCTCCCATTTTTGTCGTATATAAAAAAGTTAAGGCAAATTAGATCACACAACAAAATGGAAATTTTAGAGTTTATGGAAGCAAAAAAAAAATTAAAACAATAATAAATGTAAGTGAAGAAAATTTTTTCATGCACAAAAATTAACCCATATGTTTTGTTACCCATGTTTAGTAAATTCCACTAGTAGAACCCCTAATAGATTTGTGGAATTTTATAAGAAAGAGATTTCTAATTGATCCTAACATGTTTTAAATGTGTTGGATATGCATGCCAGAAACATGTTGAAGATGCTAATGACCTAATGATCCAAAAATTTCATGGAGTAGAAAAAGTTGAATTCTCAAGTTAACGTGTGGACCAGAGCCAAACAACCCACTTTTTGTCTATTTTACAAAAAGTGGACCTAACAATCATAGATCATCATGAATATTTTTATTGATTAATAATGTGTAACGGCTATAATTTTAGTTAGAAATGACTTATTGTTTGGGAGTCAACTTTTAGATAAAAATGCCTCCCCCCTCTTCAGCAGATTGAGAAACCAAAATATTTTAAAAAACTAAAAGAGTTAACCATCCTTAAAAAATCACAGATACTTTTTGGAATTATCTCTCTCGGCATTTGTGTATTTCCATTTTGGATGTTCACTTTTTTCTGTAATCCAAACTTGAGTTTTCACTCAGCTATTTTGTCGTATACAAAAAAGATATGGCAAATTAGATCACACAAAAAAATGAAAATTTTAGATTTTATGTAAGCAAAAAAAATTGAAAAAATAATAAATGTAAGTGAAGATAATTTTTTCACACACCAAAAATGAACACCAAAGTTTGTTACCCATCTTTGGGAAATTCCATTAGTACAACACCTAATTGCTTCGTGAAATTTTATAAGAAAGAGATCTCTAATTGATCCTAACATGTTTTAAATGTGGTGGATATGCATGCCAGAAACTTGTTGAAGATGCTAATGACCTAATTATCCAAAAATATCAAGGAGTAGAAAAAGTCGTAATCTCAAGTTAATGTGTGGACCAGAGCCTAACATCCCACTTTTTGACTATTTTACAAAAATATGACTTAACAGTCATTGATCATCGTGAATGTTTCGATCAATTAATGACGTACAATGACTATAATTTTAGTTAGAAATGACTTATGGTTTGGGAGTCAACACTAAGATAAAAATGCCTTCCCCCTCTTCCAATGATTGTGAAACCCAAAATATATAAAAAAACTAAATGAGTTTACAATCGTTAAAAAATCACTGATCCTTTTAGGAATTATCTCTCTCGGCATTTGTGCATTTCCGTTTTGGCCGTTCAATTTTTTTCTAATCCAAAATTGAGTTTTCACTCTCCCATTTTGGTCGTAAACAAAAAAGATAAGGCAAAAATTTGAAAACAATAATAAATGTAAGTGAAGAAAATTTTTTCAGGCACCAAAATGAACACCAAAGTTTTTTATGCATGTTTGGAAAATTCCACTAGTACAACCCCTAATAACTTGGTGGAATTTTATAACAAAGAGATTTCTAATTGATCCTAACATGTTTAAATGTGGTGGATATGCATGCCAGAAACATGTTGTAGATGCTAATGACCTAATGATCCAAAAATTTCAAGGAGTAGAAAAAGTTGAATTGTGACCTTAACATGTGGACCAGAGCCTAACAACCCACTTTTTGCCCATTTTACAAAAAGCAGACCTAACAATCATGGATCATCTAGAATGTTTTGATCGAATAATGAAGTGTAACGGCTAAAATTTTACTTAGAAATGAGTTATGGATTGGGAGTCAACACTCAGATAAAAATGCTTCCCCCCTCTTCTGATTATTGCGAAACTCAAAATATATAAAAAACCAAAAGAGTTTACGATCCTTAAAAAATCACAGATACTTTTTGAAATTATCTCTGTCAGCATTTGGGCATTTCCCTTTTGGATGTTCAATTTTTTTTCTAATCCAAACTTGAGTTTTCACTCTCCCATTTTTGCCATGAAGAAAGAAGATTAGGCAAATTAGATCACACAACAAAATGAAAATTTTAGAATTTATGTACGCAAAAAAATTTGGAAACAATAATAAATGTAAGTGAAGAAAATTTTTTCACGCACCCAAAATGAACACCAAAGTTTTGTTACCCATGTTTGGGAAATTGCACTAGTACAACTCCTAATAGACTTGTGGAATATTATAAGAAAGAGATATTTAATTGAACCTACAATGTTTTAAATGTGCTGGATATGCTTGCAAGAAACACGTTCAAGATGATAATGAGGTAATGATCCAAAAATTTCAAGGACTGTTCAATTCTCAACTTAACGTGTGGACCAGAGCCAAACCTACCAATCACAAATTATCGTGAATGTTTTCATCGTTTAATTATTTGTAACGGCTTTAACTTTAGTTAGAAATGACTTATGGTTTGGGAGTGAACAGTCAGATAAAAAGGCCTCCCCCCTCTTCCGACTATTGGGAAACCCAAAATATATAAAAAAAACTAAAAGAGTTTACAATCCTTAAAAAATCAAAGATACTTTTTGGAATTATCTATCTCTGCATTTGTCCATTTCCATTTTGGATGTTCAGTTTTTTTTCTAATCCAAATTTGAGTTTTCACTCTCCCATTTTTGTCGTAAACAAAAATGATAAGGCAAACTAGAGCACACAACAAAATGAAAATTTTAGAGTTTATGTATGCAAAAAAAATATAAAACAATAATAAATGTAAGTGAAGAAATTTATTCACGCACCAAAAATGAACACCAAACTTTTGTTACCCATGTTTGGGAAATTCCACTAGTACAACCCCTAATAGCTTAGTGGAATTTTATAAGAAAGAGATTTCTAATTGATCCTAACATGTTTTAAATATGGTGGATATACATGCCAGAAACATGTTGAAGATGCTAATGACCTTATGATCCAAAAATTTCAAGGAGTAGAAAAAGTTGAATTCTCAAGTTAACGTGTGGACGAGAGCCTAACAACCCACTTTTTGCCTATTTTACAAAAAGCGGACCTAACAATCATAGATAATCATGAATGTTTTGATCGATTAATCATGTGATACTGCTATAATTTTAGTTGGAAATGATTTAAGTTTTGGGAGTCAACCCTCAGATAAAAATGCCTCCCCCTTCTTCCGATGATTGCGAAACCCAAAATATATAAAAAATCTAAAAGAGTTTACAATCCTTAAAAACTCACTGATACTTTTTTGAATTATCTCTCTCAGCATATGTCCATTTGCATTTTGGTTGTTCAGTTTTTTTCTAATCCAAACTTGATTTTTCTATCTCCCATTTTTGTCGTAAATAAAACAATTAAGGCAAATTAGATCACACAACTAAACGAAAATTTTAGAGTTTATGTAAGCAAAAAAAATTTAAAAAAAATAATAATTGTAAGTGAAGAAAATGTTTTCATGCACAAAAATTAACACATAAGTTTTGTTACCCATGTTTGGTAAATTCCACTATTACAACCCCTAATAGCTTGGTGGAATTTTATAAGAAAGAGATTTCTAATTGACCCTAACATGTTTTAAATGTGTTGGATATGCATGCCAGAAACATGTTGAAGATGCTGATGACCTAATGATCCAAAAACTTCATGGAGTTGAAAAAGTTGAATTCTCAAGTTAACGTGTGGACCAGAGCCTAACAACCCACTTTTTCCCTATTTTACAAAAAGTGGACCTAACAATCATAGATCATCATGAATGTTTTGATTGATTAATAATGTGTAACGGCTATAATTTTAGTTAGAAATGACTTATGGTTTGGGAGTCAACATTTAGATAAAAATGCCTCCCCCCTCTTCCGCAGATTGAGAAACCAAAATATTTTAAAAAACTAAAAGAGTTAACCATCCTTAAAAAATCACAGATACTTTTTGGAATTATCTCTCTCTGCCTTTGTGCATTTCCATTTTGGATGTTCACTTTTTTTTGTAATCCAAACTTGAGTTTTCACTCACCTATTTTGTCGTAAACAAAAAAGATAAGGCAAATTAGATCACAAAAAAAATGAAAATTTTTGATTTTTTGTAAGCAAAAAAATTGAAAAAAATACTAAATGTAAGTGAAGATAATTTTTTCACGCACCAAAAATGAACACCAAAGTTTGTTACCCATCTTTGGGAAATTCCACAAGTGCAACCCCTAATAGCTTCGTGAAATTTTATAAGAAAGAGATTTCTAATTGATCCTAACATGTTTTAAATGTGGTGGATATGCATGCCAGAAACTTGTTGAAGATTGTAATGACCTAATTATCCAAAAATATCAAGGAGTAGAAAAAGTCGTAATCTCAAGTTAATGTGTGGACCAGAGCCTAACAACCCACTTTTTCACTATTTTACAAAAAGTGGACCTAACAGTCATTGATCATCGTGAATGTTTCGATCAATTAATGATGTGTAACGGCTATAATTTTAGTTAGAAATGACTTATGGTTTGGGAGTCAACACTGAGATAAAAATGCCTTCCCCCTCTTCCAATGATTGTGAAACCCAAAATATATAAAAAAACTAAATGAGTTTACAATCCTTAAAAAATCACAGATACTTTTTGGAATTATCTCTCTCGGTATTTGTGCATTTCCGTTTTGGCCGTTCAATTTTTTTCTAATCCGAAATTGAGTTTTCACTCTCCCATTTTGGTCGTAAAAAAAAAAGATAAGGCAAAAATTTGAAAACAATAATAAATGTAAGTGAAGAAAAAATTTTTGCGCACCAAAATTAACACCAACGTTTTTTTATCCAGGTTTTGAAAATTCCACTAGTACAACCCCTAATAACTTGGTGGAATTTTATAAGAAAGAGATTTCTAATTGATCCTAACATGTTTTAAATGTGGTGGATATGCATGCCAGAAACATGTTGTAGATGCTAATGACCTAATGATCCAAAAATTTCAAGGAGTAGAAAAAGTTGAATTGTCAACTTAACGTGTGGACCAGAGCCTAACAACCCACTTTTTGCCCATTTTACAAAAAGCGGACCTAACAATCATGGATCATCTAGAATGTTTTGATCGAATAATGATGTGTAACGCCTACAATTTTACTTAGAAATGACTTATGGATTGGGAGTCAACACTCAGATAAAAATGCTTCCCCCCACTTCTAATTATTGCGAAACTCAAAATATATAAAAAAACCAAAAGAGTTTACGATTCTTAAAAAATCACAGATACTTTTTGAAATTATCTCTGTCAGCATTTGGGCATTTCCCTTTTGGATGTTCAATTTTTTTTCTAACCCAAACTTGAGTTTTCACTCTCCCATTTTTGCCATGAAGAAAAAAGATTAGGCAAATTAGATCACACAACAAAATGAAAATTTTAGAATTTATGTACGCAAAAAAATTTGGAAACAATAATAAATGTAAGTGAAGAAAATTTTTTCACCCACCAAAATTGAACACCAAAGTTTTGTTACCCATGTTTGGGAAATTCCACTAGTACAACTCCTAATAGCCTTGTGGAATATTATAAGAAAGAGATTTTTAATTGATCCTACAATGTTTTAAATGTGGTGGATATGCATGCAAGAAACATGTTGAAGATGATAATGAGCTAATGATCCAAAAATTTCAAGGAGTGTTGAATTCTCAAATTAACGTGTGGACCAGAGCCAAACCTACCAATCACAGATTATTGTGAATGTTTTCATGGATTAATGATTTGTAACGGCTTTAACTTTAGTTAGAAATGACTTATGGTTTGGGAGTGAACAATCAGATAAAAATGCCTTCCCCCTCTTCCGATGATTGCGAAACGCAAAATGTACAAAAAAACTAAAAGAGTTGACAATCCTTAAAAAATCAAAGATACTTTTTGGAATTATCTCTCTCTGCATTTGTTCATTTCAATTTTGGTTGTTCAGTTTTTTTTCTAATCCAAATTTGAGTTTTCACTCTCCCATTTTTGTCGTAAACAAAAAATATAAGGCAAACTAGATCACACAACAAGATGAAAATTTTAGTGTTTATGTATGGAAAAAAAATATAAAATAATAATAAATGTAAGTGAAGAAATTTTTTCACGCACCAAAAATGAACACCAAACTTTTGTCACCCATGTTTGAGAAATTCCACTAGTACAACCCCTAATAGCTTGGTGGAATTTTATAAGAAAGAGATTTCTAATTGATCCTAACATGTTTTAAATGTGGTGGATATACATGCCAGAAACATGTTGAAGATGCTAATGACCTAATGATCCAAAAATTTCAAGGAGTAGAAAAAGTTGAATTCTGAAGTTAACGTGTGGACGAGAGCCTAACAACCCACTTTTTGCCTATTTTACAAAAAGCGGACCTAACAATCATAGATCATCATGAATTTTTTGATCGATTAATCATGTGTTACTGCTATAATTTTAGTTTGAAATGATTTAAGTTTTCGGAGTCAACCCTCAGATAAAAATGCCTCCCCCGTCTTCCGATGATTGCGAAACCCAAAATATATAAAAAAACTAAAAGAGTTTACAATCCTTAAAATCTCACAGATACTTTTTGGAATTATCTCTCTCAGAATATGTCCATTTCCATTTGGGTTGTTCAGTTTTTTTCTAATCCAAACTTGATATTTCACTCTCCCATTTTTGTCGTAAAAAAAAAGTTAAGGTAAATTAGATCACACAACAAAATGAAAATTTTAGAGTTTATGTATGCAAAAAAAATTTAAACGATAATAAATGTAAGTGAAGAAAATGTTTTCATGCACAAAAATTAACGCATAAGTTTTGTTACCCATGTTTAGTAAATTCCACTAGTACAACCCCTAATAGCTTGGTGGAATTTTATAAGAAAGAGATTTCTAATTGATCCTAACATGTTTTAAATGTGTTGGATATGCATGCCAGAAACATGTTGAAGATGCTGATGACCTAATGATCCAAAAACTTCATGGAGTTGAAAAAGTTGAATTCTCAAGTTAACGTGTGGACCAGAGCCTAACAACCCACTTTTTCCCTATTTTACAAAAAGTGGACCTAACAATCATAGATCATCATGAATGTTTTGATTGATTAATAATGTGTAACGGCTATAATTTTAGTTAGAAATGACTTATGGTTTGGGAGTCAACATTTAGATAAAAATGCCACCCCCTCTTCCGCAGATTGAGAAACCAAAATATTTTAAAAAACTAAAAGAGTTAACCATCCTTAAAAAATCACAGATACTTTTTGTAATTATCTCTCTCTGCATTTGTGCATTTCCATTTTGGATGTTCACTTTTTTTTGTAATCCAAACTTGAGTTTTCACTCACCTATTTTGTCGTAAACAAAAAAGATAAGGCAAATTAGATCACACAAAAAAATGAAAATTTTAGATTTAATGTAAGCAAAAAAATTGAAAAAAATAATAAATGTGAGTGAAGATAATTTTTTCACGCACCAAAAATGAACACCAAAGTTTGTTACCCATCTTTGGGAAATGCCAGTAGTACAACCCCTAATAGCTTCGTGAAATTTTATTAGAAAGAGATTTCTAATTGATCCTAACATGTTTTAAATGTGGTGGATATGCATGCCAGAAACTTGTTGAAGATGCTAATGACCTAATTATCCAAAAATATCAAGGAGTAGAAAAAGTCGTAATCTCAAGTTAATGTGTGGACCAGAGCCTAACAACCCACTTTTTCACTATTTTATAAAAAGTGGACCTAACAGTCATTGATCATCGTGAATGTTTCGATCAATTAATGATGTGTAACGGCTATAATTTTAGTTAGAAATGACTTATGGTTTGGGAGTCAACACTGAGATAAAAATGCCTTCCCCCTCTTCCAATGATTGTGAAACCCAAAATATATAAAAAAACTAAATGAGTTTACAATCCTCAAAAAATCACAGATACTTTTTCGAATTATCTCTCTCAGTATTTGTGCATTTCCGTTTTGGCCGTTCAATTTTTTTCTAATCCAAAATTGAGTTTTCACTCTCCCATTTTGGTTGTAAAAAAAAAAAGATAAGGCAAAAATTTGAAAACAATAATAAATGTAAGTGAAGAAAAATTTTTCGCGCACCAAAATTAACACCAACGTTTTTTTATCCAGGTTTGGAAAATTCCACTAGTACAACCCCTAATAACTTGGTGGAATTTTATAAGAAAGATATTTCTAATTGATCCTAACATGTTTTAAATGTGGTGGATATGCATGCCAGAAACATGTTGTAGATGCTAATGACCTAATGATCCAAAAATTTCAAGGAGTAGAAAAAGTTGAATTGTCAACTTAACGTGTGGACCAGAGCCTAACAACCCACTTTTTGCCCATTTTACAAAAAGCGGACCTAACAATCATGGATCATCTAGAATGTTTTGATCGAATAATGATGTGTAACGCCTACAATTTTACTTAGAAATGACTTATGGATTGGGAGTCAACACTCAGATAAAAATGCTACCCCCCTCTTCTGATTATTGTGAAACTCAAAATATATAAAAAAACCAAAAGAGTTTACGATTCTTAAAAAATCACAGATACTTTTTGAAATTATCTCTGTCAGCATTTGGGCATTTCCCTTTTGGATGTTCAATTTTTTTTCTAATCCAAACTTGAGTTTTCACTCTCCCATTTTTTCCATGAAGAAAAAAGATTAGGCAAATTAGATCACACAACAAAATGAAAATTTTCGAATTTATGTATGCAAAAAAATTTGGAAACAATAATAAATGTAAGTGGAGAAAAATTTTTCGCGCACCAAAAATGAACATCAAAGTTTTGTCACCCATGTTTGGGAAATTCCACTAGTACAACTCCTAATAACCTTGTGGAATATTATAAGACAGATTTTTTATTGATCCTACAATGTTTTAAATGTGGTGGATATGCATGCAAGAAACATGTTGAAGATGATAATGAGCTAATGATCCAAAAATTTCAAGGAGTGTTGAATTCTCAAGTTAACGTGTGGACCAGAGCCAAACCTACCAATCATAGATTATCGTGAATGTTTTGATCGATTAATGATTTGTAACGGCTTTAACTTTAGTTAGAAATGACTTTTGGTTTGGGAGTGAACAGTCAGATAAAAATGCCTCCCCCCTCTTCTGATGATTGCGAAACCCAAAATATATAAAAAAACTAAAAGAGTTTACAATCCTTAAAAAATCAAAGATTCTTTTTGAAATTATCTCTCTCTGCATTTGTTCACTTCCATTTTGGATGTTCAGTTTTTTTTCTAATCCAAATTTGAGTTTTCACTCTCCCATTTTTGTCGTAAACAAAAAAGATAAGGCAAACTAGATCACACAACAAAATGAAAATTTTAGAGTTTATGTATGCAAAAAAGAAATATAAAACAATAATAAATGTAAGCGAAGAATTTTTTTCACGCACCAAAAATGAACACCAAACTTTTGTTACCCATGTTTGGGAAATTCCACTAGTACAACCCCTAATAGCTTGGTGGAATTTTATAAGAAAGAGATTTCTAATTGATCCTAACATGTTTTAAATGTGGTGGATATACATGCCAAAAACATGTTGAAGTTGCTAATAACCTAATGATCCAAAAATTTAAAGGAGTAGAAAAAGTTGAATTCTCAAGTTAACGTGTGGACGAGAGCCTAACAACCCACTTTTTGCCTATTTTACAAAAAACCGACCTAACTATCATAGATCATCATGAATGTTTTGATCGATTAATCATGTGTTACTGCTATAATTTTAGTTGGAAATGATTTAAGTTTTGGGAGTCAACCCTCAGATAAAAATGCCTCCCCCCTCTTCCGTTGATTGCGAAACCCAAAATATATAAAAAAACTAAAAGAGTTTACAATCCTTAAAAACTCACAGATACTTTTTGGAATTATCTCTCTCTACATATGTCCATTTCCATTTTGGTTGTTCAGTTTTTTTCTAATCCAAACTTGAGTTTTCACTCTCCCATTTTTGTCGTAAATAAAAAAGTTAAGGCAAATTAGATCACACAACAAAATGAAAATTTTAGAGTTTATGTTTGCAAAAAAAATTTAAAACAATAATAAATGTAAGTGAAGAAACTTTTTTCATGCACAAAAATTAACACATAAGTTTTGTTACCCATGTTTAGTAAATTCCACTAGTACAACCCCTAATAGCTTGGTGGAATTTTATAAGACAGAGATTTCTAATTGATCCTAACATGTTTTAAATGTGGTGGATATGCATGCCAGAAACATGTTGAAGATGCTAATGACCTAATGATCCAAAAACTTCATGGAGTAGAAAAAGTTGAATTCTCAAGTTAACGTGTGGACCAGAGCCTAACAACCCTCTTTTTGCCTATTTTACAAAAAGTGGACCTAACAATCATAGATCATCATGAATGTTTTGATCGATTAATGATGTGTAACGGCTATAATTTTAGTTAGAAATGACTTATACATTGGGAGTCAACCCTCCGATAAAAATGCCTCCCCCCTCTTCCGATGATTGTGAAACCTAAAATATATAAAAATACAAAAAGAGTTTATAATCCTTAAAAAATCACAGATACTTTTTGGAATTATCTCTCTCTGCATTTGTACATTTCCGTTTTGGATGTTCAATTTTTTTCTAAATCCAAACTTGATTTTTCACTCACCCATTTTGGCCGTTAACAAAAAAGTTAAGGCAAATTAGATCACACAACAAAATGAAAATTTTAGTGTTGATATATGCTAAAAAATTTTAAAACATTAATAAATGTTAGTGAAGAAAAAAATTTCACGCACCAAAAATGAAAACCAAAGTTTTGTTAACCATGTTTTGGAAATTCCATTAGTACAACCCGTAATAGCTTGGTGGAATTTTAAAAGAAATAGATTTCTAATGGATCCTAACATGTTTTAAATGTGGGGGATACACATGCCAGAACATCTTGAATATGCTAATAACCTAATAAACCAAAATTTTAAGGACTAGAAAAAGATGATTTCTCAAGTTAATGTGTGGACAAGAGCCTAACAACCGAATTTTTGCGTATTTTAAAGAAAGTGGACCTAATATCATAGATCATGATGAATATTGTGATAGAATAATAATGTGTAATGGCTATAATTTTAGTTAGAAATGACTTATGGTTTGGGGGTCAACACTCAGATAAAAATGCCTTCCCCCTCTTACGGTGATTGCGTAACCCGAAATATATAAAAAAACTGAAAGAGTTTACAATCCTTAAAAAATCACAGATACTTTTTGGAATTATCTCTCTCAGCATTTGTGCATTTTCGTTTTGAATGTTCAATTTTTTTTCTAATCCAAACTTGAGTTTTCACTTTCCCATTTTGGCCATAAAAAAAAAAAAGATAAGGCAATTTAGATCACACAACAAAATAAAACTTTTAGAGTTTAGGTATGCTAAAAAATTTGAAAACATTAATAAAAGTAAGTGAAGAAAATTTTTTCACACAACAAAAATGAACACCAAATTTTTGTTACCCATGTTTGGGAAATTCCACTAGTACAACCCCTAATAGCTTGGTGGATTTTTTTAAGAAAGATATTTCTAATTGATCCTAACATGTTTTAAATGTAATGGATATGCATGCCAGAAACATGTTGAAGACGCTGATGACCTATGATTCAAAAATTTCAAGGAGTAGAAAAAGTTGAATTCTCTAGTTAATGTGTGGACCAGTGCCTAACAACCCACTTTTTGCCTTTTTTACAAAAAGCGGACCTAACAATCATAGATCATCTTAAATGTTTTGATCGATTAATGATTTGTAACAACTAGAATTTTAGTTAGAAATGACTTATGGTTTGGGAGTCAACACTCATATAAAAATACCTCCCCCCTCTTCTGATGATTGCGAAACCCAAAATATATAAAAAAATAAAGAGTTTACAATCCTTAAAAAATCACTGATACTTTTTAACATTATCTCCCTTAGCATTTGTGCATTTCTATCTTGGATGTTCAATTTTTTTTAAAATCCAAACTTGAGTTTTCACTCAAACATTTTGGCCGTAAAAAAAAAAGATAAAACAAATTAGATCACACAACAAAGTGAAAATTTTAGAGTTTATGTATGCTAAAAAAATTGAAAACAATAATAAATGTAAGTGAATAAAATTTTTTCACACACCAAAACTGAACACCAAAGTTTTGTTACCCATGTTTGGGACATTCCCCTAGTACAACCCCTAATAGCTTGGTGGAAATATTTTAGAAAAAGATTTCTAATTGATCCTAACATGTTTTAAATGTGGTGGATAAGCATGCCAGAAACATGTAGAAGATGTTAATGACCTAATGATCCAAAAATTTCAAGGAGTAGAAAAAGTTGAATTCTCTAGTTAACGAGTGGACCAGAGCCTAACAACCCACTTTTTGCCTATTTTACAAAAAGCGGACCTAACAATCATAGATCGTCTTGAATGTTTTGACCAATTAATGATTTTTAATGGCTATAATTTTAGTTAGAAATGACTTATGGTTTGGGAGTTAACACTCATATAAAAATGCTTCCCCCCTCTTCCGTTGATTGCGAAACCCAAAATATATAAAAAAACTAAAAGAGTTTACATTCCTTAAAAAATCACAGATACTTTTTGGAATTATCTCTCTCAGTATTTGTGCATTTCCATTTTGGATGTTCAATTTTTTTTCTAATCAAAATTTCAGTTTTCACTCTCCCTTTTTTGTCGTAAACAAAAAATATAAGCAAAATTAGATCACACAACAAAATTAAAATTTGAGAGTTTATGTATGCAAAAAAAATTGAAAACAAAAATAAATGTAAGTGAAGAAAAAATTTTAACGCACCAAAAATGAACACCAAAGTTTGTTTACCCATGTTTGGGAAATTCCACTAGTACAAACCCTAGTAGCTTGGTGGAATTTTATAAGAAAGAGATTTTTAATTGATCCTAACATGTTTTAAATGTGGTGGATGTGCATGACAGAAACATGTTGGTGATGCCAATGTCCTAATGATCCAAAAATTTCAAGGAGTAGAAAATTTTGAATTCTGAAGTTAACGTGTGGACCAGAGCCCAACAACCCACTTATGTCCTATTTTAAAAAAAAGCTGACCTAACAATCATAGATCATCATGAATGTTTTGATCAATTAATGATGTGTAACAACTATAATTTTAGTTAGAAATGACTTATGGTTTGGGAGTCAACTCTTAGATTAAAATGCCTCCCCCGTCTTCCGATGATTGCGAAACCCAAAATATACTAAAAAACTAAAAGAGATTACAACCTTTAAAAAATCACAGATACTTTTTGAAATTATCTCTCTCAGTATTTGTGCAAATCCATTTTGGATGTTCAGTTTTTTTTCTAAACCAAATTTGAGTTTACACTCACCTATTTTTGTCGTAAACAAAAAAGATAAGGCAAATTAGATCACACAACAAAATGAAAATTTTAGAGTTTATGTAAGCAAAAAAAATTGAAACCAATAATAAATGTAAGTGAAGAAAATTATTTGACGCACCAAAAATGAACACCAAAGTTTTGTTACCCATGTTTGAAAAATTCCATTAGTTCAACTCCTAAATAGCTTGGTGGAATTTTATAAGAAAGAGATTTCTAATTGATCCTAACATGTTTAAAATGTGTTTGATATGCATGCAAGAAACATGTTGAAGATGTTAACGACCTAAAAATAAAAAAATTTCAAGGAGTAGAAAAAGTTGTATTCTCAAGTTAATGTGTGGACCAGAACCTAACAACCCTCTTTTTGCCTATTTTATAAAAAGTGGACCTAGCAATCATAGATCATCATGAATGTTTTGATCGATTAATGATGTGTAACGGCTATAATTTTAGTTAAAAATGACTTATGGTTTGGGGGTAAACACTCAGATAAAAACGTCTTGCCCCTCTTCCGATGATTACGAAACACAAAATATATAATAAAACTAAAAGATTTTACAATCCTTAAAAAATCACAGATACTTTTAGGAATTCTCTCTCTCAGCATTTGTGCATTTCCGTTTTGGATGTTCAATTTTTTTTCTAATCCAAACTAGAGTTTTCACTCTCACATTTTGGCCATAAACAAAAAAGATAAGGCAAATTAGATCACACAACAAAATAAAAATGTTAGAGTTTATGTATGCTAAGAAATTTGAAAACAATAATAAATGTCAGTGAAGAAAATTTTTTCACGCACCAAAAATGAACACCAAAGATTTATTACCCATGTTTGGAAAATTCCACTAGTACAACCTCAAATAGCTTGGTGGAATTTTATAAGAAAGAGATTTCTAATTGATCCTAACATGTTTTAAATGTGGTGGATATGCATGCAAGAAACATGTTGAAGATGCAAATGACCTAATGATCCAAAAATTTCAAGGAGTAGAAAAAGTTGAATTCTCAAGTTAATGTGTGGACCAGAGACTAACTACCTACTTTTTGCCCATTTTACAAATAGCGGACCTAACAATCATAGATCATCATGAATGTTAGATCGAATAATCTTGTGTAACGGCTAAAATTTTACTTAGAAATGACTTATGGATTGGGAGTCAACACTCAGATAAAAATGCCTTCCCCCTCTTCCGATGATTGCAAAACCCAAAATATATAAAAAAACTAAAAGAGTTTACAATCCTTAAAAAATCACAAATACTTTTTGAAATTATCTCTCTCAACACTTGTGCATTTTCGTTTCTGATGTTCAATTTTTTTTCTAATCCAAACTTTAGTTTCCACTCTCCCATTTTGGCTGTAAATAAAAAAGATAAAGCAAATTAGATCACACAACAAAATAAAAAATTTAGAGTTTATGTATGCTAAAAAATTTGAAAACAATAATAAAAGTTAGTGAAGAATTTTTTTCTCACACCAAAAATGAACACCAAATTTGTTACCCATGTTTGGGAAATTCAACTAGTACAACCCCTTATAGCTTGGTGGAATT
Organism: Aristolochia californica; assembly: GCF_029961685.1. Classification (NCBI taxonomy): domain Eukaryota; kingdom Viridiplantae; phylum Streptophyta; class Magnoliopsida; order Piperales; family Aristolochiaceae; genus Aristolochia; species Aristolochia californica. The sequence continues at coordinate 33,537,886 of NW_027182279.1, read as the reverse complement.
TTTTAAGAAAGAGATTTCTAATTGATCCTAACTTGTTTTAAATGTGGTGGATATGCATGCCATAAACATGTTGAAGATGCTAATGACCTAATGACCCAAAAATTTCAAGGAGTAGAAAAAGTTGAATTCTCTAGTTAACCTGTGGACCAGAGCCCAACAACCCACTTTTTGCCTATTTTACAAAAAGTGGATCAAACAATCATAGATCGTCTTGAATGTTTTGATCGATTAAATATTTTCAACTGCTATAATTTTAGTTAGAAATGAAATATGGTTTGGAAGTCAACACTCATATAAGAATGCCTCCCCCCTCTTCCGATGATTGCGAAACCCAAAATATATAAAAAAAAAACTAAAAGAGTTTACAATCCTTAAAAAATCACAGATACTTTTTGGAATTATCTCTCTTAGCATTTGTGCATTTCCATTTTGGATGTTAAATTTTTTTTCTAATCAAAACTTCAGTTTTTACTCTCCCATTTTTGTCGTAAACAAAAAATATAAGCAAAATTAGATCACACAACAAAATGAAAATTTTAGAGTTTATGTATGCAAAAAAAATTCAAAACAATAATAAATGTAAGTGGAGAAAATTTTTTCACGGACCAAAAATGAACACCAATGTTTGTTTACCTATGTTTGGGAAATTCCACTACTACAACCCCTAATAGCTTGGTGGAATTTTATATGAAAGAGATTTCTAATTGATACTAACATGTTTTAAATATGGTGGATATGCATGCTAGAAACATGTTGATGATGCTAATGTCCTAATGATCCAAAAATTTCAAGGAGTAGAAAAAGTTGAATTCTCAAGTTAACGTGTGGACCAGAGCCTAAAAACCCACTTTTTGCCAATTTTACAAAAAGCGGACCTAACAATCATAGATCATCATGAATATTTTGATTGATTAATAATATGGAACGGCTATAATTTTGTTAGAAATGACTTATGGTTTGGGAGACAACATTTAGATAAAAATGACTCCCCCCTCTTACGATGATTGCGAAACTAAAAATATTTTAAAAAACTAAAAGAGTTTGCAATCCTTAAAAAATCGCAGATACTTTTTGGAATTATCGCTCTCAGCATTTGTGCCTTTTCATTTTGGATGTTCAGTTTTTTTTCTAATCCAAACTTGAGTTTTCACTCACCTATTTTTGTCGTAAACAAAAAAGATAAGGCAAATTAGATCACACAACAAAATGAAAATTTTAGAGTTTATGTAATAAAAAAAATTAAAAACAATAATAAATGTAAGTGATGAAAAAATTTTCACGCACCAAAAATGCACACCAAACTTTTGTTACCCATGTTTTGGAAATTCCACTAGTACAACCCCAAATAGCTTGGTGGAATTTTATTAGAAAGAGATTTCTAATTGATCCTAACATGTTTTAAATATGGTGGATAAGCCTGACAGAAACATGTTGAAGATGCTAATGACCTAATGATCCAAAAAATTTAAGGAGTAGAAAAAGTTGAATGCTTGAATTAACGTGTGGACCAGAGCCTAACAACCCACTTTTTGCCTATTTTACAAAAAGCGGACCTAACAATAATAGATCATCGTGAATGTTTTGCTCGATTAATGATGTGTCACGACTATAATTTTAGTTAGAAATGACTTATGGTTTGGGAGTCAACACTCAGATAAAATTGCCTTCCCCCTCTTCCAATGATTGTGAATCCCAAAATATATAAAGAAACCAAAACAGTTTACAATCGTTAAAAAATCACAGATACTTTTTGGAATTATCTATCTCAGCATTTGTGCATTTCCATTTTAGATGTTCAATTTTTTTTCTAATCCATACTTGAGTTTTCACTCTCCTATTTTGGTTGTAATCATAAAAGATAATGCCAATTAGATCCAAAACAAAATGAAAATTTTAGATTTTATGTATGAAAAAAAAATTTGTTTCCAAAAAAAAATTCAAAACAAAAATAAATTTAAGTGAAGCAAATTTTTTAACACATAAAAAATGAACATCGAAGTTTTGTTACCAATGTTTGGGAAATTCCACTAGTACAACCCCTAATAACTTTGTGGCATTTTATAAGAAATAGATTTCTAATTGATCCTAACATGTTTTAAATGTGGTGGATATGCATGCCAGAAACATGTTCAAGATGCTATTGACCTAATGATCCAAAAATTTCAAGGAGTATTATTGAATTCTCAAGTTAACGTGTGGGCTAGAGCACAACAACCCACTTTTTGCTTATTTTAAAAAAAGCGGACCTAACAATCATTGATCATCGTGAATGTTTTGATCGATTAGTGATATATAACGGCTATATATTTAGTTAGAAATGACTTATGGTTTTGGAGTCAACAGTTAGATAAAAATGCCTCCCACCTCTTCCGATGATTGTGAAACCCAAAATATATAAAAAAAACTAAAAGAGTTTACAATCCTTAAAAACTGAAACATACTTTTTGGAATTATATCTCTCAACATTTGTGCATTTCCATTTTGGATGTTCAATTTTTTTTCTAATCCAAACTTGCGTTTTCACTGTCCCATTTTTGTCGTAAAAAAAAGATAAGGCAAATTAGATCGCACTAATAAATGAAAATTTTAGATTTAATCTATGCAAAAAAAATAGAAAACAATAATAAATGTAAGGGAAGAAAAAATTTTCACACACCAAAAATGAACACCAAAGTTTGTTACCCATGTTTGGCAAATTCCTCTAGTACAACCCCTAATAGCTTGGTGAAATTTTATAAGAAAGAGATTTCTAATTGATCCTAACTAGTTTTAAATATGGTGGATATGCATGCCAGAAACTTGTTGAAGATGCTAATGATCTAATGATCCAAAAATATCAAGGAGTAGACAAGTTAATGTGTGGACTAGAGCCTAACAACCCACTTTCTGCCTATTTTACAAAAAGCGGACCTAAGAATCATAGATCATAGAGAATGTTTTGATCGATTAATGATGTGTAACGGCTATAATTTTAGTTAGAAATGACTTATGGTTTGGGAGTCAACACTCAGATAAAAATGCCTTCCCCCTCTTCCGATGATTGCGAAGCCCAAAATATATAAAAAAACTCAAAGAATTAAAATCCTTAAAAAATCACAGATACTTTTTGGAATTATCTCTCTCAACTTTTGCGCATTTCCATTTTGGCCGTTCAATTTTTTTCTAATCCAAACTTAAGTTTTCACTCTTCCATTTTGGTCGTAAACAAAAAAGATAAGCCAAAAAATTGAAAACAATAATAAATGTAAGTGAAGAAAAAATTTTCACGCACTAAAAATGAACACCAAAGTTTTTTTACCCATGTTTGGAAAATTCCACTAGTACAACCCCTAATAACATGGTGGAATTTAATAAGAAAGAGATTTCTAATTGATCCTAACATGTTTTAAATGTGGTGGATATGCATGCATGAAACATGTTGTAGATGCTAATGACCCCCAAAATTTTTTCACGCACCAAAAATGAACACCAAAGTTTTGTTACCCATGTTTGGAAAATTCCACTAGGACAACCCCTAATAGCTTGGTGGAATTTTATAACAAAGAGATTTCTAATTGTTCCTAACATGTTTTAAATGTGGTGGATATGCATGCTAGAAACATGTTGAAGATGCTAATGACCTAATGATCCAAAAATTTCAAGGAGTAGAAAAATTTGAATTGTCAAGTAAACGTGTGGACCACAGCCTAACAACCCACTTTTTGCCTATTTTACAAAAAGCGGACCTAACAATCATAGATCATCGTGAATGTTTTGATCAATTAATGATGTGTAACGACTATAATTTTAGTTAGAAATGAATTATGGTTTGGGAGTCAACACTTAGATAAAAATACCTCCCCCCTCTTCTAATAATTGCGAAGCCCAAAATATATAAAAAAACTATAAGAGTTTGCAATCCTTAAAAAATCACAGATAGTTTTATGAATTATCTCTCTTAGAATTTGTCCATTTCCATTTTTGAAGTTCAATTTTTTTTCTAATCCAAACATGAGTTTTCACTCTCCCAATTTTTTCGTAAACTAAAAAATATAAAGTAAATTAGTTTACGCAACAAAATAAAAAGTAAAGAGTTTATGTTTGCAAAAAAATTTGAAAACAAAAATAAATATAAGTGAAGAAATTTTTTTCACGCATAAAAAATGAACACCTTGTTTGGGAAATTGCACTAGGACAACCCCTAATAGTTTGGTGGAATTTTATAAGAAAGAGATTTCTGACTGATCCTAACATGTTTTAAATGTGGTGGATATGCATGCCAGAAACATGTTGAAGATGTTAATAACCTAATGATCCAAAAATTTCAAGGAGTAGAAAAATTTGAATTCTCAAGTAAACGGGTGGACCAGAGCCTAACAACCCACTTTTTGGCTATTTTACCAAAAGTGGACCTAACAATCGTTGATCATCATGAATGTTTTGATCGATTAATGATGTGTAACGGCTATAATGTTAGCTAAAAATGACTTATGGTTTGGGAGTCAACACTTAGATAAAAATGCCTCCCCCCTCTTCGATTATTGCGAAACCCAAAATATATAAAAAAACTAAAAGAGTTTACAATCCTTAAAAAATCACAAATACTTTTTGGAATTATCTCTCTCAGTATTTGTCCATTTCCATTTTGGATGTTCAATTTTTTATATAATCCAAACTTTAGTTTTCAGCCTCCCAATTTTTTCGTAAACAAAAAAATATAAGGCAAATTAGATCATGCAACAAAATGAAAAGTTTAGAGTTTATGTATGCAAAAAAATTTGGGAACAATAATAAATGTAAGGGAAGAAAAAATTTCATACACCAAAAATGAACACCAAAGTTTGTTACCCATGTTCGGGAAATTCCAAGACCCTAATAGCTTGGTGAAATTTTATAAGAAAGAGATTTCTGATTGATCATAACATGTTTTAAATGTGGTGGATAAGCATGCCAGAAACATGTTGAAGATGCTAATGACCTAATGATCCAAAAATTTCGAGTAGAAAATTTTGAATTCACTAGTAAACGTGTGGACCAGAGCCTAACAACCCACTTTTTGCCTATTATACAAAAAGTGGACCTAACAATCATAGATCATCGTGAATGTTTTGATCGATTAATGATGTGTGATGGCTATAATTTTAGTTAGAAATGACTTATGGTTTAGGAATCAACACTTAGATAAAAATGCCTCCCCCCTCTTCCGATGATTGCGAAACCCAAAATATATAAAAAAACTAAAAGATTTTAAAATCCTTAAAAAATCACAGATACATTTTGGAATTATCTCTCTCAGTATTTGTCCATATCCATTTTGGATGTTCAATTTTTTTTGTAATCCAAACTTGAGTTTTCACTCTCCCAAATATTTCGTAAACAAAAAAGATAAGGCAAATTAGAGCACGCAACAAAATGAAAAGTATAGAGTTTATGTATTCAAAAAAAAATTGAAAACAATAATAAATGTAAGTGAAGAAAACTTTTTCACGCACCAAAAATGAACACCAAAGTTTTGTTACCCATGTTTGGGAAATTCCACTAGGACAACCTCTAATAGCTTGGTGGAATGTTATAAGAAAGAGATTTCTGATTGATCCTAACATGTTTTAAACGTGGTGGATATGCATACCAGAAACATGTTGAAGATGCTAATGACCTAATGATCCAAAAATTTCAACGAGTAGAAAAAGTTGAATTCTCAAGTTAACGTGTTGACTAGAGCCTAACAACTCACTTTTTGTCTATTTTAAAAAAAAGTGGACCTAACAATTATAGATCATCATAAATGTTTTTATCGATTAAAAATGTGTAACGAATATAATTTTAGTTAGAATTGACATATGGTTTGGGAGTCAACACTTACAGAAAAATGCCTCCCCCCTTTTCCGATGATTGTCAAACCCAAAATATATAAAAAAAATAAAAGAGTTTACAATCCTTAAAAATCACAGATACTTTTTGGAATTATCTCTCTCAACATTTGTGCATTTCCATTTTGGATGTTCAATTTTTTTTCTAATCCAAACTTGAGTTTTCACTCTCCCAATTTTGTCGTAAACAAAAAAGATAAGGCAAATTCGATCACGCAACAAAATGCAAAGTTTCGAGTTTATGTATGCAAAAAAATTTGAAAACAATATTAAATGTAAGGGAAGAAAAAATTTTCCCGCACCAAAAATGAACTCCAAAGTTTTGTTAACCATGTTTCGGAAATTCCGCTAGGGCAACCCCTTATAGCTTTGTGAAATTTTATAAGAAAGATATTTCTAATTGATCCTAACATGTTTTAAATGTGGTGGATATGCATGCAAGAAAGATGTTAAAGATGCTAATGACATAATGATCCAAAAATTTCAACGAATAGAAAAAGTTGAAGTCTCAAGTAAACGTGTGGACCAGAGCCGAACAACCAACTTTTTGCCTATTTTTCAAAAAGCGGACCTAACAATTACAGATCATCATGAATGTTTTGATTGATTAATAATGTGTAACGGCTATAATTTTAGTTAGAAATGACTTATGGTTTGGGAGTCAACAATTACATAAAAATGCCTCCCCCCTCTTCCGATGATTGCGAAACCCAAAATATATAAAAAATAAAAAGTGTTTACAATGCTTAAAAAATCAAAGATAATTATTGGAATTATCTCTCTCTGTATTTGTGCATTTCCATTTTGGATGTTCAATTTTTTTTCTCATTCAAACTTGAGTTTTCACTCTCCCAATTTTGTCGTAAACAAAAAAGATAAGGCAAATTATATCACACAACAAAATGAAAATATTAGAGTTTATTATGTATGCAAAAAAATTTGAAAACAATAATAAATGTAAGTGAAGAAAATTTTTTCACTCACCAAAAATTAACACCAAAGTTTTGTTACCCATATTTGGGAAATTCCACTAGGACAACCCCTAATAGCATGGTGGAATTTTATAAGAAAGAGATTTCTAATTGATCCTAACATATTTTAAAAGTGGGTGATATGCATGCCATAAACAAGTTAAAGATGCTAATGGCCTAATGATCCAAAAATTTCTAGGAGTAGAAAATTTTGAACTCTCAAGTAAACGTGTGGACGAGAGCCTAACAACCCACTGTTTGCCTATTTATAGAAAAGTGGACCTAACAATCATAGATCATCAAGAATGTTTTGATCGATTAATGATGTGTAATGGCTATAATATTAGTTAGAAATGACGTATGCTTTGGGATTCAATACTTAGAAAAAAATGCCTCTCCCCTGTTCCGATGATTGCGAAACCCAAAATATATAAAAAAAATAAAAAAGGTTAGAATCCTTAAAAAATCATAGATACTTTTTTGGAATTATCTCTCTCAGCATTTGTGCAGTTCCATTTTGGATGTTCAATTTTTTTTCTAATCCAAACTTGAGTTTTCACTCTCCCAATTTTGCCGTAAACAAAAAAGATAAGGCAAATTTGATTACACAACAAAGTGAAAATTTTAGAGTTTATGAATGCAAAAAAATTTGAAAACAATAATAAATGTAAGTGTAGAAAATTTTTTCACTTACCAAAAATGAACACCAAAGTTTTGTTACCCATGTTTGGGAAATTCCACTATGACAACCCCTAATAGCTTGGTGGAATTTTATAAGAATGAGATTTCTAATTAATCCTAACATGTTTTAAATGTGGTGGATATGCAAGCCAGAAGCATGTTTAAGATGCTAATGACCTATTGTTCCAAAAGTTTCAAGGAGTAGAAAAATTTGAATTCTCAAGTAAACGTGTGGACCAGAGCCTAACAACTCACTTTTTGCCTATTTTAAAAAAAGCGGACCTCACAATCATAGATCATCGTGAAAGTTTTGATCGATTAATGATGTGTAACGGCTATAATTTTAGTTAGAAATAGCTGATGGTTTGGGAGTCAATACTAAGAAAAAAATGTTCACAGCTCCCCATCCCCCCCCCCCCCCCCCCCCCCCCCTTTGGTTGCGAATCCAAAGATATAGAAAAAACTGAAAGAGTTTACAATCCTTAAAAAATCACAGATACTTTTATGAATTAACTCTCTCAGCATTTGTGCATTTCCATTATGGATGTTCAATTTTTTTCCTAATCCAAACTTAAGTTTTTTCTCTCCCATTTTTGTCGTCAACAAAAAAGATAAGGCTTAGAGATCACACAACAAATGAAAATTTTAGAGTTTATGTATGCAAAAAAATTTGAAAACAATAATAAATGTTAGTGAAGAAATTTTTTTCACGCACCAAAAATGAACACCAAAGTTTTGTTACCCATGCTTGGGATATTCCACTAGTACAACCCCTAACAGCTTCATGGAATTTTATAAGAAAGTGATTTCTAATTGATCCTAACATGTTTTAAATGTGGTGGATATGCATGCCAGACACATGTTGAAGATGCTAATGAGCTAATGATCCTAAATTTTCTAGTAGTAGAAAAAGTAGAATTCTCAAGTGAACATATCGTCTAGAGCCTAACTACCCACTTTTTGCCTATTTTACAAAAAGCGGATCTAATAATCATAGATCATCGTGAATTTTTTGATCGATTAATGATGTGTAACGGCTATAAATTTAGTTAGAAATGATTTATGGTTTGGGTGTCAACACTTAGATAAAAATGCCTCCCCCCTCTTTCGATGATTACGAAACCCAAAATATATAAAAAAACTAAAAGTGTTTACAATCCTTAAAAAATCCCAGATACTTTTTTGAATTATCTCTCTCAGCATTTGTGCATTTCCATTTTGGATGTTGAATTCTTTTTCTAATCCAAACTTGAGTTTTCACTCTCCCAATTTTGTTGTAAACAAAAAAGATAAGGCAAATTAGATCACACAACAAAATGAAAATTTTAGAGTTTATGTATGCAAAAAAAATTGAAAACAATAATAAATGTAAGTGAAGAAAATTTTTTCACGCACCAAAAATGAACACCAAAGATTTGTTACCCATGTTTGGGAAATTCCACTAGGACAACCCCTAATAGCTTTTTGGAATTTTATAAGAAAAATATTTCTAATTGATCCTAACATGTTTTAAATGTCGTGGATATTCATGCCTAAAACATGTTGAAGATGCTAATGACCTAATGATCCAAATATTTCAAGGAGTAGAAAATTTGAATTCTCAAGTTAATATGTAGACCAGAGCCTAACAACCTACTTTTTGCCTATTTTACAAAAAGTGGACCTAACAATCATAGATCATCATGAATGTTTTGATCAATTAATAATGTGTAACGGTTATAATTTTAGTTAGAAATGACTTATGGTTTGGGAGTCAACAATTAGATAAAAATGCCTCCCCCCTCTTCCGATGATTGCGAAACGCAAAATATATAAAAAAACTAAGAGAGTTTACAAGTCTTAAAAAATCACAGATACTTTTTGGAATTATCTCTCTCAGCATTTGTGCATTTCCATTTTGGATGTTATATTTTTTTCCTAATCCAAACTTGAGTTTTCACTCTCCCATTTTTTGTCGAAAACAAAAAAGATAAGGCAAATAGTTCACTCAACAAAATGAAAATTTTAGAGTTGATGTTTGCAAAAAAATTTGAAAACAATAATAAATGCATGCGAAGAAAAAAATTTCACGCACAAAAAATGAACCCCAAAATTTTGTTACCCATATTTGGGAAATTCCACTAGTAAGCTTGGTGGAATTTTATAAGAAAGAGATTTTTAATATATCTAGCATGTTTTAAATGTGGTGGATATACATGCAAGAAACATGTTGAAGATGCTAATGACCTAATGATCCTAATATTTCAAGGAGTAGAAAAATTTGAATTCTCAAGTTAACGTGTGCACCCGAGCCCAACAACCCACTTTTTGCCTATTTTACAAAAAGCGGACCTAACAATCATAGATCATCGTGAATGTTTTGATCTAATAATGATGTGTAACGGCTATAATTTTTGTTAGAAAGGACATATGGTTTGGGAGTCAACACGTAGATAAAAATGCCTCCCCCCTCATCCAATGATTACGAATCCCAAAATATATAAAAAACTAAAAGAGTTTACAATCATTAAAAAATCACAGATACTTTTTGGAATTAACTCTCTCAGCATTTGTGCATTTCCATTTGTGATGTTTAATTTTTTTCTAATCCAAAGTTGACTTTTTTCTCTCGCATTTTTGTCGTAAACAAAAAAGATAAGGCTTAGAGATCACACAAAAAAATGAGAACTTTAGAGTTTATGAATGCAAAAAAATTTGAACACAATAATAAATGTAAGTGAAGAAAATTTTTTCACTCACCAAAAATGAACACCAAAGTTTTGTTACCCATGTATGGGAAATTCCACTAGTACAACCCCAAACACCTTCGTGGAATTTTAAAAGAAAGATATTTCCAATTGATCCTAACTTGTTTTAGATGTGGTGGATATGCATGCCAGAAACATGTTGAAGATGCTAATGACCTAATGATCCAAAAATTTCAAGGAGTAGAAAAAGTAGAATTCTCAACTTACCGTGTGGACCAGAGCCTAATAACCCACTTTTTGCCTAATTTAAAAAAAGCGGACCTAACAATAATAGATCATCGTGAAGGTTTCGATCGATTAATGATGTGTAACGGCTATAATTTTAGTCAGAAATGATTTATGGTTTGGGAGTCAACACTTAGATAAAAATGCCCCCCCCCCCCCCCCCCCCCCCCCCTTTTCCGATGATTGCGAAACCCAAAATATATTAAAAAAACTAAAAGTGTTTCCAATACTTAAAAAATCTCACATACGTTTTGGAATTATCTCTCTCAGCATTTGTGCGTTACCATTTTGGATGTTCAATTTTTTTTCTAATCCAAACTTGAGTTTTCACCCTACCATTTTTGTTGTAAACAAAAAAGATAAGGCAAATAGATGACACAAAAAAATGACAATTTGAGAGTTTATGTATGCAAAAAAATTTGAAAAAAATAATAAAAGTAAGTGAAGAAAATATTTTCACACACCAAAAATGAACACCAAAGTTTTGTTACCCATGTTTGGGAAATTCCACTAGTAAGCTTGGTGGAATTTTATAAGAAAGAGATTTTTAATTGATCTAGCATGTTTTAAATGTGGTGGATATACATGAAAGAAACATGTTGAAGATGCTAATGACCTAATGATCCTAATATTTCAAGGAGTAGAAAAATTTGAATTCTCAAGTTAACGTGTGCACCCGAGCCCAACAACCCACTTTTTGCCTATTTTACAAAAAGCGGACCTAACCATCATAGATCATCATGAATGTTTTGATCTAATAATGATGTGTAATGGCTATAATTTTTGTTAGAAATGACTTATGGTTTGGGAGTCAACACGTAGATAAAAATGCCTCCCCCTTCATCCAATGATTGTGAATCCCAAAATATATAAAAAACTAAAAGAGTTTACAATCCTTAAAAAATCACAGATACTTTTTGGAATAATCTCTCTCAGCATCTGTGCATTTCCATTTTGGATGTTCAATTTTTTTTCTAACCCCTAATAGCTTGGTGAAATTTATACCATTTTGGGAAATTCCACTAGTACAACCCCTAATAGCTTGGTGGAATTTTATAAGAAAGAGATTTTTAATTGATCCTAACACGCTTTAAATGTGGTGGGTGTGCATGCCAGAAACATGTTGAAGATGCCAATGACCTAATGGTCCAAATATTTCAAGGAGTAGAAAAAGTTTTCTCAAGCTAACGTGTGGACCAAAGCCTAACAACCTTCTTTTTGCCTATTTTACAAAATACGGACCTAACAATCGTAGATCATGGTGAATGTTTTGATCGATTAATGTTGTGTAACGGCTATAATTTTACTTAGAAATGACTTATGGTTTGGGAGTCAACACTTAGATAAAATGCCTCCCTCCTCTTCCAATGATTGTGAAACCCAAAATATTAAAAAAAACTAAAAAAGTTTACAATCCTTAAAAAATCACAGATACTTTTTGGAATTATCTCACTCAGAATTTGTGCATTTCCATTTTGGATGTTCAATTTTTTTTCTAATCCAAACTTGAGTTTTCGCTCTCCCAATTTTCTCCTCAACAAAAAAGATAAGGCAAATTAGATCACACAACAAAATGAAAATTTTAAAGTTTCTGTATGCAAAAAAATTTGAAAACAATAATATATGTAAGCGCAGAAAATTTTTCCACGTATCAAAAATGAACACCAAAGTTTTGTTACCCATGTTTGGGAAATTCCACTAGTACAACCCCAAATTGCTAGGTGGAATTTTATAAGAAAGAGATTTCTAATTGATCCTAACATGTTTTAAATGTGGTGGATATGCATGCCAGAAACATGTTGAAGATGCTAATGACCTAATGATCCAAAAATTTCAAGGAGTAGAAAAAGTTTTATTCTCAAGTTAACGTGTGGACCTGAGCCTAACAACCCACTTTTTGCCTATTTTACAAAAAGCGGACCCAACAATCATAGATCATCATGAATGTTTTGATCGATTATGATGTGTAATAGCTATAATTTTAGATAGAAATGACTTATGGTTTGGGAGTCAACACTTAGATAAAAATCCTCCTCCCACTTCCAATAACTGCGAAACCCAAAATATATAAAAAAACTGAAAGTGTTTATAATCCTTAAAAAATCATAGATACTTTTTGGAATTATCTCTCTCAGCATTTGTGCATTTCCATTTTGGATGTTCAATTTTTTTCTAATCCAAACTTGAGTTTTCACTCTCCCATTTTTGTCGAAAACAAAAAAGAAGGCAATTTAGATCACAGAGCAAAATAAAATTTTTAGAGTTGATGTATGAAATATAATTTGAAAACAATAATAAATTTAAGTGAAGAAAAAATTTTCACGCACCGAAAATGAACACCAATGTTTTGTTTCCCTTGTTTGGGAAATTCTACTACTACAACCACATACAGCTTCGTGGAATATTTTAAGGAAGAGATTTCTAATTGATCCTTTAAATGTGGTGGATATGCATGCCAGAAACATGTTGAAGAATCTAAAGACATAATGATCCAAAAATTTCAAGGACTATTGAATTCTCAAGTTAACGTGTGGACTAGAGCCCAACAACCCACTTTTTGCCTATTTTACAATAAGCAAACCTAACAATCATAGATCATCGTGAATGTTATGATCGATTAATAATGTGTAACGGCTATAATTTTAGTTAGAAATGACTTATGGTTTGGGAGTCAACACTTAGATAAAAATGCCCCCCCTCTCTTCCGATGATTGCGAAACCCAAATTATATAAAAAAACTAAAAGAGTTTACAATCCATAAAAAATCACAGATAATTTTTGGAATTATCTCTCTCAACATTCGTGCATTTGCATTTTGGATGTTCAATTTTTTTTCTAATCCAAACTTGAGTTTTCACTCTCCCGTTTTTGTCATAAACAAAAAACCTAAGGCAAATAGATCACACAAAATAATGATATTTTTAGAGTTTATGTATGCCAAAAAATTTGAAAACAATAGTAAGCGTGAGTGAAAAAAAAATTTCACGCACCAAAAATGAACACCAAAGTTTTGTTACCCATGTTTGGGAAATTCCACTAGTACAACCCCTAATAGCATGGTGGAATTTTATAAGAAAGAGGTTCTTAATTGATCCTAACATGTTTTAAATGTGGTGGATATCCATGCTAGAAACATGTTGACGATGCTAATGACATAATGATCCAAAAATTTCAAGGAGTAGAAAATTTTCAATTCTCAAGTTAACGTGTAGACAAGAGCCTAACAACCCACTTTTTGCCTATTTTACAAAAAGCGGACCTAACAATCATAGATCTTAGTGAATGTTTTGATCCATTAATGATGTGTAACAGCTATAATTTTAGTTAGAAATGACTTATGGTTTGAGAGTCAACACATAGATTAAGTACCTCCCCCCTCTTCCGGTGATTGCGAAACCCAAAATATATAAAAAACTAAAAGAGTTTACAATTCTTAAAAAATCACAGATACTTTTTGGAATAATCTCTCTCAGCATTTGTGCAATTCTCTTTTGGATGTTCAATTTTTTTTCTAATCCAAACTTGAGTTTTCACTCTCCCATTTTTGTGGTAAACAAAAAAGATAAGGCAGATAGATCACACAACAAAATGAAAATTTTAGAATTTAAGTATGCAAAAAAATTTTAAAACAAAAATAAATGTGAGAGAAGAAAATTTTTTCACTCACCAAAAATGAACACCAAAGTTTTGTTACCCATGTTTGGGAAATTCCACTATTACAACCCCATACAGCTTTGTGGAATATTTTAAGGAAGAGATTTCTAATTGATTCTAACATGTTTTAAATGTGGTGGATATGCATGCCAAAAACATGTTGAACAAGCTAATGACCTAATGATCCAAAAATTTCAAGGAGTATTGAATTTTCAAGTTAACGTGTGGACCAGAGCCCAACAACCCACTTTTTGCCTATTTTATAAACTGCGGACCTAACAATCATAGATCATCAAGAATGTTTTGATCGATTAATGATGTGTAACGGCAATAATTTTAGTTAGAAAATACTTATGGTTTGGGAGTCAACACATAGATAAAAATGCCTCCCCCCTCTTCCGATGATTGCGAAACCCAAAATACATAAAAAAACTAAAAGAGTTTACAATCCTTAAAAAATCACATATAATTTTTGGAATTATCACCCTCAAAATTTGTGCATTACCATTTTGGATCTTCAATTTTTTTTTTAATCCAAACTTGAGTTTTCACTCTCCCATTTTTGTCGTAAAAGAAAAAAGATAAGGCAAAAAGATCACCCAAGAAAATTAAAATTTTAGAGTTTATGTATGCAAAAAAATTTGAAAACAATAATAAATGTAAGTGAAGAAAAAAATTTCATGCACAAAAAATGAACACCAAAGTTTTGTTACCCAAATTTGGGAAAGTCCACTAGTACAACCCCTAATAGCTTGGTGGAATTTTACAAGAAAGAGATTTCTAATTGATCTTAACATGTTTTAAATGTCGTGGATATGCATGCCACAAACATGTTGAAGATGCTAATGACCTAATGATCTAAAATTTTCAAGGACTATTGAATTCTCAAGTTAACGTGTGGACAAGAGCCTAACAACCCACTTTTGCCTAATTTACAAAAAGCGGACCTAACAATCATAGATCATGGTGAATGTTTTGATCGATTAAAGATGTGTAATGGCTATAATTTTAGTTAGAAATGACTTATTGTTTGGGAGCCAATACTTAGATAAAAATGCCTCTCCCTTCTTCCGATGATTGCGAAACCCAAAATATATAAATAAACTAAAAGAGTTTACAATCCTTAGAAAATCAAAGATACCTTTTGGAATTATCTCTCTCAGCATTTGGGCATTTCCATTTTGGATGTTCAATTTTTTTTCTAATCCAAACTTGAGTTTTCACTCTCCCATTTTTGTCGTAAACAAAAAAGATAAGGTGAATTGATCACACAAAAAAATGAAAATTTTTGAGTTTATGAATGCAAAACAATTTTAAAAATTTTTCACGCACCAAAAATGAACACCAAAGTTTTGTTACCCATGTTTGGGAAATTCCACTAGTACAACCCCTAATAGCTTGGTGGAATTTTATAAGAAAGAGATTTCTAATTGATCCTAACATGTTTTAAAAGTGGTGGATATGCATGCCAGAAACATGTTGAAGATGCTAACGACCAAATGATCCATAATTTTCAAGGACTATTAAATTCTCAAGTTAACGTGTGGACAAGAGCCTAACAACCCACTTTTTGCCTAATTCACATAAAGCGGACCTAACAATCATAGATCATCGTGAATGTTTTGATCGATTAAAGATGTGTAATGGCTATAATTTTAGTTAGAAATGACTTATTGTTTGGGAGTCAACACTTAGATAAAAATGCCTCCCCCTTCTTCCGATGATTGTGAAACCCAAAATATATAAATAAACTAAAAGAGTTCACAATCCTTAGAAAATCACAGATACCTTTTGGAATTATCTCTCTCAGCATTTGTGTATTTCCATTTTTGATGTTCAATTTTTTTTCTAATCCAAACTTTAGTTTTCACTCTCCCAATTTTGTCGTACACAAAAAAAATATAAGGCAAATTAGATCACGCAACAAAATGAAAAGTTTAGAGTTTATGTATGAAAAAAATTTGAAAAAAATAATAAATGTAAGTGAAGAAAAATTTTTCATGCACCAAAAATGAACACCAAAGTTTTGTTACCCATGTTTGGGAAATTCCACTAGTTCAACCCCAAATAGCTTGGTCGAATTTTATAAGAAATAGATTTCTAATTGATCCTAACATGTTTTAAATGTGGTGGATATGCATGCAAGAAACATGTTGAAGATGCTAAGGACCTAATGATCCAAAATTTTCTAAGGAGTAGAAAAATTTGAATTCCCAAGTTAACGTGTGGACCAGAGCCTAACAACCCACTTTTTGCCTATTTTAAAAAAAGCGGACCTAACAATCATAAATAATTGTGAATGTTTTGATCAATTAATAATGTGTAACGGTTATATTTTTAGTTAGATATGACTTATTGTTTGGGAGTCAACACTTAGATAAAAATGCCTCCCCCCTCTTCCAATGATTGTGAAACCCAAAATATATAAAAAAACTAAAAGAGATTAAAAACCCTAAAAAGTCACAGATACTTTTTGAAATTACCACTCTCAACATGTGTGCATTACCATTTTGGATTCAATTTTTTTTCTAATCCAAACTTGAGTATTCACTCTCCCATTTTTTTCATAAACAAAAAATATAAGAAAAATAAATCACACAACAAAATAAAATTTTAGAGTTTATGTATGCAAAAAAATTTGAAAAAAATAATAAACGTAAGTGAAGAAATTTTTTTCACGTACCAAAAATAAACACCAAAGTTTTGTTACCCATGTTTGGGAAATTCCAATAGTACAACCCCTAATAGCTTGGTGGAATTTTAAAAGAAAGAGATTTCTAATTGATGTTAACATGTTTTAAATGTGGTGGATATGCTTGCCAGAAACATGTTGAAGATGCTAATGTCCTAATGATCCAAAAATTTCAAGGAGTAGAAAAAGTTGAATTCTCAAGTTAACGTGTAGACAAGAGCCTACCAACCCACTTTTTCCCTATTTTAAAAAAAGCGGACCTAACAATCATAGATCATCGGGAATGTTTTGATCGATTAATGATGTGTAACGGTTATAATTTTAGTTAGAATTGACTTGTGGTTTGGGAGTTAACACTTAGATAAAAATGCCTCCCCCCTCTTCCTATGATTGCGAAACCCAAAATATATAAAAAATTAAAAGAGATTAAAATCCTTAAAAAGTCACCAATACTTTTAGGAATTTTCTCTGTTAGCATTTGTGCATTTTCATTTTGGATGTTCAATTTTTTTCTAATCCAAACTTGAGTTTTCACTCTCCCTTTTTTGTCATATTCAAAAATTATAAGGCAAATAGATCACACAACAAAATGAAAATTTCAGAGTTAGTGTATTCAAAAAAATTTGAAAACAATAATAAATGTAAGTGAAGAAAAGTTTTTCACGCACCAAAAATAAACACCATAGTTTTGTTACCCATGTTTGGAAATTCCACTAGTACAACCCCTAATAGCTTGGTGGAATTTTATAAGAAAGAGATTTCTAATTGATCCTAACATGTTTTCAATGTGGTGGATACGCATGCCAGAAACATGTTGAGGATGTAATGACCTAATCAACCAAAAATTTCAATTGGAATTATCTCTCTCAGCATTTGTGTAGTTCCAATTTGGATGTTCAATTTTTTTTCTAATCCAAACTAGAGTTTTCACTCTCCCATTTTTGTCGTAAAGGAAAAAGATAAGGCAAATAGATCACACAACAAAATGAAAATTTTAGAATTTATGTATGCAAAAAAATTTGAAAACAATAATCAATGTAAGCAAAGAAAGTTTTTTCACGCACGAAAAATGAACACCAAAGTTTTGTTACCCGTGTTTGGGAAATTCCACTAGTAGAACCCCTAATAGCTAGGTGGAATTTTATAAGAAAGAGATTTCTAATTGATCCTAACATGTTTTAAATAAGATGGATACGTATGCCAGAAACATTTTGAAGATGCTAATGACCTAATGATCCAAAAATTTCAAGGAGAAAAAGTTGAATTGTCAGGTTAACGTGTGGACCAGAGCCTAACAACCCACTTTTTGCCTATTTTACAAAAAACGGACCTAACAATCACAGATCATCGTGAATATTTTGATCGATTAATGATGTGTTACAGCTATAATTTTAGTTAGAAATGACTTATGGCTTGGGAGTCAACACTAAGATAAAAATGCCTCCACCCTCTTCCGATGATTATGAAACCCAAAATATCTAAAAAAACTGAATGGGTTTACAATCCTTAAAAAATCACATATACTTTTTTGAATTATCTCTCTTAGCGTTTGGGCATTTCTATTTTGGATGTTCAATTTTTTTGCTAATCCAAATTTAAGTTTTCACTCTCCCAATTTTGTTTAAAACAAAAAAGATATGGCAAATAGAACACACAACAAAATGAAAATTTTAGAGTTTATGCATACAAACAAATTTGAAAAAAAATAATAAATTTAAGTGAAGAAAATTTTTTGACGCACTAAAAATGAACACCTAAGTTTTGTTACCAATGTTTGGGAAATTCCACTAGTACAACCCCTAATAGCTTGGTTGAATTTTATAAGAAAGAGATTTCTAATCGATGCTAACATGTTTTAATTGTGGTGGATATGCATGCCAGAATCATGTTGAAGATGCTAATGACCTAATGATCCAAAAATTTAAGGAGTGGAAAAAGTTGAATTCTCAAGTTAACATGTTGAACAGAGCCTAACAACCCACTTCTTGCCTATTTTACAAAAAGCGGACCTAACAATCATAGATCATCGTCAAAGTTTTGATCGATTAAAGATGTGTAACGGCTATAATTTTGGTTAGAATTTACTTATGGTTTGGGAGTCAACACTTAGATAAAAATGCCTCCCCCCTCTTCTGGTGATTGTGAAACCCAAAATATATAAAAAAAACTAAAATAGTTTACAATCATTAAAAAATCACAGATACTTTTTGGAAATATCTCTCTCAGCATTTGTGCATTTCCATTTTGGATGTTCAAATTTTTTTCTAATCCAAACATGAGTTCTCACTCTCCCATTTTTGTCTCAAACAAAAAAGATAAGGCAAATAGATCACACAACCAAATGAAAATTTTAGAGTTTATTTATGCAAAAAAATATGAAAATAATAATCAATGTAAGTGAAGAAAATTTTTACATGCACCAAAAATGAACACCAAAGTTTTGCTACGTTAGGGAAATTGCACTAGTACAACCCCTAATAGCTTGGTGGAATTTTATAAGAAAGAGATTTCTAATTGATCCAAACATGTTTTAAATGTGGTGGATATGCATGCCAGAAACATGTTTAAGATGCTAATGTCCTAATGATCCAAAAATTTCAAGGAGTAATGAATTCTCAAGTTAACGTATGGACCAGAGCCTTACAACCCACTTTTTGCCCATTTTACAAAAAGCGGACCTAACAATCATAGATCATCGTGAATGTTTTGAACAATTAATAATGTGTAACGGCTATAATTTTAGTTAGAAATGACTTATGGTTTCGGAGTGAACACTTAGATAAAAATGCCTCCCCCCTCTTCCGATCATTGCGAAACCCAAAATATATAAAAAAAACTAAAAGAGTTTTCAATCCTTAAAAAACCACATATACTTTTTGGAATTATCTCTCTTAGAATTTGTGCATTTCCATTTTGGATGTTCAATTTTTTTCTAATTCAAACTTGAGTTTTCATTCTCCCGTTTTGTCGTAAACAAAAAAGATAAGGCAAATAGATCACACAACAAAATTAAAATTTTAGTGTTTTTGTATGCAAAAAAATTTGAAAACAATAATAAATGTAAGTGAAGAAAATTTCTTTCACGCATAAAAAATGAACACCAAAGTTTTGTTACCCATGTTTGGGAAATTCCACTAGTACAACCCTTAATAGCTTGGTGGAATTTTATAAGAAAAAGATTTCTAATTGATCCTAACATGTTTTAAATGTGGTGGATATGCATGCCAGAAACATGTTGAAGATGCTAATGTCCTAATGATCCAATAATTTCAAGGAGTATTGAATTCTCAAGTTAACGTGTGGACCAGAGCCTAACAACCCACTTTTTGCCTATTTAACAAAAAACGGACCTACCAATCATAGATCATCGCTAATGTTTTGATCAATTAATGATGTGCAATGGCTATAATTTTAGTTAGAATTGACTTATGGTTTAGGAGTCAACACTTAGATAAAAATTCCTCCCCCCTCTTCCAATGATTACGAAACCCAAAATATATAAAACAACTAAAAGAGTTTACAATCCTTAGAAAATCACAGATACTTTTTGGAATTATCTCTCTCATCATTTGTGCATTTCCATTTTGGATTTTCATTTTTTTTTCTAATCCAAACTTGAGTTTTCACTCTCCCATTTTTGTCGTAAAAAAAAAAGACAAGGCAAATGGATCACCAAACAAATTGAAAATTTTAAAGTTTATGTATCCAAAAATATTTTAAAAAATAAATAAATGTCAGTGAAGAAAATTTTTTTACGCCCCAAGAATGAACTCCAAAGTTTTGTTACCCATGTTTGGGAAATTCCATTCGTACAACTCCTAATAGCTTGGTGAAATTTTATCAGAAAGAGATTTCTAATTGATCCTAACATGTTTTAAATATGGTGGATATGCAGGCCAGAAACATGTTGAAGATGCTAATGACATAATGATCCTAGAATTTCAAGGAGTAGAAAAAGTTGAATTCTCAAGTTAACGTGTGGACCAGAGCCTAACAACCCACTTTTTGCCTATTTTCCGAAAAGCGGACCTAACAATCATAGATCATCGTGAATGTTTTGATCGATTAATGATGTGTAACGGCTATAATTTTTGTTAGAAATGACTTATGGTTTGGGAGTCAACACTTAGATAAAAATGCCTCCCCCCTCTTCCGATGATTGCGAAACCCAAAATATATAAAAAAACTAAAAGAGACTAAAATTCCTAAAAAATCACAAATAGTTTTTTGAATTATCTCTCTCAACATTTGTGCATTTCCATTCTGGATGTTCAATATTTTTTTTAATCCAAACATGAGTTTTCACTCTCCCTTTTTTATCATAAAAAAATATAATGCAAATAGATCACACAACAAAATGAAAATTTTAGAGTTTAGGTTTGCAAAAAAAATTGAAAACAATAAATGTAAGTGAAGAAAATTTTTTCACCCACCAAAAATGAAAACCAAAGTTTTGGAAACCATGTTTGGGAAATTCCACTACAACCCCTAATAGCTTGGTGGAATTTTATAACAAAGAGATTTCTAATTGATCCTAACATGTTTTAAATGTGGTGGATATGCATGCCAGAAACAGGTTGAAGATGCTAATGACCTAATGATCCAAATATTTCAAGGAGTAGAAAAAGTTTAATTCTCAAGTTAACGTGTGGACTAGAGCCCTACAACCCACTTTTTGCCTATTTTACAAAAAGTGGACCTAACAATCAAAGAACATCGTGAATTTTTTGATCGATTAATGATGTGTAACGGCTATAATTTTCGTTAGAAATGACTTATGGTTTGGGAGTCAACACTGAGATAAAAATGCCTCCCCCCACTTCCTATAATTGGGAAACCCAAAATAGACAAAAAAACTAAAAAAGTTTACAATCCGTAAAATGTCACAGATACTTTTTGGAATTATCTCTCTCAACATTTTTACATTTCCATTTTGGATGTTAAATTTTTTTTCAAATCCAAACTAGAGTTTTCTCTCTCTCATTTTTTGTCGTAAACAAAAAATATAAGGCAAATAGATCACACAACAAAATGAAAATTTTAGAGTTTATGTATGCAAAAAAATTTGAAAACAATAATAAATGTAAGTGAAGAAATTTTTTTCACGCACCAAAAATGAACACCAAAGTTTTGTTACCCATGTTTGGGAAATTCCACTAGTACAACTCCTAATACCTTGGTGGAATTTTATAAGAAACTGATTTCTAATTGATGCTAACATGTTTTAAATGTGGTGGATATGCATTCCAGAAACATGTTGAAGTTGCTAATGACCTAATGATCCAAAAATTTCAATGAGTAGAAAAATTTGAATTCTCAAGTTAATGTGTGGACCAGAGCCTAACAACCGACATCTTCCTATTTTACAAAAAGCGGACCTGACAATCATACATCATCGTGAATGTTTGGATCGATTAATGATGTGTAATGGCTATAATTTTAGTTAGTAATGACTTATAGTTTGGGAGTCAGCACTTACATAAAAATGCCTCCCCCCTCTTCTGTTGATTGCGAAACCCAAAATATATAAAAAAACTTAAAGAGTTTACAATCCTTAAAAAATCACAGATACTATTTGGAATTTTCTCTCTCAGCATTTGTCCATTTCCTTTTTGGATGTTCAATTTTTTTTCTAATCCAAAATTGAGTTTTCACTCCCCCGTTTTTTTTGTAAACAAAAAAGATATGGCAAATAGATCTCACATCAAAATGAAAATTTTAGAGTTTAAGTATGCAAAAAAATTTGAAAGCAATAATAAATGTAAGTGAAGAAAATTTTTTCACGCACCAAAAATGAACACCATAGTTTTGTTGCCCATGTTTGGGAAATTCCACTAGTACAACCCCTAATAGCTTGTTGGAATTTTATAAGAAAGAGGTTTATAATTTATCCTAACATGTTTTAAATGTGGTGGATATGCATGCTAGAAACATGTTGAAGATGCTAATGTCCTAATGATCCCAAAATTTCAAGGAGTAGAAAAAGTTGAATTCTCAAGTTAACGTGTGGACCAGATCCTAACAACCCACTTTTTGCCTATTTTACAAAAAGCAAACCTAAGAATTATAGATCATCGTGAATGTTTTGATCGATTAATGATGTGTAACGGCTATAATTTTATTTAGAAATGACTTATGGTTTGGGAGTTAACACATAGATAAAAATTTCTCCCCCCTCTTCCGTTGATTGCGAAACCCAAAATATGTAAAAAATCTAAAAAAGTTTACAATCCTTAAAAAGTCAGAGATACTTTTTGGAAATCTCTCTCAGCATTTTTGCATTTCCATTTTGGATGTTCAATTTTTTTCCTAATCCAAACTTTGAGTTTTCACTCTCCCATTTTTTTTGTAAACAAAAATATAAGGCAAATTAAATCACACAACAAAATGAAAATTTTAGAGTTTATGAATACAAAAAAATTTGAAAACATTAACAAATGTAAATGTAGAAAATTTTTTCACGCACCAACAATGAACACCAAAGTTTTATTACCCATGTTTGGGAATTTCCACTAGTACAACCCCTAAGTGCTTGGTGGAATTTTATAAGAAAGAGATTTCTAATTGATCCTTACATGTTTTAAATGTGGGGATATGCATACAAGAAACATGTTGAAGATGCTAATGACCTAATGATCCAAAAACTTCTAGGAGAAGAAAAAGTTGAATTCTCAAGCTAACGTGTGGACCAGAGCCTAATAACCCACTTTTTCCAAATTTACAAAATGCAGACCTGACCATCATAGATCAACGTGAATGTTTTGATTGATTAATGACGTGTAACATATATAATTTTAGTTAGTAATGACTTATGGTTTGGGAGTCAACACTTAGATAAAAATGCCTCCCCCCACTTCCGTTGATTGCGAAACCCAAAATATATAAAAAAACTTAAAGAGTTTACAATCCTTAAAAATTCACAGATACTTTTTGGAATTATCTCTCTCAGCATTTGTGCATTTCCATTTTAGATGTTCAAATTTTTTTCTAATCCAAACTTGAGTTTTCACTCTCCCATTTTTATCGTAAACAAAAAAGATAAGGCAAATAGATCACACAACAAAAAGAAAATTTTAGAGTTTATGTATGCAAAAATATTTAAAAAAAGAAATGTAAGTGAAGAAAATTTTTTCACGCACAAAAAATGAACACCAAAGTTTTGTTACCCATGTTTTGGAAATTCCACTAGTAGAACCCCTAATAACTTGGAGGAATTTTATAAGAAAGAGATTTATAATTGATCCTAACATGTTTTAAATGTGGTGGATATGCATGCCAGAAACATGTTGAACATGCTAATGACCTAATGATCCAAAAATTTCAAGGAGTAGAAAAAGTTGAATTCTCAAGGTAACGTGTGGACCCGAGCCTAACAACCCACTTTTTCCTATTTTACGAAAAGCGGACTAGACAATCATAGATCATCTGGAATTTTTTGATCGATTAATGTTGTGTAACGGCTATAATTTTAGTTAGCAATGACTTATGGTTTGGGTGTCAACACTTGGATATAAATGCCTTCCCCCTCTTCCGATGATTGCGAAACCCAAAATATATAAAAAAACTAAAAGATTTTACAATCCTTAAAAAGTCACAGATACTTTTTTGAATTATCTCTCTCAGCATTTGTGCATTTCCATTTTGGATGTTCAATTTTTTTCTAATCGAAACTTGTGTTTTCGCTCTGCCATTTGTGTCGTAAACTAAAAAGATAAGGGGTATTGATCACACAACAAAATGAAAATTTTAGAGTTTATTTGTGCAAAAAAATTTTAAAACAATAATAAATATAATTGAAGAAAACTTTTTCACGCACCAAAAATGAACACGAAAGTTTTGTTACCCATGTTTTGGAAATTCCACTAGTAGAACCCCTAATAACTTGGAGGAATTTTATAAGAAAGAGATTTCTAATTGATCCTAACATGTTTTAAATGTGGTGGATATGCATGCCAGAAACATGTTGAAGATGCTAATGACCTAATGATCCAAAAATTTCAAGGAGTAGAAAAAGTTGAATTCTCAAGGTAACGTGTCGACCAGAGCCTAACAACCCACTTTTTCCTATTTTACAAAAAGCGGACAAGACAATCATAGATCATCGTGAATGTTTTGATCGATTAATGATGTGTAACGGCTCTAATTTTAGTTAGCAATGACTTATGGTTTGGGAGTCAACACTTGGATATAAATGCCTCCCCCCTCTTCTGATGATTGCGAAACCCAAAATATATAAAAAAACTAAAAGATTTTTCAATCCTTAAAAAGTCACAGATAATTTTTTGAATTATCTCTCTCAGCATTTGTGCATTTCCATTTTGGATGTTCAATTTTTTTTCTAATCCAAACTTGAGTTTTCACTCTCCCATTTTTGTCGTAAACAGAAAAGATAAGGGATATAGATCACACAACAAAATGAAAATTTTAGAGTTTATTTATGCAAAAAAAAATTAAAACAATAATAAATATAATTGAAGAAAACTTTTTCACGCACAAAAAATGAACACCAAAGTTTTGTTGCCCATGTTTGGAAAATTCCACTAGAACAACCCCTAATAGCTTGGTAGAATTTTATAAGAAAGAGATATCTAGTTGATCCTAACATGTTTTAAATGTGGTGGATATGCATGCAAGAAACATGTTGAAGATTCTAATGACCTAATGATCCAAAAATTTCGAGTAGAAAAAGTTGAATTCTGAAGTTAACGTGTGGACCAGAGCCTAACAACCCACTTTTTTCTATTTTACAAAAAGTGGACCTGACAATCATAGATCATCGTGATTGTTTTGATCGATTAATGATGTGTAACGGCTATAATTTTAGTTAGTAATGAATTATGGTTTGGGAGTCAACACTTAGATAAAAATGCCTCCCCCCTCTTCTATTGATTGTGAAACCCAATATATAAAAAAACTAAAAGAATTTACAATCCTAAAAAATTCGCAGATACTTTTTGGACTTATCTCTCTCAGTATTTGTGCATTTTCATTTTGGATGTTCAATTTTTTTTCTAATCCAAACTTGTGTTTTCAATCTCCCGTTTTTGTCGTAAACAAAAAAGATAAGGCAAATAGATCACACAACAAAATGAAAATTTTAGAGTTTATGTATGCAAAAAAAATTAAAAACAATAACAAATGTAAGTAAAGAAAATTTTTTCACCCACAACAAATGAACACCAAAGTTTGTTACCCATGTTTGGGAAATTCCACTAGTACAACGCCTAATAGCGTGGTGGAATTTTAAAAGAAAGAGATTTCTAATTGATCCTAACATGTTTTAAATGTGGTGGATATGCATGCCAGAAACATGTTGAAGATGCTAATGACCTAATGATCCAAAAATTTCAAGGGGTAGAGAAAGTTGAATTCTCAAGTTAATGTGTGGACCAGAGCCTAACAACCAATTTTTCGCCAATTTTACAAAAAGCGAACCTAACAAACATAGATCATCGTGAATGTTTTGATCGATTCATGATGGGTAACGGCTATAATTTTAGTTAGAAATGACATATGGTTTGGGAGTCAACACTTAGATAAAAATGCCTCCCCCCTCTTCCTTTGATTGCGAAACCCAAAATATATAAAAAAACTAAAAGATATTAAAATCCCTAAAAAGTCACAGATACTTTTTGGAATTATCTCTCTCAGCATTTGAGCATTTTCATTTTGGATGTTCAATTTTTTTTCTAATCCAAACTTGAGTTTTCACTCTCCCGTTTTTGTCATAAACAAAAAATATAAGGCATATAGATCACACAACAAAATGAAAATTTCAGAGCTTATGCATGCCAAAAAAATTGAAAAAATTAATAAATGTAAGTGAAGAAAACTTTTTCATGCACCAAAAATGAACACCAAAGTTTTCTTACCCATGTTTGGGAAATTCCACTAATAGAACCCCTAATAGCTTGGTGGAATTTTAAAAGAAAGAGCTTTCTAATTGATCCTAACATGTTTTAAATGTGGTGGATATGCATGCCAGAAACATGTTGAAGATGCTAATGACCGAATGATCAAAAAATTTTAAGGGGTAGAACAAGTTGAATTCTCAAGTTAACATTTGGACCAGAGCCTAACAACCCACTTTATGCCTATTTTACAAAAAAGTGGACCTAACAAACATAGATCATCATGAATGTTTTGATCGATTAATGATGTGTAACGACAATGATTTTAGTTAGAAATGACTTATGATTTGGGAGTCAACACTTAGATAAAAATGCCTCCCCCCTCTTCCTATGATTGCGAAACCCGAAATATACAAAAAATCGGAAATATTTTACATTCCTTCAAAAGTCACAGATACTTTATGGAATTATCTCTCTCAGCATTTTGCATTTCCATTTTGGATGTTCAATTTTTTTTATAATCGAAACTTCAGTTTTCACTCTCCCGTTTTTTGTCTTAAACAAAAAATATAAGGTAAATAGATCACACAACAAAATGAAACTTTTAGAGTTTATGAATGCAAAAAAATTTGAAAACATTAACAAATGTAAGTGTAGAAAAAATTTCCACGCACCAAAAATGAACACCAAAGTTTTTTTACCCATGTTTGGGAAATTCCACTAGTACAACCCCTAAGAGCTTGGTGGAATTTTATAAGAAAGAGATTTCTAATTGATCCTAACATGTTTTAAAAGTGGTGGATAAGCATGCCAGAAACATGTTGAACATGCTAATGACCTAATGATCCAAAAATTTCAAGGAGTAGAAAAAGTTGAATTCTCAAGCTAACGTGTGAACCAGAGCCTAACAACACACTTTTTCCTATTTTACCAAAAAACAGACCTGACAATCATAGTTCATTGTGAATGTTTTGATCGATTAATGATGTGTAACGGCTATAATTTTAGTTAGTAATGACTTATGGTTTGGGAGTCAACACTTAGATAAAAATGCCTCCCCCCTCTTCCGTTGATTGCGAAACCCAAAATATATAAAAAAACTAAAAGAGTTTACAATCCTTAAAAATTGCCGATACATTTTGGAATTATCTCTCTCAGCATTTGTGCATTTCCATTTTGGATGCTCAATTTTTTTTCTAATCCAAACTTGAGTTTTCACTCTCCCGCTTTTGTCGTAAACAAAAAAGATAAGGCAAATATATCTCACAACAACATGAAAATTTTTTATTTTATGTATGCAAAAAAATTTGAAAACTATAAAAAAGGTAAGTGAAGAAAAAATTTTCACGCACCAAAAATGAACACCAAAGTTTTGTTGCCCATGTTTGGGAAATTCCACAAGTACAACCCCTAATAGCTTGGTGGAATTTATAAGAAAGAGATTTCTAATTGATCCCAACATGTTTTAAATGTGGTGGATATGCATGCTAGAAACAAGTTGAAGATGCAAATGACCTGTGATCCAAAAATTTCAAGGAGTAGAAAAAGTTGAATTCTCAAGTTAACGTGTGGACCAAAGCCTAACAACCCACTTGATCTTATTTTACAAAAAGCGGACCTAACAATTATAGATCATGGTGAATTTTTTGATCGGTTAATGATGTGTAACAACTATAATTTTAGTTAGTAATGACTTATGGTTTGGGAGTCAACTGTTAGATAAAAATGCCTCCCCCCTCTTCCGTTGATTGTGAAACCCAAAATATATAAAAAAACTAAATGAGTTTAAAATCCTTAAAAAATCACAAATACTTTATGGAATTATCTCACTCAGCATTTGTACATTTCCATTTTGGATGTTGGATTTTTTTTCTAAGCCAAACTTGAGTTTTCACTATACTGTTTTTGTCGTAAACAAAAAAGATAAGGCAAATAGATCACACAACAAAATGAAAATTTTAGAGTTGATGTATGCAAAAAAATTTGAAAACATTAATAAATGTAAGTGAAGAAAATTTTTTCATGCACCAAAAATGAACACCAAAGTTTTGTTGCCCATGTAAGGGAAATTCCACTTGTAAAACCCCTAATAGCTTGGTGGAATTTTATAAGAAAGAGATTTCTAATTGATCCTAACATGTTTTAAATGCGGTGGATATGCATGCCAGAAAAATGTTGAAGATGCTAATGACCTAATTATCCAAAAATTTCAAGTAGTAGAAAAGTTGAATTCTCAAGTTAACGTGTGGACCAGAGCCTAACAACCCACTTTTTGCCTATTTTACAAAGGTAGACCTAACAATCATAGATCATCATGAATGTTTTGATCGATTAATGATGTGTAACGGCTAAAACTTTTGTTAGAAGTGACTTATGGTTAGGGAGTCAACACTTAGATAAAGAAGCCTCCCCCCTCTTCCTATGATTGCAAAACCCAAAATATATAAAAAAACTAAAAGACTTTTCAATCCTTAAAATTTCACAAATACTTTTTGGAATTATCTCTCTCAGCATTTTTGCATTTCCATTTTGGATGTTCAATTTTTTTTCTAATCCAAAACTTGAGTTTTCACTCTCCCATTTTTGTCATCAACAAAAATTGTAAGGCAAATAGATCACATAACAAAATGAAAATTTTAGAGTTTATGTATGCAAAAAAAATAGAAAACATTGATTAAAGTAAGTGAAGAAAAATTTTTCACGCACTAAAAATGAACACCAAAGATTTGTTACCTATTTTAGGGAAATTCCACTAGTACAACCCCAAATAGCTTGGTGGAATTTTATAAGAAAGAGATTTCTAATTGTTTCTAACATGTTTTAAATGTGGTGGATATGCAAGCAAAAAACATGTTGAAGATGCTTATGACCTAATGATCCAAAAATTTCAAGGAGTAGAAAAAGTTGAATCCTCAAGTTAACATGAGGACGAGAGCCTAACAACCAACTTTTTCCTTTTTTACAAAAAATGGACCTGATAATCATTGATCATCAAGAATGTTTTGATTGATTAATGATGTGTAACGGCTATAATTTTTGTTAGTAATAACTCATGGTTTGGGAGTCAACACTTAGATATAAATGCCTCCCCCCTCTTCCGATGATTGCAAAACCCAAAATATATAAATAAACAAAAAGAGTTTACAATCCTAAAAAAATCACAGATACTTTTTTGGAATTATCTCTCTCAGAATTTGAGCATTTCCATTTTGGATGCTAAATTTTTTTTATAATCCAAACTTCAGTTTACACTCTCCCGTTTTTTTTCGTAAACAAAAAATATAAGGTAAATAGATCACACAACAAAATAAAAATTTTAGAGTTTATTAATGCAAAAAAAATTTAACACATTAACAAATGTAAGTGTAGAAAAAATTTTCATGCACCAAAAATGAACACCAAAGTTTTTTTTACCCATGTTTGGGAAATTCCACTAGTACAACCACTAACAGCTTGGTGGAATTTTATAAGAAAGAGATTTCTAATTGATCCTAACGTGTTTTAAATGTGGTGAATATGCATGCCAGAAACATGTAGAAGATGATAATGACCTAATGATCAAAAAATTTAAAGGAGAAGAAAAATTCTAATTCCCAAGTTAACGTGTGGACTAGAACCTAACAACCCACTTTTTGCCTATTTTACAAAAAGCGGACCTAACAATCATAGATCATCGTGAATTTTTTGATCGATTATTGATATGTAAAGGCTATAATTTTAGATAGAAATGACTTAACGTTTGGGAGTCAACACTTACATAAAAATGCCTCGCCCCTCTTCCTATAATTGCAAAACCCAAAATATATAAAAAAACTAAAAGAGATTAAAATACCTAAAAAGTAACAGATACTTTTTGGAATTATCTTTCTCAACATTTGTGATTTTCCATTTTGGATGTTCAATTTTTTTTTTCTAATCCAAACTTGAGTTTTCATTTTGTCATAAACAAAACATATAAGGCAAATATATCACACAAAAAAATGAGAATTTTAGAGTTTATGTATGCAAAACAAATTTGAAAAAAATTATAAATTTAAGTGAAGAAAATTTTTTCACGCACAAAAAATGAACACCAAAGTTTTGTTACCCATGTTTAGGAAATTCCACGAGTACAACCCCTTATAGCTTGGTGGAATTTTATTAGAAAGAGATTTGTAATTGATCCTAACATGTTTTAAATGTGGTAGATATGCATGCCAGAAACATGTTGACGATGCTAATGATCTAATGATGCAAAAATTTTAAGGAGTACAAAAGGTTGGATTCTCAAGTTAACGTGTACACCAGAGCCTAACAACCCACTTTTTGCCTATTTTACAAAAAGCGGACCTAACAATCATAGATCATCGTGAATGTTTTGATCGATTAATGATGTGTAATGGCTAAATTTTAGTTAGAAATGACTAAAGGTTTGAGAGTCAACACTTAGATAAAAATGTCTCCCCCCTATTCCTATGATTGTGAAACCCAAAATATATAAAAAAACTAAAAGAGATTAAAATCCCTAAAAAGTCAAAGATACTTTTTGGAATTATTTTTCTCAGCATTTGTGCATTTCCATTTTGGATGTTCAATTTTTTTTCTAATCCAAACTTGAGTTTTCACTCTCCCATTTTTGTCATAAACAAAAAATATAAGGCAAATATATGACAAAAAAAAATGAAAATTTTAGAGTTTATGTATGCAAAAAAAATTGAAAGCAATAATAAATGTAAGTGAATATTTTTTTTTCACGCACCAAAAATGAAGACCAAAGTTTTCTTACCCATGTTTGGTAAATTCCACTAGTAAAACCCCAAATAGCTTGGTGGAATTTTATAAGAAAGACATTTCTAATTGATCCTAACAGGTTTTAAATGTGGTGGATATGCATGCCAGAAACATGTTGAAGATGCTAATGTCCTAATGATTCAAAAATTTCAAGGAGTACTGAATTCTCAAGTTAACGTGTGGACCAGAGCCTAACAACCTACTTTTAGCCTATTTTACAAAAAGTGGACCTAACAATCATAGATCATCATGAATGTTTTGATCGATTAATGATGTGTAACGGCTATAATTTTAGTTAGAAATGACCTATGGTTTGGTAGTCAACACTTAGATAAAAATGCCTCCCCCTCTTCCGATGATTGTAAAACCCAAAATATATAAAAAAACTAAAAGATATTACAATCCTTAAAAAATAAAAGATAATTTTTGGAATTATATTTCTCAGCATTTATGCATATCCAATTTGGATGTTCAATTTTTTTTCTAATCCAAACTTGAGTTTTCACTCTCCCATTTTTGTCGTAAACAAAAAAGATAAGGCAAATAGATAACACAACAAAATGAAAATATTAGAGTTTATGAAAGCTAAATAATTTTTAAAAAATAATAAAAGTAGGTGAAATTTTTTTTTTGCACATACCAAAAATGAACACCAATGTTTTGTTACCCATGTTTGGGAAATTTCACTAGTACAACCACTAATAGCTTGGAGGAATTTTATAAGAAAGCGATTTATAATTGATCCTAACATGTTTTAAATGTGGTGGATAAGCATGCCAGAAACATGTTGAAGATGCTAATGACCTAATGATCCAAAAAATTTAAGGAGTAGAAAAAGTTAAATTCTCAAGTTAACGTGTGGACCAGAGCTTAACAACCCGCTTTTTGCCCATTTTACAAAAAGCGAACATAACAATCATAGATCATCGTGAATGTATTGATCGATTAATGATGTGTCACGACTATAATTTTAGTTAGAAATGACTTATGGTTTGGGAGTCAACACTTAGATAAAAATGCATCCCCCCTCTTCCTATGATTGTGAAACCCTAAATATATAAAAAAACAAAAAGAGTTTACAATCCTTAAAAAGTCACAGATACTTTTTTGAATTATCTCTCTCAGCATTTTTGCATATCCATTTTGGGTGTTCAATTTTTTTTCTGATCCAAACTTGAATTTTCACTCTCCCATTTTTGTCGTAAACAAAAAAGATAAGGCAAATAGATCACACAACAAAATGAAAATTTTAGAGTTTATGTATGCAAAAAAATTTGAAAAGAATAATAAATGTAAGTGAAGAAATTTTTTTCACGCACCAAAAATTAACACCAAAGTTTTGTTACCCATTTTAGGGAAATTCCACTTGTACAACACCTAATAGCTTGGTGGAATTTTATATGAAAGAGATTTCTAATTGATCCTAATATGTTTTAAATGTGGTGGATATGCATGCCAGAAACCTGTTGAAGATGCTAATATCCTAATAATCCAAAAATTTCAAGGAGTATTGAATTCTGTAGTTAACGTGTGGGCCTGAGCCTAACAACCCACTTTTTGCCTATTTTACAAAAAGCAGACCTAACAATCATAGATCATCGTGAATGTTTTGATCGATTTATGATGTGTAAGGGCTTTAATTTTTATTAGAAATGACTTATGGTTTGGGAGTCAACACTTAGAAAACTAAAAGAGTTTACAATCCTCAAAAAATCACAGATAATTTTTTGATTTATCTCTCTCAACATTTGTGCATTTCTAATTTGGATGTTAATTTTTTTTTTCTAATCCAAACTTGAGTTTTCATACACCCATTTTTTTCGTAAACAAAAAAGATAAGGAGAATAGATCACACAACAAAATGAAAATTTTAGAGTTTATATATGCAAAAAAAAAATGAAACCAATAATGAATGTAAGTGTAGAAAAATTTTTCACGCACCAAAAATGAACTTCAAAGTTTTGTTACCCATGTTTGGGAAATTCGACTGATACAACCCCTAATTGCATGGTGGAATTTTATAAGAAAGAGATTTCTAATTGATCCTAAGATGCTTTAAATGTGGTGGATATGCATGCCAAAAACATTTTGAAGATGCTAATGACATAATGATCCAAAAATTTCAAGGAGTAGAAAAAGTTCAATTCTCAAGTTAACTTGTGGACGAGAGCCTAACAACGCACTTTTTGCCTATTTTAAAAAAAGCGGACCTAACAATCATAGATCATCGTGAATGTTTTGATCAATTAATGTTGTGTAACGGCTATAATTTTAGTTAGAAATGACTTATGGTTTGGGAGTCAACACTTAGATCAAAATACCTCCCCTCTCTTCCTATGATTGCTAAACCAAAAATATATAAAAAACTAAAAGAATTTACAATCCTTAAAAAGTCACAGATACTTTTTGGAATTATCTCTCTCAGCCTTTGTGCATTTCCATTTTGGATGTTCAATTTATTTTTCTATTCCAAACTTGAGTTTTCACTCTCGCATTTTTGTCGCAAACAAAAAAGATATGGCAAATAGATCACACAACAAAATGAAAATTTTAGAGTTTATGTATGCAAAAAAATTGAAAAAAATAATAAATGATTGTGAGGAAAATTTTTTCACGTACCAAAAATGGACACCAAAGTTTTGTTACCCATGTTGGGGAAATTCCACGAGTACAACCCCTAATAGCTTGGTGGAATTTTGTAAGAAAGAGATTTGTAATTGATCCTAACATGTTTTAAATGTGGTGGATATGCATGCCAGAAACATGTTGAAGATGCAAATAACCTGTTGATCCAAACATTTCAAGGATTAGAAAAAGTTGAATTCTCAAGTTAATGTTTGGACAAGAGACTAACAACGCAGTTTTTGCCTATTTTACAAAAAGCGGACTTAACAATCATAGATCATCGTGAATTTTTTGATCGATTAATGATGTTTAACGGCTATAATTTTAGTTTGAAATGACTTATGGTTTGGGAGTCAACACTTAGATAAAAATGCCTCCCCCTACTTCCGATGACTGCGAAACCCAAAATATACAAAAAAACTAAAAGTGTTTACAATCCTTAAAAAACCACAAATACCTTTTGAAATTATCTCTCTCAGAATTTGTACATTTCCATTTTGGATGTCCAATTTTTTTCTAATTCAAACTTGAGTTTTGACTCTCCCGTTGTTGTCGTAAACAAAAAAGATAAGGCAAATAGATCACACAACAAAATGAAAATTTTAGAGTTTATGTATGCAAAAAAAATTTAAAACATTAATAAATGTAGGTGAAGAAAAAATTTTCACGCATAAAAATGAACACCAAAGTTTTGTTACCCTTGTTTGGGAAATTCCACTAGTACAATCCCTAATAGCTTGGTGGAATTTTATAAGAAAGAGATTTCTAATTGATCCTAACATGTTTTAAATGTGCTGGATATGCATGCCAGAAACATGTTGAAGAGGCTAATGTCGTAAAGATCCAAAATTTTCAAGGAGTATTGAATTATCAATTTAACATGTGGACCACAGCCTAACAACCAACTTTTTGCCTTTGTTACAAAAAGCTGACCTAACAATCATAGATCATCAAGAATGTTTTGATTGCTTAATGATATGTAAAGGCTATAATTTTAGTTAGAAATGACTTATGATTTGGGAGTCAACACTTTGATAAAAATGCCTCCCCCCTCTTCCTACGATGGCGAAACCAAAATATAAAAAAAAAACTAAAAGAGTTTACATTTCTTAAAAAATCAAAGATACTTTTTGGAATTTTCTCTCTCAGCATTTGTGCATTTCCATTTTAGATGTTCAATTTTTTTTTTCTAATCCAAACTTGAGTTTTCACTCTCCCATTTTTGTTTACATTTTTCTCGTAAAAAAATATGATAAGGCAAATAGATCACACAACGAAATGAAAATTTTAGAGTTTATGTATACAAAAAAATTCTAAAAAAATAATAAATGTAAGAGAAGAAAACATTTTCACGCACCAAAAATTAACAACAAAGTTTTGTTGCCCATGTTTGGAAAATTTCACGAAATTTTATATGAAAGAGATTTCTAATTGATCCAAACATTTTTTAAATGTGGTGGATATGCATGCCAGAAACATGTTGAAGATGCTAATGACCTAATGATCCAAAAATTTTATGGAGAAGAAAAAGTTGAATTCTCAAGTTAACGTGTGGACCAGAGCCTAACAACCCACTTTTTTGCCTATTTTACAAATAGCGGACCTAACAATCATAGATCAACGTGAATGTTTTGATCGATTAATGATGTGTAACAACTATAATTTTAGTTAGAAATGACTTATGGTTTGGGAGTCAACACTTAGATCAAAATACCTCCCCTCTCTTCCTATGATTGCTAAACCAAAAATATATAAAAAACTAAAAGAATTTACAATCCTTAAAAAGTCACAGATACTTTTTGGAATTATCTCTCTCAGCCTTTGTGCATTTCCATTTTGGATGTTCAATTTATTTTTCTATTCCAAACTTGAGTTTTCACTCTCGCATTTTTGTCGCAAACAAAAAAGATATGGCAAATAGATCACACAACAAAATGAAATTTTAGAGTTTATGTATGCAAAAAAATTGAAAAAAATAATAAATGATTGTGAGGAAAATTTTTTCACGTACCAAAAATGGACACCAAAGTTTTGTTACCCATGTTTGGGAAATTCCACGAGTACAACCCCTAATAGCTTGGTGGAATTTTGTAAGAAAGAGATTTGTAATTGATCCTAACATGTTTTAAATGTGGTGGATATGCATGCCAGAAACATGTTGAAGATGCAAATAACCTGTTGATCCAAACATTTCAAGGATTAGAAAAAGTTGAATTCTCAAGTTAATGTTTGGACAAGAGACTAACAACGCAGTTTTTGCCTATTTTACAAAAAGCGGACTTAACAATCATAGATCATCGTGAATGTTTTGATCGATTAATGATGTTTAACGGCTATAATTTTAGTTTGAAATGACTTATGGTTTGGGAGTCAACACTTAGATAAAAATGCCTCCCCCTACTTCCGATGACTGCGAAACCCAAAATATACAAAAAAACTAAAATTGTTTACAATCCTTAAAAAACCACAAATACCTTTTGAAATTATCTCTCTCAGAATTTGTACATTTCCATTTTGGATGTCCAATTTTTTTCTAATTCAAACTTGAGTTTTGACTCTCCCGTTGTTGTCGTAAACAAAAAAGATAAGGCAAATAGATCACACAACAAAATGAAAATTTTAGAGTTTATGTATGCAAAAAAAATTTAAAACATTAATAAATGTAGGTGAAGAAAAAATTTTCACGCATAAAAATGAACACCAAAGTTTTGTTACCCTTGTTTGGGAAATTCCACTAGTACAATCCCTAATAGCTTGGTGGAATTTTATAAGAAAGAGATTTCTAATTGATCCTAACATGTTTTAAATGTGCTGGATATGCATGCCAGAAACATGTTGAAGAGGCTAATGTCGTAAAGATCCAAAATTTTCAAGGAGTATTGAATTATCAATTTAACATGTGGACCAAAGCCTAACAACCAACTTTTTGCCTTTGTTACAAAAAGCTGACCTAACAATCATAGATCATCAAGAATGTTTTGATTGCTTAATGATATGTAAAGGCTATAATTTTAGTTAGAAATGATTTATGATTTGGGAGTCAACACTTTGATAAAAATGCCTCCCCCCTCTTCCTACGATGGCGAAACCAAAATATAAAAAAAAAACTAAAAGAGTTTACATTTCTTAAAAAATCAAAGATACTTTTTGGAATTTTCTCTCTCAGCATTTGTGCATTTCCATTTTAGATGTTCAATTTTTTTTTTCTAATCCAAACTTGAGTTTTCACTCTCCCATTTTTGTTTACATTTTTCTCGTAAAAAAATATGATAAGGCAAATAGATCACACAACGAAATGAAAATTTTAGAGTTTATGTATACAAAAAAATTCTAAAAAAATAATAAATGTAAGAGAAGAAAACATTTTCACGCACCAAAAATTAACAACAAAGTTTTGTTGCCCATGTTTGGAAAATTTCACGAAATTTTATATGAAAGAGATTTCTAATTGATCCAAACATTTTTTAAATGTGGTGGATATGCATGCCAGAAACATGTTGAAGATGCTAATGACCTAATGATCCAAAAATTTTATGGAGAAGAAAAAGTTGAATTCTCAAGTTAACGTGTGGACCAGAGCCTAACAACCCACTTTTTTGCCTATTTTACAAAAAGCGGACCTAACAATCATAGATCAACGTGAATGTTTTGATCGATTAATGATGTGTAACAGCTATAATTTTAGTTAGAAATGACTTATGGTTTGGGAGTCAACACTTAGTTAAAAATGCCTCCCCCTTCTTCCTATGATTGTGAAACCCTAAATATATAAAAAAACTAAAAGAATTTACAATCCTTAAAAAGTCACAGAAACTTTTTGGAATTATCTCTCTCAGTATTTGTGCATTTCCATTTTGGATGTTCATTTTTTTTTCTAATCCAAACTTGAGTTTTCCCTCTCCCACTTTTGTCATAAACAAAAAAGATAAGGCAAATAGATTACGCAACAAAATGAAAATTTTAGATTTTATGTATGCAAAAAAAATTGAAAACAATAATAAATGTAAGTGAAGAAAATTTTGAACACCAAATATTTGTTAGCCATGTTTTGGCAATTCCACTAGTACAGCCCCTTATAGCTTGGTGGAATATTATAAGAAAGAGATTTCTAATTCATCCTAACATATTTTAAATGTGGTGATTATGCATGCCAGGCTAATGACCTAATGATCCAAAAATTTCAAGGAGTAGAAAAAGTTGAATTCTCAAGTT
This sequence comes from Aristolochia californica, assembly GCF_029961685.1. NCBI lineage: Eukaryota > Viridiplantae > Streptophyta > Magnoliopsida > Piperales > Aristolochiaceae > Aristolochia > Aristolochia californica. The sequence continues at coordinate 33,499,609 of NW_027182279.1, read as the reverse complement.
AACGTGTGGACCAGAGCCTAACAACCCACTTTTTCCCTATTTTACAATAAGAGGACCTAACAATCATAGATCCTCGTGAATGTTTTGAACGATTAATGATGTCTAACGGCGATAATTTTAGTTAGAAATGACTTATGGATTGGGAGTCAACACTTAGATAAAAATGCCTCCACCCTCTTTCGATGATTGTGAAACCCAAAATAAATAAATAAACAAAAAGAGTTTACAATCCTTAAAAAATCACACATACTTTTTGGAATTATCTCTCTCAGCATTTGTGCATTTCCATTTTGGATTTTCAATTTTTTTTCTAATCCAAACCTGAGTTTTCACTCTCCCATTTTTGTTGAAAACAAAAAAGATAAGGCAAATAGATCACACGACAAAATGAAAATGTTAGAGTTTATGTAAGAAAAAAAATTAGAAAACAATAACAAATGTAAGTGAAGAAAAAATTTTCACGCACAAAAAATGAACCTCAAAGTTTTGTTACCCATGTTTGGGAAATTCGACTAGTACAACCCCTAATAGCTTGGTGGAATTTTATAAGAAAGAGATTTCTAATTGCTCCTAACATGTTTTAAATGTGGTGGAAATGCATGCCAGAAACATGTTGAAGATTCAAATGACCTAATGATCCAAAAATTTCAAGGAGAAGAAAAAGTTGAATTCTCAAGTTAAAGTGTGGACCAGAGCCTAACAACCCACTTTTTGCCTATTTAAAAAAAAATGTACCTAACAATCATAGATCATCGTGAATGTTTTGCTCGATTAATGATGTGTAACGGCTATAATTTTAGTTAGAAATGACTTATTGTTTGGGAGTCAACACTTAGATAAAAATGCCTCCCCTCTCTTAAGATGATTGTGAAACCAAAAATATATAAAAAAACTAAAAGAGTTTACAATCCTTAAAAATTCAAAGATACTTTTTTGAATTATCTCTCTCAGCATTTGTGCATTTCAATTTTGGGATGCTCAATTTTTTTTCTAATCCAAACTTAGAGTTTTCACTCTCCCATTTTTGTCGTAAACAAAAAAAGATAAGGCAAATAGATCACACAACAAAATGAAAAGTTTAGAGTTTATGTACGCAAAACAATTTGTAAACAATAATAAATGTATGTGACAAAAAAATTTTCACACACAAACAATGAACACCAAAGTTTTGTTACCCATGTTTGAGAAATTCCACTAGTACAACCCCTAATAGCTTGGTGGAGTTTTATAAGAAAAAGATTCTAATTGATCCTAACATGTTTTAAATGTGGTGGATATGCTTGCCAAAAACATGTTGAAGATGCTAATGACCTAATGATCCAAAAATTTCACGGAGTTGAAAAAGTTGAATTCTCAAGTTGACGTGTAGAACAGAGCCTTACAACCCACTTTTTGCCTATTTCACAAAAAGCAGACCTAACAATCATAGATCATCATGAATGTTTTGATCGACTAATGATGTCTAACGGCTATAATTTTAGTTAGAAATGACTTATGGTTTCGGAGTCAACACATAAATAAAAATGCCTCCCCCTTCTTCCGATGATTGGGAAACCCAAAAAAAATAAAAAAACTAAATGAGTTTACAAACCTAAAAAAATCACAACTACTTTTCTGAATTAATTCTCTCAGCATTTGTGCATTTCCATTTTGGGATATTTAATTTTTTTTCTAATCCAAACTTGAGTTTTCACTCCCCCATTTTTGTGGAAAAGTAAAAAGATAATGCAGATAGATCACACAACAAAATGAAAATTTTAGAGTTTATGTATGCAAAAAAAATTGAAAACAAACACAAATGTAAGTGGAGAAAAATTTTTCACGCACCAAAAATGAACACCAAACTTTTGTTACCCATGTTTGGGAAATTCAATTTGTACAACCCCTAATAGCTTGGTGGAATTTTATATGAAAGAGATTTCTAATTGATCCTAACATGTTTTAAATGTGGTGGATATACATCCCAGAAACATGTTGAAGATGCTAATGACCTAATGATCCAAAACTTTCAAGGAGTACAAAAAGTTGAATTCTCAAGCTAACGTGTGAACTAGAGCCTAACAACCCACTTTTGGCCTATTTTACAAAAAAGCAGACCTAACAATCATAGATCATCGTGGCTGTTTTGAACGATTAATGATGTGTAACGGCTATAATTTTAGTTAGAATGACTTATGGTTTGGGAGTCAACACTAAGATAGAAATGCCTCCCCTCTCTTCCTATGATTGTGAAACCCAAAATAAATAAAAAAGCTAAAAGAGTTTACAAACCTCAAAAAATCGCAGATACTTTCCGGAATTATTTCTCTCTGCATTTGTGCATTTCCATTTTGGGATGTTCAATTTTCTTTCTAATCCAAACTTGAGTTTTCACTCTCCCATTTCTGTGGTAAACTAAAAAGATAAGGCATATTGATCACACCACAAAATAAAAATTTTAGAGTTTATGTATGCAAAAAAATTTGAAAACAATAATAAATGTTACTGAAGAAATTTTTTTCACTCACAAAAAATGAACAGGAAAGTTTTGCTACCCATGTTTGGGAAATTCCACTAGTACAAACCCTATTAGCTTGGTGGAATTTTATAAGAAAGAGATTTCTAATTGATCCTAACATGTTTTAAATGTGGTGGATATACATCCTAGAAACATGTTGAAGATGCTAATGACCTAATGATCCAAAACTTTCAAGGAGTACAAAAAGTTGAATTCTCAAGCTAACGTGTGAACCAGAGCCTAACAACCCACTTTTGGCCTATTTTACATAAAAGCAGACCTAACAATCATAGATCATCGTGGCTATTTTGAACGATTAATGATGTGTAATGGCTATAATTTTAGTTAGAAATGACTTATGGTTTGGGAGTCAACACTTAGATAAAAATGCCTCCCCCCTCTTCTGATGATTGCGAAACCCAAAATATATCAATAAACTAAAAGAGTTTACAATCCTTAAAAAATCACAAATACTTTTTGGAATTATCTCTGTCAGCATTTGTGCATTTCCATTTTGGATGTTGAATTTTTTTTCTAATCCAAACTTGAGTTTTCACTCTCCGATTTTTATCTTAAACAAAAAAGATTAGGCAAATAGATCATACAAAAAAATGAAAATTTTAGAGTTAATGTATGCAAAAATATTTGAAAACATTAATAAATGTAAGTGGAGAAAATTTTTTCACGCACCAAAAACGAACACCAAAGTTTTGTTACCCATCTTTGGGAAATTCTACTAGCACAACCCCTAATAGCTTGGTGGAATTTTCTAAGAAAGAGATTTCTAATTCATCCTAACATGTTTTAAATGTGGTGGATATGCATGCCAGAGACATGTTGAAGATGCTAATGACCTAATGATCCAAAAATTTTAAGGTGTAGAAAAAGTTGAATACCCAACAACCCAGTTTTTGCCTATTTTACAAAAAGCGGACCTGACAATCGTAGATCATCGTGAATGTTTTGATCGATTAATGATGTGTAGCGGCTAAAATTTTAGTTATAAAATACTTATGGTTTGGGAGTCAACACTTAGATAAAAATGCCTCCCCCCTTTTCTAATGATTGCATAACCCAAAATATAAAAAATACTAACCGAGGTTACAATCCTTAAAAAATCACAGATACTTTTTGGAATTATCTCTCTCAGCATTTGCACATTTCCATTTTGGATGTTCAATTTTTTTTTTAATCCAAACTTGAGTTTTCACTCTCCCATATTTGTCATAAACAAACACGATAAGGCAATTAGATCACACAACAACATGAAAATTTTAGAGTTTATGTATGCAAAAAAAATTGAAAACAATAATAAATGTAAGTGAAGAAAGTTTTTTCACGCACCAAAAATGAACCCCAAAGTTTTATTACCTATATTTTGGAAATTCCACTAGTACAACTCCGAATAGCTTTGTGGAATTTTATAAGAAAGAGATTTCTAATTGATCCCATCATGTGTAAAACGTGGTGGATATGCCTGCCAGAAATATGTTGAAGATGCTCATGACCTAACGATCCAAAAATTTCAAGGAGTACAAAAAGTTGAATTCTCAAGTTAATGTGTGAACCAGAGCCCAACAACCCACTTTTTTCCTATTTTACAAAAAGCGGACCTAACAATCATAGATCATCGTGAATGTTTCGATCGATTAATGGTGTGTAACGGCTACAATTTTTGTTAGAAATGACTTATGGTTTGGGAGTCAACACTTACATAAAAATGCCTCCCCCCTCTTCCGATGATTGCGAAACCCAAAATATATAAAAAAAACCTAAAAGTGTTAAAAATCCTTAAAAAATCACAGATACTTTTTGGAATTATCTCTCTCAGCATTTGTTCATATCCATTTTGGATGTTCAATTTTTTTTCTAATCGAAACTTGAGTTTTCACTCTCCCATTTTTGTCATTAACAAAAAAGATCAAGCAAATAGATCACACAAAACAAAATGAAAATTTTAGAGTTTATGTATGCAAAAAAAATTGAAAAAGAAATTAAATGTAAGTGAAGAAACTTTTTTCACGCACCAAAACTGAACACCAAAGTTTTATTACCCATGTTCGGGAAATTCCACTAGTACAACCCCTAATAGCTTAGTGGAATTTTTTAACAAAGAGATTTCTAGTTGACCCTAACATGATTTAAATGTGGTGGATATGCATGCCAGAAACATGTTGAAGATGCTAATGACCTAATGATCCAAAAATTTCTAGGAGTAGAAAAAGTTGAATTCTCAAGTTAACGTGTGCACCATAGCCGAACAACCCACTTTTTGCCTATTTTGCAAAGAGTGGAAATGACAATCATAGATCATCGTGAATGTTTTGATCGATTAATGATGTGTAATAGCTATAATTTTTGTTAGAAATGACTTATGGTTTGGGAGTCAACACTTAGATAAAAATGCCTCCCCCCCCCTCTTCCGATGATTGCAAAATCCTAAATATATGAAAAAAACTAAAAGAGTCTACAATCCTTAAAAAATCACAGATACTTTTATGAATTATCTCTATCAACATTTGTGCATTTCCATTTTGGATGTTCAATTTTTTTTCTAATCCAAACTAGAGTGAAGAAAATATGGCAAATAGATCACACAACAAAAAGAAAATTTTAGAGTTTATGTATGTAAAAAAATTTGAAAACAATGATAAATGTAAGTGAAGAAAATTTTTTCACGCACCAAAAATGAACACCAAAGTTTTGTTACCCATGTTTGGGAAATTCCACTGGTACAACCCCTAATTGATTGGTGGAATTTTATAAGAAAGAGATTTCTACTTGATCATAACATGTTTTAAATGTGGTGTATATGCATGCCAAAAACATGTTGAAGATGCTAATGACCTAATGATCAAAAAATTTCAAGGAGTAGAAAAGTTGAATTCTCATGTTAACGTGTGGACCACAGCCCATCAAACCACTTTTTGCCTATTTTACAAAAAGGGGACCTAACAATCATAGATCATCGTGAATGTTTTGTTCAATTAATGATGTGTAATGGCTATAATTTTAGTTTGAAATGACTAATGGTTTGGGAGTCAACACTTAGATAAAAATGCGTCCCCCCACTTCCGATGATTTCGAAACTGTAAATATATAAAAAAAACTAAAAGAGTTTCCAATCCTTAAAAAATCACAGATACTTATTGGAATTATCTGTCTCAGCAATTGTGCATTTCCATCTTAGATGTTCAATTTTTTTCTAATCCAAACTTGAGTTTTCACTCTACCTTTTTTGTCGTAAACAAAAAAGATAAGGCAAATAGATCACACAACAAAATGAAAATTTTAGAGTTTATGCATGCAAAAAAATATGAAAACAATAATAAATGTAAGTGAAGAAACTTTTTTTACACCAATAATGAACACCAAAGTTTGGTTACCTATGTTTTGGAAATTCCACTAGTACCACCCCTAATAGCTTGGTGGAATTTTATAAGAAAGAGATTTCTAATTGATCCTAACATGTTTTAAATGTGGTGGTTATGCATGCAAAAAACATGTTGAAGATGCTAATGTCCTCATGATCCTAAATTTCATGTAGAAAAAGTTGAATTCTAAAGTTAATGTGTGAACCAGAGCCCAACAACCCACTTTTTGCCTATTTTACAAAAAGCGGACCTAACAATAATAGATTTCATGAATGTTTTGATCGATTAATGATGTGTAACGGCTATAATTTTAGTTAGAAATGACATATGGTTAGTGATTCAACACTTAGATAAAAATGCCTTCCCCTCTTCCTTTGATTGCGAAACCCAAAATATATAAAAAAAAAACAAAAAGAGTTTACAATCTTTAAACAATCACAAATACTATTTGGAATTATCTCTCTTAGCATTTGTGCATTTCCATTTTGGATGTTCAATTTTTTTTCTAATCCAAACTTGAGTTTTCACTCTACCATTTTTGTCGTAAACAAAAAAGATAAGGCAAATAGATAAAAAAAATGAAAATTTTAGAGTTTATGTATGCAAAAAAATTTGAAAACAATATTAAATGTAAGTGAAGAAAATTATTTCAAGCACCAAAAATGAACACCAAAGTTTTGTTACCCATGTTTGGGAAATTCTACTAGTACAACCCTAATAGCTTGGAGGAATTTTATAAGAAAGTGATTTCTAATCAATCCTAACATATTTTAAATGTGGTGGATATGTATACCAGAAACAAATTGAAGATGCTAATGACCTAATGATCCAAAAATTTCAAACAGTAGAAAAAGTTGAATTCTCAAGTTAACGTGTGGACTACAACCCAACAACTAACTTTTTGCCTATTTTACAGAAAGCGGACCTAACAATCATAGATCATCGTGAATGTTTTGATCGATTAATGATGTGTAATGGCTATAATTTTATTTAGAAATGACTCATGGTTTCGGAGTCAACACTTAGATAAAAATGCCTCCCTCCTCTTCGGATGTTTGCGAAACCCAAAATATATAAAAAAAACTAAAAGAGCTTACTATCCTTAAAAAATTCACAGATACTTTTTGCAATTATCTCTCTCAGTATTTGTACATTTCCATTTTGGATATTCATTTTTTTTTCTAATCCAAACTTGAGTTTTCACTCTCTTATATTTGTTGTAAACAAAAACGATAAGGCAAATAGATCACACGACAAAATGAAAATTTTAGAGTTTATGTATGCAAAAAAATTTGAAAACAATAATAAATGTAAGTGAAGATAAATTTTTCACCCACCAAAAATGAACACCAAAGTTTTGTTACCCATGTTTTGGAAATTCCACTAGTACAACCCCTAATAGATTGGTGGAATTTTATAAGAAAGAGATTTCTAATTGATCCGAACATGTTTTAAATGTGGTTAGATAAGCATGCCAGAAACATGTTGAAGATGCTAATGACCTAATGATCAAAAAAATTCAAGGAGTAGAAAAGGTTGAATTCTCAAGTTAACTTGTGGACCAGAGCCCAACAATCCACTTTTTCCCAATTTTACGAAAATTGGACCTAACAATCATAGATTATCGTGGATGTTTTGAACGATTAATGAAGTGTAACGGCTATAATTTTAGTTAGAAATGACATATGGTTTGGGACTCAACACTTAGGTAAAAATGCCTCCCCCTCTTCCGATGATTGTGAAACCCAAAATATAAAAAAAAAAAACTAAAAGTATTTACAGTCCTTAAAAAATCACAGATACTTTTTGGAATTATCTCTCTTAGCATTTGTTTATTTCCATTTTGGATGTTCAATTTTTTTACTAATCGAAACTTGAGTTTTCACTCTCCCATTTTTGTCATAAAAAAAAAGATAAAGCAAATATATCACACAAAAACATGAAAATTTTAGAGTTTATGTATGCAAAAAAAATTGAAAACAATAATAAATGTAAGTGCAGAAATTTTTTTCATGCACCAAAAATAAACACCAAAGTTTTGTTTCCCATGTTTGGGAAATTCCACGAGTACAACCCCTAATAGCTTGGTGGAATTTTATAAAAAAGAGATTTCTAATTGACCCTAACATGATTTAAATGTGGTGGATATGCATGCCAGAAACATGTTGAAGATGCTAATGACCTAATGATCCAAAAATTTCAAGGAGTAGAAAAAGTAGAATTCTCAAGTTAACATGTGGAACAGAGCTGAACAACCCACTTTTTGCCTATTTTACAAACAACGGAAATAACAATCATAGATCATCGTGAATGTTTTGATCGAATAATGATGTATAACAGCTATAATTTTAGTTAGAAATGGCTTATGGTTTGGGAGTCAACACATAGATAAAAATGCCTCCCCCCTCTTCAAATGACTGTGAAACCCAAAATATATGAAAAAAAACTAAAAGAGTCAACAATCCTTAAAAAATCATAGATACTTTTAAGAATTATCTCTCTCAGCATTTGTGCATTTCCATTTTGGATGTTCAATTTTTTTGTAAACCAAACTAGAGTTTTCACTCTCCCATTTTTGTCGAAAACAAAAAAGATAAGGAAAATAGATCACACAACAAAAATAAAATTTTAGAGTTTATTTTAGCAAAAAAATTTGAAAAAAATAATAAACGTAAGTGAAGAAAATTTTTTCACGCACCAAAAATGAACACCAAAGTTATATTACTCATGTTTGGGAAATTCCACTAGTACAATCCCTAATAGCTTAGTAAAATTTTATAAGAAAGAGATTTCTACTTGATCATAACATGTTTTAAATGTGGTGGATATGCATGCCAGAAACATGTTGAAGATGCTAATAACCTAATGATCAAAAAATTTCAAGGAGTAGAAAAAGTTGAATTCTCAAGTTAACGTGTGGACAGGAGCCCATCAACCATCTTTTTGCCTATTTTAAAAAAAGAAAACCTAACAATTATGGATCATCGTGATTGTTTTGATCGATTAATGATGTGTAATGGCTATAATTTTAGTTAGAAATGACTTATGCTTTGGGTGTCAACACTTAGATAAAAATGCCTCCCCCCACTTCCGATGATTTCGAAACCCAAAATATATAAAAAAAAACAAAAAGAGTTTACAATCCTTAAAAAATCACAGATACTTATTGGAATTATCAGTCTCAGCAATTGTGCATTTCCATTTTGGATGTTCAATTTTTTTTCTAATCCAAACTTGAGCTTTCACTCTCCCATTTTTGTCGTAAACAAAGAAGATAAGGCAAATAGATCACACAACAAAATGAAAATTTTAGAGTTTATGTATGCAAAAAAATATGAAAACAATAATAAATGTAAGTGAAGAAACTTTTTTCATGCACCAAAAATGAACACCAAAGTTTTGTTACCCTTGTTTGGGAAATTCCACTAGTACAACCCCTAATTGCTTGGTGGAATTTATATGAAAGAGATTTCTAATTGATCCTAACATGTTTTAAATGTGGTGGATATGCATGCCAAAAACATGTTGAAGATGCTAATGACCTAATGATCCAAAAACTTCAAGGAGTAGAAAAAGTTGAATTCTAAAGCTAACGTGTGGACCAGAGCCCAACAACCCACTTTTTTCCTATTTTACAAAAAGTGGACCTAACAATAATAGATCATAAAGAATGTTTTGATCGATTAATGACGTGTAACGACTATAATTTTAGTTAGAAATGACTTACGGTTTGGGAGTCAACACTTAGATAAAAATGCCTCCCCCCACTTCCGATGATTGCGAAACCCAAAATATATAAAAAAAACTCAAAGAGTTTACAATCCTTAAAAAATAACAGATACTTTTTGGAATTATCTCTCTCAGCATTTGTACATTTCCATTTTGGATGTTCAATTTTTTTTCTAATCCAAAGCAGAGTTTTAACTCACCCATTTTTGTCGTAAACAAAAACGATAAGACAAATAGAACACACAAAAAAATGAAAATTTTAGAGTTTATGTATTCAAAAAAATTTGAAAACTATAATAAATGTAAGTGAAGAAATTTTTTTCACGCACCAAAAATTAACACCAAAGTTTTGTTACCCATTTTTGGGAAATTCCACTAGTACAACCCCTATGGCTTGGTGGAATTTTATAAGAAAAAGATTTCTAATTGATCCTAACATGTTTTAATTGTGGTGGATATGCATGGCAGAAACATGTTGAAGATGCTAATGTCCTACTGATCCTAAAATTTCAAGGAGTAGAAAAAGTTGAATACTAAAGTTAACGTGTGGACCAGAGCCCAACAACCCACTTTTTGCTTATTTTACAAAAAGCGGACCTAACAATAATAGATCACCGTGAATGTTTTGATCGATTAATGATGTGTAACGGCTATAATTTTAGTTAGAAATGACTTATGGTTTTGGAGTCAACACTTAGATAAAATTGCCTCCCCCCTCTTCCGATGATTGCGAAGCCCAAAATATATAAAAAAAAAATAAAAGAGTTTACAATCCTTAAAAAATAACAGATACTTTTTGGAATTATCTCTTTTAGCATTTGTACATTTCCATTTTGGATGTTCAATTTTTTTTCTAATCCAAACTTGTGTTTTAACTCACCCATTTTTGTCGTAAACAAAAACGTTGAGGCAAATAGATCTCACAAAAAAATGAAAATTTTAGAGTTTATGTATCCAAAAAAATTTGAAAAAAATAATAAATGTAAGTATTTTTTTCACGCACCAAAAATGAACACCAAAGTTTTGTTTCCCATGTTTGGGAAATTCCACTAGTACAACCCCTAATCGCATGGTGGAATTTTATTGGAAAGATATTTCTAATTGACCCTAACATGTTTTAATTGTGGTGGATATGCATGACAGAAACATGTTGAAGATGCTAATGACCTAATAATCCAAAAATTTCAAGGAGCATAAAAAGTAGAATTCTCAAGTTAACGTTGGACCAGAGCCCAACAACCCACATTTTGCCTATTTTCCAAAAAGTGTATCTAACAATCATAGAACATCGTGAATGTTTTGAACGGTTAATGATGTGTAACGGCTATAATTTTAGTTAGAAATGACTTATGTTTTGGGAGTCAACACTTAGAAAAAAATACCTCCCCTCTTCCAATGATTGCGAAACCCAAAATATATAAAAAAAAACTAAAAGAGTTTACAATCCTTAAAAAATCACAGATACTATTTGGAATTATCTCTCACAGCATTTGTGCATTTCCATTTTGGATGTTCAATTTTTTTTCTAATCCAATCTTGAGTTTTCACTCTCCCATTTTTGTCGTAAACAAAAATGATAAGGCAAATAGATCACACAAAAAAATGAAAATTTTAGAGTTTATGTATGCAAAAAAAATTAAAAAAAATAATAAATGTAAATGAAGAAAAAATTTTCACGCACCAAAAATGAACACCAAAGTTTTGTTACTCATGTTTGGGAAATTCCACTAGTACAATCCCTAATAGCTAGGTGGAATTTTATAAGAAAGAGATTTCTAATTAATCCTAACATGTTTTACATGTGGTGGATATGCATACCAGAAACATGTTGAAGAGGCCAATGACCTAATGATCCAAAAATTTCAAAGAGTATAAAAAGTAGAATTCTAAAGTTAACATGTGGGCCAGAGCCCAACAATCCACTTTTTGCCTATATTACAAAAAGCAGACCTAACAATCATAGATCATCGTGAATATTTTAAACAATTAATGATGTATAACGGCTATAATTTTAGTTAGATATTACATATGATTAGGGAGTCAACACTTAGATAAAAATGCCTTCCCTCTTCCTATGATTGCAAAACCCAAAATATATAAAAAAAATAAAAGGGTTTACAATACTTAAAAAATCAAAGATACTATTTGGAATTATCTCTCTCAGCATTTGTGCATTTCCATTTTGGATGTTCAATTTTTTTTCTAATCCAAACTTGAGTTTTCACTCTCCCATTTTTGTCGTAAACAAAAACGATAAGGCAAATAGATCAAACTACAAAAATGAAAATTTTAGAGTTTATGTATGCAAAAAAATTTGAAAACAATAATAAATGTAAGTGAAGAAAATTTTTTCAAGAACCAAAAATGAACACCAAAGTTTTAATACGCATGTTTGGGAAATTCCACTAGTACAAGCCCTAATAGCTTGGAGGAATTTTATAAGAAAGGGATTTCTAATTAATCCTAACATGTTTTAAATGTGGTGGATATGCATGCGAGAAACATGTTGAAGGTGCTAAGACCTAATAATCAAAAAATTTCAAGGAGTAGAAAAAGTTGAATTCTCAATATAACGTGTGGACCACAACCCAACAACCCACTTTTTACCTATTATACAAAAAGCGGACCAAACAATCATTGATCATCGTGAATGTTTAGTTCAATTAATGATGTGTAATGGCTATAATTTTAGTTAAAAATGACATATGGTTTGGGAGACAACACTTAGATAAAAATGCCTCCCTCCTCTTCCGTTGATTGCGAAACCCAAAATGTATTAAAAAAAACTAAAAGAGTTTACAATCGTTAAAAAATCACAGATACTATTTGGAATTATCTCTCTCAGCATTTGTGCATTTCCATTTTGGATGTTCAATTTTTTTTCTAATCCAAACTTGAGTTTTCACTCTCCCATTTTTGTCGTAAACAAAAACGATAAGGCAAATAGATCACACATCAAAATGAAAATTTTAGAGTTTATGTATGCAAAAAAATTTGAAAACAATAATATATGTAAATGAAGAAAAAAATTTCATGCACCAAAAATGAACACCAAAGTTTTGTTACCCATGTTTGGGAAATTCCACTAGTACAACCCCTAATAGCTTGGTGGAATTTTATAAGAAAGAGAATTCTAATTCATCCAAAAATGTTTTAAATGTGGTGGATATGCATGCCAGAAACATGTTGAAGATGTTGAAGACCTAATGATCCAAAAATTTCAAGGAGTAGAAAAATTTGAATTCACAAGTTAACGTGTGGACTATAGCCTAACAACCCACTTTTTGCCTATTTTACAAAAAGCGGACCTAACAATAATAGATCATCGTGAATGTTTTGATCGATTAAGGATGTGTAACGGCTATAATTTTAGTTAGAAATGACTTATGGTTTGGGAGTCAACACTTAGATAAAAAAGCCTCCCTCCTCTTCCGATGATTGTGAAACCCAAAATATATAAAAAAAACAAATAGAGTTTACAATCGATAAAAAATCACAGATACTTTTTAGAATTATCTCTCTCAGCATTTGTGCTTTTCCATTCTGGATGTTCAATTTTTTTTCTAATCCAAACTTAAGTTTTCACTCTCCCATTTTTGTCGTAAACAAAAAAGATAAAGCAAATAGATCACACAACAAAATGAAAATTTTAGAGTTTAAGTATGCAAAAAAATTTGAAAACAATAATTAATGAAAGTGAATTTTTTTTTTCACGCACCATAAATTAACACCAAATTTTTGTAACCCATGTTTGGGAAATTCCACTAGTATAACACCTAATTGCTTGGTGGAATTTTATAAGAAAGAGATTTCTCATTGATCCTAACATGTTTTAAATGTGGTACATATGCATGCCAGAAACAAGTTGAAGATGCTAATGATCTAATGATCCAAAAAGTTCAAGGAGTAGAAAAATTTGAATTCTCAAGTTAACGTGTGGACGAGAGCCTAACAACCCACTTTTTTCCTATTTTACCAAAAGTGAACCTAACAATCATAGATCAACGTGAATTTTTTTATCGATAAATGAAGTATATCTGCTATAATTTTAGTTACAAATGACTTATGGTTTGGGAGTCAATACTCAGATAAAAATTCCACCCCCCTCTTCTGATGATTGTGAAACCAGAAACATATAAAAAAACTAAAAGAGTTTACAATCCTTATAAAATCACGGATACTTTTTGGAATTATCTCTCTAAGCTTTTGTGCATTTCCATTTTGGATGTTAAATTTTTTTTCTAATCCAAACTTGAGTTTTCACTTTCCCATTTTTGTCGTAAACAAAAAAGATAAAGCAAATAGATCTCACAACAAAATGAAAATTTTAGAATTTATGTATTCAAAAAAATTAAAATAATAATTAATGTAAGTGAAGAAAATTTTTTCACGCACCAAAAATAAACACCAAAGTACATGTTTGGGAAATTCCACTAGTACTACCCCTAATAGCTTGGTGGAATTTTATAAGATAGAGATTTCTAATTGATCCTAACATGTTTTAAATGTGGTGGATATGCATGCCAAAAACATGTTGAAGATGCTAATGACCTAATGATCCAAAAAGTTCAAGGAGTAGAAAAAGTTGAATTCTCAAGTTAACGTGTGGACCAGAACCCAACAACCCACTTTTAGCCATTTTTCCAAAAAGCGGACCTAACAATAATAGATGATTGTGAATGTTTTGATCGATTAATGATGTGTAACAGCTATAATTTTTGTCCGAAATGTCATATGGTTTGGGAGTCAACACATAGATAAAAAAGCCTCCCCCCTCTTCCGATGATTGCGAAAACCAAAATATATAAAAAAAACTAATAGAGTTTACAATCCTTAAAAAATCACAGATACTTTTTGGAATTATCTCTCTTCGCATTTGTTAATTTCCATTTTGGATGTTCAATTTTTTTTCTAATCCAAACTTGAGTTTTCACTCTCCCATTTTTGTCGTAAACAAAAAAGATAAGGCAAATAGATAACACAACAAAATGAAAATTTTAGAGTTGATGTATGCAAAAAAATTTTAAAACAATAATAATGTTAGTGAAGAAACTTTTCTCACTCACCAAAAATGAACACCAAAGTTTTGTTACCCATGTTTGGGAAATTCCACTAGTACAACCCCTAATAGCTTGGTGGAATTTTATAACAAAGAGATTTCTAATTAATCCTAACATGTTTTTAATATGATGGATATGCATGCCAAAAACATGTTGAAGATGCAAATGACCTAATGATCCAAAACTTTCATTGAGTAGAAAAAATTGAATTCTAAAGTTAACGTGTGGACCAGAGCCCAACAACCCACTTTTTGCCTATTTTTCAAAAAGCGGACCTAACAATAATAGATCCTCGTGAATGTTTTGATCGATTAATGATGTGTAACGGCTATAATTTCAGTTAGAAATGACTTATGAGTTGGGAGACAACACATAGATAAAAATGCCTCCCCCCTCATCCGTTGACTTCGAAACCCAAAACATATAAAAAAACTAATAGAGTTTACAATCCTTAAAAAATAACATATACTTTTTGGAATTATTTCTCGCAGCATTTGTACATTTCAATTTTGGATGTTCAATTTTTTTTCTAATCCAAACTTGAGTTTTAACTCACCCATTTTTGTCGTAAACAAAAAAGAGAAGGCAAATAGATCACACAACAAAATGAAAATTTTAGGGTTTATGTATGCAAAAAATTTTGAAAAAAATAATAAATGTATATGAAGAAAACATTTTCACGCACCAAAAATTAACACCAAAGTTTTGTTACCCATTTTGGAGAAATTGCATTAGTACAACCCCTAATAGCTTGGTGGAAATTTATAAGAAAGAGATTTCTAATTGATCTTAACATGGTTTAAATGTGGTGGTTATGCATGCCAGAAACATGTTGAAGATGCTAATGTCGTAACGATCCTAAAATTTCAAGGAGTAGAAAAAGTTGAATTCTAAAGTTAACGTGTGGACCAAAGCCCAACAACCACTTTTTGCATATTTTACAAAAAGCAGACCTAACAATAATAGATCATTGTGAATGTTTTGATCGATTAATGATGTGTAATGGCTATAATTTTAGTTAGAAATGACTTTTGGTTTGGGAGTCATCAGTTAGATAAAAATGCCTCCCCCCTCTTCCGATGATTGCGAAACCCAAAATATATAAAAAAAACTAAAAGAGTTTACAATCCTTAGAAAAAATAACATATAGTTTTCTAAAATATCTCTCTCAGCATTTGTACATTTCCATTTTGGATATTCAAATTTTTTCCAATCCAAACTTTAGTTTTAACTCACCCATTTTGGTTGTAAACAAAAACGATAAGGCAAATAGATCACACAACAAAATGAAAATTTTAGAGTTTATGTATGCAAAAAAAATTGAAAACAATAATAAATGTAAGTGAAGAAAAAATTTTCATGTACCAAAAAAGAACACCAATGTTTTGTTACCCATGTTATGGAAATTCCCCTAGTACAACCCCTAATAGCTTGGGGGAATTTTATAAGAAAGAGATTTCTAATTGATCCTATCATGTTTTAAATGTGGTGGATATACATGCCAGAAACATGTTGAAGATGCTAATGACCTAATAATCCAAACATTTCAAGGAGTAGAAAAAGAAGAATTCTCAAGTTAACGTGTGGACCAGAGCCCAACAACCCACTTTTTGCCTATTTTACGAAAAGTGGACCTAACAATCATAGATCATCGTGAATGTTTTGAACTGTTAATAATGTGTAAGAACTACAATTTTAGTTAGAAATGACATATGGTTTGGGAGTCAACACTTAGATAAAAATGCCTCCCCCTCTTCCGCTGATTGCGAAAACCAAAATATATAAAACAAAACTAAAAGAGTTTAAAATCCTTAAAAAATCAAAGATACAATTTGCAATTATCTCACTCAATATTTGTGCAATTCAATTTTGGATGTTCAATTTTGTTTCTAATCCAAACTTGAGTTTTCACTCTCCATTTTCTTCGTAAACAAAAATGATAAGGCAAATTGATCACACAACAAAATGAAAATTTTAGAGTTTATGTATGCAAAAAAATTTGAAAACAATAATAAATGTAAGTGAAGAAAATTTTTTCACGCACCAAAAATGTACACCAAAGTTTTGTTCCCCATGTTTGGGAAATTCCACTAGTACAACCCCTATTAGCTTTGTTAAATTTTATAAGAAAAAGATTTCTAATTGATCCTAACTTGTTTTAAATGAGGTGGATATGCATGCTAGAAACATGTTGAAGATGCTAATGACCTAATGATCCAAAATTTCCAAGGTGTAGAAATAGTTGAATTCTCAATTTAACGTGGGGACCACACAGCCCAACAACCCACTTTTTGCCTATTTTACAAAAAGCGGACCTCACAATCATAGATCATCGTGAATGTTTTGATCAATTAATGATGTATAATGTCTATAATTTTAGTTAGAAATGACTTATGGTGTGGGAGTCAACACTTAGATAAAAATGCCTCCCTCCTCTTCCGATGATCGCGAAACCCAAAATATATAAAAAAAAACTAAAAGAGTTTACAATCCATTAAAAATCACAGATACTTTTTGGAATTATCTCTTTATGTTATTGAATTTTTTTCTAATCCAACTTGAGTTTTCACTCTGCCATATTTGTCATAAACAAAAACGATAAGGCAAATAGATCACACATCAAAATGAAAATTTAAGAGTTTATGTATTTAAAAAATTATAAAATAATAATAAATGTAAATCAAGAAAATTTTTTCACGCACCAAAAAAGAACACCAAAGTTTTGTTACCCTTGTTTGGGAAATTCCACTAGTACAACCCCTAATAGCTTCGTGGAATTTTATAAGAAAGAGATTTCTAATAGATCCTAACATGTTTTAAATGTGGTGGATATGCAAGCCAGAAACATGTTGAAGATGCTAATGAACTAATGATCCAAAAATTTCAAGGAGTAGAAAAAGTTGAATTCTCAAGTAAATGTGTGGACCAGAGCCTAACAACCCACTTTTTGCCTATTTTACAAAAACCAAACCTAACAATCCTAGATCATCGTGAATGTTTTGATCGATTAATGATGTGTAACGGCTATAATTTTAGTTAGAAATGACTTATGGTTTGGGATTCAATACTCAGATAAAAATTCCACCCCCCTCTTCCGATAATTATGAAACCCAAAATATATAAAAAAATAAAAAAGTTTACAATCCTTATAAAACCATTGATACTTTTTGGAATCATCTCTTTAAGCTTTTGTGTATTTCCATTTTGGATGTTAATTTTTTTTTCAAATCCAAACAAGAGTTTTCACGTCCCCTTTTTTGTCATAAACAAAAAAGATTTGGCAAATAGATCACACTACAAAATGAAAATTTTAGAGTTTATGTATGCAAAAAAATTTGAAAACAATAATAGATGTAAGGGAAGAAAATTTTTCACTCACCAATGTTTTGTTACACATGTCTGGGAAATTCCAATAGTATAACCCCTAATAGCTTGGTGGAATTTTATAAGATAGAGATTTCTAATTGATCCAAACATGTTTTAAATGTGGTGGATAGACATGCCAGAAACATGTTGAACATGCTAATGACCTAATGATCCAAAAATTTCAAGGAGTAGAAAAAGTTGAATTCTCAAGTTAACGTCAAGAGCCCAACAACACTCTTTTTGCCTATTTTACAAAAAGCGGACCTAACAATAATAGATCATTGTGAATGTTTTGATCGATTAATGATGTGTAACGGCTAAAATTTTAGTTAGAAATGACTTATGGTTTGGGAGTCAACACTTAGATAAAAAAGCCTCCCCCCTCTTCCGATGATTGCGAAACCCAAATAATATAAAAAAAAAAAAGAGTTTACAATCCTTAAAAAATCGCAGATACTTTTTGGAATTTAATCTCTCAACATTTGTGCTTTTACATTTTAGTTGTTCAATTTTTTTTCTAATCCAAACTTGAGTTTTCACTCTCCCATTTTTTTCGTAAACAAAAAAGATAAGGCAAATAAATCACACAACAAAATGAAAATTTTAGAGCTTATGTTTGCAAAAAAAATTTAAAACAATAATAAATGTAAGTGAAGAAACTTTTTTCACTCACCAAAAATGAACACCAAGAGATTTCTAATTGATGGATATGCATGTCAGAAACATGTTTTTAATGTGATGGATATGCATGCCAAAAACATGTTGAAGATGCAAATGACCTAATGATCCAAAAATTTCATTGAGTAGAAAAAGTTGAATTCTAAAGTTAAAGTGTGGACCAGAGCCCAACAACCCACTTTTTCCCTATTTTACAAAAAGCGGACCTAACAATAATAGATCATCGTGAATATTTTGATCGATTAATGATGTGTAACGGCTATAATTTCAGTTAGAAATGACTTATGGGTTGGGAGTCAACACATAGATAAAATTGCCTCCCCCCTCTTCCGATGATTGCGAAACCCAAAATTTATAAAAAAAACTAATAGAGTTTACAATCCTTAAAAAATAACAGATACTTTTTGGAATTATTTCTCGCAGCATTTGTACATTTCATTTTGGATGTTCAATTTTTTTTCTAATCCAAACTTCAAATTTAACTAACCCATTTTTGTTGTAAACAAAAAAGATAAGGCAAATAGATCACACAACAAGATGAAAATTTTAGGGTTTATGTATGCAAAAATTTTTGAAAACAATAATAAATGTATATGAAGAAAAAATTTTCACGCACCAAAAATTAACACCAAAGTTTTGTTACCCATGTTGGGGAAATTCTACTAGTACAACCTCTAATAGCTTGGAGGAATTTTATAAGAAAGAGATTTCTAATAGATCCTAACTTGTTTTAAATGAGGTGGATATGCATGCCAGAAACATGTTGAAGATGCTAATATCGTAATGATCCTAAAATTTCAAGGAGTAGAAAAAGTTGAATTCTAAAGTTAACGTGTGGACCAAAGCCCAACAACCACTTTTTGCATATCTTACAAAAAGCAGACCTAACAATAATAGATCATTGTGAATGTTTTGATCGATTAATGATGTGTAACGGCTATAATTTTAGTTAGAAATGACTTATGGTTTGGGAGTCAACACTTAGATAAAAATGCCTCCCCCCTCTTCCGATGATTGTGAAACCCAAAATATATAAAAAAAACTAAAAGAGTTTACAATCCTTAGAAAAATAACATATACTTTTCTGAATTATCTCTCTCAGCATTTGTACATTTCCATTTTGGATATTCAATTTTTTTTTCTAATCCAAACTTTAGTTTTAACTCACCCATTTTCGTTGTCAACAAAAACGATAAGGCAAATAGATAACAAACCAAAATGAAAATTTTAGAGTTTATGTTTGCAAAAAAAATTGAAAACAGTAATAAATGTAAGAGAGGAAAAAATTTTCACGCACCAAAAATGAACACCAAAGTTTTGTTACCCATGTTTGGGAAATTCCACTAGTACAACCCCTAATAGCTTGGGGAAATTTTATAAGAAAGAGATTTCTAATTGATCCTATCATGTTTTAAATGTGGTGGATATACATGCTAGAAACATGTTGAAGATGCTAATGACCTAATAATCCAAACATTTCAAGGAGTAGAAAAAGTTGAATTCTCAAGTTAACGTGTGGACCAGAGCCAAACAACCCACTTTTTGCCTATTTTATGAAAAGCAGTCCTAACAATCATAGATCATCGTGAATGTTTTGAACTATTAATAATGTGTAAAAACTATAATTTTAGTTAAAAATGACATATGGTTTGGGAGTCAACACTTAGATAAAAATGCCTCCCCCTCTTCTGCTGATTGCGAAAACCAAAATATATTAAAAAAAACTAAAAGAGTTTACAATCCTTAAAAAATCAAAGATACAATTTGGAATTATCTCTCTCAATATTTGTGCATTTCAATTTTTTTTCTAATCCAAACTTGAGTTTTCAATCTCCCATTTTTTTTCGTAAACAAAAATGATAAGCCAAATAGATCACACAACCAAATGAAAATTTTAGAGTTTATGTATGAAAAAAAATTTGAAAACAACAATAAATGTAAGTCAAGAAAATTTTTTCAGGCACCAAAAATGTACACCAAAGTTTTGTTCCCCATGTTTGGGAAATTCCACTAGTACAACCCCTATTAGCTTGGTGGAATTTTATAAGAAAGAGATTTCTAATTGATCCTAACATGTTTTAAATGAGGTGGATATGCGTGCCAGAAACATGTTGAAGATACTAATGACCTAATGATCCAAAAATTTCAAGGTGTAGAAATAGTTGAATTCTCAATTTAACGTGTGGACCACAGCCCAACAACCCACTTTTTGCTTATTTTACAAAAAGCGGACCTCACAATCACAGATCATCGTGAATGTTTTGATCAATTAATGATGTATAACGTCTATAATTTTAGTTAGAAATGACTTTTGGTGTGGGAGTCAACACTTAGATAAAAATGCCTCCCTCCTCTTCCGATGATTGCGAAACCCAAAATATATAAAAAAAAACTAAAAGAGTTTAAAATCCATAAAAAATCACAGATACTTTTTGGAATTATCTCTTTAGGATATTCAATTTTTTCTAATCCAAACTTGAGTTTTCACTTTCCCATATTTGTCGTAAAGAAAAACGATATGGCAAATAGATCACACATCAAAATGAAAATGTTAGAGTTTATGTATTGAAACAAATTTGAAAATAATAATAAATGTAAATCAAGAAAATTTTTTAAAACGCACCAAAAAAGAGCATCAAAGTTTTGTTACCCTTGTTTGGGAAATTCCACTAGTACAACCCCTAATAGCTTCATGGAATTTTATAAGAAAGAGATTTCTAATAGATCTTAACATGTTTTAAATGTGGTGGATATGCATGCCAGAAAACATGTTGAACATGCTAATGACCTAATGATCCAAAAATTTCAAGGAGTAGAAAAAGTTGAATTCTAAAGTTAACGTCCAGAGCCCAACAACCCTTTTTTTGCCCATTTTACAAAAAGCGGACCTAACAATAATAGATCATTGCGAATGTTTTGATCGATTAATGATGTGTAACGGCTAAAATTTTAGTTAGAAATGACTTATGGTTTGGAAGTCAACACTTAGATAAAAAAGCCTCCCCCCTCTTCCGATGAATGTGAAACCCAAATAATATTAAAAAAACAAAAAGTGTTTACAATCATTAAAAAAGTGCAGATACTTTTTGGAATTTTCTCTTTCAACATTTGTGCTTTTACATTTTGAATGTTCAATTTTTTTCTAATCCAAACTTGAGTTTTCACTCTCCCATTTTTGTTGTAAATAAAAAAGATAAAGCAAATAGATCACACAACAAAATGAAAATTTTAGAGTTTATGTATGCAAAAAAATATGAAAACAATAATAAATGTAAGTGAAGAAAATTTTTTCACAAACCAAAAATGAACACCAAAGTTTTGTTACCCATGTTACGCAAATTCCACTAGTACAACCCCTAATAGCTTGGTGGAATTTTATAAGAAAGATATTTCTAATATATCCTAAAATGTTTTAAATGTGGTGGATATGCATGCCAGAAACATATTGAGGAGGCTAATGACCTAATGATGCAAAAATTTCATGGAGTAGAAAAAGTTGAATTCTCAAGTTAACATGTGGACCAAAACCCAACAACCCACTTTTTGCCTATTTGACAAAAAGCGGACCTAACAATTATAGATCATCGTGAATGTTTTGATCAATTAATGATGTGTAACTACTATAATTTTAGTTAGAAATGACTTATCGTTTGGGAGTCAACACTTAGATAAAAATGCCTCCCCCCTCTTCCGATGATTATGAAACCGAAAATATATAAAAAAAACTAAAAGTGTTTACAATCCTTAAAAAATCTCAGATACTTTTTGGAATTATCTTTCTAAACATTTGTGAATTTCCATTTTTGATGTTAACTTATTTTTCTAATCCAAACTTGAGTTTTAACTCTCCCATTTTTGTCGTAAACGAAAAAGATAAGGCAAATAGATCACACATAAAAATGAAAATTTTAGAGTTTATGAATGGAAAAAAATTTGAAAAAAATAATAAATGTAAGTGAATAAAAATTTTTCACACACCAAAAATGAACACCAAAGTTTTTTGACCCATGTTTGGGAAATTCCACTTGTACAACCCCTAATAGCTTGGGGGAATTTTACAAGAAAGAGATTTCCAATATATCCTAACATGTTTTATATGTGGTGGATAAGCATACCTGAAACATGTAGAAGATGCTTATGACCTAATGATCCAAAAATTTCAAGGAGTAGAAAAAGTTGAATTCTCAAGTTAAGGTGTGGACCACTGCCCAACAACCCTCTTTTTGCCTATTTTACAAAAAGCAGACCTAACAAACATTGATCATCGTGAATGTTGATATCAATTAATGATGTGTAACGGCTATAATTTTAGTTAGAAATTACTTATGGTTTGGGAGTCAACACTTAGATAAAAATGCCTCCCTCCTCTTCCGATGATTGCGAAACCCAAAATATTTAAAAAAAAACTAAAAGAGTTTACAAACCTTAAAAAATCACAGAAACTTTTTGGAATTATCTCTCTCCGCATTTGTACATTTCCATTTTGGATATTAAATTTTTTTTCTATTGCAAACTTGAGTTTTCACTCTCCCATATTTGTCCTAAACAAAAACAATAAGGCAAAAAGATCACACAACAAAATGAAAATTTTAGAGTTTATGTATGTAAAAAAATTTGAATGCAATAATAAATTTAAGTGAAGAAAATTTTTTCACGCACCATAAATGAACACCATAGTTTTGTTACCCATGTTTGGGAAATTCCACTAGTATAACACCGAATAGGTTGGTGGAATTTTATAAGAAAGAGATTTCTAATTGATCCTAACATGTTTTAAATGTGGTGGATATGCCTGCGAGAAACATGTTGAAGATGCTAATGACCTAATAATCTAAAAATTTCAAGGGGTAGAAAAATTGAATTCTCAAGTTAACATGTGGACCAGAGCCCAACAACCTATTTTTTGCTATTTTACAAAAAAGCGGACCAAACAATCAAAGATCATCATGAACGTTTTGAACAATTAATGATGTGTAACGGCAATAATTTAAGTTAGAAATGACATATGGTTTGGGAGTCAACACTTAGATAAAAATGCCTCCCCCTCTTCCGATGATTGCAAAACCCAAAATATATTAAAAAAAACTAAACGAGTTTGCAATCCTTAAAAAATCACAGATACTATTTGGAATTATCTCTCTCAGCATTTGTGCATTTCCAATTATGATATTCAATTTTTTTTCTAATCCAAACTTGAGTTTTCACTCTCCCATTTTTGTCGTAAACAAAAACGATAAGGCAAATAGATCACACAACAAAATGAAAATTTTAGAGTTTATCTATGCAAAAAAAATTTAAAAAAATAATAAATGTAAGTGAAGAAAATTTTTTCACCCACCAAAAATGAACACCAAAGTTTTGTTACCCATGTTTGGGAAATTCCACAAGTACAACCCTTAATAGCTTGGAGGAATTTTATAAGAAAGAGATTTCTAATTGATCCTAACATGTTTTAAATGTGGTGGATATGCATGCTAGAAACATGTTGAAGATGCTAATGACCTAATAATCCAAAATTTTCAAGGAGTTGAAAAAGTTGAATTCTCAAGTTAACGTGTGGACCAGAGCCCAACAACCCACTTTTTGCCTATTTTACGAAAAGCGGACCTAACAATGATAGATCATCATGAATGTTTTGAACGATTAATGAAGTGTAACAACTATAATTTTAGTTAAAAATGACATATGGTTTGGGAGTCAACACTTAGATAAAAATGCCTCCCTCTCTTCCACTAATTGCGAAAACCAAAATATATAAAAAAAAAACTAAAAGAGTTTACAATCATTAAAAAATCAAAGATACTATTTGGAGTTATCTCTCTCAATATTTGTGCATTTCCATTTTGGATGTTAAATTCTTTTTCTAATCCAAACTAGAGTTTTCACCCTCCCATTTTTGTCGTAATGAAAAACGATAAGGCAAATAGATCACACAAAAAAATGAAAATTTTAGAGTTTATGTATGCAAAAAATTTTCGAAACAATAATAAATGTAAGTGAAGAAAAATTTTTCACGCACCAAAAATGAACACCAAAGTTTTGTTACCCATGTTTGGGAAATTCCACTAGTACAACAACCCCTATTAGCTTGGAGGAATTTTATAAGAAAGAGATTTAGAATTGATCCTAACATGTTTTAAATGTGGTGGATATGCATGCCAGAAACATGTTGAAGATGCTAATGACCTAATGATCCAAAAATTTCAAGGAGTAGAAATAGTTGAATTCTCAATTTAATGTGTGGACCACAGCCCAACAACCCACTTTTTGCCTATTTTAAAAAAAGCGGACCTAACAATCATAGATCATCGTGAATGTTTTGATCAATTAATGATGTGTAATGGCCATAATTTTATTTAGAAATGACTTATGGTTTGGGAGTTAACACTTAGATAAAAATGCCTCCCTCCTCTTCCGAGGACTGTGAAACCCAAAAAATATAAAAAAAACTAAAAGAGTTTACAGTCCTTAAAAAATCATAGATACTTTTTGGAATTATCTCTCTCAGCATTTGTACTTTTCCATTTTGGATATTCAATTTTTTTTCTAATCCAAACTTGACTTTTCACTCTCCTGTATTTGTCGTAAAGAAAAACGATAAGGCAAATAGATCACACATCAAAATGAAAATTTTAGAGTTTATGTATTCTAAAAAATATGAAAATAATAATAAATGTAAATGAAGAAAATTTTTTAACGCACCAAAAATGAACACCAAAGTTTTGTTACCCCTGTTTGGGTAATTCCACTGGTACAACCCCTAATAGCTTGGTGGAATTTTATAAGAAAGAGATTTCTAATAGATCCTAACATATTTTAAATGTGGTGGATATGCATGCCAGTAACATGTTGAACATGCTAATGACCTAATAATCCAAAAATTTCAAGGAGTAGAAAAAGTTGAATTCTCAAGTTAA
This sequence comes from Aristolochia californica, assembly GCF_029961685.1. Classification (NCBI taxonomy): domain Eukaryota; kingdom Viridiplantae; phylum Streptophyta; class Magnoliopsida; order Piperales; family Aristolochiaceae; genus Aristolochia; species Aristolochia californica. Next base: position 33,473,988 of record NW_027182279.1, on the reverse strand, counting down.
TATGTGGACCAGAGCCCAACAACCCACTTTTTGCCCATTTTACAAAAAGTGGAACTAACAATCGTAGATCATCGTGAATGTTTTGAACGATTAATGATGTGTAACAACTATAATTTTCGTTAGAAATGACATATGGTTTGGGAGTCAACTCTTAGATAAAAATGCCTCCCCCTCTTCCGCTGATTGCGAAACCCAAAATAAATAAAAAAAGCTAAAAGAGTTTAAAATAATTAAAAAATAAAAGATACTATTTGGAATTATCTCTCTCAATATTTGTGCATTTCCAGTTTTTATGTTAATTTTTTTTCTAATCCAAACTTGAGTTTTCACTCTCCCTTTTTTGTCGTAAACAAAAAAGATAAGGCAAATAGGTCACACAACAAAATGAAAATTTTAGAGTTTATGTATGCAAAAAAATTTAAAAAAAATAATAAATATAAGTGAAGAAAATTTTTTAAGCACAAAAAATGAACAGCAAAGTTTTGTTATCCATGTTTGGGAAATTCCACTGGTAAGACACCTAATAGCTTGGTGGAATTTTATAAGAAAGAGATTTCTACTTGATACTAAAATGTTTTAAATGTGGTGGATATGCATGCCAAAAACATGTTGATGATGCCAATGACCTAAAGATCCAAAAATTTCAAAGAGTAGAAAAAGTAGAATGCTCAAGTTAACGTGTGGACCACAGCCCAACAACCCACTTTTTGTCTATTTTACAAAAAGCGGACCTAACAATCATAGATCATCGTGAATGTTTTGATCGATTAATGATGTGTAACGGCTATAATTTTAGTTAGAAATGATTTATGGTTTGGGAGACAACACTTAGATAAAAATGCCTCCCTCCTCTTCCGATGATTGCGAAACCCAAAATATATAAAAAAAAACTAAAAGAGTATACAATCCTTAAAAAATCAAAGAGACTTTTTGGATATTCAATTTTTTTTCTAATCCAAACTTGAGTTTTCACTCTCTTATATTTATCATAAACAAAAACGATAAGGCAAATAGATCACACAACAAAATAAAAATTTTAGAGTTTGTTTATGCAAAATAATTTGAAAACAAAAATAAATGTAAGTGAAGAAAATTTTTTCATGCACCAAAAATGAACACTAATGTTTTGTTAGCCATGTTTGGGAAATTCCACAACCCCTAATAGGTTGGAGGAATTTTATAAGAAAGAGATTTCTAATTGATCCTAACATGTTTTAAAATTGGTGGATATGCATGCCAGAAACATGTTGAAGATGCTAATGACCTAATAATCCAAAAATTTCAAGGACTCGAAAAAGTTGAATTCTCAAATTAACGTGTGGACCAGAGCCCAACAACCCACTTTTTACCTATTTTACGAAAAGTGGACCTAACAATCATAGATCATCATGAATGTTTTGAACGAATAAAGAAGTGTAACAACTATAATTTTAGTTACAAATGACATATGGTTTGGGAGTCAACACTTAGATAAAAATGCCTCCCTCTCTTCCACTGATTGCGAAAACCAAAATATATAAAAATAAACTAAAAGTGTTTACAAGCTTTAAAAAATCAAAGATACTATTTGAAATTATCTCTCTCAATATTTGTGCATTTCCATTTTTGATGTCCACTTTTTTCTCTAATCCAAACTTGAGTTTTCACTCTCCCATTTTTGTCGTAAACAAAAATGATAAGGCAAATAGATCACCCAACAAAGTGAAAAATTTAGAGTTTATGTATGCAAAAAAATTTGAAAACAATAATAAATGTATTTGATGAAACTTTTTTCTAGCACCAAAAATGAACTCAAAAGGTTTGTTACCCATGTTTGGGAAATTCCACTAGTACAACCCCTAATAGCTTGGTGGAATTTTATAAGAAAGTGATTTCTAATTGATCCTAACATGTTTTTAATGTGGTGAATATGCATGCCAGAAACATGTTGAAAATGCAAATGACCTAATGATCCAAAAATTTCAAGGAGTACAAAAAGTTGAATTCTCAAGTTAACATGTGGACCAGAGCCCAACAACCCACTTTTTGCCTATTTTACAAAAAGCGGACCTAACAATCATAGATCCTCGTGAATGTTTTGATCGATTAATGATGTGTAACGGCTATAATTCTCGTTAGAAATGACTTATTTTTTGGGAGTCAACACATCGATAAAAATGCCTCCCCCCTCTTCCGATGATTGCAAAACCCAAAATATATAAAAAAACCAAAAGAGTTTACAATCCTTAAAAAATAACAAATACTTTTTGGAATTATCTCTCTCAGCATTTGTACATTTCCATTTTGGATGTTCAATTTTTTTTCTAATCCAAACTTGAGTTTTAACTCACCTATTTTTGTCGTTAACAAAAAAGATAAGGCAAATTGATCACACAACAAAACGAAAATTTTAGAGTTTATGTATGCAAAAAATTTATAAAATAGTAATAAATGTAAGTGAAGAAAAAATTTTCACACACCAAAAATAAACGCCAAAGTTTTGTTACCCATGTTTGGGAAATTCCACTAGTACAACCCCTAATAGCTTGGTGGAATTTTATTAGAAAGAGATTTCTAATATATCCCAACATGTTTTAAATGTGGTGGATATACATGCAAGAAACATGTTGAAGATGCTATGACCTAATGATCCAAATATTTCAAGGAGTAGAAAAGGTTGAACTCTCAAATTAACCTGTGGACAAGAGCCTAACAACCCACTTTTTCCTATTTTACAAAAAGCGGACCAGACAATCATAGATCATCGTGAATGTTTTGATCGATTAATGATGTGTAACGACTATAATTTTGGTTAGCAATGACTTACGATTTGTGAGTCAACACTTAGGTAAAAGTGCCTCCCCCCTCTTCCGATGATTGCGAAACCCAAAATATATAAAAAAACTAAAAGAGTTTACAAGCCTTAACAAATACAAGATACTTTTTTGAATTATCTTTCTAAGCATTTGTGCATTTCCATTTTGGAAGTTCAATTTTTTTTCTAATCCAAACTTGAGTTTTCACTCTCCCATTTTTGTCGTAAACAAAAAAGATAACGGAAATAGATCACACAACAAACAGAAAATTTTAGAGTTTATGTAAGCAAAAAAATTTGAAAACAATAATAAATGTTTGTAAAGAAAAAAATTTCACGCACCAAAAATGAACACCAAAGTTTTGTTGCCCATGTTTGGGAAATTCCAATAGTACAACCCCTAATTGCTTGGTGGAATTTTATAAGAAAGAGATTTCTAATTGATCCTAACATGTTTTAAATGTGGTGGATATGCATGCCAGAAACTTGTTGAAGATGCTAATGTCCTAATCATCCAAAATTTTCAAGGAGTACTGAATTCTCATGTTAACGTGTGGACTAGAGCCTAACCACCCACTTTTTGCCTATTTTACAAAAAGCGGACCTAACAATCATAGATCATCGTGAATGTTTTGATGGATTAATGATGTGTAACGGCTATAATTTTAGTTAGAAATGACTTATGCTTTAGGAGTCAACACTTAGATAAAAATGCCTCCCCCCACTTCCTATGATTGTGAAACCAAAAATATAAAAAAAATCTAAAAGAGTTTACAATCCTTAAAAAATCATTGATACTTTTTGGAATTGTCACTCTCAGCATTTGTGCATTTCCATTTTAGATCTTCATTTTTTTTTCTAAACCAAACTTGAGTTTTCACTTTCCCATTTTTGTCGTCAACACAAAAGATAAGACAAATAGATCAGACAACAAAATGAAAATTTTAGAGATTAAGTATGAAAAAAAAATTTTAAAAATAATAAATGTAAGTGAAGAAAATTTTTTCACACACCAAAAATGAACACAAAAGTTTTGTTACCCATGTTTGGGAAATTCCACTAGTACAACCCCTTAAAGCTTGGTGGAATTTTATAAGAAAGAGATTTCTAACTGATCCAAACATGTTTTAAATGTGGTGGATATTCATGCTAGAAACATGTTGAAGATGCTAATGACCTAATGATCCAAAAATCTCGAGTAGAAAAAGTTTAATTCTCAAATTAACGATTGGACGAGAGCCTAACAACCCACTTTTTCCTATTTTACAAAAAGCGGACCAGACAATCTTAGATCATCATGATTGTTTTGATCGATTAATGAGGTGTAACGGCTATAATTTCGGTTAGCAATGACTTATGGTTTGGGAGTCAACACTTAGATAAAAGTGCCTCCCCCCTCTTCCGATGATTGCGAAACCCAAAATATATACAAAAACTAAAAGAGTTTACAAGCCTTAAAAAATACAAGATACTTTTTTGAATTATCTCTCAAACCATTTGTGCATTTCCATTTTGGAAGTTCAATTTTTTTTCTAATCCAAACTTGAATTTTCACTCTCCCATTTTTGTCGTAAACAAAAAAGATAAGGCAAATAGATCACACAACAAAAAGAAAATTTTAGATTTTATGTATGCAAAAAAATTTGAAAAAAATAATAAATGTAAGTGAAAAAAAAATTTCATGCACAAAAAATGAACACCTAAGTTTTGTTGCCAATGTTTGGGAAATTCCACTAGTACAACCCCTAATAGTTTGGTGGAATTTTATAAGAAATAGATTTCTAATTGATCCTAACATGTTTTAAATGTGGTGGATATGCATGCCAGAAACATGTTGAAGATGCTAATGACCTAATGATCTTTTTTTGCCTATTTTACAAAAGGCGGACCTAACAATCATAGATCTTCGTGAATGTTTTGATCTATTAATGATGTTTAACGGCTATAAGTTTTGTTAGAAATGACTTATGGTTTGGGAGTCAACACTTAGGTAAAAATGCCTCCCCCCTCTACCTATGATTGCGAAACCCAAAATATATAAAAAAACTAAAAGAATTTAAAGTCCATAAAAAGTCACATATATTTTTGGAATTATCTCCCTCAGCATTTGGGCATTTCCATTTTGGATGTTCAATTTTTTTTCTAATCCAAACTTGAGTTTTCACGCTCCCATTTTTGTCGTAAACAAAAAAGATAACGCAACTAGATCACACAACAAACTGAAAATTTAAAAGTTTATATATGCAAAACAAATTAAAAAAAAATTGTTGGTGAAGAAAAAAAATTTCACACACCAAAAATGAACACCAATAATTTTTGTTACCCATGTTTGGGAAATTCCACAAGTGCAACCCGTAATAGCTTGGTGGAATTTTATAAGAAAGAGATTTTAACTGATCCTAACATGTTTTAAATGTGGTGGATATGCATGCATGAAACATGTTGAAGATGCTAATCACCTAATGATCCAAAAATTTCAAGGAGTAGAAAAAGTTGAATTCTCAAATTAACATTTGCGCCAAGCCTAACAACCCAATTTTTCCTATTTTACAAAAAGCAGACCAGACAATCATAGATCATCGTGAATGTTTTGATCGATTAATGATGTGGAACGGCTATAATTTTAGTTAGCAATGACTTATGGTTTGGGAGTCAGCACTTAGATAAAAATGCCTCCCCCCTCTTCCGATGATTGCAAAATCCAAAATATATAAAAAACTAAAAGAGTTTACAATCATTAAAAAATCACATATACTTTTCTGAATTATCTCTCTAAGCATTTGTGCATTTCCATTTTGGATGTTCAATTTTTTTTTTGACCCAAACTTGAGTTTTCACTCTCGCTCTTTTTGTCGTGAACAAAAAAGATAAGGCAAACAGATCACACAACAAAAAGAAAATTTTAGAGTTTATGTATGCAAAAACATTTCAAAACAATAATAGACGTAAGTGAAGAAAATTGTTTCATGCACCAAAAATGAACACCAAAGTTTTGTTGCCCATATTTGGGAAATTCCACTAGTTCAACCCCTAATAGCTTGGTGGAATTTTAGAAGAAAAAGTTTTGTAATTGATCCTAACATGTTTTAAATGTGGGGGATATGCCCGCCAGAAACATGTTGAAGACTTTTATAACCTATTGATTCAAAAATTTCAAGGAGTAGAAACAGTTGAATTCTTAAGTTAACGTGTGGACCAGATCCTAACAACCTACTTTTTGCCTATTTTACAAAAAGCAGACCTAAAAAACATTGATCATCATGAATGTTTTGATCGATTAATGAAGTGTAACGGCTATACTTTTAGTTAGAAATGACTTATGGTTTGGGAGTTAAAACTTAGATAAAAATGCCTCTCCCCACTTTCGATGATTGTGAAACCCAAAATATATAAAAAAACTAAACGCTTTTTTACATTCCTTAAAAAACCACAGATACTTTTTGGAATTATCTCAATAAAAAAATGTAAATTTTAGAGTTTATGTATGATAAAAATTTGGAAAACAATAATAAATGTAAGTGAAGAAAAAATTTTCACACATAAAAATGAACACCAAAGTTTTTTTACCCATGTTTGGGAAATTCCACTAGTACAACCCCTAATAGCTTGGTGGAATTTTATAAGAAAGAGATTTCTAAATGATCCTAACATGTTTTAAATGTGCTGGATATGCATGCCAGAAACATGTTGAAGATACTAATGTCCTAATGATCCAAACTTTTCAAGGAGTACTGAATTATCAAGTTAACATGTGGACCAGTGCCAAACGACCCACTTTTTGCCTATTTTACAAAAATCGGACCTAACTATCATAGATCATCACGAATGTTTTGATCGGTTAATGATGTGTAACGGTTATAATTTTAGTTAGAAATGACTTATGGTTAGGGAGTGAACAGTTAGATAAAAATGCCTCCCCCCTCTTCCTATGATTACGAAATCCCAAATTTATAAAAAAACTAAAAGAGTTTACAATCCTTAAAAAATCACAGACACTTTTTGGAATTATCTCTCTCAGAATTTTTGCATTTCCATTTTAGTTCTTCAATTTTTTTTCTAATCCAAACTTGAGTTTTCACTCTCCCATTTTTGTCGTAAAAAAAAAAAAGATAAGGCAAATAGATCACACAAGAAAATGAAAATTTTAGAGTTTATGTATGCAAAACAATTTTAAAAAAATAATAAATGTAAGTGAAGAAAATTTTTTCACGCACCAAAAATGAGCACCAAAGTTTTCTTACCCATGTTTGGGAAATTCCACTAGTACAACCCTAATCACTTGGTGGAATTTTATAAGAGAGAGATTTCTAATTGATCATAACATGTTTTAAATGTTGTGGATATGCATGCTAGAAACAAGTTGAAGATGCAAATGACCTAATGATCCAAAAATTTCCAAGGAGTAGAAAAAGTTGAATTCTCAAGTTAACGTGTGGACCAGAGCCTAACAACCCTGTTTTTCCTATTTTACAAAAACGGACCAAACAATCATAGATCATCGTGAATGTTTTGATCGATTAATGATGTGTAACGGCTATAATTTTAGTTAGCATTGACTAATGGTTTGGGAGTCAACACTTAGATAAAAATGCCTCCCCCCTCTTCCGATGATTTCACAACTCAAAAGATATAAACGTGTGGACCAGAGCCTAACAACCCACTTTTTGCCTATTTTACAAAAAGCGGACTTAACAATCATAGATCATCGTGAATGTTTTGATCTATAAATGATTTGTAACGGCTATAATTTTAGTTAGAAATAACTTATGGTTTGGGAGTCAACACTTAGATAAAAATGCCTCCCCCCTCTTCCTATGATTGCAAAACCCAAAATATATAAAAAAACTAAAATAGATTAAAATCCCTAAAAATTCAGAGATACTTTTTGGAATTATCTTTCACAGCATTTGTGCATTTCCATTTTGGATGTTATATTTTTTTCAAATCCAAACTTGAGTTTTCACTATCCCATTTTTTTCATAAACAGAAAATATAAGGCCATTATATCACACAACAAAATTAAAATTTTAGAGTTTATGAATGCAAAAATAAATTGAAAAAAATAATAAATGTAAGTGAAGAAAATTTTTTCACGCACCAAAAATGAAGACCAAAGTTTTGTTACTCATGTTTGGTAAATTCCACTAGTACAACCCCTAATAGCTTGGTGGAATTTTATAAGAAAGACATTTCTAATTGATCCTAACATGTTTTAAATGTGGTGGATATGCATGCAAGAAACATGTTGAAGATGCTAATGTCCTATTGACCAGAGGCATTTCAAGGAGTACTGAATTCTCAAGTTTACGTGTGGACCAGAGCCTAACAACCAACTTTTAGCCTATTTAACAAAAAGCGAACCTAATAATCACATATCTTCGTGAATGTTTTGATCGATTAATGTTGTGTAACGGCAATAATTTTAGTTAGAAATGACTTATGGTTTGGTAGTCAACACTTAGATAAAAATGCCTCCCCCCTCTTCCATTGATTGCGAAACACAAAATATATAAAAACACTAAAAGAGTTTACAATCATTAAAAAATAAAAGACACTTTTTGAAATTTATCTCTCAGCATTGCTGCGTTTCCATTTTTGATGTTCAATTTTTTTTCTAATCCAAACTTGAGTTTTCACTATCCCATTTTTGTCGTAAACAAAAAAGATAAGGCAAATAGATCACACAACAAAATAAAACTTTTAGGGTTTATGTATCCAAAACAATTTTCAAAAAAAAAAAATGAAAGTGAAGAAAATTTTTTCACATACGAAAAATGAACACCAAAGTTTTGTTACCCATGTTTGGGAAATTCTACTTGTACAACCCCTAATAGCTCTGTGGAATTTTATAAGAAAGATATTTCTATTTGATCCTAACATGTTTTAAATGTGGTGGATATGCATGCCAGACAAATGTTGAAGATGCTAATGACTTAATGATCCAAAAATTTCTAGGAGTAGAAAAAGTTGATTTCTCAAGTTAACCTGTGGACCAGAGCCTAACAACCCACTTTTTGCCCATTTTACAAAAAGCAAACCTAACAATCATAGATCATCGTGAATGTATTGATCGATTAATGATGTGTAATGGCTATAATTTAAGTTAGAAATGACTTATTGTTTGGGAGTCAACACTTACATAAAAATGCCTCCCCCTCTTCCTATGATTGTGAAACCCAAAATATATAAAAAAAAGAAAAAGAGTTTACAATCCTTAAAATGTCCCACATACATTTTGGAATTATCTCTCTCAGCATTTTTGCATTTCCATTTTGGATGTTCATTTTTGTTTCTAATCCAAACTTGAGTTTTCACTCTCCAATTTTGGTCAGAAACAAAAAAGATAAGGCAAATAGATCACACAACAAAATGAAAATTTTAGAGTTTATGTATACAAAAAAATTTGAAAACAATAATCAATGTAAGTGAAGAAAAAATTTTCACGCACCAAAAATCAACACCAAAGTTTTGTTACCCATGTTAGGGAAATTCCACAAGTACAACCCCTAAAAACTTGGTGGAATTTTATAAGAAAGAGATTTCTAATTGATCCTAACATGTTTTAAATGTGGTGGATATGCATGCCATAAACATGTTGAAGATGCTAATGTCCTAATGATCCAAAATTTTCAAGGAGTATTGAATTCTGAAGTTAACGTGTGGACCAGAACCTAACAACCCACTTTTTACCTATTTTAGAAAAAGCGGACCTAAAAATCATAGATCATCGTGAATGTTTTGATCGATTAATGATGTGTAACGGCTATAATTTTAGTTAGAAATGAATTATGGTTTGGGGGTCAACACTTAGATAAAAATGCCTCCCCCTTCTTCTGTTGATTGCGAAACCAAAAATATATAATAAACTAAAAGAGTTTACAATCCTTAGAAAATCACAGATACTTTTTGGAATTATCACTCTCATCATCTGTGCATTTCCATTTTCGATGTTCAGTTTTTTTTCTAATCCAAAGTTAAGTTTTCACTCTCCCATTTTTGTCGTAAACAAAAAAGATAAGGCAAATAGATCACACAACAAAATGAAAATTTTAGAGTGTATGTATGCAAAAAAATTTTAAAAAAATAATAAATGCAAGTGAAGAAATTTTTTTCACGCACCAAAAATGAACACCAAAGTTTTGCTACCCATGTTTGGGAAATTCCACAAGCACAACCCTAATAGCTTGGTGGAATTTTATAAGAGAGAGATTTCTAATTGATCGTAACATCTTTTAGATGTTGTGGATAAGCATGCCAGAAACATGTTGAAGATGCAAATGACCTAATGATCCAAAAATTTCAAGGAGTAGAAAAAGTTGAATTCTGAAGTTAACGTGTGGACCAGAGCCTAACAACCCTCTTTTTCCTATTTCACAAAAAGCGGACCAGACAATCATAGATCATTGTGAATGTTATGACCGATTAATGATTTTTAACGGCTATAATTTTAGTTAGCAGTGACTTATGGTTTGGGAGTCAACACTTAGATAAAAATGCCTCCCCCCTTTTCCGATGATTTCGAAACCCAAAATATATAAAAAAACTAAAAGAGTTTACAATCCTTAAAAAATCACAGATTCTTTTTTGAATTATCTCTCTCAGCATTTGTGCATTTCCATTTTGGATGTTCAATTTTTTTCTAATCCGAACTTGAGTTCTCCCTCTCCCATTTTTGTCGTAAACAAAAAAGATAAAGCAAATAGATCACACAAAAAAAGAAAATTTTAGAGTTTATGAAAGCAAAACAATTTAAAAAAAATAATAAATGTAAGTGAAGAAATTTTTTTCACGCACCAAAAATGAAGACAAAAGTTTTGTTGCTCATGTTTGTGAAATTTCACTAGTACAACCCCTAATAGCAAGGTGGAATTTTACAAGAAAGATATTTCTAATTGATCATAACATGTTTTAAATGTGGTGGATATGCATGCAAGAAACATGTTGAGGATGCTAATCACCTAATGATCCAAAAATTTCAACTAGTAGAAAAAGTTGAATTCTCAAGTTAGCGTGTGGACCAGAGGCTGACAACCCACTTTTTGCCTATTTAAAAAAAAACAGGCCTAACAATCATAGATCATCGTGAATGTTTTGATCGATTAATGATGTGTAATGGCTATAATTTTAGTTTGAAATGACTTATGGTTCGGGAGTCAACACTTAGATAAAAATGCCTCCCCCCTCACCCTATGATTGCGAAACCCAAAATATATAAAAAAACTAAAAGGACTTACAATCCTAAAAAAGTCACAGATACTTTTTGGAATTATCTCTCTTAGCATTTGTGCTTGTCCATTTTGGATGTTCAGTTTTTTTTCTAATCCAAACTTAAATTTTCACTCTCCCATTTTTGTCGTAAACAAAAAAGATAAGGCAAATAGATCACACAACAAAATGAAAATTTTAGAGTTTATGTATGCAAAACAATTTTAAAAAAATAATTAAAGTAAGTGAAGAAAATTTTTTTCACGCACCAAAAATGAACACCAAAGTTTTGTTACCCATGTTTGGGAAATTCCACTAGCACAACCCTAATAGCTTGGTGGTATTTTATAAGAGAGAGATTTCTAATTGATCATAACATATTTTAGATGTTGTGGATAAGCATGCCAGAAACATGTTGAAGATGCAAATGACCTAATGATCCAAAAATTTCAAGGAGTAGAAAAAGTTGAATTCTCAAGTTAATGTGTGGACCAGAGCCTAACAACCCTCTTTTTCCTATTTCATAAAAAGCGGACCAGACAATCATAGATCATTGCGAATGTTTTGACCGATTAATGATTTTTAACGGCTATAATTTTAGTTAGCTGTGACTTATGGTTTGGGAGTCAACACTTAGATAAAAATGCCTCCCCCCCTCTTCCGATGATTTCGAAACCCAAAATATATAAAAAAACTAAAAGAGTTTACAATCCTTAAAAAATCACAGATTCTTTTTTGAATTATCTCTCTCAGCATTTGTTCATTTCCATTTTGGATGTTCAATTTTTTTTCTAATCCGAACATGAGTTTTCGCTCTCCCATTTTGCCGTAAACAAAAAAGATAAGGCAAATAGATCACACAAAAAAGGAAAATTTTAGAGTTTATGAAAGCAAAATAATTTTAAAAAAATAATAAATGTAAGTGAAGAAAATTTTTTCACGCACCAAAAATGAAGACAAAAGTTTTGTTGCCCATGTTTGGGAAATTCCACTAGTACAACCCCTGATAGCTAGGTGGAATTTTACAAGAAAGATATTTCTAATTGATCCTAACATGTTTTAAATGTGGTGGAGGATATCCATGCAAGAAACATGTTGAAGATGCTAATGACCTAATGATCCAAAAATTTCAAGGAGTAGAAAAAGTTGAATTCTCAAGTTAGCATGTTGACCAGAGGCTTACAACTCACTTTTTGACATAAACAACAAGGGGACCTAACAATCATAGATCATCGTGAATGTTTTGATCGATTAATGATGTGTAACGGCTATAATTTTAGTTAGAAATGACTTATGGTTTGGGAGTCAACACTTAGATAAAAATGCCTCCCCCCTCTCCCTATGATTGTGAAACCCAAAATATATAAAAAAACTAAAAGGACTTACAATCCTTAAAATGTCACAGATACTATTTGGTATTATCCATCTCAGCATTTGTGCAATTCCATTATGGATGTTCAATTTTTTTTCTAATCCAAACTTGTGTTTTCACTCTCTCGTTTTTGTCTTAAACAAAAAAGATAAGGCAAATAGATCACATAACAAAATGAAAATTTTAGAGTTTATGTATGAAAAAAAAATTTGAAAACAATAATAAATGTAAGTGAAGAAATTTTTTCACGTACCAAAAATCAACATCATAGTTTTGTTACCCATGTTAGGAAAATTCCACTAGTACAACCCCCTATTAGCTTGGTGGAATTTTATAAGAAAGTGATTTCAAATTGATCCTAACAAGATTTAAATGTGGTGGATATGCATGCCAGAAATATGTTGAAGATGCTAATGATCTAATGATCCAAAAATTTAAAGGAGTAGAAAATTTTGAATTCTGAAGTTAACGTCAGGACCAGAGTCTAACACCCCACTTTTTGCGTATTTTACAAAAAGCAGACCTAACAATCATAGATCATCGTGAATATTTTGATCGATTAATGATGTGTAATGGCAATAATTTTAGTTAGAAATGACTTATGGTTTCAGAGTGAACACTTAGATAAAATTACCTCCCCCCTCTTCCGATCATTGAGAAACCCAAAATATATTAAAAAATTAAAAGAGTTCACAATCCTTAGAAAATCACAGATACTTTTTGGAATTATCTCTCTCTGCCTTTGTGCATATCCATTTTGGATGTTCAATTTTTTTTCTAATCCAAACTTGAGTTTTCACTTTCCCATTTTTGTCGTAAACAAAAAAGATAAGGCAAATAGATCACACAACAAAATGAAAACTTTAGAGTTTATGTAAGCAAAACTATTCTAAAAAAATAATTAATGTAAGTGAATAAAATTTTTTCTCGCACCAAAAATGTACACCAAAGTTTTGTTACCCATGTTTGGGAAATTCAACTCGTACAACCTCTAATAGCTTGGTGGAATTTTATAAGAAAGAGATTTCTAATTGATCCTAGCATGTTTTAAATGTGGTGGATATGCATGCCAGAAACATGTTGAAGATTGTAATGACATAATGATCCAAAACTTTCTAGGAGTAGAAAAAGTATAATTCTCAAGTTAACGTGTGGACTAGAGCCTAACAACCCACTTTTTGTCTTTTTTACAAAAAGTGGACCTAACAATCATAGATCATCGTGAATGTTTTGATCGATTAATGATGTGTAATGGCTATAAATTTAGCTAGTAATGACTTATGGTTCGGGAGTCAACTCTTAGATAAAAATTCCTCCCCCTCTTTCGGTGATTGAGAAACCCAAAGTATATAAAAAAACTAAAAGAGTTTACAATCCAGAAAAAATTACAGATACTTTTTGGAATTATCTCTCTCAGCATTAGTGCATTTCCATTTTGGATGTTCAATTCTATTTCTAATTCAAACTTGAGTTTTTACTTTCCCATTTTTGTCGTAAAAAAAAAAGATAAGGCAAATAGATCACAAAACAAAATGAAAATTTTAGAGTTTATGTATGCAAAAAATTTTGAAAACAATAATGAATGTAACTAAAGAAAATTTTTTCACGCACCAAAACGATCACCAATGTTTTGTTACCCTTGTTTGGGAAATTCTACTAGTACAACCCCTAATAGCTAGGTAGAATTTTATAAGAAAGAGATTTCTAATTGATCCTAACATGTTTTAAATGTGGTGGATATGCATGCCAGAAACATGTTGAAGGTGCTAATGTCCTAATGATCCAAAATTTTCAAGGAGTACTGGATTCTCAAGTTAACGTGTGGACCAGAGCCTAACAACCCACTTTTTGCCTATTTTAAAAAAAGCGGACCTAACAATCATAGATCATCGTGAATATCTTGATCGATTAATAATGTGTAACGGCTATAATTTTAGTTAGAAATGACTTATGGTTTGGGAGTCAACACTTGGATAAAAATTACTCCCCCCACTTCCGATGATTGTGAAACCCAAAATATATAAAAAATCTAAAAGATTTTTCAATCCTTAAAAATCACATATACTTTTTGGAATTATCTCTCTCAGCATTTGTGCATTTCCATTTTGGATGTTCATTTTTTTTTCTAATCCAAACTTGAGTTTTCACTCTCCCATTTTTGTCGTAGATAAGGCAAATAAATCACACAAAAAAATGAAAATTTTAGAGTTTATGTATGCAAAACAATTTAAAAAAATAATAAATGAAAGGGAAGAGAATTTTTTCATGCACCAAAAATGAACACCAAAGGTTTGTTATCCATGTTATGGAAATTCCACTAGTACAACCCCTAATAGCTTGGTGAAATTTTATAAGAAAGAGATTTCTAATTGATCCTAACAAGTTGTAAATGTGGTGGATATGCATGCCAGAAACTTGTTGAAGATGCTAATGACCTAATGATCCAAAAACTCAAGGACTAGAAAAAGTTGAATTCTCAAGTTAACGTGTCGACCAGAGCCTAACGACCCACTCTTTGCCTATTTTACAAAAAGTTGACCTAACAATCATAGATCATCGTGAATGTTTTGATTGATTAATGATGTGTAATGGCTATAATTTTAGTTAGAAATGACTGATGCTTTGGGAGTCAACACTTTGGATAAAAATCCCTCCCTCCTCTTCCTATGATTGCGCAACCCAAAATATACAAAAAAACTAATAGAGTTTACAATCCTTAAAAAGTCAAAAATATATTTTGGAATTATCTCTCTCAGCATTTTTGCATTTCCATTTTTTATGTTAATTTTTTTTTCTAATCCAAACTTGAGTTTTCATTCTCCCATTTTTTTCATAAACAAAAATATTAGGAAAATTGATCACACAACAAAATGAAAATTTAAGAGTTTATGTATTCAAAAAAATTTGAAAACATTAATAAATGTAAGTGAAGAAAATTTTTTCACACACCAAAAATGAACACCAAAGTTTTGTTACCAATGTTTGGGAAATTCCACTAGTACAACCCCTAATAGCTTGGTGGAATCTTATAAGAAAGAGATTTCTAATTGATCCTAACATGTTTTAAATGTGGTGGATATGCATGCGAGAAACATGTTGAAGATGCTAATGACCTGATGATCCAAAAATTTCAAGGTGTAGACAAAGTTGAATTCTCAAGTTAACGTGTGGACCAGAGCCTAACAATCCACTTTTTCCTATTTTACAAAAACCGGACCGGACTATCATAGATCATCGTGAATGTTTTGATCAATTAATGATGTGTAATGGCTATAATTTTAGTTAGTAATGACTTATGGTTTGGGAGTCAACACTTAGATAAAGATGCCTCCCCCCTCTTTCGATGATTGCGAAACCCTAAATAAATAAAAAAGCTAAAAGATTTTACAATCCTTAAAAAATCACAAATATTATTTTGAATCATCTCTCCCAGAATTTGTGCTTTTCCATTTTGGATGTTCAATTTTTTTCTAATCCAAACTTGAGTTTTAACTCTCCCATTTTTGTCGTGAACAAAAACGATAAGGCAAATAGATTACACAACGAAATGAAAATTTTAGAGTTTATGAATGCAAAACAATTTAAAAAAAATAATAAATGTAAGTCAAAAAAAAATTTTCACGCACCAAAAATGAACACCAAAGTTTTGTTACCCATGTTTGGGAAATTCAACTCGTACAACCTCTAATAGCTTGGTGGAATTTTATAAGAAAGACATTTCTAATTGATCCTAACATGTTTTAAATGTGGTGGATATGCATGCCAGAAACATGTTGAAGATGCTAATGACATAATAATCCAAAAATTTCTAGGGGTAGAAAAAGTATAATTCTCAAGTTAACGTGTGGACCAAAGCCTAACAACCCACTTTTTGTCTTTTTTACAAAAAGGGGACCTAACAATCATAGATCATTGTGAATGTTTTGATCAATTATTGATGTGTAATGGCTATAATTTTAGTTAGTAATGACTTATGGTTTGGGAGTCAACACTTAGATAAAAATGCCTCCCCCCTCTTCTGATGATTGCGAAACCCAAAATATATAAGAAAACTAAAGGGTTTACAATCCTTAAAAAATTATAGATACTTTTTGGAATTATCTCTCTCAGCATTTGTGCATTTCCATTTTGGATGTTCAATTTTTTTTCTAATCCAAACATGAGTTTTCACTCTCCAAATTTTGTCGTAAACGAAAAAAGATAAGGCAAATAGATCACTCAACAAAATGAAAATTTTAGAGTTTATGTATGCAAAATAATTTGAAAAAATAATAAATGTAAGTGTAGAAAATTTTTTCGCGCACCAAAAATGAACACCAAAGTTTCATTACCCATATTTGGAAATTCCACGAGTAAAACACTAAATAGCTTGGTGAAATTTTATAAGAAAGAGATATGTAATTGATCCCAACATGTTTTAAATATGGTGGATATGCCTGCCAAAAACATGTTGAAGATGCTAATAACCTATTGGTCCAAAAATTTCATGGAATAGAAAAAGTTGAATTCTCAAGTTAACGTGTGGACCAGAGCCTAACAACCCACTTTTTATTTATTTTTTAAAAAAATGGACCTAACAGTCATTGATCATCGTGAATGTTTTGATCGATTAATGAAGTGTAACGACTATAATTTTAGTAAGAAATGACTTATGGTTTGGGAGTCAACACTTAGAGAAAAATGCCTCCCCCCTCTTCCGATGATTGCAAAACCCAAAATATATAAAAAAACTAAAAGAATTTACAATCCATAAAAAGTCACAGATACTTTTTTGAATTATCTCTCTCAGCATTTGTGCATTTCCATTTTGGATGTTCAATTTTATAAGAAAGAGATTTCTAATTGATCCCAACATTTTTAAATATGGTGGATATGCATGCCAGAAACATGTTGAAGATGCTAATAACCTATTGATCCAAAAATTTCAAGGAGTAGGAAAAGTTGAACTCTCAAGTTAACGTGTGGACCATAGCCTAACAACCCAATTTTAGTTTATTTTACAAAAATGCGGACATAACAATCATATATCATCGTGAATGTTATGATCGATTAATGAAGTGTAACGGCTATAATTTTAGTTAGAAATGACATATGGTTTTGAAGTCAACACTTAGAAAAAAATGCCTCCCCCCTCTTCCGATGATTGCGAAACCAAAAATATATAAAAAAAGTAAAAGTGTTTACAATCCTATGGTTTGGGAGTCAACACTTAGATAAAAATGTCTCCCCCCTTTTGATCGATTAATGATGTGTAATGGCTATAATTTTATTTAGAAATGACTTATGATTTAGGAGTCAACACTTATATAAAAATACCTCCCCCCTCTTTCGATGAGTGCGAAACCCAAAATATATAAAAAAACTAAAAGAATTTACAATCCTTAAAAAGACTCAGATACTTTTTGGAATTAACTCTCTCAACATTTGTGCATTTCCATTTTGGACGTTCAATTTTTTTTCTAATCCAAACTTGAGTCTTCACTCCACCGTTTTTGTCGTAAACAAAAAAGATAAGGCAAATAGATCACACAACGAAATAAAAATTTAAGAGTTTATGTATGGAAAAAAATTTGAAAACAAGAATAAATGTAAGTGAAGAAAATTTTTTCACGCACCAAAAATGAACACCAAAGTTTTGTTACCCAAGTTTGGGAAATTCCACTAGTACAACCCCTAATAGCTTGGTGGAATTTTATAAGAAAGAGATTTCTAATTGATCCTAACATATTTTAAATGTGGTGGATATGGATGCCAGAAACATGTTGAAGATGCAATTGACGAAATGATCCAAGAATTTCAAAGAGTAGAAAAAGTTGAATTCTCAAGTTAACGTGTGGACCAGAGCCTAACAACCCACTTTTTGCCTATTTTACGAAAAGCGGACCTAACAATCATAGATCATCGTGAATGTTTTGATCGATTAATGATGTGTAATGGCTATAATTTTAGTTAGAAATGACTTATGGTTTGGGAGTCAACACGTAGACAAAAATGCCTCCCCCCTCTTCTGATGATTGCAAAACCCAAAATATATAAAAATAAATAAAAGAGTTTGCAATCCTTAAAAAATCACAAATACTTTTTGGAATTATCTCTCTCAGTATTTGTGCATTTCCATTTTGAATGTTCAATTTTTTACAAATCCTAACTTGAGTTTTCACTCTCCAATATTTGTCGTAAACAAAAAAGATTAGGCAAATAGATCACACAACAAAATGAAAATTTTAGAGTTTATTTGTGAAAAAAAATTTGAAAATTATAATAAATGTAAGTGAAGAAAATTTTTTCACGCATTAAAAATGAACACAAAAGTTTAGTTACCATGTTTGGGAAATTCCACTAGTACAACCCCTAATACCTTGGTGGAATTTTATAAGAAAGAGATTTCTAATTGATCATAACATGTCTTAAATGTGGTGATTATGCATGGCAGAAACATGTTGAAGATGCTAATGACCTAATAATCAAAAATTTTCAAGGAGCAGAAAAAGTAGAATTCTCAAGTTAACGTGTGGACCAGAGCCCAACAACCCACTTTTTGCCTATTTTAAAAAAAGTGGACCTAACAATCATAGATCATCCTGAATGTTTTGAACGATTAATGATGTGTAACGGCTATAATTTTAGTTAGAAACGACATATGGTTTGGGAGTCAACACTTAGATAAAAATGCCTCCCCTCTTCCTATGATTGTGAAACCCAAAATATATAAAAAAAAACACTAACAGAGTTTACAATCCTTAAAAAATCACAGATACTATTCGGAATTATCTCTCTCAGCATTTGTACATTTCCATTTTGGATGTTCAATTTTTTTTCTAATCCAAACTTGAGTTTTCACTCTCCCATTTTTGTCGTAAACAAAAACGATAAGGCAATTAGATCAAAGAAACAAAATGAAAATTTTAGAGTTTATGTATGCAAAAATTTTTGAAATCAATAATAAATGTAAGTGAAGAAAATTTTTTCAAGCACAAAAAATGAACACCAAAGTTTTGTTACCTATGTTTGGGAAATTCCACTAGTACAACCCCTAATAGCTTGGAGGAATTTTATAAGAAAGTGATTTCTAATTAATCCTAACATGTTTTAAATGTGGTGGATATGCATACCTGAAACATGTTGAAGATGCTAATGACCTAATGATCCAAAAATTTCAAAGAGTAGAAAAAGTTGAATTTTGAAGTTAACTTGTGGACTACAACCCAACAACCCACTTTTTGCCTATTTTAAAAAAAGAGGACCTAACAATCATAGATCATCGTGAATGTTTTGAACGATTAATGATGTGTAATGGCTATAATTTTAGTTAGAAATGACTTATGGTTTGGGAGTCAACACTTAGATAAAAATGCCACCCTCCTCTTCAGATGATTGCGAAACCCAAAATATATATAAAAAACTAAAAGAGCTTACAATCCTTAAAAAAATCATAGATACGTTTTGGAATTATCTCTCTCAGCATTTGTAAATTTCCATTTTGGATATTCAATTTTTTTTCTAAACCAAACTTGAGTTTTCACTCTCTTATATTTGTCGTAAACAAAAACGATAAGGCAAAAAGATCACACGACAAAATGAAAATTTTAGAGTTTATGTATGCAAAAAAAATTGAAAACAATAATGAATGTAAGTGAAGATAAAATTTTCACACACCAAAAATGAACGCTAAAGTTTTGTTACCCATGTTTGGGAAATTCCACTAGTACAACCCCTAATAGCTTGGTGGAATTTTATAAGAAAGAGATTTCTAATTGATTTGTACATGTTTTAAATGTGGTTGATATGCATGCCAGAAACATGTTCAAGATGCTAATGACCTAATAAACCAAAAATTTCAAGGAGTAGGAAAAGTTGAATTCTCAAGTTAACTTGTGGACCAGAGCCCAACAACCCACTTTTTCCAAATTTTACAAAAAGCTGACCAAACAATCATAGATTATCGTGAATGTTTTGAACGATTAATAATGTGTAACGGCTATAATTTTAGTTAGAAATGACATATGGTTTGGTACTCAACACTTAGATAAAAATGCCTCCCCCTCTTCCGATGATTGTGAAACCCAAAATATATAAAAAAAAACTAAAAGAGTTTACAATCCTTAAAAAATCACAGATACTATTTGGAATTATATCTTTCAGTATTTGCAGATTTCCATTTATGATGTTCAATTTTTTCTAATCCAAACTAGAGTTTTCACTCTCCCATTTTTGTCATAAACAAAAACGATAAGGCAAATAGATCACACAACAAAATAAAAATTTTAGAGTTTATGTATGCAAAAAAATTTGAGAACAATAATAAATGTAAGTGAAGAAAATTTTTTCACGCACCTAAAATGAACACCAAAGTTTTGTTACCCATGTTTGGGAAATTCCACTAGTATAACCCCAAATAGCTTGGTGGAATTTTAAAAGAAAGAGATTTCTAATTCATCCTAACATGTTTTAAATGTGGTGGATATGCATGCCAGAAACATGTTGAAGATGCTAATGACCTAATGATCCAAAAATTTCAAGGAGTAGAAAAAGTTGAATTCACAAGTTAACGTGTGGACTAACAACCCACTTTTTGCCTATTTTACGAAAAGCGGACCTAACAATAATAGATCATCGTGAATGTTTTGATCGATTAATGATGTGTAACGGCTATAATTTTAGTTATAAATGACTTATGG
The DNA here is from genome assembly GCF_029961685.1 of Aristolochia californica. Taxonomy (NCBI): domain Eukaryota; kingdom Viridiplantae; phylum Streptophyta; class Magnoliopsida; order Piperales; family Aristolochiaceae; genus Aristolochia; species Aristolochia californica. The sequence continues at coordinate 33,452,939 of NW_027182279.1, read as the reverse complement.
TTTGGGAGTCAACACTTAGATAAAAAAGCCTCCCCCTTCTTCCGATGATTGTGAAACCCAAAATATATAAAAAAAAAAACAAAAAGAGTTTACTATCCATAAAAAATGACAGATACTTTTTGGAATTGTCTCTCTCTGCATTTGTGCTTTTCCATTTTGGATGTTCATTTTTTTTCTAATCCAAACTTGAGTTTTCACTCTCCCATTTTTGTCGTAAAAAAAAAAGATAAAGCAAATAGATCACACAAGAAAATGAAAATTTTAGAGTTTAAGTATGCAAATAAATTTGAAAACAATAATAAATGTAATTGAAGAAAATGTTTTTACACATCAAAAATGAACACCAAAGTTTTGTTACCCATGTTTGGGAAATTCCACTAGTGCAACCCCTAATAGCTTGGTGGAATTTTATAAGAAAGAGATTTCTAATTGATCCTATCATGTTTTAAATGTGGTGGATATGCATGCCAGAAACATGTTGAAGATGCTAATGACCTAATAATCCAAAATTTTCAAGGAGTAGAAAAAGGTGAATTCTCAAGTTAACGTGTGGACATGAGCCCAACAACCCACTTTTTTCCTATTTTATGAAAAGCGGACCTAACAATCATAGATCATAGTGAATGTTTTGAACGATTAATGATGTGAAACAACTATAATTTTAGTTAGAAATGACATATGGTTTGGGAGTCAACACTTAGATAAAATGCCTCCCCCTCTTCCTCTGATTACAAAAACCAAAATATATAAAAAAAAAACTAAAAGAGTTTACAATCCTTAAAAAATCAAAGATACTATTTGGAATTATCTCTCTCAATATTTTGTGCATTTCCATTTTGGATGTTAATTTTTTTTTCTAATCCAAACTTGAGTTTTGACACTCCCATTTTTGTCGTAAACAAAAACGATAAGGCAAATAGATCACACAACAAAATGAAAATTTAAGATTTTATGTTTGCAAAAAAATTTGAAAACAATAATAAATGTAAGTGAAGAAAATTTTTTCATGCACCAAAAATGAACACCAAAGTTTTGTTACCCATGTTAGGGAAATTCCACTAGTACAACCCGTAATAGCTTGGTGGAATTTTATAAGAATGATATTTCTAATATATCCTAATATTTTTTAAATGTGGTGGATATGCGTGCCAGAAACATGTTGAGGAGGCTCATGACCTAATGATGCAAAAATTTCAAGTAGTAGAAAAAGTTGAATTCTCAAGTTATCGTGTGGACCAGAACCCAACAACCCACTTTTTGCCTATTTTAAAAAAAGCGGACCTAACAATCACAGATCATCGTGAATGTTTTGATCAATTAATGATGTGTAACGGCTATAATTTTAGTTAGAAATGCCATATGGTTTGGGAGTCAACACTTAGATAAAATGCCTCCCTCCTCTTCTAATGATTGCAAAACCCAAAATATATAAAAAAAAAACTAAAAGAGTTTACAATCCTAGATACTTTTTGGAATTATCTCTCTCAGCATTTGTACATTTCCATTTTTGATATTCAATTTTTTTCTAATCCAAACTTGAGTTTTCACTCTCCCATATTTGTCGTAAACAAAAAAGATAAGGCAAATAGATCACACATCAAAATGAAAATTTTAGAGATTATATATTCAAAAAATTTTGAAAATAATAATAAATGTAAATGAAGAAAATTATTCACGCTCCAAAAATGAACACCAAAGATTTGTGACCCATGTTTGGGAAATTCCACGAGTACAACCCCTAATAGCTTGGTGGAATTTTATAAGAAAGAGTTTTTTAATAGATCCTAACATGTTTTAAATGTGGTAGATATGCATGCCAGAAACATGTTGAAGATTCTAATGACCTAATAATCCAAAAATTTCGAGTAGAAAAAGTTGAATTCTCAAGTAAACGTGTGGACTACAGCCCAACAACCCACTTTTTGCCTATTTTACGAAAAGCAAACCTAACAATCGTAGATCATGGTGAATGTTTTGAACTATTAATAATGTGTAACAACTATAATTTAAGTTAGAAATGACATATGGTTTGGGAGTCAACACTTAGATAAAAATGCCTCCCCCTTTTCCGCTGATTGCGACAACCATAATATATAAAAAAAAACTAAAAGAGTTTACAATCCTTAAAAAATCAAAGATACTATTTGGAATTATCTCTCTGAATATTTTTTCATTTCCATTTTGGATGTTCAATTTTTTTTCTAATCAAAAGTTGAGTTTTCATTCTCGCATTTTTGTCGTAAACAAAAACGATAAGGCAAATAGATCACACAACAAAATGAAAGTTTTAGAGTTTATGTATGCAAAAAAAATTGAAAACAATAATAAATGTAAGTGAAAAAAAAAAGGTTTATTTACCCATATTTGGGAAATTCCACTAGTACAACAACCCCTATTAGCTTGGTGGAATTTTATAAGAAAGAGATTTCTAATTGATCGTAACATGTTTTAAATGTGGTGAATATGCATGTCAGAAACATGTTGAAGATGCTAATGACCCAATGATCCAAAAAATTCAGGTAGTAGAAATAGTCGAATTCTCAATTTAACGTGTGGACCACAGCCCAACAACCCACTTTTTGCCTATTTTACAAAGAGCGAACCTCACAATCATAGATCATCGTGAATGTTTTGATCAAGTAATGATGTGTAACGTCTATAATTTTGGTTAGAAATGACTTATGGTGTGGGAGTCAACACTTAGATAAAAATGCCTCCCTCCTCTTCCGATGATTGTGAAACCCAAAATATAAAAAAAAAACTAAAAGAGTTTACAATCCTTAAAAAATCACAGATACTTTTTGGAATTATCTCTCTCAGCATTTGTACATTTCCATTTAGGATACTCAATTTTTTTTCTAATCTAAACTTGAGTTTTCACTCTCCCATATTTGTCATAAACAAAAACGATAAGGCAAATAGATCACACATCAAAATGAAAATTTTAGAGTTTATGTATTCAAAAACATTTGAAAATAATAATAAATTTAAGTAAAGAAAATTTTTTTCACGCACCAAAATTGAACACCAAAGTTTTGTTACCCATGTTTGGGAAATTCCACTAGTACAACCCCTAATAGCTTGGTGGAATTTAATAAGAAAGAGATTCCTAACAAATCCTAACATGTTTTAAATGTGGTGGATATGCATGCCAGAAACATATTGAAGATGCTAATGACCTAATGATCCAAAAATTTCAAGGAGTAGAAAAAGTTGAATTCTCAAGTTAACGTGTGGACCAGAGCCTAACAACCCACTTTTTGCCTATTTTACAAAAAGCGAACCTAACAATCCTAGATCATCGTGAATGTTTTGATCGATTAATGATGTGTAACGGCTATAATTTTATTTAGAAAATACTTATGGTTTGGGATTCAATACTCAGATAAAAATTCCACCCCCCTCTTCCGATAATTGTGAAACCCAAAATATATTAAAAAATAAAAGTGTTTACAATCCTTAAAAAATCATTGATACTTTTTGGAATTATCTCTCTAAGCTTTTGTGTATTTCCATTTTGGATGTTAATTTTTATTTCAAATCCAAACTAGAGTTTTCACTTTCCCATTTTTGTCGTAAACAAAAAAGATTTGGCAAATAGATCACATTACAAAAAGAAAATTTTAGAGTTTATGTATGCAAAAAAATTTGAACACAATAATAGAAAATTTTTTCATGCACCAAAGTTTTGTTACCCATGTCTGGGAAATTCCAATAGTACAACCCCTAATAGCTTGGTGGAATTTTATAAGATAGAGATTTCTAATTGATCCGAACATGTTTTAAATATGGTGGATATGCATGCCAGAAACATGTTGAACATGCTAATGACCTAATGATCCAAAAATTTCAAGGAGTAGAAAAAGTTGAATTCTCAAGTTAACGTGTGGACCAGAGCCCAACACCCTCTTTTTGCCTATTTTACAAAAAGCAAACCTAACAATAGTAGATCATCGTGAATGTTTTGATCGATTAATGATGTGTAACGGCTACAATTTTAGTTAGCAATGACTTATGGTTTGGGAGTCAACACTTAGATAAAAAAGCCTCCCCCCTCTTCCGATGATTGCGAAACCCAAAATATTTAAAAAAAACAAAAAGAGTTTACAATCCTTAAAAAAACTCAGATACTTTTTGGAATTTTCTCTCTCAGAATTTGTGCTTTTTCATTTTGGATGTTCTTTTTTTTTTTCTAATTCAAACTTGAGTTTTCACTCTCCCATTTTTGTCGTATATAAAAAGATAAGGCAAATAGATCGCACAAAAAAATGAAATTTTTTGAGTTTATGTATGGAAAAAAATTGGAAAACAATAATAAATATAAGTGAAGAAAATTTTTTCACACACCAAAAATGAACAACAAAGTTTTGTTACCCATGTTAGGGAAATTCCACTAGTACAACCCCTAATAGCTTGGTGGAATTTTATAAGAATGATATTTCTAATATATCCTAACATTTTTTAAATGTGGTGGATATGCGTGCCAGAAACATGTTGAGGAGGCTCATGACCTAATGATGCAAAAATTTCAAGTAGTAGAAAAAGTTGAATTCTCAAGTTAACATGTGGACCAGAACCCAACAACCCACTTTTTGCCTATTTTAAAAAAAGCGGACCTAACAATCACAGATCATCGTGAATGTTTTGATCAATTAATGATGTGTAACTGCTATAATTTTAGTTAGAAATGACTTATGGTTTGGGGCTCAACACTTAGATAGAAATGCCTCCCCCCTCTTCCAATGATTGTGAAACCCAAAATATATAAAAAAAAACTTAAAGAGTTTACAATCCTTAAAAAATCTCAGATACTTTTTGGAATTATCTTTGTCCGCATTTGTGCATTTCCATTTTGGATGTTAAATTTTTTTTCTAATCCAAACTTGACTTTTAACTCTCCCATTTTTGTCGTAAACAAAAAAGATAAGGCAAATAGAACACACAAAAAAATGAAAATTTAAGAGTTTATGTATGCAAAAAAATATGAAAAAAATAATAAATGTAAGTGAATAAAATTTTTTCACACACCAAAAATGAACACCAAAGTTTTTTGACCCAAGTAGAACCCATAATAGCTTGGAGGAATTTTATAAGAAAGAGATTTCAAATATATCCTAACATGTTTTAAATGTGGTGGATATGCATACCTGAAACATGTTGAAGATGCTAATGACCTAATGATCCAAAAATTTCAAGGAGTAGAAAAAGTTGAATTCTCAAGTTAAGGTGCGGACCATAGCCCACCAACCCACTTTTTGCCTATTTTACAAAAAGCGGACGTAACAATCATAGATCATCGTGAATGTTTTGATCGATTAATGATGTGTAACGGCCATAATTTTAGTTAGAAATGACTTATGGTTTGGGAGTCAACACTTAGATAAAAATGCCTCCCTCCTCTTCCAATGATTGCGAAACCCAAAATATATAAAAAAAACTAAAAGAGTTTACAATCCTTAAAAAATCACAGATACTTTTTGGAATTATCTCTCTCAGCATTTGTACATTTCCATTTTGGATATTAATTTTTTTTCTATTGCAAACTTGAGTTTTCACTCTCACATATTTGTCGTAAACAAAAACAATAAGGCAAATTGATTGCACAACAAAATGAAAATTTTAGAGTTTATGTATGCAAAAAAATTTGAAAACAATAATAAATTTAAGTGAGGAAAATATTTTCATGCACCATAAATGAACACCATAGTTTTTTACCTATGTTTGGGAAATTCCACTAGTATAACACCAAATAGCTTGGTGGAATTTTATAAGAAAGAGATTTCTAATTGATCCTAACATGTTTTAAATGTGTTGCATATGCCTGCAAGAAACATGTTGAAGATGCAAATGACCTAATAATAAAAAAATTTCAAGGAATAGAAAAAGTTGAATTCTCAAGTTAACATGTGGACCGGAGCCCAAAAACTCACTTTTTTCATATTTTACAAAAAGCGGACCTAACAATCATAGATCATCATGAATGTTTTGAACAATAAATGTTGTGTAACGGCAATAATTTTAGTTACAAATGACATTTGGTTTGGGAGTCAACACATAGATAAAAATGCCTCACCCTCTTCCGATGATGGCGAAACCCAAAATATATAAAAAAAAACAAAAAGTGTTTCCAATCCTTAAAAAATCACAGATACTATTTGGAATTATCTCTCTCAGCATTTGTGCATTTCCAATTATGATGTTCAATTTTTTTTCTAATCCAAACTTGAGTTTTCACTCTCCCACTTTTGTCGTAAAAAAAAAACGATAAGGCAAATAGATCACACAACAAAATAAAAATTTTAGAGTTTTTGTATGCAAGAAAATTTGAAAACAATAATAAATGTAAGTGAAGAAAAAATTTTCACGCACCAAAAATGAACCCCAAAGTTCTATTACCCATGTTTGGGAAATTCCACTAGTACAACCCCAAAAAGCTTGGTGGAATTTTAAAGAAAGATATTTCTAATATATCCTAACATGTTTTAAATGTGGTGGATATGCATGCCAGAAACATGTTGAAGATGCTAATGACCTAATGATCCAAAATTTTCACAGAGTAGAAAAAGTTGAATTCTCAATTTAACGTGTGGACCAGAGCCCAACAACCCACTTTTTGCCTATTTTACAAAAAGTGGACCTAACAATCATAGATCATCGTGTTTGTTTTGATCGATTAATGATGCGTAACGGTTATAATTTTAGTTAGAAATGACTAATGGTTTGGGAGTCAACACTTAGATAAAATGCCTCCTTTCTCTTCCGATGATTGCGAAACCCAAAATATATTAAAAAAACTAAAAGGGTTTACAATTCTTAAAAAATCACAAATACTTTTTTGATTTATCTCTCTCAGCATTTGTACAGTTCCATTTTGGATATTCAATTTTCTTTCTAATCCAAACTGGATTTTTCACTCTCCCATATTTGTCGTAAACTAAACCAATAAGGCAAATAGATCACACAACAAAATGAAAATTTTAGAGTTTATGTATGCAAAAAAATTTGAAAACATAACAAATGATGAACACCAAAGTTTTGTTACCCATGTTTGGGAAATTCCACTAGTACAACCCTATTAACTTGGTGGAATTTTATATGAAAGAGATTTCTAATTGATCCTAACATGTTTTATGTGGTGGATATGCATGCCAAAAAAGTGTTGAAGATGCTAATAACCTAATGATCCAAAAATTTCAAGGAGTAGAATAAGTTGAATTCTCAAGTTAACGTATGGACCAGAGCCCAACAACCGTCTTTTTGCCTATTTTACGAAAAGCGGACCTAACAATACTAGATCATCATTCATGTTTTGATCGATTAATGATGTGTAAAGGCTATAACTTTAGTTAGTAATGACTTATGGTTTGGGAGTCAACACTTTGATAAAAATGCCCCACCTCTTCCAATGATTGTGAAACCCAAAATATATAAAAAAAACTAAAAGAGTTTACAATCTTAAAAAAATATCAGATACATTTTGGAATTATCTCTCTCAGCATTTGTACATTTTCATTTTGGATGTTCAATTTTTTTTCTAATCCAAACTTGAGTTTTCTCTCTCCAATTTTTGTCGTAAACAAAAAGGATAAAGCAAATAGATCAGACAACAAAATGAAAATTTTACAGTTTATATATGCAAAAAAATTTGAAAACAATAATAAATGTAAGTGAAGAAAATTTTTTCACGCATCAAAAATGAACACCAAAGTTTTGTTACCCATGTTTAGGAATTTCCACTAGTACAACCCCTAACAGCTTGGTGGGACTTTATAAGAAAGAGATTTCTAATTGATCCTAACCTGTTAAATGTGGTGGATAAGCTTGCCAAAAATATGTTGAAGATGCTAATGACCTAATGATCCAAAAATTTCAAAGAGAAGAAAAAGTTGAATTCTCAAGTTAACGTGTCGACCAGAGCCCAACAACCCACTTTTTGCCTACTTTACAAAAAACGGACCTAACAATCATAGATCATCATGAATGTTTTGATCGAATATTGATGTGTAATGGCTATAATTTTAGTTAGAAATGACTGATGGTTTTGGAGTCAACATTTAGATAAAAATGCCTCCCCCCTCTTCCAATGTTTGCGAAACCCAAAATATATAAAAAAAACTAAAACGGCTTACAATCCTTTAAAAAATCACAAATACTTTTTGGAATTATCTCTCTCAGCATTTGTGCATTTCGATTTTGGATGTTCAATTTTTTTTCTAATCCAAACTTGACTTTTCACTCTCCCATTTTGTCATAAACAAAAATGATAAGGCAAATTGAACACACAACAAAATAAAAATTTTAGAGTTTCTATATGCAAAAAAATTTGAAAACAATAATAAATGTCAATGAAGAAAACATTTTCACACACAGAAAATGAACCCCAAAGTTTTGGTACCCATGGTTGGGAAATTCCACTAGTACAACCCCTAATAGATTGGTGGAATTTTATAACAAAGAGATTTCAAATTGATCCTAACATGTTTTAATTGTGGTGGACATGCATGCTAGAAACATATTGAACATACTAATGACCTAATGTTCCAAAATTTTGGAGTAGAAAAAGTTGAATTCTCAAGTAATGTGTGGACCAGAGCCCAACAACCCACTTTTTGCCTATTTTACAAAAAGCGGACCTAACAATCATAGATCAATCTGAATGTTTTGATCGATTAATGATGTGTAACGGCTATAATTTTAGTTAGAAATGACTTATGGTTTGGGAGTCAACACTTAGATAAAAATGCCTCCCCCCTCTTCCGATGATTGCGAAGCCCAAAATATATAAAAAAAACTTAAAGAGTTTACAATCCTTAAAATATCACAGATACGTTTTGGACTTCTCTCTCTCTGCATTTGTGCATTTCCATTCTGGATATCCAATTTTTTTTCTAATCCAAACTTGAGTTATCAATCTCCTATTTTTGTCGTAAATAAAAAAGATAAGTCAAATAGATCTCTCAACAAGATGAAAATTTTAGAGTTTATGTATGCAAAAATATTTGAAAACAATAATAAATGTAAGTGAAGAAAAAATTTTCACGCACCAAAAATGCACACCAAAGTTTTGCTACCCATGTTAGGGAAATTCCACTCGTACAACCCCTAATAGCTTGGTGGAATTTTATAAGAAAGAGATTTCTAATTGATCCTAACATGTTTAAATGTGGTGGATATGCATGCCAGAAACATGTTGAAGATGCTAATGATCTAATGATCCAAAAATTTAAAGAAGTACGAAAAGTTGAATTCTCAAGTTAACTTGTGGACCAGAGCCTAACAACCCACTTTTTGCCTATTTTACAAAAAGCGGCCCTAACAATCATAGATCATCGTGAATTTTTTGATCAATTAATGATGTGTAAAGGCTATAATTTTAGGTAAAAATGACTTATGGTTTCGGAGTGAACACTTAGATAAAAGTGCCTCCCCCCTCTTCCAATCATTACGAAACCCAAAATATATAAAAAAACTAAAAGATTTTTCAATCCTTAAAAATCCACATAAACTTTTTGGAATTATCACTCTCAGTATTTGTGCATTCCTTTTTTTTTGTTCAATTTTTTTCTAATTCAAACTTGAGTTTTCACTCTCCCGTTTTAGTCGTAAACAAAAAAGATAAGGCAAATAGATCACACAACAAAATGAAAAGTTTAGAGTTTATGTATGCAAAAAAATTTTAAAACATAACAAATGTAGGTGAAGAAAATTTTTTCTCGCATAAAAAATGAACACCAAAGTTTTGTTACCCATGTTTGGGAAATTCTACTAGTACAACCCTTAATAGATTGGTGGAATTTTATAAGAAAGAGATTTCTAATTCATCCTAACATGTTTTAATTGTGGTGGATATGCATGCCAGAAACTTGTTGAAAATGCTAATGTCCTAATATTCCAAAAATTTCAAGGAGTATTGAATTCTCAAGTCTACGTGTTGACTAGAACCTAACAACCAGGTTTTTGCCTATTAACAAAAAGCGCACCTAACAATCATAGATCATCGTGAATGTTTTGATCGATTAATGATGTGTAATGGCTATAATTTTAGTTAGAAATGACTTATGGTTTGGGAGTCAACACTTAGATAAAAATGCCTCCCCCCTCTTCCGATGAATGCGAAACCCAAAATATTTAAAAAATCTAAAAGAGTTTACAATCCTCAGACAATCACAGATACTTTTTGGAATTATCTCTCTCAGCATTTGTACATTTCCGGTTTGGATGTTCAATTTTTTTTCTAATCCAAACTTGAATTTTCACTCTCCCATTTTTGTCGTAAACAAAAAAGATAAGGAAAATAGATCACACAAAAAAATTAAAATTTTAGAGTTTATGTAAGAAAAACAATTTTAATATAAAAATAAATGTAATAGAATAAAAAATTTTCACGCACCAAAAATGAACACCAAAGTTTTGTTACCCATGTTTGGGAAATTCCACTCGTACAACCCCTAATAGCTTGGAGGAATTTTATAAGAAAGAGATTTCTAATTGATCCTAACATGTATTAAATGTGGTGGATATGTATGCCAGAAACATTTGAAAGAACCTAATTACATAATGATCCAAAATTTCTTGGAGTAGAAAAAGTATAATTCTCAAGTTAACGTGTGGACCAGTGCCTAACAACCCACTTTTTGTATATTTTACAAAAGCGGACCTATCAATCATAGATCATCGCGAATGTTTTGATCGATTAATGATGTGTAACGGCTATAATTTTAGTTAGTAATGACTTATGGTTTGGGAGTCAACACATAGATAAAAATGCCTCCCCCCTCTTCGGATGATTGCAAAGCCCAAAATATATACAAAAATTAAAAGATTTTACAATCTTTAAAAAATCACAGATAATTTTTGGAATTATCTCTCTCATCATTTGTGCATTTCCATTTTGGATCTTCAATTGTTTTTCTAATCCAAATTTGAGTTTTCACTCTCCGATTTTTGTCGTAAAAAAGAAAAGGAAAAGGCAAATAGATCACACAACAAAATGAAGATTTTAGAGTTTATGTATGCAAAAATTTTGAAAACAATAATAAATGTAAGTGAAGAAATTTTTTTCACGCACCAAAAATGAACACGTAAGTTTTGTGACCCATGTTTGCGAAATTCCAGTAGTACAACCCCTATTAGCTTGGTCGAATTTTATAAGAAAGAGATTTGTAATTGATCCTAACATGTTTTAAATATGGTGGATATGCATGCTAGAATCATGTTGAAGATGCTAATGTCCTAATCATCCAAAATTTTCAAGGAGTACTGAATTCTCAAGTTAACGTGTGGACTAGAGCCTAACAACCCATTTTTTGCCTATTTTGCAAAAAGCGGACCTAACAATCATAGATCATCGTGAATTTTTTTATGGATTAATGATGTGTAACGGCTATAATTTTAGTTAGAAATGACTTATGGTTTAGGAGTCAACACTTAGATAAAAATGCCTCCCCCCTCTTCCTATGATTGCGAAACCAAAAATATATAAAAAATCTAGAAGAGTTTACAATCCTTAAAAAATCATTGATACTTTTAGGAATTATCTCTCTCAGCAATTGTGCATTTCCATTTTAGATGTTCAATTTTTTTTCTAACCCAAACTTGAGTTTTCACTCTCCTATTTTTGTCGTAAACAAAAAAGATAAGGCAAAAAGATCACACAACAAAATAAAAATTTTAGAGTTTATGTATGCAAATTTTTTTTTAAAAATAATAAATTTAAGTTAAGAAAATTTTTTCACGCCCCAAAAATGAACACCAAAGTTTGTTACCCATGTTTGGGAAATTCCACTAGTACAACCCCTAAAAGCTTGGTGGAATTTTATAAGAAAGAGATTTCTAACTGATCCTAACATGTTTTAAATGTGGTGGATATGCATGCCAGAAACATGTTGAAGATGCTAATGACCTAATGATCCAAAAATTTCGAGTAGAAAAAGTTGAATTCTGAAATTAACGTGTGGACCAGAGCCTAACAACCCCCTTTTTCCTATTTTACAAAAAGTGGACCAGACAATCATAGATCATCGTGAATGTTTTGATCGATTAATGATGTGTAACGGCTATAATTTTGGTTAGCAATGACATATAGTTTGGGATTCAACACTCAGATAAAAGTGCCTCCCCCCTCTTCTAATGATTGCGAAACCCAAAATATATAAAAAAACTAAAAGAGTTTACAATCCTTAAAAAATACAGGATACTTTTTTGAGTTATCTCTCTATGAATTTGTGCATTTCCATTTTAGAAGTTCAAATTTTTTTCTAATACAAACTTGAGTTTTCACTCTCCCATTTTTGTCGTAAACAAAAAAGATAAGGCAAATAGACCACTCAACAAAAAGAAAATTTTCGAGTTGATGAATGAAAAAAAATTTGAAAACAATAATAAATGTAAGTGAAGAAAATTTTTGCACGCACCAAAAATGAACACCAAAGTTTTGTTGGCCATGTTTGGGAAATTCCACTAGTACAACCCCTAATAGCTTGGTGGAAATTTATAAGAAAGAGGTTTCTAATTGATCGTAACATGTTTTACATGTGGTGGATATGCAGGCCAGAAACATGTTGAAGATGATAATGACCTAATGATAAAAAAATTTCAAGGAGTAGAAAAAGTTGAATTCTCAAGTTCACGTGTGGACCAGAGCCTAACAACCAATATTTTGCCTATTTTAAAAAAAAGCGAACCTAACAATCCTAGATCATCGTGAATGTTTTGATCGATTAATGATGTGTAACAGCTCTAATTTTTGTTAGAAATGACTTATGGTTTGGATTCAATACTCCGATAAAAACTCCACCCCCCCCTCTTCCGATAATTGTGAAACCAAAAATATATAAAAAAATAAAAGAGTTTACAATCGTCACAAAATCATTGATACTTTTTGGAATTATTTCTCTAAGATTTTGTGTATATCCATTTTGGATGTTAATTTTTATTTCAAATCCAAACTAGAGTTTTCACTTTCCCATTTTTGTCGTAAACAAAAAGATTTGGCAAATATATCACACTACAAAATGAAAATTTTAGAGTTTATGTATGCAAAAAAATTTGAACACAATAATAAATGTAAGTGAAGAAAATTTTTTCGCACACCAAAAATGAACACCAAAATTTTGTTACCCATGGTAGGGAAATTCCACTAGTGCAACCCCTCAGCGCTTGGTGGAATTTTATAAGAAAGATATTTCTAATATATCCTAACATGTTTTAAATGTGGTGGATCTACATGTCATAAACATGTTGAGGAGGCTAATGACCTAATGATGCAAAAATTTCAAGGAGTAGAAAAAGTTGAATTCTCAAGTTAACGTATAGAGCAGAACCCAACAACCCACTTTTTGCCTATTTTACAAAAAGTGGACCTAACAATCATAGAACATCGTGAATGTTTTGATCAATTAATGATGTGTAATTGCTATAATTTTAGCTAGAAATGACTTATGGTTTGGGAGTCAACACTTAGATGAAAATGCCTTCCCCCTCTTCCAATGATTGCAAAACCCAAAATATATAAAAAAAACTAAAAGAGTTTACAATCCTTAAAAAATCTCAGATACTTTGTGGAATTATCTTTCTCAGCATTTGTGCATTTCCATTTTGGATGTTAAATTATTTTTCTAATCCAAACTTGAGTTTTAATTCTCCCATTTTTGTCGTAAACAATAACGATAAGGCAAATAGATCACACAAAAAAATAAAAATTTTAGAGTTTATGTATGCAAAAAAAATTGAAAATAATAATAAAAGTAAGTGAATAAAATTTTTTCACACACCAAAAATGAACACCAAAATTTTTTGACCCAAGTAGAGCCCTTAATAGCTTGTTGGAATTTTATAACAAAGAGATTTCTAATATATCCTAACATGTTTTAAATGTGTTGGATATGCATAACTGAAACATGTTGAAGATGCTAATGACCTAATGATCCAAAAATTTCAAGGAGTAGAAAAAGTAGAATTCTCAAGTTAAGGTGTGGACCACAGCCCAACAAACCACTTTTTGCCTATTTTACAAAAAATGGACCTAACAAACATAGATCATCGTGAATGTTTTGATCGATTAATGATATGTAACGGCTTTAATTTTAGTTAGAAATGACTTATGGTTTGGGAGTCAACACTTAGATAAAAATGACTCCCTTCTCTTCCAATGATCTCAAAACCCAAAATATATAAAAAAAAAATAAAAGAGTTTACAATCCTTAAAAATCACAGATACTTTTTGGAATATCTCTCTCAGCATTTGTACATTTCCATTTTAGATATTAAATTTTTTTTCTATTGCAAACTTGAGTTTTCACTGTGACATATTTATCGTAAACAAAAACAATAAGGCAAATTGATCACACAACAAAATGAAAATTTTAGAGATTATTTATGCAAAAAAATTTGAAAACAATAATAAATTTAAGTGAAGAAATTTTTTTCACGCACCATAAATGAACAGCATAGTTTTGTTACCCATGTTTGGGAAATTCCACTAGTATAACACCTAATAGCTTGGTGGAATTTTATAAGAATGATATTTCTAATTGATCCTAACATGTTTTAAATGTGGCGGATATGCCTGCGAGAAACATGTTGAAGATGCTAATGACCTAATAATCCAAAAATTAAATTCTCAGGTTAACATGTGGACCAGAGCCCAACAACCCACTTTTTTCCTATTTTACAAAAAGCGGACCTAACAATCATGGATCATCATTAATGTTGTGAAAAATTAATGATGTGTAAAGGCAATAATTTTAGGTAGAAATGACATTTGGTTTGGGACTCAATACTTAGATAAAAATGCCACCCCCTCTTCCGATGATTGCGAAATCCAAAATATATAAAAAAAAACTAAAAGTGTATACAATCCTTAAAAAATCAATGATACTATTTGAAATTATATCTCTCAGCATTTGTGAATTTCCAATTATGATTTTCAATTTTTTTTTAATCCAAACTTGAGTTTTCACTCTCCCATTTTTGTCGTAAACAAAAACGATAAGGCAAATAGATCACACAACAAAATGAAAATTTTAGAGTTTTTGTATGCAAAAAAATTTGAAATCAATAATAAATGTAAGTGAAGAAAATTTTTTCACGCACCAAAAATGAACCCCAAAGTTTTGTTACCCACGTTAGGGAAATTCCACTAGTACAACCCCCAATAGCTTGGTGGATTTTTATAAGAAAGATATTTCTAATATATCCTTACATGTTTTAAATGTGGTGGATATGCATGCCAGAAACATGTTGAACATGCTAATGATCTAATGATTCTAAATTTTCAAGGAGTAGAAATAGTTGAATTCTCAATTTAACAACCCAGCCCAACAACCAACTTTTTGCCTATTTTACAAAAAGTGGACCTAACAATCATAGACCATCGTGAATATTTTTGATCAATTAATGATGTGTAACGGCTATAATTTTAGTTAGAAATTACTTATGGTTTGGGAGTCAACACTTAGATTAAAATGCCTGCCCTCACTTCGGATGACTGTGAAACCCAAAATATATAAAATAAACTAAAAGAGTTTAAAAATCCTTAAAAAATCACAGATACTTTTTGGAATTATCTCTCTCAGCATTTGTGCATTTACATTTTGGATGTTGAATTTTTTTCTAATCCAAACTTGAGTTTTCACTCTCCCGTTTTTGTCGTAAACAAAAAAGATAAGGCAAATAGATCACACAACAAAAAGAAAATTTTAGAGTTTATGTATGAAAAAAAATTTGGAAACAATAATAAATGTAAGTGAAGAAAATTATTTCAAGCACAAAAAATGAACACCAAAGTTTTGTTTCCCATGTTTGGGAAATTCCACTAGTACAACCCCAAATAGCTTGGTGGAATTTTATAAGAAAGAGATTTCTAATTGATCCTAACATGTTTTAAATGTGGTGGATATGCATGCCAGAAACATGTTGAAGATGCTAATGACGTATTGATCCAAAAATTTAAAGGAGTAGAAAAACTTGAACTCTCAAGTCAACGTGTGGACCAGAGCCTAAAAACCCATTTTTTGCCTATTTTACAAAAGGCGGACCTAACAATCATAGATCATCGTGAATGTTTTGATCTATTAATGATGTGTAACGGCTATAGTTTTAGTTAGAAAAATGACTTATGGTTTGGGAGTCAACACTTAGGTAAAAATGCCTCCCCCCTCTACCTATGATTGCGAAACCCAAAACATACAAAAAAACTAAAAGAATTTAAAACCCTAAAAATGTCACAGATAATTTTTGGAATTATCACCCTCAACATTTGGGCATTTCCATTTTGGATGTTCAATTTTTTTTCTAATCCAAACTTGAGTTTTCACTCTCCCATTTTTGTCGTAAACAAAAAATATAAGGCAAATAGATCACACAACAAAATGAAAATTTTAGAGTTTATATATGCAAAAAAGATTGAAAAAAAAATATGTTAGTGAAGAAAAATTTACACGCACCAAAAATGAACACCAATGTTTTTTGTTACCCATGTTTGGGAAATTCCACAATTACAACCCCTAATAGCTTGGTGGAATTTTATAAGAAAGAGATTTTTAACTGATCCTAACATGTTTTATAAGTGGTGGATATGCATGCATGAAACATGTTGAAGATGCTAATGACCTAATGATCCAAAAATTTCAAGGAGTAGAAAAAGTTGAATTCTCATATTAACGTGTGGACCAATGCCTAACAACCCACTTTTTCCTATTTTACAAAAAGCGGACCAGACAATCATAGATCATCATGAATGTTTTGATCGATTAATGATGTGTAACAGCTATAATTTTTGTTAGCAATGACGTATGGTTTGGGAGAAAACACTTAGATAAAAATACCTCCCCAAAATTTATAAAAAACCTAAAAGAGTTTACAATCCTTAAAAAATCACAGATACTTTTTTGAACTATCTCACTAAGCATTTGTGCATTTCCATTGTGGATGTTCAATTTTTTTTCAGATCCAAACTTGAGTTTTCACTATCCCATTTTTGTCGTAAACAAAAAAGATAAGGCAAATAGATCACACAACAAAAAGAAAACTTAAGAGTTTATGTATGCAAAAAAAATTGAAAACAATAATAAATGTACAACCCCTAATAGCTTGGTTGAATTTTATAAGAAAGAGATTTCTAATTGATCCTAACATGTTTTAAATGTGGTGGATATGCATGCCAGAAACATGTTGAAGATGCTAATGACCTAATGATCCAAAAATTTAAAGGATTAGAAAAATTTGAATTCTCAGGTTAAAGTGTGGACCAGAGCCTAAAAACCCATTTTTTGCCAATTTAAAAAAAGGTGGACCTTACAATCATAGATCATCGTGAATGTTTTGATCGATTAATGATGTGTAACGGCTATAATTTTAGTTAGAAATGACTTATGGTTTGGAAGTCAACACTTAGGTAAAAATGCCTCCCCCCTCTACCTATGATTGTGAAACCCAAAATATATAAAAAAACTAAAAGAATTTAAAATCCTTAAAAAGTCATAGATACTTTTTAGAATTATCTCCCTCAACATTTGGGAATTTCCATTTTGGATGTTCAATTTTTTTTCTAATCCAAACTTGAATTTTCACTCTCCCATTTTTGTCGTAAAAAAAAAAGATAAGGCAAATAGATCACACAACCAAATGAAAATTTTAGAGTTTATATGTAAAAACAATTGAAAAAAATTAAAAATGTTAGTGAAAATTTTTTTTCACGCACCAAAAATGAACACCAAAGTTTTGTTACCCATGCTTGGGAAATTCCACGAGTACAACCCCTAATAGCTTGGTGGAATTTTATAAGAAAGAGATTTTAACTGATCCTAACATGTTTTAAATGTGGTGGATAAGCATGCATAAAACATGTCGAAGATGCTAATGACCTAATGATCCAAATATTTCACGGAGTAGAAAAAGTAGAATTCTCAAATTAATGTGTGGACCAGAGCCTAGCAACCCACTTTTTCCTATTTTACAAAAAGCGAACCAGAAAATCATAGATCATCGTGAATGTTTTGATTGATTAATGATGTGTAACGGCCATAATTTTAGTTAGCAATGACTTATGGTTTGGGAGTCAACACTTAGATGAAAATGCCTCCCCCTCTTCCGATGATTACGTAGCCCAAAATATATATAAAAACTAAAAGAGTTGACATTCCTAAAAAGATCACAGATAATTTTTTGAATTATCTCTCTAAGCATTTGTGCATTTCAATTTTGGATGTTCAATTTTTTTTCTGATCTAAACTTGAGTTTTCACTCTCCCATTTTTGTCGTAAACAAAAAAGATAAGGCAAATAGATCACGCAACAAAAAGAAAATTTTAGAGTTTATGTATGCAAAAAAATTTGAAAACAATAATAAATGTAAGTGAAGAAAAAATTTTCACGCACCAAAAATGAACACCAAAGTTTTGTTGCCCATGTTTGGGAAATTTCACTAGTACAACCCCTAATAGCTTGGTGGAATTTTATAAGAAAAAGATTTCTAATTGATCCTAACAGGTTTTAAATGTGGTGGATATGCATGCCAGAAACATGTTGAAGATGCTAATGACCTAATGATCTAAAAATTTAAAGGAGTAGAAAAATTTGAATTCTCAAGTTAACTTGTGGACCAGAGCCTAAAAACCCATTTTTGCCTATTTTACAAAAGGTGGACCTAACAATCATAGATCATCGTGATTGTTTTGATCGATTAATGATGTGTAACGGCTATAATTTTAGTTAGAAATGACTTATGGTTTGGGAGTCAACACTTAGGTAAAAATGCCTCCCCCCTCTACATATGATTGTGAAACCCAAAATATATAAAAAAACTAAATGTTAGTAAAGAAAAAAAATTTCTCACCAAAAAAGAACACCAAAGTTTTGTTACCCATGTTTGGGAAATTCCACAAGTACAACCCCAAATAGCTTGGTGGAATTTTATAATAGAGAGATTTCTAATTGATCCTAACATGTTTTAAATGTGGTGGATATGCATGCTAGAAACATGTTGAAGATGCAAATGACCTAATGATCCAAAAATTTAAAAGGAGTACAAAAATTTGAATTCTCAAGTTAATGTGTGGACACGAGCCTAAAAACTCATTTTTTGCCTTTTTTACAAAAGGCGGACCTAACAATCATAGATCATCGTGAATGTTTTCATCGATTAATGATGTGTAACGGCTATAATTTTAGTTAGAAATGACTTATGGTTTGGGAGTCAACATTTAGGTAAAAATGCCTCCCCCCTCTACCTATGATTGCGAAACCCAAAATATATAAAAAAATTGAAAGAATTTAAAATCCTTAAAAAGTCACAGATACTTTTTGGAATTATCTCTCTCAGCATTTGTTCAATTCCATTTTTGATGTTCAATTCCATTTTTGATTTTCAATTTTTTTTTCTAATCCAAACTTGAGTTTTCACTCTCCCATTTTTGTCGTAAACAAAAAAGATAAGGCTAATAGATCACACAATAAAATGAAAATTTTAGAGTTTATATACGAAAAAAATTTTGAAAAAATAAATAAATGTTGGTGAAGTAAAAATTTTTACGCACCAAAAATGAACACCTAAGTTTTGTTACCCATGTTTGAGAAATTCCTTGAGTACAACCCCTAATAGCTTGGTGGAATTTTTTAAGAAAGAGATTTTTAATTGATCCTAACATGTTTTAAATGTGGTGGATATGCATGCCAGAAACATGTTGAAGATTCTTATAACCTATTGATCCAAAAATTTCAAGGAGTAGAAACAGTTGAATTCTCAAGTTAATGTGTGGACCAGAGCCTAACAACCCACTTTTTGCCTATTTTACAAAAAGCAGACCTAACAATCATTGATCATTGTGAATGTTTTGATCAATTAATGAAATGTAACGGCTATAATTATAGTTAGAAAAGACTTATGGTTTGGGAGTCAACACTTAGAAAAAAATGCCTCCCCCCTCTTCCTATGATTACGAAATCCCAAATACATAAAAAACCTAAAAGAGTTTACAATCCTTAAAAAAATCACAGATACTTTTTAGAATTATCTCACTCAGAATTGGTGCATTTCCTTTATAGATGTTCAATTTTTTTTCTAATCCAAACTTGAGTTTTCACTCTCCCATTTTTGTCGTAAACAAAAAAGATAAGGCTAATAGATCACACAGTAAAATGAAAATTTTAGAGTTTATATACGAAAAAAAATATGCAAAAATAAATAAATGTTGGTGAAGTAAAAATTTTTACGCACCAAAAATGAACACCTAAGTTTTGTTACCCATGTTTGAGAAATTCCTTGAGTACAACCCCTAATAGCTTGGTGGAATTTTTTAAGAAAGAGATTTTTAATTGATCCTAACATGTTTTAAATGTGGTGGATATGCATGCCAGAAACATGTTGAAGATTCTTATAACCTATTGATCCAAAAATTTCAAGGAGTAGAAACAGTTGAATTCTCAAGTTAATGTGTGGACCAGAGCCTAACAACCCACTTTTTGCCTATTTTACAAAAAGCAGACCTAACAATCATTGATCATTGTGAATGTTTTGATCGATTAATGAAATGTAACGGCTATAATTATAGTTAGAAAAGACTTATGGTTTGGGAGTCAACACTTAGAAAAAAATGCCTCCCCCCTCTTCCTATGATTACGAAATCCCAAATACATAAAAAACCTAAAAGAGTTTACAATCCTTAAAAAAATCACAGATACTTTTTAGAATTATCTCACTCAGAATTGGTGCATTTCCTTTATAGATGTTCAATTTTTTTTCTAATCCAAACTTGAGTTTTCACTCTCCCATTTTTGTCGTAAACAAACAAGATCAGGCAAAATAGATCACACAACAAAATGAAATTTTTAGAGTTTATGACTTATGGTTTGGGAGTCAACACTTAGATAAAAATGCCACCCGCCTCTTCCAATGATTGTGAAACCCAAAATATATTAAAAAACTAAAAGAGTTTACAATCCTCAAAAAGTCACAAATACTTTTTGGAATTATCTCGCTCAGCATTTATGCATTTCCATTTTGGATGTTCAATTTTTTTTCTAATCCAAATTTGAGTGTTTTCACTCTCCCATTTTTGTCGTAAACAAAAAAGATAAGGCAAATAAATCACACAACAAAATGAAAATTTTACACTTTATGAATGCAAAAAAATTTGAAAAAAATAATAATTGTAAGTGAAGAAAATTTTTTCACGCACCAAAAATGAACACCAAAAGTTTTTTTTGCCCATGTTTGGGAAATTCCACTAGTACAACCCCTATTAACTAGGTGGAATTTTATAAGAAAGTGATTTCTAATTGATCCTAACATGTTTTAAAAGTGGTGGATATGCATGCATGAAACATGTTGAAGATGCTAATGACCTAATGATCCAAAAATTTCAAGGAGTAGAAAAAGTTGATTTCTCAAGTTAACGTGTGGACTAGAGCCTAACAACCCACTTTTTGCCTTTTTAACGAAAAGCGGACCTAACAATAATAGATCATCAATGTTTTGATCGATTAATGATGTGTAACGACTACAATTTTAGTTAGAAATGACTTATGGTTTGGGAGTCAACACTTAGATAAAAATGCCTCCCTCCTCTACCTATGATTGTGAAACCCAAAATATATAAAAAAATAAAAGAATTTACAATCCTTAAAAAGTCATAGATAATTTTTGGAATTATCCATCTCAGCATTTGTGCAGTTCCATTATGGATGTTCGATATTTTTTCTAATCCAAACTTGAGTTTTCACTCTCTCATTTTTGTCGCAAACAAAAAAGATAAGGAAAATAGATCACATAACAAAATGAAAATTTTAGAGTTTATGTATGCAAAAAAAATTGTAAATAATAATAAAAGTAAGTGAAGAAATTTTTTTCACTCACCAAAAATCAACACCATAGTTTTGTTACCCATGTTAGGGAAATTCCACTAGTACAACCCCTAATAGCTTGTGGAATTTTATAAGAAAGTGATTTCTAATTGATCCTAATATGATTTAAATGTGGTGGATATGCATGCCATAAACATGTTGAAGATGCTAATGATCTAATGATCCAAAAATTTAAAGGAGTTGAAAATTTTGAATTATGAAGTTAACGTGAGGACCAGAGCCTAACAACCCACTTTTTGCGTATATTACAAAAATTGGACCTAACAATCATATATCATCATGAATATTTTGATCGATTAATGATGTGTAATGGCTATAATTTTAGTTAGAAATGACTTATGGTTTCGGAGTGAACACTTATATAAAAATTCCTCCCCCCTCTTCCAGTGATTGCAAAACCCAAAATATATAAAAAAACTAAAAGGGTTCACAATCCTTTGAAAATTTTAGAGTTTATGTATGCAAAAAAAATTGAAAACAATAATGAATGTAAGTGTAGAAAATTTTTACACGCACCAAAAATGAACGCCAAAGTTTTGTTACCCATGTTTGGGAAATTCCACTAGCACAACCCCTAGTTGCTTGGTGGAATTTTATAAGAAAGAGATTTCTAATTGATCCTAACATGTTTTAAATGTGGTGGATATGCATGCCAGAAACATGTTGAAGATGCTAATGACCTAATGATACAAAAATTTCAAGGAGTAGAAAAAGTTGAATTCTATTGTTAACGTGTGGACCAGAGCCTAACAAACCACTTTTTGCCTATTTTAAAAAAGCGGACCAAACAATTATAGATGATCATGAATATTTTCATCGATTAATGATGTGTAACGACTATAAATTTAGTTAGAAATGACTTATGGTTGGGGAGTCAACACTTAGATAAAAGTGACTGCCCGCTCTTCCTATTATTGCGAAACCAAAAATATATAAAAAAATAAAAGACATTAAAATCCCTAAAAAGTCACAGATACTTTTTCGAATTATCTCTCTCTGCATTTGTGCATTTCCATTTTGGATGTACAATTTTTTTTCTAATCCAAACTTGAGTTTTCACTCTCCCGTTTTTGTCATTGACAAAAAATATAACACAAATAGATCACACAACAAAAAGAAAATTTTAGAGTTTATGTATGCAAAAAAATTTGAAAACAATGATAAATGTAAGTGAAGAAAATTTTTTCACGCACCAAAAAAGAACACAAAAGTTTTGTTACCCATGTTTGGGAAATTCCACTAGTACAACCGCTAATAGCTTCGTGGAATTTTATAAGAAAGAGTTTTCTATTTGATCCTAACATGTTTTGAATGTGGTGGATATGCATGCCAGAATATGTTGAAGATGCTAATGACCTAATGATCCAAAATTTTCAAGTTGAATTCTCAAGTTAACGTGTGGACCTGAGCCTAACAACTCACTTTTTGCCAATTTTACAAAAAGACGACCTAATAATCATAGATCATCGTGAATGTTTAAATCGAATAATGATGTGTAACGGCTATAATTTTAGTTAGAAATGACTTATGGTTTGGGTGTCAACACTTAGACAAAAATGCCTCCCCCTTCTTCCGATGATTGTGAAATCCAAAATATATAAAAAAACTAAAAGTGTTTACAATCTTTAAAAAACCATAGATACTTTTTGGAATTATCTCTCTCAGAATTTTTGCATTTCCATTTTGGATGTCCAATTTTTTTCTAATTCAAACTTCAGTTTGCACTCTCCCATTTTTGTCGTAAAGAAAAAAGATAAGGCAAATAGCTCACACAAAAAAAAGAAAATTTTAGAGTTTATGTATGCAAAAAAATTTGAAAACAATATTAAATGTAGGTGAAGAAAAATTTTTCATGCATAAAAATGAACACCAAAGTTTTGTTACCCATGTTTGGGAAATTCCACTAGTACAACCCCGAATAGCTTGGTAGAATTTGATAAGAAAGAGATATCTAATTAATCCTAACATTTTAAATGTGGTAGATATGCATGCCAGAAACATGTTGATGATGCTAATGACCTAATGATCAAGAATTTCAAGTAGTAGAAAAACTTGAATTCTCAAGTTAACGTGTGGACCAGATCATAATGACCCACTTTTTCCTATTTTACAAAAAGCGTACGTAACAATCATAGATCATCGTGAATGTTTTGATCGATTAATGTTGTGCAACGGCTATAATTTTAGTTAGCAATGACTTATGGTTTGGGAGTCAACACTTAGATAAAAATGCCTCCCCCCTCTTCCGATGATTGCGGAACCCAAAATATATAAAAAAACTAAAAGTGTTTAAAATCCTTAAAAAATCACAGATACTTTTTGGAATTATCGCTCTCTGCATTTGTGCATCCATTTTGGATGTCCAATTTTTTTTCTAATCCAAACTTGAGTTTTCTCCCTCACGTTATTGTCGTAAACTAAAAAGATAAGGCAAATAGATCACACAACAAAACGAAAATTTTAGAGTTTACATATGCAAAAAAATTTGAAAATAATAATAAATGTAAGTGTAGAAAATTTTTTTGCGCACCAAAATTGAACACCAAAGTTTTGTTACACATGTTTGGGAAATTTCACGAATACAACCCCTAAAAGCTTGGATGAATTTTATAAGAAAGAGATTTGTAACTGATCCCAACATGTTTTAAATATGGTGGATATGCATGACAGAAACATGTTGAAGATGCTATGACCCATTGGTCCAAAAATTTCAAGGAGTAGAAAAAGTTGAATTCTCAAGTTAACGTGTGGACCAGAGCCTAACAACCAACTTTTTGTCTATTTTATAAAAAGCGGACCAAACAATCATAGATCATTGTGAATGTTTTGATCAATTAATGAAGTGTAACAGCTATAATTCTAGATAGAAATGACTTATGGTTTGGGAGACAACACTTAGATAAAAATGCCTCCCCCCTCTTCCGATGATTGCGAAACCCAAAATATATAAAAAAACTAAAAGTGTTTACAATCCTTTAAACAACCAAAGATACCTTTTGGAACTCTCTCTCTCAGCATTTGTGCATTTCCATTTTGGACGTCCAATTTTTTTTCAATTCAAACTTGAGTTTTCACTCTCCCGTTTTAGTTGTAAACAAAAAAGATAAGGCAAATAGATCACACAACAAAATTAAAATTTTAGAATTTATGCATGCAAAAAAATTTGAAAACAATAATAAATGTAAGTGAAGAAAAAATTTTCACTCATAAAAATGAACACCAAAGTTTTGTTACCAATGTTGGGGAAATTCCACTAGTACAACCCCTAATAGCTTGGTGGAATTTTATAAGAAAGAGATTTCTAATCTATCCTAACATGTTTTAAATGTGGTGGATCTGCATACCGGAAACATGTTGAAGATGCTAATGACCTAATGATCCAAAAATTTCAAGGAGTAGAAAAATCTGAATTTTCAAGTTAATGTGTGGACCAGAGCATAACAACCCACTTTTTGCCTATTTTACAAAAAGCGGACCTAACAATCATAGATCATCGTGAATGTTTTGATCGATTACTGATGTGTAACGGCTATAGTTTTAGTTAGAAATGACTGATGCTTTGGGAGTCAACACTTAGAAAAAAATGACTCCCCCCTCTTCCGATGATTTGCGAAACCCAATATATATAAAAATACTAAAAGATTTTCGAATCCGTAAAAAATCACATATACATTTTGGAATTATCTCTCTCAGCATTTGTGCATTTCCATTTTGGAAGTTCAATTTTTTTTCTAATCAAAACATGAGTTTTCACTCTCCCGTTTTTGTCATAAACAAAAATTATTAGGCAAATAGATCACACAACAAAATGAAAATTTAAGAGTTTATGTATGCAAAAAAATTTGAAAACAAAAATAAATGTAAGTGAAGAAAATATTTTCACGCACCAAAAATGAACACTAAAATTTTTTTACCCATGTTTGGGAAATTCCACGAGTACAACCCCTAATAGCTTTGTGGAATTTTCTAAGAAAGAGATTTCTAATTGATCCTAACATGTTTTAAATGTGGTGGATATGCATGCGTGAAACATGTTTATGATGCTTATGACCTAATGATCCAAAATTTTCAAGGAGTAGAAAAAGTTGAATTCGCAAGTTAACGTGTGGACCAGAGCCTAACAACCCACTTTTTCCGATTTTACAAAAAGCGGACCTGACTATCGTAGATCATCGTGAATGTTTTGATCAATTAATGATGTGTAATGGCTATAATTTTAGTTAGTAATGACTTATGGTTTGGGTGTGAACACTTAGATAAAAATGCCTCCCCCCTCTTCCGATGATTGCGAAACCCTAAATAAATAAAAAATCTAAAAGGGTTTACAATCCTTAAAAAATCACAGATACTTTTTGGAATTATCTCTCTCAGCATTTGTGCATTTGCATTTTGGATGTTAAATTTTTTTTCTAATTCGAACTTGAGTTTTCTCTCTCCCATTTTTTGTCGGGAACAAAAAAGATAAGGCAAATAGATCACACAACGAAATGAAAATTTAAGAGTTTATGTATGCAAAAAAATTTTAAAAAGTAATAAATGTAAGTCAAGAAAATTTTTTCACGCACCAAAAATGAACACCAAGATTTTGTTACCCATGTTTGGGAAATTCCATTAGTACAACCCCTAATAGCTTGGTGGAATTTTATAAGAAAGAGATTTCTTGTTGATCCTAAGATGTTTTAAATGTGGTGGATATGGATGCCAGAAACATGTTGAGGATGCCAATGACGTAATGATCCAAAAATTTCAAGGAGTAGAAAATTTTGAATTCTCAAGTTTACGTGTGGACCAAAGCCTAACAACCAGATTTTTCCTATTTTACAAATAGCGGACAATCATAGATCATCGTGAATGTTTTGATCGATTAATGACGTGTAACGGCTATAATTTTAGTTAGTAATGATTTATGGTTTGGGAGTCAACACTTAGATAAAAATGCCTCCCCCCTCTTTCGATGATTGTGAATCCCAAAATATATAAAAAAACTAAAAGGGTTTAAAATCCTTAAAAAATCACAGATACTTTTTGGAATTATCTCTCTCAGCATTTGTTCATTTCAATTTTGGATGTTCAATTTTTTTTCTAATCCAAACTTGAGTTTTCACTCTCCCATTTTTGTCGTAAACAAAAAAAGATAAGGCAAATAGATCACTCAACAAAATGAAAATTTTAGAGTTTATGTATGCAAAAAATTTTGAAAACAATAATAAATGTAAGTGAAGAAAATTTTTTCATGCACCAAAAATGAACACTAAAGTTTTGTTGCCCATGTTTGCGAAATTCCACTAGTACAACTCCTAATAGCTTGGTGGAGTTTTATATGAAAGACATTTCTAATTGATCGTAACATGTTTTACATGTGGTGGATATGCAGGCCAGAAACATGTTGAAGATGCTAATGACCTAATGATCCAAAAAATTCAAGGGGTAGAAAAAGTTGAATTCTCAAGTTAACATGTGGACCTGAGCCTAACAACCCACTTTTTGCCTATTTTACAAAAAGCGGACCTAACAATCATAGATCATCGTGAATGTTTAGATTGATTAATGATGTGTAACGGCTATAATTTTAGTTAGAAATGACTTATGGTTTGGGAGTCAACATTTAGATAAAACTGCCTCCCCCCTCTCCCTATCATTGCGAAACCCAAAATATATAAAAACCTAAAAGAATTTACAATCTTTAAAAAGTCACAGATACTGTTTTGAATTATCTCTCCCAGCATTTGTGCATTGCCATTTTGGATATTCAATATTTTTTCTAATCCAAACTTTAGTTTTCACTATCCCGTTTTTGTCGTAAACAAAAGAGATAAAACAAATAGATCACACAACAAAACAAAAATTTTAGAGTTTATGTATGCAAAAAAATTTGAAAAAAATAATAAATGTAAGTGAAGAAAATTTTTTCAAGCACAAAAAATGAACACCAAAGTTTTGTTACCCATGTTTGGGAAATTCCACTAGAACATCCCCTAATAGCTTGGTGGAATTTTATCAGAAAGAGATTTCAAATATAGCCTAACATGTTTTAAATGTGGTGGATATGCATGCCATAAACATTTTGATGAGGCTAATAACCTATTGGTCCAAAAATTTTTTGGAGTAGAAAAAGTTGAATTCTCAAGTTAACGTGTGGACCTGAGCCTAACAACCCACTTTTTGTCTATTTAAAAAAAAAACGGACCTACCAGTCATAGATCATTGTGAATATTATGATCGATTAATGAAGTGTAACAGCTATAATTTTAGTAAGAAATGACTTATGGTTTGGGAATCAACACTTAGATAAAAACGCCTCCCCCCTCTTCCGATGATTGTGAAACCCCACATATATAAAAAAAACTAAAAGAATTTACATTTCTTAAAAAGTCACAGATACTTTTTGGAATTATCTCTCTCAGCATTTGTGTATTTCCATTTTGGATGTTCAATTTTATAAGAAAGAGATTTCTAATTGATCCTAACATTTTTTAAATATGGTGGATATGCATGCCAGAAACATGTTGAAGATGCTAATAACCTATTGATCCAAAAATTTCAAGGAGTAGAAAAGGTTGAATTCTCAAGTTAACGTGTGGACCAGAGCCTAACAACCCAATTTTAGTTTATTTTACAAAAAGCGGACATAACAATCATATATCATCGTGAATGTTTTGATCGATTAATGAAGTGTAACAGCTATAATTTTAGTTAGAAATGACTTATGGTTTGGGAGTCAACACTTAGAAAAAAATGCCTCCCCCCTCATCCGATGATTGCGAAACCCAAAATATATAAAAAAACTAAAAGAATTTACAATCCTTAAAAAGTCTCAGATACTTTTTGGAATTATCTCTCACAGCATTTGTGCATTTCCATTTTGGTTGTTCAATGTTTTTTCTACTCCAAACTTGAGTTTTCACTCTACCATTTTTGTCGTAAACAAAAAAGATAAGGCAAATAGATCACACAACGAAATGAAAATTTTAGAGTTTATGTATGGAAAAAAAATTTGAAAACAATAATAAATGTAGGTGAAGAAAATTTTTTCACGCACCAAAAATGAACACCAAAGTTTTGTTACCCATGTTTTGGAAATTCCACTAGTAGAACCCCTTAATAGCTTGGTGGAATTTTATAAGAAAGAGATTTCTAGTTGATCGTAACATATTTTAAATGTGGTGGATATGGATGCCAGAAACATGTTGAAGATGCTAATGACCTAATGATCCAAAAATTTCAAGCAGTTGAAAAAGTTGAATTCTCAAGTTAACGTGTGGACCAAAGCCTAACAACCCAATTTTTCCTATTTTACAAAAAGCGGACCTGAAAATCATAGATCATCATGAATGTTTTGATCGATTAATGATGTGTAATGGCTATAATTTTAGTTAGTAATGAGTTATGCTTTGGGAGTCAACACTTAGATAAAAATGCCTCCCCACTCATCCGATGATTGCGTAACCCAAAATATATAAAAAAACTAAAAGTGTTTACAATCCTTAAAAAATCACATATACTTTTTGGAATTATCTCTCTCAGCATTTGTGCATTTCCATTTTGGATGTTAAATTTTTTTTCTAATCCAAACTTGAGTTTTCACTCTCCCATTTTTGTCGTAAACAAAAAAAGATTAGGTAAATAGATCACACAACAAAATGAAAATTTTAGAGTTTATGTATGCAAAAAAAATTGAAAACAATAATAAATGTATGTGAAGAAAATTTTTTCAAGCACCAAAAATGAACACCAAAGTTTTGTTACCCATGTTTGGGAAATTCCACTAGTACAACCCCTAATAGCTAGGTGGAATTTTATAAGAAAGAGATTTCTAATTGATCCTAACAAGTTTTAAATGTGGTGGATATGCATGCCAGAAAGATGTTCAAGATGCTAATGACCTAATGATCCAAAAATTTCAAGGGGTAGGAAAACTTGAATTCTCAAGTTAACGTGTGGACCAGATCCTAACAGCCCACCATTTGCCTATTTTACAAAACAAATGGAGCTAACAATCATAGTTCATCGTGAATGTTTTGATCGATTAATGATGTGTAACGGCTATAATTTTAGTTAGAAATGACTTATGGTTTGGGACTCAACACTTAGATAAAAATGCCTCCCCCCTCTTCCGATAATTGCGAAACCAAAAATATATAAAAAAACTAAAAGGGTTTATAATCCTCAAAAAATCTCAGATACTTTTTGGAATTATCTCTCTCAGCATTTGTGCATTTCCATTTTGGGATGCTCTATTTTTTTCTAATCAAAACTTGAGTTTTCAGTCACCCATTTTTGTCGTAAACAAAAAAGATAAGGCAAATATATCACACAACAAAATGAAAAGTTTAGAGTTT
This sequence comes from Aristolochia californica, assembly GCF_029961685.1. Classification (NCBI taxonomy): domain Eukaryota; kingdom Viridiplantae; phylum Streptophyta; class Magnoliopsida; order Piperales; family Aristolochiaceae; genus Aristolochia; species Aristolochia californica. Next base: position 33,422,740 of record NW_027182279.1, on the reverse strand, counting down.
ACGCATGCAAAAAAATTTGAAAACAATAATAAATGTAAGTGACGAAAAAAATTTCTCGCACAAAAAATGATCACCAAATTTTTGTTACTCATGTTTGGGAAATTCCACTAGTACAACCCGTAATAGTTTGGTGGAATATAATAAGAAAGAGATTTCTAATTGATCATAACATATCTTAAATGTGGTGAATATGCATGCCAGAAACATGTTAAAGATGCTAATGACCTAATGATCCAAAATATCAAGGAGTAGAAAAAGATGAATTCTCAAGTTAACGTGTGGACCAAAGACTAAGAACCCACTTTTTGCCTATTTTACAAAAAGCGGACCTAACAATCATAGATCATCGTGAATGTTTTGATCGATTCATGATGTGTAACGGCTAGAATTTTAGTTAGAAATGACTTATGGTTTGGGTGTCAACACGTAGACAAAAATGCCTCCCCCCTGTTCCGATGATTGCGAAAGCCAAAATATATAAAAATAATTAAAAGAGTTTAGAATCCTTAAAAAATCACGGATACTTTTTGGAATTATCTCTCTCAACATTTGTACGTTTCCATTTTAGATATACAATTTTTCACTAATCCAAACTTGAGTTTTCACTCTCCAATATTTGTTCTTAACAAAAAAGATTAGGCAAAAAGATCACACAACAAAATGAAAATTTTAGAGATTATTTGTGAAAAAAAATTTGAAAATTATATTAAATGTAAGTGAAGAAAAAATTTTCACGCACTAAAAATGAACACAAAAGTTTTGGTACCCATGTTTGGGAAATTCCACTTGCACAATGCCTAATTGCTTGGGGGAATTTTATAAGAAATAGATTTCTAATTGATCCTAACATGTTTTAAATGTGGTGGATATGCATGCCAGCAACATGTTGAAGATGCTATTGACCTAATGATCCAAAAAATTTTAGGTGTAGAAAAAGTTCAATTCTAAAGTTGACGTGTGGACCAGAGCCCAACAACCCACTTTTTGCCTATTTTAAAAAGAGAGGACCTAAAAATAATAGATCATCGTGAATGTTTTGATCGATTAATGATGTGTAACGGCTATAATTTTAGTTAGAAATGACTTGTGGTTTGGGAGTCAATACTTAGATAAAAATGCCTCCCCTACTTCCAGCGATTGCGAAACCCAAAATATATAAAAAAACTAAAAGAGTTTACAATCCTTAAAAAATAACAGATACTTTTTGGAATTATCTCTCTCAGCATTTGTGCATTTCCATTTTGGATGTTCAATTTTTTTTCTAATCCAAACTTCAGTTTTAACTCACCCATTTTTGTCGTAAACAAAAATGATAAGGCAAATAGATCACACAACAAAATAAAAATTTTAGAGTTTATGTATGCAAAAAAATTTTAAAAAAATAATAAATGTAAGTCAAGAAATTTTTTTCACGGACCAAAAAAGAACACCAAAGTTTTGTTACCCTTGTTTGGGAAATTCCACTAGTACAACCCCTAATAGCTTGGTGGAATTTTTTAAGAAAGAGATTTCTAATTGATCCTAAGATATTTTAAATGTGGTGGATATGGATGCCAGAAACATGTTGAAGATGCTAATGACCTAATGATCCAAAAATTTCAAGGAGTTGAAAAAGTTGAATTCTCAAGTTAACATGTGAACCAAAGCCTTACAACCCAATTTTTCCTATTTTACAAAAAGCGGACCTGACAATTATAGATCATCATGAGTATTTTGATCGATTAATGATGTGTAACGGCTATAATTTTAGTTAGTAATCACTTATGGTTTGGGAGTCAACACTTAGATAAAAATGCCTCCCCCCTCTTCTAATGATTGCGTAACCCAAAATATATAAAAAAATTAAAAGTGCTTACAATCCTTATGGTTTGGTAGTCAACACTTAGATAATATTGCCTCCCCCCTTTTGATCGATTAATGATGTGTAACGGCTATAATTTTCGTTAGAAATGAGTTATGGTTTGGGAGTCAACACTTATATAAAAATGCCTCCGCCCTCTTCGGATGATTGCGAAACCCTAAATATATAAAAAAAACTAAAATAATTTACAATCCTTAAAAAGTCACAGATACTTTTTGGAATTATCTCTCTCAGCATTTGTGCATTTCCATTTTGGATGTTCCATTTTTTTTCTAAACCAAACTTGAGTTTTCAGTCAACCGTTTTCGTTGAAAACAAAAAAGATAAGGCAAATAGATCACACAACGAAATGAAAATTTTAGAGTTTATGTATGCAAAACAATTTAAAAAAAAATAAATGTTAGTCAAGAAAATTTTTTTACGCACCAAAAAATGAAAACCAAAGTTTCGTCACCCATGTTTGGGAAATTCCACTAGTACAACCCCTAATAGCTTGGTGGAATTTTATAAGAAAGAAATTTCTAATTGATCCTAGCATATTTTAAATGTGGTGGATATAGATGCCAGAAACATGTTCAAGATGCTAATGACCTAATGATCCAAATATTTCACGGAGTAGAAAAAGTTGAATTCTCAAATTAACGTATGGACGAAAGCCTAACAACCCAATTTTTCCTATTTTACATAAAGCGGACCTGACAATCATAGGTCATCATGAATGTTTTGATCGATTAATGATGTGTAACGGGTATAATTTTAGTTAGTAATGACTTATGGTTTGGTTGTTAACACTTAGATAAAAATGCCTCCCCCCTCTTCCGATTATTGCGTAACCCAAAATATATAAAAAAACTAAAAGTGTTTACAATCCTTAAAAAATCACAGATACTTTTTGGAATTATCTCTTTCAGCATTTGTGCATTTCCATTTTGGATGTTCAATTTTTTTTATAATCCAAACAAGAGTTTTGACTCTCCCATTTTTGTCGTAAACAAAAAAAGATAAGGTAAATAGATCACACAACAAAATGAAAATTTTAGAGTTTATGTATGCAAAAAAATTTAAAAACAATAATAAATGTAAGTGAAGAAAATTTTTTCAAGCACCAAAAACGAAAAATGAACACCAAAGTTTTGTCACCCATGTTTGGGAAATTCCACTAGTACAACCCCTAAGAGCTTCGTGGAATTTTATAAGAAAGATTTCTAATTGATCCTAACATGTTTTAAATATGGTGGATATGCATACCAGAAACATGTTGAAGATGCAAATGACCTAATGATCCAAAAATTTCGAGTAGAAAAAGTTGAATTCTCAAGTTAACGTGTGGACCAAATCCTAACAACCCACTTTTTGCCTATTTTACAAAAAATGGACCTAACAATCATAGATCATCGTGAATGTTTTGATCGATTAATCATGTGTAACGGCTATAACTTTAGTAAGAAATGACTTATGATTTGGGAGTCGACACTTAGATAAAAATGCCTCCCCCCTCTTCCGATGATTGCGAAACCAAAAATATATAAAAAAAACTAAAAGGGTTTACAATCCTTAAAAAATTTCAGATACTTTTTAGAATTATCTCTCTCAGCATTTGTGCATTTCCATTTTAGGATGCTCTATTTTTTTCCAATCCAAACTTGAGTTTTCACAGTCCCTTTTTTGTCTTTTACAAAAACGATAAGGCAAATATATCACACAACAAAATGAAAAGTTTAGAGTTTATGTATGCAAAAAAATTGAAAACAATAATACATGTAAGTGACGAAAATTTTTTCTCGTACAAAAAATGAACACCAAAGTTTTGTTACCCATGTTTGGGAAATTCCTCTAGTACACCCCTAATACCTTGGTGGAATTTTATAAGAAAGAGATTTCTAATTGATCATAACATGTCTTAAATGTGGTGGATATGCATGCCAGAAACTTGTTAAAGATGCTAATGACCAAATGATCCAAAAATTTTAAGGAGAAGAAAAATTTGAATTCTCAAGTTAACGTGTGGACCAGAGCCTAACAACCCACTTTTTGCCCATTTTACAAAAAGCGGACCCAACAATCATAGATCATCGTGAATGTTTACATCTATTAATGATGTGTAATGGCTATAATTTTAATTAGAAATGACTTATGGTTTGGGAGTCAACACATAGACAAAAATGCCTCCCCCCTCTTCCGATGTTTGCGAAACCCAAAATATATAAAAATAAATAAAAGAGTTTACAATCCTTAAAAAATCATGGATACTTTTTGGAATTATCTCTCTCAGTATTTGTGCATTTCCATTTTGGATGTTTAATTTTTTACTAATCCAAACTTGTGTTTTCACTATCCAATATTTGTCGTAAACAAAAAAGATTAGGCAAATAGATCACACAATAAAATCAAAATTTTAGAGTTTATTTGTGAAAAAAAATTTGAAAATTATAATAAATGTAAGTGAAGAAAAAATTTTCACGCACTAAAAATGAACACAAAAGTTTTGTTACCCATGTTTGGGAAATTCCACTTGCACAACACCTACTAGCTTGGTGGAATTTTATAAGAAAGCGATTTCTAATTGATCCTAACATATTTTAAATGTAATGGATATGCATGCTAGCAACATGTTGAAGATGTTAATGACCTAATGATCCAAAAATTTTAAGGTGTAGAAAAAGTTGAATTGTCAACTTAATGCGTGGACCAGAGCCCAACAACCCACTTTTTGCCTATTTTACAAAAAGCGGACCTGACAATCATAGATCATCGTGAATGTTTTGATCGATTAATGATGTGTAACGGTTATAATTTTAGTTAGAAAAGACATATGGTTTTGGAGTCAACACTTAGACAAAAATGCCTCACCCTTTTCTGATGATTGTGTAACCCAAAATATTAATAAAGAAACTAAAAGAGTTTACAATCATTAAAAAATCACAGATACTTTTTGGAATTATCTCTCTCAGTATTTGTACAAATCCATTTTTTTTGTTGAATTTTTTTTCTAATCCAAACTTGAGTTTTCACTCTCCAAAATTGTCATAAACAAAAACAATAAGGGAAATTGATCGCACAACAAAATGAAAATTTTAGAGTTTATGTATGCAAAAAAATTTGAAAACAATAATAGATGTAAGTGAAGAAAATTTTTTGACGCACCAAAAATGAACCCCAAAGTTTTATTACCCATATTTGGGAAATTCCACTAATACAACCCCTAATAGCTTTATGGAATTTTATAAGAAAGAGATTTCTAATTGATCCTATCATGTTTAAAATGTGGTGGATATGCATACCAGAAACATGTTGAAGATGCCAATGACCTAATGATCCAATAATTTCTAGGCGTAGAAAAAGTTGAATTCTCAAGTTAACGTGTGGACCAGAGCCGAACAACCCACTTTTTGCCTATTTTACAAAAAGGCGGAAATAAAAATTATAGATCATCGTCAATCTTTTGATCGATTAATGATGTGTAACGGCTAAATTTTTAGTTAGAAATGACTTATCGTTTGGGAGTCAACACTTACATAAAATAGCCTCCCCTCTCTTCCGTTGATTACGAAACCCAAAATATATAAAAAAAACTAAGAGTTTACAATACTTAAAAAATCACAGATACTTTTATGAATTATCTCTATCAGCATTTGTGCCTTTCCATTTTGGATGTTCAATTTTTTTTCTAATCCAAACTAGAGTTTTCACTCTCCCATTTTTGTCGTAAACAAAAAATATAAGGCAAATAGATCACACAACAAAAATAAATTTTTAGAGTTTATGTATGCAAAAAAATTTGAAAACAGTAACAAATGTAAGTGAAGAAAATTTTTTCATGCACATAAAATTTACACCAAAGTTTTGTTACCCATGTTTGGGAAATTCCACTAGTAAAACCCCTTAAAGCTTGGTGGAATTTTATCAGAAAGAGATTTCTAGTTGATCCTAACATGTTTTAAATGTGGTGGATATGCACGCCAAAAACATGTTGAAGATGCTAATAACCTAATGATCGAAAAAATTTCAAGGGGTAGAAAAAGTTGAATTCTCTAGTTAACGTGTGGACCAGAGCCCAACAACCCACTTTTTGCCTATTTTACAAAAAGTGGACCTAGAAATCATAGATCATCGTAAATGTTTTGATCGATTAATGATGTCTTACGGCTATAATTTTAGTTAGAAATGACCTATGCTTTCGTAGTCAACACTTAGATAAAACTGCCTCCCCCCACTTTCGATGATTTTGAAACCTAAAATATATAAAAAAAAACAAAAAGAGTTTACAATCCTTAAAAAATCACAGATACTTTTTGGAATTATCTCAATCCATTTTGGATGTTCAATTTTTTTTCTAATCCAAACTTGAATTTTCGCTCCCCCATTTTTGTCGTAAACAAAAAAGATAAGGCAAATATATCACACAACAAAATAAAAATTTTAGAGTTTATGATTGCAAAAAATTTAAAAACAATAATAAATGTAAGTGAAGAAAATTTTTTCATGCACCAAAAATGAACCCCAAAGTTTTATTACCCATATTTGGGAAATTCCACTAGTACAACCCCTAATAGCTTTGTGGAATTTGATAAGAAATAGATTTCTAATTGATCCTATCATATTTAAAATGTGGCGGATATTCATGCCAGAAACATGTTGAAGATGCTTATGACCTAATGATCCAAAAATTTCAAGTAAAAAAAGTTGAATTCTCAAGCCCAACAACCTACATTTTGCCTAATTTACAAAAAATGGACCTAACAATCCTAGATCATCGTGAATGTTTTGATCGATTAATGATGTGTAACGGCTATAATTTTATTTAGAAATGACTTATGGTTTGGGAGTCAACACTTAGATAAAAATGCCTCCCCCCTCTTCTGATGATTGTGAAACCCAAAATATGTAAAAAAAACTAAAAGTGTTTACAATCCTTAAAAAATCAATAATACTTTTTGGAATTATCTCTCTCAGCATTTGTTCATTTCCATTTTGGATTTTCAATTTTTTTTCTAATCCAAACTTGAGTTTTCACTCTCCCATTTTTGTTGTAAACAAAAAAGATAAGGCAAATAGATCACACAACAAAATGAAAATTTTAGTGTTTAAGTTTGCAAAAAAATTTGAAAACATTACTAAATATAAGTGAATGAACTTTTTTCACGAACAAAAAATGAACACCAAAGATTTGTTACCCATGTTTGGGAAATTCCACTAGTACAACCCCTAATAGCTTGGTGGAATTTTATAAGAAAGAGATTTCTAATGGATCCTAATATGTTTTAAATGTGGTGGATATGCATGCCAGAAACATGTTGAAGATGCTAATGACCTAATGATGCAAAAATTTCAAGGAGTAGAAAAAGTTGAATTCTAAAGTTAACATGAGGACCAGAGCCCAACAACCCACTTTTTGCCTATTTTACAAAAAGCAGACCTAACAGTAATAGATCATTGTGAATATTTTGATCGATTAATGATGTGTAACGGCTATAATTTTAGTTAGAAAAGACTTATGGTTTGGGAGTCAACACTTAGATAAAAATGTCTCCCCCCTCTTCCGATGATTGCGAAACCCAAAATATATAAAAAAACTAAAAGAGTTTACAATACTTAAAACATAATAGATACTTTTTGGAATTATGTCTCTCAGCATTTTTACATTTCACTTTGGATGTTCAATTTTTTTTCTAATCCAAACTTGAGTTCTAACTCACCCATTTTTGTTGTAAACAAAACGATAAGGCAAATAGATCACACAAAAAAATAAAAATTTTAGAGTTTATGTATTCAAAATAATTTGAAAACAATAATAAATGTCAGTGAAGAAAAATTTTTCACTCACAAAAAATGAACACCAAAGATTTGTTACCCATGTTTGGGAAATTCCACTAGTAAAACCCCTAATAGCTTAGTAGATTTTTATCAGAAAGAGATTTCTAATTGATCCTAAATTGTTTTAAATGTGGTGGTTATGCATGCCAGAAACACATTGAAGATGCTAATGACCAAATAATCCAAAAATTTCTAGGACCAGAAAAAGTTGAATTCACAAGTTAACGTGTGGATCATAGCCCAACAACCCACATTTTTCCTATTTTACAAAAAGCGGACCTTACAATCATAGATCATCGTGAATGTTTTGAACGATTACTGATGTGAAACGGCTATAATTTTAGTTACAAATGACATATGGTTTTGGAGTCAACACTTAGATAAAAATGCCTCCCCCTCTTCCGATGATTGCGTAACCCAAAATATAAAAAAAAAAACTAAAAGTGCTTACAATCCATAAAAAATCACAGATACTCTTTGGAATTATGTCTCTCAGCATTTGTGCATTTCCATTTTGGATGTTCAATTTTTTGGCTAAACCAACCTTGAGTTTTCACTCTCCCATTTTTGTCGTAAACAAAAACTATAAGGCAAATAGATCACACAAATAAATGAAAATTTTAGAGTTTATGTATACAAAAAAATTTGAAAACAATAATAAATGTAAGTGAAGAAAATTTCTAGGACCAGAAAAAGTTGAATTCTCAATTTAACGTGTGGACCACAACCCAAAAACCCACTTCTTGACTATTTTACAAAAAGCGAACCAAACAATCATAGATCATCGTGAATGTTTTGATCGAATAATGATGTATAAAAGCTATAATTTTAGTTAGAAATGATTTATGGTTTGGGAGTCAACACTTAGATAAAAATGCCTCCCTCCTCTTCCGATGATTGCGAAACCCAAAATATATAAATAAAAAAATAAAAGAGTTTACAATCATTAAAAAATCACATATCCTTCTTGGAATTATCACTCTCAGCATTTGTACATTTCCATTTTGGATATTCAATTTTTTTTCTAATCCAAACTTGATTTTTCACTCTCCCATTTTTGTCGTGAACAAAAACGATAAGGCAAATAGATCACACATCAAAATTAAAATTTTAGCGTTTAAGTATGCAAAAAATTTGAAAACAATAATAAATTTAAATGAAGAAAAATTTTACATGCACCAAAAATGAACACCAAATTTTTGTTACCCATGTTTGGGAAATTCCACTTGTCCAACCCCTAATAGCTTGGTGGAATTTTATTAGAAAGAGATTTCTAATTGATCCTAACATGTTATAAATGTGGTGGATATGCATGCTAGAAACATGTTAAAGATGCTAATCACCTAATGATCCAAAATTTTCAAGGAGTAGAAAAAGTTGAATTCTCAAGTTAACGTGTGGACCAGAGCCTAACAACCCACTTTTTCCCTATTTTATAAAAAGCGAACCTAACAATCATAGATCATCGTGAATATTTTGATCGATTAATGATGTGTAACGGCTATAATTTTAGTTAGAAATGACTTATGGTTTGGGAGTCAATACTCTGATAAAAATTCCACCCCCCTCTTCTGATGATTACGAAACCAAAAATATATTAAAAAATAAAAGAGTTTACAATCCTTATAAAATCTCGGTTACTTTTTGGAATTATCTCTCTAAGCTTTGGTGCATTTCCATTTTGGATGTTAAATTTTTTTTCTAAACCAAACTTGAGTTTTCACTTTCCTATTTTTGTCGTAAAGAAAAACAATTTGGCAAATAGATCACACAACAAAATGAAAATTTAGGAGTTTATGTGTAAAAAAATTTGAAAACAATAATAAATGTAAGTGAAGAAAATTTTTTCACGCACCAAAAATGAACACCAAAGTTTTGTTACCCATGTTTGGGAAATTCTACTAGTACAACCCCTAATAGCTTGGTGGAATTTTCTAAGAGAGAGATTTCTAATTGATCCTAACATGTTTTAAATGTGGTGGATATGCATGCAAGAAACATGTTGAAGATGTTAATGACTTAATTATCCAAAAAATTCAAGGAGTAGAAAAAGTTGAATTCTCACGTTAATGTGTGGACCAGAGCCCAACAACCCTCTTTTTGCCTATTTTACAAAAAGTGGACCAAACAATAATAGATAATCGTGAATGTTTTGATCAATTAATGATGTGTAACGACTATAATTTTAGACAGAAATGACTTATGGTTTGGGAGTCAACACTTAGATAAAAAAGCCTCCCCCCTTTTCTGATGATTGCGAAACCCAAAATATATAAAAAAAACAAAAAGAGTTTTCAATCCTTAAAATGTCACAGATACTTTTTTGAATTATCTCCCTCAGAATTTGTGCTTTTCCATATTGGATGTTCAATTTTTTTTCCTATTCCAAACTTGATTTTTCATTCTCCCATTTTTGTCGTAAACAAAAAAGATAAAAAAAATTGATCACAGAACAAAATGAAAATTTTAGAGTTTAAGAATGCAAACAAATTTGAAAACAATAATTAATTTAAGTGAAGAAATTTTTTTCACGCCCCAAAAATGAACACCAAAGTTTTGTTACCCATATTTGGGAAATTCCACTAGTACAACCCCTAATAGCTTGGTGGAATTTTATAAGAAAGAGATTTCTAATATATCCTAACATGTTTTAAATGTGGTGGATATGTTAAAGATGCTAATGACCTAATGATCCAAAAATTTCAAGTAGAAAAAGTTGAATACTCAAGTTAACGTGTGGACCATAACCCAACAACCCACTTTTTGCCTATTTTACAAAAAGTAGACCTAACAACCATTGATCATCGTGAATGTTTTGATCGATTAATGATGTGTAATAGCTATAATTTTAGTTAGAAATGACATATGGTTTGGAAGTCAACACTTAGATAAAAATGGCTCCCCCCTCTTCCGATGATTGCGAAACCCAAAATATATAAAAAAAATAAAAGAGTTTACAATCCTTTAAAAATATCAGATAATATTTGGAATTATGTTTCTCAGCATGTGTGCCTTTCCATTTTGGATGTTAATTTTTTTTTCTAATCCAAATTTGAGTTTTCTATCTCCCATTTTTGTCGTAAACAAAAAAGATAAGGCAAATAGATCACACAACAAAATTAAAATTTTAGAGTTTATGTATGCAAAAAAATTTAAAAACAATAATAAATGTAAGTGAAGAAAATTTTTTCACACACCAAAAATGAACACCAAAGTTTTGTTACCCATGTTTGGAAAATTCCACAAGTAAACCCCTAATACCTTGGTGGAATTTATAAGAAAGAGATTTTAATTGATCCTAACATGTTTTAAATGTGGTGGATATGCATACCAGAAACATGTTGAAGATCCTAATGACCTAAAGATCCAAAAATTTAGAGTAGAAAAATTTGAATTCTCAAGTTAACATGTGGACCACAACCCAACAACCCACTTTTTGCCAATTTTACAAAAAGCGGATCTAACATTCATACATCATCGTGAATGTTTTGATCGATTAATGTGTAAAGGCAATAATTTTAGTTAGAAATGACTTATGGTTTGGGACCCAATACTCAGATAAAAATTCCACCCCCCTCTTCTGATGATTGCGAAAAAAATAAATGAGTTTACAATCCTTAAAAAAATAAATGAGTTTACAATCCTTAAAAAATCATAGATACTTTTTGGAATTATCTCTCTCAGCATTTTTATTTTTCCATTTTTGATATTAGATTTTTTTTCTAAAACAAACTTGAGTTTTCAGTCTCTTTTATTTGTCATAAAAAAAACGATAAGGCAAATAGATCACACAACAAAATGAAAATTTTAAAGTTTATGTATGCATAAAAATTTGAAAACAAAAATAAATGTAAGTGAAGAAACTTTTTTCACCCACCTAAAAGGAACACCAAAGTTTTGTTACCCAGGTTTGGGAAATTCCACTAGTACAACCCCTAATAGCTTGAAGGAATTTTATAAGAAAGAGATTTCTAATTGATCCTAACATGTTTTAAATGTGGTGGATATGCATGCCTGAAACATGTTGAAGAAGCTAATGACATAATGATCCAAAAATTTCAAGGAGTAGAAAAAGTGGAATTCTCAAGTTAACGTGTGGACCAGAGCCCAACAACCCACTTTTTGCCTATTTTACAAAAAGCGGACCTAACAATCATAGATCATCGTGAATGTTGGGAACGATTAATGATGTGTAACGGCTATAATTTTAGTTAGAAATGACATATGGTTTGGGAGTCAACACTTAGATAAAAAATGCTTTCCCCTCTTCCGCTGATTACGAAACCCAAAATATATAAAAAAAAACTAAAAGAGTTTACAATCCTTAAAAAATCGCATATACTATTTGGAATTATCTCTCTCAGCATTTGTGCATTTCCATTTTGGATGTTCAATTTTTTTTCTAATCCAAACTTTAGTTTTCACTCCGCCATTTTTGTCGTAAACAAAAACAATAAAGCAAATAGATCACACAAAAAAATGAAAATTGTAGAGTTTATGTATGATAAAAAATTTGAAAACAATAATAAATCTAAGTGAATAAATTTTTTCATGCACCAAAAATGCACACCAAAGTTTTGTTACCCATGTTTGGGAAATTCCACAAGTACAACCCCTAATAACTAACTTGGTGGAATTTTATAAGAAAGAGATTTCTAATTGATCCTAACATGTTTTAAATGTGGTGGATATGCATGCCATAAACATGTTGAAGATGCTAATGACCTAATGATACAAAAATTTCAAGGAGTAGAAAAAGTTGAATTCTCAATTTAACGTGTGGACTAGAGCCTTACTACCCACTTTTTGCCTATTTTACAAAAAACGGGCCTAACAATCATAGATCATCGTGAATGTTTTGATCGATTAATGATGTGTAAAAACTATAAATTTAGTTAGAAATGACTTATGGTTTGGGAGTCAACACTTAGATAAAAATGCCTCCCTCCTCTTCCGATGATTGCGAAACCCAAAATATATAAAAAAAACTAAAAGAGTTTACAATCCTTAAAAAATCACAGATACTTTTTGGAATTATCTCTCTTGGCATTTGTACATTTCCATTTTGGATATTCAATTTTTTTTCTAATCCAAGCTTGAGTTTTCACTCTCCCATATTTGTTGTAAATAAAAACGATAGGGGAAACAGATCACACATCAAAATGAAAATTTTAGAGTTTATGTATGCAAAAAAAATTGAAAACTAAAATAAATGCAAATGAAGAAAAAATTTTCACGCACCAAAAATGAACACCAAAGTATTGTTACCCATGTTTGGGAAATTCCACCAGTACAACCCCTAATAGCTTGGTGGAATTTTATAAGAAAGAGATTTTTAATTGATCCTAAAATGTTTTAAAAGTGGTGGATATCCATGTCAGAAACATGTTGAAGATGCTAATGACCTAATGATCTAAAAATTTCACAGCGTAGAAAAAGTTGAATTCTCATGTTAACATGTGGACCAGAGCCTAACAACCCACGTTTTGAATATTTTACAAAAAGCGAACCTAACAATCATAGATCATCGTGAATGTTTTGATCGATTAATGATGTGTAACGGCTATAATTTTAGTTAGAAATGACTTATTGTTTGGGATTCAATACTAAGATAAAAATTCCACCCCCGCTCTTCTGATGATTGCGAAATCCACAATATATAAAACAATAAAAGAGTTTACAATCCTAATGAAATCACAGATACTTTTTTTTAATTATCTCTCTAAGCTTTTGGGTATTTCCATTTTGGTTGTTAATTTTTTTTTCTAATCCAAACTTGTGTTTTCACTTTCCCTTTTTGTCGTAAACAAAAAATATTTGGCAAAAAGATCACACAACAAAATGAAAATTTTGGAGTTTATGTATGCAAAAAAATTTGAATAAAAAAGTAAATGTAAGTGAAGAAAATTTTTTCACACACCAAAAATGAACACCAAAGTTTTGTTACCCATGTTTGGGAAATTCCACTAGTACATCCCCTAATAGTTTGGTGGAATTTTATAAGAAAGAGATTTCTAATATATCCAAACATGTTTTAAATGTGGTGGATATGCATGCCAGAAAAAAGTTGAAGAGGCTAATGACCTTATGATGCGAAAATTTCGGGTAGAAAAAGTTGAATTCTCAAGTTAACGTGTGGACCAGAACCCAACACCCCACTTTTTACCTATTTGACAAAAAGCGGACCAAACAATCATAGATCATCGTAAATGTTTTGATTGATTAATAATGTGTAACGGCTATAATTTTAGTTAGAAATGACTAATGGTTTGGGAGTGAACACTTAGATAAAAATGCCTCCCTCCTCTTCCGATGATTGCGAAACCCAAAATATATAAAAAAAACTAAAAGAGTTTACAATCCTTAAAAAATCCCAAATACTTTTTGGAATTACCTCTCTCAGCATTTGTACATTTCCATTTTGGTTATTCAATTTTTTTTCTAATCCAAACTTGAGTTTTCACTCTCCCATATTTGTCATAAATTAAAACGATAAGGCAAATAGATCACACAACAAAATGAAAACAATAAAAAATTTAAGTGAAGAAATTTTTTTCACGCACCTTAAATGAACACGAAAGTTTTTGTTACCCATGTTTGGGAAATTCAACTAGTATAACACCAAATAGCTTAGTGGAATTTTATAAGAAAGAGATTTCTAATTGATCCTAACACGTTTTTAATGTGATGGATATGCCTGTCGTAAACATGTTGAAGATGCTAATGACCTAATAATCCAAAATTTTCAAGGAGTAGAAAAAGTTGAATTCTCTAGTTAACATGTGGACCAGTGCCCAACAACCCACTGTTTTCCTATTTTTCAAAAAGCGGACCTAGCAATCATAGATCATTGGGAATGTTTTGAACGATTAATGAAGTGTAACGACTATAATTTCAGTTAGAAATGACATGTGGTTTGGGAGTCAACACTTAGATAAAAATGCCTCCCCCTCTTCTGATGATTGCGAAACCCAATATATATAAAAAAAGCTAAAAGAGTTTACAATCCTTAAAAAATCACAGATACTATTTGGAATTATCTCTTTCAGCATTTGCGGATTTCCATTTATGATGTTCAATTTTTTTCTAATTCAAACTAGAGTTTTCACTCTCCCATTTTTGTCATAAACAAAAATGATAAGACAAATAGATCACACAACAAAATGAAAAATTTAGACGTTATGTATGCAAACAAATTGGAAAACAATAATAAATTTAAGTGAAGAAAATTTTTGCACACACCAAAAATGAACACCAAAGGTTGGTGGACCAGAACCGAACAACCCTCTTTTTGCTAATTTTACAAAAAGCAGACCTAACAATAATTGATCATCGTGAATGTTTTGATCGATTAATGATGTGTAACAGAATTAATTTTAATTACAAATGACTTATGGTTTGGGAGTCAACACATAGATAAAAATGCCTCCCCCCTCTTCCAATGATTGCGAAACCAAAAATATATAAAAAAAAATAAAAGAGTTTACCATCCTTAAAAAATCACAGATACTTTCAAGAATTATCTCTCTCAGCATTTGTGCATTTCCATTTTAGAGGTTCAATTTTTTTATAATCCAAACTTGAGTTTTCAATCTCCCATTTTTTTCGTAGAAAAAAACGTTAAGGAAAATAGACCTCACAAAAAATTGAAAATTTTGGAGTTTATGTATGATTAAAAATTTTAAAAAAATAAGAAATGTTAGTGAAGAAATTTTTTTCACGCACAAAAAATGAACACCAAAGTTTTGTTACCCATGTTTTGGAAATTCCACTAGTACAACCCCTAAAAGCTTGGTGGAATTTTATAAGAAAGAGATTTCTTATGTATCATAACATGTTTTAAATCTGGTGAATATGCATGCCAGAAACATGTTGAAGATGCTAATGACCTAATGATCCAAAAATTTCGAGTAGAAAAAGATGAATTCTCAAGATAATGTGTGTCCAGAGCCCAACAACCCACTTTTTGCCTATTTTACCAAAAGCGTACCTAACAATCATAGATCATCGTGAATGTTTTGATTGATTAATGATGTATAACGGCTATAATTTTAGTTAGAAATGACTTATGGTTTGGGAGTCAACACTTAGATAAAAATGCCTCCACTCTTTTTCGATGATTGCAAAACCCAAAATATATAAAAAAACTAAAAGAGTTTGAAATCCTTAAACAATGATAGATACTTTTTGGAATTATCTCTCTCCGCATTTGTGCATTTCTATTTTGGATGTTCAATTTTTTTTCTAATCCAAACTTGAGTTTTCACTCTCCGATTTTTGTCGCAAATAGATCACACAAAAAAATGAAAACTTTAGAGTTTATGTATGCAAAAAAAATTGAAAACAATAATAAAGGTAAGTGAATAAAATTATTTCACGCACCAAAAATGAACACCAAAGGTTTGTTACCCTTGTTTGGGAAATTCCACTAGTACAACCCCAAATAGCTTGGTGGAATTTTATAAGAAAGAGATTTCTAATTGATCCTAAATTGTTTTCAATGTGGTGGATATGCATGCCAGAAACATGTTGAAGATGTTAATGACCTATTGTTCTAAAAATTTCTTGGAGTAGAAAAAGTTGAATTCTCTAGTTAACGTGTTGACCAGCGCCAAACTACCCACTTTTTGCCTATTTTACAAAAAGTGGACCTAACAATCATAGATCATCGTGAATGTTTTGATCGACTAATGATGTGTAATGGCTATAATTTTCGTTAGAATTGACTTATGGTTTAGGAGTCAACACTTAGATAAAAATACCTCCCCCCTCTTTCGAAGATTGCGAAACCCAAAATATATTAAAAAAACTAAAAGAGTTGACAATCCTTAAAAAATCACAGATTATTTTTGGAATTATATCTCTCAGCATTTGTGCATTTCCATTTTGGATGTTCAATTTTTTTTCTAATCCAAATTTGAGTTTTCACTCTCCCATTTTTGTCATAAACAAAAATGATAAGGAATATAGATCAGACAAAAAAATGAAAATTTTAGTGTTTATGTATGCGAAAACATTTGAAAACAATAATAAATGTAATTGACAAAAAAATTTTCACGCACCAAAAATGAACACCAAATTTCCACTAGTACAACCCTTAATAGCTTGGTGGAATTATATAGAAAGAGATTTCTAATTGATCCTAATATGGATTAAATGTGGTGGATATGCATGCCTGAAACATGTTGAAGATGCTAATGACATATTGATCATAATATTTCAAGGAGTAGAAAAATTTGAATTCCCAAGTTAACGTGTGGACCAGAGCCGAACAACCCACTTTTTGCCTATTTTACAAAAAGCGGACCTAACAATCATAGATCATCGAGAATGTTTTGATCGATTAATGAATTTTAACGGCTATCATTTTAGTTAGAAATGACTTATGGTTTGGGAGTCAACACTTCGATAAAAAGGCCTCCCCCCTCTTCCGATTATTGCGAAACCCAAAATTTATAAAAAAAACTAAGAGAGTTTTCAATCCTTAAAAAACTAATGATACTTTTTGTAGTTATCTCTCTCAGCATTTTTGCATTTCCATTTTGGTTGTTAAAATTTTTTTCTAATCCAAACTTAAGTTTTCACTCTTCCATTTTTGTCATAAACAAAAAAGATTAGGCAAATAGATCACACAAAAAATGAAAATTTTAGAGTTTATGCATGCAAAAAAATTTGAAAACCATAATAAATGTAAGTGAAGAAAATTTTTTCACCCACCAAAAATGAATACCAAAGTTTTGTTACCCATGTTTGGGAAATTTCTCTTGTACAACCCCTAATAGCTAGGTGGAATTTTATAAGAAAGAGATTTCTAATTGATCCTAACATGTTTTAAATGTGGTGGATTTGCATGCCAGAAACATGTTGAAGATACTAATAACCTAATGATCCAAAAATTTCGAGTAGAAAAAGTTGAATTCTCAAGTTAACGTGTGGACCAGAGCCTAACAACCCACTTTTTGCCGATTTTACAAAAAGTGGACCTAACAATGATAGATCATCGTGAATGTTTTGATCGATTAATGATGTGTAACGGCTATAATTTTAGTTAGAAATGCCTTCTGGTTTGGGAGTCAACACTTAGATAATAATGCCTTCCCGTACTTCCGATGATTGCGAAACCCAAAATATATAAAAAAAACTAAAAGATTTCGCAATCCTTAAAAAATCACAGATACTTTTTGGAATTATCTCTCTCAGTATTTGTGCATTTCCATTTTGGATGTTCAGTTTTTTTTCTAATCCAAACTTGAGTTTGCACTCTCCCATTTTTTTCGTAAACAAAAACGATAAGGCAAATAGATCACACAACAAAATGAAAATTTTAGAGTTTATGTATGCAAAAAAAAATTCAAAAGAATATTAAATGTAAGTGAAGAAAATTTTTTCACGCACCAAAAATGAACACCAAAGTTTTGTTACCCATGTTTGTGAAATTGCACTAGTAATACCCCTAAAAGCTTGGTGGACTTTAATAAGAAAGAGATTTCTAATTTACCCTAAGATATTTTAAAAGTGGTGGATATGCATGCCAAAAAGATGTTGAAGATGCTACTGACCTAATGATCCAAAAATTTCAAGGAGTAGAAAAAGTTGAATTCTCAAGTTAACGTGTGGACCAGAGCCTAACAACCCACTTTTGGCCTATTTTACAAAAAGCGGACCTAACAATCATAAATCATCGTGAATGTTTTGATCAATTAATGACGTGTAACGGCTATAATTTTAGTTAGAAATGACTTCACTAAGATCAAAATGCACCCCCCCCCCTCCTCTTCCAATGATTGCTAAACCCAAAATATATAAAAAAAAACTAAAAGTGTTTACAATCCTTATAAAATCACAGATACTTTTTGGAATTATCTCTCTCAGCATTTGTGCATTTCCATTTTGGATGTTGAATTTTTTTTCTAATCCAAACTAGATTTTTCACTCTCCCATTTTTGTTGTAAACAAAAACGATAAGACAAATAGATCACACAACAAAATGAAAATTTTAGTTTTTATGTATGCAAAAAAATTTGAAAACAATAATAAATGTAAGTGATGAAAATTTTTTCCCGCACCAAAAACGAACACCAAAGTTTTGTTATCCATTTGTGGAAAGTTCCACTAGTACAACCCCTAATAGCTTGGTGGAATTTTATAAGAAAGAGATTTCTCATTGATCCTAACATGTTTTAAATGTGGTGGTTATGCAAGCCAAAAACATGTTTAAGATGCTAATGACCTAATGTTCCAAAAATTTCATGGAGAAGAAAAATTTGACCAGAGCCCAACAACCCACTTTTTGCCTATTTTACAAAAAGCGGACCTAACAATCATAGATCATCGTGAATGTTTTGATTGATTAATGATGTGTAACGGCTATAAATTTAGTTAGAAATGACTTATGGTTTGGGAGTCAACACTTAGGTAAAAATGCCTCCCCCCTCATCCGATGATTGCGAAACAAAGAATATATAAAAAAACTTAAAGATTTTACAATCCATAAAAAATCACAGATACTTTATGGAATTATCTCCCTCAGCATTTGTGCATTTCCATTTTGGGTGTTAATGTTTTTTCTAATCCAAACTTGAGTTTCCACGTTCCCATTTTTGTCGTAAACAAAAAAGATAAAGCAAATAGATCACACAACAAAATGAAAATTATAGAGTTTATGTATGCAAAGAAATTTTAAAAACAATTGTAAATGTAAGTGAAGAAAATTTTTTCACACACCAAAAATGAACACCAAATTTTATTACCCATGTTTGGGAAATTCCACTAGTACAACCCCTAATAGCTTGGTGGAATTTTATAAGAAAGAGATTTCTAATTTATCCTAACATGTTTTAAATGTGGTGGATATGCATGCCAGAAACATGTTGAAGATGCTAATGACATAATGATCCAAAGATTTCAAGGAGTAGAAAAAGTTGAATTCTCAAGTTAACATGTGGACCAGAGGCCAACAACCAACTTTTTACCTATTTAACAAAAAATGGACCTAACAATCATAGATCATCGTGAATGTTTTGATCGATTAATGATGTGTAACGGCTATAATTTTAGTTAGAAATGACTTATGGTTTGGAAGTCAACACATAGATAAAAAGCTCTCCCCCCTCTTCCGATTATTACGAAATCCAAAATATATAAAAAAAACTAATAGAGTTTACAATCCTCAAAAAATGAAAGATAATTTTTTGAATTATCTCTCTCAGCATTTGTGCATTTCCTTTTTTGATGTTCAATTTTTTTTCCAATCCAAACATGAGTTTTCACTCTCCCATTTTTGTCGTAAACAAAACGATAAGGCAAATAGATCACACAACAAAATGAAAATTTAAAAGTTTATGTATGCAAAAAAATATAGAAAAACAATAAATGTAAGTGAAGAAAATTTTTTCACGCACCAAAAATGAACACGAAAGTTTTGTTACCCATGTTTTGGAAATTCCGCTAGTACAACCCCTAATAGCTTGGTGGAATTTTATAAGAAAGAAATTTCTAATTGATCCTAACATGTTTTAAATGATGTGGATATGCATGCCAGAAACATGTTGAAGATGCTAATGACCTAATGTTCCAAAAATTTCGAGTAGAAAAAGTTGAATTCTCATGTTAACGTCTCGACCAAAGCCCAACAATCCACTTTTTGCCTATTTTACAAAAAGTGAACCTAACAATCATAGATCATCGTGAATGTTTTGATTGATTAATGATGTATAATGCCTATAATTTTAGTTAGAAGTGACTTATGTTTTGGGAGTCAACACGTACATAAAAATGCCTCCCCCCTCTTCCAATTATTGCGAAATCCAACATATATAAAAAAAACTAATAGAGTTTACAATCCTTAAAAATCAAAGATAATTTTTTGAATTATCTCTCTCAGCATTTGTGCATTTCCATTTTGGAAGTTCAATTATTTTTCTAATCCAAACTTGAGTTTTCACTCTCCCATTTTTGTTGTAAACAAAAATGATAAGGCAAATAGATCACACAACAAAATGAAAATTTTAGGGTTTATGTCTGCTAAAAAATGTGAAAACAATAATAAATGTAAGTGAAGAAAAAATTTTCACGCACAAAAAATGAACACCAAAGTTTTGTTATCCATTTTTGGGAAATTCCACTAGTACAATCGCTAATAGCTTAGTGGAATTTTATAAGAAAGAGATTTCCAAATCGTCCTAACATATATTAAATGTGGTGGATACGTATGTAGGAAACATATTGAAGATGCTCATGACCTAATGATCCAAAAATTTCAAGCAGTAGAAAAAATTGAATTTTCAAGTTAACGAGTGGACCTAACATTTTTTCCTATTTCATAAATAGCGGACCTAACATTCAGAGATCATCGTGAATGTTTTGATCGATTAATGATGTGTAACAGCTATAATTTTAGTTATGAATGACTTATGGTTTGGGAGTCAACACTTAAATAAAAATGCCTCCCCCATTTTTCGATGATTGGGTAACCCAAAATATATAAAAAAACCTAAAAAAGTTTACAATTCTTAAAAAATCACAAATACTTTTTGGTATTATCTCTCTCAGCATTTGTACATTTCCATTTTGGATGTTCAATTTTTTTTCTAATCCAAACTTGGGTTTTCACTCTCCTATTTTTGTCGTAATAAAAAACGATAAGGCAAATAGATCACACAACAAAATGAAAATTTTAGAGTTTATGAAAGCAAAAAAAATTGAAACAAAATAATAAATGTAAGTGAAGAAAATTTTTTCACGCATTAAAATTGATCACCAAAGTTTTGTCACTCATGTTTGTGAAATTCCACTAGTACAACCCGTAATAGCTTGGTGGAATTTTTTAAGAAAGAGATTTCTAATTGATCCTAACATGTTTTAAATGTGGTGGATAGGCATGCCACAAAACATGTTGAAGATGCAAATGACCTAATGATCCAAAAATTTCGAGTAGATAAAGTTGAATTCTCAAGTTAACGTGTGGACCAGAGCCCAACAACCCACTTTTTGCCTATTTTACAAAAAGCGGACCTAACAGTCATAGACCACTGTGAATGTTTTGATCGATTAATGATGTGTAATGGCCATAATTTTAGTTAGAAATGACTTATGGTTTGGGAGTCAACACTTCGATAAAAATGCTTCCCCCCTCTTCCGACGATTACGAACCCAAAATATAAAAAAAAAATGAACAACACTTTCCCATTTTTGTCGTAAACAAAAATGATAAGGCAAATAGATCAATCAACAAAATAAAAATTTTAGCGTTTATGTATGCAAAATAATTTTTAAAAAATTAATAAATGTAAGGGAAGAAAATTTTTTCACACACCAAAGTTTTGTTACACATGTTTGGGAAATTCCACTAGTACAACCCCTAATGGCTTGCAGGAATTTTATAAGAATGAGATTTCAAATTGATCCTAAAATGTTTTAAATGTGGAGGATATGCATGCCAGAAACATGTTATAGATGCTAATGACCTAATGATGCAAAAATTTCAAGGTGTAGAAAAAATTGAATTCTCAAGTATAGATATTAGTAAAATTTTTTGATCGATTAATGATGTGTAACGGCTATAATTTTAGTTAGAAATGAGTTATGGTTTGAGAGTCAACACTTAGATAAAAATGCCTCCCCCCTCTTTCGATGATTGTGAAACCCAAAATATATAAAAATAAATCAAAGAGTTTACAATCCTTAAAAAATCACAGATACATTATGGAATTATCTCTCTTAGCATTTGTGAAATTCCATTTTGGATGTTCAATTTTTTTTCTAATCCAAACTTGAGTTTTCAATCTCCCATTTTTTTCATAAACAAAAACGATAAGGCAAATAGATCACACAACAAAATGAAAATTTTAGAGTTTATGTATGCAAAAAAATTTGAAAACAATAATAAATGTAAGTGAACAAAATTTTTTCACACACCAAAAATGAACACAAAAGTTTTGTTACCCATGTTTGGGAAATTCCACTAGTACTTCCCCTAATAGCTTGGTGGTATTTTATAAGAAAGAGAATTCTAATTGATCCTAACATGTTTTAAATGTGGTGGATATGGATGCGAGAAACATGTTACAGATGCTAATGACCTAATGATCCAAAAATTTCAAAGAGTAGAAAAAGTTGAATTCTCAAGTTAACGTGTGGACCACAGCCTAACAACCCACTTTTTCCCTATTTTACAAAAAACGGACATAACAATCATAGATTATCGTGAATGCTTTGATCGATTAATGATGTGTAATGGCTATAATTTTAGTTAGAAATGACTTATGGTTTGGGAGTTAACACCTAGATAAAAATGCCTCCCCCCTCTTTCGATGACTATGAATCCAAAAATATATAAAAGAACTAAAAGAGTTTAAAATCCTTAAAAAATCACATATACTTTTTGGAATTATCTCCCTCAGTATTTGTACATTTCCATTTTGGATGTTCAATTTTTTTTCTAATCTAAACTTGAGTTTTCACTCTCCCATTTTTTTCGTAAACAAAAACGATAAGGCAAATAGATCACACAACAAAATGAAAATTTCAGAGTTTATGTCACCTGAAAAATGTGAAAACAATAATTAATGTAAGTGAAGAAAATTTTTTGACGCATCAAAAATGAACACCAATGTTTTGTTACCCATGTTTGGGAAATTCCACTAGCACAACCGCTAATAGCTTGGTGGAATTTTATCAGAAAGAGATTTCTAATTGATCCTAACATCTTTTAAATGTGGTGGATATGTATGCCAGAAACAAGTTGAAGATGCTCATGACCTAATGATCCAAAAATTTCTAGGAGTTGAAAAAATTGAATTCTCAAGTGAATGTGGACCAGAGCCCAACACTTAGATAAAAATGCCTCCCCCCTCGACCGATGATTGCGAAACCTAAAATATAAAAAAAAATTAAAAGAGTTTACAATTTTTAAAAAATCACAGATACTTTTTGGAATTATCGGTCTCATCATTTGTATATATCCATTTTGGTTGTTCAATTTTTTTTTTAATCCAAACTTGAGTTTTCACTCTCCCATTTTTGTCGTAAACAAAAACGATAAGGCAAATAGTTCACACAACAAAATGAAAATTTTAGAGTTTAAGTAAGCAAAAAAAATTAAAAAAAATAAATGTAAATGAATAAAATTTTTTCACGCACCAAAAATGCACACAAAAGTTTTGTTACCCATGTTTTGGAAATTCCACTAGTACAACCCCTAATAGCTTCGTGGAATTTTATAAGAAAGAGATTTCTAATTGATCCTAACATGTTTTAAATTTAGTGGATATGCATGCCAGAAATATGTTGAAGATGCTAATGACCTAATGTTCCAAAAATTTCAAAGATTACAAAAAGTTGAATTCTCAAGTTAACGTGTTGACTAGAGCCCAACAACCCACTCGTTGCCTATTTTACAAAAAGCAGACCTAACAGTCATAGATAATCGTGAATGTTTTGATTGATTAATGATGTGCAACGGGTATAATTTTAGTTAGAAATGAATTATGGTTTGGGAGTCAACACTTAGATAAAAATGCCTCCCCCCTCTTCCGATGATTGCGAAACCCAAAATATATAAAAAAAACTAAAAGAGTTTACAATCCTCAAAAATTCACAGATGCTTTTTGGAATTATCTCTCTCAACATTTGTACATTTCCATTTGGGATGTTCAATTTTTTTTCTAATCCAAACTTGAGTTTTGACTCTCCCATTTTTGTTGTGACAAAAACGAAAAGGCAAATAGATCACAAAACAAAATGAAAATTTTAGAGTTTATGTCTACTAAAAAATGTGAAAACATTAATAAATGTAAGTGAAGAAAAATTTTTCACACACCAAAAATGAACACCAAAGTTTTGTTACCCATGTTTAGGAAAATCCACAAGTACCACCGCTAATAGCTTGGTGGAATTTTATCAGAAAGAGATTTCTAATTGATCCTAACATCTTTTAAATGTGGTGGATATGTATGCCAGAAACATGTTGAAGATGCTCATGACCTAATGATCTAAAAATTTCAAGGAGTAGAAAAAATTGAATTCTCAAGTTAACGTGTGGACCAAAGCCCAACAACCCACTTTTTGCCTATTTTAAAAAAAATGGAACTAACAATCAGAGCTCATCGTGAATGTTTTGACCGATTAATGATGTGTAACGGCTATAATTTTAGTTAGAAATGACATATGGTTTGGGAGTCAACACTTAGATAAAAATGCCTCCCCCCTCTTCCGATGATTTGGAAACCCAAAATATATAAAAAAAACTTAAAGAGTTTACAATCCTTAAAAAATCAGAGATACTTTTATGAATTATCTTTCTTAGCATTTGTACATTTCCATTTTGGATGTTCAATTTTTTTTCTCATCCAAACTTGAGTTTACACTCTCCCATTTTGTCGTAAACAAAAACGATATGGCAAATAGATCACAGAATAAAATGAAAATTTTAGAGTTTAAGTATGCAAAAAAAAAAAAAAAACAATAATAAATGTAAGTGAAGAAAAAATTTTCACGCATTAAAAATGATCACTAAAGTTTTGTTACCCATGTCTAGGAAATGCCACTAGTACAACCCTTAATAGCTTGGTGGAATTTTAAAGAAAGAGATTTCTAATTGATCCTAACATGTTTTAATTGTGGTGGATATGCCGCTTGAAACTTGTTGAAGATACAAATGACCTAATGATCCAAAAATTTCGAGTAGAAAAAGTTGAATTCTCAAGTTAACGTGTGGACCAGAGCCCTACAACCGACTATTTTCCGATTTTACAAAAAGTGGACCTAACATGTTTTGATCGATTAATGATGTGTAAACGACTATAATTTTAGTTAGAAATGAGTTATGATTTTGGAGTCAACACTAAGATAAAAATGCCTCCCCCCTCTTCCAATGATTGCGAAACCCAAAATATTTAAGAAAAACTAAAAGTGTTTATAATCCTTAAAAAATGAATGATACTTTTTGGAATTATCTCTCTCAGAATTTGTGCCTTACCATTCTGGATGTTCAATTTTTTTTCTAATCCAAACTTAAGTTTTCAATCTCCCATTTTTGTCTTAAACAAAAATGATAAGGCAAATTGATCACACAACAAATTGAAAATTTTAGCGTTTATGTATGTAAATTAATTTTTAAAAAATAATAAATGTAAGTGAAGAAAAATTTTTCACACACCAAAAATGAACCCCAAAGTTTTATTACCCATGTTTGGGAAATTCAACTAGTACAACCCCTAATAGTTTGGTGGAATTTTATAAGAAAGGGATTTCTAATTGACCCTAACTTGTTTTAAATGTGGTGGATATGCATGCCAGAAACATGTTATAGATGCTAATGACATAATGATGCAAAAAGTTCAAGGTGTAGAAAAAGTTGAATTCTCAAGTTAAAGTATGGATTAGAGCCCAACAAACCTCTTTTTGCATATTTTAAAAAAAGCGGACCTAACAATCATAGATATTTGGGAATGTTTTGATCGATTAATGATGTGTAATGGCTATAATTTTAGGTAGAAATGACTTATGGTTTGGGAGTCAACACTTAGATAAAATGCCTCCCCCGTCTTCCGATGATTGCAAAACCCAAAATATATAAAAAAAACTATAAAATTTTACGATCCTTAAAAAATCACAGATACTTTTTGGAATTATCTCTCTCAGCATTTGTGCATTTCCATTTTGGATGTTCAATTTTTTTTCTAATCCAAACTTGAGTTTTCACTCTCCCATTTTTGTCGTATACAAAAACGATAAGGCAAATAGATCACACAACTAAATGAAAATTTTAGAGTTTATGTCTGCTAAAAAATGTGAAAACAATAATAAATGTACGTGAAAAAAAATTTCACGCATAAAAAATGAACACCAAAGTTTTGTTACCCATGTTTAGGAAATTCCACTAGTACAACCGCTAAATGCTTGGTGGAATTTTGTCAGAAGGAGATTTCTAATTGATCCTAACATCGATTAAATGTGGTGGATATGTATGCAAGAAACATTTTGAAGATACTCATGACCAAATGATCTAAAAATTTCAACGAGTTGAAAAAATTGAATTCTCAAGTTAACGTGTGGACCAGAGCCCAACAACCCCCTTTTTGCCTATTTTTAAAAAAGCGGACCTAATAATCATAGATCATCGTGAATGTTTTGATCGATTAATGATGTGTAATGGGTATAATTTTAGTTAGAAATTACTTATGGTTTGGGAGTCAACACTTAGATAAAAATGCCTCCCCCCTCTTCCGATGATTGCGAAACCCAAAATATATTAAAAAAACTAAAAGAGTTTACAATCCTAAAAAAAAACAGAAACTTTTAGGAATTATCTCTCTAAGCATTTGTGCATTTCCATTTTGGATGTTCAATTTTTTTTCTAATCCAAACTTGAGTTTTCACACTCCCCTTTTTTTTGTAAACAAAAAAAGATAAAGCAAATAGATCACACATCAAAATGAAAATTTTAGAGCTTATATATTCAAAAAAATTTGAAAACAATAATAAATGTAAGAGAAGAAAAAAATTTTACGCAACAAAAATGAAAACCAAACATTTGTTACCCAAGTTTGGAAAATTCCACTAGTACAACCCTAAATAGCTTGGTGGAATTTTATAAGAAAGAGATTTCTAATTGATACTAACATGTTTTAAATGTGGTGGATATGCATGCCAGAAACATGTTGAAGATGCTAATGACCTAATGATCAGAAAATTTCAAGGAGTAGAAAAGTTGAATTCTCAAGTTAACGTGTGGACAAGAACCTAACAACCAACTTTTTGCCTATTTTACAAAAAGCGGACCTTACAATCATAGATCATCGTGAATGTTTTGATCGAGGAATGACGTGTAACGGCTATAATTTTAGTTAGAAATGACTTATGGTTTGGGAGTCAACACTTAGATAAAAATTCCACCCCCCTCTTTCGATGATTGTAAAACCCAAAATATATAAAAATAAAAAATAAAAGAGTTTACAATCCTTAAAAAATAAAATATAACTTTGGGAATTATCTCTCACATCATTTGTGCATTTCCATTTTGGATGTTCAATTTTTTTTCTAATCCAAACTTTAGTTTTCACTCTCCCATTTTTGTCGCAAACAAAAAAGATAAGGCAAATAGATCACACAACAAAATGAAAATTTTAGAGTTGATGTATGCAAAAAAATTTGAACAAATAATAAATGTAAGTGAGGGGAAATTTTTTCACGCACCAAAAATGACACAAAAGTTTTGTTACCCATGTTGTGGAGATTCCACTAGTACAACCCCTAATAACTTGGTGGAATTTTATAAGAAAGCGATTTGTAATTGATCCTAAGATGTTTTAAATGTGGTGGATATGCTTGCAAAAACATGTTGAAGATGCTAATGACCTAATGATCCAAAAATTTCAAGGAGTTAAAAAAGTTGAATTCTCAAGTTAACGTGTGGACTTGAGCCTAACAACCCACTCTTTGCCTATTTTAAAAAAAGCGGACCTAACAATCATAGATCATCGTGATTGTTTTGATCGATTAATTATGTGTAATGGCTATTATTTTAGTTAGATATGACTTATGGTTTGGGAGACAACACTTAGATAAAAATGCCTCCCCCTTTTCCAATGATTGCGAAACCCAAAATATATAAAAAAAATAAAAGAGTTTACAATCCTTAAAAAATCACAGATACTTTTTGGAATTATCTCTTTCAGCATTTGTGCATTTCCATTTACGATGTTCTATTTTTTTTCTCATCCAAACTTGAGTTTTCACTCTCCCATTTTTTTCGTAAACTAAAACGATAAGGCAAATAGACCACACAAAAAAATAAAAATTTTAGAGTGTATGTGTGCAAAAAAAACTGAAAACAATAATAAAGGTAAGTGAAGAAAAATTTTCACGCACCAAAAATGAATGCAAATGTTTTGTTACCCATGTTTGGGAAATTCCACTAGTACAACCCCTAATAGCTTGGTGAAATTTTATAAGAAAGAGATTTCTAATTGATCATAACATGTTTTAAATGTGGTGGATATGCAAGCCAGAAACAAGTTGATGATGCTAATGAGCTAATGATCGAAAAATTTCAAGCAGTAGAAAACGTTGAACTCTCAAGATAACGTGTGGACCAGACCCCATGAACTTACTTTTTGGCAATTTTACAAAAGCGTACCTAACAATCGTAGATCATCGTGAATGTTTTGATCGATTAATGATGTGTAACGTCTATAATTTTAGTTAGAAATGACTTATGTTTTGGGAGTCAACACTCAGATAAAAATGCCTCCCCCCTCTTCCGATGATTGCAAAATCCAAAATATAAAAAAAATAAAAGAGTTTACAATCGTTAAAATATCACAAATACTTTTTGGAATTATCTCTCTCCGAATTTGTGCATTTCCATTTTGGATGTTCAATTTTTTTTCTAATCCAAACTTGAGTTTTCACTCTCCCATTTTTGTCGCAAACAAAAACGTTAAGGCAAATAGATCACACAACAAAATGAAAATTCAAGATTTTATGTGTGCAAAAAAATTTGAAAACAATAATAAATGTAAGTGAATAAAATTTTTTCATGCACAAAAAATGAACACCATAGTTTTGTTACCCATGTTTGGGAAATTCCACAAGTACAACACCTAATAGCTTGGTGGAATTTTATAAGAAAGAGATTTCTAATTGATCCTAACATGTTTTAAATGTGGTGGATATGCATGCCAGAAATAAGTTGAAGACGCTATTGACCTAACGTTCCAAAAATTTGATGGAGTAGAAAAAGTTGAATTCTCAAGTTAACGTGTGGACCATTGCAGAACAACCACTTTTAGCCTATTTTACAAAAAGTGGACCTAACAATCTTAGATCATCGTGAATGTTTTGATCAATTTGTGATGTGTAACGGCTATCAATTTAGTTAGAATGACTTATGGTTTGGGAGTCAACACTTAGATAAAAATGCCTCCACCCTGTTCCGATGATTGCGAAACCCAAAATATATAAAAAAAAACTTTTAGATTTTACAATCCTTAAAAAATCACAGATACATTATGGAATTATCCCTATCAGCATTTGTCCATTTCCATTTTGGATGTTCAATTTTATTTCTAATCCAAACTTGAGTTTTCACTCTCCCATTTTTGTCGGAAACAAAAAAGATAAGGCAAATAGATCACACAACAAAATGAAAATTTTAGAGTTTATGTATGCAATAGAACTTTAAAAAAAATAATAAATGTAAGTGAAGAAATTTTTTTCACGTACCAAAAATGAACACCAAAGTTTTGTTACCCATGTTTGGGAAATTCCACTAGTACAACCCCTAATAGCTTGGAAGAATTTTATAAGAAAGAAATTTCTAATTGATCCTAAAATGTTTTAAATGAGGTGGATATGCATGCCAGAAACATGTTATAAATGCCAATGACCTAATGATGCAAAAATTTCAAGGTGTAGCAAAAGTTGCATTCTCAAGTTACTGCGTGGACACGAGCCCAACAACCCAATTTTTGCCTATTTTACAAAAAGTGGACCTAACAATCTTAGATATTTATGAATGTTTTGATCGATTAATGATGTGTAACGGCTATAACTTTAGTTAGAAATGACTTATGGTTAGGAAGTCAACACTTAGATAAAAATGCGTCCTCCCTCTTTCGATGATTACGAAACCCAAAATATATAAAAAAAACTAAAAGATTTTACAATCCTTAAAAAATCATAGATACTTTTTGGAATTATCTCTCTCACCATTTGTGCATTTTCTTGTTGGATGTTCAATTTTTTTCTAATCCAAACTTGAGTTTTCACTCTCCCATTTTTGTCGTAAACAAAAACGATAAGGCAAATAGATCACACAACAAAATGAAAATATTAGAGTTTATGTACGCCAAAAAAATTAAAAACAAGAATAAATGTAAGTGAAGAAAATTTTTTCACGCACCAAAAATGAACACTAAAGTTTTGTTACCCATGTTTGGGAAATTCCTCTAGTACAACCCCTAATAGCTTGTTGGAATTTTATAAGAAAAAGATTTGTAATTTATCCTAACATGTTTTAAATGTGGTGGATATGCATGCCAGAAACAAGTTGAAGATGCTAATGAACTAATGATCCAAAAATTTCAAGGAGTAGAAAAAGTTGAATTCTCAAGTTAACGTGTGGACCAGAGCCCAACAACCCACTTTTTGCCTTTTTTTACAAATAGCGGACCTAACAATCATAGATCATCGTGCATGTTTTGATCGATTAATGATGTGTAACGGCTATAATTTTAGTTAGAAATGACTTATGGTTTGCTAGTCAACACATAGATAAAAAGGCCTCCCCCCTCTTCCGATTATTTCGAAACCCAAAATATATAAAAAAAACTAATAGAGTTTACAATCCTTAAAAAATCAAAGATAATTTTTGGAATTATCTCTCTCAGCATTTGTACGTTTCCAATTTGTATGTTCAATTTTTTTTCTAATCCAAACTTGAGTTTTGACTCTCCCTTTTTTGTCGTAAACAAAACGATATGGCAAATAGATCACACAACAAAATGAAAATTTGAGAGTTTATGTATGCAAAAAATTTTGAAAACAATAATAAATATAAGTGAAGAAATTTTTTTCACTCACCAGAAATGAATACCAATGTTTTGTTACCTGTGTTCGGGAAATCCAACTAGAACAACCCCTGATAGCTTGGTGGAATTTTATAAGAAAGAGATTTCTAATTGATCCTAACACGTTTTAAATGTGGTGGATATGTATGCCAGAAACATGTTGAAGATGCTAATGACCTAATGTTCCAAAAATTTCAAGGAGTAGAAAAAGTTGAATTCTCAAGTTAACTTGTGGACCGTAACACAACAACCCACTTTTTGTCTATTTTACAAAAAACGGACCTGACAATCATAGATCATAGTGAATGTTTCGATCGATTAGTGATGTGTAACGGCTATAATTTTAGTTAGAAATGACTTATGGTTTGGGAGTCAACACCAAGATAAAAATGGCTCCCCCCTCTTCCGATGATTGCAAAACCCAAAATATATATAAAAAACTTAAAGAGTTTCCAATCCATAAAAAATCATAGATACATTATGGAATTATATCTCTCAGCATTTGTGTATTACCATTTTCGATGTTCAATTTTGTTTCTAGTCCAAACTTGAGTTTTCACTCTCCCATTTTTGTCGTAAACAAAAACAATAAGGCAAATAGATCACACAACAAAATGAAAATATTAGAGTTTAAGTATGCGAAAAAAAATTAAAAACAAAAATAAATGTAAGTGAAGAAAATTTTTTCTCGCACCAAAAATGAACACCAAAGTTTTGTTACCCATGTTTGGGAAATTCCATTAGTACAACCCCTAGAAGCTTGGTGGAATTTTATAAGAAAGAGATTTATAATTTATCCTAACAAGTTTTAAATGTGGTGGATATGCATGTTAGAAACATGTTGAAGGTGCTAATGACCTAATGATCAAAAAATTTCAAGGAGTAGAAAAAGTTGAATTCTCAAGTTAATGTGTCGACCAGAGCCCAACAACCCACGTTTTGCCTTTTTTACAAAAATTGACCTAACAATCATAGATCATCGTGAACGTTTTGATCGATAAATGATGTGTAAGGCTATAATTTAGTTAGAAATGACTTATGTTCTTGGAGTCAATACTTAGATAAAAATGCCTCCCCCCTCTTCTGATGATTACGAAACCAAAAATATATAAAAAAAAACTAACAGAGTTTACAACCCTTAAAAAATCATAGATACATTTTCGAATTATCTCTCTTAGCATTTATGCATTTTCATTTTGGATGTTCAATTTTTTTTCTAATCCAAACTTGAGTTTTCACTCTCCCATTTTTGTCGTAAACTAAACGATAAGGCAAATAGATCACACAGCAAAAAGAAAATTTTAGAGTTTATGTATGCAAAAAAATTTGAAAAAAATAATAAATGTAAGTGAAGAAATTTTTTTCACGCACCAAAAATGAACACCAAAGTTTTGTTACCCATGTTTGGGAAATTCCACTAGAACAACTAATAATAGCTTGGTGGAATTTTATAAGAAAGAGATATCTAGTTGATCCTAACATATTTAAAATGTGGTGGATATGTATGCCAGAAACATGTTGAAGATGCTAATGACCTAATGTTCAGGAATTTTCAAGGAGTAGAATAAGTTGAATTCTCAAGTTAACATGTGGACCATAGCCCAACAACCCACTTTTTGCCTATTTTACAAAAAATGGACCTAACAATAATAGATCATCGTGAATGTTTTGATCGATTAGTGATATGTAACGGCTATAATTTTTGTTAGAAATGACTTATGGTGTGGGAGTCAAGACTTAGATAAAAATGCTTCCCTCCTCTTCCGATGATTGCGAAACCCAAAATATATAAAAAAAACTAAAGGAGTTTACAATCCTCAAAAAATCACAGATACATTATGGAATTATCTCTCTCATCATTTGTACATTTCCATTTGGATGTTAATGTGTTTTTCTAATGCAAACTTGAGTTTTCACACTCCCTTTTTTTTCGTAAACAAAAATGATAAGGCAAATAGATCACACAACAAAATGAAAATTTTAGAGTTTATGTATGCAAAAAAATTAAAAACAAAAATAAATTTAAGTGAAGAAAATTTTTTCACGCAACAAAAAAGAACAACAAAGTCTTGTTACCCATGTTTGGGAAATTCCACTAGTAGAACCCCTAATAGCTTGGTGGAATTTTATAAGAAAAAGATTTCTAATTGATCCTAACATGTTTTAAAAGTGGTGGATATGCATGCCAGAAACATGTTGAAGATGATAATGACCTAATGTTCTAAAAATTTCAAGGAGTAGAAATAGTTGAATTCTCAAGTTAACGTGTGGACCATTGCCGAACAACCCACTTTTTGCCTATTTTACAAAAAAAGGACCTAACAATCATTATTCATCGTGAATGTTTTGATCAATTAGTTATGTGTAACGCTATAATTTTAGTTAGAAATGACTTATGGGTGGGAGTCAACACTTAGATAAAAATGCCTCCCCCCTCTTCCGATGATTACGAAACCCAAAATATATAAAAAAAACTTTAAGATTTTACAATCCTTAAAAAATCACAGATACATTATGGAATTATCCCTCTCAGCATTTGTGCGTTTCCATTTTGGATGTTCAATTTTTTTTCTAATCAAATCTTCAGTTTTCACTCTCCCATTTTTTTCGTAAACAAAAACTTTAAGGCAAATAGATCACACAACAAAATGAAAATTTTAGAGTTTATATATGCAAAAATAAAAATAAAAACAATAATAAATGTAAGGGAAGGAAATTTTTTCACGCACAAAAAATGACCACCAAAGTTTTCTTACCCATGTTTGGGAAATTCCAATAGTACAACCCCTAATGGCTTGGTGGAATTTTATTAGAAAGAGATTTATAATTTATCCTAACATGTTTTAAATGTGGTGGATATGCATGCCAGAAACATGTTGAAGATGCTAATGACCTAATGATATAAAAATTTCAAAGGAGTAGAAAAAGTTGAATTCTCAAGTTAACGTGTCGACCAGAGCCCAACAACCAACTCTTTGCCTTTTTTAACAAAAGGGGACCTAACAATCATAGATCATCATGAATGTTTTGATCGATAAATGATGTGTAATGGCTATAATTTTAGTTAGAAATGACTTATTGTTTTGGAGTCAACACATAGATAAAAAGGCCTCCCCCCTCTTCCGATGATTGCGAAACCGAAAAAATAAAAAAAAACTAATAGAGTTTACAATCCATAAATAATCAAAGATAATTTTTGGAATTATCTCTCTCAGCATTTGTGTATTTCAATTTTTGATGATCAATTTTTTTTCTAATCCAAATTTGAGTTTTCATTCTCCCATTTTTGTCGTAAAAAAAAAACGATAAGGCAAATAGATCACACAACAAAATGAAAATTTTAGATTTATGTATGCAAAAAAAATTAATACAGTAATAAATTTAAGTGAAGAAAATCTTTTCATGCTCCAAAAATTAACACAAAATTTTTGTTACCCATGTTTGGGAAATTCCACTAGTACAACCCCTAATAGCTTAGTGGAATTTTATAAGAAAGAGATTTCTTATTGATCATAACATGTTTTAAATGTGGTGGATATGCATGCCAGAAACATGTTGAAGATGCTAATGACCTAATGTTCCAAAAATTTCAAGGAGTAGAAAAAGTTGAATTCTCAAGTTAACGTGTCGACTAGAGCCCAACAACCCAATCTTTGCCTTTTTTTTAAAAAGCAGACCTAACAATCATAGATCATCGTGTATGTTTTGATCGATTAATGATGTTTAACGACTATAATTTTAGTTAGAAATGACTTATGGTTTGGGAGTCAACACAGATAAAAAGGCCTCCCCCCTCTTCCGATGATTGCGAAATCCAAAATATATAAAAAAACTAATAAAGTTTACAATCCTTAAAAAATAAAAGATAATTTTTTGAATTATCTCTCTCAGCATTTGTGCATTTACATTTTAGATGTTCAATTTTTTTTCTAATCCAAACTTGAGTTTTCACTCTCCCATTTTTGTCGTAAACAAGAACGATAAGGCAAATAGATCACACAACAAAATGAAATTTAAGAGTTTATGTATGAAAAAAAATTTAATACAATAATAAATGTAAGTGAAGAAAACTTTTTCAGGCACCAAAAATCAACACCCAAGTTTTGTTTACCCATGTTTTGGAAATTCCACTAGTACAACCCCTAATAGTTTAGTGGAATTATATAAGAAAGAGATTTCTAATTGATCCTAACATATTTTAAATGTGGTGGATAAGTATGCCAGAAACATGTTGAATATGCTAATGACCTAATGTTCCAAAAATTTCAAGGAGTAGAAAAAGTTGAATTCTCAAGTTAACGTGTCAACAAGAGCCCAACAATCCACTTTTTGCCTATTTTACAAAAAGCGGACCTAACAATCATAGCTCATCGTGAATATTTTGATCGATTAATGATGTGTAATGGATATAATTTAGTTAGAAATTACTTATGTTTTGGGGGTCAACACTTAGATAAAAAGGCCTCCCCCCTCTTCTGATAGAGTTTACAAAATAGAGTTTATATTAAAAAAACTAATAGAGTTTACAACCCTAAAAAAATCGTAGATACTTTTTGGAATTATCTCTCTCAGCATTTGTGCATTTCCATTTTGGATGTTCAATTTATTTTCTAATCCAAACTTGAGTTTTCACTCTCCCATTTTTGTCGTAAACAAAATGATAAGGCAAATAGATGACACAAAAAAATCAAAATTTTAGAGGTATGCAAAAAAATTTGAAAACAATAATAAATGTAAGTGAAGAAAATTTTTTCACGCACCAAAAATGAACACCAATGTTTGGCTACCCACGTTTGGGAAATTCCACTAGAACAATGGTGGAATTTTATAAGAAAGAGATCTCAAATTGATCCTAACATATTTTAAATGTGGTGGATATGTGTGCCAGAAACATGTTGAAGATGCTAATGACCTAATGTGCCAAAATTTTAAAGGAGTAGAAAAAGTTGAATTCTCAAGTAAACGTGTGGACCATAGCCCAACAACCCACTTTTTGCCTATTTTACAAAAAGCAGACCTAACAATAATAGATCAACGTGAATGTTTTATTAGATTACTGATGTGTAATGGCTATAATTTTTGTTAGAAATGACTTATGGTGTGGGAGTCAAGACTTAGATAAAAATGCCTCCCCCCTCTTCCGATAATTGCGAAACCCAAAATATATAAAAAAAACTAAAAGAGTTTACAATCCTTAAAAAATCACAGATATATTATGAAATTATCTCTCTCAGCATTTGTACATTTCCATTTTGGATGTTAATGTGTTTTTCTAATCCAAACTTGTGTTTTCACTCTCCCATTTTTGTCGTAAACAAAAACGATAAGGCAAATAGATCACACAACAAAATGAAAATTTTAGAGTTTATGTATGCAAAAAAAATTTAAAAACAATAATAAATGTAAGTGAACATTTTTTTTTCACGCACCAAAAATGAACACCAAAGTTTTGTTACCCATGTTTGGGAAATTCCACTAGTACAACCCCTAATAGAATCGTGGAATTTTATAAGAAAGTGATTTTTAATTTATCCTAGCATGTTTTAAATGTGGTGGATATGCATGCCAGAAACATGTTGAAGATGCTAATGATCTAATGATCCAAAATTTTGAGTAGAAAAAGTAGAATTCTCAAGTTAACGTGTCGACCAGAGCCCAACAACCCCCCTTTTTGCCTTTTTTACAAAAAGCGGACCTAACAATCATAGATCATCGTGAATGTTTTGATGGATTAATCATGTGCAACGACTATAATTTTAGTTAGAAAGGATTTATGGTTTGGGAGTCAACACAGATAAAAAGGCCTCCCTCCTCTTCCGTTGATTGAGAAACCCAAAATATATAAAAAAAAACTAATAGAGTTTACAATCCTTAAAAAATCAAAGATAATTTTTAGAATTATCTCTCTCAGCATTTGTGCATTTCCATTTTGGATGTTCAATTTTTTTTCTTATCCAAACTTGAGTTTTCACTCTCCCATTTTTTTCGTAAAAAAAAAACGATAAGGCAAATAGATCACACAACAAAATGAAAATTTTAAAGTTTATGTATACAAAAAAATTTAAAACAATAATAAATTTAAGTGAAGAAAATTTTTTCACGCACCAAAAATGAACATCAAAATTTTGTTACCCATGTTTGGGAAATTCCACTAGTACAACCCCTAATAGTTTGGTGGAATTTTATAAGAAAGAGATTTCTAATTGATCCTAACATGTTTTCAATGTGGTGGATATGCATGCCAGAAACATGTTGAAGAAGCTAATGACCTAATGTTCCAAAAATTTCAAGGAGTAGAAAAAGTTGAATTCTCAAGCTAACGTGTGGACCAGAGCCCAACAACCCACTTTTTGCCTATTTTATAAAATGCGGACCTAAAAATCATAGATCATCGTGAATGTTTAGATCGATTAATGATGTGTAACGGCTATAATTTTAGTTAGAAATGACTTATGTTTTGGGAGTAAACACTTAGATAAAAATGCCTCCCCCATCGTCCGACGATTACGAAACCCAAAATATATATAAAAAACTAATAGAGTTT
The DNA here is from genome assembly GCF_029961685.1 of Aristolochia californica. Taxonomy (NCBI): domain Eukaryota; kingdom Viridiplantae; phylum Streptophyta; class Magnoliopsida; order Piperales; family Aristolochiaceae; genus Aristolochia; species Aristolochia californica. The sequence continues at coordinate 33,384,948 of NW_027182279.1, read as the reverse complement.
ACAACCCTTAAAAAAATATAGATACTTTGTGGAATTATCTCTCTCAGCATTTGTGCATTTCATTTTGGATGTTCAATTTTTTTTCTAATCCAATCTTGAGTTTTCACTCTCCCTTTTTTGTCGTAAACAAAAATGATATGGCAAACAAATCACACAACAAAAAGAAAATTTTAGAGTTTATGTATGCAAGAAAAATAGAAAACAATAATAAATGTAAGTGAAGAAAATTTTTTCACGCATTAAAAATGATCACCAAAGTTTTGTCACCCATGTTTGGGAAATGCCACTAGTACAACCGCTAATAGCTTGGTGGAATTTTATAACAAAGAGATTTCTAATTGATCCTAACATGTTTCAAATGTGGTGGATATGCACGCCAGAAACATGTTGAAGATGCTAATGACTTAATGATCCAAAAATTTCTAGAAGAAAAAGTTGAATTCTCAAGTAAACGTGTGGACGAGAGCCCAATAACCCACTTTTTGCCTATTTTACAAAAAGCAGACCTAACAATCATAGATCATCGTGAATGTTTTGATCGATTAATGATGTGTAACGGCTATAATTTTAGTTAGAAATGACTTAAGATTTTGGAGTCGACACTTAGATAAAAATACCTCCCCTCTCTTCCGATGATTGAGAAACCCAAATATATAAAAAAAAACTAAAAGAGTTTACAATCCTTAAAAAATCACAGATACTTTTCTGAATTATCTCTCTCAGCATTTGTTCATTTCCATTCTGGATGTTCAATTTTTTTTCTAATCTAAACTCGAGTTTTCACTCTCCCATTTTTGTCCTAAACAAAAAAAGATTAGAAAAATTGATCACACAACAAAATGAAAATTTTAGCTTTTCTGTATGCAAAATATTTTTTAAAAAATAATAAATGTAAGTGAAGAAAAATTTTTCACAAAGTTTTATTAACCACGTTTGGGAAATTCAACTAGTACAACCCCAAATAGCTTGGTGGAATTTTATAAGAAAGAGATTTCTAATTGATCCTCACATATTTTAAATGTGGTGGATATGCATGCCAGAAATATGTTATAGATGCTATTGAACTAATGATGCAAAAATTTCAAGGTGTAGAAAAAGTTGAATTCTCAAGTTAACGTGTGGACTAGAGCCCAACAAACCAATTTTTGCCTATTTTAAAAAAGCGGAACTAACAATCATAGATATTTGGGAACGTTTTGATCGATTAATGATGTGTAACGGCTATAATTTTAGTTAGAAATGACTTATGATTTGGGAGTCAACACTTAGATAAAAAAGCCTCCCCCCTCTTCCGATGATTGCGAAACCCAAAATATATAAAAAAACTAAAAGAGTATACAATCCTTGAAAAATCTTAGATACTTTTTGGAATTATCTCTCCCATTATTTGTGCATTTCCATTTTGGATGTTCAATTTTTTTTCTCATCCAAACTAGAATTTTCACTCTCCCATTTTTGTCGTAAACAAAAACGATAAAGCATATAGATCACACTACCAAAAAAAAATTTTAGAGCTTTTGTATGCAAAAAAATGTGAAAAAAATAATTAATGTAAGTAAAGAAAACTTTTTCACACACCAAAAATGAACACCAAAATTTTGTTACCAATGTTTGGGAAATTCCACTAGTACAACCCCTAATAGCTTGGTGAAATTATATCAGAAAGAGAATTCTAATTGATCCTAACATCTTTTAAATGTGGTGGATATGCATGCCAGAAACATGTTGAAGAAGCTAATGACCCAATGATCCAAAAATTTCGAGTAGAGAAAATTGAATTCTCAAGTTAACGTGCCCAACAACCAACATTTTGCCTATTTTACAAAAAGCGGACCTAACAATCATAGATCATCGTGAATGATTTGATCGATTAACGATGTGTAACGGCTATAATTTTAGTTTGAAATGCCTGATGGTTTGGTAGTCAACATTTAGAAAAAAATGCCTCCCCCCTCATCCCATGATTGGGAAACCCAAAATATAAAACAAAAAACAAAAAAAGTTTACAATCCTTAAAAAATCGTAGATACTTTTTGGAATTATCTCTATCAGCATTTGTACATTTCCATTTTGGACGTTCAATTTTTTTTCTAATCCAAACTTGAGTTTTCACTCTCCCATTTTTGTCGTAAACAAAAATGATATGGCAAATAGATCACACAACAAAAAGAAAATTTTTGAGTTTATGTATGCAAGAAAAATTGAAAACAATAATAAATGTAAGTGAAGAAAATTTTTTCACGCATTAAAAATGATCACCAAAGTTTTGTCACACATGTTTGGGAAATACCACTAGTACAACCGCTAATAGCTTGGTGGAATTTTATAACAAAGAGATTTCTAATTGATCCTAACATGTTTTAAATATAATGGATAAGCTTGCAAGAAACATGTTGAAGATGCTAATGACCTAATGATGCAAAAATTTCAAAGAGTAGAAAAAGTTGAATTCTCAAGTTAACGTGTGGACCAGAGCCCAACAACCCACTTTTCGCCTATTTTACAAAAAGCGGACCTCACAGTCATAGATCATCATGAATGTTTTGATCGATTAATGATGTGTAACAACTATAATTTTTCTCAGAAATGACTTATGTTTTGGGAGTAAACACTTCGATAAAAATGCCTCCCCCCTCATCCGATGATTACGAAACCCAAAATATATATAAAAAACTAATAGAGTTTACAACCCTTAAAAAAATATAGATAATTTTTGGAATTATCTCTCTCAGCATTTGTGCATTTCATTTTGGATGTTCAAATTTTTTTCTAATCCAATCTTGAGTTTTCACTCTCCCTTTTTTGTCGTAAACAAAAATGATATGGCAAACAGATCACACAACAAAAAGAAAATTTTAGAGTTTATGTATGCAAGAAAAATTGAAAACAATAATAAATGTAAGTGAAGAAAATTTTTTCACGCATTAAAAATGATTACCAAAGTTTTGTCACCCATGTTTGGGAAATGCCACTAGTACAACCGCTAATAGCTTGGTGGAATTTTATAACAAAGAGATTTCTAATTGATCCTAACATGTTTCAAATGTGGTGGATATGCATGCCAGAAACATGTTTAAGATGCTAATGACTTAATGATCCAAAAATTTCTAGAAGAAAAAGTTGAATTCTCAAGTAAACGTGTGGACGAGAGCCCAACAACCCACTTTTTGCCTATTTTACAAAAAGCGGACCTACCAATCATAGATCATCGTGAATGTTTTGATCGATTAATGATGTGTAATGGCTATAGTTTTAGTTAGAAAAGACTTAAGATTTTGGAGTCGACACTTAGATAAAAATACCTCCCCTCTCTTCCGATGATTGAGAAACCCAAAATATATAATAAAAAACTAAAAGAGTTTACAATCCATAAAAAATCACAGATACTTTTCTGAATTATCTCTCTCAGCATTTGTTCATTTCCATTTTGAATGTTCAATTTTTTTTCTAATCTAAACACGAGTTTTCACTCTCCCATTTTTGTCCTAAACAAAAAACGATAAGACAAATTGATTACACAACAAAATGAAAATTTTAGCTTTTCTGTATGCAAAATATTTTAAAAAAAATAATAAGTGTAAGTGAAGAAAAAATTTTCACACACCAAAGTTTTATTACCCACGTTTGGGAAATTCAACTAGTACAACCCCTAATAGCTTGGTGGAATTTTATAAGAAAGAGATTTCTAATTGATCCTCACATATTTTAAATGTGGTGGATATGCATGCTAGAAACATGTTATAGATGCTATTGAACTATTGATGCAAAAATTTCAAGGTGTAGAAAAAGTTGAATTCTCAAGTTAACGTGTGGACTAGAGCCCAACAAACCACTTTTTGCCTATTTTAAAAAAAGCGGACCTAACAATCATAGATATTTGGGAACGTTTTGATCGATTAATGATGTGTAACGGCTATAATTTTAGTTAGAAATGACTTATGGTTTGGGAGTCAACACTTAGATAAAAAAGCCTCCCTCCTCTTTCGATCATTGCGAAACCCAAAATATATAAAAAAACTAAAAGAGTATACAATCCTTGAAAAATCTTAGATACTTTTTGGAATTATCTCTCTCATCATTTGTGCATTTCCATTTTGGATGTTCAATTTTTTTTCTAATCCAAACTTGAGTTTTCACTCTCCCATTTTTGTCGTAAACAAAAATGATAAAGCATATAGATCACACTACCAAAAAAAAAATTTTAGAGCTTTTGTACGCCAAAAAAAGTGAAAAAAATAATAAATGTAAGTAAAGAAAACTTTTTCACGCACCAAAACTGAACACCAAAATTTTGTTACCAATGTTTGGGAAATTCCACTAGTACAACCCCTAATAGCTTGGTGAAATTATATCAGAAAGAGAATTCTAATTGATCCTAACATCTTTTAAATGTGGTGGATATGCATGCCAGAAACATGTTGAAGAAGCTAATGACCCAATGATCCAAAAATTTCGAGTAGAGAAAATTGAATTCTCAAGTTAACGTGCCCAACATCCAACATTTTGCCTATTTTACAAAAAGCGGACCAAACAATCATAGATCATCGTGAATGATTTCATCGATTAACGATGTGTAACGGCTATAATTTTAGTTTGAAATGACTCATGGTTTGGTAGTCAACACTTAGAAAAAAATGCCTCCCCCCTCATCCGATGATTGGGAAACCCAAAATATAAAACAAAAAACAAAAAAATTTTACAATCCTTAAAAAATCGTAGATACTTTTTGGAATTATCTCTGTCAGCATTTCTACATTTCCATTTTGGACGTTCAATTTTTTTTCTAATCCAAACTTGAGTTTTCACTCTCCCATTTTTGTCATAAACAAAAATGATATGGCAAACAGATCACACAACAAAAATAAAATTTTAGTGTTTATGTATCAAGAAAATTTGAAAACAATAATAAATATAAGTGAAGAAAATTTTTTCACGCATTAAAAATGATCACCAAAGTTTTGTCACCCATGTTTGGGAAATGCCACTAGTACAACCGCTAATAGCTTGGTGGAATTTTATAACAAAGAGATTTCTAATTGATCCTAACATGTTTTAAATGTAATGGATAAGCATGCAAGAAACATGTTGAAGAAGCTAATGACCTAATGATGCAAAAATTTCAAAGAGTAGAAAAAGTTGAATTCTCAAGTTAACGTGTGGACCAGAGCCCAACAACCCACTTTTTCCCTATTTTACAAAAAGCGGACCTCACAGTCATAGATCATCATGAATGTTTTGATCGATTAATGATGTGTAACAACTATAATTTTTTTCAGAAATGACTTATGGTTTGGGAGTCAACAATTAGATAAAAATGCCTCCCCCCTCTTTCGATGATTGCGAGACCCAAAATAAAAAAATAAAAATAAAAGAGTTTACAATCCTTAAAAAATCACAGATACTTTTTGGAATTATCTCTCTCAGCATTTGTACATTTCCATTTTGGACGTTCAATTTTTTTTCTAATCCAAACTTGAGTTTTCACTCTCCCATTTTTGTCGTAAACAAAAATGATATGGCTAACAGATCACACAACAAAAATAAAATTTTAGTGTTTATGTATGCAAGAAAATTTGAAAACAATAATAAATATAAGTGAAGAAAATTTTTTCACGCATTAAAAATGATCACCAAAGTTTTGTCACCCATGTTTGGGAAATGCCACTAGTACAACCGCTAATAGCTTGGTGGAATTTTATAACAAAGAGATTTCTAATTGATCCTAACATGTTTTAAATGTAATGGATAAGCATGCAAGAAACATGTTGAAGAAGCTAATGACCTAATGATGCAAAAATTTCAAAGAGTAGAAAAAGTTGAATTCTCAAGTTAACGTGTGGACCAGAGCCCAACAACCCACTTTTTGCCTATTTTACAAAAAGCGGACCTCATAGTCATAGATCATCATGAATGTTTTGATCGATTAATGATGTGTAACAACTATAATTTTTTTCAGAAATGACTTATGGTTTGGGAGTCAACAATTAGATAAAAATGCCTCCCCCCTCTTTCGATGATTGCGAGATCCAAAATAAAAAAATAAAAATAAAAGAGTTTACAATCCTTAAAAAATCACAGATACTTTTTGGAATTATCTCTCTCAGCATTTGTACATTTCCATTTTGGATGTTCAATTTTTTTTCTAATCCAAACTTGAGTTTTCACACTTCCACTTTTTTCGTAAACAAAAACGATAAGGCAAATAGAACACACAACAAAATGAAAATTTAAGAGTTTATGTATGCAAAAAAAATTTTAAAACAGTAATAAATGTAAGTGAAGAAATTTTTTTCACGCACCAAAAATGAACACCAAATTTTTGTTTCCCATGTTTGGGAAATTCCACTAGTACAACCCCTAATAGCTTCGTGGAATTTTATGAGAAAGAGATTTCAAATTGATCCTCACATGTTTTAAATGAGGTGGATATCCATGCCAGAAACAAGTTGAAGATGCTAATGACCTAATGATCCAAAAATTTAAAGGAGTAGAAAAAGTTGAATTTTTAGGTTAACGTGTGGACCAGAGCCCAACAACCCACTTTTTGCCTATTTTACAAAAAGCGGACCTAACAATCATAGATGATCGTGAATGTTTGGATCGCTTAATGATGTGTAATGGCTATAATTTTAGTTAGAAATGACTTATGGTTTGGGAGTCAAGACTTCGATAAAAATGCTTCCCCCCTTTTCCGATGTTTGCAAAACCCAAAGTATATAAAAAACTAAAGGAGTATACAATCCTTGAAAAGTCACAGATACTTGTTGGTATTATCTCTCTCAGAATTTGTGCATTTCCATTTTGGATTTTCACTTTTTTTTCTAATCCAAACTTGAGTTTTCTCTCTCCCATTTTTGTCGTAAACAAAAACGATAAGGCAAATAGATCACACAACAAAATGAAAATTTTAGAGTTTATTTACGCGAAAAAATTTAAAAAAGAAAAATAAATGTAAGTGAAGAAAAAATTTTCACGAACCAAAAATGAACACCAAAGTTTTGTTACCCATGTTTGGGAAATTCCACTAGTACAACTCCTAATAACTTGGTGGAATTTATAAGAAAGAGATTTCTAATTGATACTAACATGTTTTAAATGTGGTGGATATGCATGCCAGAAACATGTTGAAGATGCTAATGGCCTAAGGATCCAAAACTTTCAAGGAGTAGAAAAAGTTGAATTCTCAAGTTAACGTGTGGACCAAAGCCCAACCACCCACTTTTTTCCTATTTTTAAAAAATGGACCTAACAATCATAGATCATCGTGAATGTTTTGATCGATTAATGATGTGTAACGGCTACAATTTTAATTAGAAATTACTTATGGTTTGGGAGTCAACACGTAGATAAAAATGCCTCCCCCATCTTCTTATGATTACGAAACCCAAAATATATAAATAACACTACAAGAGTTTACAATCCTTAAAAAATGACAGATAATTTTTTGAATTATCTCTCTCAGCATTTTTACATTTTAATTTTGGAAGTTCAATTTTTTTTCTAATCCAAACTTGAGTTTTCACTCTCCAATTTTTGTCGTAAACAAATACGATAAGGCAAATAGATCACACAACAAAATGAAAATTTTAGAGTTTATGTATGCAAAAGAAGTGTGAAAACAATAATAAATGTAAGTAAAGAAAATTTTTTCACGCACCAAAAATGAACACCAATGTTTTGTTACCCATGTTTGGGAAATTCCATTAGTACAACTCCTAATAGCCTGGAGGAATTTTATCAGAAAGAGATTTCTAATTGATCCTAACATATTTAAATGTGGTGGATATGCATGCCAGAAACATGTTGAAGATTCTAATGACCTAATGACCCAAAACTTTAAAATGAATTCTCAAGTTAATGTGTGGACCAGAGCCCAACATCCCACTTTTTGCCTATTTTAAAAAAATCGGACCTAACAATCATAGATCATCGTGATTGTTTTGATCGATTAATGATGTGTAACGGCTATAATTTTAGTTAAAAATCACTTATGGTTTGGGAGTCAACACTTAGGTAAAAAAGCCTCCCCCCTCTTCCGATAATTAGGAAAAGCAAAATATATAAAAAAAACTAAAAGAGTTTACAATCCTTAAAAAATCAAAGATACTTTTTGGAATTATCTCTCTCAGTATTTGTGCATTTCCATTTTGGATGTTCATTTTTTTTTCTAATCCAAACTTGACTTTTCACTCTTTCATTTTTGTCGTAAACAAAAACGATAAGACAAATAGATCACACAGCAAAATGAAAATTATAGAGTTTATGTATTGAAAAAAATGTGAAAACATTCATAAATGTAAGTGAAGAAAATTTTTTCATGCTCCAAAAATTAACACAAAATTTTTGTTACCCATGTTTGGGAAATTCCACTAGTACAACCCCTAATAGCTTGGTGGAATTTTATAAGAAAGGGATTTCTAATTGATCCTAACATCTTTTAAATGTGGTGCATATGCATGCCAGAAACATGTTGAAGATGCTAATGACCTAATGATCCAAAACTTTCAAGGAGTTAAAAAAATTGAATTCTCCAGTTAATGTGTGGACCAGAGCCCAACAACCAACTTTTTGCCTATTTTAAAAAAAGTGGACCTAACAATCATAGATCATCGTGAATGTTTTGATCGATTAATGATGTGTAACGGCTATAATTTTATTTAGAAATGAATTATGGTTTGGGAGTCAACACTTATATAAAAATGCCTCCCCCCTCTTCCAATGATTGCGAAACCGAAAATATAATAAAAAAACTAAAAGAGTTTACAATCCTTAAAAAATCACAGAAACTTTTGGGAATTATCTCTGTCAGCATTTGTGCATTTCCATTTTGGATGTTCAATTTTTTTTCTAATCCAAACTTGAGTTTTCAGTCTCCCGTTTTTGTTGTAAACAAAAAAGATACGGAAAATAGATCAGACAACAAAATGAAAATTTTAGAGTTTATGTATGCAAAAAAAATTGAAAACAATAATAAATGTAAGAGAAAAAAAAAATTCACACACCAAAAATGAAAACCAAACTTTTGTTACCCATGTTTGGGAAATTCCACTAGTACAACCCCTAATAGCTTGGTGGAATTTTATAAGAAAGAGATTTCTAATTGGTCCTAACATGTTTTAAATGTGGTGGATATGCATGCCAGAAACATGTTGAAGATGCTAATGACCTAATGATCCAAAACTTTCAAGGAGTAGAAAAAGTTGAATTCTCAAGTTAACGTGTGGACCAGAGCCTAACAACCAACTTTTTGCCTATTTTACAAAAAGCGGACCTAACAATCATAGATCTTCGTGATTGTTTTGATTGATTAATAATGAGTAACGGCTATTATTTTAGTTAGAAATGACTTATGGTTTGGGATTCAACACTTAGATAAAAAGGCCACCCCCTCTTCCGATGATTGCGAAACCCAAAATATATAAAAAAAAATAAAAGAGTTTACAATCCTTAAAAAATCACGGATACTTTTTGGAATTATCTCTCTCAACATTTGCATATTTCCATTTTGGATGTTAAATTTTTTTTCTGATCCAAACATGAGTTTTCACTCTCCCATTTTTGTCGTAAACAAAAAAGATAAGGCAAATAGAACACACAACAAAATAAAAATTTCAGAGTTTATGTATGCAAAAAAATTTAAAACAATAACGAATGTAAGTGAGGAAAATTTTTCCACACACAAAAAATGAACACCAAAGTTTTGTTACCCATGTTTGCGAAATTTCACAAGTACAACCCCTAATAGCTTGGTGGAATTTTATAAGAAAGAGATTTCTAATTGATCCTAACATGTTTTAAATGTGGTGGTGATGTAAGTCAGAAACATGTTGAAGATGCCAATGACCTAATATTCCAAATATTTCAAGGAGTAGAAAAAGTTGAATTCTCAAGTTAATGTGTGGATTAGAGCCCAACAACCCACTTTTTGTCTATTTTACCAAAAGGGGACCTAACAATCATTGATCATCGTGAATGTTTTGATCGATTCATTATGTGTAATGGCTATAATTTTAGTTAGAAATGACTTATGGTTTGGGAGTCAACACATAGATAAAAATGCCTCCCCCCTCTTCCGATGATTGAGAAACCCAAAATAAATAAAAGAACTTAAAGATTTTACAATCCTTAAAAAATCACAGATACATTATGTAATTATCTCTATCAGTATTTGTGCATTTCCATTTTGGATGATGAAATTTTTTTTCTAGTCCAAACTTGAGTTTTCACTCTCCCATTTCTTTCGTAAGCAAAAACGATAAGGCAAATAGATCACACAACAAAATGAAAATTTTAGAGTTTATGTATGCAAAAAAATTTGAAAAAATAATAAATGTAAGTGAAGAAATTTTTTTCACACACCAAAAATGTACACAAGTTTTGTTACCCATGTTTGGGAAATTCCACTAGTACAACCCCTAATAGCTTGGGTGTATTTTATAAGAAAGAGATTTATAATTGGTCCTAACATGTTTTAAATGTGGTGGAAATGCATGCCAGAAACATTTTAAAGATGCTGATGACCTAATGATCCAAAAATTTCAAAGAGTAGAAAAAGTTGAATTCTCAAGTTAACGTGTGGACCACAGCCCTACAACCCACTTTTTCCCTATTTTACAAAAAGCGGACATAACAATCTTTGATCATCGTGAATGTTTTGATCGATTAATGATGTGTAACGGCTATAATTTTAGTTAGAAATGACTTATGGTTTGGGAGTCAACACTTAGAGAAAAATGCCTCCCCCCTCTTTCGATGATAGCGAAACCCAAAATACATAAAAAAATCTAAAAGAGTTTACAATCCTTAAAAAATCACAGATACTTTTTGGAATTATCTCTCTCAGTATATTTACATTTCCATTTTGGAAGTTCAATTTTTTTTCTAATCCAAACTTGAGATTTCACTCTCCCATTTTTGTTGTAAACAAAACCGATAAAGCAAATAGACCACACAACAAAATGAAAATTTTAGAGTTATGTCTGCTAAAAAATGTGAAAACAATAATAAATGTAAGTGAAATTTTTTTTTCACACATAAAAAATAAACACCAAAGTTTTGTTACCCATGTTTGGGAAATTCCACTAGTACAACCGCTAATAGCTTGGTGGAATTTTGTCAGAAAAAGATTTATAATTGATCCTAACATCTTTTAAATGTGGTGGATATGTATGCCAGAAAAATGTTGAAGATGCTCATGACCTAATGATCCAAAAATTTCTAAGAGTTGAAAAAATTGAATTCTCAAGTTAACGTGTGGACCAGAGCCCAACAACCCACTTTTTGCTTATTTTACAAAAAGCAGACCAAACAATCATAGATCATTGTGAATGTTTTGATCGATTAATGACGTGTAAGGGCTATAATTTTAATTAGAAATGACTTATGGTTTGGGAGTGAACACTTAGATAAAAATGCCTCCCCCCTCTTTCGATGACTGCGAAAACCAAAATACATAAAAAAAATAAAAGAGTTAAAAAAGCACATATACTTTTTTGAATTATCTCTCTCAGAATTTGTACATTTCCATTTTCGATGTTCAATTTTTTTTATCTAATCCAAACTTGAGTTTTCACTCTCCCATTTATGTCGTACACAAAAACGATTAAGCAAATAGGTCACACAAAAAAATGAAAATTTTAGAGTTTGTGTCTGCTAAAAAATGTGAAAACAATAATAAATGTAAGTGAAGAAAATTTTTTCACACATAAAAAAGGAACACCAAAGTTTTGTTACCCATGTTTGGGAAATTCCACTAGTACAACCGCTAATAGCTTGGTGGAATTTTATAAGAAAGAGATTTCTAATTGATGCTAATATCTTTTAATGTCGTGGATATGTATGCCAGAAACATGTTGAATATGCTCATCACCTAATGATCCAAAAATTTCAAGGAGTTGAAGAAATTGAATTCTCAAGTTAACGTGTGGACCAGAGCCCAACAACCCACTTTTTGCCTATTTTACAAAAAGCGGGCCTAACAATCATAGATCATCGTGAATGTTTTGATCAATTAATGATGTGTATCGGCTATAATTTTGGTTAGAAATGACTTATGGTTTGGGAATCAACACTTAGATAAAAATGCCTCCCCCCTCTTCCGATGATTGCGAAAATAAAAGTATATAAAAAAACTAAAAGAGTTTACAATCCTTAAAAAACCACAAATACTTTTTGGGATTATCTCTCTCACATTTGTACATTTCTATTTTGGATGTTCAATTATTTTTCTAATCCAAACTTGAGTTTTCACTGTCCCATTTTTGTTGTAAACAAAAACGATAACGCAAATAGATCACATAACAAAATGAAAAATTTAGAGTTTATGTCTACTAAAAAATGTGAAAACAATAATAAATGTAAGTGAAGAAATTTTTTTCACGCTCCAAAAATGAACTGCAAAGTTTTTTTACCCATGTTTAGGAAATTCCAATAGTACAATTGCTAATAGCTTGATCGAATTTAATCAGAAAGAGATTTCTAATTGATCCTAACATCTTTTAAATGTGGTGGATATACATGCCAGAAACATGTTGAAAATGCTCATGACCTAATGATCCAAAATTTTCATGGAGTAGAAAAAATTGAATTCTCAAGTTAACCTGTGGACCAGAGCCCTACAACCCACTTTTTGCCTATTTTATAAAAAGTGGACCTAAAAATTAAAGATCATCGTGAATGTTTTGATCGATTAATGGTGTGTAAGGGCTATAATTTTAGTTAGAAATGACTTATGGTTTGGGAGTCAACACTTAGATAAAAATGCCTCCCCCCTCTTTCGATGATTGGGTAACCCAAAATATATAAAAAAACTAAAAGAGTTTACAATCCTTAAATAATCACAGATACTTTTTGGAATTATCTCTCTCAGCATTTGTACATTTCCATTTTGGATATTCAATTTTTTTTCTAATCCAAACTTGAGTTTTCACTCTCCCATTTTTCTCGTAAACAAAAAACGATAAGGCAAAAAGATCACACAACAAAATGAAAATTTTAGTGTTTATGTATGCAAAAAAAATTGAAAACAATTAAAAATATAATTGAAAAAAAAAATTTCACACATTAAAATGGATCACCTAATTTTGTCACCCATGTTTGGGATATTCCACTAGTGCAACCCTTAATAGCTTGGTGGAATTTTATAAGAACGAGATTTCTAATTGATCCTAAAATGTTTTAAATGTGGTGGATATGCATGCCAAAAACATGTTGAAGATGCTAATGACCTAATATTCCAAAAATTTCGAGTAGAAAAAGTAGAATTTTGAAGTTAACGTGTGGACCAGAGCCCAACAACCCACTTTTTGCGTATTTTTCAAAAGGCGGACCTAACAATCATAGATCATCGTGAATGTTTTGATCGATTAATGATGTGTAACGGCTTTAATTTTAGTTAGAAATGACTTATGGTTTGGGAGTCAACACTTAGATAAAAATTCCTCCCCCCTCTTCCGATGATTGCGAAACACAAAATATATAAAAAAAACTCAAAGAGTTTACAATCCCTAAAAAATCACAGAAACTTTTTGGAATTATCTCTCTCAGCATTTGTGCATTTCCATTTTGGATGTTCGTTTTTTTTTCTAATCGAAACTTGAGTTTTCACTCTCCCATTTTTGTCATAAACAAAAACGATAAAGCAAACAGATCACACAACAAAATGAAAATTTTAGCATTTATTTTTGAAAAATAATTTTTAAAAAAATAATAAATGTAAGTAAAGAAAATTTTTTCACGCACAAAAAATTATCTCCAAAGTTTTGTTACCCATGTTTGGGAAATTCCACTAGTACAACCCCTTATAACTTGGTGGAATTTAATAAGAAAGAAATTTCTAATTGATCCTAAAATGTTTTAAATGAGGTGGATATGCATGCCAGAAACATGTTATAGATGCTAATGACCTAATGATGCAAAAATTTCATGGTGTAGAAAAGTTGAATTCTCATGTTAATGTGTGGACCAGAGCCCAACAACCCACTTTTTGCCTATTTCACAAAAAGCGGACCTAACAATCATAGATATTTGTGATTGTTTTTATCGATTAATGATTTGTAACGGCTATAATTTTAGTTAAAAATGACTAATGGTTTAGGAGTCAACACTTAGATAAAAATGCCTCCCCCCTCTTCTGATGATTGTGAAACCCAAAATATAAAAACAAACCTAAAAGAGTTTAAAATCCTAAAAAAAACACAAATACTTTTTGGAATTATCTCTCTTAGCATTTGTGCATTTCCATTTTGGATGTTCAATTTTTTTTCTAATCCAAACTTGAGTTTTCACTCTCCCATTTTTGTCGTAAACAAAAACGATAAGGCAAATAGATCACACAACAAAATAAAAATTTTAGTTTATGTATGCAAAAAAATTTTAAAAACAATAATAAATGTAAGTGAAGAAAATTTTTTTCACGCGCTAAAATTGAACACCAAAGTTTTGTTACCCATGTTTGGGAAATTCCACTAGTACAACTACTATTAACTTGGTGGAATTTTATAAGAAAGAGATTTCCAATTGATCCTAACATGTTTTAAATGTGGTGGATATGCATGCCAGAAAGATGTTGAAGATGCTAATGACCTAATGTTCCAAAAATTTCAAGGAGTAGAAAAATTTGAATTCTCAAGTTAACGTGTGGACCAGAGCCCAACAACCCACTTTTTACCTATTTTACAAAAAGTGAACCTTACAATAATAGATCATCGTGAATGTTATGATCTATTAATGATGTGTAACGGCTATAATTTTAGTTAGAAATGACTTATGGTTTGGGAGTCGACACTTTGATAAAAATGCCTCCCCTCTCTTCCGAAGATTGCGAAACTCAAAATTTATAAAACAAACTAAAAGAGTTTACAATCCTGAAAAAATCACAGATACTTTTTGGAATTATCTCTCTCAGCGTTTGTGCATTTTCATTTTGGATGTTAAATTTTTTTTCTAATCCAAACTTGAGTTGTCACTCTCTCATTTTTGTCGTAAACAAAAAAGAAAAGGCAAATATTTCACACAACAAAAGGAAAATTTTAGTGTTTATGTATGCAAAAAAATTCGAAAACAATAGTGAATGTAAGTGAAAATAATTTTTGACGTGCCAAAAACGTACACCAAAGTTTTGTTACCCATATTTGGGAAGTTCCACTAGTACAACCCCAAGAGTTTTCACTCTCTCATTTTTGTCGTAAAAAAAAAACGATAAGGCACAAAGATCACTCAACAAAATGAAAATTTTAGAGTTTATGTATGCAAAAAAATTTAAAAAACAATAATAAATGTAAGTGTAGAATTTCACTAGTACAACACCTAATAGCTTGGTGGAATTTTATAAGAAAGAGATTTCTAATTTATCCTAACTTGTTTTAAATGTGGTGGATATGCATGCCAAAAAAATTTTGAAGATGCAAATGACATAATGATTCAAAAATTTCAAGGAGTACAAAAAGTTGAACTCTCAAGTTAACGTGTTGACCAGATCCCAACAACCCACTTTTTGCCTTTTTTACAAAAAGCGGAGCTAACAATCATAGATCATCGTGAATTTTTTGATCGATTAATGATGTGTAACGGCTATAATTTTAGTTAGAAATGACTTATGGTTTGGGAGTCAACACATAGATAAAAACGCCTCCTCCTTCTTCCGATGATTGCGAAACCCAAAATATATAAAAAAAAACTAATAGTGTTTACAATCCTTAAAAAGTCAAAGATAATTTTTGGAATTATCTTTCTCAACATTTATGCATTTCCATTTTGGGTGTTCAAGTTTTTTTTCTAATCCAAACTTGAGTTTTCACTCTCCCATTTTTGTCGTAATAAAAAATGATAAGGGAAATAGATCACACAACAAGATAAAAATTTTAGAGTTTATGTATGTAAAAAACTTTAAAACAATATTAAATGTAAGTGAAGAAAATTTTTTCACGCACCAAAAATGAACACCAAAGTTTTTTTACCCTTGTTTGAGAAATTCCACTAGTACAAACCCTAATAGCTTGGTGGAATTTTATAAGAAAGAGATTTCTAATTGATCCTAACCTGTTTTGAATATGGTGGATATGCATGCCAGAAACATGTTGAAGATGCTATTGACCTAATGTTCCAAAAATTTCAAGGAGTAGAAAAGTTGAATTCTCAGGTTAACGTGTCGACCAGAGCCCAACAACCCACTTTTTGCGTATTTTTCAAAAAGCGGACCTAACAATCATAGATCATCTGAATGTTTTGATCGACTAATGATGTGTAACGGCTATAATTTAGATAGGAATGACTTATGTTTTGGGAGTCAATACTTATATAATAATCCCTCCCCCCTCTTGTGATGATTACGAAACCCAAAATATATAAAAAAAACTAATAGAGTTTGCAACCCTTAAAAAATCATAGATACTTTTTGGATTTATCTCTCTCAGCATTTGTGTATTTCCATTTTGGATATTCAATTATTTTTCTAATCCAAACTTGGGTTTTCACTCTCCCATTTTTGTCGTAAACAAAACGATAAGGCAAATAGATCACATAACAAAATGAATATTTTAGAGTTTATTTATGCAAAAAAATTTGAAAACAACAATAAATGTAAGTGAAAAATTTTTTTTCACGCACCAAAAATGAACACCAATGTTTTGTTACCCATGGTTGGGAAATTCCATTAGAACAACCCTAATAGCTCGGTGGAATTTTGTAAGAAAGATAATTCTAATTGATCCTAACATATTTTAAATGTGGTGGATAAGTATGCCAGAAACATGTTGAAGATGCAAGTGACCAAATGTTCCACAATTTTCCAGGAGTAAAAAAAGTTGAATTCTCAAGTTAACGTGTGGACCATAGCCCTACAACCCACTTTTATCCTATTTTACAAAAAGCGGACCTAACAATAATCATGAATGTTTTGATCAATTAGTGATGTGTAATGGCTATAATTTTAGTTAGAAATGACTTATGGTGTGGGAGTCAAGACTTAGATAAGAATCCCTTCCCCCTCTTCCGATGATTACGAAACCAAAAATATATAAAAAAAACTTAAAGAGTTTACAATCCTAAAAAAAATCACAGATACATTATGGAATTATCTCTCTCATCATTTGTGCATTTCCATTTTGGATGTTAATGTGTTTTTCTAATCCAAACTTGAGTTTTCACTCTTCCATTTTTTTCGTAAACAAAAACGATAAGGCAAATAAATCACACAACAAAATTAGAATTTTAGAGTTTATGTATGCAAAATAATTTAAAACAATAACAAATGTAAGTGAAAAAAAATTTTTCAGACACCAAAAATGAACACAAAAGTTTTTTACCCATGTTTGGAAAATTCCACTAGTACAACCCCTAATAGCTTTGTGGAATTTTATAAGAAAGAGATTTCTAATTGATCCTAACATGTTTTAAATGTGGAGGATATGCATGGCATAAACATGTTGAAGATGCTAATGACCTAATGTTCCAAAAATTTCAATGAGTAGAAAAAGTTGAATTCTCAAGTTAACATGTCGACTGAAGCCCAACAACCCACTTTTTGCCTATTTTACAAAAAGCAGACCTAACAATCAGAGATCATCGTGAATGTTTTGATCGATTAATGATGTGTAACGGCTATAATTTTTGTTAGAAATGACTTATGTTTTGGGAGTCAACACTTACATAAAAATGCCTCCCCCTCCCCCCTTCCGTTGATTACGAAACCCAAAATATATAAAAATAACTAATAGAGTTTACAACCCTTAAAAATTTTGGAATTATCTCTCTCAGCATTTGTTCATTTCCATTTTGGATGTTCAATTTTTTTCTAATCCAAACTTGAGTTTTCACTCTCCCATTTTAGTCGTAGACAAAACAATAAGGGAAATAGATCACACAAGAAAATGTAAATTTTAGAGTTTATGTATGCAAAAAAAATTGAAAACAATAATAAATGTAAGTGAAGAAAAATTTTTCTCGCACAAAAAATGAACACCAAAGTTTTTTTACACATGTTTGGGAAATTCCACTAGTACAACCCCTAATAGCTTGGGGGAATTCTATAAGAAAGAGATTTTTAATTGATCCTAACATGTTTTAAATGTGGTGGATATGCATGCCAGAAACATGTTGAAGATGATCATGACCTAATGTTCGAAAAATTTTAATGAGTAGAAAAAGTTGTATTCTAAAGTTAACGTGTGGAATGTAGCCCAACAACCCACTTTATGCCTATTTTACAAAAAGTGGACCTAACAATCATAGATCATCGTGAATATTTTGATTGATTAATGATGTATAACGGCTACAATTTTAGTTAGAAATGACTTAAGTTTTGGGAGTCAACACTTAGATAAAAATGCCTCCCCCATCTTCCAATGATTACGAAACCCAAAATATATAAAAAAAACTAATAGAGTTTACAACCATTAAAAAATCATAGATACTTTTTGCAATTATCTCTCTCAGCATTTGTGCATTTCCATTTTGGATGTTCAATTTTTTTTATAATCCAAACTTGAGTTTTCACACTCCCATTTTTGTCGTAAACAAAACGATAAGGAAAATAGATAACACAACAAAATGAAAATTTTAGACTTTATGCATGCAAAAAAATTTGAAAACAATAATAAATATAAGTGAAGAAAATTTTTTCATGCACCAAAAATGAACACCAAAGTTTTGTTACCCATGTTTGGGAAATTCCACTACAACAACCCCTGATCGCTTGGTGGAATTTTATAAGAAAAAGATTTCTAATTGATCCTAACATGTTTTAAATGTGGTGGATATGTATGCCAGAAACATGTTGAAGATGCTAATGACCTAATGTTCCAAAAATTTCAAGGAGTAGAAAAAGTTGAATTCTCAACTTAACGTGTGGACCATAGCCCAACAACCCACTTTTTGCCTATTTTACAAAAAGTGGACCTAACAATCATAGATCATCATGAATGTTTTGATCGATTAGTGATGTGTAATGGCTATAATTTTAGTTAGAAATGACTTGTGGTTTGGGAGTCAACACTTAAATAAAAATGCCTCCCCCCTCTTCCGATGATTGCGAAACCCAAAATATATAAAAAAAACTAAAAGAGTTTATAATCCTTAAAAAATCACAGATACATTATGGAATTATCTCCCTCACCCTTTTTTCATTTCCATTTTGGATGTTAAATTTTTTTTCTAATCCAAACTTGAGTTTTCACTCTCCCATTTTTGTTGTAAACAAAAACGATAAGGCAAATAGATCACACAACAAAATGAAAATTTTACAGTTTATGTATGCAAAAAAATTTTAAAAACAATAATAAATGTAAGTGAAGAAAATTTTTTCACGCACCAAAAATGAGCACCAAAGTTTTGTTACCCGAGCTTGGGAAATTCCACTAGTACAACCCCTAATAGCTTGGTGGAATTTTATAAGAAAGCGATTTTTAATTAAGCCTAAGATGTTTCAAATGTGGGGGATATGCATGCGAGAAACTTGTTGAAGATGCTAATGACCTAATGATCCAAAAATTTCAAGGAGTAGAAAATGTTGAATTCTCAAGTTAACGTGTCGACCAGAGCCCAATAACCCACTTTTTGCCTATTTTACAAAAAGCGGACCTAACAATCATAGATCATCGTGAATGTTTTGATCGATTTATGATGTGTAACGGCTATAATTTTAGTTAGAAATGACTTATGGTTTGGAATTCAACACAGAGATAAAAAGCCTCCCCCCTCTTCTGATGATTGTGAAACCCAAAATATATAAAAAAAAAAACTAATAGAGTTTACAATCCTTAAAAAATCAAAGATAATTTTTGGAATTATCTCTCTCAGCATTTGTGCATTTCCATTTTGGATGTTCAATTTTTTTTCTAATCCAAACAAAAGTTTTACTGTCCCATTTTTGTCGTAAAGAAAAACGATAAGGCAAATAGATGACACAACAAAATGAAAATTTTAGAGTTTATGTATGGAAAAAATTTTGAAAACAATAATAAATGTATGTGAAGAAAATTCTTTCACGCACCAAAAAATAACACCAATGTTTTGTTACCCATGTTCCGGAAATTCCACTAGAACAACCCCTAATAGCTTGGTGGAATTTTATAAGAAAGAGATTTGTAATTGATCCTAACATGTTTTAAATGTGGTGGATATGTATGCCAGAAACATGTTGAAGATGCTAATGACCAAAAGTTCCAAAAGATTCGAGTTGAAAAAGTTGAATTCTCAAGTTAACATGTGGACCATAGCCCAACAACCCACTTTTTGCCTATTTTACAAAACGTGGACCTAAAAATAATAGATCATCGTGAATGTTTTGATCGATCAGTGATGTGTAATGGCTTTAATTTTAGTCAGAAATGACTTATGGTTTGGGAGTCAACACTTAGATAAAAATGCTTCCCCCCTCTTCCGATGATTGCGAAAACCAAAATATATAAAAAACTAAAAGAGTTTACAATCATTAAAAAAACATAGATACATTATGGAATTATCTCTCTCTGCATTTGTGCATTTCCATTTTGGATGTTCATGTTTTTTTCTAATCGAAACTTGAGTTTTCACTCTCCCATTTTTTTTGTAAACAAAAACGATAAGGCAAATAGATCACACAACAAAATGAAAATTTTAGAGTTCATGTATGCAAAAAAATTTAAAACAATAATAAATGTAAGTGAAGAAAATTTTTCACGCTCCAAAAATGAACACCAAAGTTTTGTTACCCATATTTGGGAAATTCCACTTATAGAACCCCTAATATCTTGGTGGAATTTTAGAAGAAAGAGATTTCTAATTGATCCTAACATGTTTTAACTGTGGTGGATATACATGTCAGAAAGATGTTGAAGATGCTAATGACCTAATGTTCCAAAAATTTCAAGGAGTAGAAAAAGTTGAATTCTCAAGTTAACGTGTCGACTAAAGCCCAACAACCAACTTTTTGCCTATTTTAAAAAAAGCGGACCTAATGATCATAGATCATCGTGATTTTTTTGATCGATTAATGATCTAACGGTTACAATTTTAGTTAGAAATGACTTATGTTTTGGGAGTCACCAATTAGAGAAAAAATGCCTCCCCCCTCTTCCAATGATTACGAAACCCAAAATATATAAAAAAAACTAATAGAGTTTACAACCATTAAAAAATCATAGATACTTTTTTGAATTATCTCTCTTAGCATTTGTGCAATTCCATTTTGGATGTTCAATTTTTTTTCTAATCCAAACTTTAGTTTTCACTCTCCCATTTTTGTCGTACACAAAACGATAAGGCAAATAGATCACACAACAAAATGAAAATTTTAGAGTTTATGTATGCAAAAAAATTGGAAAACAATAATAAATGTAAGTGAAGAAAATATTTTCACGAACCAAAAATGAACACCAAAGTTTTGTTACCCATGTTTGGGAAATTCCACTAGTAAAACCCCTATTAGCTTGGTGGAATTTTTTAAGAAAGAGATTTCTAATTGATCCTATCAAGTTTTAAAGGTGGTGGATATGCATGCTAGAAACATGTTGAATATGCTAATGACCTATTGTTCCGAAAATTTCAACGAGTAGAAAAAGTTGAATTCTCAAGTGAACGTGTGGACCATAGCCCAAAAACCCACTTTTTGCCTATTTGACAAAAAGCAGACCTAACAATCATAGATCGATTAATGATGTGTAACGGCTATAATTTTAGTTAGAAATGACTTATGTTTTGGGAGTCAACACTTAGATAAAAATGCCTCCCCCCTCTTCCGATGGTTACAAAACCCAAAATATATTAAAAAAACTAATAGAGTTTACAACCCTTAAACAATCATAGATACTTTTAGGAATTATCTCTCTCAGCATTTGTGCATTTCATTTTGTATGTTCAATTTTTTTTTTAATCCAAACTTGAGTTTTCACTGTACAATTTTTGTCGTAAACAAAACGATAAGTCAAATAGATCACACAACAAAATGAAAATTTTAGAGTTTATGTATGCAAAAAAATTTGAAAACAATAATAAATATAAGTGAAGAAAATTTTTTCACGCACAAAAAATGAACTCCAAAGTTTTGTTACCCATGTTTGGGAAATTCCACTAGAACAACCCCTAATAGCTTGGTGGAATTTTATAAGAAAGAGATTTCTAATTGATCCTAACATGTTTTAAAAGTGGTGGATATGTATACCAGAAACATGTTGAAGATGCTAATGACCTAATGTTCCAAAAATTTCAAAGAGTAGAAAAAGTTGAATTCTCAAGTTAACGTGTGGACTATAGCCCAACAGCCCAATTTTTGCGTATTTTACAAAAAGCGGACCTAACAATCATAGATCATCGTGAATGTTTTGATCGACTAGTGATGTGTAATGGCAATAATTTTAGTTAGAAATGACTTATGGTTTGGGAGTCAACACTTAGATAAAAATGCTTCCCCCCTCTTCCGATTATTACGAAACCCAAAATAAATAAATAAAAAACTAATAGAGTTCACAATCCTTAAAAAATCACAGATACATTATAAAATTATCTCTCTCAGCATTTGTGCATTTCCATTTTGGATGTTCATTTTTTTTTCTTACCCAAACTTGACTTTTCACTCTCCCATTTTTGTCGTAAACAAAAATGATAAGGCAAATAGATCACACAACAAAATGAAAATTTTAGAGTTTACATAAGCAAAAAAATTTTAAAAACAATAATAAATGTCGGTGATGAAAATTTTTTCATGCACCAAAAATGAACACCAAAGTTTTGTTACCCATGTTTAGGAAATTCCACTAGTACAACCCCTAATAGCTTAGTGGAATTTTATAAGAAAGAGATTTCTAATTTATCCTAATATGTTTTAAATGTGGTGGATATGCATGCCAGAAAAATGTTGAAGATGCTAATGACCTAATGATCCAAAAATTTCAAGGAGTAGAAAAAGTTGAACTCTCAAGTTAATGTGTCGACCAGAGCCCAACAACCCATTTTTTGCCCTTTTTACAAAAAGCGAACCTAACAATCATCGATCATCGTGAATGTTTTGATTGATTAATGATGTGTAATGGCTATAATTTTAGTTAGAAAAGACTTATGGTTCGGGAGTCAACCCAAAGATAAAAAGGCCTCCCCCCTCTTACGAAGATTGCGAAACCCAAAATATATAAAAAAAACTAATAGACTTTAAAATCCTGAAAAAATTAAAGATAATTTTTGGAATTATCTCTCTCAGCATTTGTACATTTCCATTTTGGATGAATTTTTTTTGTAATCCAAACTTGAGTTTTCACTCTCCCATTTTTGTCGTAAACAAAAATGATAAGGCAAATAGGTCACACAACAAAATGAAAATTTTAGAGTTTATGTATGCAAAAGAATTTTAAAAACAATAATAAAAGTAAGTGAAGAAAATTTTTTCACTCACCAAAAATGAACACCAAAGTTTTGTTACCCATGTTTGGGAAATTCCACTAGTACAACTCCTAATAGCTTGGTGGAATTTTATAAGAAAGAGATTTCTAATTTATCCTAACATATTTTAAATGTGGTGGATATGCATGCCAGAATAATGTTGAAGATGCTAATGACCTAATGATTCAAAAATTTCAAGGAGTAGAAAAAGTTGAACTCTCAAGTTAACATGTCGATTAGAGCCCAATAACCCACTTTTTCCCTTTTTTAGAAAAAGCGGACCTAACAATCATAAATCATCGTGAATGTTTTGATCGATTAATGATGTGTAACGACTATAATTTTAGTTAGAAATGACTTATGGTTTGGGAGTCAACGCAGAGATAAAAAGGCTTTCCCCCTCTTCCGATGATTGTGAAACCCAAAATATACAAAAAAACTAATAGAGTTTACAATCCTTAAAAAATCAAAGATAATTTTTAGAATTATGTATCTCAGCATTTGTGCATTTCCATTTTGGATGTTCATTTTTTTTTCTAATCCAAACTTGAGTTTTCACTCTCCCATTTTTGTCGTAAACAAAAATGACAAGGCAAATAGATCACACAACAAAATAAAAATTTTAGAGTTTATGTTTGCAAAACAATTTAAAAAAATATTAAATGTTAGAGAAGAAAATTTTTTCACACACCAAAAATGAACACCAAAGTTTTGTTATCGAAGTTTGGGAATTTCCACTAGTGCAACCCCTAATAGCTTGGTGGAATTTAATAAGAAAGAGATTTCTAATTGATCCTAACCTGTTTTCAATGTGGTGGATATGCATGCCATAAACATGTTGAAGATGTTATTGACCTAATGTTTCAAAATTTTCAAGTAGTAGAAAAAGTTGAATTCTCAAGTTAACATGTCGACTAGAGCCCAACAACCCAATTTTTGCCTATTTTACAAAAAGCGGATTTAACAATCATAGATCATCGTAAATTTTTTGATCAATTAATGATGTCTAACGGCTATAATTTAGTTAGAAATGACTTATGTTTTGGGAGTCAACACTTAGATAGAAATCTCTCCCCCCTCTTCTGATGATTACGAAACCAAAAATATATAAAAAAAACTAATAGAGTTGACAACCCTTAAAAAATCATAGATACTTTTTGGAATTATCTCTCCCAGAATTTGTGCATTTCCATTTTGGATGTTCAATTTTTTTTCTAATCCAAACTTGTGTTTTCACTCTCCCATTTTTGTCATAAACAAAATGATAAGGCAAATAAATCACATAACAAAATGAAAATTTTAGAGTTTATGTATGCAAAAAAAAATTGAAAACAATAATAAACATAAGCGAAGAAAAAATTTTCATGCACCAAAAATGAACACCAATGTTTTGTTACACATGTTAGGGAAATTCCACAAGAACAACCACAATAACTTGGTGGAATTTTGTAAGAATGAGATTTCTTATTGATCCTAATATATTTTAAATGTGGTGCATAAGTATGCCAGAAACATGTTGAAGATGATAGTGACCTAATGTTCCAAAATTATCAAGGAGTTAAAAAAGTTGAATTCTCAAGTTAACGTGTGGACCATAGCCCGACAACCCAATTTTTGGCTATTTTAAAAAAAGAGGACCTAACAATAATATATCATCGTGAATGTTTTGATCCATTAGTGATGTGTAACGGCTGTAATTTTAGTTAGAAATGACTTATGGTGTGGGAGTCAAGACTTAAATAAAAATGCCACCCCCCTCTTCCGATGATTGCGAAACCCAGAATATATAAAAAAACTAAAAGAGTTTACAATCCTAAAAAACTCATAGATACATTATGGACTTATCTCTCTCAGCATTTGTGCTTTTACATTTTGGATGTTAATGTGTTTTTCTAATCCAAACTTGAGTTTTCACTCTCCCATTTCTTTCGTAAACAAAAACAATAAGGCAAATAGATCACACAACAAAATGAAAATTTTAGAGTTTATGTATGAAAAAAAATTAAAACAATAATAAATGTAAGTGAAGAAATTTTTTCCCGCATCAAAAATGAACACCAAAGTTTTTTTACGCATGTTTTGGAAATTCCACGAGTACAACCCCTAATAGCTTTGTGGAATTTTATAAGAAAGAGATTTCTAATTGATCCTAACATGTTTTAAATGTGGAGGATATGCATGCCAGAAACATGTTGAAGATGCTAATGACCTAATGTTCCAAAAATTTCAAGGAGTAGAAAAAGTTGAATTCTCAAGTTAACGTGTGGACCATAGCCCAACAACCCACTTTTTGCCTATTTTACAAAAAGCGGACCTAACAGTCATAGATCATAGTGAATGTTTTTATGGATTAGTGATGTGTAATGGCTATAATATTAATTAGAAATGACTGGTGGTTTGGGAGTCAACACTTAGATAAAAATGCCTCCCCCCTCTTCCGATGATTGCGAAACCCTTAATATATAAAAAAAAAACTAAAAGAGTTTACAATCCTTAAAAAGTCACAGATACCTTATGGAATTATCTCTCTCAGCATTTGAGCATTTCCATTTTGGATATTCAATTTTTTTTCTAATCCAAACTTGAGTTTTCACTCTCCCATTTTTGTCATAGACTAAAACGATAAGGCAAATAGATCTCAGAACAAAATGAAAATTTAGAGTTTATGTATGCAAAAAAAAATTAAAAACAATAATAAATGTTAAGTGAAGAAAAAATTTTCACGCACCAAAAATGTACACCAAATTTTTGCTACCCATGTTTGGGAAATTCCACAAGTACAACCCCTAATAACTTTAATTGCTTGGTGGAATTTTATAAGAAAGAGATTTTTATTTTAGCCTAACATGTTTTAAATGTGGGGGATATGCATGCCCAAAACATGTTGAAGATGCTAATGACCTAATGATCCAAAAATTTCAAGGAGTAGAAAAAGTTGAATTCTCAAGTTAACGTCTCGACCAGAGCCCAGCAACCCACACATTTTGCCTTTTTTACAAAAAGCGGACCTAACAATCATAGATCATCGTGAATGTTTTGATCGATTAATGATGTGTAACGGCTATAATTTTAGTTAGAAATGACTTAAGGTTTGGGAGTCAGCACATAGATAAAAAGGCCTCCCCCCTCTCCCGATGATTACGAAACCCAAAATATATAAAAAAAAAACTAATAGAGTTTACAATCCTTAAAAAATCAAAGATATGTTTTGGAATTATCTCTCCCAGTATTTGTGCATTTCCATTTTTGATGTTCAATTTTTTTTCTAATCCAAACTTGAGTTTTCACTCTCCCATTTTTGTCGTAAAGAAAAACGATAAGGCAAATAGATCACAAAACAATTTGAAAATATTAGAGTTTATGAATGCAAAAAAATTTAAAACAATAATAAATGTAAGTGAAGAAAATTCTTTCATGCACCAAAATTGAACACGAAAGTTTTGTTACCCATGTTTGGGAAATTCCACTACTACAACCCTTAATAGCATGGTGGAATTTTATAAGAAAGAGATTTCTAATTGATCCTAACATGTTTTCAATGTGGTGGATATGCATGCCAGAAACATGTTGAAGATGCTAATGACCTAATGTTCCAAAAATTTGGAGTAGAAAAAGTTGAATTCTCAAGTTAACGTGTGGACCAGAGCCCAACAACCAACTTTTTGCCTATTTTACAAAAAGCGGACCTAAAAATCATAGATCATCGTGAATGTTTTGATCGATTAATGATATGTAACGGCTATAATTTTAGTTAGAAATGACTTATGTTTTGGGAGTCAACACTTAGATAAAAATGCCTCCCACCTCTTCTGATGATTACGAAACCCAAAATATAGAAAAAAAAAACTAACAGAGTTTACAACCCTTAAAAAATCATAGATAATTTTTGGAATTATCACTCTCAGCATTTGTGCATTTCCATTTTGGATGTTCAATTTTTTTCTAATCTAAACTTGAGTTTTCTCTCTCCCATTTTTGTTGTAAACAAAACGTTAAGGCAAATAGATCACACAACAAAATGAAAATTTTGGAGTTTATGTATGCAAAAGAATTTGAAAATAATAATAAATGTAAGTGAAGAAAATTCTTTCACGCACCAAAAATGAACACCAATGTTTTGTCACCCATGTTTTTGAAATTCCACTAGAACAACCCCTCATAGCTTTGTGGAATTTTATAAGAAAGAGATTTGTACTAGATCCTAACATGTTTTAAATGTGGTGGATATGTATGCTAGAAACATGTTGAAGATGCTAATGACCTAATGTTCCAAAAATTTCGAGGAGTACAAAAAGTTGAATTCTCAAGTTAACGTTTGGACCTTAGCCCAACAACCCAAATTTTGCCTCTTTTACAAAAAGCGGACCTAACAATAATAGATCATCATGAATGTTTTTATTGATTAGTGATGTGCAACGGCTATAATTTTAGTTAGAAATGACTTATGGTTTGGTAGTCAACACTTAGATAAAAATGTCTCCCCCCTCCTCCGATGATTGCGAAACCCAAAATATTTAAAAAAGCTAAAAGAGCTTACAATCCTTAAAAAATCACAGATACATTATGGAATTATCTCTCTCTGCATTTGTGCATTTCCATTTTGGATGTTAATGTTTTTTTCTAATCCAAACTTGAGTTTTCACTCTCCCATTTTTTTCGTAAACAAAAACGCTAAGGCAAATAGATCACACAACAAAATGAAAATTTTAGAGTTTATGTATTCAAAAAAATTTAAAACAATAATAAATATAAGTGAAGAAATTTTTTTCACGCACCAAAAATGAACACCAAAGTTTTGTTACCCATATTTGGGAAATACCACTAGTACAACCCCTAATAGCTTGGTGGAATTTTTATGAAAGAGATTTCTAATTGATCCTAACATGTTTTAAATGTGGTGGATATACATGCCAGAAACATATTGAAGATGCTAATGACCAAATGTTCTAAAAGTTTCAAGGAGTAGAAAAAGTTGAATTCTGAAGTTAACGTGTCGACTAAAGCCGAACAACCCACTTTTTGCCTATTTTACAAAATGCGGACCTAACAATCATAGATCATCGTGAATGTTTTGATCGATTAATGATGTGTAACGACTATAATTTTAGTTAGAAATGACTTACGTTTTGGGAGTCAACACTTAGATAAAAATGCCTCCCCCCTCTTCCGATGATTACAAAACCCAAAATATATAAAAAAAAACTAATAGAGTTTACAACCCTTAAAAACTCATAGATGCTTTTTGGAATTATCTCTCTCAGCATTTGTGCATTTCTATTTTGGATGTTCAATATTTTTTCTAATCCAAACTTGAGTTTTCACTCTCCCCTTTTTCTCGTAAACAAAACGACATGGCAAATAGATCACACAACAAAATGAAAATTTTAGAGTTTATGTAAGGAAAAAAATTTGAAAAAAATAATAAATATAAGTGAAGAAATTTTTTTCACGCACCAAAAATGAATACCAAAGTTTTGTTACCCATGTTTGGGAAATTCACTAGAACAACCGCAAATAGCTTGGTGGAATTTTATAAGAAAGGGATTTCTAATTGATCCTAACATGTTTTAAATGATGTGGATATGTATGCCAGAAACATGTTGAAGAAACTAATGACCTAATGTTCCAAAAATTTCAAGGAGAACAAAAAGTTGAATTCTCAAGTTAACGTGCGGACCATAGCCCAACAACCCAATTTTTGCCTATTTTAAAAAAAGTAGACCTAACAATCACAGATCATCGTGAATGTTTTCATCGATTAGTGATGTGTATTGGCAATAATTTTAGTTAGAAATGATTTATGGTTTGGGAGTCAACACTTAGAAAAAAATGCTTCCCCCCCTCTTCCGATGATTACGAAACCCGAAATATATAAAAAAAACTATAAGTGTTCACAATCCTTAAAAAATCACAGATAAATTATGGAATTATCTCTCTCAGTATTTTTGCATTTCCATTTTGGATGTTCAATTTTTTTTCTAATCCAAACTTGAGTTTTCACACTACCATTTTTGTCGTAAACAAAAATATTAAGGCAAATAGATATCACAAAAAAATTAAAATCTAAGAGTTTATGTATGCAAAAAAATTTAAAACAATATTAAATGTAAGAGAAGTAAATTTGTTCATGCACCAAAAATGAACACCAAAGTTTTGTTACCCATGTTTGGGAAATTCCACTAGTACAACCCCTCATAGCTTGGTGAATTATTATAAGAAAGAGATTTCTAATTGATCCTAACATGTTTTCAATGTGGAGGATATGCATGCCAGAAACATTTTGAAGATGCTAATGACCTAATGCACCAAAGATTTCAAGGAGTAGAAAAAGTTGAATTCTTAAGTTAACGTGTGGACGAGAGCCCAACAACCCACTTTTTGCCTATTTTACAAAAAGCGGACATAACAATCATAGATCATCGTCAATGTTTTGATCGATTAATGATGTGTAACAGCTATAATATTAGTTATAAATGACTTATGTTGTGGGAGTCAACACTTAGATAAAAATGCCTCCCCCCTCTTCCGATGAATACGAAACCCGAAATATATTAAAAAAACTAATAGAGTTTACAACCCTTAAAAAATCATAGATACTTTTAGGAATTATCTCACTCAGCATTTGTGCATTTCGTTTTGTATGTTCAATTTTTTTTCTAATCCAAACTTGAGTTTTCACTCTACAATTTTTGTCATAAACATAACGATAAGTCAAATAGATCACACAACAAAATGAAAATTTTAGAGTTTATGTATGCAAAAAAAATTGAAAACAATAATAAATATAAGTGAAGAAAAATTTTTCACGCACAAAAAATGATCTCCAAAGTTTTGTTACCCATGTTTGGGAAATTCCACTAGAACAACCCCTAATAGCTTGGTGGAATTTTATAAGAAAGAGATTTCTAATTGATCCTAACATGTTTTAAATGTGGTGGATATGTATGCCAGAAACATGTTGAAGATGCTAATGACCTAATGTTCCAAAAATTTCAAGGAGTAGAAAAAGTTGAATTCTCAAGTTAACGTGTGGACCATAGCCCAATAGCCCAATAGTCCAATTTTTGCCTATTTTACAAAAAATGGACCTAACAATCATAGATCATCATGAATGTTTTGATCGATTAGTGATGTGTAATGGCAATAATTTTAGTTAGAAATGACTTATGGTTTGGGAATCAAAATTTGGACAAAAATGCTTCCCTCCACTTCCAATTATTACAAAACCCAAAATATATAAAAAAAAAACTAAAAGAGGGGGAATTATCTCTCTCAGCATTTGTGCATTTCCATTTTGGATGTTCAATTTTTTTTCTTAACCAAAGTTGACTTTTCACTCTCCAATTTTTTTTGTAAACAAAAACGATAAGGCAAATAGATCACACAACAAAATGAAAATTTTAGAGTTTATGTATGCAAAAAAATTTAAAAAACAATATTAAATGTCAGTGAAGAAATTTTTTTTATGCAACAAACAATAACACCAAAGTTTTGTTACCCATGTTTAGGAAATTCCACTAGTACAACCCCTAATAGCATGGTGGAATTTTAAATAAAGAGATTTCTAATTTATCCTAACATGTTTTAAATGTGGTGGATATGCATGCCAAAAAAATGTTGAAGATGCTAATGACCTAATTATCCATAAATTTCAAAGAGTAGAAAAAGTTCAACTCTCAAGTTAACGTGTCGACCAGAGCCAAACAACCCACTTTTTGCCCTTTTTACAAAAAGTGGTCCTAACAATCATAGATCATTGTGAATGTTTTAATCGATTAATGATGTGAAACGGCTATAATTTTAGTTAGAAATGACTTGTGGTTTGGGAGTCAACACAGTGATAAAAAGGCCTCCCCACTCTTACGAAGATTGCAAAACCCAAAATATATAAAAAAAACTAATAGAGTTTGCAATCCTTAAAAAATCAAAGATATTTTTTAAAATTATCTCTCTCAGTATTTGTGCATTTCCATTTTAGATGTTCAATTTTTTTTCTAATCCAAACTTGAGCTTTCACTCTCTCATTTTTGTCATAAACAAAAATGATAAGGTAAATAGATCACACAACAAAATGAAAATTTTAGAGTTTATGTATGCAAAAAAGTTTAAAACAATATTAAATGTAAGTGATGAAAAATTTTTCACGCACCAAAAATGAACACCAAAGTTTTGTTACCCATGTTTGGGAAATTCCACTAGTACAACCCCTAATAGCTTGGTGGATTTTTATAAGAAAGAGATTTCTAATTGATCCTAACATGTTTTCAATGTGGTGGATATGCATGCCAGAAAGATGTTGAAGATGCTAATGACCTAATGTTCGAAAAATTTCATTGAGAAGAAAAAGTTGAATTCTCAAGTTAACGTGTAGACCAGAGCCCAACAACCCACTTTTTGCCTATTTTACAAAAAGCTGACCTAACAATCCTAGATCATCGTGAATGTTTTGATCGATTAATGATGTGTAACGGCTATAATTTTAGTTAGAAATGACTTATGTTTTGGGAGTCAACACTTAGATAAAATTGCCTCCCCCCTCTTCCGATGATTACAAAACCCAAAATATATAAAAAAAACTAATAGAGTTAACAACCCTTAAAAAATCATAGATACTTTTTGGAATTATCTCTCTTAGCATTTGCCCATTTCCATTTTGGATGTTCGATTTTTTTTCTAATTCAAACTTGAGTTTCCACTCTCCCATTTTTGTTGTAAACAAAATGATAAGGCAAATAGATCACAAAACAAAATGAAAATTTTAGAGTTTA
Source organism: Aristolochia californica (assembly GCF_029961685.1). Lineage (NCBI taxonomy): Eukaryota > Viridiplantae > Streptophyta > Magnoliopsida > Piperales > Aristolochiaceae > Aristolochia > Aristolochia californica. The sequence goes on along the minus strand of NW_027182279.1, from coordinate 33,352,834 downwards.
CTTATGCAAAAATTTTAAAAACAAAAATAAATGTAAGTGAAGAAAATTTTTTCACGCACCAAAAATGTACACCAAAGTTTTGTTACCCATGTTCAAAAAATTCCACTAGTACAACCCCTAATAGCTTGGTGGAATTTTATAAGAAAGAGATTTCTAATTTATCCTAACATGTTTTAAATGTGGTGGATATGCATGCCAGAAAAATGTTGAAGATGCTAATGACCTAATGATCCAAAAATTTCAAGGAGTAGAAAAAGTTGAACTCTCAAGTTAACGTGTCGACCAGAGCCCAAAAACCCACTTTTTCCCTCTTTTACAAAAAGCGGACCTAACAATCATAGATCATCGTGAAGGTTTTGGTCGATTAATGATGTGAAACGGCTATAATTTTAGTTAGAAATGACTTGTGGTTTGGGAGTCAACACAGTGATAAAAATGCCTCCCCCCTCTAACGAAGATTGCGAAACCCAAAATATATAAAAAAAACTAATAGAGTTTACAATCCTTAAAAAATCAAAGATAATTTTTGGAATTATTTCTCTCAGCATTTGTGCATTTCCATTTTGGATGTTGAATTTTTTTTCTAATCCAAACTTGAGTTTTCACTCTCCCATTTTTGTCGTAAACAAAAATAATAAGGCAAATAGATCACACAACAAAATGAAAATTTTAGAGTTATGAATGGAAAAAAATTAAAAAAATATGAAATGTAAGTGAAGAAAAAATTTTCACGCACCAAAAATGAACACCAAAGTTTTGTTACCTATGTTTGGGAAATTCCACTAGTACAACCTCTAATAACTTGGTGGAATTTTATAAGAAAGAGATTTCTAATTGATCGTAACATGTTTTCAATGTGGTGGATATGCATGGCAGAAACTTGTTGAAGATGCTAATGACCTAATGTTCCAAAAATTTCAAGGAGTAGAAAAAGTTGAATTCTCAAGTTAACGTGTGGACCAGAGCCCAATAACCAACTTTTTGCCTATTTTAAAAAAAGCGGACCTAACAATCATAGATCATCGTGAATGTTTTGATCGATTAATGATGTGAAATGGCTATAATTTTAATTAGAAATGACTTTTTGTTTGGGAGTCAACACTTAGACAAAATGCCTCCCCCCTCTTCCGATGATTATGAAACCCAAAATATATAAAAAAAACTAATAGAGTTTACAACCCTTAAAAAATCATAAATACTTTTTAAAATTATCTCTTTCAGCAATTGTGCATTTCCATTTTGGATGTTCAATTTTTTTCCAAATCCGAACTTGAGTTTTCACTCTCCCATTTTTGTCGTAAACAAAACGATAAGGCAAATAGATCACACAACAAAATGAAAATTTTAGAGTTTATGTATGAAAAAAATTTGAAAACAATAATAAATATAAGTGACGAAACTTTTTTCACGCACCAAAAATGAACTCCAAAGTATAGTTACCCATGTTTGGGAAAATCCACTAGAACAACCCCTAATAGCTTGGTGGAATTTTATAAGAAAGAGATTTCTAATTTATCCTAACATATTTTAAATGTGGTGGATATGTATGCCAGAAACATGTTGAAGATGCTAATGACCTAATGTTCCAAAAATTTCATGCAGAAGAAAACGTTGAACTCTCAAGTTAACGTGTCGACCGGAGCCCAACAACCCACTTTTTGCGTTTTTTACAACAAGCGGACCTAACAATCATAGATCTTTGTGAATGTTTTGATCAAATAATGATGTGTAATGGCTATAATTTTAGTTAGAAATGACTTATGGTTTGGGAGTCAACACATAGAGAAAAAGGCCTCCCCCCTCTTCCGATGATTGCGAAACCCAAAATTAATAAAAAAAACTAATAGTGTTTACAATCCTTAAAAAATCAAAGATAATTTTTGGAAATATCTCTCTCTGGATTTGTGCATTTTCATTTTGGATGTTCAATTTTTTTTCTAATCCAAACTTGAGTTTTCACTCTCCCATTTTTGTCGTAAAACAAAAATATTAAGACAAATAGATCACACAACAAAATGAAAATTTTAGAGTTTCTGTATGCAAAAAAAATTAAAACAATATTAAATGTAAGTGAAGAAAAATTTTTCACACACCAAAAATGAAAACCAAAGTTTTGTTACCCATGTATGGGAAATTCCACTAGAACAAACCCTAATAGCCTGGTGGAATTTTATAAGAAAGAGATTTGTAATTGATCCTAACATGTTTTAAATGTGGTGGATATGTATGCGAGAAACATGTTGAAGATGCTAATGACCTAATGTTCCAAAAATTTCAAGGAGTACAAAAAGTTGAATTCTCTAGTTAACGTGTGGAACATATCCCAACAACCCACTTTTTTCCTATTTTAAAAAAAGTGGACCTAACAATAATAGATCATCGTGAATGTTTTGATCGATTAATAATATGTAACGGCTATAATTTTAGTTAGAAATGACTTATGGTTTGGGAGTAAACACTTAGATAAAAATGCCACCCCCTCTTCCGATGATTGAGAAACCCAAAATATATAAAAAAACTAGAAGAATTTACAATCCTTTAAAAATAACAGATACTTTTTGGAATTATCTCTCTCAGCATTTGTGCATTTCCATTTTGGATGTTCAATTTTTTTTCTAATCCAAACTTGAGTTTTCACTCTCCCATTTTTGCCGTAAACAAAGCGATATGGCAAATAGATCACACAACAAAATGAAAATTTTAGATTTTATGTGTGCAGAAAAATTTGAAAACAATAATAAATGTAAGTGAAGAAAATTTTTTCACACACAAAAAATGAACACCAAAGTTTTGTTACCCATGTTTGGGTAATTCCACTAGAACAACCCCTAATAGCTTTGTCGAATTTTATAAGAAAGAGATTTCTAATTGATCCTAACATGTTTTAAATGTGCTGGATATGTATGAGAGAAACATGTTGAAGATGCTAATGACCTAATGATCCAAAAATTTGAAGGAGTAGAAAAACATGAATTCTCAAGTTAACGTGAGGACCAGAGCCCAACAACCCACTTTTTGCCTATTTTACAAAAAGCAGACCTAACAATCATAGATCATCGTGAATTTTTTGATCGATTAGTGATGTGTAACGGTGATAATTTTAGTTAGAAATGACTTATGGTTTGTGAGTCAACACTTAGATAAAAATGCCTCCCCCCTCTTCCGATGATAGCGAAACCCAAAATAAATAAAAAAAGCTAAAAGAGTTTACAATCCTTAAAAAATCACTGATACATTATGGAATTATCTTTCTCAGCATTTGTGCATTTCCATTTTTGATGTTCAATTTTTTTTCTAATCCAAACTTGAGTTTTCACTCTCCCATTTTTTTCGTAAACAAAAACGATAAGGCAAATAGATCACACAACAAAATGAAAATTTTAGCGTTTATGTCTGCTAAAAAATGTGAAAACAATAATAAATATAAGTGAATAAAATTTTATCACGCATAAAAAATGAACACCAAAGTTTTGTTACCCATGTTTGGGAAATTCCACTAGTACGGCCGCTAATAGCTTGGTGGAATTTTATCAGAAAGAGATTTCTAATTGATCCTAACATCTTTTAAATGTGGTGGATATGTATACCAGAAACATATTGAAGATGCTAATGACCTAATGATCCAAAAATTTCAAGGAGTTGAAAAAACTGAATTCTCAAGTTAACGTGTGGACCAGAGCCCAACAACCCCCTTTTTGCCTATTTTAAAAAAAGCGGACCTAACAATCATAGATCATCGTGAATGTTTTGATCGATTAATGATGTGTAACGGCTATAATTTTAGTTAGAAATGACTTATGGTTTGGGAGTCAACACTTAGATAAAAATGCTTCCCCCCTCTTCCGATGATTACGAAACCCAAAACATATTAAAAAAACTAAAAGAGTTTACATTCCGTAAAAAATCACAAATACGTTTTGGAATTATCTCTCTCAGCATTTGTACATTTCAATTTTGGATGTTCAATTATTTTTCTAATCCAAACTTCAGTTTTCACTCTCCCATTTTTGTCGTAAACTAAAATGATAAGGCAAATAGATCACACAACAAAATGAAAATTTTAGGGTTTATGTCTGCTAAAAAATGTGATAACAATAATAAATGTAAGTGAAGAAAATATTTTCACGCACCAAAAATGAACACTAAAGTTTTGTTACCCATGTTTGGGAAATTCCATTAGTACAATCGCTAATAGGTTGGTGGAATTTTATCGGAAAAAGATTTTTAATTGATCCTAACATCTTTTAAATATGGTGGAAATGAATGCCAGAAACATGTTGAAGATGCTCATGACCTAATGATTCAAAAATTTTAAGGAGCAGAAAATATTGAATTCTCAAGTTAACGTGTGGACCAGAGCCCATCAACCCCCTCTTTACCTATTTAATAAAAAGTGGACCTAACAATCATAGATCATCGTGAATGTTTTGATCGATTAATGCTGTGTAACGGCTATAATTTTAGTTAGATATGACTTAAGGTTTGGGAGTCGACACTTAGATAAAAATGCCTCCCCCTTCTTCCTATGATTGGGAAACCCAAAATATATTAAAAAAACTAAAAGAATTTACAATCCTTAAAAAATCACAGATACTTTTTGGAATTATCTCTCTCAGCATTTGTACATTTCCATTTTGGATGTTCAATTTTTTTTCTAATCCAAACTTGAGTTTTCACTCTCCCATTTTTGTCGTAACCGAAAACAATAAGGCAAATTGATCACACAAAAAAAGAAAATTTTAGAGTTTATGTCGACAAAAAATTGTGAAAACAATAATAAATGTAAGTGAAGAAAAATTTTTCATGCACCAAAAATGAACACCAAAGTTTTGTTACCCATGTTTTGGAAATTCCACTAGTACAATCGCTAATAGCTTGGTGGAATTTTATATGAAAGAGATTTCTAATTGATCCTAACATCTTCTAAATGTGGTGGATATGTATGCCAAAAAAATGTTGGAGATGCTCATGACCAAATGATCCAAAAATTTCAAGGAGTAGAAGAAATTGAATTCTCAAGTTAAAGTGTGGACTAGAGCCCCACAACCCTATTTTACAAAAAGCGGTCCTCACAATCATAGATCATCATGAATGTCTTGATCAATTAATGATGTGTAACGGCTATAATTTTAGTTAGAAATGACTTATGGTTTGCAAGTCAACACTTAGATAAAAATGCCTCCCCCCTCTTTCGATGATTGGGAAACCCAAAATATATAAAAAAAAACTAAAAGAGTTTACAATCCTCAAAAATTCAAGGATACTTTTTGGAATTATCTCTCTCAGCATTTTTACATTTCCATTTTGGAAGTTCAAATTTTTTTCTAATCCAAACTTGAGTTTTCACTCTCCCATTTTTGTCGTAAACAAAAACGATAAGGCAAATAGATCACACAACCAAATGAAAATTTTAGAGCTTATGTATGCAAAATAATACGAAAACAATAATAAAAGTAAGTGAAGAAAATTTTTTCATGCACCAAAAATGAACACCAAAGTTTTGTTATCAGTGTTAGGGAAATTCCACTAGTACCTACCCTAATAGTTTGTGGAATTTTATCAGAAAGAGGTTTTTTATTGATCCTAACATCTTTTAAATGTGGTGGATATGCATTCCAAAAACATGTTGAATATGCTAATGACCTAATGATCCAAAAATTTCGAGTAGAAAAAATTGAATTCTCAAGTTAATGTGTGGACCAGAGCCCAATAACCCACTTTTTACCTATTTTACAAAAAATGGACCTAACTATCATAGATCATCGTGAATGTTTTGATTGATTAATGATGTGTAACAGCTATAATTTTAGTTACAAATGACTTTTGGTTTGGGAGTCAACACTTAGATAAAAATGCCTCCCCCCTCTTCCGATGATTGTGAAACCCAAAATATACAAATATTGTTTTGGAATTATCTCTCTCAGCATTTGTACATTTCCATTTTGGATGTTCAATTTTTTTTCTAATCCAAACTTGAGTTTTCACTCTCCCATTTTTGTCGTAAACAAAAACGATATGGCAAACAGATAACACAACAAAATGAAATTTTTAGAGTTTAAGTACGCAAAAAAAATTGAAAACAATAATAAATGTAAGTGAAGAAAAAAATTTCACGCATTAAACATGATCACCAAAGTTTTGTTACCCATGTTTGGGAAATGCCACTAGAACAACCCCTAATAGCTTGGTAGAATTTTATAAGAAAGAGATTTGTAATTGATCCTAACATGTTTTAAATGTGGTGGATATGCATGCTAGAAACATGTTGAAGATGCTAATGACCTAATGATCCAAAATTTTCGAGTAGAAAAAGTTGAATTCTCAAGTTAATGTGTGGACTAGAGCCCAACAACCAACTTTTTGCCTATTTTACAAAAAGTGGACCTAACAATCATAGATCATCGTGAATGTTTTGATCGATTAATGATGTGTAACGACTATAATTTTAGTTAGAAATGACATAAGGTTTGGGAGTCAACACTAAGATAAAAAAACCTCCCCCCTCTTCCGATGATTGTGAAACCCAAAATATATAAAAAAACTAAAAGAGTTGACAATCCTTAAAAAATCATAGATACTTTTTGGAATTATCTCTCGCAGCATTTGTGCATTTCCATTTTGGATGTTTAATTTTTTTTCTTATCCAAACTTGAGTTTTCACTCTCCCATTTTTGTCGTAAACAAAAACGATCAGGCAAATTGATCACACAACAAAATGTAAATTTTAGCGTTTATGTATGCAAAATAATTTAAAAAAATAAAATAAATGTCAGAGAAGAAAAATTTCACACACCAAAAATGAACACCAAAGTTTTATTACCCATGTTTGGGAAATTCCACTAGTACAACCCCTAATAGCTTGGTGGAATTTTATAAGAAAGATAATTGTAATTGATCCTAACATGTTTTGAATGTGGTGGATATGCTTACTAGAAACATGTTATAGATGCTATTGACCTAATAATGCAAAAATTTCAAGGTGTAGAAAAAGTTGAATTCTCAAGTTAACGTGTGGACTAGAGCCGAACAAACCACTTTTTGCCTATTTTTAAAAAAGCGGATCTAAAAATCATAGATATTTGGAATGTTTTGATCGATTAACGATGTGTAATGGCCATAATTTTAGTTAGAAATGACTTATGGTTTTGGAGTCAACACTTAGATAAAAATTCCTCCCCCCTCTTCCGATGATTGCGAAACCCAAAATATATAAAAAAAACTAAAAGAGTTTACAATCCTAAAAAATCATAAATACTTTTTGGAATTATCTCTCTCATCATTTGTGCATTTCCATTTTGGATGTTTAATTTTTTTTCTAATCCAAACTTGAGTTTTCACTCTCCAATTTTTCATCGTAAACAAAAACGATAAGGCAAATAGATCACACAACCAAAAGAAAATTTTAGAGCTTATGTTTGCAAAAAAATGTGAAAAAAATAATAAATGTAAGTGAAAAAAAAACATTTCATGCACCAAAAATGAACACCAAAGTTTTGTTACCAATGTTTGGGAAATTCCACTAGTACAACCCCTAATAGCTTGGTGGAATTTTATCAGAAAGAGATTTCTAATTGATCCTAACATCTTTTAAATATGGTGGATATGCATGTCAGAAACATGTTGAAGAAGCTAATGACCTAATGATCCAAAAATTTCAAGGAGTAGAAAAAATTGAATTTTCAAGTTAACGTGTGGACCAGAGCCCAACAACCAACATTTTGCCTATTTTACAAAAAGCGGACCTAACAATCATAGATCATCGTGAATGTTTTGATCGATTAATGATGTGTAACAGCTATAACTTTAGTAAGAAATGACTTATGGTTTGGGAGTCAACACTTAGATAAAAATGCCTCCCCCCTCTTACGATGATTGGGAAACCCAAAATATAAAAAAAAAACTAAAAGAGTTTACAATCCTTAAAAAATCATAGATACTTTTTGCAATTATCTCTCTCAGCATTTTTACATTTCCATTTTGGACGTTCAATTTTATTTCTAATACAAACTTGAGTTTTCACTCTTCCAGTTTTGTCCTAAACAAAAACGATATTGCGAATAGATCACACAACAAAATGAATATTTAAGAGTTTATGTATGCAAAAAAAAATTGAAAACAATAATAAATGTAAGTGAAGAAATTTTTTTCCCGCATTAAAAATGATCACCAAAGATTTGTTACCCATGTTTGGGAAATGCAACTAGTACAACCCCTAATAGCTTGGTGGAATTTTATAGAAAAGAGATTTCTAATTGATCCTAACATGTTTAAAATGTGGTGGATATGCACGCAAGAAACTTGTTGAAGATGCTAATGACCTAATGATCCAAAAAATTCGAGTATAAAAAGTTGAATTGTCAAGTTAACGTGTGGACCTGAGCCCAACAACCCATTTTTTGCCTATTTTACAAAAATCGGACCTCACAGTCATAGATCATCATGAATGTTTTGATCGATTAATGATGTTTAAAGGAAATAATTTCAGTTAGAAATGACTTATGGTATGGGAGTCAACACTTAGATAAAAATGCCTCCCCCTCTTCCGATGATTGTGAAACCCAAAATATAAAAAAAAACAAAAAGAGCTTACAATCCTTAAAAAATCAAAGATACTTTTTGGTATTATATCTCTTAGCATTTTTACATTTCCATATTGGATGATCAATTTTTTTCCAATCCAAACTTGTGTTTTCACTCTCCCATTTTTGTCGTAAACAAAAACGATATGGCAAATAGAACACACAACAAAATGAAAATTTTAGAGTTTAAGTATGCAAAAAAATTTGAAAACATTAATAAATGTAAGTGAAGAAAATTTTTTCATGCACCAAAAATGAAAACCAAAATTTTGTTACCCATGTTTGGGAAACTCCACTTGTACAACCCCTAATAGCCTTGTGAAATTTTATAAGAAAGAGATTTCTAATTGATCCTAACATGTTTTAAATGTGGTGGATATGCATGCCAGAAACATGTTGAAGGTGCTAATGACCTAATGATCCAAAAATTTCAAGGAGTAGAAAAAGTTGAATTCTCAGGTTAACGTGTGGACCAGAGCCCAACAACCCACTTTTTGCCTATTTTACAAAAACCGGACCTAACAATAACAGATCATCATGAATGTTTTGATCGATTAATGATGTGTAACGGCTATAATTTTAGTTAGAAATGACTTATGGTTTGGGAGTCAAAACTTTGATAAAAATGCTTCCCCCCTTTTGCGATGTTTGCAAAACCTAAAATATATATAAAAAATTAAAGGAGTTTACAATCCTTAAAAAATCACAGATACTTTTTGGAATTATCTCTCTCAGAATTTGTGCATTACCATTTTGGATGTTCAATTTTTTTTCTAATCCAAACTTGAGTTTTCACTCTCCCATTTTTGTCGTAAACAAAAACGATAAGGCAAATAGACCACACAACAAAAAGAAAATTTTAGAGTTTATGTATGCGAAAAAATTTAAAAAAGAATAATAAATGTAAGTGATGAAAACATTTTCACGCACCAAAAATGAATACCAAAGTTTTGTTACCCATGTTTGGGAAATTCCACTAGTATAACTCCAAATAACTTGGTGGAATTTTATAAGAAAGAGATTTCTAATTGATCCTCACATGGTTTAAATGTGGTGGATATGCATGCCAGAAACATGTTGAAGATGCAAATGACCTAAGGATCCAAAAAATTCAAGGAGTAGAAAAAGTTGAATTCTCAAGTTAACGTGTGGACCAGAGCCCAACAACCCACTTTTTGCATATTTTTAAATAATGGACCTAACAATTATAGATCATCATGAATGTTTTGAAAAATTAATGATGTGTAACGGCTATAATTTTAGTTAGAAGTGACCTATGGTTTGGGAGTCAACACTTAGTAAAATGCCTCCCCCCCTCTTCCGATGATTGGGAAACCCAAAATATATAAAAAAACTAAAAGATGTTACAATCCTTAAAAAATCACAGATACTTTTTGGAATTATCTCTCTTAGCGTTAGTACATTTCAATTTTGGATGTTCAATTTTTTTTCTAATCCAAACTTGAGTTTTCACTCTCCCATTTTTGTCGTAAACAAAAATGATATGGCAAATAGATCACACAAAAAAATGAAAATTTTAGAGTTTATGTATGCAAAAAAGTGTGAAAACAATAATAAATGTAAGTGAAGAAAATTCTTTCACGCACCAAAAATGAACACCAATGTTTTGTTACCCATGTTTGGGAAATTCCATTAGTACAACCCCTAATAGCTTGGTGGAATTTTATCAGAAAGATTTTTTGTAATTGATCCTAACATATTTTAAAAGTGGTGGATATGCATGCCAGAAACATGTTGAAGATGCTAATGACCTAATGACCCAACACTTTCAAGGAGTTGAAAAAATTGAATTCTCAAGTTAGTGTGAGGACCAAAGCCCAACAACCTACTTTTTGCCTATTTGACAAAAAGCGGACCTAAAAATCATAGGTCATCATGAATGTTTTGATCGATTAATGATGTGTAATGGCTATAATTTTAGTTAGAAATGACTTATGGTTTGGGAGTCAACATTTAGATTAAATGCCTCCCCCCTCTTCCGATGATTGAGAAACCCAAAATATATAAAAAAAACTAAAAGAGTTTACAATTCTTAAAAAATCATAGGTACTTTTTGGAATTATCTCTCTCAGAATTTGTGCAATTTCCATTTTGGATGTTCAATTTTTTTTCTAATCCAAACTTGAGTTTTCACTCTCCTATTTTTGTCATAAACAAAAAAGATAAGGCAAATAGATCAGACAACAAAATGAAAATTTTAGAGTTTATGTAAGCAAAAAAATTTGAAAACAATAACAAATGTTAGAGAAGAAAATTTTTTCATGCAGCAAAAATGAAAACCAAACTTTTGTTACCCATGTTTGGGAAATTCCACTAGTACAACCCCAAATAGCTTGATGGAATTTTATAAGAAAGAGATTTCTAATTGATCCTAACATGTTTTAAATGTGGTGGATATGCATGCTAGAAACATGTTGAAGATGCTAATTACCTAATGATCCAAAATTTTCAAGGAGTAGAAAAAGTTGAATTCTCAAGTTAACGTATGGACCAGAGCCTAATAACCCACTTTTTTCCTATTTTAACAAAAGCGGTCCTTACAATCATAGATCATCGTGAATTTTTTTATCGAGTAATGATGTGTAACGGCTATAGTTTTAGTTAGAAATGACTTGTGGTTTGGGAGTCAACACTTAGATAAAAATGCTTCCCCCCTCTTCCGATGATTATGAAACCCAAAATATATAAAAAAAACTAAAAGAGTTTACAATCCTTAAAAAATAAAATATACATTTTGGAATTTTCTCTCTCATCATTTGTGCATTTCAATTTTGGATGTTCAATTTTTTTTTAATCCATACTTGTGTTTGCACACTCCTATTTTTTTCGCTAACAAAAAAGATAAGGAAAATAGATCACACAAAAAAAAGAATTTACTTTTTATGTATGAAAAGAAATTTGAAAACAATAATAAATGTAAGTGAGGGAAATTTTTTCACTCACCAAAAATGAACACCAATGTTATGTTACCCATGTTGTGGAAATCCAACTAGTTCAACCCCAAATAGCTTGGTGGAATTTTATAAGAAAGAGATTTCTAATTGATCCTAACATGTTTTAAATGTGGTGGATATGCATGCAAAAGCATGTTGAAGATGCTAATGACCTATTGATCCAAAAATTTCTAGGAGAAGAAAAAGTTGAATTCTCAAGTTAACATGTGGACCAGAGCCTAACAACCCACTTTTTGCCTATTTTACTTAAAGCGGACCTAACAATCATAGATCATCGTAATTGTTTTTATCGATTAATGATGTGTAACGGCTATTATTTTAGTTAGAAATGACTTATGGTTTGGGAGTCAACACTTAGATAAAACGGCCTCCCCCTCTTCCGATGATTGCGAAACCCAAAATTTATAAAAAAAATAAAAGAGTTTACAATGATTAAAAAATCACAGATACTTTTTGGAATTATCCCTCTCACCATTTGTGTATTTCCATTTTGGATGTTCAATTTTTTTTCTAATCCAAACCTAAGTTTTCACTCTCCCATTTTTGTCGTAAAAAAAAAAGATAAGGCAAATAGAACACACAACAAAATGAAAATTTTAGAGTTTATGTATACAAAAAAATTTAAAACAATAATAAATGTGAGTGAAAATTTTTTTTGCACGCACCAAAAATGAACACCAAAATTTTGTTACCCATGTTTGGGAAATTCCACAAGTACAACCCCTACTAGCTTGGTGGAATTTTATAAGAAAGAGATTTCTAATTGATCCTAACATGTTTTAAATGTGGTGGATATGCATGTCAAAAACATGTTGAAGATGCCAATGACCTAATGTTCCAAAATTTTCAAGGAGTAGAAAAGGTTGAATTCTCAAGTTAACGTGTTGACCTGAGCGCAACAACCCACTTTTTGCGTATTTTACTAAAAGCGGACCTAACAATCATAGATCGTCGCGAATGTTTTGATCGATTAATTATGTGTAACAGCTATAATTTTAGAAAGAAATGACTTATGTTTTGGGAGTCAACACTTAGATAAAAATGCCTCCCCCCTCTTCCGATGATTACGAAACCCAAAATATATAAAAAAAAGTAATAGAGTTTACATCCATTAAAAAATCATAGATACTTTTTGGAATTATCTCTCTAAGCATTTGTGCATTTCTATTTTGGATGTTCAATTTTTTTTCTAATCCAAATTGGAGTTTTCACTCTCCTATTTTTGTCGTAAACAAAACGATAAGGCAAATAGATGACACAACAAAATGAAAATTTTAGAGTTTATGTATGCAAAAAAATTTGAAGACATTAATAAATGTAAGTGAAGAAAATTTTTTCACGCACCAAAAATGAAAACCAAAATTTTGTTACCCGTGTATGGGAAATTCCACTTGTACAACCCCTAATAGCTTGGTGGAATTTTATAAGAACGAGATTTCTAATTGATCCTAACATGTTTTAAAGGTAGTGGATATGCATGCCAGAAACAAGTTGAAGATGCAAATGACCGAATGATCCAAAAATTTCAAGGAGTAGAAAGAGTTGAATTCTCAGGTTAACGTGTGGACCAGAGCCCAACAACCCACTTTTTGCCTATTTTACTAAAAATGGACCTAACAATCATAGATCATTGTGATTGTTTTGATCGATTAATAATGTGTAATGGCTATTATTTTAGATAGAAATGACTTATGGTTTGGGAGTCAACACTTAGATAAAAAGGCCTCCCCCCTCTTCCGATGATTGCGAAACCCAAAATATATAAAAAAAAAAAAGAGTTTAAAATGATTAAAAAATCACAGATACTTTTTGGAATTATCTCTCTCAGCATTTGTGCATTTCCATTTTAGATGTTCAGTTTTTTTTCTAATCCAAACTTGAGTTTTCACTCTCCCATTTTTGTCGTAAACAAAAAAGGATAAGGCAAATAGATCACACAACAAAAAGAAAATTTTAAAGTTTATGTATGCAAAAAAAATTTAAAAAGAATAATAAATGTAAGTCAAGAAAAATTTTTCATGCACCAAAAATGAACTCCAAAGTTTTGTTACCCATGTTTGGAAAATTCCACAAGAACAACCCCTAATAGCTTGGTGGAATTTTATAAGAAAGAGATTTCTAATTGATCCTAACATGTTTTAAATATGGTGGATATGTATGCCAGAAACATGTTGAAAATGCTAATAACCTAATGTTCCAAAATTTTCAAAAAGTTGAAAAATTTGAATTCTCATGTTAACGTGTGGACCATAGCCCAACAACCCACTTTTTGCCTATTTTACAATAAGCGGATCTAACAATCATAGATCAGCGTGAATGTTTTGATCGATTAGGGATGTGTAACGGCTATAATTTTAGTTAGAAATGACTTATGGTTTGGGAGTCAACACTTAAATAAAAATGCCTGCCCCCTCTTCCGATGATTGCGAAACCCAAAATATATAAAAAAAAACTAAAAGAGTTTACAATCCTTAAAAAATCACAGATTCATTATGGAATTATCTCTCTCAGCATTTGTGCATTTCCATTTTGGATGTTCAATTTTTTTTCTAATCCAAACTTGAGTTTTCACTCTCCCATTTTTTTTGTAAACAAAAACGGTAAGGCAAATAGATCACACAACAAAATGAAAAGTTTAGAGTATATGTATGCAAAAAAAATTTGAAAACAATAAACATGTAAGTGAAGAAAATATTTTCCCACACCAAAATTGAACACAAAAGTTTTGTTACCCATGTTTGGGAAATTCCACTAGTACAACCCCTAATAGCTTGGGTGTATTTTATAAGAAAGAGATTTCTCATTGGTCCTAACATGTTTTAAATGTGGTGGATATGCATGCCAGAAACATGATGAAAATGCTCATAACCTAATGATCCAAAAATTTCAAAGAGTAGAAAAAGTTGAATTCTCAAGTTAACTTGTGGACCACAGCCCAAGAACCCATTTTTTTCCTATTTTACAAAAAGCGGACCTAACAACCATTGATCATTGTGAATGTTTTGATCGATTAATGAGGTGTAACGGCTATAATTTTAGTTAGAAACGACTTATGGTTTGGGATTCAACACTTAGATAAAAATGCCTGCCCCCTCTTCCGATGATTGCGAAACCCAAAATATATAAAAAAACACTAAAAGAGTTTACAATCCTTAAAAAAACACAGATTCATTATGGAATTATCTCTCTCAGCATTTGTGCATTTCCATTTTGGATGTTCAATTTTTTTTCTAATCCTAACTTGAGTTTTCACTCTCCCATTTTTTTTGTAAACAAAAACGATAAGGCAAATAGATCACACAACAAAATGAAAAGTTTAGAGTATATGTATGCAAAAAAAAAATTTAAAACAATAAACATGTAAGTGAAGAAAATATTTTCACACACCAAAATTGAATACAAAAGTTTTGTTACCAATGTTTGGGAAATTCCACTAGTACAACCCCTAATAGCTTGGGTGTATTTTATAAGAAAGAGATTTCTAATTGGTCCTAACATGTTTTAAATGTGGTGGATATGCATGCCAGAAACATGATGAAAATGCTCATGACCTAATGATCCAAAAATTTCAAAGAGTAGAAAAAGTTGAATTCTCAAGTTAACATGTGGACCACAGCCCAAGAACCCACTTTTTCCCTAGTTTACAAAAAGCGGACCTAACAACCATTGATCATTGTGAATGTTTTGATCGATTAATGAGGTGTAACGACTATAGTTTTAGTTAGAAATGACTTATGGTTTGGGAGTCAACACTTAGATAAAAACGCCTTCCCCCTCTTTCGATGATTGCGAAACCCAAAACATATAAAAACAACTAAAAGAGTTTACAATCCTTAAAAAATCACATGTACTGTTTAGAATTATCTCTCTTAGCATTTTTACATTTCTATTTTGGTTGTTCAATTTTTTTTCTAATCCAAACATGAGATTTCACTCTCCCATTTTTTGTCGTAAACAAAAACGATAAGGCAAATAGATCACCCAACAAAATGAAAATTTTAGAGTTTGTGTCTGCTAAAAAATGTGAAAAAAATAATAAATGTAAGTGAAGAAATTTTTTTACACATAAAAAATGAACACCAAAGTTTTGTTACCCATGTTTGGGAAATTCCACTAGTACAACCGCTAATAGCTTGGTGGAATTTTATCAGAAAGAGATTTCTAATTGATCCTAACATCTTTTAAATGTGGTGGAAATGTATGCCAGAAACATGTTGAAGATGCTCTTGACCTAATGATCCTAAAATTTCAAGGAGTTGAAAATATTGAATTCCCAAGTCAATGTGTGGACCAGAGCCCAACAACCCACTTTTTGCCTATTTTACAAAAAGGGGACCTAACAATCATAGATCATCGTAAAGGCTTTGATCGATTAATGAAGTGTAACGATTATAATTTTAGTTAGAAATGACTTATGGTTTGGGAGTCAACACTTAGATAAAAATGTGTCCCCCCTCTTCCAATGATTGCGAAACCAAAAATATATAAAAAAAAACTAAAAGAGTTTATAATCCTTAAAAAATCACAGATACTTTGTGGAATTATCTTTCTTAGCATATGTACATTTCTATTTTGGATGTTCAATTATTTTTCTAATCCAAACTTGAGTTTTCACTCTCCCAATTTTGTCGTAAACAAAAATGATAAGGCAAATAGATCACATAAAAAAATGAAAAATTTAGAGTTTGTGTCTACTAAAAATTGTGAAAAAAATAATAAATGTAAGTGAAGAAAAATTTTTCACGCACCAAAAAGAACCCCAAAGATTTGTTACCCATGTTTGGGAAATTCCACTAGTACAATAGCTAATAGCTTGGTGGAATTTTATCAGAAAGAGATTTCTAATTGATCCTAACATCTTTTAAATGTGGAGGATATGTATGCCAGAAACATCTTGAAGATGCTCATGACCTAAACATCTTGAAGATGCACATGACCTAAACATCGTGAAGATGCTCATGACCTAAACATCTTCAAGATGCTCATGACCTAATGATTCAAAAATTTCAAGGAATAGAAAAAATTGAATTCTCTAGTTAACGTGTGGACCAGAGCCCAACAACCCACTTTTTGCCTATTTTATAAAAAGCGGACTAACAATCAGAGATCATCGTGAATGTTTTGATCGATTAATGATGTGTAACGGCTATAATTTTTGTTTGAAATGACTTATGGTTTGGAAGTCAACACTTAGCTAAAAATGCCTCCCCCCTCTTCCGATGATTGGGAAAAAAAATATTAAAAAAAACTAAAAGAGTTTACAATCCTTTAAAAATCATAGATACTTTTTGGAATTATCTCTCTCAGCATTAGTACATTTCCATTTTGGATGTTCAAATTTTATTCTAATCCAAACTTGAGTTTTCACTCTCCCATTTTTGTCGTAAACAAAAACGATAAGGCAAATAAATCACACAACAAAATGAAAATTTTAGAGTTTATGTATGCAAAAAAAATTGAAAACAATAATAAATGTAAATGAAGAAACATTTTTCACGCATTAAAAATGATCACCTAAGTTTTGTGACCCATGTTTGGGAAATTCCACTGGTACAACCCCTAATAGCTTGCTAGAATTTTATAAGAAAGAGATTTCTAATTGCTCCTAACATGTTTTAAATGTGGTAGATATGCATGCCAGAAACATGCTGAAGATGCTAATGACCTAATGATCCTAAAATTTCGAGTAGAAAAAGTTGAATTCTCAAGTTAACGTGTGGACAAGAGCCAAACAACCCACTTTTTGCCTATTTTACAAAAAGCGGACCTAACAACCATAGATCATCGTGAATGTTTTGATCGATTAATGATGTGTAACGGTTATAATTTTAGTTAGAAATGACTTATGGTTTGGGAGTCAACACTTAGATAAAAATGCCTCCCCCCTCTTCTGATGATTCCGAAACCCAAAATATGTAAAAAAGACTCAAAGAGTTTACAATCCTTAAAAAATCACAGATACTTTTTGGAATTATCTCTCTCAGCATTTGTGCATTTCCATTTTGGAAGTTCAATTTTTTTTCTAATCCAAACTTGAGTTTTCACTCTCCCATTTTTATCGTAAACAAAAACGATAAGCCAAATAGATCACACAACAAAATAGAAATTTTAGCGTTTATGAATGCAGAATAATTAAAAAAAAAAGAAATGAAAGTGAAGAAAGTATTTTCATGCACCAAAAATGAACACCAAAGTTTTATTACCCTTGTTTGGAAAATTTAACTAGTACAATCGCTAATAGCATGGTGGAATTTTATCTGAAAGAGATTTCTAATTGATCCTAACATCTTTTAAATGTGGTGGACATGTATGCCAAAAACATGATGAAGATGCTCATGACCTAATGATCCAGAAATATCGAGTAGAAAATATTGAATTCTTAAGTTAACGTGTGGACTAGAGCCAACAACTCACTTTTTGCCTATTTTATAAGAAGCGGACCTAACAATAAGAGATCATCGTGAATGTTTTGATCGATTAATGATGTGTAATGGCTATAATTTTTGTTAGAAATGACTAAAGGTTTGGGAATCAACACTTACATAAAAATGCCTCCCCCCTCTTCCGATGATTGGGAAACCCAAAATATAAAAAAAACTAAAAGAGCTTACAATCCTTAAAAAATCATAGATACTTTTTGGAATTATCCCTTTCAGCATATTTTACATTTCCATTTTGGATGTTCAATTTTTTTTCTAATCCAAACTTGAGTTTTCAGTCTCCCATTTTTGTCGTAAAAGAAAACGATAAGACAAATAGTTCACACAACAAAATGTAAATTTTAGAGTTTATGTATGCAAAAAAAATTTAAAAACAATAATAAATGTATGTGAAGAAAAAAATTTCACGCACCAAAAATGAACACAAAAGTTTTGTTACCCATGTTTGGGAAATTCCACTAGTACACCCCCTAATTGCTTGGTGGAATTTATAAGAAAGAGATTTCCAATTGATCCTAACATGTTTTAAATGTGGTGGATATGCGTGCCAGAAACATGTTGAAGATGCTAATGACCTAATGTTCCAAAAATTTCAAGGAGTAGAAAAATTTGAATTCTCAAGTTAACGTGTGGACTCTAGCCCAACAACCCATTTTTTGACAATTTTACCAAAAGCGGACCTAACAAACATAGATCTTTGTGAATGTTTTGATCGATTAATGATGTGTAACGGCTATAATTTTAGATAGAAATGACTTATGGTTTAGGAGTCAACACTTAGATAAAAATGCCTCCCCCTTGTTCCGATGATTGCGAAACCCAAAATATATAAAAAAAACTTAAAGAGTTTACAATCCTTAAAAAATCACAGGTACTTTTTGGAATTATCTCTCTCAGCATTTCTGCATTTCCATTTTGGATGTTCAAATTTTTTTCTAATCCAAACTTGAGTTTTCACTCTGCCATTTTTGTCGTAAACAAAAACGATAAGGCAAATTGATCACACAACCAAATGAAAATTTTAGAGCTTATGTACGCAAAAAAATGTGAAAAAAATAAGAAATGTAAGTGAAGAAAATTTTTTCAAGCACAAAAAATGAACACCAAAGTTTAGTTACCCATGTTTGGGAAATTCCACTTGTACATACCCTAATAGCTTGGTGGAATTTTATCAGAAAGAGATTTCTAATTGATCGTAACATGTTTTAAATGTGGTGGATATGCATGCCAGAAACATGTTGAAGATGCTAATGACCTAATGATCCTAAAATTTCAAGGAGTAGAAAAAATTGAATTGTCAAGTTAACGTGTGGACCAGAGCCCAACAACCCACTTTTTGCCTATTTTACAAAAAGCGGACCTAACAATCATTGATCATTGTGAATGTTTTGATCGACTAATGATGTGTAACGGCTATAATTTAGTTACAAATGACTTATGGTTTTGGAGTCAACACATAGATAAAAAGGCCTCCCTCCTCTTCCGATGATTGCAAAACCCAAAATATATAAAAAAAACTAAAAGAGTTTACAATCGTTAAAAAATCACAGATACTTTTTGGAATTATCTCTCTCAGTATTTGTAAATTTCCATTTTGGATGTTATAATTTTTTTCTAATCCAAACATGAGTTTTCACTCTCCCATTTTTGTCGTAAAAAAAAACTATAAGGCAAATAGATCACACAACAAAATGAAAATTTTAGAGTTTATGTATGGAAAAAAATTTGAAAACAATAATAAATGTAAATGAATAAAAAAATTTCACGCAACAAAAAGGAACATTAAAGTTTTGTTACCCATGTTTGGGAAATTCCACTGGTAAAACCTCTAATAGCTTGGTGGAATTTTATAAGAAAGTGATTTCTAATTGATCCTAAAATGTTTAAAATATGGTGGATATGCATGACAGAAACATGTTGAAGATGCTAATGACCTAATGATCCAAAAATTTCAAGGTGTAGAAAAAGTTGAATTCTTAAGTTAACGTGTCGACTAGAGCCCAACAACCCATTTTTTGCCAATTTAACAAAAATCAAACCTAAAAATCATAGATCATCGTGAATGTTTTGATCGACTAATGATGTGTACCAGCTATAATTTTAGTTAGAAACGATTTATGGTTTAGGAGTCAACAATTAGATGAAAATGCCTCCCCCCCTCTTCCGATGATTGTGAAACCCAAAATATATAAAAAAGAACTAAAAGAGTTTACATTCCTTAAAAAATCACAGATAATTTTTGGAATTATCTCTCTTAGTATTTGTGCATTTCCATTTTGGATGTTCAATTTCTTTTCTAATCCAAACTTGAGTTTTCACTCATCCATTTTTGTCGTAAACAAAAACGATAAGGCAAATAGATCACACAACAAAATGAAAATTTTAGAGTTGATGAATGCAAAAACAATTTAAAATCAATAATAAATGTAAGTGAAGAAATTTTTTTCACTCACTAAAAATCAACACCAAAGTTTTGCTACCCATGTTTGGGAAATTCCACTAGTACAACCCCTAATAGCTTGGTGGAATTTTACAAGAAAAAGATTTCTAATTGATCCTAACACATTTTAAATGTGGTGGAATATCATACCAGAACAAGGTTAAGATGCTAATGACCTAATGGTCAAAAAATTTCAAGGAGTAGGAAAAGTTGAATTCTCAAGTTAACTAGTGGACCTCCCAAAAACCCACTTTTTGCTTATTTTAAAAAAAGTGGACCTAACAATCATAGATCATCGTGAATGTTTTGATCGATTAATGATGTGTAACGGCTATAGTTTTAGTGAGAAATGACATATGGTTTGGGAGTCAACGCTTAGATAAAAATGCCTCCCCCCACTTCCGATAATTGCGAAACCCAAAATACATAAAAAAAAACTAAAAGAGTTTACAATCCTTCAAAAAGCACAAATACTTTTTGGAATGATCTCTCTCAGCATTTGTACATTTCCGTTTTGGATGTTCAATTTTTTTTCTAATCCAAACCTGAGTTTTCACTCTCCTATTTTTGTCGTGAACAAAAAAGTTTGATCGCACAAAAAAAAAAGAAAATTTTAGAGTTTATGTATGAAAAAAAATTGAAAACAATAATAAATGTAAGTGAGGGAAATTTTTTCACGCACCAAAAATGAACACCAAAGTTTTGTAACCCATGTTGTGGAAATTGCACTAGTACAACCCCTAATAGCTTGGTGGAATTTTATAAGAAAGAGATTTCTAATTGATCCTAACATGCTTTAAATTTGGTGGATATGCATGCAAAAACATGTTGAAGATGCTAATGACCTAACAATCTAAAAATTTCTAGGAGAAGAAAACGTTGAATTCTCAAGTTAACGTGTGGACCATAGCCTAACAACCCACTTTTTGCCTATTTTACTAAAAGCGGACCTAACAATCATAGATCATCGTGATTTCTTTGTTCGATTAATGATGTGTAACGGCTATTATTTTAGTTAGAATTGACATATGGTTTGGGAGTCAACACTTAGATAAAAATGCCTCCCCCCTCTTCCGATGATTGTGAAACCCAAAATATATAAAAAAAATAAAAGAGTTTACAATGATTAAAAAATCACAGATACTTTTTGGAATTATCTCTATCAGCAATTGTGTATTTCCTTTTTTTATGTTCAATTTTTTTTCTAATCCAAACCTGAGTTTTGACTCTCCGATTTTTGTCGTAAACAAAAAAAAAGGCAAATAGAACGCACAACAAAATGAAAATTTTAGAGTTTATGTATGCAAAAAAAATTGAAAGAAATATAAAATGTAAGTGAAGAAAATTTTTTCACGCACCAAAAATGAACACCAAAGTTTTGTTACCCATGTTTGGGAAATTCCACAAGAACAATAACTAATAGCTTGGTGGAATTTTATAAGAAAGAGCTTTCTAATTGATCCTAACATGTTTTAAATATGGTGGATATGTTTGCCAGAAACATGTTGAAAATGCTAATAACCTAATGTTCCAAAATTTTCAAAAATTAGAAAAAGTTGTATTGTCATGTTAACGTGTGAACCATAGCCCAACAACCCACTTTTTGCCTATTTTTGAGAAAGCGGGTCTAACAATCATAATCAACGTGAATGTTTTGATCGATTAGTGATGTGTAACGGCTATAATTTTAGTTAGAAATGACTTATGGTTTGGGAGTCAACACTTAGATAAAATTGCCTTCCCCCACTTCCGATGATTGCGAAACTCAAAATTTATAAAAAAAAAACCAAAAGAGTTTAAAAGCCTGAAAAAATCACAGATACTTTTTGGAATTATCTCTCACAGCGGTTGTGCAATTCCATTTTGGATGTAAATTTTTTTTTCTAATCGAAACTTGAGTTTTCACTCTCCCATTTTTGTGGTAAACAAAAAAGAAAAGGCAAATAGATCACACAACAAAATGAAAATTTTTGAGTTTTTGTATGCAAAAAAATTTTAAAAACAATAATACATGTAAGTGAAGAAAAAAATTTGACGCACCAAAAATGAACACCAAAGTTTTGTTACCCATCTTTGGGAAATTCCACTAGTAAAACCCCTAATAGCTTGGTGGAATTTAATAAGAAAGAGATTTCTAATTTATCCTAACATGTTTTAAATGTGGTGGATATGTATGCCAGAAACATGTTGAAGATGCTTATGACCTAGTGATCAAAAAATTTCAAGGAGTAGAAAAAGTTGAATTCTTAAGTTAATGTGTCGACCAGAGCCCAACAACCCACTTTTTGCCTTTTTTACAAAAACCAGACCTAACAATCATAGATCAACGTGAATATTTTGATCGATTATTACATGTAACGGCTATAATTTTAGTTAGAAATGACTTATGGTTTGGGAGTCAACACAGAGATAAAAAGGCCTCCCCCCTCTTCCGATTATTGCGAAACCCAAAATATATAAAAAGAACTAATAGAGTTTACAATCCTTAAAAAATCAAAGATAATTTTTGGAATTATATCTCTCAGCATTTGAGCATTTCCATTTTGGATGTTCAATTTTTTTTCTAATCCAAACTTGAGTTTTCACTCTCCCGTTTTTATGGTAAACTAAAATGATAAGGAAAAAAGATCACACAAAAAAATGAAAATTTAAGAGTTTATGTATGAAAAAAAATTAAAAAAATAATAAATGTAAGTGAAGAAAATTTTTTCACGCACCAAAAATGAACACCAAAGTTTTGTTACCCATGTTTTGGAAATTTCACTAGTACAACCCCAAATAGCTTAGTGGAATTTTATAAGAAAGAGAATCTAATTGATCCTAACATGTTTTAAATGTGGTGGATATGCATGCCAGAAACATGTTGAAGATGCTAATGACCTAATGTTCCAAAAATTTCAAGGAGTAGAAAAAGTTGAATTCTCAAGTTAACGTGTGGACCAGAGCCCAACAACCCACTTTTTGCCTATTTTACAAAAAGGAGACCTAACAATAATAGATCATCGTGAATGATTTGATCGATTAGTGATGTATAACGGCTATAATTTTAGTTAGAAATGACTTAAGGAGTAGGAGTCAAGACTTAGATAAAAATGCCTCCCCCCTCTTCCGATGATTGCGAAACCCAAATTATATAAAAAAAAACTAAAAGAGTTTACAATGCTGAAAAATCACATATACATTATGGAATTATCTCTCAGAGCATTTGTCGATTTCCATTTTGGATGTTAATGTGTTTTTCTAATCCAAACTTGAGTTTTCACTCTCCCATTTTTTTCGGAAACAAAAACTATAAGGCAAAAAGATCACACAAAAAAATGAAAATGTTAGAGTTTATGTGTCCAAAAAAATTTAAAACAATAATAAATGTAAGTGAAGAAACTTTTTTCACGCACCAAAAATGAACACCAAAGTTTTGTTACCCATGTTTTGGAAATTCCACTAGTACAACCCCTAATAGCTTAGTGGAATTTTATAAGAAAGAGAATTCTAATTGATCCTAACATGTTTTAAATGTGGCAGATATGCATGCCAGAAACATGTTGACGATGCCAATGACCTAATGTTCCAAAAATTTCGAGTAGAAAAAGTTGAATTCTATAGTTAACGTGTCGTCGACCAGAGCCCAACAACCTACTTTTTGCCTATTTTACAAAAAGCGGACCTAACAATCATAGATCATTGTGAATGTTTTGATCGATTAATGATGTGTAACGGCTATAATTTTAGTTAGAAATGACTTATGTTTTGGGAGTGAACACTTAGATAAAAATGCCTCCCCCCTCTTCCGATGATTGCGAAACCCTAAATATATAAAAAAAACTAATAGAGTTTACAATCCTTAAAAAATCAATGATAATTTTTTGTAATTATCTCTCTCAGCATTTGTGCATTTCCATTTTGGATGTTCAATTTTTTTTCAATCCAAACTTGAGTTTTCACTCTCCCATTTTTGTCTTAAACAAAACGATAAGGCAAATAGATCACACAACAAAATGAAAATTTTAGAGTTTATGTTTGCAAAAAAATTAAAACATTAAAAAATGTAAGTGAGGAAAATTTTTCCACGCACCAAAAATGAACAACAATGTTTTGTTACCCATGTTTGGGAAATTCCACTAGTACAACCCCTAATAGCTTGGTGGAATTTTATAAGAAAGAGATTTCTAGTTGATCCTAACATGTTCTAAATGTGGTGGATATGCATGCCAAAAACATGTTGAAGATGCTAATGACCTAATGTTCCAAAAATTTCGAGTAGAAAAAAGTTGAATTCTGAAGTTAACATGTCAACTGAAGCCCAACAACCCACTTTTGGCCTATTTTAAAAAAAGCGGACCTACCAATCATTGATCATCGTGAATTTTTTGATTGATTAATGATGTGTAACGGCTATAATTTTAGTTAGAAATTACTTATGTTTTGGGAGTGAACACTAAGATAAAAGTCCCTCCCCCCTCTTTCGATGATTACGAAACCCAAAATATATAAAAAAAAACTAATAGAGTTTACAACCGTTTAAAAAATCATAGATACTTTTTGGAATTATCTCGCTCTATATTTGTGCATTTCCATTTTGGATGTTCAATTTTTTTTCTAATCCAAACTTGAGTTTTCACTCTCCCATTTTTGTCGTAAACAAAATGATAAGGCAAATAGATCACACAACAATGAAAATTTTAGAGTTTATGTATGCAAAAACATTTGAAAACAATAATAAATGTAAGTGAAGAAAATATTTTCACGCACCAAAAATGAAGACCAAAGTTTTGTTACCCATGTTTGGGAAATTCCACTAGTACAACCCCTAATAGCTTGGAGGAATTTTATAAGAAAGAGATTTCTAATTGATCCTAACATGTTTCAAATGTGGTGGATATGCATGCCAGAAATATGTTAAATATGCTAATGACCTAATGTTCCAAAAATTTCAAGTTGTAGAAAAAGTTGAATTCTCAAGGAAACGTGTGGACCATAGCCCAACAACACACTTTTTGCCAATTTTACAAAAAGCGGACCAAACAATCATAGATCATCGTGAATGTTTTGATCGATTAATGATGTGTAACGGCTATAATTTTAGTTAGAAATGACTTTTGTTTCTGGAGTGAACACTTAGATAAAAATGCCTCCCCCCTCTTCCGATGATTGCGAAACCCAAAATATATAAAAAAAACTAATAGAGTTTACAATCCTTAAAAAAAAAAAATGATAATTTCTTGAATTATCTCTCTCAGCATTTGTGCATTTCCATTTTGGATGTTCAATTTTTTTTCTAATCCAAACTTGAGTTTTCACTCTCCCATGTTTGTTGTAAACAAAACGATAAGGCAAATAGATCACACTACAAAATGAAAATTTTAGAGTTTATGTATGCAAAAAAATTTAAAACAATAATAAATGTAAGTGAAGAAAAATTTTTCACGCACCAAAAATGAACACCAAATTTTTGTTACCCAAGTTTTGGAAATTCCACTAGTACAACCCCTAATAGCTTGGTGGAATTTTATAAGAAAGAGATTTCTAATTGATCCTAACATGTTTTAAATGTGGTGGGTATGCATGCCAGAAACATGTTGAAGATCCTAATGACCTAATGTTCCAAAAATTTCAAGGAGTAGAAAAAGTTGAATTCTCAAGTTAACGTGTCGACCAGAGCCCAACAACCCACTTTTTGATTATTTTACAAAAAGCAAACCTAATAATTATAGATCATCGTGAATTTTTTGTTCGATTAATGATGTGTAGTGGCTATAATTTAGTTAGAAAGGACTTAATTTTTGGGAGTCAACACTTAGATAAAAATGCCTCCCTCCTTTTCTGATGATTACGAAAGCAAAAATATAAAAAAAAAACTAATAGAGTTTACAACCCTTAAAAAATCATAGATACTTTTGGGAATTATCTCTATCTGCATTTGTGCATTTCCATTTTGGATGTTCAATTTTTTTTCTCATCCAAACTTGAGTTTTCACTCTCCCATTTTTGTCGTAAACAAAATGAAAAGGAAAATTGATCACACAACAAAATGAAAATTTTAGAGTTTATGTATGTAAAAAAATTTGAAAACAATAATAAATGTAAGTGAAGAAAATTTTTTCACACACCAAAAATGAACACAAAGGTTTTGTTACCCTTGTTTGGGAAATTCCACTAGTACAACTCCTAATAGCTTGGTGGTATTTTTATGAGAAAGACTAACATGTTTTAAATATGGTGGATATGCATGCCAGAAACATGTTGAAAATGCTCATGACCTAATGATCCAAAAATTTCAAAGAGTACAAAAAGTTGAATTCTCAAGTTAACATGTGGACCACAGCCCAAGAACCCCACTTTTTCCCTATTTTACAAAAAGCGGACCTACCAATCATTGATCATCGTGAATGTTTTGATCGATTAATGATGTGTAACGGCTATAATTTTAGTTAGAAATGACTTATGGTTTGGGAGTCAACACTTAGATAAAAATGCCTCCCCCCTCTTTCGATGATTGCGAAACCCAAAACATAAAAAAATAACTAAAAGAGTTTACAATCCTTTAAAAATCACAGATACTTTTTGGAATTATCTCTCTCAGCATTTGTACATTTTCATTTTGGATATTCAATTTTTTTTCTAATCCAAACTTGAGATTTCACTCTCCCATTTTTGTCGTAAAGAAAAACGATAAGGCAAATAGATCACACAACAAAATGAAAATTTTAGAGTTTATTTCTGCTAAAAAATGTGATAACAATAATAAATGTAAGTGAAGAAAATTTTTTTAAATAAAAAATGAACACCAAATTTTGTTACCCATGTTTGAGAAATTCCACTAGTAGAACCCCCTAATAGCTTGGTGGTATTTGTATAAGAAAGAGATTTCTAATTGGCCCTAACATGTCTTAAATGTGCTAGATATGTATGCCAAAAACATGTTGAAAATGTTCATAACCTAATGATCCAAAAATTTCAAAGAGTAGAAAAAGTTGAATTCTCAAGTTAACATGTCGACCACAGCCTAACAACCCACTTTTAGCCTATTTTATAGAAAGCGGACCTAACAATCAGAGATCATCGTGAATGTTTTGATCGATTAATGATGTGTAACGGCTATAATTTTTGTTTGAAATGACTTATGGTTTGGGAGTCAACACTTAGCTAAAAATGCCTCCCCCCTCTTTCGATGTTTGGGAAACAAAAATGTTTAAAAAAAACTAAAAGAGTTTACAATCCTTAAAAAAATCACAAATACTTTTTGGAATTATCTCTCTCAGCATTTGTACATTTCCATTTTGGATGTTCAAAGTTTTTTTTAATCCAAACTAGAGTTTTCACTCTCCCATTTTTGTCGTAAACAAAAACGATAACGCAAATAGATCACACAACAAAATGAAAATTTTAGAGTTTATGTATGCAAAAAAATTGAAAAAAATAAAAAATGTAAATGAAGAAAATTTTTTCACGCATTAAAAATGATCACCTAAGTTATGTGACCCATGTTTGGGAAATTCCACTAGTAAAACCCCTAATAGCTTGGTGGAATTTTATAAGAAAGAGATTTCTAATTGATCCTAACATGTTTTAAATATGGTGGATATGCATGCAAGAAACATGTTGAAGATGCGAATGACCTAATGATTCTAAAATTTCGAGTAGAAAAAGTTGAATTCTTAAGTTAACGTGTGGTCCAGAGCCCAACAACCCACTTTTTTCCTAACAACCATAGATCATCATGAATGTTTTGACCGATTAGTGATGTGTAACGGCTATAATTCAATTAGAAATGACTTATGGTTTGGGAGTCAACACTTAGATAAAAATGCCTCCCCCCTCTTCCAATGATTCTGAAACCCAAAATACATAAAAAAAATAAAAGAGTTTAAAATCCTTAAAAAATCATAGATACATTATGGAATTATCTCTCTCTGCATTTGTGCATTTCAATTTTGGATGTTCAATTTTTTTTCTAATCGAAACATGAGTTTTAACTCTCCCATATTTGTCATAAACAAAAACGATAAGGCAAATAGATCACACAACAAAATAAAAATTTTAGAGTTTATGTCTGCTAAAAAATGTGAAAAAAATAATAAATGTAAGTGAAGAAAATTTTTCCACGCATAAAAAATGAACACCAAAGTTTTGTTACCCATGTTTGGGAAATTGAAGTAGTACAACAACTAATAGCTTGGTGGAATTTTATCAGAAAGAGATTTCTAATTGATCCTAACATCTTTTAAATGTGGTGAATATGTATGCCAGAAACATGTTGAAGATGCTCATGACCTAATGATCCTAAAATTTCATGGAGTTGAAACAAATGAAGTCTCAAGTTAATGTGTGGACCAGAGCTTAACAACCCACTTATTGCCTTTTTTACAAAAAGCGGACCTAACAATCATAGATCAACGTGAATGTTTTGATCAATTAATGATTTGTAACGGCTATAATTTTAGTTAGAATGACTTATGGTTTGGGAGTCAACACTTAGATAAAATTGCCTCCCCCCTCTTCCGATGATTGCGAAACCAAAAATATATAAAAAAAAACTAAAAGAGTTTAGAATCCTTAAAAAATCACACATACTTTTTGGAATTATCTCTCTCAGCATTGGTACGTTTCTATTTTGGATGTTCAATTATTTTTCTAATCCAAACTTGAGTTTTCACTCTCCCATTTTTTTCGTAAACAAAAACGATAAGGCAAATAGATCACATAACAAAATGAAAAATTTAGAGTTTATGTCAGCAAAAAATTGTGAAAACAATAATAAATGTAAGTGAAGAAAAAAATTTCACGCACCAAAAATGAACACCAAAGTTGTGTTACCCAAGTTTGGGAAATTCCACTAGTACAATCGTTAATAGCTTGGTGGAATTTTATCAGAAAGTGACTTCTAATTGATCCTAACATCTTTTAAATGTGGTGGATATGTATGCCAGAACATGTTGAAGATGCTCATGACCTAATGATCCAAAAATTTCATGGAGTAGAAAAAATTGAATTCTCAAGTTAACATGTGGACCTCAGCCCAACACCCCACTTTTTGCCTATTTTATAAAAAGCGGACCTAACAGTCAGAGATCATCGTGAATGTTTTGATCGATTAATGATGTGTAACGGCTATAATTTTTGTTTGAAATGACTTATGGTTTGGGAGTCAACACTTAGATAAAAATGCCTCCCACGTCTTCCGATGATTGGGAAACCCAAAATATATAAAAAAAAAGTAAATGAGTTTACAATCCATAAAAAATCACAGATACTTTTTGGAAATATCTCTCTCAGCATTTGTACTTTTCCATTTTGGATGTTCAATTTTTTTTCTAATCCAAACTTGAGTTTTCACTCTCCCATTTTTGTCTTAAACAAAAACCATAGGGCAAATAGATCACACAACAAAATCAAAATGTTAGAGTTTATGTATGCAAAAAAAAATGAAAACAATAACAAATGTAAAAGAAGAAAAAAATTTCACGCATTACAAATGATCACCTAAGTTTTGTCACCCATGTTTGCGAATTTCCACTAGTACAACCCCTAATAGCTTGGTGTAATTTTATAAGAAAGAGATTTCTAATTGATCCTAACATGTTTTAAATGTGGTGGATATGCATGCCAGAAACATGTTGAAGATGCTAATGACCTAATGATCCAAAAATTTCGAGTAGAAAAAATTAAATTCTCAAGTTAATGTGTGGACCAAAGCCCAACAACCCACTTTTTGCCTATTTTAAAAAAAGCGGACCTAACAATCATACATCATCATGAATGTTTTGATCGATTAATGATGTGTAACGGCTATAATTTTAGTTAGAAATGACTTATGGTTTGGGAGTCAAAACTTAGATAAAAATGCCTCCCCCCTCTTCAGATGATTCTGAAACCCAAAATATATAAAAAAAACTCAAAGAGTTCAAACTCCTTAAAAAATCACAGATACTTTTTGGAATTATCTCTCTCAGCATTTATGCATTTTCATTTTGGATGTTCAATTTTTTTCTAATCCAAACTTGAATTTTCACTCTACCATTTTTGTCGTAAACAAAAACGATAAGGCAAATAGTTCACACAACAAAATGAGAATTTTAGCGTTTATGTATGCAAAATAATTTAAAAAAAATAATAAATGAAAGTGAAGAATGTTTTTTACACACCAAAAATGAACACCAAAGTTTTGTTACCCATGTTTGGGAAATTCCACTAGTACAATCGCTAATAGCTTGGTGGTATTTTATCATAAAGAGATTTCTAATTGACGTGTGGACCATAGCCCAACAACTCACTTTTAGCCTATTTTATAAAAAGCGAACCTAACAATCAAAGTTCATCGTGAATGTTTTTATCGATTAATGATGTGTAACGGCTATAATTTTTGTTAGAAATGACTAATTGTTTGGGAGTCAACACTTAGATAAAAATGCCACCCCCCTCTTCCAATGATAGAGAAACCCAAAATATATAAAAAAAAGCTAAAAGAGTTTACAATCCTTAAAAAATCATAGATACTTTTTGGAATTATCTCTCTCAGCATTTGTACATTTGCATTTTGGATGTTCAATTCTTTTCTAGTCCAAACTTGAGTTTTCACTCTCCGATTTTTGTCGTAAACAAAAACGATAAGGCAAATAGATCACACAACAAAATGAAAATTTTAGAGTTTATGTATGTAAAAAAATTTTAAAAACAATAACAAAAGTAAGAAAAGAAAATTTTTTCACACACCAAAAATGAACACCAAAGTTTTGTTACCCATGTTTGGGAAATTTCACTAGTACAACCCCTAATAGCTTGGTGGAATTTTATAAGAAAGAGATTTCCAATTGATCCTAACATGTTTTAAATATGGTGGATATGCATGCCAGAAACATGTTGAAGATGCTAATGACCTAATGTTCCAAAAATTTCAAGGAGTAACAAAAGTTGAATTCTCAAGTTAACGTGTGGACATGAGCCCAACAACCCACTTTTTACCTATTTGACAAAAAGCGAACCTAACAATCATAGATCATTGTGAATGTTTTGATCGATTAATGATGTGTAATGGCTATAATTTTAGTTAGAAATGACTTATGGTTTGGGAGTCAACACTTAAATAAAAAGGCCTCCCCCCTCTTCCGATCATTAAAAAACCAAAAATATATAAAAAAAACTAAAAGATTTTACAATCCTTAAAAAATCACACAAACTTTTTGCAATTATCTCTCTCAGCATTTGTGCATTTCCATGTTAGATGTTCAATTTTTTTTCTAATCCAAACATGAGTTTTCACTCTCCCATTTTTGCCGTAAACAAAAACTATAAGGCAAATAGATCACACAACAAAATGAAAATTTTAGAGTATATGTTTGCAATAAAATTAGAAAAACAACAATAAAGGTAAGTGAAGAAAAAAATTTCACGCACCAAAAATGAACACCAAAGTTTTGTTACCCTTGTTTGGGAAATTTCACTAGTACAACCCCAAATAGCTTGGTGGAATTTTATAAGAAAGAGATTTCCAATTGATCCTAACATGTTTTAAATGTGGTGGATATGCATGCCAGAAACATGTTGAAGATGCTAATGACCTAATGTTCCAAAAATTTCAAGGAGTAGAAAAAGTTGAATTCTCAAGTTCACGTGTTGACTAGAGCCCAACAACCCACTTTTTACCTATTTTACAAAGAGCAGACCTAACAATCAAAGATCATCGTGAATGTTTTGATCGATTAATGATGTGTAACGGCTATAATTTTAGTTAGAAATGACTTATGGTTTGGGAGTCGACACTTAGATAAAAATGCCTCCCACCTTTTCCGATGATTGCAAAACTCAAAATTTATAAAAAAAACTAAAAGAGTTTAGAATACTGAAAAAACCACAGAAACTTTTTGGAATTATCTCTCTCAGCGTTTGAGCATTTCCTTTTTGGATGTAAATTTTTTTTTCTAATCCAAACTTGAGTTTTCACTCTCCCATTTTTGTCGTAAACAAAACGATAAGGCAAATAGATCACACAACAAAATGTAAATTTTTGAATTTATGAATACAAAAAAATTTGAAAACAATAATAAATGTAAGTGAAGAAAATTTTTTGACGCACCAAAATTGAACACCAAAGTTTTGTTACCCATGTTTGGGGAATTCCACTAGTACAACCCCTAATCGCTTGGTGGATTTTTATAAGAAAGAGATTCCTAATTGATCCTCACACGTTTTCAATGTGGTGGATATGCATGCCAGAAACATGTTGTTGATGCTAATGACCTAATGTCCCAAAAATTTCAAGGAGTAGAAAAAGTTGAATTCTCAAGTTAACGTGTGGACCAGAGCCCACCAACCTACTTTTTGCCTATTTTACAAAAAGCGGACCTAACAATCATAGATCATCGTGAGTGTTTTGATCGATTAATGATGTGTAATGGTTATAATTTTATTTAGAAATGACTTATGTTTTGGGAGTCAATACTTAGATAAAAATACGTCCCCCCTCTTTCGACGATTACGAAACCCAAAATATATAAAAAAAATAATAGAGTTTACAACCCTTAAAAAATCCTAGATACTTTTTGGAAGTATCTTTCTCAGCATTTGTGCATTTCAATTTTGGATGTTCAATTTTTTTTCTAATCCAAACTTGAGTTTTCACTCTCCAATTTTTGTCGTAAACAAAACGATAAGGCAAATAGATCACACAACAAAATGAAAATTTTAGAGTTTATGTATGCAAAAAAAATTGAAAACAATAATAAATGTAAGTGAAGAAAATTTTTCGACGCACCATAAATGAACACCAACGTTTTGTTACCCATGTTTGAGAAATTCCACTAAAACAACCCCTAATAGCTTGGTGGAATTTTATAAGAAAGAGATTTCTAATTGATCCTAACATGTTTTAAATGTGATGGATATGCGTGCTAGAAATATGTTGAAGATGCTAATGACCTAATGATCCAAAAATTTCAAGGTGTAGAGATAGTTGAATTCTCAAGTTAACATGTCGACCAGAGCCCAACAATCCACTTTTTGCCTATTTTACAAAAAGCGGACTTAACAATCGTAGATCATCGTGAATGTTTTGATAGATTAATGATGTGTAACGGCTATAATTTTTATTAGAAATTATTTATGGTTTGGGAGTAAACAATTAGATAGAAATGCCTCCCCCCTCTTCCGATGATTGCAAAACCCAAAATATATAAAAAAAACTAAAAGACTTTACTTTCCTTAAAAAATCACAGATACTTTTTGGAATTATCTCGCTCACCATTTGTACATTTCCATTTTGGATGTTCAATTTCTTTTCTAATCCAAACTTGAGCTTTCACTTACCCATTTTTGTCGTAAATAAAAACGATAAGGCAAGTAGATCACACAACAAAATAAAATTTTTAGAGTTTATGAATGCAAAAAAATTTTAAAATCAATAATAAATGTAAGTGAAGAAATTTTTTCACGCACTAAAAATGAACACCAAAGTTTTGTTACCCATGTGTGGGAAATTCCACTAGTACAACCCCTAATAGCTTTGTGGAATTTTACAAGAAAGAGATTTCTAATTGATCCTAACATGTTTTAAATGTGGTGGATATGCATACCATAAACAAGTTGAAGATACTAATGACCTATGATCATAAAATTTCTAGGAGTAGGAAAGTTGAATTCTCAAGTTAACCTGTGGACCTCCCAATAACCCACTTTTTGCCTATTTTAAAAAAAGTGGACCTAACAATCATATATCATCGTGAATGTTTTGATCGATTAATGATGTGTAAAAGCTATAGTTTTAGTGAGAAATGACATATGGTTTGGGAGTCAACACTTAGATAAAAATGCCTCCCCCCTCTTCCGATGATTGCGAAACAAAAATATATAAAAGAAACTAAAAGTGTTTACAATCCTTAAAAAATCACAGATACTTTTTGGAATTTTCTCCCTCTGCATTTGTACATTTCCATTTTGGATGTTCAATTATTTTTGTAATCAAAACTTGAGTTTTCATTCTCCCATTTTTGTCGTAAAAAAAAACGATAAGGCAAATTGTTCACACAACAAAATGAAAATTTTAGAGTTTATGAGTGCAAAATTTTTTTAAAAAAATAATAAATGAAAGTGAATAAAGTATTTTCACGCACCAAAAATGGACACCAAAGTTTTGTTACCCATGTTTGGGAAATTCCACTAGTACAACCCCTAAGAGCTTGGTGGAATTTTATAAGAAAGAGATTTCTAATTGATCCTAACATGTTTTAAATGTGGTGGATATGCATACCAGAAACAAGTTGAAGATGCTAATGACCTAATGATCATAAAATTTAAAGGAGTAGGAAAAGTTGAATTCTCAAGTTAACCTGTGGACCTCCCAACAACCCACTTTTTGCCTATTTTAAAAAAAGTGGACGTAACAATCATAGATCATCGTGAATGTTTTGATCGATTAATGATGTGTAATGGTTTTAGTTTTAGTGAGAAATGACATATGGTTTGGGAGTCAACACTTAGATAAAAATGCATCCCCCCTCTTCTGATGATTGCGAAACCAAAAATATATAATAAAAACTAAAAGAGTTTAAAATCCTTAAAAAATCATAAATACTTTTTGGAATTCTCTCTCTCAGCATTTGTACATTTCCATTTTGGATGTTCAATTTTTTTTCTAATCCAAACTTGAGTTTTCACTCTCCCACTTTTGTCGTAAAAAAAACGATAAGGCAAATTGATCACACAACAAAATGAAAATTTTATAGTTTATGAATGCAAAAAAATTTTAAAAAAATAAAAATGTAAGTGAATAAATTTTTTTCACGCACCAAAGTTTTGTTACCCATGTTTGGGAAATTCCACTAGTACAACCCCTAATAGTTTGGTGGAATTTTATAAGAAAGAGATTTCTAATAGATACTAACATGTTTTAAATGTAGAGGATATGCATGCCAGAAACATGTTGAAGATGCTAATGACGTAATGATCCAAAAATTTCAAAGAGTAGAAAAAGTTGAATTCTCAAGTTAAGGTGTGGACCAGAGCCGAACAACCCATTTTTTGCCTATTTTACAAAAAGCGGACCTAACAGTCATAGATAATGGTTAATGTTTTGATCGATTAATGATGTGTAACGGGTATAATTTTAGTTACAAATTACTTATGGTGTGGGAGTCAACACTTAGATAAAAATGCCTCCCCCCTCTTCCGATGATTGTGAAACCCAAAATATATAAAAAAAACTAAAATAGTTTACAATCCTTAAAAAATCACATATACTTTTTGGAATTATCTCTCTCAACATTTGTACATTTCCATTTTGGATGTTCAATTTTTTTTGTAATCCAAACCTGAGTTTTCTCTCTCCCATTCTTGTCGTAAATAAATACGATTAGGCAAATAGATCACATAAAAAATGAAAATTTTAGAGTTTATGTCTACAAAAAAATGTGAAAACAATAACAAATGTAAGTAAAAAAAATTTTTTGACGCACAAAAAATGTACTCGAAAGTTTTGTTACCCATGTTTGGGAAATTCCACTAGTACAACCGCTAATAGCTTGGTGGAATTTTATCAGAAAGAGATTTCAAACTGATCCTAACATCTTTTAAATGTGGTGGATATGTATGAAAGAAACATGTTGACGATGTTCATGACCTAATGATCCAAAAATTTCAAGGAGAAGAAAAATTTGAATTCTCAAGTTAACGTGTGGACCAGAGCCCAACAACCTACTTTTTGCCTATTTTAAAAAAAGAGGACCTACCAATCAGAGATCATCCTGAATGTTTTGATCGATTAATGATGTGTAACGACTATAATTTTACTTCGAAATGACTTATGGTCTGGGAGTCAACAATTAGATAAAAATGCCTCCTCCCTCTTCCGATGATTAGGAAACACAAAATATAGAAAAAAAGTCAAAGAGTTTACAGTCCTTAAAAAATCACAGATACTTTTTTTTTAAATTATCTCTCTCAGCATTTGTACATTGCCCTTTTGGATGTTCAACTTTTTTTCCAATCCAAACTTGACTTTTTACTCTCCCATTTTTGTTGTAAACAAAAACGATATGGCAAACAGATCACACAACAAAATGAAAATTTTAGAGTTTATGTATGAAAAAAAATTGAAAACAATAATAAATGTAAGTGAAGAAAAGTTTTTTACTCACTAAAAATGAACACCAATGTTTTGTTACCCATGTTTGGGAAATTCCACTAGTACAACCCCTAATAGCTTGGTGGAATTTTAAAAGAAAGAGATTTCTAAAATATCCTAACACGTTTTAAATGTGGTGGATATGCATACCAGAAACAAGTTGAAGATGCTAATGACCTAATGATCATAAAATTTCAAGGAGTAGGAAAAGTTGAATTCTCAAGTTAACCTTTGGACCTCCCAACAACCCACTTTTTGCCTATTTTAAACAAAGTGGACCTAACAATCATAGATCATCGTGAGTGTTTTCATTGATTAATGATGTGCAACGGCCATAGTTTTAGTGAGAAATGACATATGGTTTGGGAGTCAACACTTAGATAAAAAAGACTCCCCCCTCTTCTGATGATTGTGAAAACCAAAATATATAAAAAAAACTAAAAGATTTTACAATCCTTAAAAAATCACAGATACTTTTTGGAATTATCTCTCTCACCATTTGTGCGTTTCCATTTTGGATGTCCAATTTCTTTTCTAATCCAAACTTGAGTTTTCACTCTCCCATTTTTGACGTAAACAAAAATGATACGGCAAATTGATCACACAAGAAAATGAAAATTTTAGGGTTTATGTATGCAAAATATTTAAAAAAATAATAATAAATGTAAGTGAAGAAAATTTTTTCACACACCAAAAATGAACACCAAAGTTTTATTACCCAAGTTTGGGAAATTCTACTAGTACAACGCCTAATAGCTTGGTGGAATTTTATAAGAAAGAGATTTTTAATTGATCCTAACATTTTTTAAATGTGGTGGATATGCATGCCATAAACATGTTATAGATGTTATTGACAAAATGATGCAAAAATTTCAAGGTGTAGAAAAAGTTCAATTCTCAAGTTAATGTGTGGACTAGAGCCCAACAAACCACTTTTTGCCTATTTTAAGAAAAGCGGACCGAACAATCAAAGATATTTGGGAATGTTTTGATTGATTAATGATGTGTAACGGCTATAATTTTAGTTAGAAATGACTTATGGTTTGGGAGTCAACACTTAGATAAAAATTCCTCCCCCCTCTTCCGATGATTGCGAAACCAAAAATATATAAAAAAACTAAAAGAGTTTACAATCCTTAAAAAATCACAGGTACTTTTTGGAATTATCTCTCTCAGCATTTGTGCATTTCCATTTTGAATATTCAAAATTTTTTCTAATCCAAACTTGAGTTTTCACTCTCCCATTTTTGTCGTAAACAAAAACGACAAGGCAAACTGATCAAATTACAAAATGAAGATTTTAGAGCTTATGTATGCAAAACAATGTGAAAATAATAATAAATGTAAGTGAAGAAATTTTTTTCAAGCTTTAAAAATGAACACCAAAGTTTTTTTACCCATGTTTGGGAAATTCCTCTAGTACATACCTTAATAGCTTGGTGGAATTTTATCAGAAAGAGAATTCTAATTGATCCTAACTTCTTTTAAATGTGGTGGATATACATGCCAGAAACATGTTGAAGATGCTAATGACCTAATGATCCAAAAATTTCGAGTAGAAAAAATTGAATTCTCAAGTTAACGTGTGGACCAGACACCAACAACCCACTTTTTGCCTTTTTTACAAAAATTGGACCTAACAATCATAGAATCATGAATGTTTTCATCAGTTAATGATGTGTAACGGCTATAATTTTAGTTGTAAATGACTTATGGTTTGGGAGTTAACACTTAGATAAAAATGCCTCCCCCTTCTTCCGATGATTGCGAAAGCCAAAATATAAAAAAAAAACTAAAAGAGTTTACAATCCTTAAAAAATCACAGATACTTTTTGGAATTACCTCTCTCAGAATTTGTCCATTTCCATTTTGGATGTTATATTTTTTTCTAATCCAAAC
This sequence comes from Aristolochia californica, assembly GCF_029961685.1. NCBI lineage: Eukaryota > Viridiplantae > Streptophyta > Magnoliopsida > Piperales > Aristolochiaceae > Aristolochia > Aristolochia californica. The sequence goes on along the minus strand of NW_027182279.1, from coordinate 33,314,390 downwards.
TTGAGTTTTCACTCTCCCATTTGTGTCGTAAAAAAAAAAAACGATAAGGCAAATAGATCACACAACAAAATGAAAATTTTAGAGTTCATGTATGCAAAAAAATTTGAGAAAATAATAAATGTAAGTGAAGAAAAAAATTTCAAGCTACAAAAAGGAAAACTAAAGTTATGTTACCCATGTTTGGGAAATTTCATTCTTAAAACCACGAATAGCTTGTTAAAATTTTATAAGAAAGAGATTTCTAATTGATCCTAACATGTTTTAAATGTGGGGGATATGCATTCCAAAAACATGTTGAAGATTCTAATGACTTAATGATCCAAAAATTTCAAGGTATAGAAAAAGTTGAATTCTCAAGTTAACATGTCAACCAGAGCCCAACAACCCACTTTTTGCCTATTTTACAAAAATCGGACCAAACAATCATAGATCATCGTGAATGTTTAACAGCTATAATTTTAGTTAGAAATGATTTATAGTTTGGGAGTAAACAATTAGATAAAAATGCCTCCCCCCTCTTCCAATGATTGCGAAACCCAAAATATATAAAAAAAAACTAAAAGACTTTACATTTCTTAAAAAATCACAGATACTATTTGGAATTATCTCTCTCAGCATTTGTGCATTTCCATTTTGGATGTTCAATTTCTTTTCTAATCCAAACTTGAGTTTTCACTCACCCATTTTTGTCGTAAAAAAAACAATAAGGCAAATAGATCACACAACAAAATAAAAAATTTAGAATTTATGTACGCAAAAAAAAATTTAAAATCAATAATAAATATAAGTGTAGAAAATTTTTTCACTCCCTAAAAATGAACAGCAAAGTTTTGTTACCCTTGTTTGGGAAATTCCACTAGTACAACCCCTAATAGCTTGGTGGAATTTTACAAGAAAGAAATTTCTAATTGATCCTAACACGTTTTAAATGTGGTGTATATGCATACCAGAAACAAGTTGAAGATGCTAATGACCTAATGATCATAAAATTTCAGGGAGTAGGAAAAGTTGAATTCTCAAGTTAACCTGCGGACCTCCCAACAACCCACTTTTTGCCTACTTTAAAAAAAGTGGACCTTACAATCATAGATCATTGTGAATATTTTGATCGATTAATGATTTTTAACAGCTATAGTTTTAGTGAGAAATGACGTATGGTTTGGGAGTCAACACTTAGATAAAAATGCCTCCCCCCTCTTCCGATGATTGCGAAACCAAAAATATATAAAAAAACTAAAAGAGTTTACAATCCTTAAAAAATCACAGATACTTTTTGGAATTATCTCTCTCATAATTTTTAAATTTCCATTTTGGATTTTCAAATTTATTTATGATCCAAACTTGAGTTTTCACTCTCCCATTTTTGTCGTAAACAAAAACGATAGGGCAAATAGATCACACAACAAAATGAAAATTTTAGAGTTAAAGTATGCGAAATTTTTTTTAAAAAAATAATAAATGTAAGTGAATAAATGTTTTTCACGCAATAAAAATGCACACCAAAGTTTTGTTACCCTTGTTTCGGCAACTCCACTAGTACAACCCCTAATACCTTGGTGGAATTTTATAAGAAAGAGATTTCTAATTGATCCTAACATGTTTTAAATGAAGTGGATATGCATGCTAGAAATATGTTGAAGATGCTAATGACCTAATGATCCAAAATTTTCAAAGAGTAGAAAAATTTGAATTCTCAAGTTAATGTGTGGACCAGAGCCGAATAACCCATTTTTGCCTATTTTACAAAAAACGGACCTAACAGTCATAGATCATCGTTAATGTTTTGATCGATTGAAGATGTGTAACCCGTATAATTTTAGTTACAAATGACTTATGGTTTGGGAGTCAACCCTTAGATAAAAATGCCTCCCCCCTCTTCCAATGATTGCGAAACCCAAAATATATAAAAAAAACTAAAAAAGTTTACAATCCTTAAAAAATCACATATACGTTTTGGAATTATCTCTCTCAACATTTATACATTTCCATTGTGGATGTTCAATTTTTTTTCTAATCCAAACTTGAGTTTTCACTCTCCCATTCTTGTCGTAACAAAAACGATAAGGCAAATAGATCACATTAAAAAATGAAAATTTTGAAGTTTATGTCTACAAAAAAATGTGAAAACAATAATAAATGTTAGTGAAGAAATTTTTTTTCACGCACCAAAAATGTACACCAAAGTTTTGTTACCCATGTTTGGGAAATTCCACTAGAACAACCGCTAATAGCTTGGTGGAATTTTATAAGAAAGAGATTTCTAATTGATCCTAACTTCTTTTAAATGTGGTGGATATGTATGCAAGAAACATCTTAAAGATGCTCATGACCTAATGATCCAAAAATTTCAAGGAGTAGAATAAATTAAATTCTCAAGTTAACGTGTGGACCAGAGCCCAACAACCCACTTTTTGCCTATTTTACAAAAAGAGGACCTAACAATCAGAGATCATCATGAATGTTTTGATTGATTAATGATGTGTAACAGCTATAATTTTAGTTAGAAATGACTTATGGTTCGGGAGTCAACACTTAGATAAAAATGCCTCCCACCTCTTCCGATGATTGGGAAACACAAAATATATTAAAAAAACTTAAAGAGTTTACAATCCTTAAAAATGTCATATACTTTTTTGGAATCATATCTCTACGCATTTGTACATTTCCCTTTTGGATGTTCAATTTTTTTTCCAATCCGAACTTGACTTTTCACTCTCACATTTTTGTCACAAACAAAACGAAATGGCAAACAGATCACACAACAAAAAGAAAATTTTAGAGTTTATGTATGCAAAAAAAAATAGAAAAAAATAATAAGTGTAAGTGAAGAAAAATTTTTCATTCACTTCAAAATGAACACCAAAGTTTTGTTACCCATGTTTGGGAAATTCCATTAGTACAACCCCAAATATCTTGGTGGAATTTTACAAAAAAGAGATTTCTAATTGATCCTAACCCGTTTTAAATGTGGTGGATATGCATACCAGAAACAAGTTGAAGATAATAAAGACCTAATGATCATAAAATTTCAAGGATTAGGAAAAGTTGAATTCTCAAGTTAACCTGTGGACCTCCCAACAACTCACTTTTTGCCTATTTTAAAAAACATGGACCTAACAATCATAGATCATCGTGAATGTTTTGATCGATTAATGATGTGTAACGGCTATAGTTTTAGTGAGAAATGACATAAGGTTTGGGAGTCAACACTTAGATAAAAATGCCTCCCCCCTCTTCCGATGATTGCGAAAACCAAAATATATAAAAAAAACTAAAAGAGTTTACAATCCTTAAAAAATCATAGATACTTTTTGGAATTATCTCTCTCATCATTTGCGCATTTCCATTTTTGATGTCCAATTTTTTTTCTAATCCAAACTTGAGTTTTCACTCTCCCATTTTTGTCGTAAACAAAAATGATAAGGCAAATTGATCACACTAGAAAATGAAAATTTTAGAGTTTATGTATGCAAAATAATTTAAAACAAAATAATAAATGAAAGAGAAAATCAAATTGTCACACACCAAAAATTGACACCAAAGTTTTATTTCCCATGTTTGGGAAATTCCACTAGTACAACCCCTAATAGCTTTGTGGAATTTTATAAGAAAGAGATTTCTAATTGATCCTAACTTGTTTTAAATGTGGTGGATATGCATGCCAGAAATGACGCAAAATTTCAAGGTGTAGAAAAAGTTCAATTTTCAAGTTAATGTGTGGACAAGAGCCCAACAAACCACTTTTTGCCTATTTTAAAAAAAAGCGGACCGAAAAATCTTAGATATTTGGGAATGTTTTTTATCGATTAATGATGTGTAATGGCTATAATTTTAGTTAGAAATGACTTATGGTTTGGGGTCAACACTTAGATAAAAATGCCTCCCCCCTCTTCCGATGATTGTGAAACCCAAAATATAAAAAAAAAACGAAAAAAGTTTACAATCCTTAAAAAATCATAGATAATTTTTGGTATTATCTCTATCAGCATTTTTACATTTCAATTTACGACGTTCAATTTTTTTTCTAATCCAAACTCGAGTTTTCACTCTCCCATTTTTGTCGTAAACAAAAACGATACGGCAAATAGATCACACAACAAAATAAAAATTTCAAAGTTTATGTATGCAAAAAAAATTGAAAACAATAATAAATGTAAGTGAAGAAAAAATTTTCAAGCATTAAAAATGATCACCAAAGTTTTGTTACCCATGTTTGTGAAATGCCACTAGTACAACCCCTAATAGCTTGGTGGAATTTATAAGAAAGAAATTTCCAATTGATCCTAACATGTTTTAAATGTGGTGGATATGCACGCAAGAAACATGTTGAAGATGAGAATGACCTAATGATCCAAAAATTTCTAGTGGAAAAAGTTGAATTATCAAGTTAACGTGCGGACCAGAGCCCAACAACCCACTTTTTGCCTATCTTACAAAAAAGCGAACCTAACAAATATAGATCGTCGTGAGTGTTTTGATCGATTAATGATGTGTAACAGCTATAATTTTGTTAGAAATGACTTATGGTTTTGGAGTCAACACTTAGATAAAAATGCCTCCCCCCTCTTCCGATGATTGCGAAACCCAAAATATATAAAAAAACCTTAAAGAGTTTACAATCCTTTAAAAATCACACATACTTTTTGGAATTATCTCTCTTAGCATTTGTACATTTCTATTTTGGATGTTATATTTTTTTTTTAATCCAAACTTTAGTTTTCACTCTCCCATTTTTGTCGTAAACAAAAACGATAAGGCAAATAGATCACACAACAAAATGAAAATTTTAAAGTTTATGTATGTAAAAAAAATTTAAAAAAATAATAATGTAAGTGAATAAATTTTTTTCATGCACCAAAAACGCACACCAAAGTTTTGTTACCCATGTTTGGGAAATTCCACTAGTACAACCCCTAATAGCTTGGTGGAATTTTATAAGAAAGAGATTTCTAATTGATCCTAACATGTTTTAAAAGTAGTGGATATGCATGCCAGAAACATGTTAAAGATGCAAATGACCTAATGATCCAAAAATTTCAAAGAGTAGAAAAAGTTGAATTCTCAAGTTAATGTGTGGACCAAAGCCGAACAACCCATTTTTTGCCTATTGTACAAAAAGCAGACCTAACCGTCATAGATCGTCGTTTATGTTTTGATCGATTAATGATGTGTAACAGGTATAATTTTAGTTACAAATGACTTATGGTTTGGGAGTCAACACTAAGATAAAAATGCCTCCCCCCTCTTCCGATGATTGCGAAACCCAAAATATATAAAAAAAGCTAAAATAGTTTACAATCCTTAAAAAATCACATATACTTTTTGGAATTACCTCTTTCAACATTTTTACATTACCATTTTGGATGTTCAATTTTTTTTCTAATCCAAGCTTGAGTTTTCACTCTCCCATTCTTATCGTAACAAAAACGATAAGGCAAATAGATCACATAAAAAAATGAAAATTTTAGAGTTTATGTCTACAAAAAAATGTGAAAACAATAATAAATTTATGTGAAGAAAATTTTTTCACGCACCAAAATGGTACACCAAAGTTTTGTTACCCATGTTTGGGAAATTCCACTAGTACAACCGCTAATAGCTTCTTGGAATTTTAGAAGAAAGAGATTTCAAATTGATCCTAACATCAATTAAATGTGGTGGATATGTGAGAAAGAAGCATGTTGAAGATGCTCATGACCTAATGATCCAAAAATTTCAAGGAGTAGAAAAAATTGAATTCTCAAGTTAACGTGCGGACCAAAGCCCAACAACCCACTTTTTGCCTATTTTACAAAAAGAGGACCTAACAATCAGAGATCATTATGAATGTTTCGATCGATTAATTAAGTGTAACGGCTATAATTTTAGTTAGAAATGACTTATGGTTTGGGAGTCAACACTTAGATAAGAATTCCTCCCCCCTCTTCCGATGATTGTGAAACCCAAAATATATAAAATAAACTAAAAGAGTTTACAATCCTTAAAAAATCATAGATACTTTTTGGAATTATCTCCCTCTACATTTGTGCATTTCCATTTTGGATGTTCAATTTTTTTTCTAATCCAAACTTGAGTTTTCACTCTCCCATTTTTGTCGTAAACAAAAATGATAAGGCAAATAGATCACACAACAAAATGAAAATTTTAAAGTTTATGTATGTAAAAAAAAATTTTAAAAAATAATAAATGTAAGTGAATAAATTTTTTTCATGCACCAAAAACGCACACCAAGGTTTTGTTACCCATGTTTGGGAAATTCCACTAGTACAACCCCTAATAGCTTGGTGGAATTTTATTAGAAAGAAAATTCTAATTGATCCTTACATCTTTAAAATGTGGTGGATATGCATGCCAGAAACATGTTGAAGAAGCTAATGACCTAATGATCCAAATATTTCAAGGAGTAGAAAAAAATGAATTCTCAAGTTAACGAGTGGACCAGAGCCCAACAACCAACATTTTGCCTATTTTACAAAAAATGGACCTAACAATCATAGATGATCGTGAATGTTTTGTTCGATTAATGATGTGTAACGGCTATAATTTTAGTTAGAAATGACTTATGGTTTGGGAGTCAACACTTAGATAAAAATACCTCCCCCCTCTTCCGATGATTGGGAAACCCAAAATATAAAAAAAAAACTAAAAGAGTTTACAATCCTTAAAAAATCATAGATACTTTTTGGAATTATCTCTATCAGCATTTGTACAATCCATTTTAGACGTTCAATTTTTTTTCTAATCCAAACTTGAGTTTTCACTCTCCTATTTTTGTTGCAAACAAAAATGATATGGAAAATAGTTCACACAACAAAATGAAAATTTTAGAGTTTATGTTTGCAAAAAAATATAAACAGTAATAAATGTAAGTGAAGAAAAAATTTTCACGCATTAAAAATTATCACCAAAGTTTTGTTACCCATGTTTGGGAAATGCAACTACTACAACCCTTAATAGCTTGGTGGAATTTTATAAGAAAGATATTTCTAATTGATCCTAACATCAATTAAATGTAGTGGATATGCACGCAAGGAACATGTTGAAGATGCTAATGACCTAATGATCCCAAAATTTCGAGTAGAAGAAGTGGAACTGTCAACTTAACGTGTGGACCAGAACCCAACAACCCAGTTTTTGCCTATTTTACAAAAAGAGGATCTAACCAATATAGATCATCGTGAATGTTTTGATCGATTAATGATGTGTAACGGCTATAATTTTAGTTAGAAATGACTTATGGTTTGGGAGTCAACACTTAGATAAAAATGCCTCCCCCCTCTTCCGATGATTACGAAACCCAAAATATATAAAAAAAACTAAAAGAGTTTACATTCCTTAAAAAATCATAGATACTTTTTGGAATTATCTCTCTCATCATTTGTGTATTTCCATTTTGGATGTTCAATTTTTTTCTAATCCAAACTTGAGTTTTCACTCTCCCATTTTTGTCGTAAACAAAAACGATAAGGCAAATAGACCACACAACCAAATGAAAATATTAGAGCTTATGTATGCAAAAAAATGAGAAAACAATAACAAATTTAAGTGAAGAAAATTTTGTCACGCTCCAAAAATGAACACCAAAGTTTTGTTACCAATGTTTGGGAAATTCCACTAGTACAACCCCTAATAGCTTGGTGGAATTTTATCAGAAAGTGAATTCTAATTGATCCTAAAATATTTTAAATGTGGTGGATATGCATGCCAGAAACATGTTGAAGAAGCTAATGACCTAATGATCAAAAAATTTTGAGTAGAAAAAATTGAATTCTCAAGTTAACGTGTGGACCAGAGCCCAACAACCAACATTTTGCCTATTTTACAAAAAGCGGACCTAACAATCATAGATCATCGTGAATGTTTTGATCGATTAATGATGTGGAACGGCTATAATTTTAGTTAGAAGTGACTTATGGTTTGATTGTCAACACTTAGATAAAAATGCCTCCCCCCTCTTCCAATGATTGGGAAACCCAAAATATAAAAAAAAAACTAAAAGAGTTTAAAATCCTTAAAAAATCATAGATACTTTTTAGAATTATCTCTCTCAGCATTTTTACATTTCCATTTTGGACGTTCAATTTTTTTCTAATCCAAACTTTAGTTTTCACTCTCGCATTTTTGTCGTAAACAAAAACGATATGGCAAATAGATCACACTAAAAAATGAAAATTTTAGAGTTTATGTTTGCAAAAAAAAAAATTGAAAACAATAATAAATGTAAGTGAAGAAAAAAATTTCACCCATTAAAAATGATCACCAAAGTTTTGTTACCCATGTTTGGGAAATAGCACTAGTACAACCCCTAATAGCTTGGTGGAATTTTATAAGAAAGAGATTTCTAGTTGATCCTAACATGTTTTAAATGTCGTGGATATGCACGCAAGAAACATGTTGAAGATGCTAATGACTTAATGATCCAAAAAATTTGAGTAGAAAAAGTTGAATTGTCAAGTTAACGTGTGGACCAGAGCCCAACAACCCACTTTTTGCCTATTTTACAAAAAGCGGACCTAAAAAATATAGATCATCGTGAATGTTTTGATCGATTAATGATGTGTAACGGCTATAATTTTAGTTAGAAATGACTTATGGTTTGGGATTCAACACTTAGATAAAAATGCCTCCCCCCTCTTCCGATGATTGCGAAACCCAAAATATATAAAAAAACCTAAAAGAGCTTACAATCCTTAAAAAATCACAGATAATTTTGGAATTATCTCTCTGAGCATTTGTACAATTCCATTTTGGATGTTCATTTTTTTTTCTAATCCAAACTTGTGATTTCACTCTCCCATTTTTGTCGTAAACAAAAACGATAAGGCAAATAGATCACTCAACCAAATGAAAATTTTAGAGTTTATGTATGCAAAAAAATCTGAAAAAAATAATAAATGTAAGTGAAGAAATTTTTTTCACGCAAAAAAAAGGAACACCAAAGTTTTGTTACCCTTATTTGGGAAATTCCAATGGTAACACCCCTAATAGCTAGGTGGAATTTTATAAGAAAGAGATATCTAATTGATACTAACATGTTTTAAATGTGGTGGATATGCATGCCAGAAACATGTTGAAGAAGCTATAGACCTAATGATCCAAAAATTTCAAGGAGTAGAAAAAATTGAATTCTCAAGTTAACGTGTGGACCAGAGCCCAAAAACCAACATTTTGCCTATTTTACAAAAAGCGGGTGTAACGGCTATAATTTTAGTTAGAAATAACTTATGGTTTGGGAGTCAACATTTAGATAAAAAATGCCTCCCCCCTCTTCTGATGATTGGGAAACCCAAAATATAAAAAATAAAAATAAAAGAGTTTACAATCCTTAAAAAATCTATATACTTTTTGGAATTATCTCTCTCAGCATTTTTACATTTCCATTTTGGATGTTCAATTTTTTTTCTAATCCAAACTTGAGTTTTCACTCTCCCATTTTTTTCCTAAACAAAAACGATATGGCAAATAGATCACACAACAAAATGAAAACTTTAGAGTTCATGTATGCAAAAAAAATGGAAAACAAAAATAATTGTAAGTGAAGAAAAAATTTTCACGCATTAAAAATGATCACCAAAGTTTTGTTACGCATGTTTGAGAAATGCCACTAGTACAACCCCTAATAGATTGGTGGAATTTTATAAGAAAGAGATTTCTAATTGATCCTAACATGTTTTAAATGTGGTGGATATGCACGCAAGAAACATCTTGAAGACGCTAATGACCTAATGATCCAAAAATTTCGAGTAGAAAAAGTTGAATTGTCAAGTTAACGTGTGGACCAAAGCCCAACAACCCACTTTTTGCCTATTTTACAAAAAGCGGACCTAACAAATATAGATCATCGTGAATGTTTTGATCGATTAATTATGTGTAACGGTTATAATTTTAGTTAGAAATGACTTATGGTTTGGGAGTCAACACTTAGATAAAAATTCCTCCCCCCTCTTCCGATGATTGTGAAACCCAAAATATATAAAAAAACCTAAAAGAGTTTACAATCCTTTAAAAATCACAGATACTTTTTGGAATTATCCCTCTCAGCATTTGTACATTTCCATTTTGGATGTTATATTTTTTTTTAATCCAAACTTGAGTTTTCACTCTCCCATTTTTGTCGTAAACAAAAACGATAAGGCAAACAGATTAGGCAACAAAATGAAAATTTTAGAGTTTATGTATGCAAAAAAATTTGAAAACAATAATAAATGTTAGTGAAGAAATTTTTTTCACGCAACAAAAAGGAACACCAAAGTTTTGTTACCAGTGTTTGGGAAATTCCACCGGTAAAACCCCTAATATCTAGGTGGAATTTTATATGAAAGAGATATCTAATTGATCATAACATGTTTTAAATGTGGTGGATATGCATGCCAGAAACATGTTGAAGATGCTAATGACCTAATGATCAAAAAATTTCAAGGAGTAGAAAATGTTGAATTCTCAAGTTAACGTGTCGAGTTGAGCCCAACAATCCACTTTTTGCCTATTTTACAAAAAGCGGACCTAACAATCATAGATCATCATGAATGTTTTGATCGATTAATGATGTGTAACGGCTATAATTTTAGTAAGAAATGCTTATGGTTTGGGAGTTAACACTTAGATAAAAATGCCTCCGCCCTCTTTCGATGATAGCAAAACCCAAAATATATAAAAAAAAACAAAAAGTCTTTAAAATCCGTAAAAAATCACAGATACCTTTTGTAATTATCACTCTCAGCATTTGCGCTTTTCCATTGTGGATGTTCAATTTTTTTTCTAATGCAAACTTGAGTTTTCACTCTCCCATTTTTTTCGTAAACAAAAACGATAAAGCAAATAGATCACACAACAAAATGAAAATTTTAGAGTTTATGTATGCAAAAAAATTTTAAAATAAAAAATAAAAGTAAGTAAGATATTTTTTTCACTCACTAAAAATGAACACCAATGTTTTGTTACCCATGTTTGGGAAATTCCACTAGTACAACCCCTAATAGCTTGGTGGAATTTTGTAAGAAAGAGATTTCTAATTGATCCTAAAACGTTTTAAATGTGGTGGATATGCATGCCAGAAACATGTTGATGATGCTAATGACCTTAATGATCATGAAATTTCAAGGTGTGGAAAAAGTTGAATTCTCAAGTTAACCTGTGGACCAGAGCCCACCAACCCACTTTTTGCCTATTTTAAAAAAAGCGGACCTAACAATCATAGATCATCGTGAGTGTTTTGATCGGTTAATGATTTATAACGGCTATAATTTTAGTTAGAAATGACTTATGGTTTGGGAGTCAACACTTAGATAAGAATTCCTCCCCCCTCTTCTGATGATTTCAAAACCCAAAATATATAAAAAAAAACTAAAAGAGTTTACATTACTTAAAAAATCACTGTTACTTTTTGGAATTATTACTCTCAGCATTTGTACATTTCCATTTTGGATGTTTAATTTTTTTCTAATCCAAACTTGAGTTTTCACTCTCCCACTTTTGTCGCAAACAAAAACAATCAGGCAAATAAATCACACAAAAAAATGAAAATTTAAGAGTTTAGGTAGGCAAAAACATTTTTAAAAAATAATAAATGTAAGTGAATAAATTTCTATCACCCATAAAAAATGCACACCAAAGTTTGTTACCCATGTTAGGGAAATTCCACTAGTAGAACCCCTAATATCTTGTTGGAATTTTATAAGAAAGAGATTTCTATTTGATCCTAACATGTTTTAAATGTGGTGCATATGCATGCCAGAAACATGTTGAAGATGCTAATGACCTAATGATCCAAAAATTTCAAGGAGTAGAAAAAATTGAATTCTCAAGTTAACGTGTGGACCAGAGCCAAACAACCCACTTTTTGCCTATTTTACAAAAAGCGGACCTAACAATCATAGATCATCGTTAATGTTTTGATCGATTAAAAATGTGTAACGGCTATAATTTTAGTTAGAAATGACTTATGGTTTGGGAGTCAACACTTAGATAAAAATGCCTCCCCCCTCTTCCGATGATTGCGAAACCCAAAATATATAAAAAAAACTAAAAGAGTTTACAATCCTGAAAAAATCACAGATACTTTATTGAATTATCTCTATCAGCATTTGTGCATTTCCATTTTTGATGCCAGAAACATGTTGAATTCACAAGTTAACGTGTGAACCAAATCCTAAGAACCCACTTTTTGCCTATTTTAAAAAAAGCGGACCTTACAATCATAGATCATGGTGAATGTTTTGATCGATTAATGATGTGTACCGTGTATAATTTTAGTTAGAAATGACTTATGGTTTGGGAGTCAAAACTTAGATAAAAATGCCTCCCTCGTCTTCAGATGATTGCGAAACTCAAAATATATAAAAACAAACTAAAAGAGTTTAAAATCCTTAAAAAATCACAGATTGTTTTTGGAATTATCTCTCTCATCATTTGTGCATTTCCATTTTGGATGTTCAATTTTTTTTTCTAATCCAAACTTGAGTTTTCACTCTCCCATTTTTGTTGTAAAAAAAAAAAAGATAAGGATAATAGATATGACAACAAAATAAATTCTTTAGAATTTATGTTTGCAAAAAAACTTATAAAACAATAATATATGCAAGTGAGGGAAATTTTTTTACACACCAAAAATGAACACCAAAATTTTGTTACCAATGTTGTGGAAATTCCACTAGTGCAACCCCTATTAGCATGATGGAATTTTATAAGAAAGACTTTCTAATTGATCCTAACATGTTTTAAATGTGGTGGATATGCATGCCAGAAACATGTTTAAGATGCTAATGACCTAATGATTCAAAAATTTCAAGGAGTAGAAAAGGTTGAATTCTCAAGTTAACGTGTAGACCAGAGCCTAAGAACCCACTTTTTGCGTATTTTACCAAAAGCGGACCTAACAATCATAGATCATTGTGAATTGTTTGATCGATTAATGATGTGAAACGGCTATAATTTTAGTAAGAAATGATATATGGTTTGGGTGTCAACACTTAGATAAAAAGGCCCTCCCCCCTCTTCCGATGATTGCGAAACCCAAAATATATAAAATAAACTAAAAGAGTTTACAATCCTTAAAAAATCATAGATACTTTTCGGAATTATCTCCCTCTACATTTGTGCATTTCCATTTTGGATGTTCAATTTTTTTTCTAATCCAAACTTGAGTTTTCACTCTCCCATTTTTGTCGTAAACAAAAAGGATAAGGCAAAAAGATCACACAACAAAATGAAAATTTTAGAGTTTATGTATGCAAAAAAAATTGAAAACAATAATAAATGTAAGTGAAGAAAATTTTTTCATGTACCAAAAATGAACACCAAAGTTTGGTTACCCATGTTTGGGAAATTCCACTAGTACAACCCCTAATAGCTTGGAGGAATTTTATAAGAAAGAGATTTCTAATTGATCCTAACATGTTTTAAATGTGGTGGATATGCATGCCAGAAACATGTTGAATATGCAAATGAGCTAATGATCCAAAACATTTCATGGAGTAGAAAAAGTTTAATTCTCAAATTAAAGTGTCGACCAAAGCCCAACAACCCAATTTTTGCCTATTTTATAAAAACCGGACCTAACAATCATAGATCATCACGAATGTTTTGATCGATTAATGATGTGTAACGGCTATAATTTTAGTTAAAAATGACTTCTGGTTCGGGAGTCAACACTTAGATAAATATGCCTGCCTCCCTTCTCTTCAGATGATTGCGAAACCCAAAATATATAAAAAAAACTAAAAGAGTTTACAATCCTTAAAAAATCACAGATACTATTTGGAATTATCTCTCTCAGCATTTGTGAATTTCCATTTTGGATGTACAATTTTTTTTCCAATCCAAAACTCACTCTCCCATTTTTGTCGTAAACAAAAACGATAAGGCAAATAGATCACACAACAAAATTAAATTTTTTGATTGTATGTATGCAAAAAAAATTTAAAAACAATAATAAATGTAGGTGAAGAAAATTTTTTCACGCACCTAAAATGAACACCAAAGTTTTGTTACCCTTGTTAGGGAAATTCCACTAGTACAACCCCTAATAGCTTGGTGGAATTTTATAAGAAAGATATTTCTAATTGATCCTAACACATTTTAAATGTGGTGGATATGCATGCCGGAAACATGTTGAAGATGCTAATGACCTAATGATCCAAAATTTTCGAGTAGAAAAAGTTGAATTCTCAAGTTAACGTGTGGACTAGAGCCCAACGACCCACTTTTTGCCTATTTTACAAAAAGCGGACCTAACAATCATTGATCATCGTGAATGTTTTGATCGATTAATGATGTGTAACGGCTATAATTTTTGTTAGAAATGACTTATGGTTTGGGAGTGAACACTTAGATAAAAATGCCTCCCCCCTCTTTCGATTATTGCGAAACCCAAAATATATAAAAAAACTAAAAGATTTTACAATCAATAAAAAATCACAGATAATTTTGGGAATTATCTCTCTCGGCATTTGTGCAATTCCATTTTGGATGTTCAATTTTTTTTCTAATCCAAAATTGAGTTTTCATTCTCCCAGATAAGGCAAATAGATCACACAACAAAATGAAAATTTTAGAGTTTATGTATGCAAAAAAATTAAAAAATAATAATAAATGTTACTGAAGAAAATTTTTCCACGCACATAAAATGAACACCAAAGTTTTGTTACCCATGTTTGGGAATATTAGCTTGGTGGAATTTTATAACAAAGAGATTTCTAATTGATTCTAACATGTTTGAAATGTGGTGGATATGCATGCCAGAAACATGTTGAAGATACTAATGACCTAATGATCTAAAAATTTCAAGGAGTAGAAAAGGTTGAATTCTCAAGTTAACGTGTGGACCAGAGCCCAACAACCCACTTTTTTCCTATTTTATGAAAAATGGAGCTAACAATCATAGATCATCGTGAATGTTTTGATCGATTAATGATGTGTAACGGCTATAATTTTAGTTAGAAATGACTTATTGTTTGGGAGTCAACACTTAGATAAAAATGTCTCCCCCGTCTTCAGATGATTGCAAAACTAAAAATATATAAAAAAAAACTTAAAGAGTTTACAATCCTTCATAATCTTAGATAATTTTTGAAACTATATCTCTCAGCATTTGTACATTTCCATTTTCGATGTTCAATTTTTTTTCTAATCCAAACTATAGTTTTCACTCTCCCATTTTTGTCGTAAACAAAAACAATAAGGCAAATAGATCACGCAACAAAATGAAAATTATAGAGTTTATGTATGAAAAAAATTTGAAAACTACAATAAATGTAAGTGAAGAAAATTTTTTCACGCACAAAAAATGAACACCATTGTTTTGTTACCCATGTTTGGAAAATTCCACTAGTACAACCCCTAATAGCTTGGTGGAATTTTATCAGAAAGAGGTTTCTAATTGATCCTCACATATTTAAAATGCGGTGGATATGCATGCCAAAAACATGCTGAAGATTCTAATAACCTAATGATCAAAAACTTTCAAGGCGTAGAAAAAGTTGAATTCTCAAGTTAACGTGTGGACCAGAGTCCAACAACCCACTTTTTGCCTATTTTTAAAAAAGCGGTCCTCACAATCATTGATCATTGCAAATGTTTTGATTGATTAATGATGTGTAACGGCTATAATTTTTGTTAGAAATGACTTATGGTTTGGGAGTCAACACTTAGATAAAAATGCCACCCCCCTCTTCAGATGATTGTGAAACCCAAAATATATAAAAAAAACTAAAAGAGTTTAAAATCCTAAAAAAATCATAGATACTTTTTGGAATTATCTCTCTCAGCATTTGTGCATTTCCATTTTGGATGTTCAATTTTTTTTCTAATCCAAACTTGAGTTTTCACTCTCCCATTTTTTTCGTAAACAAAAACGGTTAGGCAAATAGATCACGCTACAAAATGAAAATTTAAGAGTTTATGTATGCAAAAAAATTTGAAAACAATAATAAATATAAAGTGAAGAAAAAATTTTCACGCACTAAAAATGAACACTAATGTTTTGTTACCCATGTTTGGGAAATTCCACTAGGACAACCCCTAATATCTTGCTGGAATTTTATAAGAAAGAGACTTCTAATTGATCCTAACATGTTTTAAATGTGTTGGAGATGCATGCTAGAAACATGTTGAAGATGCTAATGACCTAATGATCCAAAAATTTCAAGCAGTACAAAAAGTTGAATTCTCAAGTTAAAGTGTGGACTAGAGCCCAACAACCAACTTTTTGCCTATTTTACGAAAAACGGATCTAACAATCATAGATCATCGTGAATGTTTTGATCGATTAATGATGTGTAACGGCTATAATTTTAGTTAGAAATGACTTATGGTTTTGGAGTCAACACTTTGAAAAAAATGCCTCCCCCCTCTTCCAATGATTGCGAAACCCAAAATATATAAAAAAAACATAAAGAGTTTACAATCCTTAAAAAATCACAGATACTTTTTGGAATTATCTCTCTCATCATTTGTCCATTTCCATTTTGGATGTCCAATTTTTTTTCTAATCCAAACATGAGTTTTCACTATCCCATTTTTGTTATAGACAAAAAAGATAAGGCAAATAGATCTCACAACAAAATGAAAATTTTAGAGTTTATGTATGCAAAAAAAATTTGAAAACAATAATAAATGTAGGTGAATAAAATTTTTCACACACCAAAAATGAACACCAAAGGTTTGTTACCCATGTTTGGGAAATTCCTCTAGTACAACCCCTAATAGCTTGGTGGAATTTTATAAGAAAGAGATTTCTAATTGATCCTAACCTGGTTTAAATGTGATGGATATGCATGCAGGAAACATGTTGAAAATGCTAATGACCTAATGATCCAAAAATTTCAAGGAGTAGAAAAAGTTGAATTCTCAAGTTAACGTGTGGACCAGAGCTTAAAAACCCACTTTTTGCTTATTTTACGAAAAGCGGATCTACCAATCATAGATATCGTGAATGTTTTGATCGATTAATGATGTGTAAAGGCTATAATTTTTCTTAGAAATGACTTATGGCTTGGGAGTCAACACATAGATAAAAATGCGTCCCCCCTCTTCCAATGATAGCGAAACCCAAAATATATAAAAAAAATAAAAGAGTGTTCAATCCTTAAAAAATCACTGATACTTTTTGGATTTATCTCTCTCAGCATTCGTTCATTTCTATTAAGGATGTTGAATTTTTTTTCAAATCCAAATTTGAGTTTTCACTATTCCATTTTTATCGTAAACAAAAACGATAAGGCAAAAAGATCACACAACAAAAAGAAAATTTTAGAGTTTAGGTATGCAAAAAATTTTGAAAACAATAATAAATGTAAGTGAAGAAACAATTTTCACGCACAAAAAATAAACGCTAAAGTTTTGTTACCCATGTTTGGGAAATTCCACTAGTACAACCCCTAATAGCTTGGTGGAATTTTATAAGAAAAGATTTCTAATTGATCCTAATATATTTTAAATGTGAGGGATATGCATGCTAGAAACATGTTGAAGATGCTAATAACCTAATGATCCAAAAATTTCAAGCAGTAGAAATAGTTGAATTCTCAAGTTCACATGTGGACCAGAGTCCAACAACCCACTTTTTGCCTATTTTACGAATATCGGATCTAACAATCATAGATCCTCGTGAATGTTTTGATCGATTAATGATTTGTTACGGCTATAATTTTAGTTAGAAATGACTTATGGTTTGGGAGTCAACACTTAGATAAAAATGCCTCCCCCCTCTTCTGAATATTGCGAAACCCAAAATATATAAAAAAAAACTAAAAGAGTTTGCAATCCTTAAAACATCACAGATACTTTTTGGAATTATCTCTCTCATCATTTGTTCATTTCCATTTTAGATGTTCAATTTTTTTTCTAATCCAAACTTGAGTTTTCACTCTCCCATTTTTGTCGTAAACAAAAACGATAAGGCAAATAGATCACACAAAAAAATGAAAATTTTAGAGTTTATGTATGCAAAAAAAATTGAAAACAGTAATATATGTAAGTGAAGGAAATTTTTTCACTCACCAAAAATGAACACCAAAGTTTTTTTACCCATGTTTGGGAAATTCCACTAGTACAACCCCTAATAGCTTTGTGGAATTTTATAAGAATGAGATTTCTAATTTATCCTAACATGTTTTAAATGAGGTGGATAAGCATGCCAGAAACATGTTGAAGATGCTAATGACCTAATGATCCCAAAATTTCATGGAGTAGAAAAAGTTGAATTCTAGAGTCAAGGTGTGGACCAGAGCCCAACAACCCACTTTATGCCTATTTTACAAAAAGCGGACCTAACAATCCTAGATCATCGTGAATCTTTTGATCGTTTAATGATATGTAACGGCTATAATTTTAGTTAGAAATCACTTATGGTTTGGGAGTCAACACTAAGATAAAAATGCCACCCCCCTCCCCCCTCTTCAGATGATTGTGAAACCCAAAATATATAAAAAAAAACTAAAAGAGTTTACAATCCTTAAAAAATCATAGATACTTTACGGAATTATCTCTCTCAGCATTTGTGCATTTCCATATTGGATGTTCAACTTTTTTTCTAATCCAAACTTGAATTTTCACTCTCCCATTTTTGTCGTAAACAAAAACGATAAGGCAAATAGATCACGCAACAAAATGAAAATTTAAGAGTTTATGTATGCATAAAAAATTGAAAACAAAAATAAATGTAAAGTGAAGAAAAAATTTTCACGCACTAAAAATGAACACCAATGTTTTGTTACCCAATGTTGGGAAATTCCACTAGGACAACCCTTAATATCTTGCTGGAATTTTGTAAGAAAGAGATTTCTAATTGATCCTAACATGTTTTAAATGTGGTGGATACGCATGCCAGAAACATGTTGAAGATGTTAATGACCAAATGATCCAAAAATTTCAAGCAGTACAAAAAGTTGAATTCTCAAGTTAACGTGTGGACCAGAGCCCAACAACCTACTTTTTGATTTTACGAAAAATGGATCTAACAATCATAGATCATCGTGAATGTTTTGATCGATTAATGATGTGTAACGGCTATAATTTTAGTTAGAAATGACTTATGTTTTTGGAGTCAACACTTTGAAAAAAATGCCTCCGGCTCTTCCAATGATTGTGAAACCCAAAATATATAAAAAAAAACTTAAAGAGCTTACAATCCTTAAAAAATCACATATACTATTTGGAATTATCTCTCTCATCATTTGTGCATTTCCATTTTGGATGTTTAATTTTTTTTCTAATCCAAACATGAGTTTTCACTATCCCATTTTTGTAGTAGACAAAAAAGATAAGGCAAATAGATCTCACAACAAAATGAAAATTTTAGAGTTTATGTATGCAAAAAAAATTTGAAAACAATAATAAATGTAGGTGAATAAAATTTTTTCACGCACCAAAAATGAACACTAAAGTTTTGTTACCCATGTTTGGGAAATTCCTCTAGTACATGCCCTAATAGCTTGGTGGAATTTTTTAAGAAAGAGATTTCTAATTGATCCTAACCTGTTTTAAATGTGGTGGATATGCATGCCAGAAACATGTTGAAAATGCTAATGACCTAATGATCCAAATATTTCAAGGAGTAGAAAAAGTTGAATTCTCAAGTTAACGTGTGGACCAGAGCTTAAAAACCCACTTTTTGCCTATTTTACGAAAAGCGGATCTACCAATCATAGATATCATGAATGTTTTGATCGATTAATGATGTGTAACGGCTATAATTTTTGTTAGAAATGACTTATGGTTTGGGAGTCAATACATAGATAAAAATGCCTCCCCCCTCTTCCGATGATTGGGAAACCCAAAATATATAAAAAAAACTAAAAGAGTTTACAATCCTTAAAAAATCACTTATATTTTTTGGAATTTTCTCTATCAGCAATTGTGCATTTCCATTTAGGATGTTCAATTTTTTTTATCATCCAAACTTGTGTTTTCACTCTCCCATTTTTTTTCGTAAACAAAAATGATCAGGCAAATAGAACACACAACAAAATGAAAATTTTAGAGTTTATGTATACAAAAATATTTGAATAGAATAATAAATGTAACTGAAGAAACAATTTTGACACAACAAAAATGAATGCCAATGTTTTATTACCCATGTTTGGGAAATTCCACTAGTACAACCCCTAAAAGCTTGGTGGAATTTTATAAGAAAGAGATTTCTAATTGATCCTAACATGTTTCAAATGTGGTGGTTTTGCATGCCAGAAACATGGTGAAGATGCTAATGTTCTAATGATCCTAAATTTTCAAGGAGTAGAAAATTTTGAATGCTAAAGTTAACGTGTGGACATGAGCCCAACAACCCACTACTTGCCCATTTTACAAAAAGCAGGCCTAACAATAATTGATCATCGTGAATGTTTTGATCGATTAATGATTTTTGACGGCTATAGTTTTAGTTACAAATAACTTATGGTTTGGGAGTCAACACTAAGATAAAAATGCCTCCCCCCTCTTCCAATGATTGCGAAACCCAAAATATATAAAAAAAACTAAACGAGTTTACAATCCTTAAAACATCACATATACTTTTAGAAATTATCTCTCTCAGCATTTGTACATTTCCATGTTGGATGTTAAATTTTTTTTCCAATTCAAAGTTTAGTTTTCACTCTCCCATTTCTGTCGTAAGCAAAAATGATAAGGCAAATTGATCACAAGACAAAATGAAAATTTTAGAGTTTAAGTATGCAAAAACTTTTGAAAACAATAATAAATGTAAGTGTAGGAAATTCTTTCTTGCACCAAAAATGAACACCAAAGTTTTTTTGTAACTCATGTTTGGGAAATTCCACTAGTACAACCCCTAATTGCTTGGTGGAATTTTATAAGAAAGAGATTTCTAATTGATCCTAACATGTTTTAAATGTGGTGGATATGCATGCCAGAAACATGTTGAAGATGCTTATGACCTAATGATCGAAAAAATTCGACTACAAAAAGTTGAATTCTCAAGTTAACGTGTGGACCAGAGCCCAACAACCCACGTTTTGCCTATTTTACAAAAAGCGCACCTAACAATCATAAATCATCATGAATGTTTTGATAGATTAATGATGTGTAATGGCTATAATTTTAGTTAGAAATGACTTATGGTTTGGGAGTAAACACTTAGATAAAAGTGCCTCCCCTCTCTTCCAATGATAGCGAACCCACAATATATAAAAAATTAAAATAAAAGAGTTTACAATCCTTAAAAAATCACTGATACTTTTTGGAATTATCTCTCTCAGCATTTGTGCATTTCCATTAAGGATGTTGAATTTTTTTTCAAATCCAAATTTGAGTTTTCACTTTCCCATTTTTATCGTAAACAAAAATGATAAGGCAAATAGATCACACAACAAAATGAAAATTTTAGAGTATAGGTATGCAAAAAATTCTGAAAACAATAATAAATGTAAGTGAAGAAACAATTTTCACGCACTAAAAATGAAGTCCAAGGTTTTGTTATCCATGCTTGGGAAATTCCACTAGTACAACCCCTTATAATAAGTTTGGTGGAATTTTATAGGAAAGGGACTTCTAAAGTATCCTAACATGCTTTAAATGTGGTGGAGATGCATGCGAGAAACATGTTGAAGATGCAACGGACCTAATCATCTAAAAATTTCAAGGAGAAGAAAAAATCAAATTCTCAAGTGGTTGGATATTTATCGGAGCCAAACAACCCACTTTTTACCTATCCATAAACATCACAGATACTTTTTGGAATTATCTCTCTCAGCAATTGTGCATTTCAATTTTAGATGTTAAAATGTTTTTTCAGATCCAAAACTCAATCTCCCATTTTTCTCGTAAACAAAAAAGATATGAGGCATAACAAAATGAAAATTCTAGAGTTCAATATTCAAAAAAAATTGAAAACTATAATATATGTAAGTGAACGCACTAAAAATGAACTCAGAAGTTTTGTTTTCCATGTTTGGGAAATTCCACTAGTACAACCCCTAATAATAAGCTTGTTGGAATTTTATAAGAAAGGGACTTCTAACTGATCCTAACATACTTTAAATGTGAGGGACATGCATGCCAGAAACATGCTGAGGATGCAAGTGACTTAGTGATCCAAAAATTTCAGGCAGAAGAAAAAATCAAATTCTCAAGTGGTTGGATATTTACCAGAGCCAAACAACCCACTTTTTGCCTATCCTTAAAAATCACAGATACTTGTTGGAATTATCTCTCTCAGCATTTGTGCATTTCCATTTTGGATGTTCAAATTTTTTTTCAGATCCAAAACTCACTCTCCCATTTTTCTCGTAAACAAAAAAGATATGAGGCATAAAAAATGAAAATTTTATGCAAAAATTTTTGAAAACTATAATAAATGTAAGTGAACGCACTAAAAAAGAACTCCATGGTTTGTTATACATGTTTTGGAAATTCCACTAGTACAACCCCTAATAATAAGCTTGGTGGAATTTTATAGGAAAGGGACTTCTAACTGATCCTAACATGCTTTAAATGTGGTAGACATGCAAGCCAGAAACATGTTGCGGACGCAAATGACCTAATGATCCAAAACTTTCAAGGAGTCAAAAAAATCAAATTCTCAAGTGGTTGGATATTTACCGGAGCTAAAAAACCCACTTTTTGCCTATCCTTAAAAATCACAGATACTTTTTGGAATTATCTCTCTCAGCATTTGTGCATTTCCTTTTTGGATGTTCAAATTTTTTTTCAGATCCAAAAGTTACTCTCCCTTTTTTCTCTTAAACAAAAAAGATATGAGGCATAACAAAATGAAAATTTTGTGCAAAAAAATTATAAAACTAAAATAAATGTGAGTGAACGCACTAAAAATGAACTCCATGGTTTTGTTATACAAGTTTGGGAAATTCCACTAGTACAACCCCTAATAATAAGCTTGGTGGAATTTTATAGGAAAGAGACTTCTAACTGATCCTAACATGCTTTAAATGTGGTGGACATGCATGCAAGAAAAATGTTGAGGATGCAAGTGACCAAATGATCCAAAAACTTCAAGGAGTAGAAAAAATCAAATTCTCAACTGGTTGGATATTTACCAGAGCCAAACAACCCACTTTTTGCCTATCCTTAAAATTCACGGATACTTTTTAGAATTATCTCTCTCCGCATTTGTGCATTTCATTTTTGGTTGTTCAAATTTTTTTTCAGATCCAAAACTCACTCTCCCATTTTTCTCGTAAACAAAAAAGATATGAGGCATAACAAAAAGAAAATTGTAGAGTTCATGTATTAAAAAAAATTGAAAATTATAATAAATGTAAGTCAACGCACTAAAAATGAACTCCAAGGTTTTGTTATACATGTTTGGGAAATTCCACTAGTACAACCCCTAATATTAAGCTTGGTGGAATTTTATAGGAAAGGGACTTCTAACTGATCCTAACATGCTTTAAATATGGTGGACATGAATGCAAGAAACATGTTGCGGATGCAAATGACCTAATGATCCAAAAATTTCTAGTAGTAGAAAAAATCAAATTCTCAGGTGGTTGGATATTTAGCAGAGCCAAACAACCCACTTTTTGCCTATCTGTAAAAATCACACATACTTTTTTGAATTATCTCTCTTAGCAGTTGTGTATTTCCATTTTGGATGTTCAAATTGTTTTTCAAATCCAAAACTCACTCTCGCATTTTTCTCGTAAACAAAAAAGATATGAGGCAAAACAAAATGAAAATTTTATGCAAAAAAATTTGAAAATTATAATAAATGAAAGACAACGGAAAAAAAAAATAACTCCAAGGTTTTGTTATCCATGTTTGGGAAATTCGACTGGTAAAACACCTAATAATAACCTTGGTGGAATTTTATAGTAAAGGACTTCTAACTGATCCAAACATGCTTTAAATGTGGTGGACATGCATGCCAGAAACATGTTGAGGATGCAAATGACCTAATGATCCAAACAATTCAACGAGTAGAAAAAATCAAATTCTCAAGTGGTTGAATATTTACCTGAGCCAAACAACCCACTTTTTGCCTATCCTTAAAAATCACAGATACTTTTTGGAATTATCTTTCTCAGCATTTGTGTATTTCCATTTTGGATGTTCAAATTTTTTTTCAAATCCAAAACTCACTCTCGCATTTTTCTCGTAAACAAAAAAGATATGAGGCATAACAAAATGAAAATTTTATGCAAAAAAATATGAAAATTATAATAAATGTAAGACAACGGACAAAAAAATAACTCCAAGGTTTTGTTATCCATGTTTGGGAAATTCGACTGGTAAAACACCTAATAACCTTGGTGGAATTTTATAGTAAAGGACTTCTAACTGATCCAAACATGCTTTAAATGTGGTGGACATGCAAGCCAGAAACATGTTGAGGATGCAAATGACCTAACGATCCAAACAATTCAACAAGTAGAAAAAATCAAATTCTCAAGTGGTTGGATATTTACCAGAGCCAAACAACCCACTTTTTGTCTATCCTTAAAAATCATAGATACCTTTTGGGATTATCTTTCTCATCATTTTTGCATTTCCATTTCGGATGTCCAAATTTTTTTTCAGATCCAAAACTCACTCTCCCATTTTTCTCGTCAACAAAAAAGATATGAGGCAGAACAAAATGAAAATTTTAGAGTTTATGTATGCAAAAAAAATTTGAAAACTATAATAAATGTAAGTGAATGCACTAAAAATTAACTCCAAGGTTTTGTTATACATGTTTGGGAAATTCCACTAGTACAACCCTTTTCCATTTTGGATGTTCAAATTTTTTTTCAGATGCAAAACTCACTCTCCCATTTTTCTCGTAAACAAAAAAGATATAAGGCATAACAAAATGAAAATTTTGTGCAAAAAAATTTGAAAATTATAATAAATGTAAGAGAATGTACTAAAAATGAAATACAAGGTTTTATTATCCATGTTTGGGAAATTCCACTAGTACAAACCCAAATAATTAGCTTGCTGGAATTTTATATGAAAGGACTTCTAACTGATCCTAACATGCTTTAAAAGTGGTGGACATGCATGCGAGAAACATGTAGCGGATGCAAATGACCTAATGATCCAAAAATTTTGAGGAGTAGAAAAAATCAAATTCTGAAGTGGTTGGATATTTACCAGAGCCAAACAACCCACTCTTTGCCTATCCTTAAAAATCACATATATTTTTTGGAATTATCTCTCTCAGCATTTGTGCATTTCCATTTTGGATGTTCAAATTTTTTTTCATATCCAAAACTCACTCTCCCATTTTTCTCATAAACAAAAAAGATATGAGGCAAAAGCAAAAGAAAATTTTATGCAAAAAAATTTGAAAATTATAATAAATGTAAGACAAGGCACTAAAAATGAACTCCAAGGTTTTGTTATCCACGTTTGGGAAATTCGACTGGTTCAACCCCTAATAAAAAGCTTGGTGGAATTTTATAGAATGGACTTCTAACTGATCTAAACATGCTTTAAATGTGGTAGACATGCATGCCAGAAACATATTGCGGATCCAATTGACCTAATGATCCTAAAATTTCATGGAGTAGAAAAAATCAAATTCTCAAGTGGTTGGATATTTACCAGAGCCAAACAACCCACTTTTTGCCTATCCTTAAATATCACAGTTACTTTTTGGAATTGTCTCTCTCAGCATTTGTGTATTTACATTTTGGATGTTCAAATTTTTTCTCAGATCCAAAACTCACTCTCCCATTTTTCTCGTAAACAAAAAAGATATGATGCATAACAAAATGAAAATTTTATGCAAAAAAATTTGAAAATTATAATATAAGTAAGAGAGCGCACTAAAAATGAACTCCAAGGTTTTGTTATCCACGTTTGGGAAATTCGACTAGTGCAACCCCTAATAAAAAGCTTGGTGGAATTTTATAGGAAAGGACTTCTAATTGATCCAAACATGCTTTAAATGTGGTGGACATGCATGCCTGAAACATGTTGCAGATGCAAATGACCTAATGATCCATAAATTTCGAGGAGTAGAAAAAATCAAATTCTCAAGTGGTTGGATATTTACATTAGCCAAACAACCCACTTTTTGCCTATCCTTCAAAATCACAGATACTTTTTGGAATTATCTATCTCAGCATTTGTGCATTTCCTTTTTGGATGTTCAAATTTTTTTTCAGATCCAAAACTCATTCTCCCATTTTTCTCGTAAACAAAAAAGATATGAGGCATAAGAAAATGAAAATTTTAAGCATAGAAATTTTAAAGTTATAATAAATGTAAGAGAACGCATTAAAAATGAACTCAGAGGTTTTATTATCCATGTTCGGGAAAATCGACTGGTACAACCCCTAAAAATACGCTTTGTGCAATTTTATAGGAAAGGACTTCTAACTGATCCAAACATGTTTTAAATGTGGTGGATATGCATGCCAGAAACATGTTGAGGATGCAAATGACCTAATGATCCAAAAATTTTGAGGAGCAGAAAAAAACAAATTCTCAAATGGTTGGATATTTACCAGAGCCAAACAACCCACTTTTTGCCTATCCTTAAAAATCACAGATACTTTTTGGAATTGTCTCTCTCAGCATATGTGCATTTCCATTTTGGATGTTCAAATTTTTTTTCAGATCCAAACCACATTCTTCCATTTTTCTCATAAACAAAAAAAATATGAGGCATGACAAAATGAAATTTTATGCAAAAAAATTTGAAAATTATAATAAATGTAAGAGAAGGCACTAAAAATGAACTCCAAGGTTTTGTTATCCATATTTGGGAAATTCGCCTAGTACAACCCCAAATAATAAGTTTGGTGGAATTTTATAGGAAAGGACTTCTAACTGATCTAAACATGCTTTAAATGTGGTGGACATGCATGCCAGAAACATGTTGCGGAGGCAAATGACCTAATGATCAAAAAATTTCAAGGAGTTGAAAAAATCAAATTCTCAAGTGGTTGGATATTTACAATACCCAAACAACCTACTTTTTGCCTATACTTAAAAATCACAGATACTTTTGGAATTATCTCTCTCAGCATTTTTGCATTTCCATTTTGGATGTTCAAATTCTTTTTCAGATCCAAAACTCGCTCTCCCATTTTTCTCGTAAACAAAAAAGATATGAGGCATAACAAAATGAAAATTTTAGAGTTCATGTATTCCAAAAAATTTGAACACTATAATAAATGTAAGTGAATGCACTAAAAATGAACTCAGAGGTTTTGTTATCCATGTTTGGGAAATTCCACTAATACAACCCCTAATCTTGGTGGAATTTTGTAGGAAAGGGATTTCTAACTGATCCTAACATGCTTTAAATGTGGTGGACATGCATGCCAGAAACAAGTAGAGGATGCAAGTGACCTAATGATCAAAAAATTTCATGGAGTAGAAAAAATCAAATTCTCAAGTGGTTGCATATTTAGCAGAGCCAAACACCCACTTTTTGCCTATCCTTAAAAATCACAGATACTTTTTGGAATTATCTCTTTCAGCATTTGTCCATTTCCATTTTGGATGTTCAAAACTTTTTAAGATCCGAAACTCACTCTCCCATTTTTCTCGTAAACAAAAAAGATATGAGGCATAACAAAATGAAAATTTTATGTAAAGAAATTTGAAAATTATAATAAATGTAAGAGAACGTACTAAAAATGAACTCCATGGTTTTGTTATCAATGTTTGGGAAATTCCACTAGTACAAACCCAAATAATAGGCTTGGTGGAATTTTATATGAAAGGACTTCTAACTGATCCTAACATGCTTTAAAAGTGGTGGACGTGCATGCGAGAAACATGTAGCGGATGCAAGTTACCTAATGATCCAAAAATTTTGAGGAGTAGAAAAATCAAATTCTCAAGTGGTTGGATATTTACCAGAGCCTAACAACCCACTTTTTGCCTATCCTTAAAAATCACAGATACTTTTTGGAATTATCTCTCTCAGCATTTGTGCATTTCCATTTTGGATGTTCAAATTTTTTTTCAGATCCAAAACTGACTCTGCCATTTTTTCTCATAAACAAAAAAGATATGGGGCATAACAAAATGAAAATTTTATGCAAAAATATTTGAAGATTATAATAAATGTAAGAGAAGGCACTAAAAATGAACTCCAAGGTTTTGTTATCCACGTTTGGGAAATTCGACTGGTTCAACCCCTAATAAAAAGCTTGGTGGAATTTTATAGGAAAGGACTTCTAACTGATCCAAACATGCTTTAAATGTGGTGGACATGCATGCCAGAAACATGTTGCGGATGCAATTGACCTAATGATCCAAAAATTTCAAGGAGTAGAAAAAATCAAATTCTCAAGTGGTTGGATATTTACCAGAGCCAAACAACCCACTTTTTGCTGATCCTTAAAAATCACAGATAATTTTTGGAATTATCTCTCTCAGCATTTGTGCTTTTCCATTTTGGATGTTAAAATTTTTTTTCAGATCCAAAACTCTCTCTCCCATTTTTCTCGTAATAAAAAAAGATATGAGGCATAACAAAATGAAAATTTTATGCAAAAAAATTTGAAAATTATAATAAAAGTAAGAGAACGCACTAAAAATGAACTCCAAGGTTTTGTTATCCACGTTTGGGAAATTCGATTGGTGCAACCCCTAATAAAAATCTTAGTGGAATTTTATAGGAAAGGACTTCTAACTGATCCAAACATGCATGCCTGAAACATGTTGCGGAAGCAAATGACCTAATGATCCAAAAATTTTGAGGAGTAGAAAAAATCAAATTCTCATGTGGTTGGATATTTACCAGAGCCAAACAACCCATTTTTTGCCTATCTTTAAAAATCACAGATACTTTTTGGAATTATCTCTCTCAGCATTTGTGCATTTCCATTTTGGATGTTCAAATTTTTTTTCAGATCGAAAACTCACTCCCATTTTTCTCGTAAACAAAAAAGATATGAGGCATAACAAAATGCAAATTTTAGAGTTGATTTATGCAAAAAAAATTAAAAACTATAATAAATGTAAGTGCACGCACTAAAAATAAACTCCAAGGCTTTGTTATCCATATTTGGGAAATTCCACTAGTACAACCGCTAATAATAAGATTGGTGGAATTTTGTAGGAAAGGGACTTCTAACTGATCCTAACATGGTTTAAATGTGGTGGAGATGTATGCCAGAAAGTTGTTGAGGATGCAAGGGACCTAATGATCCAAAAATTTCAAGAAGTAGAAAAATTTAAATTCTCAAGTGGTTGGATATTTACTGGAGCAAAACAACCCACTTTTTGCCAATACTTGAAAATCACAGATACTTTTAGGAATTATCTCTCTAAGCATTTGTGCATTTCCATTTTGGATGTTCAAATTTTTTTTCAAATCCAAAACTCACTCTCCCATTTTTCTCGTAAACAAAAAAAGATATCAGGCATAACAAAATTAAAATTTTAAGGTTCATGTATGCAAAAAAATTGGAGAACTAAAATAAATGTTAGCGAACACACTAAAAATGAACTCCAAGGTTTTGTTATCCATGTTTGGGAAATTCCACTAGTACAACCCCTAATAATAATGTTGTTGGAATTTTATAGGAAAGGGACTTCTAACTAATCCTAACATGCTTTAAATGTGGTGGAGATGCATGCCAGAAACATGTTTGGGATATGAGGCATAACAAAATGAAAATTTCATGCAAAAAAATTTGGAAATTATAATAAATGTTAGAGAACGCACTAAAAATTAACTCCAAGGTTTTGTTATCCACGTTTGGGAAATTCGACTGGTGCAACCCCTAATAAAAAGCTTGGCGGATTTTTATTGGAAAGGACTTCTAACTGATCCAAACATGCTTTAAATGTGGTGGACATGCATGCCAGAAACATGTTGAGCATGCAAATGACCTAATGATCCAAAAATTTCGATGAGTAGAAGAAATCCAACTCTAAAGTGATTGAATATTTACCAGAGCCAAGCAACCCAATTTTTGCCTATTCTTAAATGTCGCAGATACTTTTTGGAATTATCTCTCTCAGCATTTGTGCATTTCCATTTTGGATGTTCAAATTTTTTTTCAGATCCAAAACACACTCTTCCATTTTTCTCGTAAACAAAAAAGATATGAGGCATAACAAAATGAAATTTTTAAGCAAAAAAATTTGAACACTATAATAAATGTAAGTGAATGCACTAAAAATGAACTCAGAGGTTTTGTTATCCATGTTTGGGAAAATCTACTAATACAACCACTAATAATAAGCTTGGTGGAATTTTTTAAGAAAGGGACTTCTAACTGATCCTAACATGCTTTAAATGTGGTGGACATGCATGCCAGAAACATGTTGAGGATGCAAGTGACCTAATGATCAAAAAATTTCAAGGAGTAGTAAAAATCAAATTCTCAAATGGTTGGATATTTAGCAGAGCCAAACACCCACTTTTTGGAATTATCTCTCTCAGCATGTGTGCATTTCCATTTTGGCTGTTCAAATTTTTTTTCAAATCCAAAACTCGTTCTCCCATTTTTCTCGTAAACAAAAAAGATATGAGGCATAACAAAATGAAAATTTCATGCAAAAAAATTTGAAAATTATAATAAATGTAAGTGAACGTACTAAAAATGAACTCCAAGGCTTTTTTATCCATGTTTGGGAAATTCCACTAGTACAAACCCAAATAATAAGCTTGGTGGAATTTTATATGAAAGCACTTCTAAGTGATCCTAACATGCTTTAAAAGTGGTGGACATGCATGCGGGAAACATGCAGAGGATGCAAATGACCTAATGATCCAAAAATTTTGAGGAGTAGAAAAAATCAAATTCTCAAGTGGTTGGATATTTATCAGAGCCAAACACCCACTCTTTGCCTATCCTTAAAAATCACAGATACTTTTTGGAATTATCTCTCTCAGCATTTGTGCATTTCCATTTTGGATGTTCAAATTTTTTTTCATATCCAAAACTCACTCTCCCATTTTTCTCGTAAACAAAAAGATATGAGGGATAACAAAATGAAAATTTTATGCAAAAAAATTTGAAAATTATAATAAAAGTAAGAGAACGCACTAAAAATGAACTCCAAGGTTTTGTTATCCATGTTTGGGAAATTCGACTAGTACAACCCCTAATAATAAGTTTGGTGGAATTTTATTTGAAAAGACTTCTAACTGATCTAAACATGCTTTAAATGTGGTGGACATGCATGCCAGAAACATGTTGCGGATGCAAATGTCCTAATGATCCAAAAATTTCTAGTAGTAGAAAAAATCATATTCTCAGGTGGTTGGATATTTACCAGTGCCCAACAACCCACTTTTTGCCTATCCTTAAAAATCACACATACTTTTTGGAATGATCTCTCTCAACATTTGTGTATTTCGATTTTGGACGTTCAAAATTTTTTTCAGATCCAAAACTCTCTCTCGCATTTTTCTCGTAAACGAAAAAGTTATGAGTCATAACAAAAATGAAAATTTTATGCAAAAATATTTGAAAATTATAATAAATGTAAGACAACGCACAAAAAAATAACTCCAAGGTTTTGTTATCCATGTTTGGGAAATTCGACTTGTAAAACAGCTAATAATAACCTTGGTGGAATTTTATAGTAAAGGACTTCTAACTGATCCAATCATGCTTTAAATGTGGTGGACATGCATGCCAAAATCATGTTGAGGATGCAAATGACCTAATGATCCAAACAATTCAACGAGTAAAAAAAATTAAATTCTTAAGTGGTTGGATATTTACTAGAGCCAAACAACCCACTTTTTGCTGATCCTTAAAAATATCAGATACTTTTTGGAATTATCTTTCTCAGCATTTGTGCATTTCCATTTTGGATGTCCACATATTTTTTATGATCCAAAACTCACTCTCCCATTTTTCTTGTAAACAAAAAAGATATGAGGCAGAACAAAACGAAAATTTTAGAGTTCATGTATGTAAAAAAATTTGAAAACTATAATAAATGAAAGTGAACGCACTAAAAATGAACTCCAAGGTTTGGTTATACATGTTTGGGAAATTCCACAAGTACAACCCTTAAAATTAAGCCTGGCGGAATTTTATAGGAAAGGGACTTCTAACTGATCCTAACATGCTTTAAATGTGATGGGCATGCATGCCAGAAACATGTTGAGGATGCAAGTGCCCTATTGATCTAAAAATTTCAGGGAGAAGAAAAAATGAAATTCTCAAGTGGTTGGATATTTACCATAGCCAAACAACCCACTTTTTGCCTAACCTTAAAAATCATAGATACTTTTGGAATGATCTCTCTCAGCATTTATGCATTTCCATTTTGGATTTCAATTTTTTTTTTAGATCCAAAACTCACTCTAGCATTTTTCTCGTAAACAAAAAAGATATGAGGCATAACAAATTGAACATTTTATGCAAAAAAAATTGAAAACTATGACAAATGTAAGTGAACGCACTAAAAATGAACTCTGAGGTTTTGTTGTCAATGTTTGGGAAATTCCACTAGTACAACCTTTAATAGTAAGCTTTGTGGAATTTCATAGGAAAGGGACTTCTAACTGATCCTAACATGCTTTAAATGTGATGGACATGTATGCCAGAAACATGTTGAGGATGCAAGTGCCCTAATGATCCAAAAATTTCAGGGAGTAGAAAAAATCAAATTCTCAAGTGGTTGGATATTTACCAAAGCCAAACAAACCACTTTTTGCCTAACCTTAAAAATCACAGATACTTTTGGAATTATCTCTCTCAGCATTTGTGCATTTCCATTTTGAATTTCAAATTTTTTTTCAAATCCAAAACGCTCTTTCTCATTTTTCTCGTAATCAAAAAAGAAATGAGGCATAAAAATATGAAACTTTTATGCAAAAAAATTTGAAAAATACAATAAATGTAAGTGAATGCGCTAAAAATGAACTCCAAGGTATTGTTATCCATGTTTGGGAAATTCCACTAGTACAACCCCTAAAAATAAGTTCTATGGAATTTTATAAGAAAGGGACTTCTAACTGATCCTAACATGTTTTAATGTGGAGGACATGCCTGCGAAAAACATGTTGAGGATGCAAATGACCTAATGATCCAAAAATTTCAAGGAGTAGGAAAAATCAAATTCACAAGTGGTTGGATATTTACCAGAGCCAAACAACTCACTTTTTGTCTATCCTTAAAAATCACATATATTTTTTGGAATTATCTCTCTCAGCATTTGTGCATTTCCATTTTGGATGTTCAATTTTTTTTTCTGATCCAAAACTCACTCTCCCATTTTTCGCGTAAACAAAAAAGATATGAGGCATAACAAAATGAAAATTTTATGCAAAAAAAATTTGAAAATTATAATAAATGCAAGAGAACGCACTAAAAATGAAATCCATGGTTTTGTTATCCATGTTTAGGAAATTCGAATAGTACAACCCCTACTAACAAGCTTGGTGGAATTTTATAGGAAAGGACTTCTAACTGATCCAAACATGCTTTAAATGTGGTGGACATGCATGCCAGAAAAATGTTGAGGATGCAAGTGACCTAATGATCCAAAAATTTCAAGGAGTAGAAAAAATCAAATTCTCAAGTGGTGAGATATTTATCAGAGCCAAACAACCCAATTTTTTCCTATCCTATAAAATCACAGATACTTTTTGGAATTATCTCTCTCAGAATTTGTGCATCTCCATTATAGTTGTTCAATTTTTTTTCAGATCCAAAACTCATTCTCCCATTGTTCTCGTAAACAAAAAAGATATGAGGCATAACAAAAAGAAAATTTTAGAGTTGATCTACGCAAAAAAAATTGAAAACTATAATAAATGTAAGTGCACGCACTAAAAATGAACTACAAGGTTTTGTTATCCATATTTGGGAAATTCCACTAGTACAACCGCTAATAATAAGCTTGGTGGAATTTTATAAGAAAGGGACTTCTAACTGATCCAAACATGCTTTAAATGTGGTGGAAATGCATGCGAGAAACATTTTGAGGATGCAAGGGACCTAATGATTCAAAAATTTCACGGAGTAGAAAAAATTAAATTCTCAAGTGGTTGGATATTTACTGGAGCAAAACAACCCACTTTTCAACGTTTGGGAAATTCGACTGGTGCAACCCCTAATAAAAAGCTTGCTGGAATTTTATAGGAAAGGACTTCTAACTGATCCAAACATGCTCTAAATGTGGTGGACATGCATGCGAGAAACATGTAGCGGATGCAAATGACCTAATTATCTAGAAATTTCAAGGAGTAGAAAAAATCAAATTCTCAAGTGGTTGGATATTCAACAGAGCCAAACAACCCACTTTTTGCCTATCCTTAAAAATCACAGATACTTTTTGGAATTATCTCTCTCAGCATTTGTGCATTTCCATTTTGGATGTTCAATTTTTTTTTCAGATCCAAAACTCACACAACCATTTTTCTCGTAAAATAAAAGACATGAGGCATAACCAAATGAAAATTTTATGCAAAAAAATTTGAAAATTATAATAAATGTAAGAGAAGGCAATAAAAATAAACTATAAGGTTTTGTTATCCACGTTTGGGAAATTCGACTGGTACAACCCCTAATAAAAAGCTTGGTGGAATTTTATAGGAAAGGACTTCTAACTGATCCAAACATGTTGTAAATGTGGTGGACATGCATGCCAGAAACATGTTGCGGATGCAATTGACCTAATGATCCAAAAATTTCAAGGAGTAGAAAAAATCAAATTCTCAAGTGGTTGGATATTTACCAGAGCCAAACAACCCACTTTTTGCATATCCTTAAAAATCACAGATACTTTTTGGAATTATCTCTCTCAACATTTGTGCATTTCCATTTTGGATGTTCAAATTTTTTCACAAATCAAAACTCACTCTGCCATTTTTCTTGTAAACAAAAAAGATAAGAGGCATAACATAATGAAAATTTTATGCAAAAAAATTTGAAAATTATAATAAATGTAAAAGAACGCACTAAAAATGAACTCCAAGGTTTTGTTATCCACATTGGAAAATTCGACTGGTCCAACCCCTAATAAAAAGCTAGGTGGAATTTTATAGGAAAGGACTTCTAACTGATCCAAACATGCTTTAAATGTGGTGGACATGCATGCCTAAAACATGTTGCGGATATAAATGACCTAATGATCCAAAAACTTCGAGGTGTAGAAAAAATCAAATTCTCAAGTGGTTGGATATTTACCAGAGCCAAACAACCCACTTTTTGCTTATCCTTAAAAATCACAGATACTTTTTGGAATTATCTCTCTCAGCATTTGTGCATTATCATTTTGGATGTTCAAATTTTTTTTCAGATCCAAAACTCACTCCCATTTTTCTCGTAAACAAAAAAGATATGAGGCATAACAAAATGAAAATTTTAGAGTTGATCTACGCTAAAAAATTTGAAAACTATAATAAATGTAAGTGCACACACTAAAAATGAACTCCATGGTTTTGTTATCCATATTTGGGAAATTCCACTAGTACAACCGCTAATAATAAGCTTGGTGGAATTTTGTAGGAAAGGGACTTCTAACTGATCCGAACATGCTTTAAATGTGGTGGACATGCATGCCAAAAACATGTTGAGGTTGTAAGGGACCTAATGATCCAAAAATTTCAAGGAGTAGAAAAAATTAAATTCTCAAGTGGTTGGATATTTACTAGAGCAAAACAACCCAGTTTTTGCCAATCCTTGAAAATCACAGATACTTTTAGGAATTATCTCTCTCAACATTTGTGCATTTCCATTTTGGATGTTCAAATTTTTTTTCAGATCCAAAACTCACTCTTCCATTTTTCTCGTAAACAAAAAAAGATATGAGGCATAACAAAATTAAAATTTTAGAGTTCATGTATGCAAAAAAAATTGAAAAATATAATAAATGTAAGTGTACACACTAAAAATGAACTCCAAGGTTTTGTTATCCCTGTTTGGGAAATTGCACTAGTACAACCCTAATAATAAGCTTGTTGGAATTTTATAGGAAAGGGACTTCTAACTGATCCTAACATGCTTTAAATGTGGTGGAGATGCATGTCAGATACATGTTGAGGATGCAAGGGACCTAATGATCCAAAAATTTCAAGGAGTAGAAAAAATCAAATTTTCAAGTGGTTGGATATTTACCAGAGAAAAACAAACCACTTTTTGCCTATCCTTGAAAATCACATATACTTTTCTGAATTATCTCTTTCAGCATTTGTGCATTTCCATTTTGGATGTTAAAATTTTTGTTCAGATCCTAAACTCTGTCTCCCATTTTTCTCGTAAACAAAAAAAGATATGAGGCATAACAAAATTAAAATTTTAGAATTCTTGTATGCAAAAAAATTTGAAAACTATAATAAATGTAAGTGAACGCACTAAAAATGAACTCCAAGGTTTTGTTATCTAAGTTTGGGAAATTCCACTAGTACAACCCCTAATTATAAGTTTGGTGGAATTTTATAGGAAAGGGACTTCTAACTGATCCTAACATGCTTTAAATGTGGTGGACATGCATGCCAGAAACATGTTGAGGATGCAAGTGACCTAATGATCCAAAAATTTCAAGGAATAAAAAAAAATCAAATTCTAAAGTGGTTGGATATTTTACCAGAGCCAAACAACCCACTTTTTGCCTATCCTTAAAAATCACAGATACTTTTTGGAATTATCTCTCTCAGCATTTGTGCATTTCCATTTTGGATGTTCAAATTTTTTTTCAGATCCAAAACTCAGTCTCCGATTTTTCTCGTAAAAAAAAAAAAAAATGAGGCATAACCAAATGAAAATTTTATGCAAAAAAATTCGAAAATTATAATAAATGTAAGAGAAGGCACTAAAAATGAACTCCAAGGTTTTGTTATCCATGTTTGGGAAATTCGACTGGTTCAACCCCTAATTAAAAGCTTGGTGGAATTTTATAGGAAATTACTTCTGACTGATCCAAACATGCTTTAAATGTGGTGGACATGCAAGCGAGAAACATGTTGCGGATGTAATTGACCTAATGATCCAAAAATTTCAAGGCGTAGAAAAAATCAAATTCTCAAGTGGTTGGATATTTAGCAGAGCCAAACACCCACTTTTTGCCTATCCTTTAAAATCACAGATACTTTTTGGAATTATCTCTCTCAGCATTTGTGCATTTCCATTTTTGGATGTTCAAATTTTTTTTCAAATCCAAAACTCACTCCTATTTTTGTCGTAAACAAAAAAGATAAGAGGCATAATAAAATGAAAATTTTATGCAAAAAAATTTGAAAATTATAATAAATGTAAGAGAAAACACTAAAAATGAACTCCAAGGTTTTGTTATCCCCGTTTGGGAAATTCGACTAGTGCAACCCTTAATAAAAAGCTTGGTGGAAGTTTATAGGAAAGGACTTCTAACCCTTAATAAAAAGCTTGGTGGAAGTTTATAGGAAAGGACTTCTAACTGATCCAAACATACTCTAAATGTGGTGGACATGCATGCGAGAAACATGTAGCGGATGCAAATGTCCTAATGATCCAAAAATTTCGAGTAGAAAAAATCAAATTCTCAAGTGGTTGGATATTCACCAGAGCCAAACAACCCACTTTTTGCCTATCCTTAAAAATCACAGATACTTTTTGGAATTATCTCTCTCAGCATTTGTGCATTTCCATTTTGGATGTTCAAATTCTTTTTCAGATCCAAAACCCGCTCTCACATTTTTCTCGTAAACAAAAAAGATATGAAGCATAACAAAATTAAAATTTTAGAGTTCATGTATGCCAAAAAATTTGAACACTATAATAAATGTAAGTGAATGCACTAAAAATGAACTCAGAGGTTTTGTTATCCATGTTTGGGAAATTCCACTAATACAACCTCTAATAATAAGCTTGGTGGAATTTTTTAGGAAAGGGACTTCTAACTGATCCGAACATGGTTTAAATGTGGTGGACATGTATGCCAGAAACAGGTTGAGGATGCAAATGACATAATGATCAAAAAATTTCAAGTGGTAGAAAAAATCAAATTCTCAAGTGGTTGGATATTTAGCACATCCAAACACCCACTTTTTGCCTATCCTTAAAAATCACAGATACTTTTTTGGAATTATCTCTCTCAGCATTTGTGCATTTCCAATTTGGATGTTCAATTTTTTTCAAATCCAAAACTCACTCCCATTTTTCTCATAAAATTAAAAGACATGAGGCATAACAAAATGAAAATTTTATGCAAAAAATTTTGAAAATTATAATAAAAGTAAGAGAAAGCACTAAAAATGAACTCCAAGGTTTTGTTATCCACGTTTGGGAAATTCGACTGGTGCAACCCCTAATAAAAAGCTTGGTGGAATTTTATAGGAAAGGACTTCTAACTGATCGAAACATGCTCTACATGTGGTGGACATGCATGCGATAAACTTGTAGCGGATGCAAATGACCTAATGATTCAAAAATTTCGAGGAGTAGAAAAAATCAAATTCTCAACTAGTTGGAGATTCACCAGAGCCAAACAACCCACTTTTTGTCTATCCTTAAAAATCACAGATACATTTTGGAATTATCTCTCGTAGCATTTGTGCATTTCCATTTTGGATGTTCAAATTTTTTTTCAGATCCAAAACTCACTCTCCCATTTTTCTCATCAACAAAAAAGACATGAGCCATAACAAAATGAAAATTTTATGCTAAAAAATTTGAAAATTATAATAAATGTAAGAGAAGGCACTAAAAATGAATTCCAAGGTTTTGTTATCCACGTTTGGGAAATTCGACTGGTGCAACCCCTAATAAAAAGCTTGGAGCAATTTTATAGGAAAGGGCTTCTAAGTGATCCAAACATGCTTCAAATGTGGTGGACATGCATGCCAGAAACATGTTGAGGGTGCAAATGACCGAATGATCCAAAACTTTCGAGAAGAAAAAATCAAATTCTCAAGTGGTTGGATATTTACCACAGCCAAACAACCTACTTTTTGCCTATCCTTAAAAATCACAGATACTTTTTGGAATTATCTCTCTCAGGATTTGTGCATTTCAATTTTGGATGTTCAAAGTTTTTTTTAGATCCAAAACTCACTCTCCCATTTTTCTCGTAAACAAAAAAGACATGAGGCATAACCAAAAGAAAATTTTAAGCAAAAAAATTTGAAAATTATAATAAATGTAAGAGTAGGCACTACAAATAAACTCCAAGGTTTTGTTATCCACGTTTGGGAAATTCGACTGGTACAACCCCTAATAAAAAGCTTGGTGGAATTTTATAGGAAAGGACTTCTAACTGATCCAAACATGCTTTAAATGTGGTGGACATGCATGCCAGAAACATATTGCGG
Organism: Aristolochia californica; assembly: GCF_029961685.1. Lineage (NCBI taxonomy): Eukaryota > Viridiplantae > Streptophyta > Magnoliopsida > Piperales > Aristolochiaceae > Aristolochia > Aristolochia californica. The sequence goes on along the minus strand of NW_027182279.1, from coordinate 33,275,266 downwards.
ATGCAATTGACCTAATGATCCAAAAATTTCATGGAGTAGAAAAAATCAAATTCTCAAGTGATTGGAAATTTACCAGAGCCAAACAACCCACTTTTTGCCTATCCTTTAAAATCACAGATACTTTTTGGAATTATCTCTCTCAACATTTGTGCATTTCCATTTTGGATGTTCAAATTTTTTTTCAGATCCAAAACTCATTCTCCCATTTTTCTCGTAAACAAAAAAGATATGAGGCATAACAAAATGAAAAGTTTAAGTAAAGAAATTTGTAAATTATAATAAATGTAAGAGAACGCACTAAAAATGAACTCAGAGGTTTTGTTATCCATGTTTGGGAAATTTGACGGGTACAACCCCTAAAAATAAGCTTGGTGGAATTTTATAGGAAAGGACTTCTAACTGATCCAAGCATGCTTTAAATGTGGTTGACATGCATGCGAGAAACTTGTTGCGGATGCAAATGACCTAATGATCCAAAAATTTCAAGGAGTAGAAAAAATCAAATTCTCAAGTGGTTGAATATTTACCAGAGCCAAACAACCCACTTTTTTCTTATCCTTAAAAATCACAGATACTTTTTGGAATTATCTCTCTCAGCATTTGTGCATTTCCAATTTGGATGTTCAAATTTTTTTCAGATCCATACTCACTCTCACATTTTTCCCGTAAACAAAAAAGATATGAGGAATGAAAAAAAGAAATTTTCATGCAAAATTTTTTTAAAAATATAATAAATTTAAGAGAAGGCATTAAAAATGAACTCCAAGGTTTTTTTATCCACGTTTGGGAAATTCGACTGGTGCAACCCCTAATAAAAAGCTTGGCGGAATTTTATAGGAATGGACTTCTAAGTGATCCAAACATGCTTTAAACGTGGTGGACATGCATGCCAGAAACATGTTGAGGATGCAAGGGACCTAATGATCCAAAAATTTCAAGGAAAAAAATTAAATTCTCAGGTGGTTGGATATTTACTGGAGCAAAACAACCCACTTTTTGCATATGCTTGAAAATCACAGATACTTTTAGGAATTATCTCTCTCAGCATTTGTGCATTTCCATTTTGGATGTTCAAATTTTTTTTCAGATCCAAAACTCACTCTTCCATTTTCCTCGTAAACAAAAAAAGATATGAGGCATAACAAAATTAAAATTTTAGAGTTCATATATGCAAAAAAATTTGAAAAGTTTAATAAATGTAAGTGAACGGACTAAAAATGAACTCCAAGGTTTTATTATCCATGTTTGGGAAATTCCCCTAGTACAACCCCTAATTATAAGTTTGGTGGAATTTTATAGGAAATGGACTTCTAACTGATCCTAACATGCTGTAAATGTGGTGGACATGCATGCCAGAAACATGTTGAGGATGCAAGTGACCTAATGATCCAAAAATTTCAAGGAATAGAAAAAATCAAATTCTAAAGTGGTTGGATATTTACCAGAGCCAAACAACCCACTTTTTGACTATCCTTAAAAATCACAGATACTTTTTGGAATTATCTCTCTCAGCATTTGTGCATTTCCATTTTGGATGTTCAAATTTTTTTTCAGATCCAAAACTCACTCTCCCATTTTTCTTGTAAACAAAAAAGATATGAGGCATAACCAAATGAAAATTTTATACAAAAAATTTGTAAAATATAATAAATGTAACAGAACGCACTAAAAATGAACTCAGAGGTTTTGTTATCCATGTTTGGGAAATTCGACTGGTACAACCCCTAAAAATAAGCTTGGTGGAATTTTATAGGAAAACACTTCTAGCTGATCCAAGCATGCTTTAAATGTGGTGGACATGAATGCCAGAAACATGTTGCGCATGCAAATGACCTAATGATCCAAAAATTTCGAGTAGAAAAAATCAAATTCTCAAGTGGTTGGATATATACCAGAGCCAAACAACCCACTTTTTGCCTATGCTTAAAAATCACAGATACTTTTTGGAATTATCTCTCTCAGCATTTGTGCATTTCCATTTTGAATGTTCAAATTTTTTCTCATATCAAAACTCACTCTCCCATTTTTCTCGTAAACAAAAAAGATATGAGGCATAACAAAATGAAAATTTTATGCAAAAAAAATGAAAATTATAATAAATGTAGGAGAACGCACTAAAAATGAACTCCAAGGTTTTGTTATCCATGTTTGGGAAATTCGACTGGTGCAACCCCTAATAAAAAGCTTGGTGGAATTTTATAGGAAAGGACTTCTAACTGATCCAAACTTGGATTAAATGTGGTGGACATGCATGCCTAAAGCAAGTTGCGGATGCAAATGACCTAATGATCCAAAAATTTCGATGAGTAGAAAAAATCAAATTCTCAAGTGGTTGGATATTTACCAGAGCCAAACAACCCACTTTTTGCCTATCCTTAAAAATCACAGATACTTTTTGGAATTATCTCTCTCAGCATTTGTTCATTTACATTTGGGATGTTCAATTTTTTTTTAAGATCCAAAACTCACTTCCATTTTTCTCGTAAACAAAAAAGATATGAGGCATAACAAAATGAAAATTTTAGAGTTGATCTATGCTAAAAAAATTGAAAACTATAATAAATGTAAGTGCACGCACGAAAAATGAACTCCAAGGTTTTGTTATCCATTTTTGGGAAATTCCACTAGTACAACCGCTAATAATAAGCTTCGTGGAATTTTGTAGGAAAGGGACTTCTAACTGATCCTAACATGTTTTAAATGTGGAGGACATCCATGCCAGAAACATGTTGAGAATGCAAGGGACCTAATGATCCAAAAATTTGAAGGAATAGAAAAAATTAAATTCTCAAGTGGTTGGATATTTACTAGAGCAAAACAACCCACTTTTTGCCAATCCTTGAAAATCACAGATACTTTTAGGAATTATCTCTCTCAGCATTTGTGCATTTCCATTTTGAATGTTCAAATTTTTTTTCAGATCCAAAAGTCACTCTTCCATTTTTCTCGTAAACAAAAAAAGATATGAGGCATAAAAAAATTAAAATTTTAGAGTTCATGTATGCAAAAAAAATTGGAAAATATAATAAATGTAAGTGAACACACTAAAAATGAACTCCAAGGTTTTGTTATCCATGTTTGGGAAATTCCACTAGTATAACCCCTAATAATAAGCTTGTTGGAATTTTATAGGAAAGGGACTTCTAACTGATCCTAACATGCTTTAAATGTGGTGGAGATGCATGCCAGATACATGTTGAGGATGCAAGGCACCTAATGATCCAAAAATTTTGAGTAGAAAAAATAAAATTTTCACGTGGTTGGATATTTACGAGAGCAAAACAAACCACTTTTTGCCTATCCTTGAAAATCACATATACTTTTCTGAATTATCTCTCTCAGCATTTGTGCATTTCCATTTTGGATGTTCAAATTTTTTTTCAGATCCAAAACTCACTCTCCCATTTTTATCGTCAACAAAAAAGATATGAGGCATAACAAAATTAAAATTTTAGAATTCTTGTATGCAAAAAAATTTGAAAAGTTTAATAAATGTAAGCGAAGGCACTAAAAATGAACTCAAAGGTTTTGTTATCCATGTTTACAAAATTCCATTAGTACAACCCCTAATTATAAGTTTGGTGGAATTTTTTAGGAAAGGGACTTCTAACTGATCCTAACATGCTGTAAATGTGGTGGACATGCATGCCAGAAACATGTTGAGGATGCAAGTGACCTAATGATCCAAAAATTTCAAGGAATAGAAAAAATCAAATTCTAAAGTGGTTGGATATTTACCAGAGCCAAAGAACCCACTTTTTGACTATCCTTAAAAATCACAGATACTTTTTGGAATTATCTCTCTCAGCATTTGTGCATTTCCATTTTGGATGTTCAAATTTTTTTTCAGATCCAAAACTCAGTCTCCCATTTTTCTCGTAAACAAAAAAGATATGAGGCATAACCAAATGAAAATTTTATGCAAAAAAATTTGAAAAATATAATAAATGTAAGAGAAGGCACAAAAATGAACTCCAAGGTTTTGTTATCCATGTTTGGGAAATTAGACTGGTTCAACCCCTAGTAAAAAGCTCGGTGGAATTTTTTAGGAAAGGACTTCTAACTGATCCAAACATGATTTAAATGTGGTGGACATGCATGCCAGAAACATGTTGCGGATGCAATTGACCTAATGATCCAAAAATTTAAAGGAGTAGAAAAAATCAAATTCTCAAGTGGTTGGATATTTACCAAAGCTAAACAACCCACTTTTTGCCTATCCTTAAAAATCACAGATACTTTTTGGAATTATCTCTCTCAGCATTTGTGCATTTCCATTTTGGATGTTCAAATTTTTTTTCAGATCCAAAACTCACTCTCCCATTTTTATCGTCAACAAAAAAGATATGAGGCATAACAAAATGAAAATTTTATGCAAAAAAATTTGAAAATTATAATAAAAGTAAGAGAACGCACTAAAATAGAACTCCAAGGTTTTGTTATCCTCGTTTGGGAAATTCGACTGGTGCAACCCCTAATAAAAAGCGTGGTGGAATTTTATCGAAAAGGACTTCTAACTGATCCAAACATGCTTTCAAAGTGGTGGATATGCATGCCTAAAACATGTTGCGGATGTAAAAGACATAATGATCCAAAAATTTCGAGGAGTAGAAAAAATCAAATTCTCAAGTGGTTGGATATTTACTAGAGCCAAACAACCCACTTTTTGCCTATCTTTAAAAATCACTGATACTTTTTGGAATTATCTCTGTCAGCATTTGTGCATTTCCATTTTGGATGTTCAAATTGTTTTTCAGATCCTAAACTCACTCCCATTGTTGTCATAAACAAAAAAGATATGAGGCATAACAAAATGAAAATTTTAAAGTTCATCTACGCTAAAAAATTAGAAAACTATAATAAATGTAAGTTCATGCACTAAAAATGAACTCCAAGTTTTTGTTATCCATTTTTGGGAAATTCCACTAGTACAACCGCTAATAATAAGCTTGGTGGAATTTTGTAGGAAAGGGACTTCTAACTGATCCTAACATGCTTTAAATGTGGTGGAGATGCATGCCAGAAACATGTTGAGGATGCAAGGGACCTAATGATCCAAAAATTTTGAGTAGAAAAAATTAAATTATCAAGTGGTTGGATATTTACTGCAGCAAAACAACCCACTTTTTGCCAATCTTTGAAAATCACAGATACTTTTAGGAATTATCTCTCTCAGCATTTGTGCATTTCCATTTTGGACGTTCAAATTTTTTTTCAGATCCAAAACTCACTCTTCCATTTTTCTCGTAAACAAAAAAAGATATAAGACATAACAAAATAAAAATTTTAGAGTTCATGTATCCAAAAAAATTTGAAAAATATAATAAATGTAAGTGAACACACTAAAAATGAACTCCAAGGTTTTGTTATCCATGTTTGGGAAATTCCACAAGTACAACCCCTAATAATAAGCTTGTAGGAATTTTATAGGAATGGGATTTCTAACAGATCCTAACATGCTTTAAATGTGGTGGAGATGCATGCCAGATACATGTTGAGGATGCAAGGGACCTAATGATCCAAAATTTTCAAGGAGTACAAAAAATAAAATTCTCAAGTAGTTGGAAATTTACCACAGCAAAACAAACCACATTTTGCCTATCCTTGAAAATCACATATACTTTTCTGAATTATCTCTCTCAGCATTTGTGCATTTCCATTTTGGATGTTCAAATTTTTTCTTAGATCCAAAACTCACTCTCCCATTTTTCTCGTAAACAAAAAAGATATGAGGCATAACAAAATGAAAATTTAATGCAAAAAAAATTGAAAATTATAATAAAAGTAAGAGAACGCACTAAAAATGAACTCCAAGGTTTTGTTATCCACGTTTGGGAAATTCGACTGGTGCAATCCCTAATAAAAAGATTGGTGGAATTTTATAGGAAAGGACTTCTAACTGATCCAAACATGATTTAAATGTTGTGGACATGCATGCCTGAAACATGTTGCGGTTGCAAATGACCTAATGATCCTAAAATTTCGAGGAGTAGAAAAAATCAAATTCTCAAGTGGTTGGAAATTTACCAGAGCCAAACAACCCACTTTTTGCCTATCCTTAAAAATCACAGATAGTTTTTGGAATTATCTCTGTCAACATTTGTGCATTTCCATTTTGGATGTTCAAATATTTTTTCAGATCCAAAACTTGCTCTCCCATTTTTCTCGTAAACAAAAAAGATATGAGGCATAACAAAATGAAAATTTTAAGCAAAGAATTCTGAAAATTATAATAAATGTAAGAGAACGCACTAAAAACGAACTCAGAGGTTTTGTTATCCATGTTTGGGAAATTCGACTAGTACAACCCCTAAAAATAAGCTTGGTGGAATTTTATAGGAAACGACTTCTAACTGATCCAAACATGCTTTAAATGTGGTGGACATGCATGCCAGAAAATGTTGCGGATGCAAATGACCTAATGATCCAAAAATTTCAAGGAGTAGAAAAAATCAAATTCTCAAGTGGTTGGAGATTTACTAGAGCCAAACAACCCACTTTTTGCCTATCCTTAAAAATCACAGATACTTTTTGGAATTATCTCTCTCAGCATTTGTGCATGTCCAATTTGGATGTTCAAATTTTTTCTCAGATCCAAAACTCACTCTCCTATTTTTCTCGTAAACAAAAAAGATATGAGGCATAACAAAATGAAAATTTTATGCAAAAAAATTTGAAAATTGTAATAAAAGTAAGAGAACGCACTAATAATGAACTCCAAGGTTTTGTTATCCATGTTTGGAAAATTCGACTGATGCAACCCCTAATAAAAAGCTTGGTGGACTTCTAACTGATCCAAACATGCTTTAAATGTGGTGGACATGCATGCCTAAAACATGTTGCGGATGCAAATGACCTAATGATCCAAAAATTTTGAGGAGAAGAAAAAATCAAATTCTCAAGTGGTTGGATATTTACCAGAGCCAAACAACCCACTTTTTGCCTATCCTTAAAAATCACAGATACTTTTTGGAATTATCTCTGTCAGGAATTGTGCATTTCCATTTTGGATGTTCAAATTTCTTTTCAGATCCAAAACTCCCTCCCATTTTTCTCGTAATCAAAAAAGATATGAGGCATAACAAAATGAAAATTTTAGAGTTGATCTACGGTAAAAAATTTGAAAACTAAAATAAATGTAAGTGCACGCACTAAAAATGAACTCTAAGGTTTTGTTATCCATATTTGGAAAATTCCACTAGTACAACCGCTAATAATAAGCTTGGTGGAATTTTGTAGGAAAGGGACTTCTAACTGATCCTAACATGCTTTAAATGTGGTGGAGATACATGCCAGAAACATGTTCAGGATGCAAGGGACCTAATGATCCAAAAATTTCAAGGAGTAGAAAAAATTAAATTCGCAAGTGGATAGATATTTACTGGAGCAAAACAACCCACTTTTTGCCAATCCTTGAAAATCATAGATACTTCTAGGAATTATCTCCCTCAGCATTTGTGCATTTCCATTTTGGATGTTCAAATTTTTTTTCAGATCCAAAACTCACTCTTCCATTTTTTTCGTTAACAAAAAAAGATATGAGGCATAAGAAAATTAAAATTTTAGAGTTCAGGTATGCAAAAAAATTTTAAAAATATAATAAATGTTAGTGAACACACTAAAAATGAACTCCAAGGTTTTGTTATCCTTGTTTGGGAAATTCCACTAGTACAACCCCTAATAATAAGCTTGTTGGAATTTTATAGGAAAGGGACTTCTAACTGATCCTAACATGCTTTAAATGTGGTAGAGATGCATGCCAGATACATGTTGAGGATGCAAGGGACCTAATGATCCAAAAATTTCAAGGAGTAGAAAAAATCAAATTTTCAAGTGGTTGGATATTTACAAGAGCAAAATAAACCACTTTTTGCCTATCCTTAAAAATCACATATACTTTTCTGAATTATCTCTCTCAGCATTTGTACATTTCCATTTCGGATGTTAGAATTTTTTTTCAGATCCAAAACTCTCTCTCCCATTTTTCTCGTAAACAAAAAAAGATATGAGGCATAACAAAATTAAAATTTTAGAATTCTTGTATGCAAAAATATTTGAAAAGTTTAATAAATGTAACTGAACGCACTAAAAATGAACTCCAATGTTTTGTTATCCATGTTTGGGAAATTCCACTAGTACAACCCCTAATTATAAGTTTGGTGGAATTTTATAGGAAAGGGACTTCTAACTGATCCTAACATGCTGTAAATGTGGTGGACAAGCATGCCAGAAACATGTTGAGAATACAAGTGACCTAATGAACCAAAAATTTCAAGGAATAGAAAAAATCAAATTCTAAAGTGGTTGGATATTTACCAGAGCCAAACAACCCACATTTTGACTATCCTTAAAAATCACAGATACTTTTTGGAATTATCTCTCTCAGCATTTGTGCATTTCCATTTTGAATGTTTAAATTTTTTTTAAGATCCAAAACTCACTCTCCCATTTTTCTCGTAAACAAAAAAGATATGAGGCATAACCAAATGAAAATTTTATGTAAAAAAATTTGAAAATTATAATAAATGTAAGAGAAGGCACAAAAAATGAACTCGAAGGTTTTGTTATCCATGTTTGGGAAATTCGACTGGTTCAACCCCTAGTAAAAAGCTCGGTGGAATTTTATTGGAAAGGACTTCTAACTGATCCAAGCATGCTTTAAATGTGGTGGACATGCATGCCAGAAACATGTTACAGATGCAATTGACCTAATGATCCCAAAATTTAAAGGAATAGAAAAAATCAAATTCTCAAGTGGTTGGATATTTACCAAAGCCAAACAACCCACTTTTTGCCTATCCTTAAAAATCACAGATACTTTTTGGAATTATCTCTCTCAGCATTTGTGCATTTCCATTTTGGATGTTGAAATTTTTTCTCAGATCCAAAACACTCTCTCCCATTTTTCTCGTAAACAAAAAAGATATGAGGCATAACAAAATGAAAATTTTATGCAAAGAAATTTGAAAATTATAATAAATGTAAGAGAACGCACTAAAAATGAACTCCAAGGTTTTGTTATCCTCGTTTGGGAAATTCGACTGGTGCAACCCCTAATAAAAAGCTTAGTGGAATTTTATAGGAAATGACTTCTAACTGATCCAAACATGCTTTAAATGTGGTGGACATGCATGCCTAAAACATGTTGCGGATGCAAATAACCTAATGATCCAAAAATTTCGAGTAGAAAAAATCAAATTCTCAAGTGGTTGGATATTTACCAGAGCCGAACAACCCACTTTTTGCCTATCCTTAAAAATCACTGATACTTTTTGGAATTATCTCTGTCAGCATTTGTGCAATTCCATTTTGGATGTTCAAATTTTTTTTTAGATCCTAAACTCACTCCCATTTTTCTCGTAAACAAAAAAGATATGAGGCATAACAAATTGAAAATTTTAGAGTTGATCTACGCTAAAAAATTTGAAAACTACAATAAATGTAAGTGCACGCACTAAAAATGAACTCCAAGGTTTTGTTATCCATATTTGGGAAATTCCACTAGTACAACCGCTAATAATAAGCTTGGTGGAATTTTGTAGGAAAGGGACTTCTAACTGATCCTAACATGCTTTAAATGTGGTGGACATGCATGCCTGAAACATGTTGCAGATTTAAATGACCTAATGATCCAAAAATTTCGAGGAGTAGAAAAAATCAAATTCTCAAGTGGTTGGATATTTACTGGAGCCAAACAACCCACTTTTTTCCTATCCTTAAAAATCACAGATACTTTTTTGAATTATCTCTCTCAGCATTTGTGCATTTCCATTTTGGATGTTCAAATTTTTTTTCAGATCCAAAACTCACTCTCCTATTTTCTTGTAAACAAAAAAGATATGAGGCATCACAAAATGAAAATTTTAAGCAAAGAAATTTGAAAATTATAATAAATGTAAGAGAATGCACTAAAAATGAACTCAGAGTTTTGTTATCCATGTTTGGGAAATTCAACTGGTACAACCCCTAAAAATAAGCTTGGTGGAATTTTATAGGAAAGGACTTCTAACTGATCCAAACATGCTTTAAATGTGGTGGACATGCATGCCAGAAACATGTTACGGATGCAAATGACCTAATTATTCAAAAATTTCAAGAGGTAGACAAAATCAAATTCTCAAGTGGTTGGATAATTACCAGAGCCTAACAACCCACTTTTTGCCTATCCTTAAAAATCACATATACTTTTTGGAGTTATCTTTCTCAGCATTTGTGCATTTCCAATTTGGATGTTCAAATTTTTTCTCAGATGCAAAACTCACTCTCCCATTTTTCTCGTAAACAAAAAGAAATGAGGCATAAGAAAATGAAATTTTAAGCAAAAAAATTTGAAAATTATAATAAATGTTATAGAACGCACTAAAAATGAACTCCAAGGTTTTGTTATCCACGGTTTGGAAATTCAACTGGTGCAACCCCTAATAAAAAGCTTGGTGGAATTTTATGGGAAAGGACTTCTAACTGATCCAAACATGCCTTAAATGTGGTGGACATGCATGCCAGAAACATGTTGAGGACGCAAATGACCTAATGATCCAAAAATTTCGATGAGTAGAAGAAATCAAATTCTCAAGTGGTTGGATATTTACCAGAGCCAAACAACCCAGTTTTTGCCTATCCTTAAAAATCACAGATACTTTTTGGGATTATCTCTCTCAGCATTTGTGCATTTCCATTTTGGATGTTCAAATTTTTTTTCAGATCCAAAACACACACTTCCATTTTTCTCGTAAACAAAAAAGATATGAGGCATAACAAAATGAAATATTTATGCAAAAAAATTTGAAAATTATAATAAATGTAGGAGAAGGCACGAAAAATGAACTCCAAGGTTTTGTTATCCTTGTTTGGGAAATTCGACTAGTACAACCCCTAATAATAAGTTTGGTGGAATTTTATAGGTAAGGACTTCTAACTGATCTAAACATTCTTTAAATGTGGTGGACATGCATGCCAGAAAGATGTTGCGGAGGCAAATGACCTAATGATCCAAAAATTTGAAGGAGTAGAAAAAATCAAATTCTCAAGTGGTTGGATAATTACCAGAGCCAAACAACCCACTTTTTGCCTATCCTTAAAAATCACAGATACTTTTTGGAATTATCTCTCTCAGCATTTGTGCATTTCCTTTTTGGATGTTCAAATTCTTTTTCAGATCCAAAACTCGCTCTCCCCTTTTTCTCGAAAACAAAAAAGATATGAGGCATAACAAAATAAAAATTTTAGAGTTCATGTATTCCAAAAAATTTGAACACTATAATAAATGTAAGTGAATACACTAAAAATAAACTCAGAGGTTTTGTGATCCATGTTTGGGAAATTCCACTAATACAACCCCTAATAATAAATTTGGTGGAATTTTTTAGGAAAGGGACTTCTAACTGATCCGAACATGCTTTAAATGTGGTGGACATGCATGCCAGAAACATGTTGAGGATGCAAGTGACCTAATGATCAAAAAATTTCAAGGAGTAGAAAAAATCAAATTCTCAAGTGGTTGGATATTTAGAAGAGCCAAACACCCACTTTTTGCCTATCCTTAAAAATCACAGATACTTTTTGGAATTATCTCTCTCAGCATTTGTGCATTTCTATTTTGGATGTTCAAATTTTTTTTCAGATCCAAAACTCACTCTCCCATTTTTCTCGTAAACAAAGAAGATATGAGGCATAACAAAATGAAAATTTTATGCAAAAAATTTGAAAATTATAATGAATGTAAGAGAACGTACTAAAAATGAACTCCAAGGTTTTGTTATCCATGTTTGGGAAATTCAACTAGTACAAACCCAAATAATATGCTTGGTGGAATTTTATATGAAAGGACTTCTAATTGATCCTAACATGCTTTAAAAGTGGTGGACATGCATGCGTGAAACATGTAGCGGATACAAATGACCTAATGATCCAAAAATTTAGAGGTGTAGAAAAAATCAAATTCTCAAGTGGTTGGATATTCACCAGAGCAGAAGAACCCACTTTTTGCCTATCCTTAAAAATCACAGATACTTTTTGGAATTATCTCTCTCAGCATTTGTGCATTTCCATTTTGGATGTTCAAATTTTTTTCAGATCCAAAACACACTCTTCCATTTTTCTCGTAAACAAAAAAGATATGAGGCATAACAAAATGAAATTTTTATGCAAAAAAATTTGAAAATTATAATAAATGTAAGAGAAGGCACTAAAAATGAACACCAAGGTTTTTTTATCCTTGTTTGGGAAATTCGACAAGTACAACCCCTAATAATAAGTTTAGTGGAATTTTATAGGTAAGGACTTCTAACTGATCTAAACATGCTTTAAATGTGGTGGACATGTATGCCAGAAACATGTTGCGGAGGCAAATGACCTAATGATCCAAAAATTTCAAGGAGTAGAAAAAATCAAATTCTCAGGTGGTTGGATATTTAGAAGAGCCAAACACCCACTTTTTGCCTATCCTTAAAAATCACAGATACTTTTTGGAATTATCTCTCTCAGCATTTGTGCATTTCTATTTTGGATGTTCAAATTTTTTTTTCAGATCCAAAACTCACTCTCCCATTTTTCTTGTAAACAAAGAAGATATGAGGCATAACAAAATGAAAATTATAATAAATGTAAGAGAACGCACTTAAAATGAACTCCAAGGTTTTGTTATCCATGTTTGGGAAATTCGACTAGTACAACCCCTAATAATAAGTTTGGTAGAATTTTATAGGAAAGGACTTCTAACTGATCTAAACATGCTTTAAATGTGGTGGACATGCATGCCAGAAACATGTTGTGGATGCAAATGACCTAATGATCCAAAAATTTCTAGTAGTAGAAAAAATCATATTCTCAGGTGGTTGGATATTTACCAGAGCCAAACAACCCACTTTTTGCCTATCCTTAAAAATCATACATACTTTTTGGAATTATCTCTCTCAGCATATGTGTATTTCCATTTTGGACGTTCAAAATTTTTTTCATATCCAAAACTCACTCTTGTATTTTTCTCGTAAGCAAAAAAGATATCAGGCATAACAAAAATGAAAATTTTATGAAAAAAAATTTGAAAATTATAATAAATGTAAGACAACGCACAAAAAAATAACTCCAAGGTTTTGTTATCCATGTTTGGGAAATTCGACTGGTAAAACAACTAATAATAACCTTGGTGGAATTTTATAGTAAAGGACTTCTAACTGATCTAAACATGCTTTAAATGTCATGCAGATGCATGCCAGACACATGTTGAGGATGCAAGGGACCTAATGATCCAAAAATTTAAGGGAGTAGAAAAAATCAAATTTTCAAGTGGTTGGATATTTACCAGAGCAAAACAAACCACTTTTTGCCTATCCTTGAAAATCACAAATACATTTTGGAATTATCTCTCTCAGTATTTGTGCATTTCCATTTTGGATGTCCAATTTTTTTTCAGATCCAAAACTCACTCTCCCATTTTTCTCGTAAACAAAAAAAGATATGAGGCATAAAAAAATGATAATTCAAGTCAAAAAAATTAGAAAACTATAATAAAAGTAAGTGAACGTTCTAAAAATGAACTCCAAGGTTTTGTTATCCATGTTTGGGAAATTCCACTAGTACAACTCCAAATAATAAAATTGGCGGAATTTTATAGGAAAGGGACTTCTAACTGATCCTAACATGCTTTAAATGTGGTAGACATGCATGCCGGAAACATGTTGTTGATGCAAGCGGCCTAATGATCCAAAATTTTCATGGAGTAGAAAAAATCAAATTCTCAAGTGGTTGGATATTTACCAGAGCCAAACAACCCACTTTTTGACTATCCTTAAAAATCACAGATACTTTTTGGAATTATCTCTCTCAGCATTTGTGCATTTCCATTTTGGATATTAAATTTTTTTTTCAGATTCAAAACTCGCTCTCCGATTTTTCTCGTAAATAAAAAAGATATAAGGGATAACAAATTGAAAATTTTAGAGTTCATGTATGCAAAAAAATTTGAAAACTATAATAAATGTAAGTGAACGCACTAAAAATGAACTCCAAGGTTTTGTTATCCATGTTTGGGAAATTCCACTAGTACAACCCCTAATTATAAGTTTTGACGAATTTTAAAGGAAAAGGACTTCTAACTGATCCTAACATGCTTTAAATATGGTGGACATGCATGCCAAAAACATGTTGAGGATGCAAGTGACCTAGTGATCCAAAATTTTCAAGGAGTAGAAAAAATCAAATTCTCAAGTTGTTGGATATTTGCCAGAGCCAAACAACCCACTTTTTGCCCATCCTTAAAAATCACAGATACTTTTTGGAATTATCTCTCTCAGCATTTGTGCATTTCCATTTTGGATGTTCAAATTTTTTTTCACATCCAAAACTCACTCTCCCATTTTTCTCGTAAACAAAAAAGATATGAGGCATAACAAAATGAAAATTTTAGAGTTCATGTATTCCCAAAAATTTGAAAACTATAACAAATGTAAGTGAACGCACTAAAAATGAACTCAGAGGTTTTGTTGTCCGTGTTTGGGAAATTCCAATAGTACAACCCCTAATAATAAGCTTGGTGAAATTTTATAGGAAAGGGACTTCTATCTGATCCTAACATGCTTTAAATGTGGTGGACATGTATGCCAACATGTTGAGGATGCAAGTGACCTAATGATCCAAAAATTTCAAGGTGTAGAAAAATTTTAATTCTCAAGTGGTTGGATATTTACCAGAGCCAAACAACCCACTTTTTGCCTATCCTTAAAAATCATAGATACTTTTTGGAATTATCTCTCTCAGCATTTGTACATTTCCATGTTGGATGTTCAAAATTTTTTTCAGATCCAAAAATCACTCTCCCATTTTTCTCGTAAACAAGAAAGATATCAGGCATAACAAAATTAATATTTAAGAGTTCATGTAAGCAAAAAAAATTGAAAACTATAATAAAAGTAAGTGAACGCATTAAAAATGAACTCAGAGGTTTTGTTATCCATGTTAAGGAAATTCCACTAGTACAACCCCTAATAATAAGCATGGTGGAATGTTATAGGAAAGGGACTTCTAACTGATCCTAACATGCTTTAAATGTGGTGGACATCCATGCCAGAAACATGTTGAGGATGCAAGTGACCTAATGATAAAAAAATTTCAAGGAGTAGAAAAAATCAAATTCTCAAGTGGTTGGATATTTACCAGAGCCTAACATCCCACTTTTTGCCTATCCTTGAAAATCACAGATACTTTTTGGAATTATCTTTCTCAGCATTTGTGCTTTTCCATTTCGGATGTTCAAATTTTTTTTAAGATCCAAAACTCACTCTCCCATTTTTCTCGTAAACAAAAAAGATATGAGGGAAAAAAAATTAAAATTTAATGCAAAAAAAATTGAAAATTAAAATAAATGTAAGTGAACGCACTAAAAATGAACTCCAAGGTTTTGTTATCCATGATTGGGAAATTCCACTAGTACAACCCCTAATAATAAGCCTGGTGGAATATTATAGGAAAGGACTTCTAACTGATCCAAACATGCTTTTAATGTGGTGGACATGCATGCCAGAAACATGTTGAGGATGCAAGTGACCTAATGATCCAAACATTTCAAGGAGTAGAAAAAATCAAAGTCTCAAGTGGTTTGATATTTACCATAGCCAAACAACCCACTTTTTTCCTATCCTTAAAAATCACAGATACTTATTGGAATTATCTCTCTCAGCATTTGTACATTTCAATTTTCGATGTTTAAATTTTTTTTCAGATCCTAAACTCACTCTCCCATTTTTCTCGTAAACAAAAAATATATGAGGCATTACAAAAAGAAAATTTTAGAGTTCATGTACGCAAAAAAAATTGAACTCCAAGGTTTTGTTATTCATGTTTGGGAAATTCCACTAGTACAACCCCAAATATTAAGCTTGGTGGAATTTTATAGGAAAGGGACTTCTAACTGATCCTAACATGCTTTAAATATGGTGGACATGAATGCCAGAAACATGTTGCGGATGCAAATGACCTAATGATCTAAAAATATAGAGTAGAAAAAATCAAATTCTCAAGTGGTTGGATATTTACCAGTGCCAAACAACCCACTTCTTGCATATCCTTA
The DNA here is from genome assembly GCF_029961685.1 of Aristolochia californica. Taxonomy (NCBI): domain Eukaryota; kingdom Viridiplantae; phylum Streptophyta; class Magnoliopsida; order Piperales; family Aristolochiaceae; genus Aristolochia; species Aristolochia californica. The sequence goes on along the minus strand of NW_027182279.1, from coordinate 33,259,203 downwards.
AAAGTCACAGATACTTTTTGGAATTATCTCTCTCAGCTTTTGTGTATTTCCATTTTGGATGTTCAAATTTTTTTTAAGATCCAAAACATCTCTCTCATTTTTCTCGTAAACAAAAAAGATATGGGGATAACAAAATGAAAATTTCATGCAAAAAAAATTTGAAAATTATAATAAATGTAAGAGAACACACTAAAAATGAACTCCAAGGTTTTGTTATCCTTGTTAGATTTTTATAGGAAAGGACTTCTAATTGATCCAAAATGCTTTAAATGCAGTGACATGCATGCCAAAAACATGTTGCGGATACAAATGACCTAATGATCCAAAAATGTCAAGTAGTAGAAAAAAATCAAATTCTCAAGTCGTAGGATATTTACCAGAGCCAAACAACCCTCTTTTTGCCTATCCTTAAAAATCACAAATACTTTTTTGAATTATCTCTCTCAGCATTTGTGCATTTCCATTTTGGATGTTCAATTTTTTTTTCAGATCCAAAACTCACTCTCCCATTTTTCTCGAAAACAAAAAAAAAGATAGGAGGCATAAAAAAAAGAAAATTTTATGCAAAAAAATTTGAAAATTATAATAAATGTAAGTGAAGGCACTAAAAATGAACTCCAAGGTTTTGTTATCCATATTTGGGAAATTCCACTACTACAACCCCAAATAATAAGCTTGGTGGAATTTTATAGGAAAGGGACTTCTAACTGATCCAAACATGCTTTAAATGTAGTGGACATACATGCCAGAAACATGTTGAGGATGCAAGTGACCTAATGATCCAAAAATTTTGAGGAGAAGAAAAATCAAATTCTTAAGTGGTTGGATATTTACCAGTGCTAAACAACCCACTTTTTGCCTATCCTTAAAAATCAAAGATACTTTTTGGAATTATCTTTCTCAGCATTTGTGCATTTCCATTTTGGATGTTCAAATTTTTTTTCAGATCCGAAACTCTCTTTCCCATTTTTCTCGTAAACAAAAAATATATGAGGCATAACAAAATGAAAATTTTAGAGTTCAGGTGTCCAAAAAATTTGAAAACTATAAAAAATGTAAGTGAATGCACTAAAAATGAACTCCAAGGTTTTGTTATACATGTTAGGGAAATTCAACTAGTACAACCCCTAATAATAAGATTGGTGAAATTTTGTAAGAAATGGACTTCAAACAGATCATAACATGCTTTAAATGTGGTGGACATGCATGCACAAAACATGTTGCGGAATACAAATGACATAATGATCCAAAAATTTCAAGGAGAAGAAAAAATCAAATTCTCAAGTCGTAGGATATTTACCAGAGCCAAACAACCCACTTTTTGTCTATCCTTAAAAATCACAGATACTTTTTGGAATTATCTCTCTCAGCATTTGTGCATTTCCATTTCGAATGTTCAAATATTTTTTCAGATGCAAAACTCACTCTCCCATTTTTCTCGTAAACAAAAAAGAAATGAGGCATAACAAAATGAAAATTTTAAGCAAACAAATTTGAAAATTATAATAAATGTAAGAAAAAGCACTAAAAATGAACTCAGAGGTTTTGTTATCCATGTTTGGGAAATTCGACTGGAACAACCCCTAAAAATAAACTTGGTGGAATTTTATAGAAAAGGATTTCTAACTGATCCAAACATGCTTTAAATGTGGTGGACATGCATGCCAGAAACATGTTGCGGATGCAAATGACCGAATGATCCAAAAATTTCAAGGAGTAGAAAAAATCAAATTCTCAAGTGGTTGGATATTTACCAGAGCCAAACAACCTACTTTTTGCCTATCCTTAAAAATCACAGATACTTTTTGGAATTATCTCTCTCAGCATTTGTGCATTTCCAATTTTGATGTTCAAATTTTTTCTCAGATCCAAAACTCACTCTCCCATTTTTCTCGTAAACAAAAAAGATATGAGGCATACCAAAATGAAAATTTTATGCAAAAAATTTGAAAATTATAATAAATGTTAGAGAACGCCCTAAAAATGAACTCCAAGGTTTTGTTATCCACGTTTGGGAAATTCGAATGGTGCAACCCCTAATAAAAAGCTTGGTGGAATTTTATAGGAAAGGACTTCTAACTGATCCAAACATGCTTTAAATGTGGTGGACATGCATGCCAGAAACATGTTGAGGGTGCAAATGACCTAATGATCCAAAAATTTCGAGGAGTAGAAAAAATCAAATTCTCAAGTGGTTGGATATTTATTAGAGCCAAACAACCCACTTTTTCCCTATCCTTAAAAATCACAGATACTTTTTGGAATTATCTCTCTCAGCATCTGTGCATTTCCATTTTGGAAGTTCAATTTTTTTTTCAGATCCAAAACACACTCTTCCATTTTTCTCGTAAAAGAAAAAGATATGAGGCATAATAAAAAGAAATTTTTATGCAAAAAAATTTGAAAATTATAATAAATGTAAGAGAAGGGACTAAAAATGAACTCCAAGGTTTTGTTATCCTTGTTTGGGAAATTCGACTAGTACAACCCCTAATAATAAGTTTGGTGGAATTTTATAGGAAAGGATTTCTAACTAATCCAAACATGCTTTAAATGTGGTGGACATGCATGCCTGAAACATGTTGCGGATGCAAATGACCTAATGATCCAAAAATTTTGAGGAGTAGAAAAAATCAAATTCTCAAGTGGTTGGATATTTACCAGAGCCAAACAACCCACTTTTTGCCAATCCTTAAAAATCACAGATACTTTTTGGAATTATCTCTCTCAGCATTTGTGCATTTCCATTTTAGATATTCAAATTTTTTTTTCAGTAGCAAAACTCACTCTCCCATTTTTCTCGTAAACAAAAAAGATATGAGGCATAAAAAAATGATAATTTAAGTCAAAAAAATTAGAAAACTATAATAAAAGTAAGTGAACGTTCTAAAAATGAACTCCAAGGTTTTGTTATCCATGTTTGGGAAATTCCACTACTACAACTCCAAATAATAAGATTGGCGGAATTTTATAGGAAAGGGACTTCTAACTGATCCTAACATACTTTAAATGTGGTAGACATGCTTGCCGGAAACATGTTGTTGATGCAAGCGGCCTAATGATCCAAAATTTCCATGGAGTAGAAAAAATCAAATTCTCAAGTGGTTGGATATTTACTAGAGCCAAACAACCCACTTTTTGCCTATCCTTAAAAATCACAGATACTTTTTGGAATTATCTCTCTCAGCATTTGTGCATTTCCAATTTTGATGTTCAAATTTTTTCTCAGATCCAAAACTCACTCTCCCATTTTTCTTGTAAACAAAAAAGATATGAGGCATAACAAAATGAAAATTTTATGCCAAAAAACTTGAAAATTATAATAAATGTTAGAGAACGCCCTAAAAATGAACTCCAAGGTTTTGTTATCCATGTTTGGGAAATTCGAATGGTGCAACTCCTAATAAAAAGCTTGGTGAAATTTTATAGGAAAGGACTTTTAACTGATCCAAACATGCTTTAAATGTGGTGGACATGCATGCCAGAAACATGTTGAGGGTGCACATGACCTAATGATCCAAAAATTTCGAGGAGTAGAAAAATCAAATTCTCAAGTGGTTGGATATTTACCATAGCCAAACAACCCACTTTTTCCCTTTCCTTAAAAATCACAGATACTTTTTGGAATTATCTCTCTTAGCATCTGTGCATTTCCACTTTGGAAGTTTAAATTTTTTTTCCGATCCAAAACACACTCTTCCATTTTTCTCTAAACAAAAAAGATATGAGGCATAACAAAATGAAATTTTTATGCAAAAAAATTTGAAAATTATAATAAATGTAAGAGAAGGCACTAAAAATGAACTCCAAGGTTTTGTTATCCTTGTTCGGGAAATTCGACTAGTACAACCCCTAATAATAAGTTTGGTGGAATTTTATAGGAAAGGACTTCTAACTGATCTAAACATGCTTTAAATGTGGTGGACATGCATGCCAGAAACATGTTGCGGAGGCAAATGACCTAATGATCTAAAAATTTCAAGAGTAGAAAAAATCAAATTCTCAAGTGGTTGGATATTTACAAGAGCCAAACAACACACTTTTTGCCTATCCTTAAAAATCACAGATACTTTTAGGAATTATCTCTCCCAGCATTGTGCATTTCTATTTTGGATTTTCAAATTTTTTTTCAGATCTAAAACTCTCTCTGCCATTTTTTTCATAAACAAAAAAGATATGAGGCATAACAAAATGAAAAATTTAGAGTTCATGTTTTCCATAAAATTTGAAAACTATAATAAATATAAGTGAACGCATTAAAAAAGAACTCCGAGGTTTTGTTATTTATGTTTGGGAAATTCCACTAGTACAACCCCTAATAATAAGCTTGGTGGAATTTTATAGGAAAGGGACTTCTAACTGAACCTAACAAGCTTTAAATGTGGTGGACATGCATGCCAGAAACATGTTGTGGATGTATGTGACCTAATGATCCAAAAATTTCAATGAGTAGAAAAAATCAAATTCTCAAGTGGTTGGATATTTAGCAGAGCCAAACAACCCACTTTTTGCCTATCCTTAAAAATCACAGATACATTTTGGAATTAACTCTCTCAGCATTTGTGCATTTCCATTTTGGATGTTCAAATTTTTTCCTGATCCAAAACTCACTCTCCCAATTTTCTCGTAAATAAAAAAGATATGAGGTATAAAAAAAAGTTAATGCAAAAAAATTTGAAAATTATAATAAATGTAAGAGAACGCACTAAAAATAAACACCTAGGTTTTGTTATCCATGTTTGGGAAATTCCACTTGTACAACCACAAATCATAACCTTCATGTAATTTTATAGGAAAGGGACTTCTAACTGATCCTAACTTGCTTTAAATGTGGTGGACATGCAAAACAGAAACATGTTGCGGATGCAAATGACCTAATGATCCAAAAGTTTCAAGGAGTAGAAAAAATCAAATTCTCAAGTGGTTCGATATTAAGCAGAGCCAAACAACCCACTTTTTGCCTATCCTTAAAAATCACAGATACTTTTTGGAATTATCTTTCTCAGCATATGTGCATTTCCATTTTGGATGTTCAAATTTTTTTCCAGATCCAAAACTCTGTCTTCCATTTTTCTCGTAAACAAAAAAGATATGTGGTATAACAAAATGAAAATTTCAGGGTTCATGTATGCAAAAAAAATTTGTAAACTATAATAAATGAAAGTGAACGCACTAAAAATGAACTCCAAGGTTTTGTTATACATGTTTGGCAAATTCCACTAGTACAACCCCTAATAATAGGCTTGGTGGAATTTTATGGGAAAAGGGACTTCAAAACTGATCCTATCATGCTTTAAATGTGGTGGATATGCATGCCAAAACATGCTGTGGTTGCAAATGACCTAATGATCCAAAAATTCCAAGGAGTAGAAAAATTCAAATTCTCAAGTGGTCGGATATTAAGCAGAGACAAACAACCCACTTTTAGCCTATCCTTAAAAATCACAGATACTTTTTGGAATTATCTCTCTCAGCATTTGTCCATTTCCATTTTGGATGTTTAAATTTTTTTTCAGATCCAAAACTCACTTTCCCATTTTTCTCGTACACAAAAAAGATATGAGGCATAACAAAATGAAAATTTTATGCCAAAAAATTTGAAAATTATAATAAATGTAAGAGAACGCACTAAAAATGAACTCCAAGGTCTTGTTATCCACGTTTGGGAAATTCCACTTGTACAACCCCAAATAATAAGCTTGGTGGAATTTTATAGGAAAGGACTTCTAACTGATCCTAACATGCTTTAAATGTGCTGGTCATGCAAGCCAAAAACATGTAGCGGATGCAAATGACCTAATGATCCAAAAATTTCGAGGAGTAGAAAAAATCAAATTCTCAAGTGGTTGGATATTTACTAGAGCCAAACAACCCACTTTTTGCCTATCCTTATAAATCAGAGATACTTTTTGGAATTATCTTTCTCAGCATTTCTGCATTTCCATGTTGGATGTACAAATTTTTTTCCAGATCCAAAACTCTATCTCCCATTTTTCTCGTAAACAAAAAAGATATGAGGCATAATAAAATGAAAATTTCATGCATAAAAATTTGAAAATTATAATAAATGTAAGATAACGCACTAAAAATGAACTCCACGGTTTTGTTATCCATGTTTGGGAAATTCGACTAGCACAACCCCTAATAATAAACTTGGTGGAATTTTATAGGAAAGGACTTCTAACTGATCCAAACATGCTTTAAATGTGGTGGACATGCATGCCAGAAATATGTTGCGGATGCAAATGACCTAATGATCCAAAAATTTCGAGGAGTTGAAAAAATCAAATTCTCAAGTGGTTGTATATTTAGCAGAGTCAAACAACCCACTTTTAGCCTATCCTTAAAAATCACAGATAACTTTTGGAATTATCTCTCTCAGCATTTGTTCATTTCCATTTTGGATGTTCAAATTTTTTTCAGATCCAAAACTCACTTTCCTATTTTTCTCATAAACAAAAAAGATATGAAGCATAACAAAATGAAAATTTTATGCAAAAAAATTTGAAAATTATAATAAATGTAAGAGAACGCACTAAAACTGAACTCCAAGGTTTTGTTATCCACGTTTGGGAAATTCCACTAGTACAAACCCTAATAATAAGCTTCGTGGAATTTTATAGGAAAGGACTTCTAACTGATCCTAACAAGCTTTAAATGTAATGTACATGCATGCCAGTAACATGTTGCGGATGCAAGTGACCTAATGATCCAAAAATTTCAAGGAGTAGAAAAATCAAATTCTCAAGTGGTTGGATATTTTTACCAAAGCCAAACTACCCACTATTTGCCTATCCTTAAAAATCACAGATACTTTTTGGAATTATCTCTCTCAGCATTTGTGCATTTCCATTTTGGATGTTCAAATTTTTTTTCAGATCCAAAACTCACTCTCCCATTTTTCTCGTAAACAAAAAAGATATGAGGCATAAAAAAAGAAAATTTTATGCAAAAAAGTTGAAAATTATAATAAATGTAAGAGAACGCACTAAAAATAAACTCCAAGGTTTTGTTATCCATCATTGGGAAATTCGACTAGTTCAACTCCTAATAATAAGCTTGGTGGAATTTTAGAGGAAAGGACTTCTAACTGATCCAAACATGCTTTAAATGTGGTGGACATGCATGCCAGAAACATGCTGAGGATGCAAGTGACCAAATGATCCAAAAATTTCGAGTAGAAAAAATCAAATTCTCTAGTGGTTGGATATTTACTAGGGCCAAACAACCCACTTTTTTCCTATCCTTAAAAATCACAGATACTTTTTGGAATAATCTCTCTCAGCATTTGTGCATTTCCATTTTGGAAGTTAAATTTTTTTTTCAAATCCATAGCATAACTCACTCTCTCATTTTTCTCGTAAACAAGAAAGATATGAGGCATAACAACATGAACATTTTAGAGTTCATGTATGCAAAAAAATTTAACCGAGTGTTGACTCCCAAACCATAAGTCATTTTGTAAACAAATTATAGCCATTATAAATCATTAATCGATGAAAAAATTTACGATGAGCTATGATTGTTAGGTCCTCTTTTTGTAAATAGGCAAAAAGTGGGTTGTTTACCTCTCATAAATATCCCTCTGCACGTTAACTTGAGAATTTAATTTTTTCTTCTATGCTTTTTCGATCTAAGTGGTCTTATTTCGTGTCCCGTGCTAGGAAGCATTACTCCTCTTTTCATTCCAAATTCAAGAATACGACCGATACGATTGATTGGTCTGTGCGCCTCTCTTATTACTTTTTTGTATCCCCCTGTTCCTCGGATACAATTCGATCCTTCTACGGCCAAATTCTATCTCTGCTTTCTCTCGTACTATCGTTTTCGGCTTTTAGCTGTCGGGAAAGCTGCTCATGAATGAATTCCTTCAGTCCGGCAAGTAGCTTTGCTTAGAGAGTCTGTACTTTCAGTTCCAGCTGTAAGTGGTCATAGAGAGAAAGAGGGGCTCGCTACTTTTTTAGAAGGGCATTTTTTTAGTCCTTTGGACCACTTTGTTTTGGATCAATAGCTTATTTGCATCTTCAACATGTTTCAGGCATACATATCCATATTTAAAACAAGTTAGGATCAATTAGAAATCTCTTTCTTCTAAAATTCCACCAAGCTACTAGGGGTTGTACTAGTGGAATTTCCAAAACATGGATGACAAAACTTTGGTGTCTATTTTTAGAATGTGAAAAATTTTCCTTCACTTACATTTATTATAGTTTTCAATTTTTTGCTTGCATACACAACTCCAAAATTTTCATTTTAGTTTTTTATATATTAGGTATCAATCATTGGAAAAGGGGGGGCGAGGCATTTTTAATTAAGTATTGACTCCCAAACCATAAGTCATTTATTACAAAAGTTATGGTCGTTAGAGATCATTAATCGATCAAAACATTTACGATGATCTATGATTGTTAGATCCACTATTTGTAAAATAGAAAAAAGTGTGTTGTTTGGCTCTGGTAAATATCCCACCGCATGTTAAATTGAGAATTTAATTTTTTTTTACTCCTTGAAATTTTTGGATCATTAGGTCATTTGCATCTTTAACATGTTTCAGGAATGTATATCTATATTTGAAACATGTTAGGATCAATTAGAAATATCTTTTTTATAAAATTCCACCAAGCTATTAGGGGTTGTACTAGTGGAATTTCAAAAACATAGATGAAAAAACTTTGGTGTTCATTTTTAGAGCGTGAAATAATTTTCTTTACTTATATTTATTATAGTTTTCAATTTTTTGCTTTCATAAACAACTATAAGATTTTCATTTTGGTATGATCTATTTACCTTATCTTTTTGTTTACGAGAAAAATGGGAAAGTGAAAACTCAAGTTTGGATTTGAAAAAAAATTGAACATCCAAAAATGGAAATGCACAAATACTGAGAGAGATAATTCCAAAAAGTATCTCTGATTTTTAAGGATTGTAAACTCTTTTAGTTTTTTATATATTAGGTTTTGCAATCATCGGAAAAAGGGGGGGGGGGGGAGGCGCGAGGCATTGTAAGCTTAGTGTTGACTCCGAAACAATAACTCATTTACTATAACAATTACAGCCATTTAGATCATTAATTGATCAAAACCTTTACGATGATCTATGATTGTTAGGTCCGCTTTTTGTAAATAGGCAAAAACAGGGATGTTTGGCTCTGGTAAATATCCCACCACACATTATCCTGAGAATTTAATTTTTTCTACTTCTTGAAATTTTTGGATCATTATGTCATTTTCATCTTTAACATGTTTCTGGTGTGCATATCCATATTTGAAACATGTTTGGATCAATTAGAAATCTCTTTCTTATAAAATTCCTCCAAGCTATCAGGGGTTGTACTAGTGGCATTTGTCAAACATGGATAACAAAACTTTAGTGTTCATTTTTAGTTCGTGAAATAATTTTTTTCACTTAAATTTATTATATTTTTTAATTTTTTGCATACATAAGCAACTCTAAAATTTTCATTTTGTTGTGATCTATAGTCCTTATCATTTTGTTTACAAGAAAAATGGGAGAGTAAAAACTCAAGTTTGGATTTGAAAACAAATTGAACATCCAAAATGGAAATGCAGAAATACTGAGAGAGATAATTCCAAAAAGTATATGTGATTTTTAAGGATTCTAAACTCTGTTATTTTTTAAAATATTAGGGTTTTCAATCATCAGAAAGGGGGGGGGGGGGGGTGGGGGAGGAGAGGGTGAGGCATTTTTAACTGAGTGTTGACTCCCAAACCATAAGTCATTTACTACAAAAATTATAGCCGTTACAGATCACTACTCGATCAAAATATTTACGAAGATCTATGATTGTTAGGTCCGCTTTTTGTAAACAGCCAAAAACAAGGTTGTTTGGCTCGGGTAAATATCCCACCACACGTTAACTTGAGAATTTAATTTTTTATACTCCTTCAAATTTTGTGATCATTAGGTCATTTGCATATTCAACATGTTTTAGGCATGCATATCCTTATTTGAAACATTTTAGGATCAATCAGAAATCTCATTCTTATAAAATTCCACCAAGCTATTAGGGGTTGTACTACTGAAATTTCCCAAACATGGATAAAAAAAGTTTGGTGTTCATTTTTGGTGGGTGAAATAATTTTCTTCAGTTAAATTTATTATAGTTTTCATTTTTTTGCATACATAAACTCTAAAATTTTCATTTTGTTGTGATCTATTTGCCTTATCTTTTTGTTTACAAGAAAAATGGAAGAATGAAATCGGAAGTTTGAATTTGAAAAAAATTTTAACATCCAAATGGAAATGCACAAATGCAAATAAAGATAATTCCAAAAAGTATCTGTGATTTTTAAGGATTGTAAACTCTTTTAGTTTTTTCTGTATTAGGTTTTACAATCATTGTAAAAGGGAGGGTGATGCATTTTTAACTGAGTGTTGACTCCGAAACCATAAGTTATTTCTAACAAAAATTATAGTTGTTACACTATTAATCGATTTTTAAGGATTGTAAACTCTTTTAGTTTTTTCTGTATTAGGTTTTACAATCATTGTAAAAGGGAGGGCGATGCATTTTTAACTGAGTGTTGACTCCGAAACCATAAGTTATTTCTAACAAAAATTATAGCCGTTACACACTATTAATCGATCACAACATTTATGCTGATCTATGTTTGTAAGGTCCACTTTTTGTAAATAAGCAAAAAGTGGGTTGTTTGGCTCAGGTAAATATCCCACCGCTCGTTAACTTGAGAATTTAATTTTTTTCTACTCCTTGAAATTTTTGGATCAATAGGTCATTTGCATGTTTGACATGTTTCAAGCTTCCATATCCATATATAAAACATGTTATGATCAATTAGAAATCTATTTCTTATAATGTTCAACCAAGCTAATAGGAGTTGTACTTGTGGAATTTGAAAAACATGGATGACATAACTTTGATGTTCATTTTTATAGCGTTAAATAATTTTCTTCAGTTACATCTAGTATAGTTTTCAATTTTTTGTAGACATAAATAACTCTAAAATTTTCATTTTGTTGTGATCTATTTGCCTTTTCTTTTTGGTCAGATGCAAAATGGGAGAATGAAAACTCAAGTTTGGATTTGAAAAAATCTTGAACATCCAAAATGGAAATGTACAAATGCTGAGAGAGACAATTCCAAAATGTGTCTGTGATTTTTAAGGATTGTAAACTCTTTTAGTTTTTTATATTAGGTTTTGCAATAATTGGAAAAGGTGGCGCGGGGCATTTTAAACTGACTGTTGATGCCCAAACCATAAGTCATTTATTAAAAAAATTATAGCCATTACAGAGCATTAATTGATCAAAACATTTACGATGATCTATGATTGTTTGGTCCCTTTTTTGTAAATAGGCAAAAACTAGGTTGTTTGGCTCTGGAAAATATCCCACCTCATGTTAACTTGAGAATTAAATTTTTTCGACTCATAGAAATTTTTGGACCATTAGGTAATTTGCATCTTCAACATGTTTCAGACATGCATATCCATATTTAAAACATGTTAGGATCAATTCGAAATCTCTTTCTTAAAAAATTCCACCAAGCTATTAGGAGTTGTACTAGTGGAATTTCCCAAACATTGACAACAAAACTTTGGTGCTCATTTTTAATGAGTGAAATAATTTTCTTCACTTACATTTATTATAGTTTCCAATTTTTTGCATACATAAACTCTAAAATTTTCATTTTATTGTGATCTATTTGCCTTATCATTTTGTTTACGAGAAAAATGGGAGAGTGAAAAACTCTAGTTTGGATTTGAAAAAAAAAAGAAGATCCAAATTGGAAATGCACGATGCTGAGAGAGATAATTCCAAAATGTATCTGTCATTGTTAAGGATTGTAAACTCTTTTAGTTTTTTATATATTAGGTTTTGCAATAATCGAAAAAGTGGCGAGCCATTTTTGACTAAGTGTTGACTCCCAAACCATAAGTTATTTCTAACGAAAAATAAAAGTTGTTAGACATCATTACTCGATAACAACATTTATGATGATCTATGATTGTTAGGTCCGCTTTTTGTAAATTGGCATAAAGTGGGTTGTTTGGCTCAGGTAAATATCCCACTGCGTGTTAACTGGAGAATTTATTTTTTTCTACCCCATGAACATAAACTCTAAAATTTTCATTCTGTTATGCTCTATTTGCCTTGTATCTTTTTTTTTACGACAAAAATGGGAGAGTTAAAACTCAAGTTTGGATCTGAAAAAAAATTCGAACATCCAAAATGGAAATACACAAATGCTGAGAGAGATAATTCCAAAAAGTATAGGCAAAAAGTGGTTTGTTTGGCTCTAGTAAATATCCAACCAAACATTAACTTGACAATTTAATTTTTTCCACTCCTTGAAATTTTTGAATCATTAGGTCACTTGCATCCTCAACATGTGTCTGGCATACATATCCACCACATTTAAAACATGTTAGGATCAGTTCCTATAAAATTCCAACAAGCTATTAGGGGTTGTACTAGTGGAATTTCCCAAACATGGATAACAAAACTTTGGAGTTGATTTCTGGTGCATGAAATAATTTTCTTCACTTACATTTATTATTTTTTGAATTTTTTTGCATACATAAACTCTAAAATTTTCATTTTGTTGCGATCTATTTGCCTTATATCTTTTTTGTTTACGAGAAAAATGGGATAATGAAAACTAAAGTTCGGATCTGAAAAAAAGATGGAACATCCAAAATGAAAATGCAGAAATGTTGAGAGACATAATTCCAAAAAGTATCTGTGATTTTTAAGGATAGGAAAAAATTGGGTTGTTTGGCTCATGTAAATATCCAACCACATGTTAAACTTGAGAATTTAATTTTTTCTACTCCTTGAAATTTTTTGATCATTAGGTCACTTGCATCCTCAACATGATTTTGGCATGCATATCCACCACATTTAAAACATGTTAGGATCAGTTAGAAGTCTCTTCCCTATAAAATTCCACCAAGCTATTAAGGGTCGTACTAGTGGAATTTCCCGAACATGGATAACAAATCTTTTGGAGATCGTTTTTAGTGCGTGAAATAATTTTCTTCACTTATATTTATTATTGTTTTCAAATTTTTTTGCATACATAAACTCTAAAATTATCATTTTGTTGCGATCTTTTTGCCTTGTATCTTTTTTGTTTAAGAGAAAAACAGGAGAGTGAAAACTCAAGTTTTGATCAGAAAAAAAAATTTTAACATCCAAAATGGAAATGCAGAAATGCTGAGAGAGATAATTCCAAAAAGTATCTGTGATTTTTAAAGATAGGGAAAAAGTGGGTTGTTTGGCTCTGGTAAAAATATCCAACCACACGTTAACTTGAGAATTTAATTTTTTCTACTCCTTGAAATTTTTCAATCATTAGGTCACTTGCATCCTCAACATGTTTCTGGCATGCATATCCACCACATTTAAAACATGTTAGGATCAGTTAGAAGTCTCCTTCCTATAAAATTCCACCAAGCTATTAAGTTGTTGTACTAGTGGAATTTCCCAAACATAGATAACAAAACTTTGGAGTTCATTTTTAGTGCGTGAAATAATTTTTTTCACTTTCATTAATTATAGTTTTCAAAATTTTTGGCATACATAAACTGTAAAATTTTCATTTTGTTACAATCTATTTGCCGTATATCTTTTTTTTTATGAGAAAAATGGGAGAGTGAAGACTCAAGTTTGGATCTGAAAAAAAAATTTGAACATCCAAATTGGAAATGCACAAATGCTAAGAGAGATAATTCCGAAAAGTATCTGTGATTTTTAAGGATAGGCAAAAAGTGGGTTGTTTGGCTCCAGTAAATATCCAACCACACGTTAACTTGAGAATTTAATTTTTTCTACTCCTTGAAATTTTTGGATCATTAGGTCACATGCATCCTCAACATGTTTCTGGCATGCATATCCACCACATTTAAAACATGTAAGGATCAGTTGGAAGTCTCCTTCCTATAAAATTCCACACAGCTATTAAGGGTTGTACTAGTGGAATTTCCCAAACATGGATAACAAAACTTTGGAGTTCATTTTTAGTTTGTGAAATAATTTTCATCACATACATTTACTATAGTTTTCAAATTTTTTTGCATAAAAAAACTCTAAATTTTCATTTTGTTGCGATCTATTTGCCTTGTATCTTTTTTGTTTACGAGAAAAATGGGAGAGTGAAAACTCAAGTTTGGATCTGAAAAAAAATTTGAACATCCAAAATGGAAATGCCCAAATGTTGAGAGAGATAGTTCCAAAAAGTATCTGTGATTTTTAAGGATAGGAAAAAAGTGGGTTGTTTGGCTTTGGTAAATATCCAACCACACGTTAACTTGAGAATTTAATTTTTCTACTCGAAATTTTTGGGTCATTAGGTCACATGGAGTTCATTTTTAGTGCGTGAAATTATTTTATTCACTTACATTTATTATAGTTTTCAAATTTTTTGGCATACATAAACTCTAAAATTTTCATTTTGTTGCGATCTATTTGCCTTATATGTTTTTTATTTACGAGAAAAATGGGAGAGAGAAAACTCAAGTTTGGATCTGAAAAAAAAAATTTGAACATCCAAAATGGAAAAGCACAAATGCTAAGAGAGATAATTCCAAAAAGTATCTGTGATTTTTAAGGATAGGCAAAAAGTAAGTTGTTTGGCCCTGGTAAATATCCAACCACACGTTAACTTGAGAATTTAATTTTTTCTACTCAAAATTTTTGGACCATTAGGTCACTTGCATCCTCTACATGTTTCTGGCATGGATATCCACCACATTTAAAACATGTAAGGATGAATTGGAAGTCTCCTTCCTATAAAATTCCACAAAGCTATTAAGGGTTGTACTAGTGGAAGTTCCCAAACATGGAAAACAAAACTTTGGAGTCCATTTTTAGTTAGTGAAATAATTTTCTTCACTTACATTTATTTTAGTTTTCTAATTTTTTAGCATACATAAACTCTAAAATTTTCATTTTGTTGCGATCTATTTGTCTTATATTTTTTAGTTTACGAGAAAAATGGGAGAGTGAAAACTGGAGTTTGGATAAAAAAAATAAATTCGAACATCCAAAATGGAAATTCACAAATGATGAGAGCGATAATTCACTAAAGTATCTGTGATTTTAAAGGATAGGTAAAAAGTGGGTCGTTTGGCTCTGGTAAATATCCAACCATACGTTAACTTGAGAATTTAATTTTTTTCTACTCCTTGAAATTTTTGGATCATTAGGTCACTTGCATCCTCAACATGTTTCTGGCATGCATATCCACCACATTTCAAACATGTTAGGATATGTTAGAAGTCTCCTTCCTAAAAAATTCCACCAAGCTATTAAGGGTTGTACCAGTGGAATTTCCCAAAAATGGATAACAAAACTTTGGAGTTCATTTTTAGTGAGTGAAATAATTTTCTTCTCTTACATTTATTATAGTTTTCAAATATTTTAGCATACATAAACTCTAAAATTTTCATTTTATTGTGATTCATTTTTCTTATATCTTTATTGTTTACGAGAAAAATGGGAGAGTGAAAAATTGAGTTTGGATCTGAAAAAAAAAATCGAACATCCAAAATGGAAATGCACAAATGCTAATCGAGATAATTCCAAAAAATATCTGTGATTTTTAAGGATAGGCAAAAAGTGGGTTGTTTGGCTCTGGTAAATATCCAACCACACGTTAACTTGAGAATTTAATTTTTTCTACTCCTTGAAATTTTTGGATCATTGGGTCACTTTCATCCTCAACATGTTTCTGGCATGCATATCCACCACATTTAAAACATGTCAGGATCAATTAGAAGTCTCCTTCCTATAAAATTCCACTAAGCTATGAGGGGTTGTACTAGTGGAATTTCCCAAACATGGATAACAAAACTGTGGAGTTTATTTTTAGTGTGTGAAATAATTTTCTTCTCTTTCAATTATTATAGTATTCAAATTTTTTGGCATACATAAACTCTAAAATTTTCATTTTGTTGAGATCTATTTGCCTTGTATCTATTTAGTTTACGAGAAAAATGGCAGAGTGAAAACTCAAGTTTGGATCTGAAAAAAAATTCGAACATCCCAAACTGAAATGCACAAATGCTCAAAGATATAATTCCAAAAAGTATCTGTGATTTTTAACGAAATACAAAAAGTGGGTTTTTTGGCTCTGGTAAATATCCAACAACACGTTAACTTGAGAATTTAATTTTTTCTACTCCTTGATATTTTTGGATCAGTAGGTCACTTGCATCCTCAACATGTTTCTTGCATGGATATCCACCAAATTTAAAACATGTTAGGATTAGTTAGAAGTTTGCTTCCTATAAAATTCCACCAAGCTATTAGGGGTTTTACTAGTGGAATTTCCAAAACATGGATAACAAAACTTTGGAGTTGATTTTTTGTGCGTGAAATATTTTTCTTCACTTACATTTATTATAGTTTTTAAATTTTTTTGCATAAATAAACTCCAAAATTACCATTTTGTTGAGATCTATTTGCCTTGTATCTTTTTTTTTTTTCGAGAAAAATAGGAGAGTGAAAACTCAAGTTTTTATCTAAAAAAAAAATTTGTACATCTAAAATGGAAATGCACAAATTCTGAGAGAGATAATTCCAAAAAGTATCTGTGATTTTTAAGGATAGGCAAAATGTGGGTTGTTTGGCTCTGGTAAATATCCAACCACACGTTAACTTGAGAATTTAATTTTTTCTATTCCTTGAAATTTTTGGATCATTAGGTCACTTGCATCCTCACCATTTTTCTGGCATTCATATCCACCACATTTAAAACTTGTTTGGATCAGTAAGAAATTCCTTTCCTACAAAATTCCACTATGCTATTAGGGGTTGTACTAGTGGAATTTCCCAAACACTGATAACAAAACTTTGGAATTCATTTTTAGTGCGTGAAATAATTTTATTCACTTACATTTATTATAGTTTTCAAATTCTTTAGCATACATAAACTCTAAAATTTTCATTTTGTTGCGATCTATTTGCCTTGTATCTTTTATGTTTATGAGAAAAATGGGAGAGTCAAAACTCAAGTTTGGATCTGAAAAAAAAATTCGAACATCCAAAATGGAAAGGCACAAATTGTGAGAGAGTTAATTCAAAAAATTATCTGTGATTTTGAAGGATAGGCAAAAAGTTGGTTGCTTGGCTCTGGTAAATATCCAACCACACGTTAACTTGAGAATTTAATTTTTTCTACTCCCTGAAATTTTTGGATCATTAGGGCACTTGCATACTCAACATGTTTCTGGCAAGCATATCCACGACATTTAAAACATGTTAGGATCAGTTAGAAGTATCTTTCCTATAAAATTCCACAATGCTATAAAGGGTTGTTCTAGTGGAATTTCTAAAACATGGATAACTAAACTTTGGAGTTGACTTTTAGTGCGTGAAATAATTTTCTACACATACATTTATTATAGTTTTTAAATTTTTTTGCATATATAAACTCTAAAATTTTCATTTTGTTGCAATCTATTTGCCATATATCTTTTTTTTTTATAGGAAAAATGGGAGAGTGAAAAATAGAGTTTGGATATGAAAAAAAAAATTCGAAAATCCAAAATAGAAATACACAAATGCTGAGAGAGATAATTCCATAAAGTATATGTGATTTTTAAGGATAGGCAAAAAGTGGGTTGTTTGGCTCATGTAAATATCCAACCAAACGTTAACTTGAGAATTTAATTTTTTCCACTCTTTGAAATTTTTGGACCATTAGGTCACTTGTATCCTCAACATGTTTCTGACATGCATATCCATCACATTTAAAACATGTTAGGATTAGTTAGAAGTCTCTTTCCTGTAAAATTCCAACAAGCTATTTGGGGTTGTACTAGTGGAATTTCCCAAACATGGATAACAAAACTTTTGAGTTCATTTTTAGTGCATGAAATAATTTTCTTCACTTACATTTATTATTGTTTTTAAATTTTTTTTCATACATAAACTCTAAAATTTTCATTTTGTTGCGATCTATTTGCCTTATATATTTTTTGTTTACGAGAAAAATGGCATTACGAAAACTAAAGTTCGGATCTAAAAAAAAATTCGAACATCCAAAATGAAAATGCACAAATGCTGAGAGAGATAATTCCAAAAAGTATCTGTGATTTTTAAGGATAGGAAAAAATTGGGTTGTTTGGCTCATGTAAATATCCAACCACACGTTAACTTGAGAATTTAATTTTTTCTACTCCTTGAAACTTTTTGATCATTAGGTTACTTGCATCCTCAACATGATTCTGGCATGCATATCCACCCCATTTAAAACATGTTGGGATCAGTTAGAAGTCTCTTCCCTATAAAATTCCACCAAGCTATTAGGGGTTGTACTAGTGGAATTTCCCAAACATGGATAACAAATCTTTTGGAGTTCGTTTTTAGTGCGTGAAATAATTTTCTTCACTTACATTTATTGTAGTTTTCAATTTTTTTTGCAAACATAAACTCTAAAATTTTCATTTTTTTGCGATCTTTTTGCCTTGGTTCTTTTTTGTTTAAGAGAAAAACGGGAGAGTGGAAACTCAAGTTTTGATCAGAAAAAAAAAATGTCAACATCCAAAATGGAAATGCACAAATGCTGAGAGAGATAATTCCAAAAAGTATATGTGATTTTTAAAAATAGGAAAAAAGTGGGTTGTTTGGCTCTGGTCAATATCCAACCACACATTAACTTGAGAATTTAATTTTTTCTACTCCTTGTGGATCATTAGGTCACTTGCATCCTCAACATGTTTCTGACGTGCATATCCACTACATTTAAAACATGTTAGGATCAGTTACAAGTCTCCTTCCTATAAAATTCCACCAAGCTATTAAGTTGTTGTACTAGTGGAACTTCCCAAACATGGATAACAAAACTTTGGAGTTCATTTTTAGTGCGTGAAATAATTTTATTGACTTACATTTATTAAATTTTTCAAATTTTTTGGCATACATAAACTCAAAAATTTTCATTTTGTTGCGATCTATTTGCCTTATATGTTTTTTGTTTAAAAGAAAAATAGGAGAGTGAAAACTGAAGTTTGGATCTGAAAAATTAATTTGAACATCCAAAATGGAAATGCATAGATGCTAAGAGAGATAATTCCAAAAAGTATCTGTGATTTTTAAGGATAGGCAAAAAATGGGTTGTTTGGCTCTGGTAAATATCCAACCACACGTTAACTTGAGAATTTAAAACTTTCTACTTCTTAAAATTTTTGGATCATTAGGTCACTTGCATCCTCAACATGTTTCTGGCACGCATATCCACCATATTTAAAACATGTTAGGATCAGTTGGAAGTCTCCTTCCTATAAAATTCCACAAAGCTATTAAGGGTTACTAGTGGAATTTCCGAAACATGGATAACAAAACTTTTGAGTTCATTTTTAGTTAGTGAAATAATTTTCTTCACTTACATTTATTATACTTTTAAATTTTTTTAGCATACATAAACTCTAAAATTTTCTTTTTGTTGCGATCTATATGCCTTATATATTTTTAGTTTACGAGAAAAATGGGAGAGTGAAAAAAAGAGTTTGGATTAGAAAAAAAAATTCGAACATCCAAACTGGAAATTCACAAATGATGAGAGAGATAATTCCAAAAAGTATCAGAGATTTTAAAGGATAGGCAAAAAGTGGGTTGTTTGGCTCTGGTAAATATCCAACTACACGTTAACTTGAGAATTTAATTTTTTTCTACTCCTTGAAATTTTTGGATCATTAG
Source organism: Aristolochia californica (assembly GCF_029961685.1). Taxonomy (NCBI): domain Eukaryota; kingdom Viridiplantae; phylum Streptophyta; class Magnoliopsida; order Piperales; family Aristolochiaceae; genus Aristolochia; species Aristolochia californica. The sequence continues at coordinate 33,239,517 of NW_027182279.1, read as the reverse complement.
GTCACTTGCATACTCAACATGTCTCTAGCATGCATATCCACCACATTTAAAACATGTTAGGATCAATTAGAAGCCTCCTTCCTATAAAATTCCACAAAGCTATTAGGGGTTGTACTAGTGGAATTTTCCAAACATGGATAACAAAACTGTGGAGTTCATTTTTAGTGTGTGAAATAATTTTCTTCTCTTACATTTATTATAGTTTTCAATTTTTTTTGCATACATAAACTCTAAATTTTCATTTTGTTGCAATCTATTTGCCTTGTATCTATTTTGTTTACAAGAAAAATGGGAGAGTGAAAACTCAAGTTTGGATCTGAAAAAAAAATTCGAACATCCAAAATGGAAATGCACAAATGCTCAGAGAGACAATTCCAAAAAGTATCTGTGATTTTTAAGGAGAGGCAAAAAGTGGGTTGTTTGGCTCTGGTAAATTTCCAACCACAGGATAACTTGAGAATTTAATTTTTTCTACTCGAAATTTTTGGATCATTAGGTCACTTGCATCCTCAACATGTTTCTGGCATGCATATCCAACACATTGAAAATATGTTAGGATCAGTTAGAAGTCTCTTTCCTATAAAATTCCACCAAGCTATTTGGGGTTGTACTAGTGAAATTTCCCAAACATGGATACCAAAACTTTGGAGTTCATTTTTAGTGTGTGAAATAATTTTTATCGCATACATTTACTATAGTTTTCAATTTTTTTTGCATAAAAAACTCTAAATTTGCTTTTTGTTGCGATCTATTTGCCTTGTATCTTTTTCGTTTACGAGAAAAATGGAAGACTAAAAACTCAAGTTTGGATCTGAAAAAAAAATTTGAACATCTAAAATGGAAATGCCCAAATGTTCAGACAGATAATTCCAAAAAGTATCTGTGATTTTTAAGGATAGGAAAAAAGTGGGTTGTTTGGCTCAGGTAATTATCCAACCACACGTTAGCTGGAGAATTTAATTTTTTCTACTCGAAATTTTTCGATCATTAGGTCACTTGTATCCACAACATGTTTTTGGCTTGCATATCCACCACATTTCAAACTTCTTAGGATCTATTAGAAGTCTCCTTCCTATAAAATTCCACGAGGCTATTAAGGGTTGTACCAGTGGAATTTCCCAAACATGGATAAAAAAACTTTGGAGTTCATTTTTAGTGAGTGAAATAATTTTCTTCACTTACATTTATTAGAGTTTTCAAATTTTTTAGCATACATAAACTATCAAATTTTCATTTTATTGGGATCCATTTTTCTTATATCTTTATTGTTTACGAGAAAAATGGGAGCGTGAAAACTAGAGTTTGGTTGTAAAAAAAAAAAATTCGAACATCCAAAATGGAAATGCATAAATGCTAAGAAAGATAATTCCAAAAAGTATCTGTGATTTTTAAGGATAGGCAAAAAGTGGGTTGTTTGGCTCTAGTAAATATGCAACCACACGGTAACTTGAGAATTTAATTTTTTCTACTCCTTGAAATTTTTGGATCATTGGGTCACTTTCATCCTCAACATGTTTCTGGCATGCATATCCACAACATTTAAAACATGTTAGGATCTGTTAGAAGTCTCCTTCCTATAAAATTCCACCAAGCTCTTAGGGGTTGTACTAGTGGAATTTCCCAAATATGGATAACAAAACTGTGGACTTAGTTTTTAGTGTCTATAATAATTTTCTTCTCTTTCACTTATTATAGTATTCAAATTTTTTTGCATACATTAACTCTAAAATTTTCATTTTGCTGCGAACTATTTACCTTATATCTTTTTTGTTTACGAGAAAAATGGGAGAGTGGAAACTCAACTTTGGATCTGAAAAAAAAATTTGAACATCCAAAATGGAAATGCACAAATACTGAGAGAGATAATTCCAAAAAGTATCTGTGATTTTTAAGGATAGGCAAAAAGTGGGTTGTTTGGCTCTGGTAAATATCCAACCACACGTTTACTTGAGAATTTAATTTTTTCTACTCCTTGAAATTTTTGGATCATTAGGTCACTTGCATCCTCAACAAGTTTCTGGCATCCGTATCCACCACATTTAAAACATGTTAGTATCAGTTAGGAATCTCTTTCTATAAATTTCCACCAAGCTATTATTAGGGGTTGTACTAGTGGAATTTCCCAAACATGGATAACAAAACTTTGGTGTTCATTTTCTTCACTTACCTTTATTGTAGTTTTCTAATTTTTTTGCATACATGAACTCTATAATTTTCATTTTGTTGTGATGTATTTGCCTTATATCTTTTTTGTTTACGAGAAAAATGGGAGAGTGAAAACTCAAGTTTGGATCTAAAAACAAATTCGAACATCCAAACTGGAAATACACAAATCCTGAGAGAGATAATTCAAAAATGTATCTGTGATTTTTAGGGATAGGCAAAAAGTGGGTTGTTTGGCTCTAGTAAATATCCAACCACACGTTAACTTGAGAATTTAATTTTTTGTACTCCTTGAAATCTTTGGATCATTACGTCACTTGCATCCTCAACATGTTTCTGGTTTGCATATCCACCACATATAAAACACGTTAGGATCAGTTATAAGTCTCTTTCCTACAAAATTCCACCAAGCTATTAGGGGTTGTATTAGTGGAATTTTCCAAACATGGATAACAAAACTTTGGAGTTCATTTTAAGTTCGTGAAATAATTTTCTTCTCTTACATTTAATATAGTTTTCAATTTTTTTTCCATACATAAACTCTTAAATTTTCATTTTGTTGCGATCTCTTTGCCTTGTATCTCTTTTGTTTACGAGAAAAATGGGGGAGTGAAAACTTTTGGATCTGAAAAAAAATTCGAACATACAAAATGGAAATGCAGAAATGCTGAGAGAGATAATTCCAAAAAGTAGATGTGATTTTTAAGGATAGAAAAAAAGTCGGTTGTTTGGCTCTGGTAAATATCCAACAACACGTTAACTTGAGAATTTAGTTTTTTCTACTCCTTGAAATTTTTGGATCATTAGGTCACTTGCCTCCTGAACATGTTTCTGGTATGCGTGTCCACCACTTTTAAAATAGGTTAGGATCAATTAGAAGTCGTTTTCCTATAAAATTCCACCAAGCTATTAGGGGTTGTACTTGTGGAATTTCCCAAACATGGATAACAAAACTTTGGAGTTCATTTTTAGTGCGTGAAATAAATTTCTTCACTTACTTTTATTATACTTTGCAAATATTTTTGCATCCATAAACTCTAAAATTTTTATTTTTTGCGATCTATTTGCCTTTTAATATTTTTGTTTACGAGAAAAATTGGAGAGTGAAAACTAAATTTTGGATCTGAAAAAAAATTCGAACTTCCAAAAAGGAAATGCCCAAATGCTAAGAGAGATAATTCCAAAAAGTATCTGTGATTTTTAAGGATAGGCAAAAAGTGGGTTGTTTGGCTCTAGTAAATATCCAACCACACGTTAACTTGAGAATTTAATTTTTTCTACTCCTTGAAATTTTTGGATCATTAGGTCACTTGCATCCTCAACATCTTTCTAGCATGCATATCCACCACAAGGAAAACATGTTAGGATCAGTTAGAAGTCTCTTTCTTATAAAATTGCACCAAGCTATTAGGGGTTGTACTAGTGGAATTTCCCAAACATGGATAACTAAACTTTGGAGTTCATTTTTAGTGCATGAAATAATTTTCTTCACTTACATTTATTATAGTTTTCCAAATTTTTTGCATACATAAACTCAAAAATTTTCATTTTTTGCAAAATTTTTGCCTTATAAGTTTTTTGTTTATATGATAATTTTGATAGTAAATACTCAAGTTTGGATCTGAAAAAAAATTCGAACATCCAAAATGGAAATGCACAAATGCTAAGAGAGATAATTCCAAAAAGTATCTATGATTTTTAAGGATACGGAAAAAATGGGTTTTTTTGGCTTTGGTCAATATCCAAGCACACGTTAACTTGAGAATTTAATTTTTTCTACACCGTGAAATTTTTGGATCAATAGGTCACTTTCATCCTCAACATATTTCTGGTATGCATATCCACCACATGTAAAACATGTTAGGATCAGTTGAAAGTCTCTTTCCTATAAAATTCCTCCAAGCTATTCGGGGTTGTTCTAGTGGAATTTCCCAAACATGGTTAACAAGACTTTGGAGTTCATTTTTAGTGCGTGAAATAATTTTATTCACTTACATTTATTATAGTTTTCAAAAAAAAATTCATAAAAAAACTCTAAAATTTTCTTTTCGTTCTGATCTATTTGCTTTATATCTTTTTTTTTTACGAGAAAAATTTGAGAGTGAAAACTCAAATTTTGATCCGAAAAAAAATTCGAACATCCAAAATGGAAATGCAAAAATGCTGAGAGAGATAATTCCAAAAAGTATTTGTGATTTTTAAGGATAGGCAAAAAGTGGGTTGTTTGGCTTTGGTAAATATCCAACCACACGTTAACTTGAGAAATTAATGTTTTCTACTCCTTGAAATTTTTGGGTCATTAGGTCACTTGCATCCTCAACATGTTTCTGGCATGCATAACCACCACATTTAAAACATGGTATGATGAGTTAGAAGTCTCTTTCCTATAAAATTCCACCAAGCTATTAGGGGTTGTACTAGTGGAATTTCCCAAACATAGAGAAAAAAACCTTTGGAGTTCATTTTTAGTGCGTGAAATAATTTTCTACCCTGACATTAATTATAGTTTTAAAATTTTTCTGCATACATAAACTCTAAAATTTACATTTTGTTGTGATTTATTTGCGTTATATCATTTTTTTTAACGAGAAAAATGGGAGAGTGAAAATTCAAGTTTGGATCTGAAAGAAAAATTGAACATCCAAAATGGAAATGCACAAATGCTGAGAGAGATAATTCCAAAAATTATCTGTGATTTTAAAGGATAGGAAAAAAGTGGGTTGAATTGCTCTGGTAAATATCCAACCGCACGTTAACTTGAGAATTTAATTTTTTCTACTCCTTGAAATTTTTGAATCATTAGGTCACTTGCATCCTCAACATGTTTCTGGCAAGCATATCCTCCACATTTAAAATATGTTAGGATCAGTTAGAAGTCTCTTTCCTATAAAATTGCACCAAACTATTAGGGGCTGTACTAGTGGAATTTCCTAAACATGGATAACAAAACATTGGAGTTCATTTTTAGTGCGTGAAATAATTTTCTTCCCTTATAAATTATAGTTTTCAAAATTTTTTGCATAGATAAACACTAAAATTTTCATTTTGTTGTGATCTATTTGGCTTATATCTTTTTTGTTTACGCGAAAAATTTGAAAGTGAAAATTCAAATTTGGATTTGAAAAAAAATTCGAACATCCAAAATAGAAATGCTTAAAAACTGAGAGACATAATTCAAAAAAGTATATGTGATTTTTATGGATAGGCAAAAAGTGAGTTGTTTGGCTCCAGTAAATATCCAACCACACGTTAACTTGAGAATTTAATTTTTTCTACTCCTTGAAATTTTTGGATCATTAATTGACTTGCATCCTCAACATGTTTCTAGCATGCATATCCACCACATATAAAACATGTGAGGATCAGTTAGAAGTCACTTTCTTATAAAATTGCACCAAGTTATTAGGGGTTGTACATGTGGAATTTTCCAAACATGGATAACAAAACTTTGGAGTTCATTTTTCGTGCGTGAAATAATTTTCTTCACTTATATTAATTATAGTTTTCAAAAAAAATTTCATACATAAACTCTTAAATATTCATTTTTTGCGATCAATTTCCCTTTTATGTTTATTGTTTACGAGAAAAAAGGGAGAGTGAAAAATCAAGTCTGGATTTGAAAACAAATTCGAACATCCAAAATGGAAATGCACAAATGCTAAGAGAGATAATTCCAAAAAGTATCTATGATTTTTAAGGATAGGCAAAAAATGGGTTGTTTGGCTCTGGTAAATATCCAGCCACACGTTAACTTGAGAATTTAATTTTTTCTACTCCTTGAAATTTTTGGATCATTAGGTCGCTTGCATCCTCAACATGTTTCTCGCATGCATATCCACCACATTTAAAACATGTTAGGATCAGTTAGAAGTTTCTTTCCTAAAATATTCCACCAAGCTATTAGGGGTTGTACTAGTGGAATTTCCCAAACATAGATAAAAAAACTTTGGTGTTCATTTTTAGTGCGTGAAATAATTTTCTTCACTTACATTTATTATAGTTTTCAAATTTTTTGCATACATAAACTCTAAAATTTTCATTTTGTTGCGATCTATTTGCCTGATATCTTTTTTGTTTATGAGAAAAATGGGAGAGTGAAAACTAAAGTTTTGATCTGAAAAAAAATTTGAACATTGGAAATGGAAATGCACAAATGCTGAGAGAGATAATTCCAAAAAGTATATGTGATTTTAAAGTATAGGAAAAAAGTTGGTTGTTTGGCTCTGGTAAATATCGAACCACACGTTAACTTCAAAATTGAATTTTTTCTACTCCTTCTAAATTTCCGATCATTAGTTAACATGCATGCGTGCTCAATAGGTTTCTGGCATGTATATCCAGCACATTTAAAACATGTTAGGATGAGTTAGAAATCTCTATCCTATAACATTCCGCCAAGCTATTAGGGGTTGTACTAGTGGAATTTCAAAAACATGGATAACAAAACTTTGGGTTTCATTTTTAGTGCGTGAAAAAATTTTCGTTACTTACATTTATTATAGTTTTTAAAAAAAATTGCATAGATAAACTCTAAAACTTTCATTTTGTTGTGATCTATTTGCCTTTTATCTTTTTGGTTTATGAGAAAATTGGGAGAGTGAAAATCAAGTTTGGATCTGAAAAAAAATTCGAACAACCAAAATGAAAATGCACAAATGCTGAGAAAGATAATTCCAAAAAGAATCAGTGATTTTTAAGGATAGGCAAAAAGTTGGTTGTTTGGCTCTGGTAAATATCCAACCACACGTTAACTAGAGAATTTAATTTTTTCTACTCCTTGAAATGTTTGGATCATTAGGTCACTTGCATCCTCAACATGTTTCTGGCATGCATATCCACCACATTTAAAACATGTTAGGATCAATTAGAAGTCTCTTTCCTATAAAATTCCACAAAGCTATTAGGGGTTGTACAAGTGGAATTTTCCCAACATGGATAACAAAACTTTGGAGTTCATTTTTAGTGCGTGAAATTATTTTTCTATCATACCTTTATTATAGTTTTCAATTTTTTTTCCAAACATAAACTCTAAAATTTTCATTTTGTTGCGATCTATTTGCCTTGTATCTTTTTTTTTACGAGAAATATGGGAGAGTGAAAACTCAAGTTTGGATCTGAAAAACAATTCGAACATCAAAAATTAAAATGCACAAATGCTGAGAGAGATAATTACAAAAAGTATCTGTGATTTATAAGGATAGGCAAAAAGTGGGTTGTTTGGCTCTAGTAAATATCCAACTACATGTTAAGTTAAGAATTTAATTTTTTCCACTTCATGAAATTTTTGGATCATTAGATCACTTGCATCCTCAACATGTTTCTGGCATGCATATCTACCACATTTAAAACATGTTAGGATCAGTTAGAAGTCTCTTTCATATGAAATTCCATAAAGCTATTAGGGGATGTACTAGAGGAATTTCCCAAAAATGGATAAGAAAACTTTGGAATTTATTTTTAGTGCATGAAATAATTTTATTCACTTACATTTATTATAGTTTTCAAAGTTTTTTGCATACATAAATTCTAAAATTTTCATTTTTTGCGATCTATTTGCCTTATATCTTTTTTGTTTACGAGAAAAATTGAGAGTAAAAACTCAAGTTAGAATATGAAAAAAAATTCGATCATCATAAATTGAAATGCACAAATGCTGAGAGAGATAATTCCTTAAAGTATATGTGATTTTTAAGGATGGGCAAAAAGTGGGTTTTTTGGCTCAGGCAAATATCCAACCACACATTAACTTGAGAATTTAATTTTTTCTACTCTTTGAAATTTTTGGATCATTAGGTCACTTGCATCCTGAACATGTTTCTGCTTTGCGTGTCCACCACTTTTAAAACATGTTAGGATCAGTTAGAAGTCTCTTTCCTATAAAATTCTGTTATGGACTCCATAGCATCAAGAGTGGCTAACCGGAGAAGAGAATAGATGGAGTAAACTTGTATTTCAATATCTTAGGGGTTTAATTGTAATTTGAAGTTCCATAAGGGTCTAATTGTAATTATAGAACCTTTGATGTTTTCCTTGACCTATTTAGGGCGTCAAGTGAAGTAATGAAGACAAGCATTGAGTATTAGTCTAAATGAGATCAGGTTCTCTCTCAAAAGAGGCCTAACGTGAGAGCTCCTTTCAAGGCTCACGTCCTTCACCATTGGGCGTTCCAAGAACCCCAAATCCTTCCCTTCCTCATCATTCAATCTGGAAGCTAGAGGAGATCGCCGGGTGCCTCGATCCATGGCTAGAGAGCCTAACAACGTGGTATCAGACAGGACCACCCTTGGTGATTCCTCTTCACCTGCAGAAATTCGAAATTTTGTGGAAGAAAACCATGCTGGTCTACAATCTCAAATCAATGGCTTGGAGGGAAAATTCCAGATGTTGCTGTCACGCATGGAGGAAGGCTTCACCCAGCTCTCAGTCCAGATGGCATCCTCCTCACGTCCAGCAGATCCCCTCAACCCTCTTCCAACACCTCCACCTCCTCCCCTGCGCCAAACACCTCAACCTCGTGGGGGCCTCAATCCAGCCCCTCCTACCGTGCCAAGGTACACAAAGCTTGATTTTCCAACGTATGATGGGTCCTCCGACCCTTTAATGTGGTTGCACAGGTGTGATCATTTCTTTTCCAATCAAGGAACTCTGCCCGAAGGCAAGGTTCAATTGGCCGCCTTCCACATGCTCGATGAAGCGCTTATGTGGTTTCAGCAATTCAAAAACGAATTCATGGTCTATGATTGGGAATTTTTCAAAGAAAATTGTATGCTACGGTTTGGTCCTCCGCTTCGCAGCAACCCAGTTGGGGATTTGGTCAATCTAAAACAGAGTGGAACTATAGAACAATATCAGAAATTGTTCCAAGAAAAACTTGCTCGTGCAAGTCATTTGGTCCGACCTGAACTTTATGTCAATTTGTTCACGGCTGGCCTGGTAGAACCCCTTCGCCTAGAAGTGGAATTGGAAGCCCCCACCTCCCTAGCCCACACAATGAATTTGGCAAGAGCATTGGACACCAAACAGCGCCTCTTCCGTGAGTCCTTAAACAAACGTCCTCCTTGGCAACCTCGCCCACAGCCCCATGGCCCTTATCCCACTCACCCCAGGCCTCCTCCCACCCAACCATCACCACCACCACCAGCCTTTACACCCCCACCTGGTTTTATCAAACGTCTGACAAAAGCCGAAATTGATCAGAGGAGGGCTCAGGGCCTATGTTTCAATTGTGATGAGAAATTCGTCAAGGGCCATCTATGCAAAAGACTATTTTGGGTAGAAATAGAAGGCCCCTCAGAGGATGACTTTCAGGAGGATATGGACCAAACCAAGGAGGAAACACCAGAAATCTCCCTCCATGCCATGACCGGCCTGCATAGCACAAATACCATGCAGGTCCATGCCACCTTGAAACATCATATTCTGCTAGCACTCGTGGACTCAGGCAGCACACATAATTTTATAAGCAGCCAGGCAGCACAACAGTTGGGTTTATCACTACAGCAGAAATCAGGCATATCAGTCTCAGTGGCTAATGGTGACAAGGTCACCACCGTGGGGTTCGGTTCAGCAGTGCCCTTTACTATTGAAGGTCACTCCTTTGTAGCAGATTTTTTGGTCATACCGTTGGCTGGGTTTGACCTTGTCTTGGGCATTAAATGGCTACAGCGATTGGGTCCGATCTTATGGGATTTCCAATCCCTGACCATGAGTTTTAACCAGGACACCCATCCGATCACCCTCCATGGCAATAGCGCCCAGAGGCCATGCAGCCTCCACACACTTTCGGTGGATACTTCAAAAGGGGATAACTTAGCTTCATTGTTGGCCGAATATGCTGATTTATTTCAGGCACCTGCCGACCTTCCTCCTATCAGAGTGTGTGATCACAGAATTCGTTTGAAGATGGGCACAGAACCAGTGGTAGTGCGTCCCTACCGCTATCCCCATGTGCAAAAAGATGAGATAGAACGTCAATGTCAACAAATGCTACAACAAGGTATTATTCAGCCTAGTCGTTCTCCTTTTTCATCCCCGGTATTGCTGGTAAAGAAATCAGATAAATCTTGGCGCTTTTGTGTGGATTACCGTGACCTCAATGCTCGCACCATCAAAGATAAATTTCCAATTCCAGTGGTCGATGAATTATTGGATGAGTTACACGGCTCTCAATTATTTACAAAGTTGGACTTAAAATCAGGCTACCATCAGATTTGGGTTTATTCAGAGGATATCGAAAAATCTGCCTTCCGCACCCACCATGGTCACTACGAGTTCTTGGTGATGCCATTTGGGCTATCCAATGCCCCGTCCACCTTTCAAGCGCTTATGAACCAGGTATTTCGCCCTTTCTTACGGAAGCATGTCTTAGTTTTTTTTGACGATATACTGGTCTATAGCAAAACTTGGGCAGCACACTTGCATCAATTGAGACAGGTTTTCACCATTCTCCGAGCACACCATTTATTTCTCAATCGTGCCAAATGTGACTTTGCCACATCCGAAGTAGCTTATTTGGGGCATGTGATATCAGCATCCGGGGTGAAACCAGACTTCAGCAAGATACAATCGGTGATGGATTGGCCCACACCTCACACCGTTACTGCTTTGAAAGGGTTCCTTGGTCTCGCAGGGTATTATAGAAAATTTATCAAAGACTACGGTCACCTGGCAGCACCATTGCATAATTTACTGAAGAAACATGCCTTTCAGTGGTCTCAGTTGGCAGACTCCTCATTTAACAACTTAAAACAGGCATTAGCGTCAGCACCAGTTCTCCAATTGCCCAACTTTGCCGAACATTTCATTATAGAATGCGATGCATCCGGGGGAGGGATTGGTGCCGTCTTGCAGCAACAGGGTCACCCTATTGCCTATTTCAGCCGCCATCTCGCTCCTCACCATCACAAGTTAGCCACGTATGAAAGGGAACTTATCGGTTTGGCCAAAGCGGTGCAGCATTGGAGGCCGTATCTGTGGGGCAGACCTTTTGTGATCCGGACAGACCACTGTAGCCTCAAATATTTATTGGAGCAGCGCCTTACTACCTCCCCACAACAACATTGGCTCAGCAAATTAATGGGATTCGATTTTCAGGTGGAATACAAACCGGGTTATCTCAACAGGGCAGCAGACGCTTTGTCACGCCGGGAACTAGAGGAGTCACACTTGCACGCATTGAGCCACCCCAAGTCGCCCTTGCTAGACACAATCCGTCAGGATACTAGCCATCATCCAGATCTCCTTGAGTTACAAGCTCAAATCGCAAACCATTCCAAGGACAAGAACTGGACACTACAGGACGGTCTCATTCTGTATAAAGGACGCATATATCTTCATCCTTCGTCGGTACTCATTCCTGCCATTATTGCCTCCTTTCATGATAGTACACATGAGGGCCAGCAGAAAACATACTTCCGCCTCAGTCGGGAATTTTATTGGAGCGGTATGAAGCGGGTCATTGTGGAGTATGTTGCAGCGTGCCAGATCTGTCAGAGGAATAAGTCAGAATCCTTACAACCAGCCGGCTTGCTCCAGCCACTTCCACTTCCTTCACAGGTATGGGCAGATCTATCAATGGATTTTATCGATGGTCTTCCTCCTTCTGCAGGGAAATCTGTTATTTTTGTTGTGGTAGACCGGTTCTCCAAATATGCCCACTTTATGGCCCTCAGCCATCCGTATACAGCCACACAGGTCGCTCAGCTCTTCATGGATAATATTGTCCGTCTCCATGGCCTTCCGGAGACCATCACCAGCGACCGTGATGCTATCTTCACCAGTAAATTCTGGGGGGAACTCTTTAAGCTCCATGGTTCTAAGTTAGCTTTTTCTTCAGCATACCACCCTCAAACAGACGGCCAGACAGAGGTGGTTAACCGCACCTTGGGTATGTATTTGCGGTGCTTTGTGGGGGACACGCCCCGACTGTGGGTTCGTTGGTTAGCATGGGCGGAGTATTGTTATAATACCTCATACCACACCGCCTTGGGTACTACCCCTTTTCAAGTTGTTTATGGACGCGAACCTCCGCGACTACTTTCTTATGAAACGGGGTCTTCTCGGGTAGAAGCATTGGACCAGGCCTTGGCCGACAGAGATGCAATGCTTGCTCAAGTCCGCCTTCAGTTACAACGTGCACAAGCAACTATGAAGCATACTTATGACAAAGGACACCGTCCCCTTACCTTTGCACTTGGAGAATTTGTTTGGCTCAAACTTCAGCCATATCGCCAACTTTCTCTAGCAGCCATCAAACGCCATAAGCTCTCTCCAAAATTTTATGGGCCATTCCAGATCACGCAACGTATTGGCACTGTGGCGTATCGTTTGAAACTACCACCAGACGCCAAGCTCCATGACGTCTTCCATGTCTCCCTTCTCAAGCCGTTCAAGGGAGACTCACCACTGCTGCATACCCCTTTGCCTCCTCTCAAAGATGGCAGGTCCATGCCCACGCCTGCTCAGATCCTTCAAGCCAGGCGAGTTAACAACGCTTGGGAAGTGTTGGTTCGGTGGACTGACAAGGAATTGATAGAAGCCTCTTGGGAGACCCTCGAGTCCTTCCAGACTCTATTTCCCACTTTCGAGCTTGAGGCCAAGCTCTTTCTTCAGGAGGGGGGTGATGTTATGGACTCCATAGCATCAAGAGTGGCTAACCGGAGAAGAGAATAGATGGAGTAAACTTGTATTTCAATATCTTAGGGGTTTAATTGTAATTTGAAGTTCCATAAGGGTCTAATTGTAATTATAGAACCTTTGATGTTTTCCTTGACCTATTTAGGGCGTCAAGTGAAGTAATGAAGACAAGCATTGAGTATTAGTCTAAATGAGATCAGGTTCTCTCTCAAAAGAGGCCTAACGTGAGAGCTCCTTTCAAGGCTCACGTCCTTCACCATTGGGCGTTCCAAGAACCCCAAATCCTTCCCTTCCTCATCATTCAATCTGGAAGCTAGAGGAGATCGCCGGGTGACTCGATCCATGGCTAGAGAGCCTAACAAATTCCACCAAGCTATTAGGGTTTGTACTTGTGGAATTTCGTAAACATGGATAACAAAACTTTGGAGTTCATTTTTTGTGAGTGAAATAATTTTCTTCACTTACATTTATTATACTTTGCAAAAAAATTTTGCATACATAAAGTCTAAAATTTTCATTTTGTTGCGATCTATTTGCCTTGTATCATTTTTGTTTACCAGAAAAAAGGGAGAGTGAAAACTCAAGTTTGGATCAGAAAAAAAATTCGAACAACCAAAATGAAAATGCATAAATGCTGAGAGAGATAATTCCAAAAAGTATCTGTGATTTTTAAGGATAGGCAAAAAGTAGGTTGTTGGGCTCTAGGAAATATCCAACCCCATGTTAACCTAAGAATTTAATTTTTCTACTCGAAATTTTTGGATCATTAGGTCACTTGCATCCTCAACAAGTTTCGGGCATGCATATCCACCACATTTAAAACATGTTAGGATCAGTTAGAAGTTTCTTTCCTTTAAAACTCCACCAAGCTATTAGGGGTTGTACTGGTGGAATTTCTCAAACTTGGATAACAAAACTTTGGAATTCATTTTTAATGCGTGAAATTATTTTCTCCACTTACATTTATTATAGTTTTAAAATTTTCTTGCATACTTAAACTCTAAAATTTTCATTTTGTTGCGATCTATTTTCCTTATATCTTATTTGTTTAAGAGAAAAATTGGAGAGGTAAAATTTAAGTTTGGATATGAAAAAAAATTCGAACATCCAAAATGGAAATGCATAAATGCTGAGAGAGATAATTCAAAAAAGTATATGTGATTTTTAAGGATAGGAAAAAGTGGGTTGTTTGGCTCTAGTAAATATCCAACCACACGTTAACTTGAGAATTAAATTTTTTCTACTCCTTGAAATTTTTTGATCATTAGGTCACTTGCATCCTCAACATGTTTCTTGCATGCATATCCACCACATTTAAAACATGTTAGGATCAGTTAGAAGTCTCTTTCCTATAAAATTCCACCAAGCTATTTGAAGTTGTACTAGTGGAATTTCTCAAACATGGATAACAAAACTTTGGAGTTCATTTTTAGTGCGTGAAATAATTTCTTCACTTACATTAACTATAGTTTTCAAAATTTTTTGCATAGATAAACTCTAAAATTTTCATTTTGTTGCAATCTATTTTCCTTATATCTTTTTTGTTTACGAGAAAAATGGGAGAGTAGAAACTGAAGTTTGGATCTGAAAAAAAAATTGAACATCCAAAGATAATTCTAAAAAGTATCTGTGATTTTTAGGGATAGGCAAAAAGTGGGTTGTTTCCCCCTGGTAAATATCCAACCACACGTTAACTTGAGAAGTTTATTTTTTCTAATCAAAATTTTTTGATCATTAGGTCACTCGAATCCTCAACATGTTTTTGGCCTGCATATCCACCACATTTAAAACATGTTAGGATCAGTTAGAAGTCACTTTACTATAAAATTCCATCAAGCTATTAGGGGTTGTACTAGTGGAATATTCGAAACATGGATAACAAAATTTTGGAGTTCATTTTTAGTGCGTGAAATAATTTTCTTCACTTACAATTTTTATAGTTTTAATTTTTTTTTTCATCGAAAAACTCTTAAATTTTCATTTGGTTGCGATCTTTTTGCCATAGATCTTTTTTGTTTACGAGAAAAATAGGAGAGTGAAAATTCAAGTTTGGATCTGATTAAAAATTCCAACCTCCAAAATGAAAATACACAAATACTAAGAGAGATAATTCCAAAAAGTATATGTGATTTTTAAGGATGGGCAAAAAGTGGGATGTTTGGCTTTGGAAAATATCCAACCACACGTTAACTTGAGAATTTAATTTTTTCTACTCCTTGAAATTTTTGGATCATTAGGTCACTTGCATCCTCAACATGTTTCATGCATGCATATCCACCATATTTAAAACATGTTAGGATCACTTAGAAGTCTCTTTCCTATAAAATTCCTCCAAGCTATTAGCGATTGTACTAGTGGTATTTCCCAAACGTGGATAACAAAACTATGGAGGCCATTTTTAGTTCATGAAATAATTTTCTTCACTTACATTTATTATAGTTTTCAAAAAATTTTGCAAACATAAACTCTTTAATTTTCATTTTTTTTGATTTATTTGCTTTTTTATCTTTTTTGTTTACAAGAAAAATGGGAGAGTGAAAACTAAAGTTTGGATATGAAAACAAATTCGAACATAAAAAATGAAAATGCACAAATGTTGAGAGAGATAATTCCAAAAAGTATATGCGATTCTTAAGGATAGGCAAAAAGTGGGTTATTTGGCTTTGGTAAATATCCAACCACTCGTAAACTAGAGAATTTAATTTTTTCTGCACCTTGAAATTTTTGGATCATTAGGTCGCTTGCATCCTCAACATGTTTCTCGCATGCATATCCACCACATTTAAAAATTGTTAGGATCAGTTAGAAGTCTCTTTCCTATTAAATTCCACCAAGTTATTAGGGGTTGTACTAGTGGAATTTCCCAAACATTGATAACAAAACTTTGGAGTTCATTTTTAGTGCATGAAATAATTTTCTTCACTTATATTTATTATAGTTTTCAAAAAAAAAATTCATATATAAACTCTTAAATTTTCATTTTTTGTGATCTATTTGCCTTTTATCTTTCTTGTTTACGAGAAAAATGGGAGAGTGAAAACTCAAGTCTTCATTTGAAAACTAATTCGAACATCCAAAATGGAAATGTACAAATGCTGAGAGAGATAATTCCAAAAAGTATCAGTGATTTTTAAGGATAGGCAAAAAGTAGGTTGTTTGGCTCTGGTAAATATCCAACCACACGTTAACTTGAGAATTTAATTTTTTCTACTCAAAATTTTTGGATTATTAGGACGCTTGCATCCTCAACATGTTTCTGGCATGAATATCCACCACATTTAAAGCATGTTAGGATCAGTTAGAAGTTTCTTTCCTATAAAATTCCACCAAGATATTAGGGGTTGTACTAGTGGAATTTCCCAAAATAAAATAACATAACTTTGGAGTTCATTTTTAGTACGTGAAATAATTTTCTTCACTTACATTTATTATTGTTTTCAAATTTTTTGCATACATAAACTCTAAAATTTTCATTTTTTTGCGATCTATTTGTCTTATATCTTTTTTGTTTAAGAGAAAAATGGGAGAGTGAAAGCTAAAGTTTTGATCTGAAAAAAAATTTGAACATCGAAACTGGAAATGCATAAATGCTGAGAGAGATAATTCCAAACTGTATCTGTGATTTTGAAGGATAGGCAAAAAGTGGGTTGTTTGGCTCAGGTAAATATCGATCCACACGTTAACTTGAAAATTGAATTTTTTCTACTCCATCAAATTTTTTGTTCATTAGTTGACTTGTGTGCTCAACAGGTTTCTGGCATGGATATCCAGTACATTTAAAACATGTTAGGATTAGTTAGAAGTCTCTTTCCAATAACATTCCACCAAGCAATTAGGGGTTGTACTAGTGGAATTTCAAAAACATGGATAACAAAACTTTGGATTTCATTTTAAGTGCGTGAAACAATTTTCTTGACTTACATTTATTATAGTTTTCAAAATTTTTTGCATAGATAAACTCTATTTTTTGTGATCTTTTTTGTTTACGAGAAAAATTGGAGAATAAAAACTCAAGTTTGAATCTGAAAAAAATTTGATAATCATAAATAGAATTGCACAAATGCTGAGAGAGATAATTCCTAAAAGTATATGTTATTTTTAAGGATAGGCAAAAAGTGGGTTGTTGGGCTTAGGTAAATATCCAATAACACATTAACTTGAGAAATTAATTTTTTCTACTCCTTGAAATTTTTGGATCATTAGGTCACTTTTATCCTGAACATGTTTCTGGCATGCATATCCACCATATTTAAAACATGTTATGACCAGTTAGAAGTCTCTTTCCTATAAAATTCCACCAAGCTATTAGGGGTTCTACTAGAGGAATTTTCCAAACATGGATAACAAAACTTTGGAGTTCATTTTAAGTGCGTGAAATAATTTTCTTCTCTTACATTTAACATAATTTTAAAATTTTTTTCCATACATAAACTCTAAAATTTTCATTTCGTTGCGATCTCTTTGCGTTGTATCTCTTTTGTTTAAGAGAAAAATGGGTGAGTGAAAAGTTTTGGATCTGAAAAAAAAATTCGAACATCCAAAATGGAAATGCACAAATGCTGAGAGAGATAATTCCAAAAAGTATCTGTGATTTTTAAGGATAGGAAAAAAGTCGGTTGTTTGGCTCAGGTAAATATCCGAACACACATTAACTTGAGAATTTAATTTTTTCTACTCCTTGAAATTTTTGGATAATTTGGTCACTTGCCTCCTCAACATATTTCTGGTATGTGTCTCCACCACTTTTAAAACATGTTAGGATCAGTTAGGAGTCTCTTTCCTATAAAATTCCACCAAGCTATTAGGGGTTGTATTTGTGGAATTTCCCAAACATGGATAACAAAACTTTGGAGTTCATTTTTAGTGCGTGAAATAATTTTCTTCACTTACATTTATTATACTTTGCAAAATTTTTTGCATCCATAAACTTTAAAAATTTCATTTTTTGCGATCTATTTGCCATATATCATTTTTGTTTACGAGAAAAATTGGTGAGTGAAAACTCAAGTTTGGATTTGAAACAAATTCGAACATCCAAAAAGGAAATACACAAATGCTTAGAGAGATAATTCCAAAAAGTACCTGTGATTTTTAAGGATAGGCCAAAAGTGGGTTGTTTGGCTCTAGGAAATATCCAACCACATATTAACTTGAGAATTTAATTTTTTCTGCTCAAAATTTTTGGATCATTAGGTCATCAACATGTTTCTGGCATTGATATCCACCACATTTAAAACATGTTAGGATCAGTTAGAAGTCTCATTCCTTTAAAACTCCACCAAGCTATTAGGGGTTGTACTAGTGGAATTTCCCAAACAAGGATAACAAAACTTTGGAGTTCATTTTTAGTGCGTGAAATAATTTTCTTCACTTACATTTATTATAGTTTTCAAATTTTTTTGCATACATAAATTCTAAAATTTTCATTTTGTTGCGATCTATTTGCCTTATATCTTTTTTGTTTACGAGAAAAATTAGAGTGTTAAAATTTAAGTTTGGATATGAAAAAAAAATTGAACATCCAAAATGGAAATGCACAAATGCTGAGAGAGATAATTCCAAAAATTATATGTGATTTTTAAGGATAGGCAAAAAGTGGGTTGTTTGGCTCTAGTAAATATCCAACCACACGTTAACTTGAGAATTTAAATTTTTTTACTCCTTGAAATTTTTTGATCATTAGGTCACTTGCATCCTCAACATGTTTCTTGCATGCATATCCACCACATTTAAAACATGTATGGATCAGTTAGAAGTCTCTTTCCTTTAAATTTCCACCAAGCTATTAGAGGTTGTACTAGTGGAATTTCCCAAACATGGATAACAAAACTTTGGAGTTCATTTTTAGTGCGTGAAATAATTTCTTCACTTACATTTATTATAGTTTTCAAATTTTTTAGCATACATCAACTCTAAAATTTTCATTTTGTTGCTATCTATTTGCCTTGTATCATTTTTGTTTACGAGAAAAATGGGAGAGTAAAAACTCAAGTTTGGATCTGAAAAAAATATCGAACATCGAGAGATAATTCTAAAAAGTATCTGTGATTTTTAAGGATAGGCAAAAAGTGGGTTGTTTCTCTCTGGTAAATATCCAACCACACGTTAACTTGAGAAATTAATTTTTTCTACTCGAAATTTTTTGATCATTAGGTCACTTGCATCTTCAACATATTTTTGGCATGCATATCCACCACATTTAAAACATGTTAGGATCAGTTAGAAGTCTCTTTACTATAAAATTCCATCGAGCTGTTAGGGCTTGTACTAGTGGAATTTCCGAAACATGGATAACAAAATTTTGGAGTTCATTTTTAGTGCGTGAAATAATTTTCTTCACTTACAGTTTTTATAGTTTTAATTTTTTTTGGCATAGATAAAATCTAAAATTTTCATTTTGTTGTGATCTTTTTGCCTTAGATCTTTTTTGATAACGAGAAAATTAGGAAAGTGAAATTTCAAGTTTGGATCTCATAAAATATTCCAACATCCAAAATGGAAATACAAAAATGCTAAGAGAGATAATTCCAAAAAGTATATGTGATTTTTAAGGATGGGCAAAAAGGGGGTTGTTTGGCTCTGGAAAATATCCAACCACACGTTAACTTAAGAATTTAATTTTTTCTACTCCTTGAAATTTTTGGATCATTAGGTCACTTGCATCCTAAACATGTTTCTGGCATGCATATCCACCACATTTAAAACATGTTAGAATCAGTTAGAAGTCTCTTTCCTATAAAATTCCTCCAAGCTATTAGCGGTTGTACTAGTGGTATTTCCCAAACATGGATAACAAAACTTTGGATTTCATTTTTAGTTCGTGAAATAATTTTCTTCACTTACATCTATTATAGTTTTCAAAAAATTTTGCAAACATAAACTCTAAAATTTTCATTTTTTTATCTATTTAGTTTTTATCTCTTTTGTTTACGAGAAAAATGAGAGAGTGAAAACTCAAGTTTGGATAAGAAAACAAATTTGAACATCAAAAATGGAAATGCACAAATGCTAAGAGAGATAATTCCAAAAAGTATCTGCGATTTTTAAGGATAGGCAAAAAGTGGGTTGTTTCGCTCTAGTAAATATCCAACCACTCGTTAACTAGAGAATTTAATTTTTTCTGCTCCTTGAAATTTTTGGATCATTAGGTCGCTTGCATCCTCAACATGTTTCTCGCATGCATATCCACCACATTTAAAATTTGTTAGGATCAGTTAGTAGTCTCTTTCCTATAAAATTCCACCAAGTTATTAGGGGTTGTACTAGTGGAATTTCCCAAACATGGATAACAAAACTTTGGATTTCATTTTTAGTGCGTGAAAAAATTTTCTTCACTTATATTTATTATAGTTTTCAAAAAATATTTCATACTTAAACTCTAAAATTTTCTTTTTTTGCGATCTATTTGCTTTTTATCTTTTTTGTTTACGAGAAAAATGGGTGAGTGAAAACTCAAGTCTGGATTTGAAAACAAATTCGAACATCCAAGATGGAAATGCACAAATGCTGAGAGAGATAATTCCAAAAAGTGGGTTGTTTGGCTCAGGTAAATATCCAATCACACGTTGACTTGAGAATTTAATTTTTTCTACTCGAAATTTTTGGATTATTAGGTCTCTTGCATCCTCAACATGTTTCTGGCATGCATGTCTACCACATTTAAAACATGTTAGGATTGGTTAGAAGTCTCTTTCCTATAAAATTCCACCAAGCTATTAGGGGTTGTACTAGTGTAATTTCCCAAAATAAAATAGCAAAAATTTGGAGTTCATTTTTAGTGCGTGAAATAATATTCTTCACTTTCATTTATTATAGTTTTCAAATTTTTTGCATACATAAACACTAAAATTTGCATTTTATTGCGATCTTTTTGCCTTATATCTTTTTTGTTTAAGAGAAAAATGGGAGAGTGAAAACTAAAGTTTTGATCTAAAAAAAAAATTGAACATCGGAAATGGAAATGTACAAATGCTGAGACAGATAATTCCAAAAATTATCTGTGATTTTTAAGGATAGGCAAAAAGTGGGTTGTTTGGCTAAGGTAAATATCGAACCACACGTTAACTTGAAAATTTAATTTTTGCTACTCCTTCAAATTTTTGGATCATTAGTTCACTTTCGTGCTCAATAGGTTTTTGGCATGCATATCCAGCACATTTAAAACATGTTATGATCAGTTAGAAGTCTCTTTCCTATAACATTCCACCAAGCTATTAGGGGTTGTACTAGTGGAATTTCAAAAACATGGATAACAAAACTTTGGATTTCATTTTTAGTGCGTGAAACAATTTTCTTCACTTACATTTATTAATGTTTTCAAAAATGTTTGCATAGATGAACTCTAAAATTTTCATTTTGTTGCGATCTATTAGGCTTTTATCTTTTTTGTTTAAGACAAAAATGGGAGAGTGAAAACTCAAGTTAGGATCTGAAAAAAAAATTCGAACATCCAAAATGGAAATGAAAAAATGCTGAGAGAGATAATTCCAAAAAGTATCTGTGATTTTTAAGGAGAGGCTAAAAGTGGGTTGTTTGGCTCTGGTAAATATCCAACCACACGTTAACTAGAGAATTTGATTTTTTCTACTCCTTGAAATTTTTTGATCATTAGGTCACTTGCATCCTCAACATGTTTCTGGCATGCAAATCCACCACATTTAAAACATGTTAGGATCAGTTAGAAGTCTCTTTCAAATAAAATTCCACCAAGCTATTAGGGGTTGTACTAGTGGAATTTTCCAAACATGGATAACAAAACTTTGGAGTTCATTTTTAGTGCGTGAAATAATTTTCTTCACTCACATTTATTATCGTTTTCAAATTTTTTGCATACATCAATTCGAAAATTTTCAGTTTTTTACGATCTCTTTGCCTTGTATCTCTTTTGTTTACGAGAAAAATGAGTGAGTGAAAACTCAAGTTTGGATCTGAATAAAAATTCGAAGATCCAAAATGAAAATGCAGAAATGCTGAGTGATATAATTCCAAAAAGTATTTGTGATTTTTAAGGATAGGGGAAAAGTTGGTTGTTTGGCTCTGGTAAATATCGAACCACACGTTAACTTGAGAATTTAATTTTTTCTACTCGAAATTTTTGGATCATAAGGTAACTTGCATCCTCAACATGTTTCTGGCATTCATATCCACCACATTTAAAACATGTTAGGATCAGTTAGAAGTCTCTTTCCTATAAAACTCCAAAAAGCTATTAGGGGTTGTACTAGTGGAATTTCCCAACATGGATAACAAAATTTTGGAGTTCATTTTTAGCGCGTGAAATAATTTTTTTCTCTTACCTTTATTATAGTTTTCTAATTTTTTCCATTCATAAACTCTAAAATTTTCATTTTGTTGCGATTTATTTGAATCTTTTTTGTTTACGAGAAACATGGGAGTGTGAAAACTCAAGTTTGGATCTGAAAAAAAATTCGAACATCCAAAATGAAAATGAAAAAATGCTGAGAGAGATAATTCCAAATAGTATCTGTGATTTTTAAGGATAGGCAAAAAGTGGGTTGTTTGGCTCAGGTAAATATCCAACCGCATGTTAACTTGAGCATTTAATTTTTTCTACTCCTTGAAATTTTTGGATCATTAGGTCACTTGCATCTCAACATATTTTTGGCATGCATATCCACCACATTTAAAACATGTTAGGATCAGTGAAAAGTCTCTTTCCTATAAAATTCCTCCAAGCTATTAAGGGTTGTACTAGTGGTATTTCCCAAACATGGATAACAAAACATTGGAGTTCATTTTTAGTGCATGAAATAATTTTCTTCCCTTACATTTATTATAGTTTTCAAATTTTTTTGCATACATAAACTCTAAAATTTTCATTTTGTTGCAGTCTATTTGCCTTATAAGTTTTTTGTATACGAGAAAAATTGGACAGTTAAAATTTAAGTTTGGATATGAAAAAAAATTCAAACATCCAAAATGGAAATGCACTAATTCTGAGAGCGATAATTCCAAAAAGTATATGTGATTTTTTAGGATAGGCAAAAATTGGGTTGTTTGGCTCTAGTAAATATCCAACCACACGTTAACTTGAGAATTTATTTTTTCTACTCGAATTTTTTGGATCCTTAGGTCACTTGCATCCTCAATATGTTTCTGGCATGTATATCCACCTCATTTAAAACATGTTAGGATCAGTTAGAAGTCTCTTTCCTATAAAATTCCACCAAGCTATTAGGGGTTGTATTAGTGGAATTTTTCAAACATAGATAACAAAACTTTGGAGGACATTTTTAGTGCGTGAAATAATTTTCTTCATTTACATTTTTTATAGTTTTAAATTTTTTTTGCATAGATAAACTCTAAAATTTTCATTTTGTTGCGATCTATTTGCATTATATCTTTTTTGTTTACGAGAAAAATGGGAGAGTGAAATCTCAAGTTTGGATCTGAAAACAAATTCGAAAATCCAAAATGGAAACGCACAAATGCTAAGAGAGAAAATTCAAAAAAGTATCTGTGATTTTTTAGGATAGGCAAAAAGTGGGTTCTTTGGCTCATGTAAATATCCAACCACACGTTAACTTGAGAATTTAATTTTTTCTACTCCTTGAAATTTTTGAATCATTTAATCCTGTTTCTGGCATGCATATCCACCACAATTATAACATATTAGGAGCAA
Source organism: Aristolochia californica (assembly GCF_029961685.1). Taxonomy (NCBI): domain Eukaryota; kingdom Viridiplantae; phylum Streptophyta; class Magnoliopsida; order Piperales; family Aristolochiaceae; genus Aristolochia; species Aristolochia californica. The sequence continues at coordinate 33,216,077 of NW_027182279.1, read as the reverse complement.
ATAGAAGTCTCTTTCCTTTAAAATTCCACCAAGCTATTAGGGGTTGTACTAGTGGAATTTCCCAAACATAGATAAAAAAACCTTGGAGTTCATTTTTAGTGCGTGAAATAATTTTCTTCATTTACATTTATTATAGTTTTCAAATTTTTTGCATACATAAACTCTAAAATTTTCATTTTGTTGAGATCTATTTGCCTTATATCTTTTTTGTTTACGAGAAAAATGGGAGAATGAAAACTAAAGTTTGGATCTGAAAAAAAAATTGAACATTCAAAAATGGAAATGCACAAATGCTGAGAGAGATAATTCTAAAAAGTATCTGTGATTTTGAAGGATAGGTAAAAAGTGGGTTGTTTGGCTCTGATAAATATCCAACCACACGTTAACTTATGAATTTAATTTTTTCTACACCTTGAAATTTTAGCACCATTAGTTCGCTTGCATCCTCAACATGTTTCTGGCATGCATATCCACCACATTTAAAACATGTTAGGATGAGTTAGAAGTCTCTTTCCTACAAAATTCCACCAAGCTATTAGGGGTTGGACTAGTGGAATTTCCCAAAAATAGATAACAAAACTTTGGAGTTCATTTTTAGTGCGTGAAATAATTTTCGTAACTTACATTTATTATAGTTTTCAAATATTTTGCATACATAAACTCTAAAATTTTCATTTTGGTGCGATCTATTTGCCTTATATCTTTTTTGTATACGAGAAAAATGGGAGAGTGAAATCTAAAGTTTGAATCTGAAAAAAAGTTTTAACATCAAAAATGGAAATGCACAAATGCTGAGAGAGATAATTCCAAAACGTATCTGTGATTTTTAAGGATAGGCAAAAAGTGGGTTGCTTGGTTGTTTTAAATATCCAACCACACGTTAACTTGTGAATTTAATTTTTTCTACTTCTTGAAATTTTTGGATCATTAGTTCACTTGCATCCTCAACATGTTTCGGGCATGCATATCCACCACATTTAAACCATCTTAGGATCAGTTAGAAGTCTCTTTCCTATAAAATTCCACCAAGCTATTAAGAGTTATACTAGTGGAATTTCAAAAACATGGATAACTAAACTTTCGATTCCATTTTTTGTGCGTGAAACAATTTTCTTCACTTACATTTATTATACTTTTCAAAATTTTTAGAATAGATAAACTCTTAAATTTTCATTTTGTTGCGATCTATTTGCTTTATATCTTTTTTGATCACGAGAAAAATGGGAGAGTGAAAATTCAAGTTAGGATCTGAAAAAAAATTTGAACATCCAAAATGGAAAAGCTCAAATGCTGAGAGAGATAATTCCAAAAAGTATGTATGATTTTTAAGGATAAGAAAAAAGTGGGTTGTTATGCTCTGGTAAATATCACACCACACGTTAACTAGAGAGTTTAATTTTTTCTACTCGAAATTTTTGGATCATTAGGTTACTTGCATCCTGAACATGTTTCTGGCATGTATATCCACCACATTTAAAATATGTTAGGATCAATTAGAAGTCTCTTTCCTATAAAATTCAACCAAGCTATTAGGGGTTGTACTACTGGAATTTTCCAAACATGGATAACAAAACTTTGGAGTTCATTTTTAGTGCGTGAAATAATTTTCTTCACTCACATTTATTATAGTTTTCAATTTTTTTTGCATTCATAAACTCTAAAAATTTCATTTTGTTGCGATCTATTTGCCTTATATCTTTTTTGTTTACGAGAAAAATGGGAGCGTGAAAACTCAAGTTTGGATCTGAAAAAAAAAATTGAACTTTCAAAATGGAAATTCACAAATGCTGAGAGAGACAATTCCAAAAAGTATCTTTGATTTTTAAGGATAGGCAAAAAGTGGGTTGTTTAGCTCTGGTAAATATCCAACCACACGTTAACTTGAGAATTTAATTTTTTCTACTCGAAATTTCTGGCTCATTAGGTCACTTGCATCCTCAACATGTTTCTGGCAAGCATATCGACCACATTTTAAACATGTTATGATCAGTTAGAAGTCTCTTTCCTATAAAATTGCACCAAGCTATTAGCGGTTGTACTAGTGGAATTTTAAAAACATGGATAACAAAACTTTGGAGTTCTTGTTTAATGCGTGAAATAATTTTCTTCACGTACATTTATTATCATTTTCAAATTATTTTGGACACATAAAATCTATAATTTTCATTTTGTTGCAATCTATTTGCCTTGTATCTTTTTTGTTTACGAGAAAAATGGGAGAGTGAAAACTCAAGTTTCGATCTAAAAAAAAATTCAAAAATCCAAAATGGAAATGCACAAATGCTAAGAGAGATAATACCAAAAAGTATTTGTGATTTTTAAGGATAGGCAAAAAGTCGGTTGTTTGGCTCTGGTAAATATCCAACCACATGTTAACTTGAGAATATAATTTTTTCTACTCCTTGAAATTTTCGGTTCAATAGGTCACTTGCATCCTCAACATGTTTCTGGCACGCATATCCACCACATTTAAAACATGTTAGGATCAGTTAGAAGTCTCTTTCCTATAAAATTCCACCAAGCTATTAGGAGTTGTTCTAGTGGAATTTCAAAAACATGGATAACAAAACTTTGGAGTTCATTTTTAGTGCGTGAAATTATTTTCTTCACTTACATTTATTATAGTTTTCAAATTTACATACATAAAATCTAAAATTTTCATTTTTTGAGATCTATTTGAATTTTATATTTTTTGTTAATGAGAAAAATTGCAGAGTGAAAACACAAGTTTGGATCTGAAAAAAAATTCGAACATCCAAAATGGAAATGTACAAATGCAGAGAGAGTTAATTCCAAAAAGTATCTGTGATTTTTAAGGATAGGCAAAAAGTGGGTTGTTTGGCTCTGGTAAATATCCAACCACATGTTAACTAGAGAGTTTAATTTTTTCTACTCCTTGAAATATTTGGATCTTTAGGTTAACTGCGTCCTCAACATGTTTTTGGCATGCATATCCCCCACATTTAAAACAAGTTAGGATCAGTTAGAAGTCTCTTTCCTATAAAATTCCACCAAGCTATTAGGGGTTGTATTAGTGGAATTTTCCAAACATAGATAACAAAACCTTGGAGTTCATTTTTAGTGCGTGAAATAATTGTCGTCACTCACATTTATTATAGTTTTCAAATTTTTTTGCATTCATAAACTCTAAAATTTTCATTTCTGTGCGATCTATTTGCCTTATATCTTTTTTGTTTACGAGAAAAATGGGAGAGTGAAAACTAAAGTTTGGATCTGAAAAAAAATTTTAACATTCAAAATCGAAATTCAAAAATGTTGAGAGAGATAATTCCAAAAAGTATCTTTGATTTTTAAGGATAGGCAAAAAGTGGGTTGTTTGGCTCTGGTAAATATCCAACCACACGTTAACTTGAGAATTTAATTTTTTCTACTCGAAACTTTTGGAACATTAGGTCACTTGCATCCTCAACATGGTTCTGGCAAGCATATCCACCACATTTAAAACATGTTATGACCAGTTAGAAGTCTTTTTCCCATAAAATTGCACCAAACTATTAGGATTTGTTCTAGTGGAATTTTCAAAACATGGATAACAAAAGTTTGGAGTTCATGTTTAATGCGTGAAATAATTTTCTTCACTTACATTTATAATCATTTTCAAATTATTTTGCATACATAAACTCAATAATTTTCATTTTGTTGCGATCTCTTTGCCTTGTATCTTTTTTGTTTATGAGAAAAATGAGAGAGTGAAAACTCAACTTTGGATCTGAAAAAAAAATTCACACATCCTAAATGGAAATGCACAAATGCTGAGAGAGATAATACCAAAAAGTATCTGTGATTTTTGAGGATAGGCAAAAAGTTGGTTGTTTGGCTCTGGTAAATATCCGACCACACGTTAACTTGAGAATTTAATTTTTTCTACTCCTTGAAATTTTTGGATCATTAGGTCACTTGCATCCTCAACATGTTTCTGGCAAGCATATCCACCACATTTAAAACATGTTAGGATCAGTTAGAAGTTTCTTTCCTATAAAATTCCACCAAGCTATTAGGGGTTGTACTAGTGGAATTTCAAAAACATGGAGAACAAAACTTTGGAGTTCATTTTTAGCGCGTGAAATAATTTTCTCCACTTACATTTATTATAGTTTTCAAAATTTTTTGCATACATAAACTCTAAAATTTTCATTTTTTGCGATCTATTTGCCTTAAATCTTTTTTGTTAACGAGAAAATTGCAGAGTGAAAACACAAGTTTAGATCTGAAAAAGAATTCGAACAACCAAAATGGAAATGTACAAATGCTTAGAGAGATAATTCCAAAAAGTATCCGTGATTTTTAAGGATAGGGAAAAAGTGGGTTGTTTGGCTCTGGTAAATATCCAACCACACGTTAACTTGAGAATTTAATTTTTTCTACTCCTTGAAATTTTTCTATCATTAGGTCACTTGCATCCTCAACATGTTTCTGGCATGCAGATCCCCCACATTTAAAACATGTAAGGATCAGTTAGATGTCTCTTTCCTGTAAAATTCCGCCATGTTATTAGGGGTTGTACTAGTGGAATTTCCCAAACATAGATAACAAAACTTTGGAGTTCATATTTAGTCCATGAAATAATTTTCTTCCCTTACATTTATTATAGTTTACAAATTTTTTTGCATACATAATATCTAAAACTTTCATTTTGTTGTGATCTATTTACCTTATATCTTTTTTGTTTACGAGAAAAATGGGAGAGTGAAAACACAAGTTTGGATCTGAAAAAAATTATGAACATCCAAAATGGAAATGCACAAATGCAGAGAGAGATAATTTAAAAAAGTATCTGTGATTTTTAAGTATAGGGAAAAAGTCGGTTGTTTGGCTACTGTAAATATGCAACCACACGTTAACTTGAGAATTTAATTTTTTCTACTCGAAATTTTTGGATCATTAGGTCACTTGCATCCTCAACATGTTTCTAGCCAGCATATCGACCACATGTAATACCTGTTAGGATCAGTTAGATGTCTCTTTCCATTAAAATTGCACCTTGTAGTTAGGGGTTGTTCTAGTGGAATTTCCCAAACATGGATAACAAAACTCTGGAGTTCATTTTTAGTGTGTGAAATAATTTTCATCAATTACATTTATTAAAGTTTTTAAAATTTTTTGCATAGATAAACTCTAAAATTTTCATTTTGTTGCTATCTATTTGCCTTATATCTTTTTTGTTTACTAGAAAAATTTGTGAGTGAAAACTCAAATTTGGATCTGAAAAAAATTTTGAACATCCAAAATGGAAATACATAAATGCTGAGAGAGATAATTCCAAAAAGTATCTGTGATTTTTAAGGATAGGCAAAAAGTGGGTTGTTTGGCTCTGGTAAATATCATACCACACGTTAACTTGAAAATTTAATTTTTTCTTTTCCTTGAAATTTTTGGATCATTAGGTCACTTGCATCTTCAACATGTTTCTAACATGCATATCCACCACATTTAAAACATGTTAGGAGCAGTTAGAAGTCCCTTTCCTATAAAATTGCACCAAGCTATTAGGGGTTATACTAGTGGAATTTCCCAAACATGGATAACAAAACTTTGGAGTTCATTTTTAGTGCAAGAAATAATTTTCTTCACTTACATTTATTATAGTTTTCAAAAAATTTTGCTTACATAAACTCAAAAATTTTCATTTTTTGCGATCTATTTGCCTTATATGTTTTTTGTTTACGAGAAAAATGGGAGAGTGAAAATTCAAGTTTGGATCTGAAAACAAATTCGAAAAATCCAAAATGGAAATGCACAATTGCTGAGTGAGAAAATTCCAAAAAGTATCTGTGATTTTTGAGGATAGGGAAAAGTGGATTGTTTGGCTCTGGTAAATATCCAACCACACGTTAACTTGAGAATTTAATTTTTTCTACTCGTTGAAATATTTGAATCATTAGGTCGCTTGCATCCTCAACATGTTTCTGCCATGCATATCCACCTCATTTAAAACATGTTAGGATCAATTAGAAGTCTCTTTCCAATAAAAATCCACCAAGCAATTAGGGGTTGTACTAGTGGAATTTCCCAAACATAGATAACAAAACGTTTGAGTTCATTTTTAGTGCGTGATATAATTTTCTTCACTTACATTTATTATAGTTTTCAAATTTTTTGCATACATAAACTGTAAAATTTTCATTTTGTTCCGATCTATTTGCCTTATAGCTTTTTTTTTACGAGAAAGAGGGGAGAATGAAAACAAAAGTTTGGATCTGAAAAAAAATTAGAACATAAAAAATGGAAATGCACAAATGCTGAGAGAGATAATTCCAAAAAGTATCTGTGATTTGCAAAAAGTGGGTAGCTTGGCCCTGGTAAATATTCAACCACACGTTAACTTGTGAATTTAATTTTTTCTACAGCTTGAAATTTTTGGATCATTAGTTCTTTTGCATCCTCAACATTTTTCTGGCATGCATATTCACCACATTTAAAACATGTTAGGATCAGTTAGATGTCTCTTTGCTATAAAATTCCACCAAGCTATTAGGTGTTGTACTAGTGGAATTTCAAAATCATGGATAACAAAACTTTGGATTTCATTTTTAGTGTGTGAAACAATTTTCTTCACTTAAATTTATAATAGTTTTCAAAACTTTTTGGATAGATAAACTCTAAAATTTTCATTTTGTTGCGATCTATTTGCCTTATATCTTTTTTGTTCACGAAAAAAATGGGAGAGTGAAAACTCAAGTTAGGATCTGAAAAAAAAAATTCGAACATCCAAAATGGAAATGCACAATTGCTGAGAGAGATAATTCCAAAAAGTATCTGTGATTTTTAAGGATAAGCAAAGAGTGGGTTGTTTGGCTCTGGTAAATATCCAACCACACTTTAACTGGAGAGTTTAATTTTTTCTACTCCTTGAAAATTTTGGATCATTATGTCACTTACATCCTCAACATGTTTCTGGCATGCATATCCACCACATTTAAAACATGTTAGGATCAGTTAGAAGTCTCTTTCCTATAAAATTTCGCCAAGCTATTGCGGGTTGTACTAGTGGAATTTTCCAAAAATGGATAACAAAACTTTGGAGTTCATTTTTAGTGCATGAAATAATTTTCTTCTCTCACATTTATTATAGTTTTCAAATTCTTTTGCTTCCATAAACTCTAAAATTTTGATTTTGTTGCGATATATTTGCCTTATATCTTTTTGGTTTACGAGAAAAATGGGAGAGTGAAATCTAAAGTTTGGATCTGAAAAAAAATTTGAACATTCAAAATGGAAATGCGCAAATGGTGAGAGAGATAATTCTAAAAAGTATCTGTGATTTTTAAAGATATGCAAAAAGTGGGTTGTTTGGCTCTGGTAAATATCCAACCACACGTTAACTTGAGAATTTAATTTTTTCAACTCGAAATTTTTGGAACATTAGGTCACTTGCATCCTCAAGATGTTTCAAACAAGCATATCCACCACATTTAAAACATGTTATGATCAGTTAGAAGTCTCTTTCCTATAAAAGTGCAAAAAGCTATAAGGGGGTGTACTAGTGGAATTTTAAAAACATGGATAACAAAACTTTGGAGTTCATTTTTAGTGCGTTAAATAATATTCTTCACTTCCATTTATTATCGTTTTCAAATTTCATTGCACACATAAATTATAAAATTTTCATTTTGTTGCGATCTCTTTGCCTTGTATCTTTTTTGTTTACAAGAAAAATGGGAGAGTGAAAACTGAAGTTTGGATCTGAAAAAAAATTGAACATCCAAAATGGAAATGCACAAATGCTGAGAGAGATAATTCCACAAAGTATCTTGGATTTTTAAGGATAGGCAAAAAGGTTGTTGTTTGGCTCTCATAAATATCCAACCACATGTTAACTTGAGAATTTAATTTTTTCTACTCCTTGAAATTTTTGGATCATTGGGTCACTTGCATCCTCAACATGTTTCTGGCATGCATATCCACCACATTTAAAACATGTTAGGATCAGTTAGAAGTCTCTTTCCTATAAAATTCCACCAAGTTATTAGGGGTTGTACTAGTAGAATTTCCCAAACATAGATAACAAAACTTTGGAGTTCATTTTTACTGCATGAAAGAATTTTCTTCGCTTTCATTTATTTCAAATTTTTTTCTACGCTTAAACTCTAAAATTTTCATTTTGTTGCGATCTATTTGCCTTGTATCTTTTTTGTTTACGAGAAAATTGGGAGAGTGAAAACTCAAGTTTGAATCTGAAAAAAAATTTGAATATCCAAAATGGAAATGCACAAATGCTGAGAGAGATAATTCCAAAAAGTATCTTTGATTTTTCAGGATAGGCAAAAAGTCGGTTGTTTGGCTATGGTAAATTTCCAACCACACGTTAACTTGAGAATTTAATTTTTTTCTACTCCTTGAAATTAATGGATCATTAGGTCACTTGCATCCTCAACATGTTTCTGGCTAGCATATCCACCACATTTAAAACATGTTAGGATCAGTTAGATGACTCTTTCCTATAAAATTGCACCTAGCAATGAGGGGTTGTTCTAGTGGAATTTCCCAAACGTGGATAACAAAACTATGGAGTTCATTTTTAGTGCGTGAAATAATTTTCTTCAATTACATTTATTATAGTTTTTCAAATTTTTTGCATAGATAAACTCTAAAATTTTCATTTTGTTGCGATCTATTTGCCTTATATCTTTTTTGTTTACGAGAAAAATTTGAGAGTGAAAACTCAAATTTGGATCTGAAAAAAAATTCGAACATCCAAAATGAAAATGCATAAATTGTGAGAGAGATAATTCCACAGGTTAGGCAAAAAGTGGGTTGTTTGGCTCAGGTAAATATCATACCACAGGTTAACTTGAGAATTTAATTTTTTCTCCTCCTTGAAATTTTTGGATCATTAGGTCACTTGCATATTCAACATGTTTCTGACATGCATATCCACCACATTTAAAACATGTTAGGATCAGTTAGAAGTCCCTTTCCTATAAAATTTCACCAAGCTATTAGGGGTTGTACTAGTGAAATTTCTCAAACAAGGATGACAAAACTTTGGAGTTCATTTTTAGTGCGGGAAATAATTTTCTTCACTAACATTTATTATAGTTTTCAAAAAATTTTGCATACATAAACTTTAAAATTTTTATTTTTTGCGATCTATTTGCCTTATATCTTTTTTGTTTACGAGAAAAATGGGAGAGTGAAAATTCAAGTTTGGATCTGAAAACAAATTCGAAAAATCCAAAATGGAAATGGACAAATGCTAAGAGAGATAATTCCAAAACGTATCTTTGATTTTTAAGGATAGGCAAAAAGTGGGTTGTTTGGCTCTGGTAAATATCCAACCATACGTTAACTTGTGAATTTAACTTTTTCTACTCCTTGAAATTTTTGGATCATTAGTTCACTTGCATCCTCAACATGTTTCTAGCATGCATATTCACCACATTTAAAACATGTAAGGATCAGTTAGATGTCTCTTTGCAATAAAATTTCACCAAAGTATTAGGTGTTGTACTAGTGGAATTTCAAAAACATGGATAACAAAACTTTGGATTTCATTTTTAGAGTGTGAAACAATTTTCTTCACTTACATTTATAATAGTTTTCAAAACTTTTTGCAAAGATAAGCTCTAAAATTTTCATTTTGTTGCGATCTATTTGCCTTATATCGTTTTTGTTCACGAAAAAAATGGGAGAGTGAAAACTCAAGTTAGGATCTGAAAAAAAAATTCGAACATCCAAAATGGAAATGCACAATTGCTGAGAGAGATAATTCCAAAAAGTATCTATGATTTTTAAGGATAAGCAAAGAGTGGGTTGTTTGGCTCTGGTAAATATCCAACCACACTTTAACTGGAGAGTTTAATTTTTTCTACTCCTTGAAAATTTTGGATCATTATGTCACTTGCATCCTCAACATGTTTCTGGCATGCATATCCACCACATTTAAAACATGTTAGTATCAGTTAGAAGTCTATTTCCTATAAAATTCCGCCAAGCTATTGGGGGTTGTACTAGTGGAATTTTCCAAAAATGGATAACAAAACTTTGGAGTTCATTTTTATGCATGAAATAATTTTCTTCTCTCACATTTATTATAGTTTTCAAATTTTTTTGCAAAGATAAACTCTAAAATTTTCATTTTGTTGTGATCTATTTGCCTTATATCTTTTTGGTTTACGAGAAAAATGGGAGAGTGAAAACTAAAGTTTGGATCTGAAAAAAAATTTGAACATTCAAAATGGAAATGTCCAAATGCTGAGAGAGATAATTCCAAAAAGCATCTGTAATTTTTAAAGATATGCAAAAATTGGGTTGTTTGGCTCTAGTAAATATCCAACCACACGTTAACTTGGGAATTTAATTTTTTCTTCTCCTTGAAATTTTTGGATCATTAGGTCACTTGTATCCTCAACATGTCTCAAGCAAGCATATCCACCACATTTAAAACATGTTATGATCAGTTAGAAGTCTCTTTCCTATAAAATTGCACAAAGCTATTAGGGGGTGTACTAGTGGAATTTTAAAAAGACAGATAACAAAACTTTGGAGGTCAATTTTTCTGCGTGAAATAATTTTCTTCATTTCCATTTATTATCGTTTTCAAATTTTTTTGCATACATAAACTCTAAAATTTTCATTTTGTTGCGCCTTGTATCTTTTTTGTTAACAAGAAAAATGGGAAAGTGAAAACTCAAGTTTGGATCTGAAAAAAAAATCAAACATCCAAAATGGAAATGCACAAATGCTGAGAGAGATAATTCCACAAAGTATCTTTAATTTTTAAGGATGGGCAAAAAAGTATGTTGTTTGGCTCTCGTAAATATCCAACCACATGTTAACTTGAGAATTTAATTTTTTCTACTCCTTGAAATTCTTGGATCATTAGGTCACTTGCATCCTCAACATGTTTCTGGCATACATATCCACCACATTTAAAACATGTTTGGATCAGTTAGAAGTCTCTTTCCTATAAAATTCAACCAAGTTATTACGGGTTGTACTAGTAGAATTTCCCAAACATAGATAACAAAACATTGGAGTTCATTTTTAGTGCGTGAAATAATTCTCTACGCTTACATTTATTTCAAATTTTTTTGTATACATAAACTCTAAAATTTTCATTTTGTTGCGATCTATTTGCCTTGTATCTTTTTGTTTACGAAAAAATTGGGAGAGTGAAAACTCAAGTTGGATCTGAAAAAAAATTTGAACATCCAACATGGAAATGCACAAATTCTGAGAGAGATAATTCCAAAAAGTATCTTTGATTTTTAAGCATAGGCAAAAAGTCGGTTGTTTGGCTATGGTAAATATCCAACCACACTTAACTTGAGAATTTAATTTTTTCTACTCCTTGAAATTTTTGGATCATTAGGTCACTTGCATCCTCAACATATATCTGGGAAGCATATCCACCACATTTAAAACATGTTAGGATCAGTTAGATGTCTCGTTCCTATAAAATTGCACTAATCTATTATGGGTTGTACTAGTGGAATTTCCCAAACATGGATAACAAAACTTAAGAGTTCATTTTTAGTGCGTGAAATAATTTTCTTCACTTACATTTATTATAGTTTTCAAAAAAATTTGCATAGATAAACTCTAAAATTTTTATCTTGTTGCGATCGATTTGCTTTATATCTATTTTGTTTACGAGAAAAATTTGAGAGTGAAAACTTAAATTTGGATCTGAAAAAAAAATTCGAACATCCAAAATGGAAATGCATAAATTCTGAGAGAGATAATTCCAAAAATTATCTGTGATTTTTAAGGATAGGCAAAAAGTTGGTTGTTTTGCTCTTGTAAATATCCAACCACACGTTAACTTGAGAATTTAATTTTTTCTACTCCTTGAAATTTTTGGATCATTAGGTCACTTTCATCCTCAACATGTTTCTGCTACGCATATCCACCACATTAAAAACATGTTATGATCAGTTAGAAGTCTCTTTCCTATAAAATTGCACCAAGCTATTAGGGGATGTACTAGTGGAATTTTAAAAACATGGATAACAAAACTTTGGAGTTCATTTTTAGTGCGTGAAATAATTTTCTTCACTTACACTTATATTCGTTTTCAAATTTTTTTGCACACATAAACTCTAAAATTTTTATTTTCTTGCGATCTATTTGCCTTGTACCTTTTTTGTTTACGAGAAAAATGGGAGAGTGAAAACTCAAGATCTGAAAAAAAAATCGAACAACCAAACTAGAAATGCACAAATGCTGACAGAGATAATTCCAAAAAGTATTTGTGATTTTTAAGGATAGGCAAAAAGTTGGTTTTTTGGCTCTGGTAAATATCTAACCACACGTTAACTTGAGAATTTAATTTTTTCTACTCCTTGAATTTTTTGGATCATTAGGTCACTTGCATCCTCAACATGTTTCTGACATGCATATCCACCACATTTAAAACATGTTAGAATCAGTTAGAAGTCTCTTCCCTATAAAATTCCACTAAGCTATTAAGGGTTGTACTAGTGGAATTTCAAAAACATGGATAACAAAACTTTGGAGTTCATTTTTAGTGAGTGAAATAATTTTCTTCACTTACATTTATTATAGTTTTAAATTTTTTTTGCATATATAAACATCTAAATATTTCTTTTTTTGCGATCTGTTTGGATCTGTTTGGATCTTTTTTTGGATCTGTTTGGATCTGTTTGGATCTTTTTTTGCGATCTGTTTGGATCTGTTTGGATCTGAAAAAAAATTCGAACATCTAAAATGGAAATGTACAAATGCTGGGGGAGATAATTCCAAAAATTATCTGTGATTTATAAGGATCGGCAAAAAGTGGATTCTTTGGCTCTAGTAAATATCCAACCACTCATTACTTTAGAATTTAATTTTTTCTACTCCTTGAAATTTTTTGATCATTAGATCACTTGCATCCTCAACATGTTTCTGGCATGCATATCCACCACATTTAAAACATGTTAAGATCAGTTAAAAGTCTCTTTCCTATAAAATTCCACCAAGTTATTAAGGGTTGTACTAGTGGAATTTTCCAAACATAGATAACAAAACTTTGGACATCATTTTTAGTGCGTGAAATAATTTTCTTCCCTTACATTTGTCATAGTTTCCAAAAATTTTTGCATACTTAAACACTTAAATTTTCATTTTGTTCCGATCTATTTTCCTTGTATCTTTTTTGTTTATGAGAAAATTGGGAGAGTGAAAACAAAGTTTGGATCTGAAAAAATATTTGAACATCCAAAAAGGAAATACACAAATGCTGAGAGAGATAATTCAAAAAAGTATCTGTCATTTTTAAGGATTGGCAAAAAGTCGGTTGTTTGGCTATGGTAAATATCCAACCACACGTTAAATTGAGAATATAATTTTTTCTACTCCTTGAAATTTTTGGATCATTAGGTCACTTGCATCCTCAACATGTTTCTGGGAAGCATATTGACCACATTTAAAACATGTTTGGATCAATTAGATGTCTCTTTCCTCTAAAATTGCACCAAGCTACTAGGGGTTGTACTAGTGGAATTTCCCCAACATGGATAACAAAACTTTGGAGTTCATTTTTATTGCGTGAAATAATTTTCTTCACTTACAATTGTTATATTTTTCAAAAACTTCGCATAGATAAACTCTAAAATTTTTATTTTGTTGTGATCTACTTGCCTTATAACTCTTTTATTTATGAGAAAAATTTGAGAGTGAAAACTCCAATTTGAATTTGAAAAAAAATTCGAACATCCAAAATGGGAATGCATAAATGCTGAGAGAGATAATTCCAAAAAATATCTGTGATTTTTAAGGATGGGCAAAAAGTGAGTTGTTTGGCTCTGGTAAATATCCAACCACACGTTAACTTGTGAATTTAATTTTTCTCCTCCTGCAAATTTTTGGATCATTAGGTCACTTGCATCTTCAACATGTTTCTAACATGCATATCCACCACATTTAAAACATGTTAGGATCAGTTATAAGTCTCTTTCCTATAAAATTGCACCAAGCTATTAGCGGTTGTACTAGTGGAATTTCCCAAACCTGGATAACAAAACTTTGGAGTTCATTTTTAGTGCTTGAAATAAATTTCTTCACATACATTTATTATAGTTTTCAAAATTTTTTTGCATAAATAACTCTAAAATTATTATTTTTTGCGATCTATTTGCCTTATATCTTTTTTGTTTAAGAGAAAAATGGGAGAGTGAAAACTCAAGTTTGGATCTGAAAACAAATTCGAAAATCAAAAATGGAAATGCACAAATGTTGAGAGAGATAATTCCAAAAAGTATCTGTGATTTCGAAGGATAGGCAAAAAATGGGTTGTTTGGCTCCGGTAAATATCCACCACACGTTAAGTTGAGAATTTTATTTTTTCTACTCCTTGAAATTTTTTAATCATTAGGTCGCTTGCATCCTCAACATGTTTCTGGCATGCATATCCACCACATTTAAAACATGTTAGGATTAGTTCGAAGTCTCTTTCCAATAAAATAGCACCTAGCTATTAGGGGTTGTACTAGTGGAATTTCCCAAACATAGATAACAAAACTTTGGAGTTCATTTTTAGTGCGTGAAATAATTTTCTTCACTTACACTTATTATAGTTTTCAATTTTTTTGCATACATAAACTCTAAAATTTTCATTTTGGTGCGATCTATTTGCCTCATATCTTTTATTTTTAGGAGAAAAATGGGAGACTAAAAACTAAAGTTTGGATCAGAAAATATTTTGAACGTCCAAAATAGAAATGCACAAATGCTGAGAGAGATAATTCCAAAAAGTATCTGTGATTTTTAAGGATAGGCAAAAAGTGGGTTGTTTTGCTCTGGTAAATATCCAATCAAACGTTAACTTGAGAATTTAATTATTTCTACTTCTTGAAATTTTTGAATCATTACGTCACTTGCATCCTCAACATGTTTCCGGCAAGCATATCCACCACATTTAAAACATGTTAGGATCAGTTAGAAGTCTCTTTCCTATAAAATTGTACCAAGCTATTAAGGGTTGTACTAGTGGAATTTGCAAAAATTGGATAACAAAACTTTGGAGTTCATTTTTAGTGCGTGAAATAATTTTCTTCAATTACATTTATTATAGTTTTCAAAATTTTTTGCATGGATAAAACTCTAAAATTTTCATTTTGTTGCGATCTATTTGCCTTCTATCTTTTATGTTTTGGAGAAAAATGGGAGAGTGAAAACTCAAATTTGGATCTCAAAAAAAATTCAAACATCCAAAACTGAAATGCATAAGTACTGAGAGAGATAATTCCAAAAAGTATCTGTGACTTTTAAGGATAGGCAAAAAGTGGGTTGTTTTTCTCTGGAAAATATCCAACCACACGTTAAGTTGAGAGTTTAATTTTTTCTACTTCATGAAATTTTTGAATGATTAGGTTGCTTGCATCCTCAACATGTTTCTGGCATGCATATCCACTACATTTAAAACATGTTAGGATCAGTTAGATGTCTCTTTCCTCTAAAATTGCACCAAGCTATTTAGGGGTTGTACTAGTGGAATTTCCCAAACATGGATAACAAAACTTTGGAGTTCATTTTTAGTGTGTCAAATAATTTTATTTACCTACATTTATTATAGTTTTAAATTTTTTTCCATACATAGACTCCAAAATTTTCCTTTTTTGGAATCTATTTGCCTTATTTGCCTTATATCTTTTTTGTTTACGAGAAAAATGGGAGAGTGAAAACTCAACTTTGGATCTGAAAAAAAATTTGAACATCCAAAATGGAAATGTACAAATGCTGAGAGAGATAATTCCAAAAAGTATCTGTGATTTTTAAGGATAGGCTAAAAGTCGGTTGTTTGGCTATGGTAAATATCCAACCACACGTTAACTTGAGAATTTAATTTTTTCTACTCCTTGAAATTTTTTGGATCATTAGGTCACTTGCATCCTCAACATGTTTCTTGGAAAAATATCGACCACATTTAAAACATGTTAGGATCAGTTAGATGTCTCTTTCCTCTAAAATTGCACCAAGCTATTAGGGGTTGTAATAGTGGAATTTCCAAAACATGGATAACAAAACTTAGGAGTTCATTTCTAGTATGTGAAATAATTTTCTTCACTTACATTTATTATAGTTTTCAAAAATTTCGCATAGATAAACTCGAAAATTTTCATTTTGTTGCTATCTATTTGCCTTATAACGTTTTTGTTTACGAGAAAAATTTGGGAGTGAAAACTTAAATTTGCATCTGAAAAAAAATTCGAACATCCAAAATGGAAATGCATAAATACTGAGAGAGATAGTTCCAAAAAGTATCTGTGATTTTTAAGGATAGGCAAAAAGTGAGTTGTTTGGCTCTGGTAAATATCCAACCACACAGTAACTTGAGAATTTAATTTTTTCTCCTCCTTGAAATTTTTGGATCATTAGGTCACTTGCATCTTCTGCATGTTTCTAACATGCATATCCACCACATTTAAAACATGTTAGGATTAGTTATAAGTCTCTTTCCTATAAAATTGCACCAAGCTATTAGGGGCAGTACTAGTGGAATTTCCCAAACATGGATAATAAAACTTTGGAATTCATTTTTAGTGCGTGAAATAATTTTCTTCACATACATTTATTATAGTTTTCAAAATTTTTTGCATAAATAACTCTAAAATTTTAATTTTTTGCGATCTATTTGCCTTATATATTTTTTGTTTAAGAGAAAAGTGGGAGAGTGAAAACTCAAGTTTGGATCTGAAAACAAATTCAAAAATCAAAAATTGAAATGCACAAATGCTGAGAGAGTTAATAACAGAAAGTATTTGTGATTTTTAAGGATAGGCAAAAAGTGGGTTGTTTGGCTCTGGTAAATATCCAACCACACGTTAAGTTGAGAATTTAATTTTTTCTACTTCTTGAAATTTTTGAATCATTTGGTCGCTTGCATCCTCAACATGTTTCTGGCATGCATATCTACCACATTTAAACCATGTTAGGATCAGTTAGAAGTCTCTTTCCAATAAAATTCCACCAATGCTATTAGGGGTTGTACTAGTGGAATTTCCCAAACATAGATAACAAAAATTTGGAGTTCATTTTTAGTGCATGAAATAATTTTCTTCACTTACATTTATTATAGTTTTCAAATTTTTTGCATACATAAACTCTAAAATTTTCATTTTCGTGCGATCTATTTGCCTTCTATCTTTTATGTTTATGAGAAAAATGGGAGAGTGAAAACTAAAGTTTGGGTCTGAAAGAAAATTTTAACATCCAAAATGGAAATGCACAAATTGTGAGAGAGATAATTCAAAAAAGTATCTGTGATTTTTAAAGATAGGCAAAAAGTGGGTTGTTTTGCTCTGGAAAATATCCAACCACACGTTAACTTGAGAATTTAATTTTTTCTACTTCATGAAATTTTTGAATGATTAGGTCACTTGCATCCTCAACATGTTTATAGCAAGCATATCCACCACATTTAAAACATGTTATGATAAGTTAGAAGTCTCTTTCCAATAAAATTGCATCAACCTATTAGGAATTGTACTTGTGGAATTTTAAAAAAATGGAAAATAAAACTTTGGAGTTCGTTTTAGTGCGTGAAATAATTTTCTTCACTTACGTTTATTATAGTTTTCAAAACTTTTTGCATAGATAAACTCTAAAATTATCATTTTGTAGTGATCTATTTGCCTTATATCTTTTTTGTTTACGAGAAAAATGGGAGAGTGAAAACTCTAGTAAGGATTTTAAAAAAAAAATTGAACATCCAAAATGGAAATGCACAAATGATGAGAGAGATAATTCCAAAAAGTATCAGTGATTTTTAAGGATAGGTAAAAAGTTGGTTGTTTGGCTTTGGTAAATATCCAACCCCACGTTAATTTTTCTACTCCTTGAATTTTTTGGATCATTAGGACACTTGCATCCTCAACATGTTTCTGGCATGCATATCCACCTCATTTAAAACATGTTAGGATCAGTTAGAAGTCTTTTTCCTATAAAATTCCACCAAGCTATTAGGGGTTGTACTAGTGGAATTTCCCAATCATGGATAAAAAAACTTTGGAGTTCATTTTTAGTGCGTTAAATAATTTTCTTCACTTACATTTATTATAGCTTTAAATTTTCTTTGCATAGATAAACTCTAAAATTATCATTTTGTTGTGATCTATTTGCCTTATATCTTTTTTGTTTACGAGAAAAATGGGAGAGTGAAAACTCTAGTTAGGATTTTAAAAAAAAATTCGAACATCCAAAATGGAAATGCACAAATGCTGAGAGAGATAATTCCAAAAAGTATCTGTGATTTTTAAAGATAGGTAAAAAGTTGGTTGTTTGACTCTAGTAAATATCCAAACCCACGTTAACTTGAGAATTTATTTTTTTCTACTCCTTGATTTTTTTGGATCATTAGGACACTTGCATCCTCAACATGTTTCTGGCATGCATATCCACCTCATTTAAAACATGTTAGGATCAGTTAGAAGTCTTTTTCCTATAAAATTCCACCAAGCTACTAGGGGTTGTACTAGTGGAATTTCCCAAACATGGATAACAAAACTTTGGAGTTCATTTTTAGTGTGCGAAATATTTTTTTCACAAACATTTATCGTAGTTTTCAAAAAAAATTTCCATACATAAACTCTAAAATTTTCATTTTTTGCGATCTATTTGTCATATATCTTTTTTGTTTACAAGAAAAATTGGATAGTGAAAAGTCAAGCTTCGATCTGAAAAAAAATTCGAACATCCAAAATGGAAATGCAGAAATGCTGAGAGAGATAATTCCAAAAAGTATCTGTGATTTTTAAGGATAGGCATCAAGTTGGTTGTTTGCCTCTGGTAAATATCCAACCACACGTTAACTTGTGAATTTAATTTTTTCTACTCCTTGAAATTTTTGGATCATTAGGTTACTTGCATCCTCAACATGTTTCTGGCATGCATATCCACCACATTAGGATCAGTTACAAGTCTCTTTCCAATAAACTTCCACAAAGCTTTTAGGGGTTGTACTAGAGGAATTTCCCAAACATGGATAACAAAACTTTGGAGTTCATTTTTAGTGCGTGAAATAATTTTCTTCACTTATCTAAAATTTTCATTTTGTTGCGATCTATTTGCCTTATATCTCTTTTGTTTATGAGAAGAATTGGAGTGTGAAAACTCAAGTTTGGATCTGAAAAAAAATTCGAACTTCCAAAATGGAAATGCACAAATGCTGAGAGAGATAATTCCAAAAATTATATGTGATTTTAAAGGATAGGCAAAAAGTGGGTTGTTTGGCTCTTGTAAATATCCAACAACACGTTAACTTGAGAATTTAATTTTTTCTACTCCTTGAAATTTTTTGATCATTAGGTCACCTGCTTACTTTACATGTTTCTAGCATGCATATCCACCACATTTAAAACATGTTAGGACCAGTTAGTAGTCTCTTTCCTATAAAATTCCACCAAGCTATTAGGGGTTGTACTAGTGGAATTTTCCAAACATGGATAACAAAACTTTGGAGTTCATTTTGAGTGCGTGAAATAATTTTGTTCACTTACATTTATTATAGTTTTCAAATTTTTTTGCATAGATAATCTCTAAAATTTTCATTTTGTTGTGATCTATTTGCCTTGTATCTTTTTTTTTTACGAGAAAAATGGGAGTGTGAAAACTCAAGTTTGAATATGAAAAAAAATTTGAACATCGAAAATGGAAATTCACAAATGCTGAGAGAGATAATTCCAAAAAGTATCTGTGATTTTTAAGGATAGGCAAAAAGTGGGTTGTTTGGCTCTGGTAAATATCCAACCACATGTTAACTTGAGAATTTAATTTTTTCTACTCCTTGAATTTTTTGGATCATTAGGTCACTTGCAATCGTCAACATGTTTCTGGCATGCATATCCAGCACATTTAAAACATGTTAGGATCAGTTAGAAGTGTCTTTCCTATAAAATAGCACCAAGCTATTAGGGGTTGTACTAGTGGAATTTCCAAAACATGGATAACAAAACTTTGGAGTTCATTTTTAGTCCGTGAAATAATTTTCTTCTCTAACATTTATTATAGTTTTAATTTTTTTTGCATAGATAAACTCTAAAATTTCCATTTTTTTGTGATCTATTTGCCTTATATCTTTTTTGTTTACGAGAAAAATAGTAGAGTGAAAACTCAAATTCGGATTTGAAGAGAAAATTCAAATATACAAAATCGAAATGCCCAAATACTGAGAGGCATAATTCAAAAAAGTATATGTGATTTTGAAGGATAGGCAAAAAGTTGGTTGTTTGACTCTGGTAAATATCCAACCACACGTTAACTTGAGAATTTAATATTTTCTACTCTTTGAAATTTTTGGATCATTAGGTAACTCTCATCCTCAACATGTTTCTGGCATGCATATCCACCACATTTAAAACATGTTAGGATCAGTTAGAAGTCTATTTCCTATAAAATTCTACCAAGTTTATTAGGGGTTGTACTAGTGGAATTTTCCAAACAAGGATAACAAAACTTTGGAGTTCATTTTTAGTGCGTGAAATAATTTTCTTCACTTACATTTATTATTGTTTTCAAATTTTTTTGCATACATAAACTCTAAATTTTTTATTTTGTTGCGATCTCTTTGCCTTGTATCTTTTTTGTTTACAAGAAACATGGGTGAGTGAAAACTCAAGTTTGGATCTGAAAAAAAATTCGAACATCCAAAATGGAAATGCACAAATGCTGAGAGAGATAATTCCAAAAGGTATCTATGATTTTTAAGGATAGGCAAAAAGTTGGTTGTTTGGCTCTGGTAAATATCCAACCACATGTTAACTTGAGAATTTAATTTTTTCTACTCCTTTAAAATTTTGGATCATTAGGTTACTTGCATCCTCAACATGTTTTTGGCATGCAAATCCACCACATTTTAAACATGTTAGGATCAGTTAGAAGTCTCTTTCCTATTAAATTCCACCAAGCTATTAGAGGTTGTAGTAGTGGAATTTCCCAAACATGGATAACAAAACTTTGGAGTTCATTTTTAGTGAAGAAATAATTTTCTTCACGTACATTTATTATAGTTTTCAAAAAATTTTGCATCCATAAACTCTAAAATTTTCATTTTTTGCTCTCTATTTCCCTTATATCATTTTTGTTTACAAGAAAAATTGGTGAGTGAAAACTCAAGTTTGGATCTGAAAAATATTCGAACATCCAAAATTGAAATTTACAAATGCAGAGAGAGATAATTCCAAAAAGTGTCTATGATTTTTAAGGATAGGCAAAAAGTGGGTTGTTTTGCTCTGATAAATATCCAACCACACGTTAACTTGAGAATTTAATTTTTTCTACTCCTTGAAATTTTTGGATCATTATGTCACTTGCATCCTCAACATGTTTCTTGCATGCATATCCGCCGCATTTAAAACATGTTAGGATCAGTTAGAAGTCTCTTTCCTATAAAATTCCACCAAGCTATTAGGGGTTGTACTAGTGGAATTTCCCAAACATGGATAACAAAACTTTGGAGTTCATTTTTAGTAGGTGAAATAATTTTCTTCACTTACGTTTATTATAATTTTCAAATTTTTTTGCATTCATAAACTCTAAAAGCGTTTTTGTTTACGAGAATTCTCAAGTTAATGAGTGGAGCAGAGCCTAAAAACCCACTTTTTGCCTATTTTACAAAAGGCGTACCTAACAATCATAGAGCATCGTGAATGTTTTTATCGATTAATGATGTGTAATGGCTTTAATTTTAGTTAGAAATGACTTATGGTTTGGGAATCAACACTTAGATAAAAATGCCTCCCCCCCTTCAGATGATTGCGAAACCCAAAATATATAAAAAAACTAATAGAGTTTACAATCCTTAAAAAATTACAGAAACTTTTTCGAATTATCTCTCTCTGCTTTTGTGGATTTCCATTTTGGATGTTCAATTTTTTTTCTAATCTAAATTTGAGTTTTGCCACTCCTTTTTTTGTCGTAAACAAATAAGATAAGACAAATAGTTCACAAGAAAATGAAAATTTTAGAGTTTATGTATGAAAAAAAAATTGAAAAAAATAATAAGTTTAAGTGAAAAAAAAAATTTCACGCACCAAAAATGAACACCAAAGTTTTTTTACCCATGTTTGGGAAATTCCACTAGTACAACCCCTAATAGCTTGGTGGAATTTTATAAGAAGGAGATTTATAATTGATCCTAACATGATTTAAATGTGGTGGATATATATGCCAGAAACATGTTGAAGATGCTAATGATCCAAAAATTTCAAGGAATAGAAAAAGTTGAATTCTCAAGTTAACGTGTGGACCAAAGCCTAACAACCACTTTTTGCATTTTTAACAAAAAGCGGACCTCACAATCATAGATCATCGTGAATGTTTTCATCGAATAATGATGTGTAACGGCTATAATTTTTGTCAGAAATGACTTATGGTTTGGTAGTCAACACTCAGATAAAAATGCCTCCCCCCTCTTCCGATGATTGGGATAACCAAAATAAATAAATAAAAACTAAACGAGTTTGCAAACCTGAAAAAATCATAGATACTTTTTTGAATTATCTCACTCAGCATTTGTGGTTTCCATTTTGGATGTTCAATTTTTTTTTTAATCCAAAATTGAGTTTTCACTCTCCCGTTTTTGTCGTAAATAAAAAAGATAAGGCAAATAGATCACACAACAAAATGAAAATTTAAGAGTTTATGTATGCAAAAAAATTTGAAAAAAATAATAAATGTAAGTGAAGAATTTTTTTTCATGCGCAAAAAATGAACACCAAATTTTTGTTACCCATGTTTGGGAAATTCCACTAGTACAACCCCTAATAGCTAGGTGGAATTTTATAAGAAAGAGATTTCTAATTGATCCTAACATGTTTTAAATGTGGTGGATATGCATGCCAGAAACATGTTGAAGATGCTAATCACGCAATGATCCAAAAATTTCAAGGAGTTGAATTCTCAAGTTAATGTGTGGACCAGAGCCTAACAACCCACTTTTTGCCTATTTTACAAAAAAGTGGACCTAACAATCATAGATCATCATGAATGTTTTGATCGATTAATGATGTGTAACGGCTATAATTTTAGTTAGAAATGACTTTTGGTTTGGGAGTTAACACTCAGATAAAAATGTATCCACCCTCTTCCGATGATTGCGAAACCCAAAATATATAAAAACACTAAAAGAGTTTACAATCCTTAAAAAATCACAGATAATTTTTGGAATTATCTCTTTCAGAATTTGTGCATTTAGATTGTGGATGTTCAATTTTTTTTCTAATCCAAACTTGAGTTTTCACTCTCCCATTTTTTTCGTAAACAAAAATGATAAGGCAAATAGATCACACAAAAAAATTAAAATTTTGGAGTTTATGTATGCTAAAACTTTTGAAAACATTAATAAATGTAAGTGAATAAAAAATTTTCACACACCAAAAATGAACTCCAAAGTTTTGTTACCCATGTTTGGGAAATTCCACTAGTACAACCCCTAATAGCTTGGTGAAATTTTATAAGAAAGAGATTTCTTATTGATACTAACATGTTTTAAATGTGGTGGATATGCATGCCAGAAACATGTTGAACATTCTAATGACCTAATAATCCAAAAATTTCAAGGAGTAGAAAAAGTTGAATTCTCAAGTTAACCTGTGGACCAGAGCCTAACAACTTACTTTTTGCCTATTTTACAAAAATCGGACCTAACAATCATAGATCATCGTGAATGTTTTGATCAATTAATGATGTGTAATGGCTATAATTTTAGTTAGAAATGACTTATGGTTGGGGATTCAACACTCAGATAAAAATGCCTCCCACCTCTTCCAATGATTGTGAAACTCAAAATATATAAAAAAAACGTAAAGAGTTTACAATGCTTAAAAAATCACAAATATTTTTGAAATTATCTCTCTCAACATTTGTGCATTTCCATTTTGGATGTTCAATTTTTTTTCTAATCCAAAATTGTGTTTTCACTCTCCCCTTTTTGTCATAAACAAAAAAGATAAGGCAAATAGATCACACAACATAATGAAAATTTTAGAGTTTATGTATGCAAAAAAAATTGAAAACAATAATTAATGTAAGTGAAGAAATTTTTTTCATGCACCAAAAATGAACACCAAAACTTTGTTGCCCTTGTTTGGGAAATTCCACTAGTACAACCCCTAATAGCTTGGTAGAATTTTATAAGAAAGAGATTTATAATTGATCCAAACATGTTTTAAATGTGGGGGATATGCATGCCAAAAACATGTTGAAGATGCTAATGACCTAATGAATCCAAAAATTTCAAACAGTAGAAAAAGTGGAATTCTCAAGTTAACGTGTGGACCAAAGCCAAACAACCCACGTTTTGCCTATTTTACAAAAAGCACACCTAACAATCAATGATTATTGTAAATGTTTTGTTCGATTAATGATGTATAATGGCTATAATTTTAGTTAGGAATGACTTATGGTTTGGGAGTCAACACTCAGATAAAAATGCCTCCCCCCTCTTCCGACGATTGTGAAACCCAAAATATATAAAAAAACTGAAAGATTTAATAATAATCCTTTAAAAATCACAGATACTTTTTGGAATTATCTCTCTCAACATTTGTACATTTTCCATTTTGGATGTTCAATTTTTTTTCTAATCCAAACTTGAGTTTTCACTCTCCCATATTTGTCGTAAAAAAAAAAGATATGGAAAATAGATTAGACAACAAAATGAAAATTTTAAATTTTAAGTATGAAAAAAATTTTAAAACAATAATAAATATAAGTGAAGAAAAATTTTTGACACACCAAAAATGAACACCAAAGTTTTGTCACCCTTTTTT
Source organism: Aristolochia californica (assembly GCF_029961685.1). Taxonomy (NCBI): domain Eukaryota; kingdom Viridiplantae; phylum Streptophyta; class Magnoliopsida; order Piperales; family Aristolochiaceae; genus Aristolochia; species Aristolochia californica. The sequence goes on along the minus strand of NW_027182279.1, from coordinate 33,191,343 downwards.
GGGAAATTCCACTTGTGCAACCCCTAATAGCTTGGTGGAATTTTGTAAGAAAGAGATTTCTAATTGATCCTAACATGTTTTCAATGTGGTGGATATGCATGCCAGAAACATATTGAAGATTCTAATGACCTAATGATCCAAAAATTTGGAGTAGAAAAAGTTGAATTCTCAAGTTAACATGTGGACCAGAGCCTAACAACCCACTTTTTGCCTATTTTAAAAGAAATGGACCTAACAATCATAGATCATCGTGAATGGTTTGATCGATTAATGATGTGTAACGGCTATAATTTTAGTTAGAAATGACTTATGGTTTGGGAGTCGACACTCAGATAAAAATGCCTCCCCCCACTTCCGATGATTGCGAAACCCAAAATAGATAAAAAAACTGAAAGAGTTTACAATCCAAAAAAATCATAGATACTTTTTGGAATTATCTCTCTCAGTATTTGTGCATTTCCGTTCTGGATGTTCAATTTTTTTTCTAATCCAAACTTGAGTTTTCACTCTCCCATTTTTGTCGTAAACAAAAATGATAAGGCAAATAGATCAGACAAAAAAATGAAAATTTTACATTTCATGTATGCAAAAAAATTTGAAAACAATAATAAACATAAGTGAAGAAAATATTTTCACGCACCAAAAAATGAATAGTAAAGTTTTCTTACACATGTTTTGGAAATTCCACTAGTACAACCCTTAATAGCTTGGTGGAATTTTGTAAGAAAGAGATTTCTAATTGATCCTAACATGTTTTAAATGTGGTGGATATGCTTGCCAAAAACATGTTGAAGATGCTAATGATCTAATGAGCCAAAAATTTGAAGGAGTAGAAAAAGTTGAATACTCAAGTTAACGTGTGGACTAGAACCTAAAAACCCACTTTTTCCCAATTTTACAAAAAGCGGACCAAACAATCATAGATCATCATGAATGTTTTGATCGATTAATGATGTGTAACGGGTATAATTTTAGTTAGAAACGACTTATAGTTTGGGAGTCAACACTCAAATAAAAATGCCTCCCCCCTATTCCGATGATTGCGAAACCCAAAATATATAAAAAAACGGAAAGAGTTTACAATCCTTTAAAAATAAAAGATACTTTTTGAAATTAGCTTTCTCAGAATATGTGCATTTCCATTTTGGATGTTCAATTTTTTTTCAAATCCAAACTTGAGTTTTCACTCTCCCATTTTTGTCGTAAACAAAAAAGATAAGGCAAATAGATCACACAACAAAATGAAAATTTTAGAGTTTATTTATGCAAAAAAATTTGAAAACAATAATAAATGTAAGTGGAGAAAATTTTTTCACACACCAAAAATGTACACCAAAGTTTTGTTACCCAGGTTTGGAAAATTCCACTAGTACAACCCCTAATAGCGTGGTGGAGTTTTATAAAAAAGAGATTTCTAATTGATCCTAACATGTTTTAAATGTGCTTGATATGCAGGCCGGAAACATGTTGAAGATGCTAATGACCTAATGATCCAAAAATTTCAAGGAGTAGAAAAACTTGAATTCTCAAGTAAACATGTGGACTAGAGCCTAACAACCCAGTTTTGGCCTATTTTACAAAAAACTGACCTAAGAATGATAGATCATGGTGAATGTTTTGATCGATTAATGATGTGTAATGGCTATAATTTTAGTTAGAAATGACTTAAGGCTTGGGAGTAAACACTACGATAAAAATGCCTCCCCCCTCTTCCGATGATTACGAAACCCAAAATATATAAAAAAACTGAAAGAGTTTACAATGCTTAAAAATCACAGATACTTTTTGGAATTATCTCTCTCAACATTTGTGCATTTCATTTTTAGATGTTCAATTTTTTTTCTAATCCAAACTTTAGTTTCCACTCTCCCTTTTTTGTCGTAAACAAAAAAGATAAGGCAAATAGATCACACAACAAAATGAAAATTTTAGAGTTTATGTATGCAAAAAAATTTGAAAACAATAATAAATGTAAGTGAAGAATTTTTTTTCATGCACAAAAAATGAACACCATAGTTTTGTTACCCATGTTTGGGAAATTCCACTAGTAGTCTAATAGCTTGGTGAAATTTTCTAAGAAACAGATTTCTAATTGTTCCTAACTTGTTTTAAATGTGGTGGATATACAGGCCAAAAACATGTTGAAGATTCTAATGACCTAATGATCCAAAAATTTCAAGGAGTAGAAAAAGTTGAATTCTCAAGTTAACCTGTGGACCAGAGCCTAACAACCCACTTTTTGCCTATTTTAAAAAAAGCGGACCTAATAATCATAGATCATCATGAATGTTTTGATCGATTAATGATGTGTAACGGCTATAATTTTAGTTAGAAATGACTTATGGTTTGGGAGTCAACACTTAGATAAAAATGCCTCCCCCGTCTTCCAATGATTGCGAAACCCAAAATATATAAAAAAACTGAAAGGCTTTACAATCTTTAAAAAATCACAGATACTTTTTGGAATTATCTCTCTCAGCATTTGTGCATTTCTATTTTGCATGTTAAATTTTTTTCTAATACAAACTTGAGTTTTCACTCTCCAATTTTTGTCGTATAAAAAAAAAAAGACAAGGCAAATAGATAAAAAAAAAAGAAAATTTCAGAATTTATGTATGCAAAAAAATTTGAAAACAATAACAAATGTAACAGAAGAAAAAGTTTTTACTCACCAAAAATGAACACCAAAGTTTTGTCACCCATGTTTGGGAAATTCCACTAGTACAACCCCTAATAACTTGGTGGAATTTGATAAGAAAGAGATTTCTAATTGATCCTAACATGTTTTAAATGTGGTGGATATGCATGCCAGAAACATGTTGAAGATGCTAATGACCTAATGATCCAAAAATTTCAAGGAGTTGAAAAAGTGGAATTCTCAAGTTAACGTGTGGACCAAAGCCTAACCACCTACGTTATGCCTATTTTAGAAAAAATGGACCGAACAATCATAGATCATCGTGAATGTTTTGATCAATTAATGATGTGTAAGGGCTATAATTTTAGTTAGAAATGACTTTTTGTTTTGGACTCAACACTCAGATAAAATGCCTCCCCCTCTTCCGATGATTGCGAAACCCAAAATATATAAAAAAACTGAAAGAGTTTTCAATCCTTAAAAAATCACAGATACTTTTTGGAATTATCTCTCTTAGCATTTGTGCATTTCCATTTTGGATGTTTAATTTTTTTATAGTCCGGACTTGAGTTTTCACTCTCATTTTTTGTCGTAAACAAAAAAGATAAGGCAAATAGATCACACAACAAAATCAAAATTTAAGAGTTTAAGTATGCCAAAAATTATGAAAACAATAATAAATGTAAGTGAAGAAAAAATTTTCACACACCAAAAATGAACACCAAAGTTTTGTAACCCATGTTTGGGATATTCCATTAGTACAACCCCTAATAACTTGGTGGAATTTATAAGAAAGAGATTTCTAATTGATCCTAACGTATTTTAAATGTGGGTGATATGCAGGCCAGAAACATGTTGAAGATGCTAATGGCCTAATGGCCCAAAAATTTGAAGGAGTAGAAAAAGTTGAATTCTGAAGTTAACGTGTGGACCAGAGCCTAACAACCCACCTTTTGCCTATTTTTCAAAAAGCAGACCAAACAAGCATAGATCATCATGAATGTTTTGATTGATTAATGATGTGTAACAACTATAATTTTAGTTAGAAATGATCTATGGTTTTGGAGTCAACACTCAGATAAAAATGCCTCCCACCTCTTCTGATGATTGCGAAACCCAAAATATATAAAAAAACTGAAAGAGTTTACACTCCTTAAAAAATCACAGATACTTATTTGATTTATTTCTCTCAGCATTTGTGCATTTCCATTTTGGATGTTCAATTTTTTTCAAATCCAAACTTGAGTTTTCACTCTCCAATTTTTGTCGTAAACAAAAAAGACAAGGCAAATAGACCACAAAAAAAAAAAATTTAGAGTTTTGTATGAAAAAAAAATTGAAAACAATAATAAATGTAACAGAAGAAAAAATTTTCACGCACCAAAAATGAACACCAAAGTTTTTTCACCCATGTTTGGGAAATTCCATTAGTACAACCCGTAATAGCTTAGTGAAATTTTATAAGAAAGATATTTATAATTGATCCTAACATGTTTTAAATGTGATGGATATGCATGCCAGAAATATGTTGAAGATGCTGATGACCTAATGATCCAAAAATTTCAAGGAGTAGAAAAAGTGGAATTCTCAAGTTAACATGTGGACCAAAGCCTAACCACCCACGTTTTTCCTATTTTACAAAAAATGGACCTAACAATCATAGATCATCGTGAATGTTTTGATCAATTAATGATGTGTAAGGGCTATAATTTTAGTTAGAAATCACTTATGGTTTTGGACTCAACACTCAGATAAAAATGCCTCAATCCTCTTCCGATGATTGCGAAACCCAAAATATATAAAAAAACTGAAAGAGTTTAAAATCCTTAAAAAATCACAGATACTTTATGGAATTATCTCTGTCACCATTTGTGCATTTCAATTTTGGATGTTCAATTTTTTTAATAGTCCAAACTTGAGTTTTCACTCTCACATTTTTGTCGTAAACAAAAAAGAAAAAGCAAATAGATCACACAAAAAAATGAAAATTTTAGATTTAAGTATGCCAAAAATTATGAAAACAATAATCAATGTAAGTGAAGTACATTTTTTCAGGCACCAAAAATGAACACCAAAGTTTTGTAACCCATGTTTGGGAAATTCCACTAGTACAACCCCTAATAGCTTGGTGGAATTTATAAGAAAGATTTCTAATTGATCCTAACGTGTTTTAATTGTGGGGGATATGCAAACCAGAAACATGTTGAAGATGCTAATGACCTAATGACCCAAAAAATTGAGTAGAAAAAGTTGAATTTTGAAGTTAAGTGTGGACCAAAGCCTTACAACCCACTTTTTGTCTATTTTACAAAAAGTGGACCTAACAAGCATAGATAATCGTGAATGTTTTGATCGATTAATGATGTGTAATAGCTATAATTTTAGTTAGAAATGACTTATGGTTTGGGAGTCAACACTCAGATAAAAATGCCTCCCCCCTCTTCCAATGATTGTGAAACCCAAAATATATAAAAAAGCTGAAAGAGTTTACACTCCTTAAAAAATCATAGATACTTATTTGATTTATCACTCTCAGCATTTGTGCATTCCCATTTTGAATGTTCAATTTTTTTTTTAATCCAAACTTAAGTTTTCACTCTCCCATTTTTTCGTAAACAAAACAATTAGGCAAATAGATCACACAACAAAATGAAAATTTTACAATTTATGTATGCAAAAACTTTTGAAAACAAAAATAAATGTAACTGAAGAAAATTTTTTCATGCACCAAAAAGGAGCACCAAAGTTTTGTCACCCATGTTTGGGAAATTCCACTAGTACAACCATACTAGCTTGGTGGAATTTTATAATAAATAAATTTTTAATTGATCCTAAAATATTTTAAATATGGTCGATATGCATGCTAGAAACATATTGAAGATGCTAATGACCTAATGATCCAAAAATTTCTAGGAGTAGTAAAATTTGAATTCCCAAGAGAACGTGTGAGCCAGAGCCTAACAACCCACTTTGTGCCTATTTTACAAAAAATAGACCTAACAATCATAGATCATCATGAATTTTTGATCGATTAATGATGTGCAATGGCTATAATTTTAGTTAGAAATGACTTATGGTTTGGGAGTAAACACTCAGATAAAAATGCCTCCCCCCTCTTCCGATGATTGTGAAACCTAAAATATATAAAAAAACTAAAAAAGTTTACAATCCTTAAAAAATCACAGATAATTTTTGGAATTATCTCTTTCGGCATTTGTGGTTTTGCATTTTGGATGTTCAATTTTTTTTCTAATCCAAACTTGAGTTTTCGCTCTCCCATTTTTGTCGTAAACAAAAAAGATAAGACAAATAGATCACTCAACAAAATGAAAATTTTAGAGTTTAGGTATGCAAAAAACTTTGAAAACAATAATAAATGTAACAGAAGAAATTTTTTTCACGCACCAGAAATGAACACCAAAGTTTTGTTACCCTTGTTTGGTAAATTCCACTAGTACAAACCCTAATAGCTTGGTGGATTTTTATAAGAAAGAGATTTCTAATTGCTCCTACCATGTTTTAAATGTGGTGGATATGCATGCCAGAAACATGGTGAAGATGCTATTGACCTAATACTCCAAAAATTTCAAAGAGAAGAAAAAGTTGAATTCTCAAGTTAACATGTGGACCAGAGCCTAACAACCCACTTTTTGCCTATTTTACAAAAAGCGGACCTAACAATAATAGATCATCGTGAATTTTTTGATCGATTAATGATGTGAAACGGCTATAATTTGAGATAGAAATGACCGATGGCTTGGGAGTCAACACTCGAATAAAAATGCCTCCCCCCTCTTCCGATGATTGAGAAACTAAAAATATATAAAAAAACTGAAAGAGTTTACCATCCTTAAAAAATCACAGATACTTTTGGAATTATCTCTCTCAGCATTTGTTCATTTCCATTTTGGATGTTCACTTTTTTTTCTAATCCAAACTTGAGTTTTCACTCTCCCATTTTTGTCGCAAACAAAAAAGATTTTGTATACAAAAAAGATTTATGCAAAAAAGATTTTTTTCCCATTTTAGAGTTTATGTATGCAAAAAAAATTTGAAATCAATAAAAAATGTAAGTGAAGAAAATTTTGTCATGCACCAAAAATGAACACCAAAGTTTTGTTACGCATGTTTGGGAAATTCTACTAGTACATCCCCTAATAGCTTGGGAGAATTTTATAAGAAAGAGATTTCTAATTAATCCTAACATGTTTTAAATGTGGTGGATATGCAGGCCAGAAAAATGTTAAAGATGCTAATGACCTAATGATCCAAAAATTTCAAGGAGTAGAAAAAGTTGAATTCTCAAGTTAACTTGTGGACCAGAGCCTACAACCCACATTTTGCCTACTTAAAAAAAAAGCGGACCTAAGAATCATAGATTATCGTGAATGTTTTAATCGATTAATGATGTGTAATGGCTATAAGTTTAGTTAGAAGTTACTTAAGGTTTGGGAGTCAACACTCAGATAAAAATGCCTCCCGCCTCTTCCGATTATTGCGAAACCCAAAATATATAAAAAAACTGAAAGAGTTTAGAATCCATAAAAAATCAAAGATACTTTTTGGAATTAACTCTCTCAGCATTGTTGCATTTCCAATTTCGATGTTCAATTTTTTTTCTAATCCAAACTTGAGTTTTCACTCTCCCATTTTTCTCTTAAACAAAAAAGATAAAGCAAATAGATCACACCAAAAAATCAATATTTAAGAGTTTATGAATGAAAAAAAAAATTTGAAAACAATTATAAATGTACTGAAAAAAAAAATTCACTCGCCAAAAATGGACACCAAAGTTTTGTCTCCCATGTTTGGGAAATTCCACAAATGCAACCCCTAATAACTTGGTGGAAGTTTATAAGAAAGAGACATCTAATTGATCCTAACATGTTTTAAATGTGGTGGATATGCATGCCAAAAACATGTTGAAGATGCTAATGGCCTAATGATCCAAATTTCAAGGAGTAGACAAAGTGGAATTCTCAAGTTAACGTGTGGACCAAAGCCTAACAACCCACGTTTTGCCTATTTTACAAAAAATGGACCTAACAATCATAGGTCATCATGAATATTTTGATCGATTAATGATGTGTAACGACTATAATTTTAGTTAGAAATGACTTATGGTTTTGGAGTCAACACTCAGATAAAAAAGCCTCCCCCTCTTCCGATGATTGCGAAACCCAAAATATATAAAAAACCTTAAGAGTTTACAATCCTTAAAAAATCACAGATACTTTTTGGAAAAATCTCTCTCAGAATCTTTGCATTTTCATTCTGGATGTTCAATGTTTTTTCTAGTCCAAACTTTATTTTTCACTCTCCCATTTTTATCGTAAACAAAAAAGAAAAGGCAAATAGATCACACAAAAAAATGAAAATTTTACAATTTATGTATGAAAAAAAATTTGAAAACAATAACAAATATAACTGAAGAAAATTTTTTCACGCACCTAAAATGAACACCAAATTTTTGTCTCGCATGTTTGGGAAATTCCACTAGTACATCCCTTAATAGCTTGGTGGAATTGTATAAGAAAGAGATTTTTCATTGATGCTAACATGTTTTAAATGTGGTGGATATGCATGCCAAAAACATGTTGTAGATTCTAATGACCTAATGATCCAAAATTTTCAAGTTGAAGAAAATGTGGAATTCTCAAGTTAACATGTGGACCAAAGCCTAACACCCCACGTTTTGCCTATTTTACAAAAAATGGACCTAACAATCATAGATCATCGTGAAGATTTGATCGATTAATGATGTGTAACGGCTATAATTTTAGTTAGAAATGACTTATGGTTTTGGAGTCAACACTTAGATAAAAATGCCTCCCTCCTCTAACGATGATTGTGAAACCCAAAATATATAAAAAAACTGAAAGAGTTTACAATCCTTAAAAAATCACATATACTTTTTGGAATTATCTTTCTTAGCATTTGTGCATTTGCATTTTCGATGTTCAATTTTTTTTCTAATCCAAACTTGAGTTTTCAGTCTCCCATTTTTGTCGTAAACAAAAAAGATAAGGCAAATAGATCACACAACAAAATGAAAATTTTAGAGTCTAGTACAACCCCTAATAGCTTGGTGAAATTTTATAAGATAGAGATTTCTAATTGATCTAACGTGTTTTAAATGTGGGGATATGCAGACCAGAAACTTGTTGAAGATGCTAATAACGTAATGATCCAAAAAATTCAAGGAGAAGAAAAAGTTGAATTCTCAAGATAACGTGTGGACCAGAGCCTAACATCCCACTTTTTGCCTATTTTTAAAAAAGCGGACCTAACAATAATAGATCATCGTGATTTTTTTGATCGATTAATCATGTGAAAAAGCTATAATTTTAGATAGAAATGATTTATGGTTTGGGAGTCAACACTCAGATAAAAATGCCTCCCCCCTCTTCCGATGATTGAGAAACCCAAAATATATAAAAAAATTGAAAGAGTTTACAATCCATAAAAAATCACAGATACTTTTTGATATTATCTCTCTCAGCATTTGTTCATTTGCATTTTGGATGTTCAATTTTTTTTCTAATCCAAAGTTGAGTTTTCACTCTCCCATTTTTGTCGTAAACAAAAAAGATAAGACAAATAGATCACACAAAAAAATGAAAATTTTAGAGTTTAAGTATGCAAAAAAATTTGAAAACAATAATACATGTAACTGAAGAAAAGTTTTTCATGCACCTAAAATGAACATCAAATTTTTTTCTCCCATGTTTGGGAAATTCCACTAGTACATGCCCTAATAGCTTGGTGGAATTTTATAAGAAAAAGATTTGTAATTGATCCTAACAAGTTTTAAATGTGGTGGATATGCATGCCAAAAACATGTTGAAGATGCTAATGACCTTATGATCCAAAAGTTTCAAGGTGTAGAAAAGGTAGAATTCTCAAGTTAACGTGTGGACCAAAGCCTAACAACCCACATTTTGCCTATTTTACAAAAAATGGACCTAACAATCATATATCTTCATGAATATTTGATCGATTAATGATGTGTAACAGCTATAATTTTAGTTAGAAATGACTTATGGTTTTGGAGTCAACACTCAGATAAAAATACCTCTCCCGTCTTCTGATGATTGCGAAACCCAAAATATATAAAAAATTAAAAGAGTTTACAATCCTTAAAAAATCACATATACTTTTTGGAATTATCTTTCTCAGCATTTGTGCATTTACATTTTGGATGTTCAATTTTTTTTCTTATCCAAACTTGAGTTTTCACTCTCTCATTTTTGTCATAAACAAAAAAGATAAGGTAAATAGATCACACAACAAAATGAAAATTTTAGACTCTAGTACAACCCCTAATAGCTTGGTGGAATTTTATAAGCAAGAGATTTCAAAATTATCCTAACGTGTTTTAAATGTGGGGGATATGCAGGCTAGAAACATGTTGAAGATGCTAATGATCTAATGATCCAAAAATTTCAAGGAGTAGAAAAAGTGGAATCCTCAAGTTAACGTGTGGACCAGAGCCTAACAACCCACTTTTTGCCTATTTTACAAAAAATGGACCTAACATTCAAAGATCATCGTGAATGTTTCGATCGATTAATGATGTGTAACGGCTATAATTTTAGTTAGAAATGACTTATGGTTTTGGAGTCAACACTCAGATAAAATTGCCTCCCCCCTTTTCCGATGATTGCAAAACCCAAAATATATAAAAAAACTGAAAGAGTTTACAATCCTTAAAAAATCACAGATACTTTTTAGAATTATCTCTCTCAGCATTTTTGCATTTCTATTTTGGATGTTCAATTTTTTTTCTAATCCAAACTTGAGATTTCACTCTCCCATTTTTGTCGTAAACAAAAAAGATAAGGCAAATAGATCACACAACAAAATGAAAATTTTAGAATTTTTGTATGTAAAAAAATTTGAAAAAAATAATAAATGTAAGTGAATAAATAATTTTAATGCACAAAAAATGAACACCAAAGTTTTATTACCCATGTTTGGGAAATTCCACTAGTACAACCCCTAATAGCTTCGTCGAATTTTATAAGAAAGAGATTTCTAATTGATCCTAACATGTTTAAATGTGGTGGATATGCATGCCAAAAACGTGTTGAAGATGCTAATTACGTAATCATCCAAAACTTTCGAGTAGAAAAAGTTGAATTCTCAAGTTAATGTGTGGACTAGAGCCTAACAACCTACTTTATGCCTATTTTCCATAAAGCGGACCTAACAATCATAGATCATCGTGAATGTTTTGAGCGGTTATTGATGTGAAATGGCTGTAATATTAGTAAGAAATGACTTATGGTTTGGAAGTCAACACTCAGATAAAAATGCCTCCCCCCTCTTCCGATGATTGCGAAACCCAAAATATATAAAAAAACTGAAAGAGTTTACAATCCTTAAAAAATCACAGATACTTTTTGGATTTATCTCTCTCAACTTTTGTTCATTTTCACTCTCCCATTTTTGTCGTAAAAAAAAAGATAATGCAAAAAGATCACACAAAAAAATTAAATTTTAGATTTTATGTATGCAAAAAATTTTGAATTCAATAATAAATGTAAGTGAAGAAAATTTTTTCACGCACCAAAAATTAACACCAAACTTTTGTTACCCATGTTTGAGAAATTTTCCTAGTACAACCCGTAATAGCTTGGTGGAATTTTATAAGAAAGAGATTTCTAATTGATCCTAACATGTTTTAAATGTTGTAGATATGCAGGCCAGAAACATGTTGAAGATGCTAATGACCTAATGATCCAAAAATTTCGAGTAGAAAAAGTTGAATTCTCTTGTTAACTTGTGGACCAGAGCCTAACAAACCACTTTTTGCCTATTTTAAAAAAAGCGGACCTAGGAATTAGAGATCATCGTGAATATTTTGATCGATCAAAGATGTGTAATGGCTATAATTTTAGTTAGAACTGACTTAAGGTTTGGGAGACAACACTCAGATAAAAATGCCACCCCCCTCTTCCGATTATTACAAAACCCAATATATATAAAAAAACTAAAAGAGTTTACAATCCTTAAAAAATCACAGATACTTTTTGGAATTAACTCTCTCAGCATTTGTGCATTTCCATTTTTTATGTTTAATTTTTTTTCTAATCCAAACTTGAGTTTTCACTCGACCATTTTTGTCGAAAAAAAAAAGATAAGGCAAATAGATCACACAAAAAAAGAAAAATTTAGAGTTTATGTATGGAAAAATTTTTGAAAACAAAATAAATGTAACTGAAGAAAATTTTTTCACGCACCAAAACTGAACACCAAAGTTTTGTCTCCCATGTTATGGCAATTCCACTAGTACAACCCCTAATAGCTTGGTAGAATTTCATAAGAAAGAGATTTCTAATTGATCCTAACATGTTTTAAATGTGGTGGATATGCATGTCAAAAACATGTTGAAGATGCTAATGACCTAATGATCCAAAAATTTCAAGGACTAGAAAAAGTGGAATTCTCAAGTTAACGTGTGGACCAGAGCCTAACAACCCTTTTTTTGCCTATTTTACAAAAAACGGACCTAACCATCATAGATCATCATGAATGTTTTGATCGATTAATAATGTGTAACAGCTATAATTTTTGTTAGAAATGACTTATGGTTTTGGAGTCAACACTTAGATCAAAATGTCTCCGCGCTCTTCCGATGATTGCGAAACCCAAAATATATAAAAAAAACAAAAAGAGTTTACAATCCTTAAAAAATCACAGTTACTTTTTTCGAATTATCTCTCTCAGCATTTGAGCATTTCCATTTTGGATGTTCAATTTTTTTTCTAATCCAAACTCGAGTTTTCACTCTCCCATTTTTTTGGAAAAAAAAAAGATAAGGAAAATTAATCAGACAACAAAATGAAAATTTTAGAGTTTATGTATGCAAAAAAATTTGAAAACAAAAATAAATGTAACTGATGAAATTTTTTTCATGCACCGAAAATGAACACCAAAGTTTTGTCACCCATGTTTGGGAAATTCCAGTAGTACAACCCATAATAGCTTCATGGAATTTGATAACAAAGATATTTCTAATTGATCCTAAAATATTTTAAATGTGGTTGATATGCAGGCCAGAAACATGTTGAAGATGCTAACCACCTAATGATCCAAATAGTTGTAGGAGTAGAAAAAGTTGAATTCTCAAGATAACGTGTGGGCCAGAGCCTAACAACCCACTTTTTGCCTATTTTATAAAAAATGGACCTAACAATCATAGATCATCGTGAATCTTTTGATCGATTAATGATGTGTCACAGCTATAATTTTAGTTAGAAATGACATATGGTTTGGGAGTCAACGCTCACATAAAAAAGCCTCCCCCCTCTTCCGAAGAATGTGAAACCCAAAATATATAAAAAAACTGAAAGAGTTTACAATCCTTAAAAAATCATAGATACTTTTTGGAATTATCTCTCTCGACACTTGTGCTTTTGCATTTTGGATGTTCAATTTTTTTTCTAATCCAAACTTGCATTTTCACTCTCCCATTTTTGTCGTAAACAAAAAAGATAAGGCAAATAGATCACTCAACAAAATGAAAATTTTAGATTTTATGTATGCAAAAAATTTGAAAACAATAATAAATGTAAGTGAAGAAATTTTTTTTTACGCACAAAAAATGAACACCAAAGTTTTGGGAAATTCCACTAGTACAACACCCAATAGCTTGGTGGAATTTTATAAGAAAAGATTTCTAATTGATCCTAACATGTTTTAAATGTGGTGGATATGCATGCCAGAAACATGTTGCAAATGTTAATGACCTAATGATCAAAAAATTTCAAGGAGTAGAAAAAGTTGAATTCTCAAGTTAACGTGAGGACCAGAGCCTAACAACCCACTTTTTGCCTATTCTACAAAAAGCGGACCTAACAATTACAAATCACCGTGAATGTTTTGATTGATTAATGATGTGTAACAACTATCATTTTAGTTAGAAATGACTTATGGTTTGGGATTCAACAATCAAATAAAAATACCTCCCCCCTCTTCCGATGATTGCGAAACCCAAAATGTATAAAAAAACTGAAAGAGTTTATAGTCCTTAAAAAATCACAGATACTTTCTGGAATTATCTCTCTCAACATTTGTGCATTTCCATTTTGGATGTTAATTTCTTTTTCTAATCCAAACTTGAGTTTTCACTCTCCCATTTTTGTTATAAACAAAATAGATAAGGCAAATAGATCACACATCAAAATGAAAATTTTAGAGTTTATGTATGCAAAAAAAATTGAAAACAATAATAAATGTAAGTGAAGAAAATTTTTTCACAGGCCAAAAATGAACGCCAAAGTTTTGTTACCCATGTGTGGGAAATTCCACTAGTACAACCCCTAATAGATTGGTGGAACTTTTTAAGAAAGAGATTTCTAATTGATCGTAACATGTTTTAAATGTGGTGGATATGCAGGCCAGAAACATGTAGAAGATGCTAATGACCTAATGATCCAAAAATTTCAAGTAGTTGAAAAAGTTGAATTCTCAAGTTAACGTGTGGACTAGAGCGTAACAACCAACTTTTTGCCTATTTAACAAAAAGCAGACCTAAAAATCATAGATCATCGTAAATGTTTTGATCGATTAATGATGTGCAACTGCTATAATTTTAGTTAGAAATGACTTACGGTTTGGGAGTCAACACTCAGATAAAAATGCCTCTCCCCTCTTCCGATGATTGCGAAACCCAAAATATATAAAAATACTGAAAGGTTTTATAATCCTTCAAAAATCACAGATACTTTTTCGAATTATCTCTCTCAGCATTTGTTCATTTCCATTTTGGATGTTCAATTTTTTTTCTAATCCAAACATGAGTGTTCACTATCCCATTTTTGTCGTAAACAAAAAGGATAAGGCAAATAGATCACACAACAAAATGAAAATTTTAGAGTTTATATTTGCAAAAAAATTTGAAAACTATAATAAATGTAAGTGAAGAAAATTTTTTCACACACCAAAAATGAACACCAAAGTTTTGTTACCCATGTTTGAGAAATTCCACAAGTACCACCCCTAATAGCTTGGTGGAATTTTATAAGAAAGAGATTTGTAATTGATCCTATCATGTTCTAAATGCGGTGGATATGCATGCCAGAAACATGTTGAAGATACTAATGACTTAATGATCCAAAAATTTCATGGAGTAGAAAAAGTTGAATTCTCAAGTTAACGTGTGGACCAGAGAGCCAAACAACCCACTTTTTGCCTATTTTACAAAAAAGTGGACCTAAAAATCATCAATCATCGTGAATGTTTTAATCGATTAATGATGTGTAATGGCCATAATTTTAGTTAGAAATGACTTGTGGTTTGGGGATCAACACTCAGATAAAAATGCCTCCCCCCTCTTTTGATGATTGCGAAACCCAAAATATATAAAAAACACTAAAAGAGTTTACAATCCTTAAAAAATCACAGATAATTTTTGGAATTATCACTCTCAGCATTTGTGCATTTCCGTTTTGGAAGTTCAATTTTTTTTCTAATCCAAACTTTAAGTTTTCACACTCCCACTTTTGTTGTAAACAAAATAGATAAGGCAAATTAAATCACACAAAAAAAAGAAAATTTTAGAGTTAATGTCTGCAAATAAATTTGAAAACAATTATAAAATAAAGTGTAGAAATAATTTTCAAGTACCAAAAATGAACACCAAAGTTTTGTTACCCATGTTTGGGAAATTCCACTAGTACAAACCCTAATAGCTTGGAGGAATTTTATAAGAAAGAGATTTCTAATTGATCCTAAGAGGTTTTAAATGTGGTGGATATGCATGCCAGAAACATGTTGAAGATGCTAATGACCTAATCATCCAAAAAGTTCAAGGAGTAGAAAAAGTTGAATTCTCAAGTTAACGTGTGCACCAGAGCCTAACAACCCACTTTTTGCCTATTTTTTAAAAACCGGACCTAACAATCAGAGATCATCGTGAATGTTTTGATTGATTAATGATGTGTAACGGCTATAATTTTAGTTAGAAATGACTTATGGTTTGGGAGTCAACACTCAGATAAAAATTCCTCCCCCCTCTTCCGATGATTGTGAAACCCAAAATATATAAAAAAACTAAAAGAGTTTACAATCCTTAAAAAATTCGAAGATAATTTTTTGAATTATCTCTCTTAACATTTGTACATTTCCATTTCTAATTTTTAATTCTTTTTGTAATCAAAACTTGAGTTTTCACTCTCCCATTTTTGTCGTAAACAAAAAAGATAAGGCAAATAGATCACACAACAAAATGAAAATTTTAGAATTTATGCATGCAAAAAATTTTGAAAACAAAAATAAATGTAATTGAAGAAAAAATTTTCACGCACCAAAAATGAACACCAAAGTTTTGTTACCCATGTTTGGAAAATTCCACCCGTACAACCCCTAATAGTTTGGTGGAATTTTATAAGAAAGAGATTTCTAATTGATCGTAACATGTTTTACATGTGGTGGATATGTAGGCCGGAAACATGTTGAAAATGCTAATGACCTATTGATACAAAAATTTCTAGGAGTAGAAAAAGTTGAATTCTCAAGTTAACGAGTGGACCAGAGCCTAACAACCCACTTTTTGCCTATTTTACAAAAAGCGGACCTAACAATCGTAGATCATCTTGAATGTTTTGATCGATTAATTATGTGTAACTGCTATAATTTTAGTTTGGAATGACTTATGGTTTGGGAGTCAACACTCAGATAAAAATGCCTCCCCCCTCATCGAATGATTGCCAAACCCAAAATATATATAAAAACTGAAAGAGTTGACAATCCTTAAAAAATCATAGATACTTTTTGGTATTATCTCTCTCAGCATTTGTACATTTGCATTTTGGATGTTCAATTTTTTTTCTAATCCAAACATGAGTTTTCACTGTCCCATTTTTTTTTTCGTAAACAAAAAAGATAAGGCAAATAGATCACACAACAAAATGAAAATTTTGGAGTTTATGTATGCAAAAAAATTTGAAAACAAAAATAAATATAAGTGAAGAAAATTTTTTCATGCACCAAAAATGAACACAAAAGTTTTGTTACCCATGTTTGGGAAATTCCACTAGTATAACCCCTAATAGATTGGTGGAATTTTATAAGAAAGATATTTCTAACTGATCCAAACATGTTTTAAAAGTGGTGGATATGCATGCCAGAAACATGTTGAAGATGCTAATGACTTAATCATCCAAAAAGTTCAAGGAGTAGAAAATTTTGAATTCTCAAGTTAACGTGTGCACCAGAGCCTAACAACCCACTTTTTGCCTATTTTTTAAAAATCGGACCTAACAATCAGAGATCATCGTGAATGTTTTGATCGATTAATGATGTGTAACGGCTATAATTTTTGTTAGAAATGACTTATGGTTTGGGAGTCAACACTCAGATAAAAATTCCTCCCCCCTCTTCTGATGATTGTGAAACCCAAAATATATAAAAAAAACTGAAAGAGTGTACAATCCTTAAAAAATTCGAAGATAATTTTTTGAATTATCTCTCTCAGCATTTTTACATTTCCATTTTTTATTTTTAATTCCTTTTGTAATCAAAACTTGAGTTTTCACTCTCCCATTTTTGTCGTAAACAAAAAATATAAGGCAAATAGATCACACAACAAAATGAAAATTTTAGAATTTATGCATGCAAAAAATTTTGAAAACAAAAATAAATGTAATTGAAGAAAAAAATTTCACGCACCAAAAATGAACACCAAAGTTTTGTTACCCATGTTTGGAAAATTCCGCCCGTACAACCCCTAATTGCTTGGTGGAATTTTATAAGAAAGAGATTTCTAATTGATCGTAACATGTTTTACATGTAGTAGATATGTAGGCCAGAAACATGTTGAAGATGCTAATGACCTATTGATACAAAAATTTCTAGGAGTAGAAAATGTTGAATTCTCAAGTTAACGAGTGGACCAGAGCCTAACAACCCACTTTTTGCCTATTTTTCAAAAAGCGGACATAACAATCATGGATCATCTTGAATGTTTTGATCGATTAATTATGTGTAACTGCTATAATTTTAGTTTGAAATGTCTTATGGTTTGGGAGTCAACACTCAGATAAAAATGCCTCCCCCCTCATCGAATGATTGCCAAACCCAAAATATATATAAAAACTGAAAGAGTTTACAATCCTTAAAAAATCACAGATTCTTTTTGGTATTATCTCTCTCAGCATTTGTACCTTTGCATTTTGGATGTTCAATTTTTTTTTCTAATCCAAACTTGAGTTTTCACTCTCCCATTTTTTTTCGTAAACAAAAAAGATAAGGCAAATAAATCACACAACAAAATGAAATTTTTGATTTTAAGTATGCAAAAAAATTTGAAAACAAAAATAAATATAAGTGAAGAAAATTTTTTCATGCACCAAAAATGAACACAAAAGTTTTGTTACCCATGTTTGGGAAATTCCACTAGTACAACCCCTAATAGATTGGTGGAATTTTATAAGAAAGATATTTCTAATTGATCCTAACATGTTTTAAAAGTGGTGGATATGCATGCCAGAAACATGTTGAAGATGCTAATGGCCTAATGATCCAAAAATATCAAGGAGTAGAAAAAGTTGAATTCTCAAGTTAACGCGTGGACAAGAGCCTAAGAACCAACTTTTTGCCTATTTTAGAAAAAGCGGACCTATCAGTCATAGATCATCGTGAATGTTTTGATCGATTAAGGATGTGTAACGGCTCTAATTTTAGTTTGAAATGACTTATAGTTTGGGAGTCAACAATCTGAAAAAAATACCTCCCCCCTCTTCTGAAGATTACGAAACCCAAAATATATAAAAAAATTGAAAGAGTTTACAATCCATAAAATATCACAAATACTTTTTGGAATTATCTCTCTCAGTTTTTGTTCATTTGCATTTATTATGTTCCATTTTTTTTCTAATCCAAACTTGAGTTATTACTCTCCCATTTTTGTAGTAAACAAAAAAGATAAGGCAAATAGATCACCCAAAAATATGAAAATTTTAGAGTTTATGTATGCAAAAAAAATTTGAATACAATAAAAAACGTAAATGAAGAAAAGTTTTTCATGCACCAAAAATGAACACCAAAGTTTTGTTACCCATGTTTGGGAAATTCCACTAGTACAACCCCTAATAGCTTGGAGGAATTTTATATGAAAGAGATTTCTAGTTGATCCTAACATGTTTTAAATGTGGTGGATATGCATGCCAGAAACATGTTGAATAATCAAATGACCTAATGATCCAAAAATTTCAAGGACTACAAAAAGTTGAATTCTGAAGTTAACGTGTGGACCAAAGCCAAACAACTCACTTTTTGCCTATTTTACAAAAAGCGGACCTAACGATCATAGATCATCATGAAAGTTTTGATTGATTAATGATGTATAAACGGCTATAATTTTTGTTAGAAATGACTTATGGTTTGGGAGTCAACACTCAGATAAAAATGCCTCCCACCTCTTCCGAAGATTGCGAAACCCAGAATATATAAAAAAAATTGAAAGAGTTTACAATGCTTTAAAAATCTTAGATACTTTTTGGAATTATCTCTCTCAACATTTGTGCATTTCCATTTTGGATGTTCAATTTTTTTTCTAATCCAAACTTGAGGTTTCACTCTCCCATTTTTGTTGTAAACAAAAAAGATAAGGCAAATAGATCACACAACAAAATGAAATTTTTTGAAATTATGTATGCAAAAAAAATTTGAAAACAATAATAAATGTAAGTGAAGAAAAAATTTTCATACACAAAAAATGAACGCCAGAGTTTTTTTACACATGTTTGGGAAATTCCACTAGTACAAACCCAAATAGCTTGGTGGAATTTTATAAGAAAGAGATTTCTTATTGATCCGAACATGTTTTAAATGTGAAGGATATGCAGGCAAGAAAAATGTTGAAGATGCTAATGACCTAATGATCCAAAAATTTCAAGGAGTAGAAAAAGTTGAATTCTCAAGTTAACATGTGGAGCAGAGCCTAACAACCCACTTTTTGCCTATTTAAAAAAAAGTGGACCTAACAATCATAGATCATCGTAAATGTTTTAATCGATTAATGATGTGTAACGGCTATAATTTTAATTAGAAATGACTTATGGTTTGGGAGTCAATACTAAGATAAAAATGTCTCCCCCCTCTTCCGATGATTGCAAAACCCAAAATATATAAAAAAACTGAAAGAGTTTACAATCCCTAAAAATCACAGATACTTGTTGGAATTATCTCTCACAGCATTTGTTCATTTCCATTTTGGATGTTCAATTTTTTTTCTAATCCTAACTTGAGGTTTTAGGCTTCCATTTTTGTCGTAAACATAAAAGATAAGGCAAATAGATCACACAAATAAATTAAAATTTTAGAGTATACATAAGCATAAAAAAATTGAAAACAATAATAAATGTAAGTGAAGTAAATTTTTTCATGCACCAAAAATGAAAACCTAAGTTTTGTTACCCATGTTTGGAAAATTCCACTAGTACAACCCCTAATATTTTGGTGGAATTTTAAAAGAAAGATATTTCTAATTTATCGTAACATGTTTTAAATGTGGTGGATATGTAGGCCAGAAACATATTGACGATACTAATGACCTAATGATTCAAAATTTTCAAGGAGAAGAAAAGTTGAATTGTCAAGTTAATGTGTGGACTAGAGCGTAACTGCCCACTTTTTGCCTATTTCACAACAAGCGGACCTAACAATCATAGATCATCATGAATGTTTTGATCGATTAATGATGTTTAAAGGCTATAATTTTAGTTAGAAATGACTTATTGTTTGGGAGCCAACACTCAGATAAAAATGCCTCCCCCCTCTTCTTATGATTGTGAAACCCAAAATATATAAAAAACCTGAAAAGGTTTACAATCCTTAAAAAATCACAGATACGTTTTGGAATTATCTCTCTCAGCATTTGTGCATTTCCATTTTGGATGTTCAATTTTTTTTCTAATCCAAACTTGAGTTTTCACTCTCCCATTTTTTTCGTAAACAAAAAAGATAAGGCAAATAGATCACACAACAAAAAGAAAATTTATGAGTTTATGTATGCAAATAAATTTGAAATCAATAATAAATATAAGTGAAGAAAATTTTTTCACGCACCAAAAATGTACACCAAAGTTTTGTTACCCATGTTTGGGAAATTCCACTAGTACAACACCTAACAGCTTGGTGGAATTTTATAAGAAAGTGATTTCTAATTGATCCTAACATGTTTTAAATGTAGTGGATATGCCGGCCAGAAACATGTTGAAGATGCTAATGACCTATGGATCCAAAAATTTCAAGTAGAAAAAGTAAAATTTTCAAGTTAACGTGTGGACGAGAGCCTAACAACCCACTTTTTGCCTATTTTTCAAAAAGTGGACCTAACAATCATAGATCATCATGAATGTTTTGATCTATTAATGATGTGTAACGGCTATAATTTTAGTTAGAAATGACTTATGGTTTGGGAGTCAACACTCAGATAAAAATTCCTCCCTCCTCTTCCCATGATTGCGAAACCAAAACTATATAAAAAAACTGAAAGAGTTTACAATCTTTAAAACATCACCGATACTTTTTGGAATTATCTCTCTCAGCATTTGTGCATTTCCATTTTGGATGTTCACTATTTTTTCTAATCCAAACTTGAGTTTTCACTCTCCCATTTTTGTCGTAAAAAAAAAAGATAAGCAAATAGATCACACAACAAAATGAAAATTTTAGAATTTATGCATGCAAAAAAAATTGAAAACAATAATAAATGTAAGTGAAGAAAATTTTTTCACGCACCAAAAAAGAACGCCAAAGTTTTGTTTCCCATGTTTGGGAAATTCCACTAGTACAACCCCTAATAGCTTGGTGGAATTTTATAAGAAAGAGATTTGTAATTAATGCTAACATGTTTTAAATGTAGTGGGTATGCATGCCAAAAACATGTTGAAGATGCTAATGACCTAATGATCCAAAAATTTCAAGGAGTGGAAAAAGTTGAATTCTCAAGTTAACGTGTGGACAAGAGAATAACAACCCACTTTTTGCCTATTTTACAAAATATGGACCTCACAATCTTACGTAATCGTGAATGTTTTGATCAATTAATGATGTGTAACGGTTATAATTTTAGTTAGAAATGACTTATGCTTTGGGAGTCAACATTCAAATAAAAATGCCTCGCCCCTCTACCGATGATAGCGAAACCCAAAATATATAAAAAAACTGAAAGAGTTTACAATCCTTAAAAAAATCACAGATACTTTTTGGAATTATCTCTCTCATCATTTGTGCATTTCCATTTTGGATGTTCAATTTTTTTTCAAATCCATACATGAGTTTTCACTCTCCCATTTTTTATGTAAACAAAAAACATAAGGCAAATAGATCGTACAACAAAATAAAAATTTTAGAGTTTATTTATGCAAAAAAATATGAAAACAATAGTAAATGTAAGTGAAGATATTTTTTTCACGCACCAAAAATGAACACGAAAGTTTTGTTAACCATGTTTTGGAAATTCCACTAGTACAACCCATAATAGCTTGGAGGAAGAGATTTCTAATTGATCCTAACATGTTTTAAATGTGGTGGTTATGCATGCCAGAAACTTGTTGAAGATGCTAATGACCTAATGATCCAAAAATTTCAAGGAGTAGAAAAAGTTGAATTCTCAAGTTAACGTGTCGACAAGAGCCTAACCACCCATTTTTTGCCTATTTTACAAAAAGTGGACCTAACAATCATTGATCATCATGAATGTTTTGATCGATTAATGATGTGTAATGGCTATAACTTTAGTTAGAAATGACTTATGGTTTGGGAGTCAACACTCAGATTAAAATGCGTCCCCCCCTCTTCCAATGATTGCGAAACCCAAAATATATAAAAAAACTAAAAGAGTTTACAATCCTTAAAAAATCACAGATACTTTTTGGAATTATCTCTCTCAGCATTTGTGCATTTCCGTTTTGGATTTTAAATTTTTTTTCTAATCCAAACTTGAGTTTTAACTCTCCCATTTTTGCCATAAAAAAAAAGATAATGCTAATTAGATCACACAACAAAATGAAAATTTTAGAGTTTACGTATGCAAAAAAATTTGTTTGCCAAAAAAAAAAAAAATTGAAAACAAAATTAAATTTAAGTGAAGAAATTTTTTTCACGCACAAAAAATGTACACCAAATTTTTGTTACCCATGTTTGCGAAATTCCACTAGTACAACCCCTAATAGCTTGGTGGAATTTTATAAGAAAAAGATTTCTTATTTATCCCAACATGTTTTAAATGTGGTGGATAAGCATGCCAGAAACATGTTGAAGATGCTAATGACCTAATGATCCAAAAATTTCAAGGAGTTTTGAACTCTCAAGTTAACGTGTGGACCAGTGCCCAACAACCCACTTTTTGCCTATTTTACAAAAAGCGGACCTAACAATCATAGATCATCGTGAATGTTTTTATCGAATAATGATGTGTAACGGCTATAATTTTAGCTAGAAATGACTATTGATTTGGGTGTCAACACTTAGATAAAAATGCCTCCCTCCTCTTCCGATGATTGCGAAACCCAAATTATATAAAAAAAATAAAAGAGATTAAAATCCTTAAAAAATCACAGATACTTTTTCGAATTATCTCTCTCAGCATTTGTGCATTTCCATTTTGGATGTTCAATTTTTTTTCTAATCCAAACTTGAGTTTTCACTCTCCCATTTTTGTCGTAAAAAAAAAGATATGGCAAATTAGATCACATTACAAAATGATAATTTTAGATTTTATATATGCAAAAAAAATTGAAAAGAATAATAAATGTAAGGGAAGAAAATTTTTTCATGCACCAAAAATGAACACCAAAGTTTTGTTACCCATGTTTGGGAATTTCTCAAGTACAACCCCTAATAGCTTGGTGGAATTTTATAAGAAAGAGATTTTTAATGTATCCTAACATGTTTTAAATGTGGTGGATATGCATGCCAGAAACAAGTTGAAGATGCTAATGACCTAATGATCCAAAAATTTCAAGAAGTATTGAATTCTCAAGTTAACGTGTGGACAAGTGCCTAACCACCCACTTTTTACCTGTTTTACAGAAAGTGGACCAAACAATCATAGATCATCGTGAATGTTTTGATCGTTTAATGATGTGTAACGACTAGAATTTTTGTTAGAAGTGACTTATGGTTTGGGAGTAAACACTTAGATAAAAATGCCTCCTCCCTCTTCCGGTGAGTGCGAAACCCAAAATTTATAAAAAAACTAAAAGAGTTTACAATCCTTAAAAAATCACAGATACTTTTTGGAATTATCTCTCTCAGCATCTGTGCATTTCCATTTTGGATGTTCAATTTTTTTTCTAATCCAAACTTGAGTTTTCACTCTTCCATTTTTATCGTAAACAAAAAAGATAAGGCAAATAGATCACACAACAAAATGAAAATTTTAGAGTTTATGTATGAAAACAAATTTGAAAACAATAATAAATGTAAGTGAAGAAATTTTTTTCACTCACCAAAAATGAACACCAAAGTTTTGTTACCCCAGTTTGGGAAATTCCACTAGTACAACCCCTAATAGCATGGTAGAATTTTATAAGACAGAGATTTCTAATTGATCCTTACATGTTTTAGATGCGGTGGATATGCATGCATGAAACATGTTGAAGATGGTAATGAGCTAATGATCCAAAACTTTCAAGGAGTAGAAAAAGTTGAATTCTCAAGTTAACGTGTGGACCTGAGCCTAACAACCCACATTTTGCCTATTTTACAAAAAGCAGACCTAATAATCATAGATCATCGAGAATGTTTTGATCAATAAATGATGTGTAACGGCTATAATTTTAGTTAGAAATGACTTATGGTTTGGGAGTCAACATTTAGATAAAAATGCCTGCCCCCCTCTTCCGATGATTGGGAAACCCAAAATATATAAAAAAACTAAAAAATTTCAAAGTCCTAAAAAATCACAGATTCTTTTTGAAATTATCCCTCTCAGCATTTGTGCATTTCCATTTTGGGTGTTCATTTTTTTTCAAATCCAAAGTTGAGTTTTCACTCATCTATTTTGGCCGTAAACAAAATGAAAATTTTAGATTTTATGTATGCAAAAAATAATTAAAACTATAATTAATGTATGTGGAGAAAATTTTTTCACACACCAAAAATGAACACCAAATTTTTGTTACCCATGTTTGGGAAATTCCACTAGTACAACCCTTAATAGCTTGGTGAAATTTTATAAGAAAGAGATTTCTAATTGATCCTAACATGTTTTTAAATGCAGTGGATATGCATGCCAGAAACATGTTGAAGATGCTAATGACCAAATGATCCAAAAATTTCAAGGAGTAGGAAAAGTTCAATTCTCAAGTTAACGTGTGGACCAGGGCCTAACAACCCACTTTTTGCCTATTTTACAAAAAGCGGACCAAACAATCATAGATCATCGTGAATGTTTTGATCGATTAATGATGTGTAACGGCTATAATTATACTTACAAATGACTTTTTGTTTGGGAGTCAGCGCTTAGATAAAAATGCCTGCCCCCTCTTCCGATGATTGCGAAACCCAAATATATAAAAAACCTAAAAGAGTTTACAATCCTTAAAAAATCAAAGATACTTTATGGAATTATCACACTCAGCATTTGTGCCATTCCGTTTTGGATATTCAATTTTTTTTCTAACCGAAAAATGAGTTTTCACTCTCCCATTTTTTTCGTAAACAAAAAAGATAAGGAAAATTTAATCACACAACAAAATGAATATTTTAGAGTTTGTGTATGAAATTTTTTTTGAAAACAATAATAAAAGTACGTGGAGAAAATGTTTTCACTCACCAAAAATGAACACCAAAGTTTTGTTACCCATGTTTGGGAAATTCCACTCGTACAACCCCTAATAGCTTGGTGGAATTTTATAAGAAAGAGCTTTCTAATTGATCCTAACATGTTTTAAATGTGGTGGATATGCATGCCAGAAACATGTTGAAGATGCTAATGACCTAATGATCCAAAAATTTGAAGGAGTAGAAAAACATGAATTCTCAAGTTAACGTGAGGAGCTGAGCCTAACAACCCACTTTTTGCCTATTTTACAAAAAGCGGACCTAAGAATCATAGATCATCGTGAGTGCTTTGATCGATTAATGATGTGTAACGGCTATAATTTTAGTTAGAAATGACTTTTGGTTTGGGAGTAAACACTCAGAGAAAAATGCCACTCCCCTCTTCCGATGATTGTGAAACCCAAAGTATATAAATAAACTGAAAGAGTTTACAATCCTTAAAAAAATCGCAGATACATTTTGGAATTATCTCTCTCAGCATTTGTGCATTTCAATTTTGGATGTTCAACTTTTTTTTAAATCCAAACAGCAGTTTTCACTCTCCCATTTTTGTTGTGAACAAAAAAGATAAAGCAAATAGATCACACAACAAAATGAAAATTTTAGAGTTTATGTATACAAAAAAATTTGAAAAAAAAAAATTATTATAAGTGAAGAAAATTTTTTTCAAGCACCAAAAATGAACACAAAAGTTATGTTACCCATGTTTGGGAAATTCCACTAGTACAACCCATCATAGATTGGTGAAATTTTATAAGAAAAAGATTTCTAATTGATCCTAACATGTTTTAAATGTGGTGGATATGCATGCCAGAAACATGTTGAAGATGCTAATTACCTAATGATCCAAAAATTTCAAGTACAAAAAGTTGAATTCTCAATTTAACGTGTGCACCAGAGCCTAAGAACCCAGTTTTTCCCTATTTTACAAAGAGCAGACCTAACAATCATAGATCATCATGAATGTTTTGATCGATTAATGATGTGTAATGGCTATAATTTTAGTTAGAAATGACTTATGGTTTGGGAGTCAACACCCACATTAGAATGCCTTCCCCCTCTTCCGATGATTGCGAAACCCAAAATATAAAAAAAATTGAAAGAGTTTACAATCCTTAAAAACTCACAGATACTTTTTGGAATTATCTCTCTCAGCATTTGTGCATTTCTATTTCGGATGTTCAATTTTTTTTTCTAATCCAAACTTGAGTTTTCACTCTCCCATTTTTGTCGTAAAAAAAAGAGATAAGGTAAATAGATCACACAAAAAAATGAAAATTTTAGAGTTGATGTATGCAAAAAAATTTGAAATCAATAATAAATGTAAGTAAAGTATATTTTTTCAAGCAAAAAAAATGAAAACCAAAGTTTTGTTATCCTTGTTTGGGAAATTCCACTAGTACAACCCCTAATAGCTTGGTGGAATTTTATAAGAAAGAGATTTCTAATTGATCCTAACTTGTTTTAAATGTGGTGGATATGCAGGCCATAAACATGTTGAAGATGCTAATTACCTAATGATCCAAAATTTCAAGGAGTAGAAAAAGTTGAATTCTCAAGTTACGTGTGGACCAGAGCCTTTCATCTGACTTTTTCCTTATTTTACAAAAAGTGGACCTAACAATCATAGATCATCGTGAATGTTTTGAACGATTAATGATGTGTAACGACTATAATTTTAGTTAGAAATAATTTATAGTTGGGAGTCAACACTCAGATAAAAATGCCTCCCCCCTCTTCCCATGATTGCGAAACCCAAACTATATAAAAAAAAAAGAAAGAGTTTATTATCCTTAAAAACTCACTGATACTTTTTGGAATTATCTCTCTCAGCATTTGTGCATTTCCATTTTGGATGTTCAATTTTTTTTCTAATCCAAACTTGAGTTTTCACTCTCCCATTTTTGTTGTAAACAAAAAAGATAAGGCAAATAGATCACACAACAAAAAGAAAATTTTAGAGTTTATTTGTGCCAAAAAAATTGACATCAATAATAAATGTAAGTGAAGAAAAAATTTTCACACACCAAAAATCAACACCAAAGTTTTGTTACCCATGTTTGGGAAATTCCACTAGTACAACCCCTAATAGCTTGGTGGAATTTTATTAGAAAGAGATTTCTAATTGTTCCTAACACGTTTTAAATGTGGTGGATATGCAGGCCATAAACATGTTGAAGATGCTAATGACCTAATGATCCAAAATTTTGAGGAGTAGAAAAATTTGAATTCTCAAGTTAACGAGTGGACCACAGCCTAACAACCCACTTTTTGCCTTTTTTACAAAAAGCGAACGTAAAAATCATAGATTATCATGAATGTTTTGATCGATTAATGATGTGTAACAGTTATAATTTTAGTTAGAAATGACTTATGGTTTGGGAAGCAACACTCAGAAAAAAATGCCTCCCACCTCATCCAATGATTGCCAAACTTAAAATATATAAAAAAATGGAAAGAGTTTACAATCCTTTAAAAATCACCGATACTTTTTGGAATTATCTCTCACAGCATTTGTGCATTTGTATTTTGGATGTTCAATTATTTTTCTAATCCAAACTTGAGTTTTCACTCTCCCATTTTTCTCGTAAACAAAAAAGATAAGGCAAATAGATCACACAAAGAAATGAAAATTTTAGAGTTGATGTATGCAAAAAAAAATTGAAATCAATAATAAATGTAAGTTAAGAAAATTTTTTCGCGCACCAAAAATGAACACCAAAGTTTTCTTACCCATGTTTGGAAAATTCCACTAGTACAACCCCTAATAGCTTGTTGAAATTTTATAAGTAAGAGATTTCTAATTGATCCTTACATGTTCTAAATGTAGTGGATATAAATACCTGAAACATGTTGAAGATGCTAACGACCTAATGGTCCAAAAATTTCAAGGAGTAGAAAAAGTTGAATGCTCAAGTTAACATGTGGACAACAGCCTAACAACTCACTTTTTGCCTATTTTACAAAAAGCAGACCTAACAATCATAGATCATCGTGAATGTTTTGATCGATTAATGATGTGTAACGGCAATAATTTTAGTTAGAAATGACTTATGGTTGGCGAATCAACACTCAGATAAAAATGCCTCCCCCCTCTTCCGATGATTGCGAAACCCAAAATATAAAAAAAAATAAAAGAGTTTAAAATCCTTAAAAAATCATAGATAATATTTGGAATTATTTCTCCTAGCATTTGTTCATTTTCATTTTGGATGCTCAATTTTTTTTCCAATCCAAACTATAGTTTTCACTCTCCCTTTTTTGACGTAAACAAAAAAGATAAGCCAAATAGATCACACAAAAAAAAGAAAAATTTTAGAGTTTATGTATGCAAAAAAAAATTTGAAATCAATAATAAATGTAAGTGAAGAAATTTTTTTCACGCACCAAAAATGAACACCAATGTTTTGTTACCCATGTTTGGGAAATTCCACTAGTACAACCCCTAATAGCTTGTTGGAATTTTATAAGTAAAATATTTCTAATTGATCCTAACATGATTTAAATGTGGTGCATATGAATGCCAGAAACAAGTTGAAGATGCTAATAACCTAATGATCAAAAAAATTGAAGGAGTAGAAAAACTCGAATACTCAAGTTAACATGTGGACCACAGCCTAACAACTCACTTTTTGCCTATTTTACAAAAAGCGGACTTAACAATCATAGATCATCGTGAATGTTTTGAACGATTAATGATGTGTAACGGCTATAATTTTAGTTAGAAATGACTTATGGTTTGGGAATCAACACTCAGATAAAAAGGCCTCCACCCTCTTCAGATGATTGCGAAACCCAAAATATATAAAAAACTGAAAGAGTTTACAATCCTTAAAAAATCACGGATACTTTTTTGAATTATCTCTCTCAGCATTTGTGCATTTGCATTTTGGATGTTCAATGTTTTTTCTAATCCAAACTTGAGTTTTCACTCTCCCATTTTTGTCTTAAACAAAACAGATAAGGCAAATAGATCACACAACCAAAAGAAAATTTTAGAGATTATGTATGCAAAAAAAATTGAAATCAATAATAAATGTAAGAGATGAAAATATTTTCACGCACCAAAAATCAACACCAAAGTTTTGTTACCCTTTTTTGGGAAATTCCACTAGTACAACCCCTAATAGCCTAGTGGAATTTTATACGAAAGAGATTTCTAATTGTTCCTAAAATTTTTAAATGTGGTGGATATGCAGGCAAGAAACATGTTGAAGATGCTAATGACCTAATGATCCAAAAATTTCAAGGAGTATAAAAAGTTGAATTCTCAAGTTAATGACTGGACCATAGCAAAACAAACCACTTTTTGCCTATTTTACAAAAAGTGGACCTAACAATCATAGATCATCGTGAATGTTTTGATCAATTAATGATGTGTAACGGCTATAGTTTTAGTTAGAAATGACTTATGGTTTGCAAATCAACACTCAAATAAAAATGCCTCCCCCCCTCTTCCGATGATTGCGAAACCCAAAATATTTAAAAAAACTAAAAGAGTTGAAAATCCTTAAAAAATCACAGATAATTTTTGGAATTATCTCTCTCAGTATTTGGTCATTTGCATTTTGGATGTTCAATTTAATTTCTAAACAAAACTTGAGTTTTCACTCTCCCTTTTTTGACGTAAGCAAAAAAGATAAGGCAAATAGATCACACAAAACAATGAAAATTTTAGAGTTTATGTATGCAAAAAAATTTCAAATCAATAATAAATGTAAGTGAAGAAAATTTTGTCACGCACCAAAAATGAACACCAAAGTTTTGTTACCCATGTTAGGGAAATTCCACTAGTACAACCCCTAATAGCTTGTTGGAATTTTATAAGTAAGAGATTTCTAATTGATCTTAACAAGGTTTTGTTATGCACGCAATAACATTATTATTTTAGTTATTTTATTTAATTTACTTTATTTTATTTCAGTTTTAGGCTATAGGGGTATTTTTGGAATTATTTATTAATAGGGATATTTTTGGAATATTTTATTCATAGGGATATTTCTGTAATATTTTATTAAACCCTAACAAGGTGAACCCTATTTAAGGGGTAAGAGTAATGAGAAAAGAAAGCATTGAAGTATTAAGAATTAGGTTAAATTTAGCATAAAGAGGCTTAGAGTTCTCCTCAACGAGCTCTAGGGTTTTCAAGCTTTCCTTAGGCTTGATCTTTCGTTTTTGTCTTCCCCATGTCTTCCTACTACCCCTACGGTAATGCTTGGAAGACTCGTAACCCGTGGCAGACTCCAGATCCTCCCAAAGAATCCACGTGTCAGATCCGGGACCGCAACAATTGGTATCAGAGCGGGAACACAATGGGTTATTCTATATCCCAAGAAAGATGGATTGCTATGGGTAAGGAATTGGAGGAAATACGAGCACGGTTAGATGCTTCCATTGAGCATTATGGAAGGGAGAAACTTGTTGTTGCAGCAAAACAGGTCATACGACCTCAATTCTCTATCTCGGACAGGCAGAACGGCCCATGGCTGGAAAAATCAAAAATTTTGTCTCGAGAGTCGGACGCAGAAAATCAACAGAAATAAGTCCTCCCCTGCTCACGGCAACAAGCCAATGGGGAAAATTTCCGTTCCGCACGGGAGGGGGAAAATTTCCATTCCGCACGGGAGGGGAAAAATTTCCCGGCCATTCCCACCGGGAAATATTTTCAAGAGTCTGTCTCAGCAAAATTACAATCGGCGAAGCCTCCTAGGGCTGCTAGTCACCGCAGGAGCAGCATGAGACTCCGTTGGCGACAATTCCGCCCTGTTCGGCGACATTCCAACAACAGAATCGTCGACATTCCAGCAGAAGATAGTCGAAGATATTTCCGTCGAAGACCGTCGGCGACAATTCAGCAGAAGACCCATCGGCGACATTCCAGCAGAACCGTCGGCGATATTCCGAGAGCCCTCTGTCTCGGAAACTCTCCCATCGGCGAAGTGAAGCCCCAATGGGCTGCTCTTCATCACCGGAAAATCAGGCGATTGCATCAGTGCCGGGAGAGAGGAAGGAGACGTCTGTCGCCGGACTTAGTCGGTGCCGTGAGGAAAGGATCCACCGGCTGCAGTTCGGGAGTGCCGAAGGAAGAAGATGACTCCCGATTAAATTTTCCTAACTTAGGAAAATTTAATCGGCCTGGTCCGCTGACTCTCACGCCAGACCGGGTTTCGGAACCGAGTCAACCCAGCTTAACTCGGACCGGTCCCCCCCAAAAAAAAAAAAAAAAAAAAAAGGGGGGGCGAACAAAGGGGGCGTCATAGCTATCATGGATGCTACTTCAGCACCTGTGAAGACGTCGACATACAGACACTACTTCCGAGCTTGAGGACAAGCTCGTCTTCCAAGGGGGGTGTAATGTTATGCACGCAATAACATTATTATTTTAGTTATTTTATTTAATTTACTTTATTTTATTTCAGTTTTAGGCTATAGGGGTATTTTTGGAATTATTTATTAATAGGGATATTTTTGGAATATTTTATTCATAGGGATATTTCTGTAATATTTTATTAAACCCTAACAGGGTGAACCCTATTTAAGGGGTAAGAGTAATGAGAAAAGAAAGCATTGAGTATTAAGAATTAGGTTAAATTTAGCATAAAGAGGCTTAAAGTTCTCCTCAACGAGCTCTAGGGTTTTCAAGCTTTCCTTAGGCTTGATCTTTCATTTTTGTCTTCCCCATGTCTTCCTACTACCCCTACGGTAATGCTTGGAAGACCCGTAACCCGTGGCAGACTCCAGATCCTCCAAAAGAATCCACGTGTCAAATCCGGGACCGCAACAGGTTTAAATTTGGCGGATATGAATGCCAGAAACATGTTGAAGATGCTAATGAAATAATGATAAAAAAATTCCAAAGAGAAGAAAAAGTTGAATACTCAAGTTAACATGTGGACCACAGCTTAACAACTCACTTTTCGCCTATTTTACAAAAAGCGGACCTAACAATCATAGATCATCGTGAATGTTTTGATCGATTAATGATGTGTAATGGCTATAATTTTAGTTAGAAATGACTTTTAGTTTGGGAGTAAACACTCAGATAAAAATGCCTCCCCCCTCTTCATATGATTGCGAAACCCAAAAATATATAAAAAAAACTGAAAGAGTTTACAATCCTTAAAAAATCATGGATACTTTTTGGAATTATCTCTCTCAGCATTTGTGCTTTTGCAATTTGGTTATTCAATTTTTTTTCTAATCCAAACATGAGTTTTGACTCTCCCATTTTTGTCGTAAAAAAAAAAGATAAGGCAAATAGATCACACGACAAAAAAAAAATATTAGAGTTTATGTATGCAAAAAATATTGAAATCAATAATAAATGTAAGTCAAGAAAAAATTTTCACGCACCAAAAATCAACACCAAAGTTTTGTTACCCATGTTAGGGAAATTCCACTAGTACAACCCCTAATAGCTTGGTAGAATTTTATAAGAAAGAGATTTCTAATTGTTCCTAATATGTTTTAAATGTGGGGGATATGTAGGGCAGAAACATGTTGAAGATGCTAATGACCTAATAATCCAAAATTTTCGAGGAGTAGAAAAAGTTGAATTCTCAAGTTAACGAGTGGACCAGAGCCTAACAACCCACTTTTTGCCTATTTTACAAAAAGCGACCTAACAATCATAGATCATCATGAATGTTTTGATCGATTAATGATGTGTAACAGCGATAATTATAGTTAGAAATGACTTATGGTTTGGGAAGCAACACTCAGATAAAAATGCCTCCCCCCTCATCCAATGATTGCCAAACCCAAAATATATAAAAAAACTGAAAGAGTTTACAATCCTTAAAAAATCACAGATAATTTTTGGAATTATATCTCTCAGTATTTGTTCATTTGCATTTTGGATAATCAATTCTTTTTCTAATCCAATCTTGAGTTTTCACCCTCCCATTTTTGTCGTAAACAAAAAAGATAAGGCAAATAGATCACACAAAAAAATAAAAATTTTAGAGTTGATATATGCAAAAAAATTTGAAATCAATAATAAATGTATGTGAAGTAAATATTTTCACGCACCAAAAATGAACACCAAAGTTTTGTTACCCTTGTTTGGGAAATTCCACTATTACAACCCCTAATAGCTTGGTGGAGTTTTATAAGAAAGAGATTTCTAATTGATCCTAACATGTTTTAAATGTGGTGGATATGCATACCAGAAACATGTTGAAGATGCTAATGACCTAATGATCCAAAATTTTCAAGAAGTAGAAAAAGTTGAATTCTTAAGTTAACGTGTGGACCAAAGCCTAACAACTTACTTTTTCCCTAACAATCATAGATCATCGTGAATGTTTGGATCGATTAATGATGTGTAACAACTATAATTTTAATTAGAAATGACTTATGGTTTGGGAGTCATAACTCAGATAAAAATACCTCCCCCCTCTTCCGATGATTGCGAAACCCAAAATATATAAAAAAACTGAAAGAGTTTAAAATCCAGAAAAAATCATAGATACTTTTTGTAATTATCTCTCTCAGCATTTGTGCATTTGCATTTTGGATGTTCAATTTTTTTTCTAATCCAAATTTGAGTTTTCACTCTTCCATTTTTGTCGTAAAAAAAAAGATGAGGCAAATAGATCACACAACAAAATGATAATTTTAGAGTTAATGTATGCAAAAAAAAAATTGAAATCAATAATAAATGTAAGTGAAGAAAATTTTTTCACGCACCAATAATGAACACCAATGTTTTGTTACCCATGTCTGGGAAATTCCACTGGTACAACCCCTAATAGCTTGTTGGAATTTTATAAGTTAGAGATTTCTACATGATCCTAACATGTTTTAAATGTGGTGGATATGAATGCCAGAAACATGTTGAAGATGCTAATGACTTAAAGATCAAAAAAATTCATGGACTAGAAAAAGTTGAATGCTCTAGTGAACATATGGACCACAGCCTAACAACTCACTTTTTGCCTATTTTACAAAAAGCGGACCTAACAATCATAGATCATCGTGAATGTTTTGATCGTTTAATGATGTGTAATGGCTATAATTTTAGTTAGAAATGACTTATGGTTTGCGAGTCAACACTCTGATAAAAATGCCTCCCCGTTCTTCCGATGATTGCAAAACCCAAAATATATAAAAAAACTGAAAGAGTTTACAATCCTTAAAAAATCACAGATACTTTTTTGAATTATCTCTCTTAGCATTTGTGCATTTTCATTTTGGATGTTCAATTTTTTTCTAATCCAAACTTGAGTTTTCACTCTCCCATTTTTGTCATAAAAAAAAGATAAGGCAAATAGATCACACAACAAAAAGAAAATTTTACAGTTTATGTATGCAAAAAAAATTGAAATCAATAATTAATGTAAATGAAGAAAAAATTTTCACGCACCAAAAATCAACACCAAAGTTTTGTTACCCATGTTTGCGAAATTCCACTAGTACAACCCCAAATAGCTTGGTGGAATTTTATCAGAAAGAGATTTCTAATTGTTCCTAACATGTTTTAAATGTGGTGGATATGTAGGCAAGAAACATGTTGAAGATGCTAATACCCTATTGATCCAAAAATTTCGAGTAGAAAAAGTTGAATTCCCAAGTTAACAAGTGGACCAAAGCATAACACCCCACTTTTTGCCTATTTTACAAAAAGCAGACCTAACAATCATAGATCATCGTGAATGTTTTGATTGATTAATGATGTGTAACGACTATAATTTTAGTTAGAAATGACTTATGGTTTGCGAATCAACACTCAGATAAAAATGCCTCCCCCCCCCTCTTCCGATGATTGCGAAACCCAAAATATTTAAAAAAGCTAAAAGAGTTTAAAATCCTTAAAAAATCACAGATAATTTTTGGAATTATCTCTCTCAGTTGTTGTTCATTTGCATTTTGGATGTTCAATTTTTTTTCTAATCCAAACTTGAGTTTTCACTATCCCATTTTTGACGTACACTCAAAAGCTAAAGCAAATAGATCACACAAAAAAATGAAAATTTTAAAGTTTATGTATGAAAAAAAAATTGAAATCAATAATAGATGTGAGTGAAGAAAATTTTTTCACGCACCAAAAATGAACGCCAAAGTTTTGTTACCCATGCTTGGGAAATTCCACTAGTACAACCCCTAATAGCTTGTTGGAATTTTATAAGTAAGAAATTTCTAATTGATCCCAACATGATTTAAATGTGGTGGATATGAATGCCAGAAACATGTTGAAGATGCTAATGACCTAATAATAAAAAAATTTCAAGGAGTAGAAAAAGTTGAATACTCAAGTTAACATCTGGACCACAGCCTAACAACTCACTTTTTTCCTATTTTACAAAAAGTGGACCTAACAATGATAGATCATTGTGAATGTTTTAATCGATTAATGATGTGCAACGGGTATAATTTTAGTTAGAAATGACTTATGGTTTGGGAGTCATCACTCAGATAAAAATGCCTCCCCCCTCTTCCGATGATTGCGAAACCCAAAATATATAAAAAAAATGGAAGAGTTTACAATCCTTAAAAAATCACGGATACTATTTGGAATTATCTCTCTCAGCATTTGTGCATTTGCATTTTGGATGTTCAATTTTTTTTCTAATCCAAACTTGAGTTTTCTCTCTCCCATTTTTGTCGTATAAAAAGAAAAGATAAGGCAAATAGATCACACAACAAAAAGAAAATTTTAGAGTTTATGTATGAAAAAAAAATTGAAAGTAATAATTAATGTAAGTGAAGAAAAAATTTTCACGCACCAAAAATCAACACCAAAGTTTTGTTACCCATGTTTGGGAAATTGAACTAGTACAACCCCTAATAGCTTGGAAGAATTTTATAAGAAAGAGATTTCTAATTGTTCCTAACATGTTTTAATTGTGGTGGATATGCAGGCCAGAAACATGTTGAAGATGCTAATGACCTAATGATCCAAAAATTTTGAGGAGTAGAAAAAGTTGAACTCTCAACTTAACGAGTGGACCAGAGCATAACAACCCACTTTTTGCCTATTTTACAAAAAGTGGACCTAACAATCATAGATGATTGTGAATGTTTTGATCGATTAATGTTGTGTAACGGTTATAATTTTAGTTAGAAATGACTTATGGCTTGCGAATCAACTCTCAGATAAAAATGCCTTCCCCCCTCTTCCGATGATTGCAAAACCCAAAATATATAAAAAAACTGAAAGACTTTAAAATCCTTAAAAAATCACAGATAATTTTTGGAATTATCTCTCTCAGCATTTGTTCATTTGCATTTTGGATGTTCAATTTTTTTTCTAATCCAAACTTGAGTTTGCACTCTCCCATTTTTTACGTAAACAAAAAATATAAGGAAAATAGATCACACAAAAAAATGAAAATTTTAAAGTTTTTGTATGCAAAAATATTGAAATCAATAATAATGTAAGAGAAGAAATTTTTTTCACGCACCAAAAATGAACACCAAAGTTTTGTTAGCCATGTTTGGGAAATTCCACTAGTAGAACCCCTAATAGCATGTTGGAATTTTATAAATAAGAGATTTATAATTGATCCTAACATGATTTAAATGTGGTGGATATGAATGCCAGAAACATGTTGAAGATGCTAATGACCAAATGATCCAAAAATTTCACGGAGTATAAAAAGTTGAATACTCAAGTTAACATGTGGACCACATCCAAACAACTCACTTTTGGCCTATTTTACAAAAAGCGGACCCAACAATAAAAGATCATCATGAATGTTTTGATCGATTAATGACGTGTAACGTCTATAATTTTAGTTAGAAATGACTTATGGTTTGCAAGTCAACACTCAGATAAAAATGCCTCCCCCCTATTCCGGTAATTGCGAAACCCAAAATATATAAAAAAATGAAAGAATTTACTATCCTTAAAAAATCATGGATACTTTTTGGAATTATCTCTCTCAGTATTTGTGCATTTTCATTTTGGATGTTCAATTTTTTTCTAATCCAAACTTGAGATTTCACTCTCCCATTTTTGCCATACACAAAAAAGATAAGGCAAAATAGATCACACAACAAAAAGAAAATTTTAGAGTTTATGTATGCAAAAAAAATTGAAAACAATAATAAATATAAGTGTAGAAAATATTTTCTCGCATAAAAAATGAACACCAAAGTTTTGTTACCCATGTTTGGGAAATTCCAGTAGTACAAACCATAATTGCTTTGTGGAATTTTTTAAAAAAGAGATTTCTAATTGATCCTAACATGTTTTAAATGTGGTGGATATCCATGCCAGAAACATGTTGAAGATGCTAATCACCTAATGATCAAAAAATTTCAAGGAGTAGAAAAAGATGAATTCTCAAGTTAACGTGTGGACCAGAGCCTAACAACCCACTTTTTGCCTATTTTACAAAAAGTGAACCTAAAAATCACATTTCATCGTAAATGTTTTGATCGATTAATAATGTGTCAGGACAATAATTTTAGTTAGAAATGACTTATGGTTTATGAGTCAACACTTAGATAAAAATCCCTCCCCCCTCTTCCGATGATTGTGAAACCCAAAATATATAAAAAAACTGTAAGATTTTACAATCCTTAAAAAATCACATGAACTTTTTGGAATTATCTCTCTCACCATTTGTGCATTTCCATTTTGGATGTTAAAGTTGTTTTCTAATCCAAACTTGAGTTTTCACTCTCCCATTTTGGTCGTAAAGAAAAAAGTAGCTAATTAGATCACACAACAAAATTAAAATTTTAGAGTTTGTGTATGCAAAAAAAATTTGTTTGCAAAAAAAATTGAAAACAATATTAAATTTAAGTGAAGAAAATTTTTTCACGCACCAAAAATGAACACCAATGTTTTCTTACACATGTTTGGGAAATTCCACTAGTACAACCCCTAATAGCATGGTGGAATTTTATAAGAAAGAGATTTCTAATTGATCCTAACATGTTTTAAATGTGGTGGATATGCATGTCAGAAACATGTTGAAGATGCTAATGACCTAATGATCCAAAAATTTTAAGGAGTAGAAAAAGTTGAATTCTCTAGTTAACGTGTGGACCAAAGCCTACCAACCCACTTTTTGCCTATTTTACAAAAAGCGGACCTAAAAATCATAGATCGTCTTGAATGTTGTGATCGATTAATGATTTGTAACGGATATAATTTTAGTTAGAAATGACTTATGGTTTTGGAGTCAACACTCATATAAAAATGCCTCCCCCCTCTTCCGATGATTGTGAAACCCAAAATATATATAAAAAAAGAGTTTACAATCCTTAAAGAAATCACAGATACTTTTTGAAATTATCTCTCTCAGCATTTGTGCATTTCCATTTTGGATGTTCAATTTTTTTTTAAATCCAAACATCAGTTTTCACTCTCCCTTTTTTGTCGTAAATGAAAAAGTTAAGGCAAATTAGATCACATAACAAAATGAAAATTTTAGAGTTTATGTATGCAAAAAATATATAAAAAAAAAAAATGTAAGTGAAGAAAATTTTTTGACGCACCAAAAATGAACACCAAAGTTTGTTTACCCATGTTTGGGAAATTCAACTAGCACAACCCCTAATAGCTTGGTGGAATTTTATAAGAAAGAGATTTCTAATTGATCCTAACATGTTTTAAATGTGATGCATATGCATGCAAGAAACATGTTGAAGATGCAAATAACCTAATGATCCAGAAATTTCAAGGAGTATTGAATTCTTAAGTTAACGTGTGGACCAGAGCCCAACAACCCTCTTTTCGCCTATTTTACAAAAAGCGGACCTAACAATCATAGATCATCATGAATGTTTTGATCAATTAATGCTGTGGAATGGCTATAATTTTAGGTAGAAATGACTTATCCTTTCGGAGTCAAAACTTAGATAAAAATGCCTCTCCCCTCTTCCGATGATTGTGAAACCCAAAATATATAAAAAAACCAAAAGAGATTACAATCCTTAAAAAATCACAGATACTTTTTGGAATTATCTCTCTCAACATTTGTGCATTTCAATTTTGGATGTTCAATTTTTTTTCTAATCCAAACTTGACTTTTCACTCTCCCATTTTGGTCGTAAAAAAAAAGATAAGGCAAATTAGATCACTTTACAAAATGAAAATTTTAGATTTTACATATGCAAAAAAAAATTGAAAACAATAATAAATGTAAGGGAAGAAAATTTTTTCACGCACCAAAAATGTGCACCGAAGTTTTGTTTCTCATGTTTGGGAATTTCTCTAGTACATCCCCTAATAGCTTGGTGGAATTTTATAAGAAAGAGATTTCTACTTTATCCTTACATGTTTTAAATGTGGTGGATATACATGCCAGAAACACGTTGAAGATGCTAATGACCTAATGATCCAAAAATTTCAAAAAGTATTGAATTCTCATGTTAACGTGTGGACCAGAGCCTAACAACCCACTTTTTGCATATTTATCAGAAAGTGGACCTAACAATCATAGATCCTCATGAATGTTTTGATCGATTAATTATGTGAAACGACTAGAATTTTAGTTAGATGTGACTTATGGTTTGGGAGTAAACACTTAGATAAAAATGCCTCCCCCCTCTTCCGGTGATTGCGAAACCCAAAATATATAAAAAAGCTAAAAAAGTTTACAATCCTTAAAAAATCACAGGTACTTTTTGGAATTATCTCACTCAGCATCTATCAATTTCCATTTTGGATGTTCAATTTTTTTTCTAGTCCAAACTTGAGTTTTCACTCTCCCATTTTTGTCGTAAACAAAAAAGATAAGGCAAATAGATCACACAACGAAATGAAAATTTTAGAGTTTATGTATGCAAAAAAATTTGAAAACAATAATAAATGTTAGTGAAGAATTTTTTTCACGCACAAAAATGAACACCAAAGTTTTTTTACCCATGTTTGGGAAATTCCACTAGTACAACCCCGAATAGCATGGTAGAATTTTATAAGACAGAGATTTCTAATTGATCCTAACATGTGTTAAATGTGGTGAATATGCATGCCAGAAACATGTTGAAGATGCTAATGACCTATTGATCATAAAATTTCAAGGAGTAGAAAAAGTTCAATTCTCAAGTTAACGTGTGGACCAGAGCCAAACAACCCACTTTTTGCCTATTTTACAAAAAGCTGACCTAACAATCATTGATCATTGTAAATGTTTTGATCGATTAATGATGGGTAACGGCTATAATTTTAGTTAGAAATGACTTTTGGTTTGGAAGTCAACACTTAGATAAAAATGCCTCCCCCCCTCTTCCAATGATTGCGAAACCCAAATTATATAAAAAAACTAAAAGAGTTCAAAATCCTAAAAAATCACAAATACTTTTTGGAATTATTCCTCTAAGAATTTGTGAATTTCGATTTTGGGTGTTCAATTTTTTTTCTAATTCAAAGTTGAGTTTTCACTCTCCCATTTTGGCCGTAAACAAAAAAAATAAGGCAAATTAGATCACACAACAAAATGAAAATTTTAGAGTTGATATATGCAAAAAAATTTTAAACTATAATAAATGTTTGTGAAGAAAATTTTTTCACGCACCAAAAATGAACACCAAATTTTTTTACCCTTGTTTGGGAAATTCCACTAGTACAACCCCTAATAGCTTGGTGGAATTTTATAAGAAAGAGATTTCTAATTGATCCTAAGATGTTTTTAAATGTGGTGGATATGCATGCAAGAAACATGTTGAAGATGCTAAGGACCTAATGATCCCAAAATTTCAAGGAGTAGGAAAAGTTGAATTCTCAAGTTAACGTGTGTACCAGAGCCTAACAACCCACTTTTTCCCTATTTTACAAAAATCGGACAAAAAAATCATAGATCAACGTATATGTTTTGATCGATTAATGATGTGTAATGGTTATACTTTTACTAAGAAATGACTAATGGTTTGGGAGTCAGCACTTAAATAAAAATGCCTCCCCTCTCTTCATGTAATTGCGAAACCCAAAATATATTAAAAAACGAAAAGAGTTTAAAATCCTTAAAAAATCACAGATATTTTTTAGAATTATCTCTCTCAGTATTTTTTCAATTTCATTTTGGATGTTCAGATTTTTTTTCTAATCCAAACTTGAGTTTGCATTCTCCCATTGTTGTCGTAAAAAAAAAAAGTTAAAGCAAATTTGATCACACAACAAAATAAAAATTTTAGAGTTTAGGTATGCAAAAAAATTTGAAATCAATAATAAATGTAAGTGCAGAAAATTTTTGCACGCACCAAAAATGAACACCAATGTTTTGTTACCCATGTTTGGGAAATTCCACTAGTACAACCCATAATTGCATGGTGGAATTGTATAAGAAAGAGATTTTTAATTGATCCTAACATGTTTTAAATGTGGTGGATAGGCATGCCAGAAACATGTTGAAGATGCTAATGACCTAATGATCCAAAAATTTCAAGCAGTATTGAATTCTCAAGTTAACATGTGGACCAGATCCTAACAACCATTTTTTGCCTATTTTACAAAAACTGGACCTAGCAGTCATAGATCATCCTTAATTTTTTGATTGATTAATGATGTGTAATGGCTATAACTTTTGTTAGAAATGACTTATGGTTTGGGAGTCAACACCCATATAAAAATGCCTCCCCCCTCTTCCGATGATTGCGAAACCCAAAATATATAAAAAAATTAAAAGAGTTTACAATCCTTAAACAATCACAAATACTTTTTGGAATTATCTCTCTCAGCATTTGTGCAATTCCATTTCGGATGTTGAGTATTT
This sequence comes from Aristolochia californica, assembly GCF_029961685.1. Classification (NCBI taxonomy): domain Eukaryota; kingdom Viridiplantae; phylum Streptophyta; class Magnoliopsida; order Piperales; family Aristolochiaceae; genus Aristolochia; species Aristolochia californica. The sequence goes on along the minus strand of NW_027182279.1, from coordinate 33,149,238 downwards.
TTTCTAATCCAAACTTGAGTTTTCACTCTCCCATTTTTGTAGTAAACAAAAAAGATAAGGCAAATTAAATAACACAACAAAATGAAAGTTTTAGAGTTTATCTATGCAAAAAAAAATTTAAAACTATAATAAATGTAAGCGAAGAAAATTTTTTCATGCACCAAAAATGAACACCAAATTTTTGTTACCCATGTTTGGGAAATTCCCCTAATAGCTAGGTGGAATTTTATAAGAAAGAGATTTCTAATTGATCCTAACATGTTTTAAATGTGGTGGATATACATGCCAGAAACATGTTGAAGTTGCTAATGACCAAATGATCCAATAATTTCAAGGAGTAGAAAAAGTTGTATTCTCAAGTAAACGTGCGACCAGAGCCTAACAACCCACTTTTGGCCTATTTTACTAAAAGCGGACCTAACAATCATAGATCATCGCAAATGTATTGATCGATTAATAATGTGTAACAACTATAATTTTAGTTAGAAATGACTTATGGTTTGGGAGTCAACACTCAGATAAAAATGCCGCCCCCTCTTCCGATGATTGTGAAACCCAAAATATATAAAAAAACTAAAAGAATTTACAATCCTTAAAAAATCACAGATACTTTTGGAATTTTCTCTCTCAGCATTTGTGCATTTCCGTTTTGGATGTTCAATTTTTTTTTAATCCAAACTTGAGTTTTCACTCTCCCATTTTGGCCGTAAAAAAAAAAAAGATAAGGCAAATTAGATCACACAACAAAATGAAAATTTTAGAGTTTAAGTATGCTAAAAAATTTGAAAACAATAATAAATGTAAGTGAAGAAAATTTTTTCACACACCAAAGTTTTGTTACCCATGTTTGGGAAATTCCACTAGTACAACCCCTAATAGCTTGGTGGAATTTTTAAAGAAAGAGATTTCTAATTGATCCTAACATATTTTAAATGTGGTGGATCTGCATGCCAGAAACATGTTGAAGATGCTAATGACCTAATGATCCAAAAATTTCAAGGAATAGAAAAAGTTGAATTCTGTAGTTAACGTGAGGACCAGAGCCTACCAACCCACTTTTTGCCTAATTTACAAAAAGCGGACCTAACAATCATAGATCGTCTTGAATTTTTTGCTCGATTAATGATTTACAACGACTATAATTTTAGTTAGCAAGGACTTATGGTTTGGGAGTCAACACTCATATAAAAATGCCTCCCCCCTCTTCCGATGATTGTCAAACCCAAATTATATATAAAAAAAAAGAGTTTACAATCCTTAAAAAATCACAGATACTTTTTGGAATTATCTCTCTCAACATTTGTGCATTTCCATTTTGGAAGTTCAATTTTTTTTCAAATCCAAACTTCAGTTTTCACTCTTCCATTTTTGTCGTAAACAAAAAAGATAAGGCAAATTAGATCACACAACAAAATGAAAACAACAATAAAAGTAAGTGCAGAAAAAATTTTCACGCACCAAAAATGAAGACCAAAGTTTGTTTACCCATGTTTGGGAAATTCAACTAGTACAACCCCTACTAGCTAGGTGGAATTTTTTAAGAAAGAGATTTCAAATTAACCCTAACATGTTTTAAATGTGGTGGATATGCATGCTAGAAACATGTTGAAGATGCTAATGACCTAATTATCCAAAAAATTGAAGGAGTAGACAAAGTTGAATTCTCACGTTAACGTGTGGACCAAAGCCTAACAACCCACTTTTTGCCTATTTTACAAAAAGTGGACCTAACAATCATAGATCATCAAGAGTTTTTTGATCGATTAATGATGTGCAACAGCTATAATTTTGGTTAGAAATGACTTATAGTTTGGGAGTCAACACTCAGATAAAAATGGCTCCCCCCTCATCCAATGATTGCGAAACCCAAAATATATAAAAAAACAAAAAGTGTTTATAATCCTTAAAAAATCACAGATACTTTTTGGAATTATCTCTATCCGCATTTGTGCATTTTTTTTTGGATGTGCAATTTTTTTTCTAATCCAAACCTGAGTTTTCACTCTCCCATTTTGGCCGTAAAAGAAAAAGTTAAGGCAAATTAGATCTCAAATCAAAATGAAAATTTTAGAGTGTATGTATGCTAAAAAATTTGAAAAAAAAAATAAATGTAAGTGAAGAAAAAATTTTCAAGCACCAAAAATGAAAACAAAAGATTTGTTACCTTTGTTTGGGAAATTCCACTAGTACAACCCCTAATAGCTTGGTGGAATTTTGAAAGAAAGAGATTTCTAATTGATCCTAACATGTTTAAAATCTGGTGGATATGCTTGCCAGAAACATGTTGAAGATGCTAATGACCTAATAATTCAAAAATTTCAAGTAGTAGAAAAAGTTGAATTCTCAAGTTAACATGTGGACCAGAGGCTAACAGCCCACTTTTTGCCTATTTTACCAAAAGCGGACCTAACAATCATGGATCATCGAGAATTTTTTGATCGATTAATGATGTGTAACGGCTTTACTTTTAGTTAGAAATGACTTATGGTTTGGGAGTCAACACATAGATAAAAATACCTCTCCCCTCTTCCGATGATTGCGAAACCCAAAATATATAAAAAAACTAAAAGAGTTTACATTCCTTAAAAAATCACAGATACTTTTTGGAATTATCTCTCTCAGCATTTGTGCGTTTCCGTTTTGGATGTTCAATTTTTTTTTTAATCCAAACTTGAGTTCTCACTCTCCCTTTTTTGTCGTAAAAAAAAGATAAGGAAAATTACATCACACAAAAAAATGAAAATTTTAGAGTTTATGTATGCAAAAAAATTTGAAAACAATAAAAAATGTAAGTGAAGAATTTTTTTTCATGTAACAAAAATGAACACCAAAGTTTTGTTACCCATGTTTGGGAAATTCCACTAGTACAACCCCTAATAGCATGGTGGAATTTTATAAGAAAGAGATTTCTAATTGATCCTAACACGTATTAAATGTGGTGGATATGCATGCCAGAAACATGTTGAAGATGCTAATGACCTAATGATCCAAAAATTTCAAGGAGTATTGAATTCTCAAGTTAACATGTGGACCAGAGCCTAACAACCCACTTTTTACCTATTTTACAAAAAGCGGACCTAACATTCATAGATCATCGTGAATGTTTTGATCTATTAATGATTTGTAACGGCTATAACTTTAGTTAGAAATGACTTATGGTTTTGGAGTCAACACTTTGATAAAAATGCCTCCCCCCTCTTCCGATGATTGCGAAACCCAAAATATATAAAAAAACAAAAAGAGTTTACAATCCTTAATAAATCACAGATACTTTTTCGAATTATCTCACTCGGCATTTGTTCATTTCCATTTTGGATGTTCAATTTTTTTCAAATCCTTACTTGAGTTTTCACTCTCCCATTTTGGCCATAAACAAAAAAGATAAGGAAAATTAGATCACACAACAAAACCAAAATTTTAGAATTTATGTTTGCAAAAAATTTTAAAACAATAATAAATGTAAGTGAAGAAAATTTTTTCACTCACCAAAAATGAACACCAAAGTTTTTTTACCCATAGCTTGGTGGAATTTTATAAGAATGAGATTTCTAATTGATCCTAACAAGTTTTTAATGTGGTAGATATGAATGCCAGAAACATGTTGAAGATGCTAATGACTTAATGATCCAAAAATTTCAAGCAGTAGGAAAAGTTGAATTCTCAAGTTAACATGTGGACCAGAGCCTAACAACCCACTTTTTGCCCATTTTACAAAAACCAGACCTAACAATAAAGATCATCGTGATTGTTTTAATCGAATAGTGTTGTGTAACGGCTATAATTTTAGTTAGAAATGACTTATGGTTTGGGAGTCAACACTCATATAAAAATGCCTCCACCCTCTTCCGATGATTGCGAAACCCAAAATATATAAAAAAACTAAAAGAGTTTACAATCCTTAAAAACTCACAGATAATTTTTGGAATTATCTCTCTCAGCATATGTCCATTTCCATTTTGGTTGTTCAGTTTTTTTTCTAATCCAAACTTGAGGTTTCACTCTCTCATTTTTTTCGTAAATAAAAAAGTTAAGGGAAATTAGATAACACAACAAAATGAAAATTTTAGAGTTTATGTATGCAAAAAAATTTTAAAACAATAATAAATGTAAGTGAAGAAAATTTTTTCATGCACAAAAATTAACACATAAGTTTTGTTACCCATGTTTAGTAAATTCCACTAGTACAACCCCTAATAACTTGGTGGAATTTTATAAGAAAATGATTTCTAATTGATCCTAACATGTTTTAAATGTGGTGGATATGCATGCCTGAAACATGTTGAAGATGCTAATGACCTAATGATCCAAAAATATCAAGGAGTAGAAAAAGTCGTAATCTCATGTTAATGTGTGGACCAGAGCCTAACAACCCACTTTTTGACTATTTTAATAAAAGTGGACCTAACAATCATTGATCATCGTGAATGTTTCAATCAATTAATGATGTGTAAAGGCTATAATTTTAGTTAGAAATGACTTATGGTTTGGGAGTCAACACTAAGATAAAAATGCCATCCCCTTCTTCGAATGATAGTGAAACCCAAAATATATAAAAAAACTAAATGAGTTTAAAATCCTTAAACAATCACAGATACATTTTGGAATTATCTCTCTCGGCATTTGTGCATTTCCGTTTTGGCCGTTCAATTTTTTTCTAATCCAAAATTGAGTTTTCACTCTCCCATTTTGGTCGTAAACAAAAAAGATAAGGCAAAAATTTGAAAACAATAATAAATGTAAGTGAAGAAAATTTTTTTAGGCACCAAAATGAACACCAACGTTTTTTTATCCATGTTTGGAAAATTCCACTAGTACAACCCCTAATAACTCTGTGGAATTTTATAAGAAAGAGATTTCTAATTGATCCTAACATGTCTTAAATATGGTGGATATGCAAGCCAGAAACATGTTGTAGATGCTAATGACCTAATGATCCAAAAATTTCAAGGAGTAGAAAAAGTTGAATTGTCAACTTAACGTGTGGACCAGAGCCTAACAACCCACTTTTTGCCCAATTTACAAAAAGCGGACCTAACAATCATGGATCATCTAGAATGTTTTGTTCGAATAATGATGTGTAATGGCTACAATTTTACTTAGAAATGACTTATGGATTGGGAGTCAACACTCAGATAAAAATGCTTCCCCCCTCTTCTGATTATTGCGAAACTCAAAATATATAAAAAAACCAAAAGAGTTTACGATCCTTAAAAAATCACAGATACTTTTTGAAATTATCTCTGTCAGCATTTGGGCATTTCCCTTTTGGATGTTCAATTTTTTTTCTAATCCAAACTTGAGTTTTCACTCTCCCATTTTTGCCATGAAGAAAGATTATTAGGCACATTAGATCACACAACAAAATGAAAATTTTAGAATTTATGTACGCAAAAAAATTTGGAAACAATAATAAACGTAAGTGAAGAAAAATTTTTTACGCACAAAAAATGAACACCAAAGTTTTATTACCCATGTTTGGGAAATTCCACTAGTACAACTCCTAATAGCCTTGTGGAATATTATAAGAAAGAGATTTTTAATTGATCCTACAATGTTTTAAATGTGGTGGATATGCATGCAAGAAACATGTTGAAGATCATAAAAAGCTAATGATCCAAAAATTTCAAGGAGTGTTGAATTCTAAAGTTAACGTGTGGACCAGAGCCAAACCTACCAATCACAGATTATCATGAATGTTTTGATCGATTAATGATTTGTAACGGCTTTAACTTTAGTTAGAAATGACTTATGGTTTGGGAGTGAACAGCCAGAGAAAAATGCCTCCCCCCTCTTCCGATGATTGCGAAACCCAAAATATATAAAAAAACTAAAAGAGTTTACAATCCTTAAAAAATCAAAGATACTTTTTGGAACTATCTATCTCTGCATTTGTTCATTTCCATTTTGGATGTTCAGTTTTTTTTCTAATCCAAATTTGAGTTTTCACTCTCCCATTTTTGTCGTAAAAAAAAAAAAGATAAGGCAAACTAGAGCACAGAACAAAATGAAAATTTTAGAGTTTATGTATGCAAAAAAAATATAAAACAATAATAAATGTAAGTGAAGAAATTTTTTCATGCACCAAAAAGGAACACCAAACTTTGTTACGCATGTTTGGGAAATTCCACTAGTACAACCCCTAATAGCTTGGTGGAATTTTATAAGAAAGAGATTTCTAATTGATCCTAACATGTTTTAAATGTGGTGGATATACATGCCAAAAACATGTTGAAGATGATAATGAGCTAATGAGCAAAAAATTTCAAGGAGTAGAAAAAGTTGAATTCTCAAGTTAACGTGTGGACGAGAGCCTAACAACCCACTTTTTGCCTATTTTACAAAAAGCGGACCTAACAATCATAGATCATTATGAATGTTTTGATCGATTAATCATGTGTTACTACTATAATTTTAGTTGGAAATGATTTAAGTTTTGGGAGTCAACCCTCAGATAAAAATGCCTCCCCCCTCTTCCGATGATTGTGAAACCCAAAATATATCAAAAAACTAAAAGAGTTTACAATCCTTAAAAACTCACAGATACTTTTTGGAAACATCTCTCTCAGCATGTCCATTTCCATTTTGGTTGTTCAGTTTTTTTCTAATCCAAACTTGATTTTTCACTCTCCCATTTTTGTCGTAAATAAAAAAGTTAAGGCAAATTAGATCACACTACAAAATGGAAATTTTAGAGTTTATGGATGCAAAAAAAAAATTAAAAAAAAATAAATGTAAGTGAAGAAAAATTTTTCATGCACAAAAATTAACACATAAATTTTGTTACCCATGTTTAGTAAATTCCACTAGTACAACCCCTAATAGCTTGGTGGAATTTTATAAGAACGAGATTTCTAATTGATCCTAACATATTTTAAATGTGTTGGATATGCATGCCAGAAACATGTTGAAGATGCTAATGACCTAATGATCCAAAAACATCATGGAGTAGAAAAAGTTGAATTCTCAAGTTAACGTGTGGACCAGAGCCTAACAACCCACTTTTTGCCTATTTTACAAAAAGTGGACCTAACAATCATAGATCATCATGAATGTTTTGATTGATTAATAATGTGTAACGGCTATAATTTTAGTTAGAAATGACTTATGGTTTGGGAGTCAACATTTAGATAAAAATGCCTCCCCCCTCTTCCGCAGATTTAGAAACCAAAATATTTAAAAAAACTAAAAGAGTTAACCATCCTTAAAAAATCACAGATACTTTTTGCAATTATCTCTCTCAGCATTGTGTATTTCCATTTTGGATGTTCACTTTTTTTTGTAATCCAAACTTGAGTTTTCACTCAGCTATTTTGTCGTAAACAAAAAAGATAAGGCAAATTAGATCACACAAAAAAATGAAAATTTTAGATTTTAAGTAAGCAAAAAAAATTGAAAAAAATAATAAATGTAAGTGAAGATAATTTTTTCACGCACCAAAAATGAACACCAAAGTTTTTTACCCATCTTTGGGAAATTCCACTAGTACAACACCTAATTGCTTCGTGAAATTTTATAAGAAAGAGATTTCAAATTGATCCTAACATGTTTTAAATGTGGTGGATATGCATGCAAGAAACATGTTGAAGATGATAATAAGCTAATGATCCAAAAATTTCAAGGAGTGTTGAATTCTAAAGTTAACGTGTGGACAAGAGCCAAACCTACCAATCACAGATTATCGCGAATGTTTTGATCGATTAATGATTTGTAACGGCTTTAACTTTAGTTAGAAATGACTTATGGTTTGGGAGTGAACAGTCAGATAAAAAGGCCTCCCCCCTCTTCCGATGATTGCGAAACCCAAAATATATAAAAAAACTAAAAGAGTTTACAATCCTTAAAAAATCAAAGATACTTTTTGGAATTATCTATCACTGCATTTATTCATTTCCATTTTGGATGTTCAGTTTTTTTTCTAATCCAAATTTGAGTTTTCACTCTCCCATTTTTTTCGTAAAAAAAAAAAAGATAAGGCAAACTAGGGCACACAACAAAATGAAAATTTTAGAGTTTATGTATGCAAAAAAAATATAAAACAATAATAAATGTAAGTGAAGAAATTTTTTCACGCACCAAAAATGAACACCAAACTTTTGTTACCCATGTTTGGGAAATTCCACTAGTACAACCCCTAATAGCTTGGTGAATTTTATAAGAAAGAGATTTCTAATTGATCCTAACATGTTTTAAATGTGGTGGATATACATGCCAGAAACATGTTGAAGATGCTAATGACCTAATGATCCAAAAATTTCAAGGAGTAGAAAAAGTTGAATTCTCAAGTTAACATGTGAACGAGAGCCTAACAACCCACTTTTTGCCTATTTTACAAAAAGCGGACCTAACAATCATAGATCATTATGAATGTTTTGATCGATTAATCATGTGTTACTACTATAATTTTAGTTGGAAATGATTTAAGTTTTGGGAGTCAACCCTCAGATAAAAATGCCTCCCCCCTCTTCCGATGATTGTGAAACCCAAAATATATCAAAAAACTAAAAGAGTTTACAATCCTTAAAAACTCACAGATACTTTTTGGAAATATCTCTCTCAGCATGTCAATTTCCATTTTGGTTGTTCAGTTTTTTTCTAATCCAAACTTGATTTTTCACTCTCCCATTTTTGTTGTAAATAAAAAAGTTAAGGCAAATTAGATCACACTAGAAAATGGAAATTTTAGAGTTTATGGATGCAAAAAAAAATTAAAACAATAATAAATGTAAGTGAAGAAAATTTTTTCATGCACAAAATTGAACACATAAGTTTTGTTACCCATGTTTAGTAAATTCCACTAGTACAACCCCTAATAGCTTGGTGGAATTTTCTAAGAACGAGATTTCTAATTGATCCTAACATATTTTAAATGTGTTGGATATGCATGCCAGAAACATGTTGAAGATGCTAATGACCTAATGATCCAAAAACTTCATGGAGAAGAAAAAGTTGAATTCTCAAGTTAACGTGTGGACCAGAGCCTAACAACCCACTTTTTGCCTATTTTACAAAAAGTGGACCTAACAATCATAGATCATCATGAATGTTTTGAATGATTAATAATGTGTAACGACTATAATTTTAGTTAGAAATGACGTATGGTTTGGGAGTCAACATTTAGATAAAAATGCCTCCCCCCTCTTCCGCAGATTGAGAAACCAAAATATTTTAAAAAACTAAAAGAGTTAACCATCCTTAAAAAATCACAGATACTTTTTGGAATTTTCTCTCTCAGCATTTGTGTATTTCCATTTTGGATGTTCACTTTTTTTTGTAATCCAAACTTGAGTTTTCACTCAGCTATTTTGTCGTAAACAAAAAAGATAAGGCAAATTAGATCACACAAAAAAATGAAAATTTTAGATTTTATGTAAGCAAAAAAAATTGAAAAAAATAATAAATGTAAGTGAAGATAATTTTTTCACGCACCAAAAATGAACACCAAAGTTTTTTACCCATCTTTGGGAAATTCCACTAGTACAACACCTAATTGCTTCATGAAATTTTATAAGAAAGAGATTTCTAATTGATCCTAAAATGTTTTAAATGTGGTGGATATGCATGCCAGAAACGTGTGGAAGATGCTAATGACCTAATTATCCAAAAATATCAAGGAGTAGAAAAAGTCGTAATCTCAAGTTAATGTGTGGACCAGAGCCTAACATCCCACTTTTTGACTATTTTACAAAAATTGGACTTAGCAGTCAGTGATCATCGTGAATGTTTTGATCAATTAATGATGTGTAACGGCTATAATTTTAGTTAGAAATGACTTATGGTTTGGGAGTCAACACTAAGATAAAAATGCCTTCCCCCTCTTCCAATGATTGTGAAACCCAAAATATATAAAAAAAACTAAATGAGTTTACAATCCTTAAAAAATCACAGATCCTTTTTGGAATTATCTCTCTCGGCATTTGTGCATTTCAATTTTGGATGTTCAATTTTTTTTCTAATCCAAACTTGAGTTTTCACTCTCCCATTTTTGTCGTAAACAAAAAAAAGATAAGGCAAATAGATCACTCAACAAAATGAAAATTTTAGAGTTTATGTAAGCAAAAAAAATTGAAAAAAATAATAAATGTAAGTGAAAATAATTTTTTCACGCACCAAAAATGAACACCAAAGTTTGTTACCCATCTTTGGGAAATTCCACTAGTACAACACCTAATTGCTTCGTGAAATTTTATAAGAAAGAGATTTCTAATTGATCCTAACATGTTTTAAATGTGGTGGATATGCATGCCAGAAACTTGTTGAAGATGTTAATGACCTAATTATCCAAAAATATCAAGGAGTAGAAAAAGTCATAATCTCAAGTTAATGTGTGGACCAGAGCCTAACATCCCACTTTTTGACTATTTTACAAAAATTGGACTTAACAGTCATTGATCATCGTGAATGTTTCGATCAATTAATGATGTGTAACGGCTATAATTTTAGTTAGAAATGACTTATTGTTTGGGAGTCAACACTAAGATAAAAATGCCTTCCCCCTCTTCCAATGATTGTGAAACCCAAAATATATAAAAAAACTAAATGAGTTTACAATCGTTAAAAAATCACAGATCCTTTTTGGAATTATCTCTCTCGAAATTTGTGCATTTCCGTTTTGGCCGTTCAATTTTTTTCTAATCCAAAATTGAGTTTTCACTCTCCCATTCTGGTCGTAAATAAAAAAAGATAAGTCAAAAATTTGAAAACAATAATAAATGTAAGTGAGGAAAATTTTTTCAGGCACCAAAATGAACACCAACGTTTTTTTATGCATGTTTGGAAAATTCCACTAGTACAACCCCAAATAACTTGGTGGAATTTTATAAGAAAGAGATTTCTAATTGATCCTAACATGTTTTAAGTGTGGTGGATATGCATGCCAGAAACATGTTGTAGATGCTAATGACCTAATGATCCAAAAATTTCAAGGAGTAGAAAAAGTTGAATTGTCAACTTAACGTGTGGACCAGAGTCTAACAACCCACTTTTTGCCCATTTTACAAAAAGCGGACCTAACAATCATGGATCATCTAGAATGTTTTGATCGAATAATGATGTGTAACGGCCACAATTTTACTTAGAAATGACTTATGGATTGGGAGTCAACACTCAGATAAAAATGCTTCCCCCCTCTTCTGATTATTACGAAACTCAAAATATATAAAAAAACCAAAAGAGTTTACGATCCTTAAAAATTCACAGATACTTTTTGAAATTATCTCTGTCAGCATTTGGGCATTTCCCTTTTGGATGTTCAATTTTTTTTCTATTCCAAACTTGAGTTTTCACTCTCCCATTTTTGCCATGAAGAAAGAAGATTAGGCAAATAAGATCACACAACAAAATGAAAATTTTAGAATTTATGTACGCAAAGAAATTTGGAAACAATAATAAATGTAAGTGAAGAAAATTTTTTCACGCACCAAAAATGAACACCAAAGTTTTGTTACCCATGTTTGAGAAATTGCACTAGTACAACTCCTAATAGCATTGTGGAATATTATAAGAAAGAGATTTTTAATTGATCCTACAATGTTTTAAATGTGGTGGATATGCATGCAAGAAACATGTTGAAGATGATAATAAGCTAATGATCCAAAAATTTCAAGGAGTGTTGAATTCTAAAGTTAACGTGTGGACCAGAGCCAAACCTACCAATCACAGATTATCGCGAATGTTTTGATCGATTAATGATTTGTAACGGCTTTAACTTTAGTTAGAAATGACTTATGGTTTGGGAGTGAACAGTCAGATAAAAAGGCCTCCCCCCTCTTCCGATGATTGCGAAACCCAAAATATATAAAAAACCTAAAAGAGTTTACAATCCTTAAAAAATCAAAGATACTTTTTGGAATTATCAATCACTGCAATTGTTCATTTCCATTTTGGATGTTCAGTTTTTTTTCTAATCCAAATTTGAGTTTTCACTCTCCCATTTTTTTCGTAAACAAAAAAGATAAGGCAAACTAGAGCACACAACAAAATGAAAATTTTAGAGTTTATGTATGCAAAAAAAATATAAAACAATAAGAAATGTAAGTGAAGAAATTTTTTCACGCACCAAAAATGAACACCAAACTTTTGTTACCCATGTTTGGGAAATTCCACTAGTACAACCCCTAATAGCTTGGTGGAATTTTATAAGAAAGAGATTTCTAATTGATCCTAACATGTTTTAAATATGGTGGATATACATGCCAGAAACATGTTGAAGATGCTAATGACCTTATGATCCAAAAATTTCAAGGAGTAGAAAAAGTTGAATTCTCAAGTTAACGTGTGGACAAGAGCCTAACAACCCACTTTTTGCCTATTTTACAAAAAGCGGACCTAACAATCATATATCATTATGAATGTTTTGATCGATTAATCATGTGTTACCACTATAATTTTAGTTGGAAATGATTTAAGTTTTGGGAGTCAACCCTCAGATAAAAATGCCTCCCCCCTCTTCCGATGATTGCGAAACCCAAAATATATCAAAAAACTAAAAGAGTTTACAATCCTTAAAAACTCACAGATACTTTTTGGAAATATCTCTCTCAGCATGTCCATTTCCATTTTGGTTGTTCAGTATTTTTCTAATCCAAACTTGATTTTTCACTCTCCCATTTTTGTCGTAAGTAACAAAGTTAAGGCAAATTAGATCACACTACAAAATGGAAATTTTAGAGTTTATGGATAAAAAAAAAAAATTAAAACAATAATAAATGTAAGTGAAGAAATTTTTTTCATGCACAAAAATGAACACATAAGTTTTGTTACCCATGTTTAGTAAATTCCACTAGTATATCCCCTAATAGCTTGGTGGAATTTTATAAGAAAGAGATTTCTAATTGATCCTAACATATTTTAAATGTGTTGGATATTCATGCCAGAAACATGTTGAAGATGCTAATGACCTAATGATCCAAAAACTTCATGGAGTAGAAAAAGTTGAATTCTCAAGTTAACGTGTGGACCAGAGCCTAACAACCCACTTTTTGCCTATTTTACAATAAGTGGACCTAACAATCATAGATCATCATGAATGTTTTGATTGATTAATAATGTGTAACGGCTATAATTTTAGTTAGAAATGACTTATGGTTTGGGAGTCAACTTTTAGATAACAATGCCTCCCCCCTCTTCAGCAGATTGAGAAACCAAAATATTTTAAAAAACTAAATGAGTTAACCATCCTTGAAAAATCACAGATACTTTTTGGAATTATCTCTCTCAGCATATGTGTATTTCCATTTTGGATGTTCACTTTTTTCTGTAATCCAAACTTGAGTTTTCACTCAGCTATTTTGTCGAAAACAAAAAAGATAAGGCAAATTAGATCACACAAAAAAATGAAAATTTTAGATTTTATGTAAGCAAAAAAAATTGAAAAAAATAATAAATGTAAGTGAAGTTAATTTTTTCACGCACAAAAAATGAACACCAAAGTTTGTTACCCATCTTTGGAAAATTCCACTAGTACAACACCTAATTGCTTCGTGAAATTTTATAAGAAAGAGATTTCTAATTGATCCTAACATGTTTTAAATGTGGTGGATATGCATGCCAGAAACTTGTTGAAGATTCTAATGACCTAATTATCCAAAAATATCAAGGAGTAGAAAAAGTCGTAATCTCAAGTTAATGTGTGGACCAGAGCCTAACATCCCACTTTTTGACTATTTTACAAAAATTGGACTTAACAGTCATTGATCATCGTGAATGTTTCGATCAATTAATGATGTTTAACGGCTATAATTTTAGATAGAAATGACTTATGGTTTGGGAGTCAACACTAAGATAAAAATGCCTTCGCCCTCTTCCAATGATTGTGAAACCCAAAATATATAAAAAAACTAAATGAGTTTAGAATCCTTAAAAAATCACACATCCTTTTTGGAATTATCTCTCTCGGCATTTGTGCATTTTCGTTGTGGCCGTTCAATTTTTTTCTAATCCAAAATTGAGTTTTCACTCTCCCATTTTGGTCGTAAACAAAAAAGATAAGGCAAAAATTTGAAAACAATAATAAATGTAAGTGAAGATAATTTTGTCAGGCACCAAGATGAACACCAACGTTTTTTTATCCATGTTTAGAAAATTCCACTAGTACAACCCCTAATAACTTGGTGGAATTTTATAAGAAAGAGATTTCTAATTGATCCTAACATGTTTTAAATGTGGTGGATATGCATGCCAGAAACATGTGGTAGATGCTAATGACCTAATGATCCAAAAAATTCAAGGAGTAGAAAAAGTTGAATTGTCAACTTAACGTGTGGACCAGAGCCTAACAACCCACTTTTTGCCCATTTTACAAAAAGCGGACCTAACAATCATGGATCATCTAGAATGTTTTGATCGAATAATGAAGTGTAACAGCTACAATGTTACTTAGAAATGACTTATGGATTGGGAGTCAACACTCAGATAAAAATGCTTCTCCCCTCTTCTGATTATTGCGAAACTCAAAAAATAAAAAAAACCAAAAGAGTTTACGATCCTTAAAAAATCACAGATACTTTTTGAAATTATCTCTGTTAGCATTTGGGCATTTCCCTTTTGGATGTTCAATTTTTTTTCTAATCCAAACTTGAGTTTTCACTCTCCCATTTTTGTCATAAAGAAAGAAGATTAGGCAAATTAGATCACACAACAAAATGAAAATTTTAGAATTTATGTACGCAAAAAAATTTGGAAACAATAATAAATGTAAGTGAAGAAAATTTTTTCACGCACCAAAAATGAACACCAAAGTTTTGTTACCCATGTTTGGGAAAATGCACTAGTACAACTCCTAATAGGCTTGTGGAATATTATAAGAAAGAGATTTTTAATTGATCCTACAATGTTTTAAATGTGGTGGATATGCATGCAAGAAACATGTTGAAGATGATAAAAAGCTAATGATCCAAAAATTTCAAGGAGTGTTGAATACTAAAGTTAACGTGTGGACCAGAGCCAAACCTACCAATCATAGATTATCGCGAATGTTTTGATAGATTAATGATTTGTAACGGCTTTAACTTTAGTTAGAAATGACTTATGGTTTGGGAGTGAACAGCCAGATAAAAAGGCCTCCCCCCTCTTCCGATGATTGCGAAACCCAAAATATATAAAAAAACTAAAAGAGTTTACAATCCTTAAAAAATCAAAGATACTTTTTGGAATTATCTATCACTGCATTTGTTCATTTCCATTTTGGATGTTCATTTTTTTTTCTAATCCAAATTTGAGTTTTTACTCTCCCATTTTTGTCGTAAACAAAAAAGATAAGGCAAACTAGAGCACACAACAAAATGAAAATTTTAGAGTTTATGTATGCAAAAAAAATATAAAACAATAATAAATGTAACTGAAGAAATTTTTTCACGCACAAAAAATGAACACCAAACTTTTGTTACCCTTATTTGGGAAATTCCACTAGTACAACCCCTAATAGCTTGGTGGAATTTTATAAGAAAGAGATTTCTAATTGATCCTAACATGTTTTAAATGTGCTGGATATACATGCCAGAAACATGTTGAAGATGCTAATGAGCTAATGATCAAAAAATTTCAAGGAGTAGAAAAAGTTGAATTCTCCCGTTAACGTGTGGACGAGAGCCTAACAACCCACTTTTTGCCTATTTTACAAAAAGCGGACCTAACAATCATAGATCATTATGAATGTTTTGATCTATTAATCAAGTGTTACTACTATAATTTTAGTTGGAAATGATTTAAGTTTTGGGAGTCAACCCTCAGATAAAATGCCTCCCCCCTCTTCCGATGATTGCGAAACCCAAAATATATCAAAAAACTAAAAGAGTTTAAAATCCTTAAAAACTCACAGATGCTTTTTGGAAATATCTCTCTCAGCATGTCCATTTCCATTTTGGTTGTTCAGTTTTTTTTCTAATCCAAACTTGATTTTTCACTCTACCATTTTTGTCGTAAATAAAAAAGTTAAGGCAAATTAGATCACACTACAAAATGGAAATTTTAGAGTTTATGGATGCAAAAAAAAAAATAAAACAATAATAAATGTAAGTGAAGAAATTTTTTTCATGCACAAAAATTAACACATAAGTTTTGTTACCCATGTTTAGTAAATTCCACTAGTACAACCCCTAATAGCTTGGTGGAATTTTATAAGAACGAGATTTCTAATTGATCCTAACATATTTTAAATGTGTTGGATATGCATGCCAGAAACATGTTGAAGATGCTAATGACCTAATGATCCAAAAACTTCATGGAGTAGAAAAAGTTGAATTCTCAAGTTAACGTGTGGACCAGAGCCTAACAACCCACTTTTTGCCTGTTTTACAAAAAGTGGACCTAACAATCATAGATCATCATGAATGTTTTGATTGATTAATAATGTGTAACGGCTATAATTTTAGTTAGAAATGACTTATGGTTTGGGAGTCAACTTTTAGATTAAAATGCCTCCCCCCTCTTCCGCAGATTGAGAAACCAAAATATTTTAAAAAACTAAAAGAGTTAACCATCCTTAAAAAATCACAGATACTTTTTGGAATTATCTCTCTCAGCATTTGTGTATTTCCATTTTGGATGTTCACTTTTTTCTGTAATCCAAACTCAAGTTTTCACTCAGCTATTTTGTCGTAAACAAAAAAGATAAGGCAAATTAGATGACACAAAAAAATGAAAATTTTAGATTTTATGTAAGCAAAAAAAAATTGAAAAAAATAATAAATGTAAGTGAAGATAATTTTTTCACGCACCAAAAATGAACACCAAAGTTTGTTACCCATCTTTGGGAAATTCCACTAGTACAACACCTAATTGCTTCGTGAAATTTTATAAGAAAGAGATTTCTAATTGATCCTAACATGTTTTAAATGTGGTGGATATGCATGCCAGAAACGTGTTGAAGATGCTAATGACCTAATTATCCAAAAATATCAAGGAGTTGAAAAAGTCGTAAACCAAGTTAATGTGTAGACCAGAGCCTAACATCCCACTTTTTGACTATTTTACAAAAATTGGACTTAACAGTCATTGATCATCGTGAATGTTTCGATCAATTAATGATGTGTAACGGCTATAATTTTAGTTAGAAATGACTTATGGTTTGGGAATCAACACTAAGATAAAAATGCCTTCCCCCTCTTCCAATGATTGTGAAACCCAAAATATATAAAAAAACTAAATGAGTTTACAATCCTTAAAAAATCACAGATCCTTTTTGGAATTATCTCTCTCGGCATTTGTGCATTTCCATTTTGGCCGTTCAATTTTTTTCTAATCCAAAATTGAGTTTTCACTCTCCCATTTTGGTCGTAAATTAAAAAGATAAGGCAAAAATTTGAAAACAATAATAAATGTAAGTGAAGAAAAATTTTTCAGGCACCAAAATTAACACCAACGTTTTTTTATCCAGGTTTTGAAAATTCCACTAGTACAACCCCTAATAACTTGGTGGAATTTTATAAGAAAGAGATTTCTAATTGATCCTAACATGTTTTAAATGTGGTGGATATGCATGCCAGAAACATGTTGTAGATGCTAAAGACCTAATGATCCAAAAATTTCAAGGAGTAGAAAAAGTTGAATTGTCAACTTAACTTGTGGACCAGAGCCTAACAACCCACTTTTTGCCCATTTTACACAAAGCAGACCTATCAATCATGGATCATCTAGAATGTTTTGAACGAATAATGAAGTGTAATGGCTACAATTTTACTTAGAAATGACTTATGGATTGGGAGTCAACACTCAGATAAAAGTGCTTCCCCCCTCTTCTGATTATTGCGAAACTCAAAATATATAAAAAAACCAAATGAGTTTACGATCCTTAAAAAATCACAGATACTTTTTAAAATTATCTTGGTCAGCATTTGGGCATTTCCCTTTTGGTTGTTCAATTTTTTTTCTAATCCAAACTTGAGTTTTCACTCTCCCATTTTTGCCATGAAGAAAGAAGATTAGGCGAATTAGATCACACAACAAAATGAAAATTTTAGAATTTAGGTACGCAAACAAAATTTGGAAACAATAATAAATGTAAGTGAAGAAAATTTTTTCACCCACCAAAAATGAACACCAAAGTTTTGTTACCCATGTTTGGGAAATTCCACTAGTACAACTCCTAATAGCCTTGGGGAATATTATAAGAAAGAGATTTTTAATTGATCCTACAATGTTTTAAATGTGGTGGATATGCATGCAAGAAACAAGTTGAAGATGATAATGAGGTAATGATCCAAAAATTTCAAGGAGTGTTCAATTCTCAAGTTAACGTGTGGACCAGAGCCAAACCTACCAATCACAGATTATCGTGAATAGTTTCATCGATTAATGATTTGTAACGGCTTTAACTTTAGTTAGAAATGACTTATGGTTTGGGAGTGAACAGTCAGATAAAAATGCCTCCCCCCTCTTCCGATGATTGCGAAACCCAAAATATATAAAAAAAACTAAAAGAGTTTACAATCCTTAAAAAAGCAAAGACACTTTTTGGAATTATCTATCTCTGCATTTGTTCATTTCCATTTTGGATGTTCAGTTTTTTTCTAATCCAAATTTTAGTTTTCACTCTCCCATTTTTGTCGTAAACAAAAAAGATAAGGCAAACTAGAGCACACAAAAAAATGAAAATTTTAGAGTTTATGTATGCAAAAAAAATATAAAACAATAATAAATGTAAGTGAAGAAATTTTTTCACGCACTAAAAATGAACACCAAACTTTTGTTACCCATGTTTGGGAAATTCCACTAGTACAACCCCTAATAGCTTGGTGGAATTTTATAAGAAAGAGATTTCTAATTGATCCTAACATGTTTTAAATATGGTGGATATACATGCTAGAAACATGTTGAAGATGCTAATGACCTTATGATCCAAAAATTTCAAGGAGTAGAAAAAGTTGAATTCTCAAGTTAACGTGTGGACGAGAGCCTAACAACCCACTTTTTGCCTATTTTACAAAAAGCGGACCTAACAATCATAGATAATCATGAATGTTTTGATCGATTAATCATGTGATACTGCTATAATTTTAGTTGGAAATGATTTAAGTTTTGGGAGTCAACCCTCAGATAAAAATGCCTCCCCCCTCTTCCGATGATTGCGAAACCCAAAATATATAAAAAAACTAAAAGATTTTACAATCCTTAAAAACTCACAGATACTTTTTGGAATTATCTCTCTCAGCATATGTCCATTTGCATTTTGGTTGTTCAGTTTTTTTCTAATCCAAACTTGATTTTCACTCTCCCATTTTTGTCGTAAATAAAACAGTTAAGGCAAATTAGATCACACAACTAAACGAAAATTTTAGAGTTTATGTAAGCAAAAAAAATTTAAAAAAATAATAATTGTAAGTGAAGAAAATGTTTTCATGCACAAAAATTAACACATAAGTTTTGTTACCCATGTTTAGTAAATTCCACTATTACAACCCCTAATAGCTTGGTGGAATTTTATAAGAAAGAGATTTCTAATTGATCCTAACATGTTTTAAATGTGTTGGATATGCATGCCAGAAACATGTTGAAGATGCTGATGACCTAATGAACCAAAAACTTCATGGAGTTGAAAAAGTTGAATTCTCAAGTTAACGTGTGGACCAAAGCCTAACAACCCACTTTTTCCCTATTTTACAAAAAGTGGACCTAACAATTATAGATCATCATGAATGTTTTGATTGATTAATAATGTGTAACGGCTATAATTTTAGTTAGAAATGACTTATGGTTTGGGGGTCAACATTTAGATAAAAATGCCTCCCCCCTCTTCCGCAGATTGAGAAACAAAAATATTTTAAAAAACTAAAAGAGTTAACCATCCTTAAAAAATCACAGATACTTTTTGGAATTATCTCTCTCAGCATTTGTGCATTTCCATTTTGGATGGTCACTTTTTTTAGTATTCCAAACTTGAGTTTTCACTCTCCTATTTTGTCGTAAACAAAAAAGATTAGGCAAATTAGATCACACAAAAAAATGAAGATTTTAGATTTAATGTTTGCAAAAAAAATTCAAAAAAATAATAAATGTAAGTGAAGATAATTTTTTCACGCACCAAAAATGAACACATAAGTTTGTTACCCATCTTTGGGAAATTCCACTAGTACAACCCCTATAAGCTTCGTGAAATTTTATAAGAAAGAGATTTCTAATTGATCCTAACATGTTTTAAATGTGGTGGATATGCATGCCAGAAACTTGTTGAAGATTGTAATGACCTAATTATCCAAAAATATCAAGGAGTAGAAAAATTCGTAATCTCAAGTTAATGTGTGGACCAGAGCCTAACAACCCACTTTTGACTATTTTACAAAAAGTGGACCTAATAGTCATTGATCATCCTGAATGTTTCGATCAATTAATGATGTGTAACGGCTATAATTTTAGTTTGAAATGACTTATGGTTTGGGAGTCAACACTAAGATAAAAATGCCTTCCCGCTCTTCCAATGATTGTGAAACCCAAAATATATAAAAAAACTAAATGAGTTTACAATCCTTAAAAAATCATAGATACTTTTTGGAATTATCTCTCTCGGCATTTGTGCATTTATGTTTTGGCTGTTCAATTTTTTTCTAATCCAAAATTGAGTTTTCACTCTCCCATTTTGGTCGTAAAAAAAAAAGATAAGGCAAAAATTTGAAAACAATAATAAATGTAAGTGAAGAAAAATTTTTCACGCACCAAAATTAAAGCCAACGTTTTTTTAACCAGGTTTGGAAAATTCCACTAGTACAACCCCTAATAACTCGGTGGAATTTTATAAGAAAGAGATTTTTAATTGACCCTAACATGTTTTAAATGTGGTGGATATGCATGCTAGAAACATGTTGTACATGCTAATGACCTAATGATCCAAAAATTTCAAAGAGTAGAAAAAGTTGAATTGTCAACTTAACGTGTGGACCAGAGCCTAACAACCCACTTTTAGCCCATTTTACCAAAAGGGGACCTAACAATCATGGATCATATAGAATGTTTTGATCGAATAATGATGTGTAACGGCTACAATTTTACTTAGAAATTACTTATGGAATGGGAGTCAACACTCAGATAAAAATGCTTCCCCCCTCTTCAGATTATTGTAAAACTCAAAATATATAAAAAAACCAAAAGAGTTTACGATTCTTAAAAAATCAAAGATACTTTTTGAAATTATCTCTATCAGCATTTGGGCATTTCCCTTTTGGGTGTTCAATTTTTTTTCTAATCCAAACTTGAGTTTTCACTCTCCCATTTTTGCCATGAAGACAAAAGATTAGGCAAATTAGATCACACAACAAAATAAAAATTTTAGAATTTATGTACGCAAAAAAATTTGAAAACAATAATAAATGTAACTGAAGAAAATTTTTTCTCCCACCAAAAATGAACACCAAAGTTTTATTACCCATGTTTGGGAAATTCCACTAGTACAACTCCTAATAGCCTTGTGGAATATTATAGGAAAGAGATTTTTAATTAATCCTACAATGTTTTAAATGTGGTGGATATGCATGCAAGAAACATGTTGAAGATGATAATGAGCGAATGATCCAAAAATTTCAAGGAGTGTTGAATTCTCAAGTTAACGTGTGGACCAGAGCCAAACCTACCGATCACAGATTATCGTGAATGTTTTCATCGATTAATGATTTGTAATGGCTTTAACTTTAGTTAGAAATGACTTATGGTTTGGGAGTGAACAGTCAGATAAAAATGCCTCCCCCCTCTTCCGATGATTGCGAAACGCAAAATATATAAAAAAACTAAAAGAGTTTACAATCCTTAAAAAATCAAAGATACTTTTTGGAATTATCTCTCTCTGCATTTGTTCATTTCCATTTTGGATGTTCAGTTTTTTTTCTAATCCAAATTTGAGTTTTCACTCTCCCATTTTTGTCGTAAATAAAAAAGATAAGGCAAACTAGATCACACAACAAGATGAAAATTTTAGTGATTATGTATGCAAAAAAAATATAAAATAACAATAAATGTAAGTGAAGAAATTTTTTCACGCACCAAAAATGAACACCAAACTTTTGTTACCCATGTTTGGGAAATTCCACTAGTACAACCCCTAATAGCTTGGTGGAATTTTATAAGAAAGAGATTTCTAATTGATCCTAACATGTTTTAAATGTGGTGGATATACATGCCAGAAACATGTTGAAGATGCTAATGACCTAATGATCCAAAAATTTCAAGGAGTAGAAAAAGTTGAATTCTCAAGTTAACGTGTGGATGAGAGCCTAACAACCCACTTTTTGCCTATTTTACAAAAAGCGGACCTAACAATCATAGATCATCATGAATGTTTTGATCGATTAAGCATGTGTTACTACTATAATTTTAGTTGGAAATGATTTAAGTTTTGGGAGTCAACCCTCAGATAAAAATGCCTCCCCCCTCTTCCGATGATTGCGAAACCCAAAATATATAAAAAATCTAAAAGAGTTTACTATCCTTAAAAACTCACAGATACTTTTTGGAATTATCTCTCTCAGGATATGTCCATTTCCATTTTGGTTGTTCAGTTTTTTTTCTAATCCAAACTTGATTTTTCACTCTCCCATTTTTGTCGTATATAAAAAAGTTAAGGCAAATTAGATCACACAACAAAATGGAAATTTTAGAGTTTATGGATGCAAAAAAAAAATTAAAACAATAATAAATGTAAGTGAAGAAAATTTTTTCATGCACAAAAATTAACCCATATGTTTTGTTACCCATGTTTAGTAAATTCCACTAGTAGAACCCCTAATAGATTTGTGGAATTTTATAAGAAAGAGATTTCTAATTGATCCTAACATGTTTTAAATGTGTTGGATATGCATGCCAGAAACATGTTGAAGATGCTAATGACCTAATGATCCAAAAACTTCATGGATTAGAAAAAGTTGAATTCTCAAGTTAACGTGTGGACCAGAGCCAAACAACCCACTTTTTGTCTATTTTACAAAAAGTGGACCTAACAATCATAGATCATCATGAATATTTTTATTGACTAATAATGTGTAACGGCTATAATTTTAGTTAGAAATGACTTATTGTTTGGGAGTCAACTTTTAGATAAAAATGCCTCCCCCCTCTTCAGCAGATTGAGAAACCAAAATATTTTAAAAAACTAAAAGAGTTAACCATCCTTAAAAAATCACAGATACTTTTTGGAATTATCTCTCTCGGCATTTGTGTATTTCCATTTTGGATGTTCACTTTTTTCTGTAATCCAAACTTGAGTTTTCACTCAGCTATTTTGTCGTAAACAAAAAAGATAAGGCAAATTAGATCACACAAAAAAATGAAAATTTTAGATTTTATGTAAGCAAAAAAAATTGAAAAAATAATAAATGTAAGTGAAGATAATTTTTTCACACACCAAAAATGAACACCAAAGTTTGTTACCCATCTTTGGGAAATTCCACTAGTACAACACCTAATTGCTTCATGAAATTTTATAAGAAAGAGATTTCTAATTGATCCTAACATGTTTTAAATGTGGTGGATATGCATGCCAGAAACTTGTTGAAGATGCTAATGACCTAATTATCCAAAAATATCAAGGAGTAGAAAAAGTCGTAATCTCAAGTTAATGTGTGGACCAGAGCCTAACATCCCACTTTTTGACTATTTTACAAAAATATGACTTAACAGTCATTGATCATCGTGAATGTTTCGATCAATTAATGATGTACAACGACTATAATTTTAGTTAGAAATGACTTATGGTTTGGGAGTCAACACTAAGATAAAAATGCCTTCCCCCTCTTCCAATGATTGTGAAACCCAAAATATATAAAAAAACTAAATGAGTTTACAATCGTTAAAAAATCACAGATCCTTTTAGGAATTATCTCTCTCGGCATTTGTGCATTTCCGTTTTGGCCGTTCAATTTTTTTCTAATCCAAAATTGAGTTTTCACTCTCCCATTTTGGTCGTAAACAAAAAAGATAAGGCAAAAATTTGAAAACAATAATAAATGTAAGTGAAGAAAATTTTTTCAGGCACCAAAATGAACACCAAAGTTTTTTATGCATGTTTGGAAAATTCCACTAGTACAACCCCTAATAACTTGGTGGAATTTTATAAGAAAGAGATTTCTAATTGATCCTAACATGTTTAAATGTGGTGGATATGCATGCCAGAAACATGTTGTAGATGCTAATGACCTAATGATCCAAAAATTTCAAGGAGTAGAAAAAGTTGAATTGTCACCTTAACGTGTGGACCAGAGCCTAACAACCCACTTTTTGCCCATTTTACAAAAAGCGGACCTAACAATCATGGATCATCTAGAATGTTTTGATCGAATAATGAAGTGTAACGGCTAAAATTTTACTTAGAAATGAGTTATGGATTGGGAGTCAACACTCAGATAAAAATGCTTCCCCCCTCTTCTGATTATTGCGAAACTCAAAATATATAAAAAAACCAAAAGAGTTTACGATCCTTAAAAAATCACAGATACTTTTTGAAATTATCTCTGTCAGCATTTGGGCATTTCCCTTTTGGATGTTCAATTTTTTTTCTAATCCAAACTTGAGTTTTCACTCTCCCATTTTTGCCATGAAGAAAGAAGATTAGGCAAATTAGATCACACAACAAAATGAAAATTTTAGAATTTATGTACGCAAAAAAATTTGGAAACAATAATAAATGTAAGTGAAGAAAATTTTTTCACGCACCCAAAATGAACACCAAAGTTTTGTTACCCATGTTTGGGAAATTGCACTAGTACAACTCCTAATAGGCTTGTGGAATATTATAAGAAAGAGATATTTAATTGATCCTACAATGTTTTAAATGTGCTGGATATGCTTGCAAGAAACACGTTCAAGATGATAATGAGGTAATGATCCAAAAATTTCAAGGACTGTTCAATTCTCAAGTTAACGTGTGGACCAGAGCCAAACCTACCAATCACAAATTATCGTGAATGTTTTCATCGTTTAATTATTTGTAACGGCTTTAACTTTAGTTAGAAATGACTTATGGTTTGGGAGTGAACAGTCAGATAAAAAGGCCTCCCCCCTTTTCCGACTATTGGGAAACCCAAAATAAATAAAAAAAACTAAAAGAGTTTACAATCCTTAAAAAATCAAAGATACTTTTTGGAATTATCTATCTCTGCATTTGTCCATTTCCATTTTGGATGTTCAGTTTTTTTTCTAATCCAAATTTGAGTTTTCACTCTCCCATTTTTGTCGTAAACAAAAATGATAAGGCAAACTAGAGCACACAACAAAATGAAAATTTTAGAGTTTATGTATGCAAAAAAAATATAAAACAATAATAAATGTAAGTGAAGAAATTTATTCACGCACCAAAAATGAACACCAAACTTTTGTTACCCATGTTTGGGAAATTCCACTAGTACAACCCCTAATAGCTTAGTGGAATTTTATAAGAAAGAGATTTCTAATTGATCCTAACATGTTTTAAATATGGTGGATATACATGCCAGAAACATGTTGAAGATGCTAATGACCTTATGATCCAAAAATTTCAAGGAGTAGAAAAAGTTGAATTCTCAAGTTAACGTGTGGACGAGAGCCTAACAACCCACTTTTTGCCTATTTTACAAAAAGCGGACCTAACAATCATAGATAATCATGAATGTTTTGATCGATTAATCATGTGATACTGCTATAATTTTAGTTGGAAATGATTTAAGTTTTGGGAGTCAACCCTCAGATAAAAATGCCTCCCCCTTCTTCCGATGATTGCGAAACCCAAAATATATAAAAAATCTAAAAGAGTTTACAATCCTTAAAAACTCACAGATACTTTTTTGAATTATCTCTCTCAGCATATGTCCATTTGCATTTTGGTTGTTCAGTTTTTTTCTAATCCAAACTTGATTTTTCTCTCTCCCATTTTTGTCGTAAATAAAACAGTTAAGGCAAATCAGATCACACAACTAAACGAAAATTTTAGAGTTTATGTAAGCAAAAAAAATTTAAAAAAAATAATAATTGTAAGTGAAGAAAATGTTTTCATGCACAAAAATTAACACATAAGTTTTGTTACCCATGTTTGGTAAATTCCACTATTACAACCCCTAATAGCTTGGTGGAATTTTATAAGAAAGAGATTTCTAATTGATCCTAACATGTTTTAAATGTGTTGGATATGCATGCCAGAAACATGTTGAAGATGCTGATGACCTAATGATCCAAAAACTTCATGGAGTTGAAAAAGTTGAATTCTCAAGTTAACGTGTGGACCAGAGCCTAACAACCCACTTTTTCCCTATTTTACAAAAAGTGGACCTAACAATCATAGATTATCATGAATGTTTTGATTGATTAATAATGTGTAACGGCTATAATTTTAGTTAGAAATGACTTATGGTTTGGGAGTCAACATTTAGATAAAAATGCCTCCCCCCTCTTCCGCAGATTGAGAAACCAAAATATTTTAAAAAACTAAAAGAGTTAACCATCCTTAAAAAATCACAGATACTTTTTGGAATTATCTCTCTCTGCATTTGTGCATTTCCATTTTGGATGTTCACTTTTTTTTGTAATCCAAACTTGAGTTTTCACTCACCTATTTTGTCGTAAACAAAAAAGATAAGGCAAATTAGATCACAAAAAAAAATGAAAATTTTTGATTTTTTGTAAGCAAAAAAATTGAAAAAAATACTAAATGTAAGTGAAGATAATTTTTTCACGCACCAAAAATGAACACCAAAGTTTGTTACCCATCTTTGGGAAATTCCACAAGTACAACCCCTAATAGCTTCGTGAAATTTTATAAGAAAGAGATTTCTAATTGAGCCTAACATGTTTTAAATGTGGTGGATATGCATGCCAGAAACTTGTTGAAGATTGTAATGACCTAATTATCCAAAAATATCAAGGAGTAGAAAAAGTCGTAATCTCAAGTTAATGTGTGGACCAGAGCCTAACAACCCACTTTTTCACTATTTTACAAAAAGTGGACCTAACAGTCATTGATCATCGTGAATGTTTCGATCAATTAATGATGTGTAACGGCTATAATTTTAGTTAGAAATGACTTATGGTTTGGGAGTCAACACTGAGATAAAAATGCCTTCCCCCTCTTCCAATGATTGTGAAACCCAAAATATATAAAAAAACTAAATGAGTTTATAATCCTTAAAAAATCACAGATACTTTTTGGAATTATCTCTCTCGGTATTTGTGCATTTCCGTTTTGGCCGTTCAATTTTTTTCTAATCCGAAATTGAGTTTTCACTCTCCCATTTTGGTCGTAAAAAAAAAAGATAAGGCAAAAATTTGAAAACAATAATAAATGTAAGTGAAGAAAAATTTTTTGCGCACCAAAATTAACACCAACGTTTTTTTATCCAGGTTTGGAAAATTCCACTAGTACAACCCCTAATAACTTGGTGGAATTTTATAAGAAAGAGATTTCTAATTGATCCTAACATGTTTTAAATGTGGTGGATATGCATGCCAGAAACATGTTGTAGATGCTAATGACCTAATGATCCAAAAATTTCAAGGAGTAGAAAAAGTTGAATTGTCAACTTAACGTGTGGACCAGAGCCTAACAACCCACTTTTTGCCCATTTTACAAAAAGCGAACCTAACAATCATGGATCATCTAGAATGTTTTGATCGAATAATGATGTGTAATGCCTACAATTTTACTTAGAAATGACTTATGGATTGGGAGTCAACACTCAGATAAAAATGCTTCCCCCCACTTCTGATTATTGCGAAACTCAAAATATATAAAAAAACCAAAAGAGTTTACGATTCTTAAAAAATCACAGATACTTTTTGAAATTATCTCTGTCAGCATTTGGGCATTTCCCTTTTGGATGTTCAATTTTTTTTCTAACCCAAACTTGAGTTTTCACTCTCCCATTTTTGCCATGAAGAAAAAAGATTAGGCAAATTAGATCACACAACAAAATGAAAATTTTAGAATTTATGTACGCAAAAAAATTTGGAAACAATAATAAATGTAAGTGAAGAAAATTTTTTCACCCACCAAAAATGAACACCAAAGTTTTGTTACCCATGTTTGGGAAATTCCACTAGTACAACTCCTAATAGCCTTGTGGAATATTATAAGAAAGAGATTTTTAATTGATCCTACAATGTTTTAAATGTGGTGGATATGCATGCAAGAAACATGTTGAAGATGATAATGAGCTAATGATCCAAAAATTTCAAGGAGTGTTGAATTCTCAAATTAACGTGTGGACCAGAGCCAAACCTACCAATCACAGATTATCGTGAATGTTTTCATGGATTAATGATTTGTAACGGCTTTAACTTTAGTTAGAAATGACTTATGGTTTGGGAGTGAACAATCAGATAAAAATGCCTTCCCCCTCTTCCGATGATTGCGAAACGCAAAATGTACAAAAAACCTAAAAGCGTTTACAATCCTTAAAAAATCAAAGATACTTTTTGGAATTATCTCTCTCTGCATTTGTTCATTTCAATTTTGGTTGTTCAGTTTTTTTTCTAATCCAAATTTGAGTTTTCACTCTCCCATTTTTGTCGTAAACAAAAAATATAAGGCAAACTAGATCACACAACAAGATGAAAATTTTAGTGTTTATGTATGGAAAAAAAATATAAAATAATAATAAATGTAAGTGAAGAAATTTTTTCACGCACCAAAAATGAATACCAAACTTTTGTCACCCATGTTTGGGAAATTCCACTAGTACAACCCCTAATAGCTTGGTGGAATTTTATAAGAAAGAGATTTATAATTGATCCTAACATGTTTTAAATGTGGTGGATATACATGCCAGAAACATGTTGAAGATGCTAATGACCTAATGATCCAAAAATTTCAAGGAGTAGAAAAAGTTGAATTCTGAAGTTAACGTGTGGACGAGAGCCTAACAACCCACTTTTTGCCTATTTTACAAAAAGCGGACCTAACAATCATAGATCATCATGAATTTTTTGATCGATTAATCATGTGTTACTGCTATAATTTTAGTTTGAAATGATTTAAGTTTTCGGAGTCAACCCTCAGATAAAAATGCCTCCCCCGTCTTCCGATGATTGCGAAACCCAAAATATATAAAAAAACTAAAAGAGTTTACAATCCTTAAAAACTCACAGATACTTTTTGGAATTATCTCTCTCAGAATATGTCCATTTCCATTTGGGTTGTTCAGTTTTTTTCTAATCCAAACTTGATATTTCACTCTCCCATTTTTGTCGTAAAAAAAAAGTTAAGGCAAATTAGATCACACCACAAAATGAAAATTTTAGAGTTTATGTATGCAAAAAAAATTTAAACAATAATAAATGTAAGTGAAGAAAATGTTTTCATGCACAAAAATTAACGCATAAGTTTTGTTACCCATGTTTAGTAAATTCCACTAGTACAACCCCTAATAGCTTGGTGGAATTTTATAAGAAAGAGATTTCTAATTGATCCTAACATGTTTTAAATGTGTTGGATATGCATGCCAGAAACATGTTGAAGATGCTAATGACCTAATGATCCAAAAACTTCATGGAGTAGAAAAAGTTGAATTCTCAAGTTAACGTGTGGACCAGAGCCTAACAACCCACTTTTTCCCTATTTTACAAAAAGTGGACCTAACAATCATAGATCATCATGAATGTTTTGATTGATTAATAATGTGTAATGGCTATAATTTTAGTTAGAAATGACTTATGGTTTGGGAGTCAACATTTAGATAAAAATGCCACCCCCTCTTCCGCAGATTGAGAAACCAAAATATTTTAAAAAACTAAAAGAGTTAACCATCCTTAAAAAATCACAGATACTTTTTGTAATTATCTCTCTCTGCATTTGTGCATTTCCATTTTGGATGTTCACTTTTTTTTGTAATCCAAACTTGAGTTTTCACTCACCTATTTTGTCGTAAACAAAAAAGATAAGGCAAATTAGATCACACAAAAAAATGAAAATTTTAGATTTAATGTAAGCAAAAAAATTGAAAAAAATAATAAATGTGAGTGAAGATAATTTTTTCACGCACCAAAAATGAACACCAAAGTTTGTTACCCATCTTTGGGAAATTCCAGTAGTACAACCCCTAATAGCTTCGTGAAATTTTATTAGAAAGAGATTTCTAATTGATCCTAACATGTTTTAAATTTGGTGGATATGCATGCCAGAAACTTGTTGAAGATGCTAATGACATAATGATCCTAGAATTTCAAGGAGTAGAAAAAGTTGAATTCTCAAGTTAACGTGTGGACCAGAGCCTAACAACCCACTTTTTGCCTATTTTCCGAAAAGCGGACCTAACAGTCATTGATCATCGTGAATGTTTCGATCAATTAATGATGTGTAACGGCTATAATTTTAGTTAGAAATGACTTATGGTTTGGGAGTCAACACTGAGATAAAAATGCCTTCCCCCTCTTCCAATGATTGTGAAACCCAAAATATATAAAAAAACTAAATGAGTTTACAATCCTCAAAAAATCACAGATACTTTTTCGAATTATCTCTCTCAGCATTTGTGCATTTTCGTTTTGAATGTTCAATTTTTTTTCTAATCCAAACTTGAGTTTTCACTTTCCCATTTTGGCCATAAAAAAAAAAAAAGATAAGGCAATTTAGATCACACAACAAAATAAAACTTTTAGAGTTTAGGTATGCTAAAAAATTTGAAAACAATAATAAAAGTAAGTGAAGAAAATTTTTTCACACAACAAAAATGAACACCAAATTTTTGTTACCCATGTTTGGGAAATTCCACTAGTACAACCCCTAATAGCTTGGTGGATTTTTTTAAGAAAGATATTTCTAATTGATCCTAACATGTTTTAAATGTAATGGATATGCATGCCAGAAACATGTTGAAGACGCTAATGACCTAATGATTAAAAAATTTCAAGGAGTAGAAAAAGTTGAATTCTCTAGTTAATGTGTGGACCAGTGCCTAACAACCCACTTTTTGCCTTTTTTACAAAAAGCGGACCTAACAATCATAGATCATCTTAAATGTTTTGATCGATTAATGATTTGTAACAACTAGAATTTTAGTTAGAAATGACTTATGGTTTGGGAGTCAACACTCATATAAAAATACCTCCCCCCTCTTCTGATGATTGCGAAACCCAAAATATATAAAAAAATAAAGAGTTTACAATCCTTAAAAAATCACTGATACTTTTTAACATTATCTCTCTTAGCATTTGTGCATTTCTATCTTGGATGTTCAATTTTTTTTAAAATCCAAACTTGAGTTTTCACTCAAACATTTTGGCCGTAAAAAAAAAAGATAAAACAAATTAGATCACACAACAAAGTGAAAATTTTAGAGTTTATGTATGCTAAAAAAATTGAAAACAATAATAAATGTAAGTGAATAAAATTTTTTCACACACCAAAACTGAACACCAAAGTTTTGTTACCCATGTTTGGGACATTCCCCTAGTACAACCCCTAATAGCTTGGTGGAAATATTTTAGAAAAAGATTTCTAATTGATCCTAACATGTTTTAAATGTGGTGGATAAGCATGCCAGAAACATGTAGAAGATGTTAATGACCTAATGATCCAAAAATTTCAAGGAGTAGAAAAATTTGAATTCTCTAGTTAACGAGTGGACCAGAGCCTAACAACCCACTTTTTGCCTATTTTACAAAAAGCGGACCTAACAATCATAGATCGTCTTGAATGTTTTGACCAATTAATGATTTTTAATGGCTATAATTTTAGTTAGAAATGACTTATGGTTTGGGAGTTAACACTCATATAAAAATGCTTCCCCCCTCTTCCGTTGATTGAGAAACCCAAAATATATAAAAAAACTAAAAGAGTTTACATTCCTTAAAAAATCACAGATACTTTTTGGAATTATCTCTCTCAGTATTTGTGCATTTCCATTTTGGATGTTCAATTTTTTTTCTAATCAAAATTTCAGTTTTCACTCTCCCTTTTTTGTCGTAAACAAAAAATATAAGCAAAATTAGATCACACAACAAAATTAAAATTTGAGAGTTTATGTATGCAAAAAAAATTGAAAACAATAATAAATGTAAGTGAAGAAAAAATTTTAACGCACCAAAAATGAACACCAAAGTTTGTTTACCCATGTTTGGGAAATTCCACTAGTACAAACCCTAGTAGCTTGGTGGAATTTTATAAGAAAGAGATTTCTAATTGATCCTAACATGTTTTAAATGTGGTGGATGTGCATGACAGAAACATGTTGGTGATGCCAATGTCCTAATGATCCAAAAATTTCAAGGAGTAGAAAAATTTGAATTCTGAAGTTAACGTGTGGACCAGAGCCCAACAACCCACTTATGTCCTATTTTAAAAAAAAGCTGACCTAACAATCATAGATCATCATGAATGTTTTGATCAATTAATGATGTGTAACAACTATAATTTTAGTTAGAAATGACTTACGGTTTGGGAGTCAACTCTTAGATTAAAATGCCT
The DNA here is from genome assembly GCF_029961685.1 of Aristolochia californica. Lineage (NCBI taxonomy): Eukaryota > Viridiplantae > Streptophyta > Magnoliopsida > Piperales > Aristolochiaceae > Aristolochia > Aristolochia californica. The sequence continues at coordinate 33,116,897 of NW_027182279.1, read as the reverse complement.
CCCCCGTCTTCCGATGATTGCGAAACCCAAAATATACTAAAAAACTAAAAGAGATTACAACCTTTAAAAAATCACAGATACTTTTTGAAATTATCTCTCTCAGTATTTGTGCAAATCCATTTTGGATGTTCAATTTTTTTTCTAAACCAAATTTGAGTTTACACTCACCTATTTTTGTCGTAAACAAAAAAGATAAGGCAAATTAGATCACACAACAAAATGAAAATTTTAGAGTTTATGTAAGCAAAAAAAATTGAAACCAATAATAAATGTAAGTGAAGAAAATTATTTGACGCACCAAAAATGAACACCAAAGTTTTGTTACCCATGTTTGAAAAATTCCATTAGTTCAACTCCTAAATAGCTTGGTGGAATTTTATAAGAAAGAGATTTCTAATTGATCCTAACATGTTTAAAATGTGTTTGATATGCATGCAAGAAACATGTTGAAGATGTTAACGACCTAAAAATAAAAAAATTTCAAGGAGTAGAAAAAGTTGTATTCTCAAGTTAATGTGTGGACCAGAACCTAACAACCCTCTTTTTGCCTATTTTATAAAAAGTGGACCTAACAATCATAGATCATCATGAATGTTTTGATCGATTAATGATGTGTAACGGCTATAATTTTAGTTAAAAATGACTTATGGTTTGGGGGTAAACACTCAGATAAAAACGTCTTGCCCCTCTTCCGATGATTACGAAACACAAAATATATAATAAAACTAAAAGATTTTACAATCCTTAAAAAATCACAGATACTTTTAGGAATTCTCTCTCTCAGCATTTGTGCATTTCCGTTTTGGATGTTCAATTTTTTTTCTAATCCAAACTAGAGTTTTCACTCTCACATTTTGGCCATAAACAAAAAAGATAAGGCAAATTAGATCACACAACAAAATAAAAATGTTAGAGTTTATGTATGCTAAGAAATTTGAAAACAATAATAAATGTCAGTGAAGAAAATTTTTTCACGCACCAAAAATGAACACCAAAGATTTATTACCCATGTTTGGAAAATTCCACTAGTACAACCTCAAATAGCTTGGTGGAATTTTATAAGAAAGAGATTTCTAATTGATCCTAACATGTTTTAAATGTGGTGGATATGCATGCAAGAAACATGTTGAAGATGCAAATGACCTAATGATCCAAAAATTTCAAGGAGTAGAAAAAGTTGAATTCTCAAGTTAATGTGTGGACCAGAGACTAACTACCTACTTTTTGCCCATTTTACAAATAGCGGACCTAACAATCATAGATCATCATGAATGTTTTGATCGAATAATCTTGTGTAACGGCTAAAATTTTACTTAGAAATGACTTATGGATTGGGAGTCAACACTCAGATAAAAATGCCTTCCCCCTCTTCCGATGATTGCAAAACCCAAAATATATAAAAAAACTAAAAGAGTTTACAATCCTTAAAAAATCACAAATACTTTTTGAAATTATCTCTCTCAACACTTGTGCATTTTCGTTTCTGATGTTCAATTTTTTTTCTAATCCAAACTTTAGTTTTCACTCTCCCATTTTGGCTGTAAATAAAAAAGATAAAGCAAATTAGATCACACAACAAAATAAAAAATTTAGAGTTTATGTATGCTAAAAAATTTGAAAACAATAATAAAAGTTAGTGAAGAATTTTTTTCTCACACCAAAAATGAACACCAAATTTGTTACCCATGTTTGGGAAATTCAACTAGTCCAACCCCTTATAGCTTGGTGGAATTTTTTAAGAAAGAGATTTCTAATTGATCCTAACTTGTTTTAAATGTGGTGGATATGCATGCCATAAACATGTTGAAGATGCTAATGACCTAATGACCCAAAAATTTCAAGGAGTAGAAAAAGTTGAATTCTCTAGTTAACCTGTGGACCAGAGCCCAACAACCCACTTTTTGCCTATTTTACAAAAAGTGGACCAAACAATCATAGATCGTCTTGAATGTTTTGATCGATTAAATATTTTCAACTGCTATAATTTTAGTTAGAAATGAAATATGGTTTGGAAGTCAACACTCATATAAGAATGCCTCCCCCCTCTTCCGATGATTGCGAAACCCAAAATATATAAAAAAAAAACTAAAAGAGTTTACAATCCTTAAAAAATCACAGATACTTTTTGGAATTATCTCTCTTAGCATTTGTGCATTTCCATTTTGGATGTTAAATTTTTTTTCTAATCAAAACTTCAGTTTTTACTCTCCCATTTTTGTCGTAAACAAAAAATATAAGCAAAATTAGATCACACAACAAAATGAAAATTTTAGAGTTTATGTATGCAAAAAAAATTGAAAACAATAATAAATGTAAGTGGAGAAAATTTTTTCACGGACCAAAAATGAACACCAATGTTTGTTTACCTATGTTTGGGAAATTCCACTACTACAACCCCTAATAGCTTGGTGGAATTTTATATGAAAGAGATTTCTAATTGATACTAACATGTTTTAAATATGGTGGATATGCATGCTAGAAACATGTTGATGATGCTAATGTCCTAATGATCCAAAAATTTCAAGGAGTAGAAAAAGTTGAATTCTCAAGTTAACGTGTGGACCCGAGCCTAAAAACCCACTTTTTGCCAATTTTACAAAAAGCGGACCTAACAATCATAGATCATCATGAATATTTTGATTGATTAATAATATGGAACGGCTATAATTTTGTTAGAAATGACTTATGGTTTGGGAGACAACATTTAGATAAAAATGACTCCCCCCTCTTACGATGATTGCGAAACTAAAAATATTTTAAAAAACTAAAAGAGTTTGCAATCCTTAAAAAATCGCAGATACTTTTTGGAATTATCGCTCTCAGCATTTGTGCCTTTTCATTTTGGATGTTCAGTTTTTTTTCTAATCCAAACTTGAGTTTTCACTCACCTATTTTTGTCGTAAACAAAAAAGATAAGGCAAATTAGATCACACAACAAAATGAAAATTTTAGAGTTTATGTAATAAAAAAAATTAAAAACAATAATAAATGTAAGTGATGAAAAAATTTTCACGCACCAAAAATGCACACCAAACTTTTTTTACCCATGTTTTGGAAATTCCACTAGTACAACCCCAAATAGCTTGGTGGAATTTTATTAGAAAGAGATTTCTAATTGATCCTAACATGTTTTAAATATGGTGGATAAGCCTGACAGAAACATGTTGAAGATGCTAATGACCTAATGATCCAAAAATTTTAAGGAGTAGAAAAAGTTGAATGCTTGAATTAACGTGTGGACCAGAGCCTAACAACCCACCCACTTTTTGCCTATTTTACAAAAAGCGGACCTAACAATAATAGATCATCGTGAATGTTTTGCTCGATTAATGATGTGTCACGACTATAATTTTAGTTAGAAATGATTTATGGTTTGGGAGTCAACACTCAGATAAAATTGCCTTCCCCCTCTTCCAATGATTGTGAATCCCAAAATATATAAAGAAACTAAAACAGTTTACAATCGTTAAAAAATCACAGATACTTTTTGGAATTATCTATCTCAGCATTTGTGCATTTCCATTTTAGATGTTCAATTTTTTTTCTAATCCATACTTGAGTTTTCACTCTCCTATTTTGGTTGTAATCATAAAAGATAATGCCAATTAGATCCAAAACAAAATGACAATTTTAGATTTTATGTATGAAAAAAAAATTTGTTTCCAAAAAAAAATTCAAAACAAAAATAAATTTAAGTGAAGCAAATTTTTTAACACATAAAAAATGAACATCGAAGTTTTGTTACCAATGTTTGGGAAATTCCACTAGTACAACCCCTAATAACTTTGTGGCATTTTATAAGAAATAGATTTCTAATTGATCCTAACATGTTTTAAATGTGGTGGATATGCATGCCAGAAACATGTTCAAGATGCTATTGACCTAATGATCCAAAAATTTCAAGGAGTATTATTGAATTCTCAAGTTAACGTGTGGGCTAGAGCACAACAACCCACTTTTTGCTTATTTTAAAAAAAGCGGACCTAACAATCATTGATCATCGTGAATGTTTTGATCGATTAGTGATATATAACGGCTATATATTTAGTTAGAAATGACTTATGGTTTTGGAGTCAACACTTAGATAAAAATGCCTCCCACCTCTTCCGATGATTGTGAAACCCAAAATATATAAAAAAACTAAAAGAGTTTACAATCCTTAAAAACTGAAACATACTTTTTGGAATTATATCTCTCAACATTTGTGCATTTCCATTTTGGATGTTCAATTTTTTTTCTAATCCAAACTTGCGTTTTCACTGTCCCATTTTTGTCGTAAAAAAAAGATAAGGCAAATTAGATCACACTAATAAATGAAAATTTTAGATTTAATCTATGCAAAAAAAATAGAAAACAATAATAAATGTAAGGGAAGAAAAAATTTTCACACACCAAAAATGAACACCAAAGTTTGTTACCCATGTTTGGCAAATTCCTCTAGTACAACCCCTAATAGCTTGGTGAAATTTTATAAGAAAGAGATTTCTAATTGATCCTAACTAGTTTTAAATATGGTGGATATGCATGCCAGAAACTTGTTGAAGATGCTAATGATCTAATGATCCAAAAATATCAAGGAGTAGACAAGTTAATGTGTGGACTAGAGCCTAACAACCCACTTTCTGCCTATTTTGCAAAAAGCGGACCTAACAATCATAGATCATAGAGAATGTTTTGATCGATTAATGATGTGTAACGGCTATAATTTTAGTTAGAAATGACTTATGGTTTGGGAGTCAACACTCAGATAAAAATGCCTTCCCCCTCTTCCGATGATTGCGAAGCCCAAAATATATAAAAAAACTCAAAGAATTAAAATCCTTAAAAAATCACAGATACTTTTTGGAATTATCTCTCTCAACATTTGCGCATTTCCATTTTGGCCGTTCAATTTTTTTCTAATCCAAACTTAAGTTTTCACTCTTCCATTTTGGTCGTAAACAAAAAAGATAAGCCAAAAAATTGAAAACAATAATAAATGTAAGTGAAGAAAAAATTTTCACGCACTAAAAATGAACACCAAAGTTTTTTTACCCATGTTTGGAAAATTCCACTAGTACAACCCCTAATAACATGGTGGAATTTAATAAGAAAGAGATTTCTAATTGATCCTAACATGTTTTAAATGTGGTGGATATGCATGCATGAAACATGTTGTAGATGCTAATAACCACCAAAATTTTTTCACGCACCAAAAATGAACACCAAAGTTTTGTTACCCATGTTTGGAAAATTCCACTAGGACAACCCCTAATAGCTTGGTGGAATTTTATAACAAAGAGATTTCTAATTGTTCCTAACATGTTTTAAATGTGGTGGATATGCATGCTAGAAACATGTTGAAGATGCTAATGACCTAATGATCCAAAAATTTCAAGGAGTAGAAAAATTTGAATTGTCAAGTAAACGTGTGGACCACAGCCTAACAACCCACTTTTTGCCTATTTTACAAAAAGCGGACCTAACAATCATAGATCATCGTGAATGTTTTGATCAATTAATGATGTGTAACGACTATAATTTTAGTTACAAATGAATTATGGTTTGGGAGTCAACACTTAGATAAAAATACCTCCCCCCTCTTCTAATAATTGCGAAGCACAAAATATATAAAAAAACTATAAGAGTTTGCAATCCTTAAAAAATCACAGATAGTTTTATGAATTATCTCTCTTAGAATTTGTCCATTTCCATTTTTGAAGTTCAATTTTTTTTCTAATCCAAACATGAGTTTTCACTCTCCCAATTTTTTCGTAAACAAAAAAATATAAAGTAAATTAGTTTACGCAACAAAATAAAAAGTAAAGAGTTTATGTTTGCAAAAAAATTTGAAAACAAAAATAAATATAAGTGAAGAAATTTTTTTCACGCATAAAAAATGAACACCTTGTTTGGGAAATTGCACTAGGACAACCCCTAATAGTTTGGTGGAATTTTATAAGAAAGAGATTTCTGACTGATCCTAACATGTTTTAAATGTGGTGGATATGCATGCCAGAAACATGTTGAAGATGTTAATAACCTAATGATCCAAAAATTTCAAGGAGTAGAAAAATTTGAATTCTCAAGTAAACGGGTGGACCAGAGCCTAACAACCCACTTTTTGGCTATTTTACCAAAAGTGGACCTAACAATCGTTGATCATCATGAATGTTTTGATCGATTAATGATGTGTAACGGCTATAATGTTAGCTAAAAATGACTTATGGTTTGGGAGTCAACACTTAGATAAAAATGCCTCCCCCCTCTTCGATTATTGCGAAACCCAAAATATATAAAAAAACTAAAAGAGTTTACAATCCTTAAAAAATCACAAATACTTTTTGGAATTATCTCTCTCAGTATTTGTCCATTTCCATTTTGGATGTTCAATTTTTTATATAATCCAAACTTTAGTTTTCAGCCTCCCAATTTTTTCGTAAACAAAAAAATATAAGGCAAATTAGATCATGCAACAAAATGAAAAGTTTAGAGTTTATGTATGCAAAAAAATTTGGGAACAATAATAAATGTAAGGGAAGAAAAAATTTCATACACCAAAAATGAACACCAAAGTTTGTTACCCATGTTCGGGAAATTCCAAGACCCTAATAGCTTGGTGAAATTTTATAAGAAAGAGATTTCTGATTGATCATAACATGTTTTAAATGTGGTGGATAAGCATGCCAGAAACATGTTGAAGATGCTAACGACCTAATGATCCAAAAATTTCAAGGAGTAGAAAATTTTGAATTCACTAGTAAACGTGTGGACCAGAGCCTAACAACCCACTTTTTGCCTATTATACAAAAAGTGGACCTAACAATCATAGATCATCGTGAATGTTTTGATCGATTAATGATGTGTGATGGCTATAATTTTAGTTAGAAATGACTTATGGTTTAGGAATCAACACTTAGATAAAAATGCCTCCCCCCTCTTCCGATGATTGCGAAACCCAAAATATATAAAAAAACTAAAAGATTTTAAAATCCTTAAAAAATCACAGATACATTTTGGAATTATCTCTCTCAGTATTTGTCCATATCCATTTTGGATGTTCAATTTTTTTTGTAATCCAAACTTGAGTTTTCACTCTCCCAAATATTTCGTAAACAAAAAAGATAAGGCAAATTAGAGCACGCAACAAAATGAAAAGTATAGAGTTTATGTATTCAAAAAAAAATTGAAAACAATAATAAATGTAAGTGAAGAAAACTTTTTCACGCACCAAAAATGAACACCAAAGTTTTGTTACCCATGTTTGGGAAATTCCACTAGGACAACCTCTAATAGCTTGGTGGAATGTTATAAGAAAGAGATTTCTGATTGATCCTAACATGTTTTAAACGTGGTGGATATGCATACCAGAAACATGTTGAAGATGCTAATGACCTAATGATCCAAAAATTTCAACGAGTAGAAAAAGTTGAATTCTCAAGTTAACGTGTTGACTAGAGCCTAACAACTCACTTTTTGTCTATTTTAAAAAAAAGTGGACCTAACAATTATAGATCATCATAAATGTTTTTATCGATTAAAAATGTGTAACGAATATAATTTTAGTTAGAATTGACATATGGTTTGGGAGTCAACACTTACAGAAAAATGCCTCCCCCCTTTTCCGATGATTGTCAAACCCAAAATATATAAAAAAAATAAAAGAGTTTACAATCCTTAAAAATCACAGATACTTTTTGGAATTATCTCTCTCAACATTTGTGCATTTCCATTTTGGATGTTCAATTTTTTTTCTAATCCAAACTTGAGTTTTCACTCTCCCAATTTTGTCGTAAACAAAAAAGATAAGGCAAATTCGATCACGCAACAAAATGCAAAGTTTCGAGTTTATGTATGCAAAAAAATTTGAAAACAATATTAAATGTAAGGGAAGAAAAAATTTTCCCGCACCAAAAATGAACTCCAAAGTTTTGTTAACCATGTTTCGGAAATTCCGCTAGGGCAACCCCTTATAGCTTTGTGGAATTTTATAAGAAAGATATTTCTAATTGATCCTAACATGTTTTAAATGTGGTGGATATGCATGCAAGAAAGATGTTAAAGATTCTAATGACATAATGATCCAAAAATTTCAATGAATAGAAAAAGTTGAAGTCTCAAGTAAACGTGTGGACCAGAGCCGAACAACCAACTTTTTGCCTATTTTTCAAAAAGCGGACCTAACAATTACAGATCATCATGAATGTTTTGATTGATTAATAATGTGTAACGGCTATAATTTTAGTTAGAAATGACTTATGGTTTGGGAGTCAACAATTACATAAAAATGCCTCCCCCCTCTTCCGATGATTGCGAAACCCAAAATATATAAAAAATAAAAAGTGTTTACAATGCTTAAAAAATCAAAGATAATTATTGGAATTATCTCTCTCTGTATTTGTGCATTTCCATTTTGGATGTTCAATTTTTTTTCTCATTCAAACTTGAGTTTTCACTCTCCCAATTTTGTCGTAAACAAAAACGATAAGGCAAATTATATCACACAACAAAATGAAAATATTAGAGTTTATTATGTATGCAAAAAAATTTGAAAACAATAATAAATGTAAGTGAAGAAAATTTTTTCACTCACCAAAAATTAACACCAAAGTTTTGTTACCCATATTTGGGAAAATCCACTAGGACAACCCCTAATAGCATGGTGGAATTTTATAAGAAAGAGATTTCTAATTGATCCTAACATATTTTAAAAGTGGGTGATATGCATGCCATAAACAAGTTAAAGATGCTAATGGCCTAATGATCCAAAAATTTCTAGGAGTAGAAAATTTTGAACTCTCAAGTAAACGTGTGGACGAGAGCCTAACAACCCACTGTTTGCCTATTTATAGAAAAGTGGACCTAACAATCATAGATCATCAAGAATGTTTTGATCGATTAATGATGTGTAATGGCTATAATTTTAGCTAGAAATGACGTATGCTTTGGGATTCAATACTTAGAAAAAAATGCCTCCCCCCTGTTCCGATGATTGCGAAACCCAAAATATATAAAAAAAATAAAAAAGGTTAGAATCCTTAAAAAATCATAGATACTTTTTTGGAATTATCTCTCTCAGCATTTGTGCAGTTCCATTTTGGATGTTCAATTTTTTTTCTAATCCAAACTTGAGTTTTCACTCTCCCAATTTTGCCGTAAACAAAAAAGATAAGGCAAATTTGATTACACAACAAAGTGAAAATTTTAGAGTTTATGAATGCAAAAAAATTTGAAAACAATAATAAATGTAAGTGTAGAAAATTTTTTCACTTACCAAAAATGAACACCAAAGTTTTGTTACCCATGTTTGGGAAATTCCACTATGACAACCCCTAATAGCTTGGTGGAATTTTATAAGAATGAGATTTCTAATTAATCCTAACATGTTTTAAATGTGGTGGATATGCAAGCCAGAAGCATGTTTAAGATGCTAATGACCTATTGTTCCAAAAGTTTCAAGGAGTAGAAAAATTTGAATTCTCAAGTAAACGTGTGGACCAGAGCCTAACAACTCACTTTTTGCCTATTTTAAAAAAAGCGGACCTCACAATCATAGATCATCGTGAAAGTTTTGATCGATTAATGATGTGTAACGGCTATAATTTTAGTTAGAAATAGCTGATGGTTTGGGAGTCAATACTAAGAAAAAAATGTTCACAGCTCCTCATCCCACCCCCCCCCCCCCCCCCCCCCCCCCCCCCCCCCCCCTTTGGTTGCTAATCCAAAGATATAGAAAAAACTGAAAGAGTTTACAATCCTTAAAAAATCACAGATACTTTTATGAATTAACTCTCTCAGCATTTGTGCATTTCCATTATGGATGTTCAATTTTTTTCCTAATCCAAACTTAAGTTTTTTCTCTCCCATTTTTGTCGTCAACAAAAAAGATAAGGCTTAGAGATCACACAACAAATGAAAATTTTAGAGTTTATGTATGCAAAAAAATTTGAAAACAATAATAAATGTTAGTGAAGAAATTTTTTTCACGCACCAAAAATGAACACCAAAGTTTTGTTACCCATGCTTGGGATATTCCACTAGTACAACCCCTAACAGCTTCATGGAATTTTATAAGAAAGTGATTTCTAATTGATCCTAACATGTTTTAAATGTGGTGGATATGCATGCCAGACACATGTTGAAGATGCTAATGAGCTAATGATCCTAAATTTTCTAGTAGTAGAAAAAGTAGAATTCTCAAGTGAACATATCGTCTAGAGCCTAACTACCCACTTTTTGCCTATTTTACAAAAAGCGGATCTAATAATCATAGATCATCGTGAATTTTTTGATCGATTAATGATGTGTAACGGCTATAAATTTAGTTAGAAATGATTTATGGTTTGGGTGTCAACACTTAGATAAAAATGCCTCCCCCCTCTTTCGATGATTACGAAACCCAAAATATATAAAAAAACTAAAAGTGTTTACAATCCTTAAAAAATCCCAGATACTTTTTTGAATTATCTCTCTCAGCATTTGTGCATTTCCATTTTGGATGTTGAATTCTTTTTCTAATCCAAACTTGAGTTTTCACTCTCCCAATTTTGTTGTAAACAAAAAAGATAAGGCAAATTAGATCACACAACAAAATGAAAATTTTAGAGTTTATGTATGCAAAACAATTTGAAAACAATAATAAATGTAAGTGAAGAAAATTTTTTCACGCACCAAAGATTTGTTACCCATGTTTGGGAAATTCCACTAGGACAACCCCTAATAGCTTTTTGGAATTTTATAAGAAAAATATTTCTAATTGATCCTAACATGTTTTAAATGTCGTGGATATTCATGCCTAAAACATGTTGAAGATGCTAATGACCTAATGATCCAAATATTTCAAGGAGTAGAAAATTTGAATTCTCAAGTTAACGTGTAGACCAGAGCCTAACAACCTACTTTTTGCCTATTTTACAAAAAGTGGACCTAACAATCATAGATCATCATGAATGTTTTGATCAATTAATAATGTGTAACGGTTATAATTTTAGTTAGAAATGACTTATGGTTTGGGAGTCAACAATTAGATAAAAATGCCTCCCCCCTCTTCCGATGATTGCGAAACGCAAAATATATAAAAAAACTAAGAGAGTTTACAAGTCTTAAAAAATCACAGATACTTTTTGGAATTATCTCTCTCAGCATTTGTGCATTTCCATTTTGGATGTTATATTTTTTTCCTAATCCAAACTTGAGTTTTCACTCTCCCATTTTTTGTCGAAAACAAAAAAGATAAGGCAAATAGTTCACTCAACAAAATGAAAATTTTAGAGTTGATGTTTGCAAAAAAATTTGAAAACAATAATAAATGCATGCGAAGAAAAAAATTTCACGCACAAAAAATGAACCCCAAAATTTTGTTACCCATATTTGGGAAATTCCACTAGTAAGCTTGGTGGAATTTTATAAGAAAGAGATTTTTAATATATCTAGCATGTTTTAAATGTGGTGGATATACATGCAAGAAACATGTTGAAGATGCTAATGACCTAATGATCCTAATATTTCAAGGAGTAGAAAATTTTGAATTCTCAAGTTAACGTGTGCACCCGAGCCCAACAACCCACTTTTTGCCTATTTTACAAAAAGCGGACCTAACAATCATAGATCATCGTGAATGTTTTGATCTAATAATGATGTGTAACGGCTATAATTTTTGTTAGAAAGGACATATGGTTTGGGAGTCAACACGTAGATAAAAATGCCTCCCCCCTCATCCAATGATTACGAATCCCAAAATATATAAAAAACTAAAAGAGTTTACAATCCTTAAAAAATCACAGATACTTTTTGGAATTAACTCTCTCAGCATTTGTGCATTTCCATTTGTGATGTTTAATTTTTTTCTAATCCAAAGTTGACTTTTTTCTCTCGCATTTTTGTCGTAAACAAAAAAGATAAGGCTTAGAGATCACACAAAAAAATGAGAACTTTAGAGTTTATGAATGCAAAAAAATTTGAACACAATAATAAATGTAAGTGAAGAAAATTTTTTCACTCACCAAAAATGAACACCAAAGTTTTGTTACCCATGTATGGGAAATTCCACTAGTACAACCCCAAACACCTTCGTGGAATTTTAAAAGAAAGATATTTCCAATTGATCCTAACTTGTTTTAGATGTGGTGGATATGCATGCCAGAAACATGTTGAAGATGCTAATGACCTAATGATCCAAAAATTTCAAGGAGTAGAAAAAGTAGAATTCTCAACTTACCGTGTGGACCAGAGCCTAATAACCCACTTTTTGCCTAATTTAAAAAAAGCGGACCTAACAATAATAGATCATCGTGAAGGTTTCGATCGATTAATGATGTGTAACGGCTATAATTTTAGTCAGAAATGATTTATGGTTTGGGAGTCAACACTTAGATAAAAATGCCCCCCCCCCCTTTTTCGATGATTGCGAAACCCAAAATATATTAAAAAAACTAAAAGTGTTTCCAATACTTAAAAAATCTCACATACGTTTTGGAATTATCTCTCTCAGCATTTGTGCGTTACCATTTTGGATGTTCAATTTTTTTTCTAATCCAAACTTGAGTTTTCACCCTACCATTTTTGTTGTAAACAAAAAAGATAAGGCAAATAGATGACACAAAAAAATGACAATTTGAGAGTTTATGTATGCAAAAAAATTTGAAAACAATAATAAAAGTAAGTGAAGAAAATATTTTCACACACCAAAAATGAACACCAAAGTTTTGTTACCCATGTTTGGGAAATTCCACTAGTAAGCTTGGTGGAATTTTATAAGAAAGAGATTTTTAATTGATCTAGCATGTTTTAAATGTGGTGGATATACATGAAAGAAACATGTTGAAGATGCTAATGACCTAATGATCCTAATATTTCAAGGAGTAGAAAAATTTGAATTCTCAAGTTAACGTGTGCACCCGAGCCCAACAACCCACTTTTTGCCTATTTTACAAAAAGCGGACCTAACCATCATAGATCATCATGAATGTTTTGATCTAATAATGATGTGTAATGGCTATAATTTTTGTTAGAAATGACTTATGGTTTGGGAGTCAACACGTAGATAAAAATGCCTCCCCCTTCATCCAATGATTGTGAATCCCAAAATATATAAAAAACTAAAAGAGTTTACAATCCTTAAAAAATCACAGATACTTTTTGGAATAATCTCTCTCAGCATCTGTGCATTTCCATTTTGGATGTTCAATTTTTTTTCTAACCCCTAATAGCTTGGTGAAATTTATACCATTTTGGGAAATTCCACTAGTACAACCCCTAATAGCTTGGTGGAATTTTATAAGAAAGAGATTTTTAATTGATCCTAACACGCTTTAAATGTGGTGGGTGTGCATGCCAGAAACATGTTGAAGATGCCAATGACCTAATGGTCCAAATATTTCAAGGAGTAGAAAAAGTTTTCTCAAGCTAACGTGTGGACCAAAGCCTAACAACCTTCTTTTTGCCTATTTTACAAAATACGGACCTAACAATCGTAGATCATGGTGAATGTTTTGATCGATTAATGTTGTGTAACGGCTATAATTTTACTTAGAAATGACTTATGGTTTGGGAGTCAACACTTAGATAAAAATGCCTCCCTCCTCTTCCAATGATTGTGAAACCCAAAATATTAAAAAAAACTAAAAAAGTTTACAATCCTTAAAAAATCACAGATACTTTTTGGAATTATCTCACTCAGCATTTGTGCATTTCCATTTTGGATGTTCAATTTTTTTTCTAATCCAAACTTGAGTTTTCGCTCTCCCAATTTTCTCCTAAACAAAAAAGATAAGGCAAATTAGATCACACAACAAAATGAAAATTTTAAAGTTTCTGTATGCAAAAAAATTTGAAAACAATAATATATGTAAGCGCAGAAAATTTTTCCACGTATCAAAAATGAACACCAAAGTTTTGTTACCCATGTTTGGGAAATTCCACTAGTACAACCCCAAATTGCTAGGTGGAATTTTATAAGAAAGAGATTTCTAATTGATCCTAACATGTTTTAAATGTGGTGGATATGCATGCCAGAAACATGTTGAAGATGCTAATGACCTAATGATCCAAAAATTTCAAGGAGTAGAAAAAGTTTTATTCTCAAGTTAACGTGTGGACCTGAGCCTAACAACCCACTTTTTGCCTATTTTACAAAAAGCGGACCCAACAATCATAGATCATCATGAATGTTTTGATCGATTATGATGTGTAATAGCTATAATTTTAGATAGAAATGACTTATGGTTTGGGAGTCAACACTTAGATAAAAATCCTCCTCCCACTTCCAATAACTGCGAAACCCAAAATATATAAAAAAACTGAAAGTGTTTATAATCCTTAAAAAATCATAGATACTTTTTGGAATTATCTCTCTCAGCATTTGTGCATTTCCATTTTGGATGTTCAATTTTTTTCTAATCCAAACTTGAGTTTTCACTCTCCCATTTTTGTCGAAAACAAAAAAGAAGGCAATTTAGATCACAGAGCAAAATAAAATTTTTAGAGTTGATGTATGAAATATAATTTGAAAACAATAATAAATTTAAGTGAAGAAAAAATTTTCACGCACCGAAAATGAACACCAATGTTTTGTTTCCCTTGTTTGGGAAATTCTACTACTACAACCACATACAGCTTCGTGAAATATTTTAAGGAAGAGATTTCTAATTGATCCTTTAAATGTGGTGGATATGCATGCCAGAAACATGTTGAAGAATCTAAAGACATAATGATCCAAAAATTTCAAGGACTATTGAATTCTCAAGTTAACGTGTGGACTAGAGCCCAACAACCCACTTTTTGCCTATTTTACAATAAGCAAACCTAACAATCATAGATCATCGTGAATGTTATGATCGATTAATAATGTGTAACGGCTATAATTTTAGTTAGAAATGACTTATGGTTTGGGAGTCAACACTTAGATAAAAATACCCCCCCTCTCTTCCGATGATTGCGAAACCCAAATTATATAAAAAAACTAAAAGAGTTTACAATCCATAAAAAATCACAGATAATTTTTGGAATTATCTCTCTCAACATTCGTGCATTTGCATTTTGGATGTTCAATTTTTTTTCTAATCCAAACTTGAGTTTTCACTCTCCCGTTTTTGTCATAAACAAAAAACCTAAGGCAAATAGATCACACAAAATAATGATATTTTTAGAGTTTATGTATGCCAAAAAATTTGAAAACAATAGTAAGCGTGAGTGAAAAAAAAATTTCACGCACCAAAAATGAACACCAAAGTTTTGTTACCCATGTTTGGGAAATTCCACTAGTACAACCCCTAATAGCATGGTGGAATTTTATAAGAAAGAGATTCTTAATTGATCCTAACATGTTTTAAATGTGGTGGATATCCATGCTAGAAACATGTTGACGATGCTAATGACATAATGATCCAAAAATTTCAAGGAGTAGAAAATTTTCAATTCTCAAGTTAACGTGTAGACAAGAGCCTAACAACCCACTTTTTGCCTATTTTACAAAAAGCGGACCTAACAATCATAGATCTTAGTGAATGTTTTGATCCATTAATGATGTGTAACAGCTATAATTTTAGTTAGAAATGACTTATGGTTTGAGAGTCAACACATAGATTAAGTACCTCCCCCCTCTTCCGGTGATTGCGAAACCCAAAATATATAAAAAACTAAAAGAGTTTACAATTCTTAAAAAATCACAGATACTTTTTGGAATAATCTCTCTCAGCATTTGTGCAATTCTCTTTTGGATGTTCAATTTTTTTTCTAATCCAAACTTGAGTTTTCACTGTCCCATTTTTGTGGTAAACAAAAAAGATAAGGCAGATAGATCACACAACAAAATGAAAATTTTAGAATTTAAGTATGCAAAAAAATTTTAAAACAAAAATAAATGTGAGAGAAGAAAATTTTTTCACTCACCAAAAATGAACACCAAAGTTTTGTTACCCATGTTTGGGAAATTCCACTATTACAACCCCATACAGCTTTGTGGAATATTTTAAGGAAGAGATTTCTAATTGATTCTAACATGTTTTAAATGTGGTGGATATGCATGCCAAAAACATGTTGAACAAGCTAATGACCTAATGATCCAAAAATTTCAAGGAGTATTGAATTTTCAAGTTAACGTGTGGACTAGAGCCCAACAACCCACTTTTTGCCTATTTTATAAACTGCGGACCTAACAATCATAGATCATCAAGAATGTTTTGATCGATTAATGATGTGTAACGGCAATAATTTTAGTTAGAAAATACTTATGGTTTGGGAGTCAACACATAGATAAAAATGCCTCCCCCCTCTTCCGATGATTGCGAAACCCAAAATACATAAAAAAACTAAAAGAGTTTACAATCCTTAAAAAATCACATATAATTTTTGGAATTATCACCCTCAAAATTTGTGCATTACCATTTTGGATCTTCAATTTTTTTTTAATCCAAACTTGAGTTTTCACTCTCCCATTTTTGTCGTAAAAGAAAAAAGATAAGGCAAAAAGATCACCCAAGAAAATTAAAATTTTAGAGTTTATGTATGCAAAAAAATTTGAAAACAATAATAAATGTAAGTGAAGAAAAAAATTTCATGCACAAAAAATGAACACCAAAGTTTTGTTACCCAAATTTGGGAAAGTCCACTAGTACAACCCCTAATAGCTTGGTGGAATTTTACAAGAAAGAGATTTCTAATTGATCTTAACATGTTTTAAATGTCGTGGATATGCATGCCACAAACATGTTGAAGATGCTAATGACCTAATGATCTAAAATTTTCAAGGACTATTGAATTCTCAAGTTAACGTGTGGACAAGAGCCTAACAACCCACTTTTTGCCTAATTTACAAAAAGCGGACCTAACAATCATAGATCATGGTGAATGTTTTGATCGATTAAAGATGTGTAATGGCTATAATTTTAGTTAGAAATGACTTATTGTTTGGGAGCCAATACTTAGATAAAAATGCCTCCCCCTTCTTCCGATGATTGCGAAACCCAAAATATATAAATAAACTAAAAGAGTTTACAATCCTTAGAAAATCAAAGATACCTTTTGGAATTATCTCTCTCAGCATTTGGGCATTTCCATTTTGGATGTTCAATTTTTTTTCTAATCCAAACTTGAGTTTTCACTCTCCCATTTTTGTCGTAAACAAGAAAGATAAGGCGAATTGATCACACAAAAAAATGAAAATTTTTGAGTTTATGAATGCAAAACAATTTTAAAAATTTTTCACGCACCAAAAATGAACACCAAAGTTTTGTTACCCATGTTTGGGAAATTCCACTAGTACAACCCCTAATAGCTTGGTGGAATTTTATAAGAAAGAGATTTCTAATTGATCCTAACATGTTTTAAAAGTGGTGGATATGCATGCCAGAAACATGTTGAAGATGCTAACGACCAAATGATCCATAATTTTCAAGGACTATTAAATTCTCAAGTTAACGTGTGGACAAGAGCCTAACAACCCACTTTTTGCCTAATTCACATAAAGCGGACCTAACAATCATAGATCATCGTGAATGTTTTGATCGATTAAAGATGTGTAATGGCTATAATTTTAGTTAGAAATGACTTATTGTTTGGGAGTCAACACTTAGATAAAAATGCCTCCCCCTTCTTCCGATGATTGTGAAACCCAAAATATATAAATAAACTAAAAGAGTTCACAATCCTTAGAAAATCACAGATACCTTTTGGAATTATCTCTCTCAGCATTTGTGTATTTCCATTTTTGATGTTCAATTTTTTTTCTAATCCAAACTTTAGTTTTCACTGTCCCAATTTTGTCGTACACAAAAAAAATATAAGGCAAATTAGATCACGCAACAAAATGAAAAGTTTAGAGTTTATGTATGAAAAAAATTTGAAAAAAATAATAAATGTAAGTGAAGAAAAATTTTTCATGCACCAAAAATGAACACCAAAGTTTTGTTACCCATGTTTGGGAAATTCCACTAGTTCAACCCCAAATAGCTTGGTCGAATTTTATAAGAAATAGATTTCTAATTGATCCTAACATGTTTTAAATGTGGTGGATATGCATGCAAGAAACATGTTGAAGATGCTAAGGACCTAATGATCCAAAATTTTCTAAGGAGTAGAAAAATTTGAATTCCCAAGTTAACGTGTGGACCAGAGCCTAACAACCCACTTTTTGCCTATTTTAAAAAAAGCGGACCTAACAATCATAAATAATTGTGAATGTTTTGATCAATTAATAATGTGTAACGGTTATATTTTTAGTTAGATATGACTTATTGTTTGGGAGTCAACACTTAGATAAAAATGCCTCCCCCCTCTTCCAATGATTGTGAAACCCAAAATATATAAAAAAACTAAAAGAGATTAAAAACCCTAAAAAGTCACAGATACTTTTTGAAATTACCACTCTCAACATGTGTGCATTACCATTTTGGATTCAATTTTTTTTCTAATCCAAACTTGAGTATTCACTCTCCCATTTTTTTCATAAACAAAAAATATAAGAAAAATAAATCACACAACAAAATAAAATTTTAGAGTTTATGTATGCAAAAAAATTTGAAAAAAATAATAAATGTAAGTGAAGAAATTTTTTTCACGTACCAAAAATAAACACCAAAGTTTTGTTACCCATGTTTGGGAAATTCCAATAGTACAACCCCTAATAGCTTGGTGGAATTTTAAAAGAAAGAGATTTCTAATTGATGTTAACATGTTTTAAATGTGGTGGATATGCTTGCCAGAAACATGTTGAAGATGCTAATGTCCTAATGATCCAAAAATTTCAAGGAGTAGAAAAAGTTGAATTCTCAAGTTAACGTGTAGACAAGAGCCTACCAACCCACTTTTTCCCTATTTTAAAAAAAGCGGACCTAACAATCATAGATCTTCGGGAATGTTTTGATCGATTAATGATGTGTAACGGTTATAATTTTAGTTAGAATTGATTTGTGGTTTGGGAGTTAACACTTAGATAAAAATGCCTCCCCCCTCTTCCTATGATTGCGAAACCCAAAATATATAAAAAATTAAAAGAGATTAAAATCCTTAAAAAGTCACCAATACTTTTAGGAATTTTCTCTGTTAGCATTTGTGCATTTTCATTTTGGATGTTCAATTTTTTTCTAATCCAAACTTGAGTTTTCACTCTCCCTTTTTTGTCATATTCAAAAATTATAAGGCAAATAGATCACACAACAAAATGAAAATTTCAGAGTTAGTGTATTCAAAAAAATTTGAAAACAATAATAAATGTAAGTGAAGAAAAGTTTTTCACGCACCAAAAATAAACACCATAGTTTTGTTACCCATGTTTGGAAATTCCACTAGTACAACCCCTAATAGCTTGGTGGAATTTTATAAGAAAGAGATTTCTAATTGATCCTAACATGTTTTCAATGTGGTGGAT
Organism: Aristolochia californica; assembly: GCF_029961685.1. NCBI lineage: Eukaryota > Viridiplantae > Streptophyta > Magnoliopsida > Piperales > Aristolochiaceae > Aristolochia > Aristolochia californica. Next base: position 33,097,555 of record NW_027182279.1, on the reverse strand, counting down.
ACGCATGCCAGAAACATGTTGAGGATGTAATGACCTAATCAACCAAAAATTTCAATTGGAATTATCTCTCTCAGCATTTGTGTAGTTCCAATTTGGATGTTCAATTTTTTTTCTAATCCAAACTAGAGTTTTCACTCTCCCATTTTTGTCGTAAAGGAAAAAGATAAGGCAAATAGATCACACAACAAAATGAAAATTTTAGAATTTATGTATGCAAAAAAATTTGAAAACAATAATCAATGTAAGCAAAGAAAGTTTTTTCACGCACGAAAAATGAACACCAAAGTTTTGTTACCCGTGTTTGGGAAATTCCACTAGTAGAACCCCTAATAGCTAGGTGGAATTTTATAAGAAAGAGATTTCTAATTGATCCTAACATGTTTTAAATAAGATGGATACGTATGCCAGAAACATTTTGAAGATGCTAATGACCTAATGATCCAAAAATTTCAAGGAGAAAAAGTTGAATTGTCAGGTTAACGTGTGGACCAGAGCCTAACAACCCACTTTTTGCCTATTTTACAAAAAGCGGACCTAACAATCACAGATCATCGTGAATATTTTGATCGATTAATGATGTGTTACAGCTATAATTTTAGTTAGAAATGACTTATGGCTTGGGAGTCAACACTAAGATAAAAATGCCTCCACCCTCTTCCGATGATTACGAAACCCAAAATATCTAAAAAAACTGAATGGGTTTACAATCCTTAAAAAATCACATATACTTTTTTGAATTATCTCTCTTAGCGTTTGGGAATTTCTATTTTGGATGTTCAATTTTTTTGCTAATCCAAATTTAAGTTTTCACTCTCCCAATTTTGTTTAAAACAAAAAAGATATGGCAAATAGAACACACAACAAAATGAAAATTTTAGAGTTTATGCATACAAACAAATTTGAAAAAAAATAATAAATTTAAGTGAAGAAAATTTTTTGATGCACTAAAAATGAACACCTAAGTTTTGTTACCAATGTTTGGGAAATTCCACTAGTACAACCCCTAATAGCTTGGTTGAATTTTATAAGAAAGAGATTTCTAATCGATGCTAACATGTTTTAATTGTGGTGGATATGCATGCCAGAATCATGTTGAAGATGCTAATGACCTAATGATCCAAAAATTTAAGGAGTGGAAAAAGTTGAATTCTCAAGTTAACGTGTTGAACAGAGCCTAACAACCCACTTCTTGCCTATTTTACAAAAAGCGGACCTAACAATCATAGATCATCGTGAAAGTTTTGATCGATTAAAGATGTGTAACGGCTATAATTTTGGTTAGAATTTACTTATGGTTTGGGAGTCAACACTTAGATAAAAATGCCTCCCCCCTCTTCTGGTGATTGTGAAACCCAAAATATATAAAAAAAACTAAAATAGTTTACAATCATTAAAAAATCACAGATACTTTTTGGAAATATCTCTCTCAGCATTTGTGCATTTCCATTTTGGATGTTCAAATTTTTTTCTAATCCAAACATGAGTTCTCACTCTCCCATTTTTGTCGCAAACAAAAAAGATAAGGCAAATAGATCACACAACCAAATGAAAATTTTAGAGTTTATTTATGCAAAAAAATATGAAAACAATAATCAATGTAAGTGAAGAAAATTTTTACATGCACCAAAAATGAACACCAAAGTTTTGCTACCCACGTTAGGGAAATTGCACTAGTACAACCCCTAATAGCTTGGTGGAATTTTATAAGAAAGAGATTTCTAATTGATCCTAACATGTTTTAAATGTGGTGGATATGCATGCCAGAAACATGTTTAAGATGCTAATGTCCTAATGATCCAAAAATTTCAAGGAGTAATGAATTCTCAAGTTAACGTATGGACCAGAGCCTTACATCCCACTTTTTGCCCATTTTACAAAAAGCGGACCTAACAATCATAGATCATCGTGAATGTTTTGAACAATTAATAATGTGTAATGGCTATAATTTTAGTTAGAAATGACTTATGGTTTCGGAGTGAACACTTAGATAAAAATGCCTCCCCCCTCTTCCGATCATTGCGAAACCCAAAATATATAAAAAAAACTAAAAAGTTTTCAATCCTTAAAAAACCACATATACTTTTTGGAATTATCTCTCTTAGAATTTGTGCATTTCCATTTTGGATGTTCAATTTTTTTCTAATTCAAACTTGAGTTTTCATTCTCCCGTTTTGTCGTAAACAAAAAAGATAAGGCGAATAGATCACACAACAAAATTAAAATTTTAGTGTTTTTGTATGCAAAAAAATTTGAAAACAATAATAAATGTAAGTGAAGAAAATTTCTTTCACGCATAAAAAATGAACACCAAAGTTTTGTTACCCATGTTTGGGAAATTCCACTAGTACAACCCTTAATAACTTGGTGGAATTTTATAAGAAAAAGATTTCTAATTGATCCTAACATGTTTTAAATGTGGTGGATATGCATGCCAGAAACATGTTGAAGATGCTAATGTCCTAATGATCCAATAATTTCAAGGAGTATTGAATTCTCAAGTTAACGTGTGGACCAGAGCCTAACAACCCACTTTTTGCCTATTTAACAAAAAACGGACCTACCAATCATAGATCATCGCTAATGTTTTGATCAATTAATGATGTGCAATGGCTATAATTTTAGTTAGAATTGACTTATGGTTTAGGAGTCAACACTTAGATAAAAATTCCTCCCCCCTCTTCCAATGATTACGAAACCCAAAATATATAAAATAACTAAAAGAGTTTACAATCCTTAGAAAATCACAGATACTTTTTGGAATTATCTCTCTCATCATTTGTGCATTTCCATTTTGGATTTTCATTTTTTTTTCTAATCCAAACTTGAGTTTTCACTCTCCCATTTTTGTCGTAAAAAAAAAAGACAAGGCAAATGGATCACCAAACAAATTGAAAATTTTAAAGTTTATGTATCCAAAAATATTTTTAAAAAAAAATAAATGTCAGTGAAGAAAATTTTTTTACGCCCCAAGAATGAACTCCAAAGTTTTGTTACCCATGTTTGGGAAATTCCAATTGTACAACTCCTAATAGCTTGGTGAAATTTTATCAGAAAGAGATTTCTAATTGATCCTAACATGTTTTAAATATGGTGGATATGCAGGCCAGAAACATGTTGAAGATGCTAATGACATAATGATCCTAGAATTTCAAGGAGTAGAAAAAGTTGAATTCTCAAGTTAACGTGTGGACCAGAGCCTAACAACCCACTTTTTGCCTATTTTCCGAAAAGCGGACCTAACAATCATAGATCATCGTGAATGTTTTGATCGATTAATGATGTGTAACGGCTATAATTTTTGTTAGAAATGACTTATGGTTTGGGAGTCAACACTTAGATAAAAATGCCTCCCCCCTCTTCCGATGATTGCGAAACCCAAAATATATAAAAAAACTAAAAGAGACTAAAATTCCTAAAAAATCACAAATAGTTTTTTGCATTATCTCTCTCAACATTTGTGCATTTCCATTCTGGATGTTCAATATTTTTTTTAATCCAAACATGAGTTTTCACTCTCCCTTTTTTGTCATAAAAAAATATAATGCAAATAGATCACACAACAAAATGAAAATTTTAGAGTTTAGGTTTGCAAAAAAAATTGAAAACAATAAATGTAAGTGAAGAAAATTTTTTCACCCACCAAAAATGAAAACCAAAGTTTTGGAAACCATGTTTGGGAAATTCCACTACAACCCCTAATAGCTTGGTGGAATTTTATAACAAAGAGATTTCTAATTGATCCTAACATGTTTTAAATGTGGTGGATATGCATGCCAGAAACAGGTTGAAGATGCTAATGACCTAATGATCCAAATATTTCAAGGAGTAGAAAAAGTTTAATTCTCAAGTTAACGTGTGGACTAGAGCCCTACAACCCACTTTTTGCCTATTTTACAAAAAGTGGACCTAACAATCAAAGAACATCGTGAATTTTTTGATCGATTAATGATGTGTAACGGCTATAATTTTCGTTAGAAATGACTTATGGTTTGGGAGTCAACACTGAGATAAAAATGCCTCCCCCCACTTCCTATAATTGGGAAACCCAAAATAGACAAAAAAACTAAAAAAGTTTACAATCCGTAAAATGTCACAGATACTTTTTGGAATTATCTCGCTCAACATTTTTACATTTCCATTTTGGATGTTAAATTTTTTTTCAAATCCAAACTAGAGTTTTCTCTCTCTCATTTTTTGTCGTAAACAAAAAATATAAGGCAAATAGATCACACAACAAAATGAAAATTTTAGAGTTTATGTATGCAAAAAAATTTGAAAACAATAATAAATGTAAGTGAAGAAATTTTTTTCACGCACCAAAAATGAACACCAAAGTTTTGTTACCCATGTTTGGGAAATTCCACTAGTACAACTCCTAATACCTTGGTGGAATTTTATAAGAAACTGATTTCTAATTGATGCTAACATGTTTTAAATGTGGTGGATATGCATTCCAGAAACATGTTGAAGTTGCTAATGACCTAATGATCCAAAAATTTCAAGGAGTAGAAAAATTTGAATTCTCAAGTTAATGTGTGGACCAGAGCCTAACAACCGACATCTTCCTATTTTACAAAAAGCGGACCTGACAATTATACATCATCGTGAATGTTTGGATCGATTAATGATGTGTAATGGCTATAATTTTAGTTAGTAATGACTTATAGTTTGGGAGTCAGCACTTACATAAAAATGCCTCCCCCCTCTTCTGTTGATTGCGAAACCCAAAATATATAAAAAAACTTAAAGAGTTTACAATCCTTAAAAAATCATAGATACTATTTGGAATTTTCTCTCTCAGCATTTGTCCATTTCCTTTTTGGATGTTCAATTTTTTTTCTAATCCAAAATTGAGTTTTCACTCCCCCGTTTTTTTTGTAAACAAAAAAGATATGGCAAATAGATCTCACATCAAAATGAAAATTTTAGAGTTTAAGTATGCAAAAAAATTTGAAAGCAATAATAAATGTAAGTGAAGAAAATTTTTTCACGCACCAAAAATGAACACCATAGTTTTGTTGCCCATGTTTGGGAAATTCCACTAGTACAACCCCTAATAGCTTGTTGGAATTTTATAAGAAAGAGATTTATAATTTATCCTAACATGTTTTAAATGTGGTGGATATGCATGCTAGAAACATGTTGAAGATGCTAATGTCCTAATGATCCCAAAATTTCAAGGAGTAGAAAAAGTTGAATTCTCAAGTTAACGTGTGGACCAGATCCTAACAACCCACTTTTTGCCTATTTTACAAAAAGCAAACTTAAGAATTATAGATCATCGTGAATGTTTTGATCGATTAATGATGTGTAACGGCTATAATTTTAGTTAGAAATGACTTATGGTTTGGGAGTTAACACATAGATAAAAATTCCTCCCCCCTCTTCCGTTGATTGCGAAACCCAAAATATGTAAAAAATCTAAAAAAGTTTACAATCCTTAAAAAGTCAGAGATACTTTTTGGAAATCTCTCTCAGCATTTTTGCATTTCCATTTTGGATGTTCAATTTTTTTCCTAATCCAAACTTTGAGTTTTCACTCTCCCATTTTTTTTGTAAACAAAAATATAAGGCAAATTAAATCACACAACAAAATGAAAATTTTAGAGTTTATGAATGCAAAAAAATTTGAAAACATTAACAAATGTAAATGTAGAAAATTTTTCCACGCACCAACAATGAACACCAAAGTTTTATTACCCATGTTTGGGAATTTCCACTAGTACAACCCCTAAGTGCTTGGTGGAATTTTATAAGAAAGAGATTTCTAATTGATCCTTACATGTTTTAAATGTGGGGATATGCATACAAGAAACATGTTGAAGATGCTAATGACCTAATGATCCAAAAACTTCTAGGAGAAGAAAAAGTTGAATTCTCAAGCTAACGTGTGGACCAGAGCCTAATAACCCACTTTTTCCAAATTTACAAAATGCAGACCTGACCATCATAGATCAACGTGAATGTTTTGATTGATTAATGATGTGTAACATATATAATTTTAGTTAGTAATGACTTATGGTTTGGGAGTCAACACTTAGATAAAAATGCCTCCCCCCACTTCCGTTGATTGCGAAACCCAAAATATATAAAAAAACTTAAAGAGTTTACAATCCTTAAAAATTCACAGATACTTTTTGGAATTATCTCTCTCAGCATTTGTGCATTTCCATTTTAGATGTTCAAATTTTTTTCTAATCCAAACTTGAGTTTTCACTCTCCCATTTTTATCGTAAACAAAAAAGATAAGGCAAATAGATCACACAACAAAAAGAAAATTTGAGAGTTTATGTACGCAAAAATATTTAAAAAAAGAAATGTAAGTGAAGAAAATTTTTTCACGCACAAAAAATGAACACCAAAGTTTTGTTACCTATGTTTTGGAAATTCCACTAGTAGAACCCCTAATAACTTGGAGGAATTTTATAAGAAAGAGATTTATAATTGATCCTAACATGTTTTAAATGTGGTGGATATGCATGCCAGAAACATGTTGAACATGCTAATGACCTAATGATCCAAAAATTTCAAGGAGTAGAAAAAGTTGAATTCTCAAGGTAACGTGTGGACCAGAGCCTAACAACCCACTTTTTCCTATTTTACGAAAAGCGGACTAGACAATCATAGATCATCTGGAATTTTTTGATCGATTAATGTTGTGTAACGGCTATAATTTTAGTTAGCAATGACTTATGGTTTGGGTGTCAACACTTGGATATAAATGCCTTCCCCCTCTTCCGATGATTGCGAAACCCAAAATATATAAAAAAACTAAAAGAATTTACAATCCTTAAAAAGTCACAGATACTTTTTTGAATTATCTCTCTCAGCATTTGTGCATTTCCATTTTGGATGTTCAATTTTTTTCTAATCGAAACTTGTGTTTTCGCTCTGCCATTTTTGTCGTAAACTAAAAAGATAAGGGATATTGATCACACAACAAAATGAAAATTTTAGAGTTTATTTGTGCAAAAAAATTTTAAAACAATAATAAATATAATTGAAGAAAACTTTTTCACGCACCAAAAATGAACACGAAAGTTTTGTTACCCATGTTTTGGAAATTCCACTAGTAGAACCCCTAATAACTTGGAGGAATTTTATAAGAAAGAGATTTCTAATTGATCCTAACATGTTTTAAATGTGGTGGATATGCATGCCAGAAACATGTTGAAGATGCTAATGACCTAATGATCCAAAAATTTCAAGGAGTAGAAAAAGTTGAATTCTCAAGGTAACGTGTCGACCAGAGCCTAACAACCCACTTTTTCCTATTTTACAAAAAGCGGACAAGACAATCATAGATCATCGTGAATGTTTTGATCGATTAATGATGTGTAACGGCTCTAATTTTAGTTAGCAATGACTTATGGTTTGGGAGTCAACACTTGGATATAAATGCCTCCCCCCTCTTCTGATGATTGCGAAACCCAAAATATATAAAAAAACTAAAAGATTTTTCAATCCTTAAAAAGTCACAGATAATTTTTTGAGTTATCTCTCTCAGCATTTGTGCATTTCCATTTTGGATGTTCAATTTTTTTTCTAATCCAAACTTGAGTTTTCACCCTCCCATTTTTGTCGTAAACAGAAAAGATAAGGGATATAGATCACACAACAAAATGAAAATTTTAGAGTTTATTTATGCAAAAAAAAATTAAAACAATAATAAATATAATTGAAGAAAACTTTTTCACGCACAAAAAATGAACACCAAAGTTTTGTTGCCCATGTTTGGAAAATTCCACTAGAACAACCCCTAATAGCTTGGTAGAATTTTATAAGAAAGAGATATCTAGTTGATCCTAACATGTTTTAAATGTGGTGGATATGCATGCAAGAAACATGTTGAAGATTCTAATGACCTAATGATCCAAAAATTTCGAGTAGAAAAAGTTGAATTCTGAAGTTAACGTGTGGACCAGAGCCTAACAACCCACTTTTTTCTATTTTACAAAAAGTGGACCTGACAATCATAGATCATCGTGATTGTTTTGATCGATTAATGATGTGTAATGGCTATAATTTTAGTTAGTAATGAATTATGGTTTGGGAGTCAACACTTAGATAAAAATGCCTCCCCCCTCTTCTATTGATTGTGAAACCCAATATATAAAAAAACTAAAAGAATTTACAATCCTAAAAAATTCGCAAATACTTTTTGGACTTATCTCTCTCAGTATTTGCGCATTTTCATTTTGGATGTTCAATTTTTTTTCTAATCCAAACTTGTGTTTTCAATGTCCCGTTTTTGTCGTAAACAAAAAAGATAAGGCAAATAGATCACACAACAAAATGAAAATTTTAGAGTTTATGTATGCAAAAAAAATTAAAAACAATAACAAATGTAAGTAAAGAAAATTTTTTCACCCACAACAAATGAACACCAAAGTTTGTTACCCATGTTTTTGAAATTCCACTAGTACAACGCCTAATAGCGTGGTGGAATTTTAAAAGAAAGAGATTTCTAATTGATCCTAACATGTTTTAAATGTGGTGGATATGCATGCCAGAAACATGTTGAAGATGCTAATGACCTAATGATCCAAAAATTTCAAGGGGTAGAGAAAGTTGAATTCTCAAGTTAATGTGTGGACCAGAGCCTAACAACCAATTTTTTGCCAATTTTACAAAAAGCGAACCTAACAAACATAGATCATCGTGAATGTTTTGATCGATTCATGATGGGTAACGGCTATAATTTTAGTTAGAAATGACATATGGTTTGGGAGTCAACACTTAGATAAAAATGCCTCCCCCCTCTTCCTTTGATTGCGAAACCCAAAATATATAAAAAAACTAAAAGATATTAAAATCCCTAAAAAGTCACAGATACTTTTTGGAATTATCTCTCTCAGCATTTGAGCATTTTCATTTTGGATGTTCAATTTTTTTTCTAATCCAAACTTGAGTTTTCACTCTCCCGTTTTTGTCATAAACAAAAAATATAAGGCATATAGATCACACAACAAAATGAAAATTTCAGAGCTTATGCATGCCAAAAAAATTGAAAAAATTAATAAATGTAAGTGAAGAAAACTTTTTCATGCACCAAAAATGAACACCAAAGTTTTCTTACCCATGTTTGGGAAATTCCACTAATAGAACCCCTAATAGCTTGGTGGAATTTTAAAAGAAAGAGCTTTCTAATTGATCCTAACATGTTTTAAATGTGGTGGATATGCATGCCAGAAACATGTTGAAGATGCTAATGACCGAATGATCAAAAAATTTTAAGGGGTAGAACAAGTTGAATTCTCAAGTTAACATTTGGACCAGAGCCTAACAACCCACTTTATGCCTATTTTACAAAAAAGTGGACCTAACAAACATAGATCATCATGAATGTTTTGATCGAGTAATGATGTGTAACGACAATGATTTTAGTTAGAAATGACTTATGATTTGGGAGTCAATACTTAGATAAAAATGCCTCCCCCCTCTTCCTATGATTGCGAAACCCGAAATATACAAAAAATTGGAAATATTTTACATTCCTTCAAAAGTCACAGATACTTTATGGAATTATCTCTCTCAGCATTTTGCATTTCCATTTTGGATGTTCAATTTTTTTTATAATCGAAACTTCAGTTTTCACTCTCCCTTTTTTGTCTTAAACAAAAAATATAAGGTAAATAGATCACACAACAAAATGAAACTTTTAGAGTTTATGAATGCAAAAAAATTTGAAAACATTAACAAATGTAAGTGTAGAAAAAATTTCCACGCACCAAAAATGAACACCAAAGTTTTTTTACCCATGTTTGGGAAATTCCACTAGTACAACCCCTAAGAGCTTGGTGGAATTTTATAAGAAAGAGATTTCTAATTGATCCTAACATGTTTTAAAAGTGGTGGATAAGCATGCCAGAAACATGTTGAACATGCTAATGACCTAATGATCCAAAAATTTCAAGGAGTAGAAAAAGTTGAATTCTCAAGCTAACGTGTGAACCAGAGCCTAACAACACACTTTTTCCTATTTTACCAAAAAACAGACCTGACAATCATAGTTCATTGTGAATGTTTTGATCGATTAATGATGTGTAACAGCTATAATTTTAGTTAGTAATGACTTATGGTTTGGGAGTCAACACTTAGATAAAAATGCCTCCCCCCTCTTCCGTTGATTGCGAAACCCAAAATATATAAAAAAACTAAAAGAGTTTACAATCCTTAAAAATTGCCGATACATTTTGGAATTATCTCTCTCAGCATTTGTGCATTTCCATTTTGGATGCTCAATTTTTTTTCTAATCCAAACTTGAGTTTTCACTCTCCCGCTTTTGTCGTAAACAAAAAAGATAAGGCAAATATATCTCACAACAACATGAAAATTTTTTATTTTATGTATGCAAAAAAATTTGAAAACTATAAAAAAGGTAAGTGAAGAAAAAATTTTCACGCACCAAAAATGAACACCAAAGTTTTGTTGCCCATGTTTGGGAAATTCCACAAGTACAACCCCTAATAGCTTGGTGGAATTTATAAGAAAGAGATTTCTAATTGATCCTAACATGTTTTAAATGTGGTGGATATGCATGCTAGAAACAAGTTAAAGATGCAAATGACCTAATGATCCAAAAATTTCAAGGAGTAGAAAAAGTTGAATTCTCAAGTTAACGTGTGGACCAAAGCCTAACAACCCACTTGATCTTATTTTACAAAAAGCGGACCTAACAATTATAGATCATGGTGAATTTTTTGATCGGTTAATGATGTGTAACAACTATAATTTTAGTTAGTAATGACTTATGGTTTGGGAGTCAACTGTTAGATAAAAATGCCTCCCCCCTCTTCCGTTGATTGTGAAACCCAAAATATATAAAAAAACTAAATGAGTTTAAAATCCTTAAAAAATCACAAATACTTTATGGAATTATCTCACTCAGCATTTGTACATTTCCATTTTGGATGTTGGATTTTTTTTCTAAGCCAAACTTGAGTTTTCACTATACTGTTTTTGTCGTAAACAAAAAAGATAAGGCAAATAGATCACACAACAAAATGAAAATTTTAGAGTTGATGTATGCAAAAAAATTTGAAAACATTAATAAATGTAAGTGAAGAAAATTTTTTCATGCACCAAAAATGAACACCAAAGTTTTGTTGCCCATGTAAGGGAAATTCCACTTGTAAAACCCCTAATAGCTTGGTGGAATTTTATAAGAAAGAGATTTCTAATTGATCCTAACATGTTTTAAATGCGGTGGATATGCATACCAGAAAAATGTTGAAGATGCTAATGACCTAATTATCCAAAAATTTCAAGTAGTAGAAAAGTTGAATTCTCAAGTTAACGTGTGGACCAGAGCCTAACAACCCACTTTTTGCCTATTTTACAAAGGCAGACCTAACAATCATAGATCATCATGAATGTTTTGATCGATTAATGATGTGTAACGGCTAAAATTTTTGTTAGAAGTGACTTATGGTTAGGGAGTCAACACTTAGATAAAGAAGCCTCCCCCCTCTTCCTATGATTGCAAAACCCAAAATATATAAAAAAACTAAAAGACTTTTCAATCCTTAAAATTTCACAAATACTTTTTGGAATTATCTCTCTCAGCATTTTTGCATTTCCATTTTGGATGTTCAATTTTTTTTCTAATCCAAAACTTGAGTTTTCACTCTCCCATTTTTGTCATCAACAAAAATTGTAAGGCAAATAGATCACATAACAAAATGAAAATTTTAGAGTTTATGTATGCAAAAAAAATAGAAAACATTGATTAAAGTAAGTGAAGAAAAATTTTTCACGCACTAAAAATGAACACCAAAGATTTGTTACCTATTTTAGGGAAATTCCACTAGTACAACCCCAAATAGCTTGGTGGAATTTTATAAGAAAGAGATTTCTAATAGTTTCTAACATGTTTTAAATGTGGTGGATATGCAAGCAAAAAACATGTTGAAGATGCTAATGACCTAATGATCCAAAAATTTCAAGGAGTAGAAAAATTTGAATCCTCAAGTTAACATGAGGACGAGAGCCTAACAACCAACTTTTTCCTTTTTTACAAAAAATGGACCTGATAATCATTGATCATCAAGAATGTTTTGATTGATTAATGATGTGTAACGGCTATAATTTTTGTTAGTAATAACTTATGGTTTGGGAGTCAACACTTAGATATAAATGCCTCCCCCCTCTTCCGATGATTGCAAAACCCAAAATATATAAATAAACAAAAAGAGTTTACAATCCTAAAAAAATCACAGATACTTTTTTGGAATTATCTCTCTCAGAATTTGAGCATTTCCATTTTGGATGCTAAATTTTTTTTATAATCCAAACTTCAGTTTACACTCTCCCGTTTTTTTTCGTAAACAAAAAATATAAGGTAAATAGATCACACAACAAAATAAAAATTTTAGAGTTTATTAATGCAAAAAAAATTTAACACATTAACAAATGTAAGTGTAGAAAAAATTTTCATGCACCAAAAATGAACACCAAAGTTTTTTTTACCCATGTTTGGGAAATTCCACTAGTACAACCACTAACAGCTTGGTGGAATTTTATAAGAAAGAGATTTCTAATTGATCCTAACGTGTTTTAAATGTGGTGAATATGCATGCCAGAAACATGTAGAAGATGATAATGACCTAATGATCAAAAAATTTAAAGGAGAAGAAAAATTCTAATTCCCAAGTTAACGTGTGGACTAGAACCTAACAACCCACTTTTTGCCTATTTTACAAAAAGCGGACCTAACAATCATAGATCATCGTGAATTTTTTGATCGATTATTGATATGTAAAGGCTATAATTTTAGATAGAAATGACTTAACGTTTGGGAGTCAACACTTACATAAAAATGCCTCGCCCCTCTTCCTATAATTGCAAAACCCAAAATATATAAAAAAACTAAAAGAGATTAAAATCCCTAAAAAGTAACAGATACTTTTTGGAATTATCTTTCTCAACATTTGTGCTTTTCCATTTTGGATGTTCAATTTTTTTTTTCTAATCCAAACTTGAGTTTTCATTTTGTCATAAACAAAACATATAAGGCAAATATATCACACAAAAAATGAGAATTTTAGAGTTTATGTATGCAAAACAAATTTGAAAAAAATTATAAATTTAAGTGAAGAAAATTTTTTCACGCACAAAAAATTAACACCAAAGTTTTGTTACCCATGTTTGGGAAATTCCACGAGTACAACCCCTTATAGCTTGGTGGAATTTTATTAGAAAGAGATTTGTAATTGATCCTAACATGTTTTAAATGTGGTAGATATGCATGCCAGAAACATGTTGACGATGCTAATGATCTAATGATGCAAAAATTTTAAGGAGTACAAAAGGTTGGATTCTCAAGTTAACGTGTACACCAGAGCCTAACAACCCACTTTTTGCCTATTTTACAAAAAGCGGACCTAACAATCATAGATCATCGTGAATGTTTTGATCGATTAATGATGTGTAACGGCTAAATTTTAGTTAGAAATGACTAAAGGTTTGAGAGTCAACACTTAGATAAAAATGTCTCCCCCCTATTCCTATGATTGCGAAACCCAAAATATATAAAAAAACTAAAAGAGATTAAAATCCCTAAAAAGTCAAAGATACTTTTTGGAATTATTTTTCTCAGCATTTGTGCATTTCCATTTTGGATGTTCAATTTTTTTTCTAATCAAACTTGAGTTTTCACTCTCCCATTTTTGTCATAAACAAAAAATATAAGGCAAATATATGACAAAAAAAATGAAAATTTTAGAGTTTATGTATGCAAAAAAAATTGAAAGCAATAATAAATGTAAGTGAATATTTTTTTTTCACGCACCAAAAATGAAGACCAAAGTTTTCTTACCCATGTTTGGTAAATTCCACTAGTAAAACCCCAAATAGCTTGGTGGAATTTTATAAGAAAGACATTTCTAATTGATCCTAACAGGTTTTAAATGTGGTGGATATGCATGCCAGAAACATGTTGAAGATGCTAATGTCCTAATGATTCAAAAATTTCAAGGAGTACTGAATTCTCAAGTTAACGTGTGGACCAGAGCCTAACAACCTACTTTTAGCCTATTTTACAAAAAGTGGACCTAACAATCATAGATCATCATGAATGTTTTGATCGATTAATGATGTGTAACGGCTATAATTTTAGTTAGAAATGACCTATGGTTTGGTAGTCAACACTTAGATAAAAATGCCTCCCCCCTCTTCCGATGATTGTAAAACCCAAAATATATAAAAAAACTAAAAGATATTACAATCCTTAAAAAATAAAAGATAATTTTTGGAATTATATTTCTCAGCATTTATGCATATCCAATTTGGATGTTCAATTTTTTTTCTAATCCAAACTTGAGTTTTCACTCTCCCATTTTTGTCGTAAACAAAAAAGATAAGGCAAATAGATAACACAACAAAATGAAAATATTAGAGTTTATGAAAGCTAAATAATTTTTAAAAAATAATAAAAGTAGGTGAAATTTTTTTTTTGCACATACCAAAAATGAACACCAATGTTTTGTTACCCATGTTTGGGAAATTTCACTAGTACAACCACTAATAGCTTGGAGGAATTTTATAAGAAAGCGATTTATAATTGATCCTAACATGTTTTAAATGTGGTGGATAAGCATGCCAGAAACATGTTGAAGATGCTAATGACCTAATGATCCAAAAAATTTAAGGAGTAGAAAAAGTTAAATTCTCAAGTTAACGTGTGGACCAGAGCTTAACAACCCGCTTTTTGCCCATTTTACAAAAAGCGAACATAACAATCATAGATCATCGTGAATGTATTGATCGATTAATGATGTGTCACGACTATAATTTTAGTTAGAAATGACTTATGGTTTGGGAGTCAACACTTAGATAAAAATGCATCCCCCCTCTTCCTATGATTGTGAAACCCTAAATATATAAAAAAACAAAAAGAGTTTACAATCCTTAAAAAGTCACAGATACTTTTTGGAATTATCTCTCTCAGCATTTTTGCATATCCATTTTGGGTGTTTAATTTTTTTTCTAATCCAAACTTGAATTTTCACTCTCCCATTTTTGTCGTAAACAAAAAAGATAAGGCAAATAGATCACACAACAAAATGAAAATTTTAGAGTTTATGTATGCAAAAAAATTTCAAAAGAATAATAAATGTAAGTGAAGAAATTTTTTTCACGCACCAAAAATTAACACCAAAGTTTTGTTACCCATTTTAGGGAAATTCCACTTGTACAACACCTAATAGCTTGGTGGAATTTTATATGAAAGAGATTTCTAATTGATCCTAATATGTTTTAAATGTGGTGGATATGCATGCCAGAAACCTGTTGAAGATGCTAATATCCTAATAATCCAAAAATTTCAAGGAGTATTGAATTCTGTAGTTAACGTGTGGGCCTGAGCCTAACAACCCACTTTTTGCCTATTTTACAAAAAGCAGACCTAACAATCATAGATCATCGTGAATGTTTTGATCGATTTATGATGTGTAAGGGCTTTAATTTTTATTAGAAATGACTTATGGTTTGGGAGTCAACACTTAGAAAACTAAAAGAGTTTACAATCCTCAAAAAATCACAGATAATTTTTTGATTTATCTCTCTCAACATTTGTGCATTTCTAATTTGGATGTTAATTTTTTTTTTCTAATCCAAACTTGAGTTTTCATACACCCATTTTTTTCGTAAACAAAAAAGATAAGGAGAATAGATCACACAACAAAATGAAAATTTTAGAGTTTATATATGCAAAAAAAAAATGAAACCAATAATGAATGTAAGTGTAGAAAAATTTTTCACGCACCAAAAATGAACTTCAAAGTTTTGTTACCCATGTTTGGGAAATTCCACTGATACAACCCCTAATTGCATGGTGGAATTTTATAAGAAAGAGATTTCTAATTGATCCTAAGATGCTTTAAATGTGGTGGATATGCATGCCAAAAACATTTTGAAGATGCTAATGACATAATGATCCAAAAATTTCAAGGAGTAGAAAAAGTTCAATTCTCAAGTTAACTTGTGGACGAGAGCCTAACAACGCACTTTTTGCCTATTTTAAAAAAAGCGGACCTAACAATCATAGATCATCGTGAATGTTTTGATCAATTAATGTTGTGTAACGGCTATAATTTTAGTTAGAAATGACTTATGGTTTGGGAGTCAACACTTAGATCAAAATACCTCCCCTCTCTTCCTATGATTGCTAAACCAAAAATATATAAAAAACTAAAAGAATTTACAATCCTTAAAAAGTCACAGATACTTTTTGGAATTATCTCTCTCAGCCTTTGTGCATTTCCATTTTGGATGTTCAATTTATTTTTCTATTCCAAACTTGAGTTTTCACTCTCGTATTTTTGTCGCAAACAAAAAAGATATGGCAAATAGATCACACAACAAAATGAAAATTTTAGAGTTTATGTATGCAAAAAAATTGAAAAAAATAATAAATGATTGTGAGGAAAATTTTTTCACGTACCAAAAATGGACACCAAAGTTTTGTTACCCATGTTTGGGAAATTCCACGAGTACAACCCCTAATAGCTTGGTGGAATTTTGTAAGAAAGAGATTTGTAATTGATCCTAACATGTTTTAAATGTGGTGGATATGCATGCCAGAAACATGTTGAAGATGCAAATAACCTGTTGATCCAAACATTTCAAGGATTAGAAAAAGTTGAATTCTCAAGTTAATGTTTGGACAAGAGACTAACAACGCAGTTTTTGCCTATTTTACAAAAAGCGGACTTAACAATCATAGATCATCGTGAATGTTTTGATCGATTAATGATGTTTAACGGCTATAATTTTAGTTTGAAATGACTTATGGTTTGGGAGTCAACACTTAGATAAAAATGCCTCCCCCTACTTCCGATGACTGTGAAACCCAAAATATACAAAAAAACTAAAAGTGTTTACAATCCTTAAAAAACCACAAATACCTTTTGAAATTATCTCTCTCAGAATTTGTACATTTCCATTTTGGATGTCCAATTTTTTTCTAATTCAAACTTGAGTTTTGACTCTTCCGTTGTTGTCGTAAACAAAAAAGATAAGGCAAATAGATCACACAACAAAATGAAAATTTTAGAGTTTATGTATGCAAAAAAAATTTAAAACATTAATAAATGTAGGTGTAGAAAAAATTTTCACGCATAAAAATGAACACCAAAGTTTTGTTACCCTTGTTTGGGAAATTCCACTAGTACAATCCCTAATAGCTTGGTGGAATTTTATAAGAAAGAGATTTCTAATTGATCCTAACATGTTTTAAATGTGTTGGATATGCATGCCAGAAACATGTTGAAGAGGCTAATGTCGTAAAGATCCAAAATTTTCAAGGAGTATTGAATTATCAATTTAACATGTGGACCAAAGCCTAACAACCAACTTTTTGCCTATGTTACAAAAAGCTGACCTAACAATCATAGATCATCAAGAATGTTTTGATTGCTTAATGATATGTAAAGGCTATAATTTTAGTTAGAAATGACTTATGATTTGGGAGTCAACACTTTGATAAAAATGCCTCCCCCCTCTTCCTACGATGGCGAAACCAAAATATAAAAAAAAAACTAAAAGAGTTTACATTTCTTAAAAAATCAAAGATACTTTTTGGAATTTTCTCTCTCAGCATTTGTGCATTTCCATTTTAAATGTTCAATTTTTTTTTTCTAATCCAAACTTGAGTTTTCACTCTCCCATTTTTGTTTACATTTTTCTCGTAAAAAAATATGATAAGGCAAATAGATAACACAACGAAATGAAAATTTTAGAGTTTATGTATACAAAAAAATTCTAAAAAAATAATAAATGTAAGAGAAGAAAACATTTTCACGCACCAAAAATTAACAACAAAGTTTTGTTGCCCATGTTTGGAAAATTTCACGAAATTTTATATGAAAGAGATTTCTAATTGATCCAAACATTTTTTAAATGTGGTGGATATGCATGCCAGAAACATGTTGAAGATGCTAATGACCTAATGATCCAAAAATTTTATGGAGAAGAAAAAGTTGAATTCTCAAGTTAACGTGTGGACCAGAGCCTAACAACCCACTTTTTTGCCTATTTTACAAAAAGCGGACCTAACAATCATAGATCAACGTGAATGTTTTGATCGATTAATGATGTGTAACAGCTACAATTTTAGTTAGAAATGACTTATGGTTTGGGAGTCAACACTTAGTTAAAAATGCTTCCCCCCTCTTCCTATGATTGTGAAACCCTAAATATATAAAAAAACTAAAAGAATTTACAATCCTTAAAAAGTCACAGAAACTTTTTGGAATTATCTCTCTCAGTATTTGTGCATTTCCATTTTGGATGTTCATTTTTTTTTCTAATCCAAACTTGAGTTTTCCCTCTCCCACTTTTGTCGTAAACAAAAAAGATAAGGCAAATAGATTACGCAACAAAATGAAAATTTTAGATTTTATGTATGCAAAAAAAATTGAAAACAATAATAAATGTAAGTGAAGAAAATTTTGAACACCAAAGTTTTGTTAGCCATGTTTTGGCAATTCCACTAGTACAGCCCCATATAGCTTGGTGGAATATTATAAGAAAGAGATTTCTAATTCATCCTAACATATTTTAAATGTGGTGATTATGCATGCCAGGCTAATGACCTAATGATCCAAAAATTTCAAGGAGTAGAAAAAGTTGAATTCTCAAGTTAACGTGTGGACCAGAGCCTAACAACCCACTTTTTCCCTATTTTACAATAAGAGGACCTAACAATCATAGATCCTCGTGAATGTTTTGAACGATTAATGATGTCTAACGGCGATAATTTTAGTTAGAAATGACTTATGGATTGGGAGTCAACACTTAGATAAAAATGCCTCCACCCTCTTCCGATGATTGTGAAACCCAAAATAAATAAATAAACAAAAAGAGTTTACAATCCTTAAAAAATCACACATACTTTTTGGAATTATCTCTCTCAGCATTTGTGCATTTCCATTTTGGATTTTCAATTTTTTTTCTAATCCAAACCTGAGTTTTCACTCTCCCATTTTTGTTGAAAACAAAAAAGATAAGGCAAATAGATCACACGACAAAATGAAAATGTTAGAGTTTATGTAAGAAAAAAAATTAGAAAACAATAACAAATGTAAGTGAAGAAAAAATTTTCACGCACAAAAAATGAACCTCAAAGTTTTGTTACCCATGTTTGGGAAATTCGACTAGTACAACCCCTAATAGCTTGGTGGAATTTTATAAGAAAGAGATTTCTAATTGCTCCTAACATGTTTTAAATGTGGTGGAAATGCATGCCAGAAACATGTTGAAGATTCAAATGACCTAATGATCCAAAAATTTCAAGGAGAAGAAAAAGTTGAATTCTCAAGTTAAAGTGTGGACCAGAGCCTAACAACCCACTTTTTGCCTATTTAAAAAAAAATGTACCTAACAATCATAGATCATCGTGAATGTTTTGCTCGATTAATGATGTGTAACGGCTATAATTTTAGTTAGAAATGACTTATTGTTTGGGAGTCAACACTTAGATAAAAATGCCTCCCCTCTCTTAAGATGATTGTGAAACCAAAAATATATAAAAAAACTAAAAGAGTTTACAATCCTTAAAAATTCAAAGATACTTTTTTGAATTATCTCTCTCAGCATTTGTGCATTTCAATTTTGGGATGCTCAATTTTTTTTCTAATCCAAACTTAGAGTTTTCACTCTCCCATTTTTGTCGTAAACAAAAAAAGATAAGGCAAATAGATCACACAACAAAATGAAAAGTTTAGAGTTTATGTACGCAAAACAATTTGTAAACAATAATAAATGTATGTGACAAAAAAATTTTCACACACAAACAATGAACACCAAAGTTTTGTTACCCATGTTTGAGAAATTCCACTAGTACAACCCCTAATAGCTTGGTGGAGTTTTATAAGAAAAAGATTCTAATTGATCCTAACATGTTTTAAATGTGGTGGATATGCTTGCCAAAAACATGTTGAAGATGCTAATGACCTAATGATCCAAAAATTTCACGGAGTTGAAAAAGTTGAATTCTCAAGTTGACGTGTAGAACAGAGCCTTACAACCCACTTTTTGCCTATTTCACAAAAAGCAGACCTAACAATCATAGATCATCATGAATGTTTTGATCGACTAATGATGTCTAACGGCTATAATTTTAGTTAGAAATGACTTATGGTTTCGGAGTCAACACATAAATAAAAATGCCTCCCCCTTCTTCCGATGATTGGGAAACCCAAAAAAAATAAAAAAACTAAATGAGTTTACAAACCTAAAAAAATCACAACTACTTTTCTGAATTAATTCTCTCAGCATTTGTGCATTTCCATTTTGGGATATTTAATTTTTTTTCTAATCCAAACTTGAGTTTTCACTCCCCCATTTTTGTGGAAAAGTAAAAAGATAATGCAGATAGATCACACAACAAAATGAAAATTTTAGAGTTTATGTATGCAAAAAAAATTGAAAACAAACACAAATGTAAGTGGAGAAAATTTTTTCACGCACCAAAAATGAACACCAAACTTTTGTTACCCATGTTTGGGAAATTCAATTTGTACAACCCCTAATAGCTTGGTGGAATTTTATATGAAAGAGATTTCTAATTGATCCTAACATGTTTTAAATGTGGTGGATATACATCCCAGAAACATGTTGAAGATGCTAATGACCTAATGATCCAAAACTTTCAAGGAGTACAAAAAGTTGAATTCTCAAGCTAACGTGTGAACCAGAGCCTAACAACCCACTTTTGGCCTATTTTACAAAAAAGCAGACCTAACAATCATAGATCATCGTGGCTGTTTTGAACGATTAATGATGTGTAACGGCTATAATTTTAGTTAGAATGACTTATGGTTTGGGAGTCAACACTAAGATAGAAATGCCTCCCCTCTCTTCCTATGATTGTGAAACCCAAAATAAATAAAAAAGCTAAAAGAGTTTACAAACCTCAAAAAATCGCAGATACTTTCCGGAATTATTTCTCTCTGCATTTGTGCATTTCCATTTTGGGATGTTCAATTTTCTTTCTAATCCAAACTTGAGTTTTCACTCTCCCATTTCTGTGGTAAACTAAAAAGATAAGGCATATTGATCACACCACAAAATAAAAATTTTAGAGTTTATGTATGCAAAAAAATTTGAAAACAATAATAAATGTTACTGAAGAAATTTTTTTCACTCACAAAAAATGAACAGGAAAGTTTTGCTACCCATGTTTGGGAAATTCCACTAGTACAAACCCTATTAGCTTGGTGGAATTTTATAAGAAAGAGATTTATAATTGATCCTAACATGTTTTAAATGTGGTGGATATACATCCTAGAAACATGTTGAAGATGCTAATGACCTAATGATCCAAAACTTTCAAGGAGTACAAAAAGTTGAATTCTCAAGCTAACGTGTGAACCAGAGCCTAACAACCCACTTTTGGCCTATTTTACATAAAAGCAGACCTAACAATCATAGATCATCGTGGCTATTTTGAACGATTAATGATGTGTAATGGCTATAGTTTTAGTTAGAAATGACTTATGGTTTGGGAGTCAACACTTAGATAAAAATGCCTCCCCCCTCTTCTGAACCCCCCTCTTCTGATGATTGCGAAACCCAAAATATATCAATAAACTAAAAGAGTTTACAATCCTTAAAAAATCACAAATACTTTTTGGAATTATCTCTGTCAGCATTTGTGCATTTCCATTTTGGATGTTGAATTTTTTTTCTAATCCAAACTTGAGTTTTCACTCTCCGATTTTTATCGTAAACAAAAAAGATTAGGCAAATAGATCATACAAAAAAATGAAAATTTTAGAGTTAATGTATGCAAAAATATTTGAAAACATTAATAAATGTAAGTGGAGAAAATTTTTTCACGCACCAAAAACGAACACCAAAGTTTTGTTACCCATCTTTGGGAAATTCTACTAGCACAACCCCTAATAGCTTGGTGGAATTTTCTAAGAAAGAGATTTCTAATTCATCCTAACATGTTTTAAATGTGGTGGATATGCATGCCAGAGACATGTTGAAGATGCTAATGACCTAATGATCCAAAAATTTTAAGGTGTAGAAAAAGTTGAATACCCAACAACCCAGTTTTTGCCTATTTTACAAAAAGCGGACCTGACAATCGTAGATCATCGTGAATGTTTTGATCGATTAATGATGTGTAGCGGCTAAAATTTTAGTTATAAAATACTTATGGTTTGGGAGTCAACACTTAGATAAAAATGCCTCCCCCCTTTTCTAATGATTGCATAACCCAAAATATAAAAAATACTAACCGAGGTTACAATCCTTAAAAAATCACAGATACTTTTTGGAATTATCTCTCTCAGCATTTGCACATTTCCATTTTGGATGTTCAATTTTTTTTTTAATCCAAACTTGAGTTTTCACTCTCCCATATTTGTCATAAACAAACACGATAAGGCAATTAGATCACACAACAACATGAAAATTTTAGAGTTTATGTATGCAAAAAAAATTGAAAACAATAATAAATGTAAGTGAAGAAAGTTTTTTCACGCACCAAAAATGAACCCCAAAGTTTTATTACCTATATTTTGGAAATTCCACTAGTACAACTCTGAATAGCTTTGTGGAATGTTATAAGAAAGAGATTTCTAATTGATCCCATCATGTGTAAAACGTGGTGGATATGCCTGCCAGAAATATGTTGAAGATGCTCATGACCTAACGATCCAAAAATTTCAAGGAGTACAAAAAGTTGAATTCTCAAGTTAATGTGTGGACCAGAGCCCAACAACCCACTTTTTTCCTATTTTACAAAAAGCGGACCTAACAATCATAGATCATCATGAATGTTTCGATCGATTAATGGTGTGTAACGGCTACAATTTTTGTTAGAAATGACTTATGGTTTGGGAGTCAACACTTACATAAAAATGCCTCCCCCCTCTTCCGATGATTGCGAAACCCAAAATATATAAAAAAAACCTAAAAGTGTTAAAAATCCTTAAAAAATCACAGATACTTTTTGGAATTATCTCTCTCAGCATTTGCTCATATCCATTTTGGATGTTCAATTTTTTTTCTAATCGAAACTTGAGTTTTCACTCTCCCATTTTTGTCATTAACAAAAAAGATCAAGCAAATAGATCACACAAAACAAAATGAAAATTTTAGAGTTTATGTATGCAAAAAAAATTGAAAAAGAAATTAAATGTAAGTGAAGAAACTTTTTTCACGCACCAAAACTGAACACCAAAGTTTTATTACCCATGTTCGGGAAATTCCACTAGTACAACCCCTAATAGCT
Source organism: Aristolochia californica (assembly GCF_029961685.1). Taxonomy (NCBI): domain Eukaryota; kingdom Viridiplantae; phylum Streptophyta; class Magnoliopsida; order Piperales; family Aristolochiaceae; genus Aristolochia; species Aristolochia californica. Next base: position 33,074,303 of record NW_027182279.1, on the reverse strand, counting down.
TAGTGGAATTTTTTAACAAAGAGATTTCTAGTTGACCCTAACATGATTTAAATGTGGTGGATATGCATGCCAGAAACATGTTGAAGATGCTAATGACCTAATGATCCAAAAATTTCTAGGAGTAGAAAAAGTTGAATTCTCAAGTTAACGTGTGCACCATAGCCGAACAACCCACTTTTTGCCTATTTTGCAAAGAGTGGAAATGACAATCATAGATCATCGTGAATGTTTTGATCGATTAATGATGTGTAATAGCTATAATTTTTGTTAGAAATGACTTATGGTTTGGGAGTCAACACTTAGATAAAAATGCCTCCCCCCCCTCTTCCGATGATTGCAAAATCCTAAATATATGAAAAAAACTAAAAGAGTCTACAATCCTTAAAAAATCACAGATACTTTTATGAATTATCTCTATCAACATTTGTGCATTTCCATTTTGGATGTTCAATTTTTTTTCTAATCCAAACTAGAGTGAAGAAAATATGGCAAATAGATCACACAACAAAAAGAAAATTTTAGAGTTTATGTATGTAAAAAAATTTGAAAACAATGATAAATGTAAGTGAAGAAAATTTTTTCACGCACCAAAAATGAACACCAAAGTTTTGTTACCCATGTTTGGGAAATTCCACTGGTACAACCCCTAATTGATTGGTGGAATTTTATAAGAAAGAGATTTCTACTTGATCATAACATGTTTTAAATGTGGTGTATATGCATGCCAAAAACATGTTGAAGATGCTAATGACCTAATGATCAAAAAATTTCAAGGAGTAGAAAAGTTGAATTCTCATGTTAACGTGTGGACCACAGCCCATCAAACCACTTTTTGCCTATTTTACAAAAAGGGGACCTAACAATCATAGATCATCGTGAATGTTTTGTTCGATTAATGATGTGTAATGGCTATAATTTTAGTTTGAAATGACTAATGGTTTGGGAGTCAACACTTAGATAAAAATGCGTCCCCCCACTTCCGATGATTTCGAAACTGTAAATATATAAAAAAAACTAAAAGAGTTTCCAATCCTTAAAAAATCACAGATACTTATTGGAATTATCTGTCTCAGCAATTGTGCATTTCCATCTTAGATGTTCAATTTTTTTCTAATCCAAACTTGAGTTTTCACTCTACCTTTTTTGTCGTAAACAAAAAAGATAAGGCAAATAGATCACACAACAAAATGAAAATTTTAGAGTTTATGCATGCAAAAAAATATGAAAACAATAATAAATGTAAGTGAAGAAACTTTTTTTACACCAATAATGAACACCAAAGTTTGGTTACCTATGTTTTGGAAATTCCACTAGTACCACCCCTAATAGCTTGGTGGAATTTTATAAGAAAGAGATTTCTAATTGATCCTAACATGTTTTAAATGTGGTGGTTATGCATGCAAAAAACATGTTGAAGATGCTAATGTCCTCATGATCCTAAATTTCATGTAGAAAAAGTTGAATTCTAAAGTTAATGTGTGAACCAGAGCCCAACAACCCACTTTTTGCCTATTTTACAAAAAGCGGACCTAACAATAATAGATTTCATGAATGTTTTGATCGATTAATGATGTGTAACGGCTATAATTTTAGTTAGAAATGACATATGGTTAGTGATTCAACACTTAGATAAAAATGCCTTCCCCTCTTCCTTTGATTGCGAAACCCAAAATATATAAAAAAAAAACAAAAAGAGTTTACAATCTTTAAACAATCACAAATACTATTTGGAATTATCTCTCTTAGCATTTGTGAATTTCCATTTTGGATGTTCAATTTTTTTTCTAATCCAAACTTGAGTTTTCACTCTACCATTTTTGTCGTAAACAAAAAAGATAAGGCAAATAGATAAAAAAAAATGAAAATTTTAGAGTTTATGTATGCAAAAAAATTTGAAAACAATATTAAATGTAAGTGAAGAAAATTATTTCAAGCACCAAAAATGAACACCAAAGCTTTGTTACCCATGTTTGGGAAATTCTACTAGTACAACCCTAATAGCTTGGAGGAATTTTATAAGAAAGTGATTTCTAATCAATCCTAACATATTTTAAATGTGGTGGATATGTATACCAGAAACAAATTGAAAATGCTAATGACCTAATGATCCAAAAATTTCAAACAGTAGAAAAAGTTGAATTCTCAAGTTAACGTGTGGACTACAACCCAACAACTAACTTTTTGCCTATTTTACAGAAAGCGGACCTAACAATCATAGATCATCGTGAATGTTTTGATCGATTAATGATGTGTAATGGCTATAATTTTATTTAGAAATGACTCATGGTTTCGGAGTCAACACTTAGATAAAAATGCCTCCCTCCTCTTCGGATGTTTGCGAAACCCAAAATATATAAAAAAAACTAAAAGAGCTTACTATCCTTAAAAAATTCTCAGATACTTTTTGCAATTATCTCTCTCAGTATTTGTACATTTCCATTTTGGATATTCATTTTTTTTTCTAATCCAAACTTGAGTTTTCACTCTCTTATATTTGTTGTAAACAAAAACGATAAGGCAAATAGATCACACGACAAAATGAAAATTTTAGAGTTTATGTATGCAAAAAAATTTGAAAACAATAATAAATGTAAGTGAAGATAAATTTTTCACCCACCAAAAATGAACACCAAAGTTTTGTTACCCATGTTTTGGAAATTCCACTAGTACAACCCCTAATAGATTGGTGGAATTTTATAAGAAAGAGATTTCTAATTGATCCGAACATGTTTTAAATGTGGTTAGATAAGCATGCCAGAAACATGTTGAAGATGCTAATGACCTAATGATCAAAAAAATTCAAGGAGTAGAAAAGGTTGAATTCTCAAGTTAACTTGTGGACCAGAGCCCAACAATCCACTTTTTCCCAATTTTACGAAAATCGGACCTAACAATCATAGATTATCGTGGATGTTTTGAACGATTAATGAAGTGTAACGGCTATAATTTTAGTTAGAAATGACATATGGTTTGGGACTCAACACTTAGGTAAAAATGCCTCCCCCTCTTCCGATGATTGTGAAACCCAAAATATAAAAAAAAAAACTAAAAGTATTTACAGTCCTTAAAAAATCACAGATACTTTTTGGAATTATCTCTCTTAGCATTTGTTTATTTCCATTTTGGATGTTCAATTTTTTTACTAATCGAAACTTGAGTTTTCACTCTCCCATTTTTGTCATAAAAAAAAAAGATAAAGCAAATATATCACACAAAAACATGAAAAATTTAGAGTTTATGTATGCAAAAAAAATTGAAAACAATAATAAATGTAAGTGCAGAAATTTTTTTCATGCACCAAAAATAAACACCAAAGTTTTGTTTCCCATGTTTGGGAAATTCCACGAGTACAACCCCTAATAGCTTGGTGGAATTTTATAAAAAAGAGATTTCTAATTGACCCTAACATGATTTAAATGTGGTGGATATGCATGCCAGAAACATGTTGAAGATGCTAATGACCTAATGATCCAAAAATTTCAAGGAGTAGAAAAAGTAGAATTCTCAAGTTAACATGTGGAACAGAGCTGAACAACCCACTTTTTGCCTATTTTACAAACAACGGAAATAACAATCATAGATCATCGTGAATGTTTTGATCGAATAATGATGTGTAACAGCTATAATTTTAGTTAGAAATGGCTTATGGTTTGGGAGTCAACACATAGATAAAAATGCCTCCCCCCTCTTCAAATGATTGCGAAACCCAAAATATATGAAAAAAAACTAAAAGAGTCAACAATCCTTAAAAAATCATAGATACTTTTAAGAATTATCTCTCTCAGCATTTGTGCATTTCCATTTTGGATGTTCAATTTTTTTGTAAACCAAACTAGAGTTTTCACTCTCCCATTTTTGTCGAAAACAAAAAAGATAAGGAAAATAGATCACACAACAAAAATAAAATTTTAGAGTTTATTTTAGCAAAAAAATTTGAAAAAAATAATAAACGTAAGTGAAGAAAATTTTTTCACGCACCAAAAATGAACACCAAAGTTATATTACTCATGTTTGGGAAATTCCACTAGTACAATCCCTAATAGCTTAGTAAAATTTTATAAGAAAGAGATTTCTACTTGATCATAACATGTTTTAAATGTGGTGGATATGCATGCCAGAAACATGTTGAAGATGCTAATAACCTAATGATCAAAAAATTTCAAGGAGTAGAAAAAGTTGAATTCTCAAGTTAACGTGTGGACAGGAGCCCATCAACCATCTTTTTGCCTATTTTAAAAAATGAAAACCTAACAATTATGGATCATCGTGATTGTTTTGATCGATTAATGATGTGTAATGGCTATAATTTTAGTTAGAAATGACTTATGCTTTGGGTGTCAACACTTAGAAAAAAATGCCTCCCCCCACTTCCGATGATTTCGAAACCCAAAATATATAAAAAAAACAAAAAGAGTTTACAATCCTTAAAAAATCACAGATACTTATTGGAATTATCAGTCTCAGCAATTGTGCATTTCCATTTTGGATGTTCAATTTTTTTTCTAATCCAAACTTGAGCTTTCACTCTCCCATTTTTGTCGTAAACAAAGAAGATAAGGCAAATAGATCACACAACAAAATGAAAATTTTAGAGTTTATGTATGCAAAAAAATATGAAAACAATAATAAATGTAAGTGAAGAAACTTTTTTCATGCACCAAAAATGAACACCAAAGTTTTGTTACCCTTGTTTGGGAAATTCCACTAGTACAACCCCTAATTGCTTGGTGGAATTTTATATGAAAGAGATTTCTAATTGATCCTAACATATTTTAAATGTGGTGGATATGCATGCCAAAAACATGTTGAAGATGCTAATGACCTAATGATCCAAAAACTTCAAGGAGTAGAAAAAGTTGAATTCTAAAGTTAACGTGTGGACCAGAGCCCAACAACCCACTTTTTTCCTATTTTACAAAAAGTGGACCTAACAATAATAGATCATAAAGAATGTTTTGATCGATTAATGATGTGTAACGACTATAATTTTAGTTAGAAATGACTTACGGTTTGGGAGTCAACACTTAGATAAAAATGCCTCCCCCCACTTCCGATGATTGCGAAACCCAAAATATATAAAAAAAACTCAAAGAGTTTACAATCCTTAAAAAATAACAGATACTTTTTGGAATTATCTCTCTCAGCATTTGTACATTTCCATTTTGGATGTTCAATTTTTTTTCTAATCCAAAGCAGAGTTTTAACTCACCCATTTTTGTCGTAAACAAAAACGATAAGACAAATAGAACACACAAAAAAATAAAAATTTTAGAGTTTATGTATTCAAAAAAATTTGAAAACTATAATAAATGTAAGTGAAGAAATTTTTTTCACGCACCAAAAATTAACACCAAAGTTTTGTTACCCATTTTTGGGAAATTCCACTAGTACAACCCCTATGGCTTGGTGGAATTTTATAAGAAAAAGATTTGTAATTGATCCTAACATGTTTTAATTGTGGTGGATATGCATGGCAGAAACATGTTGAAGATGCTAATGTCCTACTGATCCTAAAATTTCAAGGAGTAGAAAAAGTTGAATACTAAAGTTAACGTGTGGACCAGAGCCCAACAACCCACTTTTTGCTTATTTTACAAAAAGCGGACCTAACAATAATAGATCACCGTGAATGTTTTGATCGATTAATGATGTGTAACGGCTATAATTTTAGTTAGAAATGACTTATGGTTTTGGAGTCAACACTTAGATAAAATTGCCTACCCCCTCTTCCGATGATTGCGAAGCCCAAAATATATAAAAAATAAATAAAAGAGTTTACAATCCTTAAAAAATAACAGATACTTTTTGGAATTATCTCTTTTAGCATTTGTACATTTCCATTTTGGATGTCCAATTTTTTTTCTAATCCAAACTTGTGTTTTAACTCACCCATTTTTGTCGTAAACAAAAACGTTGAGGCAAATAGATCTCACAAAAAAATGAAAATTTTAGAGTTTATGTATCCAAAAAAATTTGAAAAAAATAATAAATGTAAGTAATTTTTTCACGCACCAAAAATGAACACCAAAGTTTTGTTTCCCATGTTTGGGAAATTCCACTAGTACAACCCCTAATCGCATGGTGGAATTTTATTGGAAAGATATTTCTAATTGACCCTAACATGTTTTAATTGTGGTGGATATGCATGACAGAAACATGTTGAAGATGCTAATGACCTAATAATCCAAAAATTTCAAGGAGCATAAAAAGTAGAATTCTCAAGTTAACGTGTGGACCAGAGCCCAACAACCCACATTTTGCCTATTTTCCAAAAAGTGGATCTAACAATCATAGAACATCGTGAATGTTTTGAATGGTTAATGATGTGTAACGGCTATAATTTTAGTTAGAAATGACTTATGTTTTGGGAGTCAACACTTAGAAAAAAATACCTCCCCTCTTCCAATGATTGCGAAACCCAAAATATATAAAAAAAAACTAAAAGAGTTTACAATCCTTAAAAAATCACAGATACTATTTGGAATTATCTCTCACAGCATTTGTGCATTTCCATTTTGGATGTTCAATTTTTTTTCTAATCCAATCTTGAGTTTTCACTCTCCCCTTTTTGTCGTAAACAAAAATGATAAGGCAAATAGATCACACAAAAAAATGAAAATTTTAGAGTTTATGTATGCAAAAAAAATTAAAAAAAATAATAAATGTAAGTGAAGAAAAAATTTTCACGCACCAAAAATGAACACCAAAGTTTTGTTACTCATGTTTGGGAAATTCCACTAGTACAACCCCTAATAGCTAGGTGGAATTTTATAAGAAAGAGATTTCTAATTAATCCTAACATGTTTTACATGTGGTGGATATGCATACCAGAAACATGTTGAAGAGGCCAATGACCTAATGATCCAAAAATTTCAAAGAGTATAAAAAGTAGAATTCTAAAGTTAACATGTGGGCCAGAGCCCAACAATCCACTTTTTGCCTATATTACAAAAAGCAGACCTAACAATCATAGATCATCGTGAATATTTTAAACAATTAATGATGTATAACGGCTATAATTTTAGTTAGATATTACATATGATTAGGGAGTCAACACTTAGATAAAAATGCCTTCCCTCTTCCTATGATTGCAAAACCCAAAATATATAAAAAAATAAAAGGGTTTACAATACTTAAAAAATCAAAGATACTATTTGGAATTATCTCTCTCAGCATTTGTGCATTTCCATTTTGGATGTTCAATTTTTTTTCTAATCCAAACTTGAGTTTTCACTCTCCCATTTTTGTCGTAAACAAAAACGATAAGGCAAATAGATCAAACTACAAAAATGAAAATTTTAGAGTTTATGTATGCAAAAAAATTTGAAAACAATAATAAATGTAAGTGAAGAAAATTTTTTCAAGAACCAAAAATGAACACCAAAGTTTTAATACGCATGTTTGGGAAATTCCACTAGTACAAGCCCTAATAGCTTGGAGGAATTTTATAAGAAAGTGATTTCTAATTAATCCTAACATGTTTTAAATGTGGTGGATATGCATGCGAGAAACATGTTGAAGGTGCTAAGACCTAATAATCAAAAAATTTCAAGGAGTAGAAAAAGTTGAATTCTCAATATAACGTGTGGACCACAACCCAACAACCCACTTTTTACCTATTATACAAAAAGCGGACCAAACAATCATTGATCATCGTGAATGTTTAGTTCAATTAATGATGTGTAATGGCTATAATTTTAGTTAAAAATGACATATGGTTTGGGAGACAACACTTAGATAAAAATGCCTCCCTCCTCTTCCATTGATTGCGAAACCCAAAATGTATTAAAAAAAACTAAAAGAGTTTACAATCGTTAAAAAATCACAGATACTATTTGGAATTATCTCTCTCAGCATTTGTTCATTTCCATTTTGGATGTTCAATTTTTTTTCTAATCCAAACTTGAGTTTTCACTCTCCCATTTTTGTCGTAAACAAAAACGATAAGGCAAATAGATCACACATCAAAATGAAAATTTTAGAGTTTATGTATGCAAAAAAATTTGAAAACAATAATATATGAAAATGAAGAAAAAAATTTCATGCACCAAAAATGAACACCAAAGTTTTGTTACCCATGTTTGGGAAATTCCACTACTACAACCCCTAATAGCTTGGTGGAATTTTATAAGAAAGAGAATTCTAATTCATCCGAAAATGTTTTAAATGTGGTGGATATGCATGCCAGAAACATGTTGAAGATGTTGAAGACCTAATGATCCAAAAATTTCAAGGAGTAGAAAAATTTGAATTCACAAGTTAACGTGTGGACTATAGCCTAACAACCCACTTTTTGCCTATTTTACAAAAAGCGGACCAAACAATAATAGATCATCGTGAATGTTTTGATCGATTAAGGATGTGTAATGGCTATAATTTTAGTTAGAAATGACTTATGGTTTGGGAGTCAACACTTAGATAAAAAAGCCTCCCTCCTCTTCCGATGATTGTGAAACCCAAAATATATAAAAAAAACAAATAGAGTTTACAATCGATAAAGAATCACAGATACTTTTTAGAATTATCTCTCTCAGCATTTGTGCTTTTCCATTCTGGATGTTCAATTTTTTTTCTAATCCAAACTTAAGTTTTCACTCTCCCATTTTTGTCGTAAACAAAAAAGATAAAGCAAATAGATCACACAACAAAATGAAAATTTTAGAGTTTAAGTATGCAAAAAAATTTGAAAACAATAATTAATGAAAGTGAATTTTTTTTTTCACGCACCATAAATTAACACCAAATTTTTGTAACCCATGTTTGGGAAATTCCACTAGTATAACACCTAATTGCTTGGTGGAATTTTATAAGAAAGAGATTTCTCATTGATCCTAACATGTTTTAAATGTGGTACATATGCATGCCAGAAACAAGTTGAAGATGCTAATGATCTAATGATCCAAAAAGTTCAAGGAGTAGAAAAATTTGAATTCTCAAGTTAACGTGTGGACGAGAGCCTAACAACCCACTTTTTTCCTATTTTACCAAAAGTGAACCTAACAATCATAGATCAACGTGAATTTTTTTATCGATAAATGAAGTATATCTGCTATAATTTTAGTTACAAATGACTTATGGTTTGGGAGTCAATACTCAGATAAAAATTCCACCCCCCTCTTCTAATGATTGTGAAACCAGAAACATATAAAAAAACTAAAAGAGTTTACAATCCTTATAAAATCACGGATACTTTTTGGAATTATCTCTCTAAGCTTTTGTGCATTTCCATTTTGGATGTTAAATTTTTTTTCTAATCCAAACTTGAGTTTTCACTTTCCCATTTTTGTCGTAAACAAAAAAGATAAAGCAAATAGATCTCACAACAAAATGAAAATTTTAGAATTTATGTATTCAAAAAAATTAAAATAATAATTAATGTAAGTGAAGAAAATTTTTTCACGCACCAAAAATGAACACCAAAGTACATGTTTGGGAAATTCCACTAGTACTACCCCTAATAGCTTGGTGGAATTTTATAAGATAGAGATTTCTACTAGATCCTAACATGTTTTAAATGTGGTGGATATGCATGCCAAAAACATGTTGAAGATGCTAATGACCTAATGATCCAAAAAGTTCAAGGAGTAGAAAAAGTTGAATTCTCAAGTTAACGTGTGGACCAGAACCCAACAACCCACTTTTAGCCATTTTTCCAAAAAGCGGACCTAACAATAATAGATGATTGTGAATGTTTTGATCGATTAATGATGTGTAACGGCTATAATTTTTGTCCGAAATGTCATATGGTTTGGGAGTCAACACATAGATAAAAAAGCCTCCCCCCTCTTCCGATGATTGCGAAAACCAAAATATATAAAAAAAACTAATAGAGTTTACAATCCTTAAAAAATCACAGATACTTTTTGGAATTCTCTCACTCAACATTTGAGCATTTCTATTTTGGATGTTCAATTTTTTTTCTAATCCAAACTTGAGTTTTCACTCTCCCATTTTTGTCGAAAACAAAAAAGATAAAGCAAATGGATCACACAACAAAATGAAAATTTTAGACTTTATGTATGCAAAAAAATTTGAAAACAATAAAAAATGAAAGTGAAGAAAATTTGTTCACGCACCAAAAATGAACACCAAAGTTTTGTTACCCATGTTTGGGAAATTCCACTTGTACAACCCCTAATAACTTATTGGAATTTTATAAGATAGAGATTTCTAATATATCCTAACATGTTTTAAATGTGGTGGATATGCATGCCAAAAATATGTTGAAGATAATAATGACCTAATGATGCAAAAATTTCAAGGATTAGAAAAAGTTGAATTCTCAAGTTAACGTGTTAACCAGAACCCAACAACCCACTTTTTGCCTATTTTTCAAAAAGCGGACCTAACTATCATAGATCATCGTGAATATTTTGATCGATTAACAATGTGTAACAGCTATAATTTTAGTTAGAAATGACTTATGGTTTGGGAGTCAACACTTAGAAAAAATGCCTCCCCCCTCTTCCGATGATTGCAAAACCCAAAATATATAAAAAAAAAACTAAAAGAGTTTACAGTCCTTAAAAAATCTCAGATACTTTTTGGAATTATCTTTCTCAGCATTTGTGCTTTTCCATTTTGGATGTTAAATTTTATTTCTAATCCAAACTTGAGTTTTCACTCTCCCATTTTTGTCGTAAAAAAAAAGATAAGGCAAATATATCACACAAAAAAATGAAAATTTTAGAGTTTATGTATGCAAAAAAATTTAAAAACAGTAATAAATGTAGGTGAAGAATTTTTTTCACGCACCATAAATGAACACCAAATTTTTGTTACCCATGTTTGGGAAATTCCACTAGTATAACACCTAATAGCTTGGTGGAATTTTATAAGAAAGAGATTTCTAATTGATCCTAACATGTTTTAAATGTGGTGGAGTGCATTCCAGAAACATGTTGAAGATGCTACTGACCTAATAATCCAAAAATTTCAAGGAGTAGAAAAGTTGAATTCTCAGTTTAACGTGTGGAACAGAGCCCAACAAGCCTCTTTTTTCCAATTTTACCAAAAGCGGACCTAACAATCATAGAACATCATGAATGTTTTGATCGATTAATGATATGTAATGGCTATAATATTAGTTAGAAATGACTTATGCTTTGGGAGTCAACACCCAGATAAAAATGACTCCCTCCTCTTCCGATGATTGTGAAACCCAAAATATATAAAAAAAAGTAAAAGTGTTTACAATCCTTACAAAATCACAGATAATTTTTGGAATTATCTCTCTCAGCATTTGTACATTTCCATATTGGATATTCAATTTTTTTTCTAATCCAAACTTGAGTTTTCACTCTCCCATTTTTGTCGTAAACAAAAACGATAAGGCAAATAGATCACACAACAAAATGAAAATTTTAGAGTTTATGTATGCAAATAAATTTGAAAAGAATAATAAATGTAAGTGAAGAAATATTTTTCACTCACCAAAAATGAACACCAAAGTTTTGTTACCCATGTTTGGGAAATTCCACTAGTACAACCCCTAATAGTTATGTGGAATTTTAAAGAAAGAGATTTCTAATTGTTGGTATCAGGTTTAAAATGTGGTGGACATGCATACAAGAAACATGTTGAAGAAGCTAATGACCTAATGATCCAAAAATTTCAAGGAGTATAAAAAGTGAAATTTTCAAGGACCTAACAATCATAGATCATCGTGAATGTTTTGATCGATTAATGATATGTAACGGTTATAAGTTTAGTTAGAAATGACTTATGGTTTGGGAGTCAACACTTAGATAAAAGTGTTTACAATCTTTAAAAAATCACAGATACTTTTTGGAATTATCACTCTTCGCATTTGTTAATTTCCATTTTGGATGTTCAATTTTTTTTCTAATCCAAACTTGAGTTTTCACTCTCCCATTTTTGTCGTAAACAAAAAAGATAAGGCAAATAGATAACACAACAAAATGAAAATTTTAGAGTTGATGTATGCAAAAAAATTTTAAAACAATAATAATGTTAGTGAAGAAACTTTTCTCACTCACCAAAAATGAACACCAAAGTTTTGTTACCCATGTTTGGGAAATTCCACTAGTACAACCCCTAATAGCTTGGTGGAATTTTATAACAAAGAGATTTCTAATTAATCCTAACATGTTTTTAATATGATGGATATGCATGCCAAAAACATGTTGAAGATGCAAATGACCTAATGATCCAAAACTTTCATTGAGTAGAAAAAATTGAATTCTAAAGTTAACGTGTGGACCAGAGCCCAACAACCCACTTTTTGCCTATTTTTCAAAAAGCGGACCTAACAATAATAGATCCTCGTGAATGTTTTGATCGATTAATGATGTGTAACGGCTATAATTTCAGTTAGAAATGACTTATGGGTTGGGAGACAACACATAGATAAAAATGCCTCCCCCCTCATCCGTTGACTTCGAAACCCAAAACATATAAAAAAACTAATAGAGTTTACAATCCTTAAAAAATAACATATACTTTTTGGAATTATTTCTCGCAGCATTTGTACATTTCAATTTTGGATGTTCAATTTTTTTTCTAATCCAAACTTGAGTTTTAACTCACCCATTTTTGTCGTAAACAAAAAAGATAAGGCAAATAGATCACACAACAAAATGAAAATTTTAGGGTTTATGTATGCAAAAAATTTTGAAAAAAATAATAAATGTATATGAAGAAAAAATTTTCACGCACCAAAAATTAACACCAAAGTTTTGTTACCCATTTTGGAGAAATTCCACTAGTACAACCCCTAATAGCTTGGTGGAAATTTATAAGAAAGAGATTTCTAATTGATCTTAACATGGTTTAAATGTGGTGGTTATGCATGCCAGAAACATGTTGAAGATGCTAATGTCGTAACGATCCTAAAATTTCAAGGAGTAGAAAAAGTTGAATTCTAAAGTTAACGTGTGGACCAAAGCCCAACAACCACTTTTTGCATATTTTACAAAAAGCAGACCTAACAATAATAGATCATTGTGAATGTTTTGATCGATTAATGATGTGTAATGGCTATAATTTTAGTTAGAAATGACTTTTGGTTTGGGAGTCATCAGTTAGATAAAAATGCCTCCCCCCTCTTCCGATGATTGCGAAACCCAAAATATATAAAAAAAACTAAAAGAGTTTACAATCCTTAGAAAAAATAACATATAGTTTTCTAAAATATCTCTCTCAGCATTTGTACATTTCCATTTTGGATATTCAAATTTTTTCCAATCCAAACTTTAGTTTTAACTCACCCATTTTGGTCGTAAACAAAAACGATAAGGCAAATAGATCACACAACAAAATGAAAATTTTAGAGTTTATGTATGCAAAAAAAATTGAAAACAATAATAAATGTAAGTGAAGAAAAAATTTTCATGTACCAAAAAAGAACACCAATGTTTTGTTACCCATGTTATGGAAATTCCCCTAGTACAACCCCTAATAGCTTGGGGGAATTTTATAAGAAAGAGATTTCTAATTGATCCTATCATGTTTTAAATGTGGTGGATATACATGCCAGAAACATGTTGAAGATGCTAATGACCTAATAATCCAAACATTTCAAGGAGTAGAAAAAGAAGAATTCTCAAGTTAACGTGTGGACCAGAGCCCAACAACCCACTTTTTGCCTATTTTATGAAAAGTGGACCTAACAATCATAGATCATCGTGAATGTTTTGAACTGTTAATAATGTGTAAGAACTACAATTTTAGTTAGAAATGACATATGGTTTGGGAGTCAACACTTAGATAAAAATGCCTCCCCCTCTTCCGCTGATTGCGAAAACCAAAATATATAAAACAAAACTAAAAGAGTTTAAAATCCTTAAAAAATCAAAGATACAATTTGCAATTATCTCACTCAATATTTGTGCAATTCAATTTTGGATGTTCAATTTTGTTTCTAATCCAAACTTGAGTTTTCACTCTCCATTTTCTTCGTAAACAAAAATGATAAGGCAAATTGATCACACAACAAAATGAAAATTTTAGAGTTTATGTATGCAAAAAAATTTGAAAACAATAATAAATGTAAGTGAAGAAAATTTTTTCACGCACCAAAAATGTACACCAAAGTTTTGTTCCCCATGTTTGGGAAATTTCACTAGTACAACCCCTATTAGCTTTGTTAAATTTTATAAGAAAAAGATTTCTAATTGATCCTAACTTGTTTTAAATGAGGTGGATATGCATGCTAGAAACATGTTGAAGATGCTAATGACCTAATGATCCAAAATTTCCAAGGTGTAGAAATAGTTGAATTCTCAATTTAACGTGGGGACCACACAGCCCAACAACCCACTTTTTGCCTATTTTACAAAAAGCGGACCTCACAATCATAGATCATCGTGAATGTTTTGATCAATTAATGATGTATAATGTCTATAATTTTAGTTAGAAATGACTTATGGTGTGGGAGTCAACACTTAGATAAAAATGCCTCCCTCCTCTTCCGATGATCGCGAAACCCAAAATATATAAAAAAAAACTAAAAGAGTTTACAATCCATTAAAAATCACAGATACTTTTTGGAATTATCTCTTTATGTTATTGAATTTTTTTCTAATCCAACTTGAGTTTTCACTCTGCCATATTTGTCATAAACAAAAACGATAAGGCAAATAGATCACACATCAAAATGAAAATTTAAGAGTTTATGTATTTAAAAAATTATAAAATAATAATAAATGTAAATCAAGAAAATTTTTTCACGCACCAAAAAAGAACACCAAAGTTTTGTTACCCTTGTTTGGGAAATTCCACTAGTACAACCCCTAATAGCTTCGTGGAATTTTATAAGAAAGAGATTTCTAATAGATCCTAATATGTTTTAAATGTGGTGGATATGCAAGCCAGAAACATGTTGAAGATGCTAATGACCTAATGATCCAAAAATTTCAAGGAGTAGAAAAAGTTGAATTCTCAAGTAAATGTGTGGACCAGAGCCTAACAACCCACTTTTTGCCTATTTTACAAAAACCAAACCTAACAATCCTAGATCATCGTGAATGTTTTGATCGATTAATGATGTGTAACGGCTATAATTTTAGTTAGAAATGACTTATGGTTTGGGATTCAATACTCAGATAAAAATTCCACCCCCCTCTTACGATAATTATGAAACCCAAAATATATAAAAAAATAAAAAAGTTTACAATCCTTATAAAACCATTGATACTTTTTGGAATCATCTCTTTAAGCTTTTGTGTATTTCCATTTTGGATGTTAATTTTTTTTTCAAATCCAAACAAGAGTTTTCACGTCCCCTTTTTTGTCATAAACAAAAAAGATTTGGCAAATAGATCACACTACAAAATGAAAATTTTAGAGTTTATGTATGCAAAAAAATTTGAAAACAATAATAGATGTAAGGGAAGAAAATTTTTCACTCACCAATGTTTTGTTACACATGTCTGGGAAATTCCAATAGTATAACCCCTAATAGCTTGGTGGAATTTTATAAGATAGAGATTTCTAATTGATCCAAACATGTTTTAAATGTGGTGGATAGGCATGCCAGAAACATGTTGAACATGCTAATGACCTAATGATCCAAAAATTTCAAGGAGTAGAAAAAGTTGAATTCTCAAGTTAACGTCAAGAGCCCAACAACACTCTTTTTGCCTATTTTACAAAAAGCGGACCTAACAATAATAGATCATTGTGAATGTTTTGATCGATTAATGATGTGTAACGGCTAAAATTTTAGTTAGAAATGACTTATGGTTTGGGAGTCAACACTTAGATAAAAAAGCCTCCCCCCTCTTCCGATGATTGCGAAACCCAAATAATATAAAAAAAAAAAGAGTTTACAATCCTTAAAAAATCGCAGATACTTTTTGGAATTTAATCTCTCAACATTTGTGCTTTTACATTTTAGTTGTTCAATTTTTTTTCTAATCCAAACTTGAGTTTTCACTCTCCCATTTTTTTCGTAAACAAAAAAGATAAGGCAAATAAATCACACAACAAAATGAAAATTTTAGAGTTTATGTTTGCAAAAAAAATTTAAAACAATAATAAATGTAAGTGAAGAAACTTTTTTCACTCACCAAAAATGAACACGAAGAGATTTCTAATTGATGGATATGCATGTCAGAAACATGTTTTTAATGTGATGGATATGCATGCCAAAAACATGTTGAAGATGCAAATGACCTAATGATCCAAAAATTTCATTGAGTAGAAAAAGTTGAATTCTAAAGTTAAAGTGTGGACCAGAGCCCAACAACCCACTTTTTCCCTATTTTACAAAAAGCGGACCTAACAATAATAGATCATAGTGAATATTTTGATCGATTAATGATGTGTAACGGCTATAATTTCAGTTAGAAATGACTTATGGGTTGGGAGTCAACACATAGATAAAATTGCCTCCCCCCTCTTCCGATGACTGCGAAATCCAAAATTTATAAAAAAAACTAATAGAGTTTACAATCCTTAAAAAATAACAGATACTTTTTGGAATTATTTCTCGCAGCATTTGTACATTTCATTTTGGATGTTCAATTTTTTTTCTAATCCAAACTTCAAATTTAACTAACCCATTTTTGTCGTAAACAAAAAAGATAAGGCAAATAGATCACACAACAAGATGAAAATTTTAGGGTTTATGTATGCAAAAATTTTTGAAAACAATAATAAATGTATATGAAGAAAAAATTTTCACGCACCAAAAATTAACACCAAAGTTTTGTTACCCATGTTGGGGAAATTCTACTAGTACAACCTCTAATAGCTTGGAGGAATTTTATAAGAAAGAGATTTCTAATAGATCCTAACTTGTTTTAAATGAGGTGGATATGCATGCCAGAAACATGTTGAAGATGCTAATATCGTAATGATCCTAAAATTTCAAGGAGTAGAAAAAGTTGAATTCTAAAGTTAACGTGTGGACCAAAGCCCAACAACCACTTTTTGCATATCTTACAAAAAGCAGACCTAACAATAATAGATCATTGTGAATGTTTTGATCGATTAATGATGTGTAACGGCTATAATTTTAGTTAGAAATGACTTATGGTTTGGGAGTCAACACTTAGATAAAAATGCCTCCCCCCTCTTCCGATGATTGTGAAACCCAAAATATATAAAAAAAACTAAAAGAGTTTACAATCCTTAGAAAAATAACATATACTTTTCTGAATTATCTCTCTCAGCATTTGTACATTTCCATTTTGGATATTCAATTTTTTTTTCTAATCCAAACTTTAGTTTTAACTCACCCATTTTCGTTGTCAACAAAAACGATAAGGCAAATAGATAACAAACCAAAATGAAAATTTTAGAGTTTATGTTTGCAAAAAAATTTGAAAACAGTAATAAATGTAAGAGAGGAAAAAATTTTCACGCACCAAAAATGAACACCAAAGTTTTGTTACCCATGTTTGGGAAATTCCACTAGTACAACCCCTAATAGCTTGGGGAAATTTTATAAGAAAGAGATTTCTAATTGATCCTATCATGTTTTAAATGTGGTGGATATACATGCCAGAAACATGTTGAAGATGCTAATGACCTAATAATCCAAACATTTCAAGGAGTAGAAAAAGTTGAATTCTCAAGTTAACGTGTGGACCAGAGCCAAACAACCCACTTTTTGCCTATTTTATGAAAAGCAGTCCTAACAATCATAGATCATCGTGAATGTTTTGAACTATTAATAATGTGTAAAAACTATAATTTTAGTTAAAAATGACATATGGTTTGGGAGTCAACACTTAGATAAAAATGCCTCCCCCTCTTCCGCTGATTGCGAAAACCAAAATATATTAAAAAAAACTAAAAGAGTTTACAATCCTTAAAAAATCAAAGATACAATTTGGAATTATCTCTCTCAATCTTTGTGCATTTCAATTTTTTTTCAAATCCAAACTTGAGTTTTCAATCTCCCATTTTTTTTCGTAAACAAAAATGATAAGCCAAATAGATCACACAACCAAATGAAAATTTTAGAGTTTATGTATGAAAAAAAATTTGAAAACAATAATAAATGTAAGTCAAGAAAATTTTTTCACGCACCAAAAATGTACACCAAAGTTTTGTTCCCCATGTTTGGGAAATTCCACTAGTACAACCCCTATTAGCTTGGTGGAATTTTATAAGAAAGAGATTTCTAATTGATCCTAACATGTTTTAAATGAGGTGGATATGCGTCCCAGAAACATGTTGAAGATGCTAATGACCTAATGATCCAAAAATTTCAAGGTGTAGAAATAGTTGAATTCTCAATTTAACGTGTGGACCACAGCCCAACAACCCACTTTTTGCTTATTTTACAAAAAGCGGACCTCACAATCACAGATCATCGTGAATGTTTTGATCAATTAATGATGTATAACGTCTATAATTTTAGTTAGAAATGACTTTTGGTGTGGGAGTCAACACTTAGATAAAAATGCCTCCCTCCTCTTCCGATGATTGCGAAACCCAAAATATATAAAAAAAAAACTAAAAGAGTTTAAAATCCATAAAAAATCACAGATACTTTTTGGAATTATCTCTTTAGGATATTCAATTTTTTCTAAGCCAAACTTGAGTTTTCACTTTCCCATATTTGTCGTAAAGAAAAACGATATGGCAAATAGATCACACATCAAAATGAAAATGTTAGAGTTTATGTATTGAAACAAATTTGAAAATAATAATAAATGTAAATCAAGAAAATTTTTTGAAACGCACCAAAAAAGAGCACCAAAGTTTTGTTACCCTTGTTTGGGAAATTCCACTAGTACAACCCCTAATAGCTTCATGGAATTTTATAAGAAAGAGATTTCTAATAGATCTTAACATGTTTTAAATGTGGTGGATATGCATGCCAGAAAACATGTTGAACATGCTAATGACCTAATGATCCAAAAATTTCAAGGAGTAGAAAAAGTTGAATTCTAAAGTTAACGTCCAGAGCCCAACAACCCTCTTTTTGCCCATTTTACAAAAAGCGGACCTAACAATAATAGATCATTGCGAATGTTTTGATCGATTAATGATGTGTAACGGCTAAAATTTTAGTTAGAAATGACTTATGGTTTGGAAGTCAACACTTAGATAAAAAAGCCTCCCCCCTCTTCCGATGAATGTGAAACCCAAATAATATTAAAAAAACAAAAAGTGTTTACAATCATTAAAAAAGTGCAGATACTTTTTGGAATTTTCTCTTTCAACATTTGTGCTTTTACATTTTGAATGTTCAATTTTTTTCTAATCCAAACTTGAGTTTTCACTCTCCCATTTTTGTTGTAAATAAAAAAGATAAAGCAAATAGATCACACAACAAAATGAAAATTTTAGAGTTTATGTATGCAAAAAAATATGAAAACAATAATAAATGTAAGTGAAGAAAATTTTTTCACAAACCAAAAATGAACACCAAAGTTTTGTTACCCATGTTACGCAAATTCCACTAGTACAACCCCTAATAGCTTGGTGGAATTTTATAAGAAAGATATTTCTAATATATCCTAACATGTTTTAAATGTGGTGGATATGCATGCCAGAAACATATTGAGGAGGCTAATGACCTAATGATGCAAAAATTTCATGGAGTAGAAAAAGTTGAATTCTCAAGTTAACATGTGGACCAAAACCCAACAACCCACTTTTTGCCTATTTGACAAAAAGCGGACCTAACAATTATAGATCATCGTGAATGTTTTGATCAATTAATGATGTGTAACTACTATAATTTTAGTTAGAAATGACTTATCGTTTGGGAGTCAACACTTAGATAAAAATGCCTCCCCCCTCTTCTGATGATTGTGAAACCGAAAATATATAAAAAAAACTAAAAGAGTTTACAATCCTTAAAAAATCTCAGATACTTTTTGGAATTATCTTTCTAAACATTTGTGAATTTCCATTTTTGATGTTAACTTATTTTTCTAATCCAAACTTGAGTTTTAACTCTCCCATTTTTGTCGTAAACGAAAAAGATAAGGCAAATAGATCACACATAAAAATGAAAATTTTAGAGTTTATGAATGGAAAAAAATTTGAAAAAAATAATAAATGTAAGTGAATAAAAATTTTTCACACACCAAAAATGAACACCAAAGTTTTTTGACCCATGTTTGGGAAATTCCACTTGTACAACCCCTAATAGCTTGGGGGAATTTTACAAGAAAGAGATTTCCAATATATCCTAACATGTTTTAAATGTGGTGGATAAGCATACCTGAAACATGTAGAAGATGCTTATGACCTAATGATCCAAAAATTTCAAGGAGTAGAAAAAGTTGAATTCTCAAGTTAAGGTGTGGACCACTGCCCAACAACCCTCTTTTTGCCTATTTTACAAAAAGCAGACCTAACAAACATTGATCATCGTGAATGTTGATATCAATTAATGATGTGTAACGGCTATAATTTTAGTTAGAAATTACTTATGGTTTGGGAGTCAACACTTAGATAAAAATGCCTCCCTCCTCTTCCGATGATTGCGAAACCCAAAATATTTAAAAAAAAAACTAAAAGAGTTTACAAACCTTAAAAAATCACAGAAACTTTTTGGAATTATCTCTCTCCGCATTTGTACATTTCCATTTTGGATATTAAATTTTTTTTCTATTGCAAACTTGAGTTTTCACTCTCCCATATTTGTCCTAAACAAAAACAATAAGGCAAAAAGATCACACAACAAAATGAAAATTTTAGAGTTTATGTATGTAAAAAAATTTGAATGCAATAATAAATTTAAGTGAAGAAAATTTTTTCACGCACCATAAATGAACACCATAGTTTTGTTACCCATGTTTGGGAAATTCCACTAGTATAACACCGAATAGGTTGGTGGAATTTTATAAGAAAGAGATTTCTAATTGATCCTAACATGTTTTAAATGTGGTGGATATGCCTGCGAGAAACATGTTGAAGATGCTAATGACCTAATAATCTAAAAATTTCAAGGGGTAGAAAAATTGAATTCTCAAGTTAACATGTGGACCAGAGCCCAACAACCTATTTTTTGCTATTTTGCAAAAAAGCGGACCAAACAATCAAAGATCATCATGAACGTTTTGAATAATTAATGACGTGTAACGGCAATAATTTAAGTTAGAAATGACATATGGTTTGGGAGTCAACACTTAGATAAAAATGCCTCCCCCTCTTCCGATGATTGCAAAACCCAAAATATATTAAAAAAAACTAAACGAGTTTGCAATCCTTAAAAAATCACAGATACTATTTGGAATTATCTCTCTCAGCATTTGTGCATTTCCAATTATGATATTCAATTTTTTTTCTAATCCAAACTTGAGTTTTCACTCTCCCATTTTTGTCGTAAACAAAAACGATAAGGCAAATAGATCACACAACAAAATGAAAATTTTAGAGTTTATGTATGCAAAAAAATTTTTAAAAAATAATAAATGTAAGTGAAGAAAATTTTTTCACCCACCAAAAATGAACACCAAAGTTTTGTTACCCATGTTTGGGAAATTCCACAAGTACAACCCTTAATAGCTTGGAGGAATTTTATAAGAAAGAGATTTCTAATTGATCCTAACATGTTTTAAATGTGGTGGATATGCATGCTAGAAACATGTTGAAGATGCTAATGACCTAATAATCCAAAATTTTCAAGGAGTTGAAAAAGTTGAATTCTCAAGTTAACGTGTGGACCAGAGCCCAACAACCCACTTTTTGCCTATTTTACGAAAAGCGGACCTAACAATGATAGATCATCGTGAATGTTTTGAACGATTAATGAAGTGTAACAACTATAATTTTAGTTAAAAATGACATATGGTTTGGGAGTCAACACTTAGATAAAAATGCCTCCCTCTCTTCCACTAATTGCGAAAACCAAAATATATAAAAAAAAAACTAAAAGAGTTTACAATCATTAAAAAATCAAAGATACTATTTGGAGTTATCTCTCTCAATATTTGTGCATTTCCATTTTGGATGTTAAATTCTTTTTCTAATCCAAACTAGAGTTTTCACCCTCCCATTTTTGTCGTAATGAAAAACGATAAGGCAAATAGATCACACAAAAAAATGAAAATTTTAGAGTTTATGTATGCAAAAAATTTTTGAAACAATAATAAATGTAAGTGAAGAAAAATTTTTCACGCACCAAAAATGAACACCAAAGTTTTGTTACCCATGTTTGGGAAATTCCACTAGTACAACCCCTATTAGCTTGGAGGAATTTTATAAGAAAGAGATTTCGAATTGATCCTAACATGTTTTAAATGTGGTGGATATGCATGCCAGAAACATGTTGAACATGCTAATGACCTAATAATCCAAAAATTTCAAGGAGTAGAAAAAGTTGAATTCTCAAGTTAATATGTGGACCAGAGCCCAACAACCCACTTTTTGCCCATTTTACAAAAAGTGGAACTAACAATCGTAGATCATCGTGAATGTTTTGAACGATTAATGACGTGTAACAACTATAATTTTCGTTAGAAATGACATATGGTTTGGGAGTCAACTCTTAGATAAAAATGCCTCCCCCTCTTCCGCTGATTGCGAAACCCAAAATAAATAAAAAAAGCTAAAAGAGTTTAAAATAATTAAAAAATAAAAGATACTATTTGGAATTATCTCTCTCAATATTTGTGCATTTCCAGTTTTTATGTTAATTTTTTTTCTAATCCAAACTTGAGTTTTCACTCTCCCTTTTTTGTCGTAAACAAAAAAGATAAGGCAAATAGGTAACACAACAAAATGAAAATTTTAGAGTTTATGTATGCAAAAAAATTTGAAAAAAATAATAAATATAAGTGAAGAAAATTTTTTAAGCACAAAAAATGAACAGCAAAGTTTTGTTATCCATGTTAGGGAAATTCCACTGGTAAGACACCTAATAGCTTGGTGGAATTTTATAAGAAAGAGATTTCTACTTGATACTAAAATGTTTTAAATGTGGTGGATATGCATGCCAAAAACATGTTGATGATGCCAATGACCTAAAGATCCAAAAATTTCAAAGAGTAGAAAAAGTAGAATGCTCAAGTTAACGTGTGGACCACAGCCCAACAACCCACTTTTTGTCTATTTTACAAAAAGCGGACCTAACAATCATAGATCATCGTGAATGTTTTGATCGATTAATGATGTGTAACGGCTATAATTTTAGTTAGAAATGATTTATGGTTTGGGAGACAACACTTAGATAAAAATGCCTCCCTCCTCTTCCGATGATTGCGAAACCCAAAATATATAAAAAAAAACAAAAAGAGTATACAATCCTTAAAAAATCAAAGAGACTTTTTGGATATTCAATTTTTTTTCTAATCCAAACTTGAGTTTTCACTCTCTTATATTTGTCATAAACAAAAACGATAAGGCAAATAGATCACACAACAAAATGAAAATTTTAGAGTTTGTTTATGCAAAATAATTTGAAAACAAAAATAAATGTAAGTGAAGAAAATTTTTTCACGCACCAAAAATGAACACTAATGTTTTGTTAGCCATGTTTGGGAAATTCCACAACCCCTAATAGGTTGGAGGAATTTTATAAGAAAGAGATTTCTAATTGATCCTAACATGTTTTAAAATTGGTGGATATGCATGCCAGAAACATGTTGAAGATGCTAATGACCTAATAATCCAAAAATTTCAAGGACTCGAAAAAGTTGAATTCTCAAATTAACGTGTGGACCAGAGCCCAACAACCCACTTTTTACCTATTTTACGAAAAGTGGACCTAACAATCATAGATCATCATGAATGTTTTGAACGAATAAAGAAGTGTAACAACTATAATTTTAGTTACAAATGACATATGGTTTGGGAGTCAACACTTAGATAAAAATGCCTCCCTCTCTTCCACTGATTGCGAAAACCAAAATATATAAAAATAAACTAAAAGTGTTTACAAGCCTTAAAAAATCAAAGATACTATTTGAAATTATCTCTCTCAATATTTGTGCATTTCCATTTTTGATGTCCACTTTTTTTTCTAATCCAAACTTGAGTTTTCACTCTCCCATTTTTGTCGTAAACAAAAATGATAAGGCAAATAGATCACCCAACAAAGTGAAAAATTTAGAGTTTATGTATGCAAAAAAATTTGAAAACAATAATAAATGTATTTGATGAAACTTTTTTCTAGCACCAAAAATGAACTCAAAAGGTTTGTTACCCATGTTTGGGAAATTCCACTAGTACAACCCCTAATAGCTTGGTGGAATTTTATAAGAAAGTGATTTCTAATTGATCCTAACATGTTTTTAATGTGGTGAATATGCATGCCAGAAACATGTTGAAAATGCAAATGACTTAATGATCCAAAAATTTCAAGGAGTACAAAAAGTTGAATTCTCAAGTTAACGTGTGGACCAGAGCCCAACAACCCACTTTTTGCCTATTTTACAAAAAGCGGACCTAACAATCATAGATCCTCGTGAATGTTTTGATCGATTAATGATGTGTAACGGCTATAATTCTCGTTAGAAATGACTTATTTTTTGGGAGTCAACACATCGATAAAAATGCCTCCCCCCTCTTCCGATGATTGCAAAACCCAAAATATATAAAAAAACCAAAAGAGTTTACAATCCTTAAAAAATAACAAATACTTTTTGGAATTATCTCTCTCAGCATTTGTACATTTCCATTTTGGATGTTCAATTTTTTTTCTAATCCAAACTTGAGTTTTAACTCACCTATTTTTGTCGTTAACAAAAAAGATAAGGCAAATTGATCACACAACAAAATGAAAATTTTAGAGTTTATGTATGCAAAAAATTTATAAAATAGTAATAAATGTAAGTGAAGAAAAAATTTTCACACACCAAAAATAAACGCCAAAGTTTTGTTACCCATGTTTGGGAAATTCCACTAGTACAACCCCTAATAGCTTGGTGGAATTTTATTAGAAAGAGATTTCTAATATATCCCAACATGTTTTAAATGTGGTGGATATACATGCAAGAAACATGTTGAAGATGCTATGACCTAATGATCCAAATATTTCAAGGAGTAGAAAAGGTTGAACTCTCAAATTAACCTGTGGACAAGAGCCTAACAACCCACTTTTTCCTATTTTACAAAAAGCGGATCAGACAATCATAGATCATCGTGAATGTTTTGATCGATTAATGATGTGTAACGACTATAATTTTGGTTAGCAATGACTTACGATTTGTGAGTCAACACTTAGGTAAAAGTGCCTCCCCCCTCTTCCGATGATTGCGAAACCCAAAATATATAAAAAAACTAAAAGAGTTTACAAGCCTTAACAAATACAAGATACTTTTTTGAATTATCTTTCTAAGCGTTTGTGCATTTCCATTTTGGAAGTTCAATATTTTTTCTAATCCAAACTTGAGTTTTCACTCTCCCATTTTTGTCGTAAACAAAAAAGATAACGGAAATAGATCACACAACAAACAGTAAATTTTAGAGTTTATGTAAGCAAAAAAATTTGAAAACAATAATAAATGTTTGTAAAGAAAAAAATTTCACGCACCAAAAATGAACACCAAAGTTTTGTTGCCCATGTTTGGGAAATTCCAATAGTACAACCCCTAATTGCTTGGTGGAATTTTATAAGAAAGAGATTTTTAATTGATCCTAACATGTTTTAAATGTGGTGGATATGCATGCCAGAAACTTGTTGAAGATGCTAATGTCCTAATCATCCAAAATTTTCAAGGAGTACTGAATTCTCATGTTAACGTGTGGACTAGAGCCTAACCACCCACTTTTTGCCTATTTTACAAAAAGCGGACCTAACAATCATAGATCATCGTGAATGTTTTGATGGATT
Source organism: Aristolochia californica (assembly GCF_029961685.1). Classification (NCBI taxonomy): domain Eukaryota; kingdom Viridiplantae; phylum Streptophyta; class Magnoliopsida; order Piperales; family Aristolochiaceae; genus Aristolochia; species Aristolochia californica. The sequence goes on along the minus strand of NW_027182279.1, from coordinate 33,048,595 downwards.
AATGATGTGTAACGGCTATAATTTTAGTTAGAAATGACTTATGCTTTAGGAGTCAACACTTAGATAAAAATGCCTCCCCCCACTTCCTATGATTGTGAAACCAAAAATATAAAAAAAATCTAAAAGAGTTTACAATCCTTAAAAAATCATTGATACTTTTTGGAATTGTCACTCTCAGCATTTGTGCATTTCCATTTTAGATCTTCATTTTTTTTTCTAAACCAAACTTGAGTTTTCACTTTCCCATTTTTGTCGTAAAAACAAAAGATAAGACAAATAGATCAGACAACAAAATGAAAATTTTAGAGATTAAGTATGCAAAAAAAATTTTAAAAATAATAAATGTAAGTGAAGAAAATTTTTTCACACACCAAAAATGAACACAAAAGTTTTGTTACCCATGTTTGGGAAATTCCACTAGTACAACCCCTTAAAGCTTGGTGGAATTTTATAAGAAAGAGATTTCTAACTGATCCAAACATGTTTTAAATGTGGTGGATATTCATGCTAGAAACATGTTGAAGATGCTAATGACCTAATGATCCAAAAATCTCGAGTAGAAAAAGTTTAATTCTCAAATTAACGATTGGACGAGAGCCTAACAACCCACTTTTTCCTATTTTACAAAAAGCGGACCAGACAATCTTAGATCATCATGATTGTTTTGATCGATTAATGAGGTGTAACGGCTATAATTTCGGTTAGCAATGACTTATGGTTTGGGAGTCAACACTTAGATAAAAGTGCCTCCCTCCTCTTCCGATGATTGCGAAACCCAAAATATATACAAAAACTAAAAGAGTTTACAAGCCTTAAAAAATACAAGATACTTTTTTGAATTATCTCTCAAACCATTTGTGCATTTCCATTTTGGAAGTTCAATTTTTTTTCTAATCCAAACTTGAATTTTCACTCTCCCATTTTTGTCGTAAACAAAAAAGATAAGGCAAATAGATCACACAACAAAAAGAAAATTTTAGATTTTATGAATGCAAAAAAATTTGAAAAAATTATAAATGTAAGTGAAAAAAAAATTTCATGCACAAAAAATGAACACCTAAGTTTTGTTGCCAATGTTTGGGAAATTCCACTAGTACAACCCCTAATAGTTTGGTGGAATTTTATAAGAAATAGATTTCTAATTGATCCTAACATGTTTTAAATGTGGTGGATATGCATGCCAGAAACATGTTGAAGATGCTAATGACCTAATGATCTTTTTTTGCCTATTTTACAAAAGGCGGACCTAACAATCATAGATCTTCGTGAATGTTTTGATCTATTAATGATGTTTAACGGCTATAAGTTTTGTTAGAAATGACTTATGGTTTGGGAGTCAACACTTAGGTAAAAATGCCTCCCCCCTCTACCTATGATTGCGAAACCCAAAATATATAAAAAAACTAAAAGAATTTAAAGTCCATAAAAAGTCACATATATTTTTGGAATTATCTCCCTCAGCATTTGGGCATTTCCATTTTGGATGTTCAATTTTTTTTCTAATCCAAACTTGAGTTTTCACGCTCCCATTTTTGTCGTAAACAAAAAAGATAACGCAACTAGATCACACAACAAACTGAAAATTTAAAAGTTTATATATGCAAAACAAATTAAAAAAAAATTGTTGGTGAAGAAAAAAAATTTCACACACCAAAAATGAACACCAATAATTTTTGTTACTCATGTTTGGGAAATTCCACAAGTGCAACCCGTAATAGCTTGGTGGAATTTTATAAGAAAGAGATTTTAACTGATCCTAACATGTTTTAAATGTGGTGGATATGCATGCATGAAACATGTTGAAGATGCTAATCACCTAATGATCCAAAAATTTCAAGGAGTAGAAAAAGTTGAATTCTCAAATTAACATTTGCGCCAAGCCTAACAACCCACTTTTTCCTATTTTACAAAAAGCAAACCAGACAATCATAGATCATCGTGAATGTTTTGATCGATTAATGATGTGGAACGGCTATAATTTTAGTTAGCAATGACTTATGGTTTGGGAGTCAGCACTTAGATAAAAATGCCTCCCCCCTCTTCCGATGATTGCAAAATCCAAAATATATAAAAAACTAAAAGAGTTTACAATCATTAAAAAATCACATATACTTTTCTGAATTATCTCTCTAAGCATTTGTGCATTTCCATTTTGGATGTTCAATTTTTTTTTTGACCCAAACTTGAGTTTTCACTCTCGCTCTTTTTGTCGTGAACAAAAAAGATAAGGCAAACAGATCACACAACAAAAAGAAAATTTTAGAGTTTATGTATGCAAAAACATTTCAAAACAATAATAGACGTAAGTGAAGAAAATTGTTTCATGCACCAAAAATGAACACCAAAGTTTTGTTGCCCATATTTGGGAAATTCCACTAGTTCAACCCCTAATAGCTTGGTGGAATTTTAGAAGAAAAAGATTTGTAATTGATCCTAACATGTTTTAAATGTGGGGGATATGCCCGCCAGAAACATGTTGAAGACTTTTATAACCTATTGATTCAAAATTTTCAAGGAGTAGAAACAGTTGAATTCTTAAGTTAACGTGTGGACCAGATCCTAACAACCTACTTTTTGCCTATTTTACAAAAAGCGGACCTAAAAAACATTGATCATCATGAATGTTTTGATCGATTAATGAAGTGTAACGGCTATACTTTTAGTTAGAAATGACTTATGGTTTGGGAGTCAAAACTTAGATAAAAATGCCTCTCCCCACTTTCGATGATTGTGAAACCCAAAATATATAAAAAAACTAAACGCTTTTACATTCCTTAAAAAAACACAGATACTTTTTGGAATTATCTCAATAAAAAAATGTAAATTTTAGAGTTTATGTATGATAAAAATTTGGAAAACAATAATAAATGTAAGTGAAGAAAAAATTTTCACACATAAAAATGAACACCAAAGTTTTTTTACCCATGTTTGGGAAATTCCACTAGTACAACCCCTAATAGCTTGGTGGAATTTTATAAGAAAGAGATTTCTAAATGATCCTAACATGTTTTAAATGTGCTGGATATGCATGCCAGAAACATGTTGAAGATACTAATGTCCTAATGATCCAAACTTTTCAAGGAGTACTGAATTATCAAGTTAACATGTGGACCAGTGCCAAACGACCCACTTTTTGCCTATTTTACAAAAATCGGACCTAACTATCATAGATCATCACGAATGTTTTGATCGGTTAATGATGTGTAACGGTTATAATTTTAGTTAGAAATGACTTATGGTTAGGGAGTGAACAGTTAGATAAAAATGCCTCCCCCCTCTTCCTATGATTACGAAATCCCAAATTTATAAAAAAACTAAAAGAGTTTACAATCCTTAAAAAATCACAGACACTTTTTGGAATTATCTCTCTCAGAATTTTTGCATTTCCATTTTAGTTCTTCAATTTTTTTTCTAATCCAAACTTGAGTTTTCACTCTCCCATTTTTGTCGTAAAAAAAAAAAGATAAGGCAAATAGATCACACAAGAAAATGAAAATTTTAGAGTTTATGTATGCAAAACAATTTTAAAAAAATAATAAATGTAAGTGAAGAAAATTTTTTCACGCACCAAAAATGAGCACCAAAGTTTTCTTACCCATGTTTGGGAAATTCCACTAGTACAACCCTAATCACTTGGTGGAATTTTATAAGAGAGAGATTTCTAATTGATCGTAACATGTTTTAAATGTTGTGGATATGCATGCTAGAAACAAGTTGAAGATGCAAATGACCTAATGATCCAAAAATTTCCAAGGAGTAGAAAAAGTTGAATTCTCAAGTTAACATGTGGACCAGAGCCTAACAACCCTGTTTTTCCTATTTTACAAAAACGGACCAAACAATCATAGATCATCGTGAATGTTTTGATCGATTAATGATGTGTAACGGCTATAATTTTAGTTAGCATTGACTAATGGTTTGGGAGTCAACACTTAGATAAAAATGCCTCCCCCCTCTTCCGATGATTTCAAAACCCAAAAGATATAAACGTGTGGACCAGAGCCTAACAACCCACTTTTTGCCTATTTTACAAAAAGCGGACTTAACAATCATAGATCATCATGAATGTTTTGATCTATAAATGATTTGTAACGGCTATAATTTTAGTTAGAAATAACTTATGGTTTGGGAGTCAACACTTAGATAAAAATGCCTCCCCCCTCTTCCTATGATTGCAAAACCCAAAATATATAAAAAAACTAAAATAGATTAAAATCCCTAAAAATTCAGAGATATTTTTTGGAATTATCTTTCACAGCATTTGTGCATTTCCATTTTGGATGTTATATTTTTTTCAAATCCAAACTTGAGTTTTCACTATCCCATTTTTTTCATAAACAGAAAATATAAGGCCATTATATCACACAACAAAATTAAAATTTTAGAGTTTATGAATGCAAAAATAAATTGAAAAAAATAATAAATGTAAGTGAAGAAAATTTTTTCACGCACCAAAAATGAAGACCAAAGTTTTGTTACTCATGTTTGGTAAATTCCACTAGTACAACCCCTAATAGCTTGGTGGAATTTTATAAGAAAGACATTTCTAATTGATCCTAACATGTTTTAAATGTGGTGGATATGCATGCAAGAAACATGTTGAAGATGCTAATGTCCTATTGATCCAAAAATTTCAAGGAGTACTGAATTCTCAAGTTTACGTGTGGACCAGAGCCTAACAACCCACTTTTAGCCTATTTAACAAAAAGCGAACCTAATAATCACATATCTTCGTGAATGTTTTGATCGATTAATGTTGTGTAACGGCAATAATTTTAGTTAGAAATGACTTATGGTTTGGTAGTCAACACTTAGATAAAAATGCCTCCCCCCTCTTCCAATGATTGCGAAACACAAAATATATAAAAATACTAAAAGAGTTTACAATCATTAAAAAATAAAAGACACTTTTTGAAATTTATCTCTCAGCATTTCTGCGTTTCCATTTTTGATGTTCAATTTTTTTTCTAATCCAAACTTGAGTTTTCACTATCCCATTTTTGTCGTAAACAAAAAAGATAAGGCAAATAGATCACACAACAAAATAAAACTTTTAGGGTTTATGTATCCAAAACAATTTTCAAAAAAAAAAAATGAAAGTGAAGAAAATTTTTTCACATACGAAAAATGAACACCAAAGTTTTGTTACCCATGTTTGGGAAATTCTACTTGTACAACCCCTAATAGCTCTGTGGAATTTTATAAGAAAGATATTTCTATTTGATCCTAACATGTTTTAAATGTGGTGGATATGCATGCCAGACAAATGTTGAAGATGCTAATGACTTAATGATCCAAAAATTTCTAGGAGTAGAAAAAGTTGATTTCTCAAGTTAACCTGTGGACCAGAGCCTAACAACCCACTTTTTGCCCATTTTACAAAAAGCAAACCTAACAATCATAGATCATCGTGAATGTATTGATCGATTAATGATGTGTAATGGCTATAATTTAAGTTAGAAATGACTTATTGTTTGGGAGTCAACACTTACATAAAAATGCCTCCCCCTCTTCCTATGATTGTGAAACCCAAAATATATAAAAAAAAGAAAAAGAGTTTACAATCCTTAAAATGTCCCACATACATTTTGGAATTATCTCTCTCAGCATTTTTGCATTTCCATTTTGGATGTTCATTTTTGTTTCTAATCCAAACTTGAGTTTTCACTCTCCAATTTTGGTCGGAAACAAAAAAGATAAGGCAAATAGATCACACAACAAAATGAAAATTTTAGAGTTTATGTATACAAAAAAATTTGAAAACAATAATCAATGTAAGTGAAGAAAAAATTTTCACGCACCAAAAATCAACACCAAAGTTTTGTTACCCATGTTAGGGAAATTCCACAAGTACAACCCCTAAAAACTTGGTGGAATTTTATAAGAAAGAGATTTCTAATTGATCCTAACATGTTTTAAATGTGGTGGATATGCATGCCATAAACATGTTGAAGATGCTAATGTCCTAATGATCCAAAATTTTCAAGGAGTATTGAATTCTGAAGTTAACGTGTGGACCAGAACCTAACAACCCACTTTTTACCTATTTTAGAAAAAGCGGACCTAAAAATCATAGATCATCGTGAATGTTTTGATCGATTAATGATGTGTAACGGCTATAATTTTAGTTAGAAATGAATTATGGTTTGGGGGTCAACACTTAGATAAAAATGCCTCCCCCTTCTTCTGTTGATTGCGAAACCAAAAATATATAATAAACTAAAAGAGTTTACAATCCTTAGAAAATCACAGATACTTTTTGGAATTATCACTCTCATCATCTGTGCATTTCCATTTTCGATGTTCAGTTTTTTTTCTAATCCAAAGTTAAGTTTTCACTCTCCCATTTTTGTCGTAAACAAAAAAGATAAGGCAAATAGATCACACAACAAAATGAAAATTTTAGAGTGTATGTATGCAAAAAAATTTTAAAAAAATAATAAATGCAAGTGAAGAAATTTTTTTCACTCACCAAAAATGAACACCAAAGTTTTGCTACCCATGTTTGGGAAATTCCACAAGCACAACCCTAATAGCTTGGTGGAATTTTATAAGAGAGAGATTTCTAATTGATCATAACATATTTTAGATGTTGTGGATAAGCATGCCAGAAACATGTTGAAGATGCAAATGACCTAATGATCCAAAAATTTCAAGGAGTAGAAAAAGTTGAATTCTCAAGTTAACGTGTGGACCAGAGCCTAACAACCCTCTTTTTCCTATTTCACAAAAAGCGGACCAGACAATCATAGATCATTGTGAATGTTATGACCGATTAATGATTTTTAACGGCTATAATTTTAGTTAGCAGTGACTTATGGTTTGGGAGTCAACACTTAGATAAAAATGCCTCCCCCCTTTTCCGATGATTTCGAAACCCAAAATATATAAAAAAACTAAAAGAGTTTAAAATCCTTAAAAAATCACAGATTCTTTTTTGAATTATCTCTCTCAGCATTTGTGCATTTCCATTTTGGATGTTCAATTTTTTTCTAATCCGAACTTGAGTTCTCCCTCTCCCATTTTTGTCGTAAACAAAAAAGATAAAGCAAATAGATCACACAAAAAAAGAAAATTTTAGAGTTTATGAAAGCAAAACAATTTAAAAAAAATAATAAATGTAAGTGAAGAAATTTTTTCACGCGCCAAAAATGAAGACAAAAGTTTTGTTGCTCATGTTTGTGAAATTTCACTAGTACAACCCCTAATAGCAAGGTGGAATTTTACAAGAAAGATATTTCTAATTGATCATAACATGTTTTAAATGTGGTGGATATGCATGCAAGAAACATGTTGAGGATGCTAATCACCTAATGATCCAAAAATTTCAACTAGTAGAAAAAGTTGAATTCTCAAGTTAGCGTGTGGACCAGAGGCTGACAACCCACTTTTTGCCTATTTAAAAAAAAACAGGCCTAACAATCATAGATCATCGTGAATGTTTTGATCGATTAATGATGTGTAACGGCTATAATTTTAGTTTGAAATGACTTATGGTTCGGGAGTCAACACTTAGATAAAAATGCCTCCCCCCTCACCCTATGATTGCGAAACCCAAAATATATAAAAAAACTAAACGGCCTTACTATCCTAAAAAAGTCACAGATACTTTTTGGAATTATCTCTCTTAGCATTTGTGCTTGTCCATTTTGGATGTTCAGTTTTTTTTCTAATCCAAACATAAATTTTCACTCTCCCATTTTTGTCGTAAACAAAAAAGATAAGGCAAATAGATCACACAACAAAATGAAAATTTTAGAGTTTATGTATGCAAAACAATTTTAAAAAAATAATTAAAGTAAGTGAAGAAAATTTTTTTCACGCACCAAAAATGAACACCAAAGTTTTGTTACCCATGTTTGGGAAATTCCACTAGCACAACCCTAATAGCTTGGTGGTATTTTATAAGAGAGAGATTTCTAATTGATCATAACATATTTTAGATGTTGTGGATAAGCATGCCAGAAACATGTTGAAGATGCAAATGACCTAATGATCCAAAAATTTCAAGGAGTAGAAAAAGTTGAATTCTCAAGTTAATGTGTGGACCAGAGCCTAACGACCCTCTTTTTCCTATTTCATAAAAAGCGGACCAGACAATCATAGATCATTGCGAATTTTTTGACCGATTAATGATTTTTAACGGCTATAATTTTAGTTAGCTGTGACTTATGGTTTGGGAGTCAACACTTAGATAAAAATGCCTCCCCCCCTCTTCCGATGATTTCGAAACCCAAAATATATAAAAAAACTAAAAGAGTTTACAATCCTTAAAAAATCACAGATTCTTTTTTGAATTATCTCTCTCAGCATTTGTTCATTTCCATTTTGGATGTTCAATTTTTTTTCTAATCCGAACATGAGTTTTCGCTCTCCCATTTTGTCGTAAACAAAAAAGATAAGGCAAATAGATCACACAAAAAAGGAAAATTTTAGAGTTTATGAAAGCAAAATAATTTTAAAAAAATAATAAATGTAAGTGAAGAAAATTTTTTCACGCACCAAAAATGAAGACAAAAGTTTTGTTGCCCATGTTTGGGAAATTCCACTAGTACAACCCCTGATAGCTAGGTGGAATTTTACAAGAAAGATATTTCTAATTGATCCTAACATGTTTTAAATGTGGTGGAGGATATCCATGCAAGAAACATGTCGAAGATGCTAATGACCTAATGATCCAAAAATTTCAAGGAGTAGAAAAAGTTGAATTCTCAAGTTAGCATGTTGACCAGAGGCTTACAACTCACTTTTTGACATAAACAACAAGCGGACCTAACAATCATAGATCATCGTGAATGTTTTGATCGATTAATGATGTGTAACGGCTATAATTTTAGTTAGAAATGACTTATGGTTTGGGAGTCAACACTTAGATAAAAATGCCTCCCCCCTCTCCCTATGATTGTGAAACCCAAAATATATAAAAAAACTAAAAGGACTTACAATCCTTAAAATGTCACAGATATTATTTGGTATTATCCATCTCAGCATTTGTGCAATTCCATTATGGATGTTCAATTTTTTTTCTAATCCAAACTTGTGTTTTCACTCTCTCGTTTTTGTCTTAAACAAAAAAGATAAGGCAAATAGATCACATAACAAAATGAAAATTTTAGAGTTTATGTATGAAAAAAAAATTTGAAAACAATAATAAATGTAAGTGAAGAAATTTTTTCACGTACCAAAAATCAACATCATAGTTTTGTTACCCATGTTAGGGAAATTCCACTAGTACGACCCCCTATTAGCTTGGTGGAATTTTATAAGAAAATGATTTCAAATTGATCCTAACAAGATTTAAATGTGGTGGATATGCATGCCAGAAATATGTTGAAGATGCTAATGATCTAATGATCCAAAAATTTAAAGGAGTAGAAAATTTTGAATTCTGAAGTTAACGTCAGGACCAGAGTCTAACACCCCACTTTTTGCGTATTTTACAAAAAGCAGACCTAACAATCATAGATCATCGTGAATATTTTGATCGATTAATGATGTGTAATGGCAATAATTTTAGTTAGAAATGACTTATGGTTTCAGAGTGAACACTTAGATAAAATTACCTCCCCCCTCTTTCGATCATTGAGAAACCCAAAATATATTAAAAAATTAAAAGAGTTCACAATCCTTAGAAAATCACAGATACTTTTTGGAATTATCTCTCTCTGCCTTTGTGCATATCCATTTTGGATGTTCAATTTTTTTTCTAATCCAAACTTGAGTTTTCACTTTCCCATTTTTGTCGTAAACAAAAAAGATAAGGCAAATAGATCACACAACAAAATGAAAACTTTAGAGTTTATGTAAGCAAAACTATTCTAAAAAAATAATTAATGTAAGTGAATAAAATTTTTTCTCGCACCAAAAATGTACACCAAAGTTTTGTTACCCTTGTTTGGGAAATTCAACTCGTACAACCTCTAATAGCTTGGTGGAATTTTATAAGAAAGAGATTTCTAATTGATCCTAGAATGTTTTAAATGTGGTGGATATGCATGCCAGAAACATGTTGAAGATTGTAATGACATAATGATCCAAAACTTTCTAGGAGTAGAAAAAGTATAATTCTCAAGTTAACGTGTGGACTAGAGCCTAACAACCCACTTTTTGTCTTTTTTACAAAAAGTGGACCTAACAATCATAGATCATCGTGAATGTTTTGATCGATTAATGATGTGTAATGGCTATAAATTTAGCTAGTAATGACTTATGGTTCGGGAGTCAACTCTTAGATAAAAATTCCTCCCCCTCTTTCGATGATTGAGAAACCCAAAGTATATAAAAAAACTAAAAGAGTTTACAATCCAGAAAAAATTACAGATACTTTTTGGAATTATCTCTCTCAGCATTAGTGCATTTCCATTTTGGATGTTCAATTCTATTTCTAATTCAAACTTGAGTTTTTACTTTTCCATTTTTGTCGTAAAAAAAAAAGATAAGGCAAATAGATCACAAAACAAAATGAAAATTTTAGAGTTTATGTATGCAAAAAATTTTGAAAACAATAATGAATGTAACTAAAGAAAATTTTTTCACGCACCAAAAACGAACACCAATGTTTTGTTACCCTTGTTTGGGAAATTCTACTAGTACAACCCCTAATAGCTAGGTAGAATTTTATAAGAAAGAGATTTCTAATTGATCCTAACATGTTTTAAATGTGGTGGATATGCATGCCAGAAACATGTTGAAGGTGCTAATGTCCTAATGATCCAAAATTTTCAAGGAGTACTGGATTCTCAAGTTAACGTGTGGACCAGAGCCTAACAACCCACTTTTTGCCTATTTTAAAAAAAGCGGACCTAACAATCATAGATCATCGTGAATATCTTGATCGATTAATAATGTGTAACGGCTATAATTTTAGTTAGAAATGACTTATGGTTTGGGAGTCAACACTTGGATAAAAATTACTCCCCCCACTTCCGATGATTGTGAAACCCAAAATATATAAAAAATCTAAAAGATTTTTCAATCCTTAAAAATCACAGATACTTTTTGGAATTATCTCTCTCAGCATTTGTGCATTTCCATTTTGGATGTTCATTTTTTTTTCTAATCCAAACTTGAGTTTTCACTCTCCCATTTTTGTCGTAGATAAGGCAAATAAATCACACAAAAAAATGAAAATTTTAGAGTTTATGTATGCAAAACAATTTTAAAAAAATAATAAATGAAAGGGAAGAGAATTTTTTCATGCACCAAAAATGAACACCAAAGGTTTGTTATCCATGTTATGGAAATTCCACTAGTACAACCCCTAATAGCTTGGTGAAATTTTATAAGAAAGAGATTTCTAATTGATCCTAACAAGTTGTAAATGTGGTGGATATGCATGCCAGAAACTTGTTGAAGATGCTAATGACCTAATGATCCAAAAACTCAAGGACTAGAAAAAGTTGAATTCTCAAGTTAACATGTCGACCAGAGCCTAACGACCCACTCTTTGCCTATTTTACAAAAAGTTGACCTAACAATCATAGATCATCGTGAATGTTTTGATTGATTAATGATGTGTAATGGCTATAATTTTAGTTAGAAATGACTTATGCTTTGGGAGTCAACACTTTGGATAAAAATCCCTCCCTCCTCTTCCTATGATTGCGCAACCCAAAATATACAAAAAAACTAATAGAGTTTACAATCCTTAAAAAGTCAAAAATATATTTTGGAATTATCTCTCTCAGCATTTTTGCATTTCCATTTTTTATGTTAAATTTTTTTTCTAATCCAAACTTGAGTTTTCATTCTCCCATTTTTTTCATAAACAAAAATATTAGGAAAATTGATCACACAACAAAATGAAAATTTAAGAGTTTATGTATTCAAAAAAATTTGAAAACATTAATAAATGTAAGTGAAGAAAATTTTTTCACACACCAAAAATGAACACCAAAGTTTTGTTACCAATGTTTGGGAAATTCCACTAGTACAACCCCTAATAGCTTGGTGGAATCTTATAAGAAAGAGATTTCTAATTGATCCTAACATGTTTTAAATGTGGTGGATATGCATGCGAGAAACATGTTGAAGATGCTAATGACCTGATGATCCAAAAATTTCAAGGTGTAGACAAAGTTGAATTCTCAAGTTAACGTGTGGACCAGAGCCTAACAATCCACTTTTTCCTATTTTACAAAAACCGGACCGGACTATCATAGATCATCGTGAATGTTTTGATCAATTAATGATGTGTAATGGCTATAATTTTAGTTAGTAATGACTTATGGTTTGGGAGTCAACACTTAGATAAAGATGCCTCCCCCCTCTTTCGATGATTGCGAAACCCTAAATAAATAAAAAAGCTAAAAGATTTTACAATCCTTAAAAAATCACAAATATTATTTTGAATCATCTCTCCCAGAATTTGTGCTTTTCCATTTTGGATGTTCAATTTTTTTCTAATCCAAACTTGAGTTTTCACTCTCCCATTTTTGTCGTGAACAAAAACGATAAGGCAAATAGATTACACAACGAAATGAAAATTTTAGAGTTTATGAATGCAAAACAATTTAAAAAAAATAATAAATGTAAGTCAAAAAAAAATTTTCACGCACAAAAAATGAACACCAAAGTTTTGTTACCCATGTTTGGGAAATTCAACTCGTACAACCTCTAATAGCTTGGTGGAATTTTATAAGAAAGACATTTCTAATTGATCCTAACATGTTTTAAATGTGGTGGATATGCATGCCAGAAACATGTTGAAGATGCTAATGACATAATAATCCAAAAATTTCTAGGGGTAGAAAAAGTATAATTCTCAAGTTAACGTGTGGACCAAAGCCTAACAACCCACTTTTTGTCTTTTTTACAAAAAAGGGGACCTAACAATCATAGATCATTGTGAATGTTTTGATCAATTATTGATGTGTAATGGCTATAATTTTAGTTAGTAATGACTTATGGTTTGGGAGTCAACACTTAGATAAAAATGCCTCCCCCCTCTTCTGATGATTGCGAAACCCAAAATATATAAGAAAACTAAAGGGTTTACACTCCTTAAAAAATTATAGATACTTTTTGGAATTATCTCTCTCAGCATTTGTGCATTTCCATTTTGGATGTTCAATTTTTTTTCTAATCCAAACATGAGTTTTCACTCTCCAATTTTTGTCGTAAACAAAAAAAGATAAGGCAAATAGATCACTCAACAAAATGAAAATTTTAGAGTTTATGTATGCAAAATAATTTGAAAAAATAATAAATGTAAGTGTAGAAAATTTTTTCGCGCACAAAAAATGAACACCAAAGTTTCATTACCCATATTTGGAAATTCCACGAGTAAAACACTAAATAGCTTGGTGAAATTTTATAAGAAAGAGATATGTAATTGATCCCAACATGTTTTAAATATGGTGGATATGCCTGCCAAAAACATGTTGAAGATGCTAATAACCTATTGGTCCAAAACTTTCATGGAAAAGAAAAAGTTGAATTCTCAAGTTAACGTGTGGACCAGAGCCTAACAACCCACTTTTTATTTATTTTTTTAAAAAATGGACCTAACAGTCATTGATCATCGTGAATGTTTTGATCGATTAATGAAGTGTAACGACTATAATTTTAGTAAGAAATGACTTATGGTTTGGGAGTCAACACTTAGAGAAAAATGCCTCCCCCCTCTTCCGATGATTGCAAAACCCAAAATATATAAAAAAACTAAAAGAATTTACAATCCTTAAAAAGTCACAGATACTTTTTTGAATTATCTCTCTCAGCATTTGTGCATTTCCATTTTGGATGTTCAATTTTATAAGAAAGAGATTTCTAATTGATCCCAACATTTTTAAATATGGTGGATATGCATGCCAGAAACATGTTGAAGATGCTAATAACCTATTGATCCAAAAATTTCAAGGAGTAGGAAAAGTTGAACTCTCAAGTTAACGTGTGGACCATAGCCTAACAACCCAATTTTAGTTTATTTTACAAAAATGCGGACATAACAATCATATATCATCGTGAATGTTATGATCGATTAATGAAGTGTAACGGCTATAATTTTAGTTAGAAATGACATATGGTTTTGAAGTCAACACTTAGAAAAAAATGCCTCCCCCCTCTTCCGATGATTGCGAAACCAAAAATATATAAAAAAAGTAAAAGTGTTTACAATCCTATGGTTTGGGAGTCAACACTTAGATAAAAATGCCACCCCCCTTTTGATCGATTAATGATGTGTAATGGCTATAATTTTAGTTAGAAATGACTTATGATTTAGGAGTCAACACTTATATAAAAATACCTCCCCCCTCTTTCGATGAGTGCGAAACCCAAAATATATAAAAAAACTAAAAGAATTTACAATCCTTAAAAAGACTCAGATACTTTTTGGAATTAACTCTCTCAACATTTGTGCATTTCCATTTTGGACGTTCAATTTTTTTTCTAATCCAAACTTGAGTCTTCACTCCACCGTTTTTGTCGTAAACAAAAAAGATAAGGCAAATAGATCACACAACGAAATGAAAATTTAAGAGTTTATGTATGGAAAAAAATTTGAAAACAAGAATAAATGTAAGTGAAGAAAATTTTTTCACGCACCAAAAATGAACACCAAAGTTTTGTTACCCAAGTTTGGGAAATTCCACTAGTACAACCCCTAATAGCTTGGTGGAATTTTATAAGAAAGAGATTTCTAATTGATCCTAACATATTTTAAATGTGGTGGATATGGATGCCAGAAACATGTTGAAGATGCAATTGACGAAATGATCCAAGAATTTCAAAGAGTAGAAAAAGTTGAATTCTCAAGTTAACGTGTGGACCAGAGCCTAACAACCCACTTTTTGCCTATTTTACGAAAAGCGGACCTAACAATCATAGATCATCGTGAATGTTTTGATCGATTAATGATGTGTAATGGCTATAATTTTAGTTAGAAATGACTTATGGTTTGGGAGTCAACACGTAGACAAAAATGCCTCCCCCCTCTTCTGATGATTGCAAAACCCAAAATATATAAAAATAAATAAAAGAGTTTGCAATCCTTAAAAAATCACGAATACTTTTTGGAATTATCTCTCTCAGTATTTGTGCATTTCCATTTTGGATGTTCAATTTTTTACAAATCCTAACTTGAGTTTTCACTCTCCAATATTTGTCGTAAACAAAAAAGATTAGGCAAATAGATCACACAACAAAATGAAAATTTTAGAGTTTATTTGTGAAAAAAAATTTGAAAATTATAATAAATGTAAGTGAAGAAAATTTTTTCACGCATTAAAAATGAACACAAAAGTTTAGTTACCATGTTTGGGAAATTCCACTAGTACAACCCCTAATACCTTGGTGGAATTTTATAAGAAAGAGATTTCTAATTGATCATAACATGTCTTAAATGTGGTGATTATGCATGGCAGAAACATGTTGAAGATGCTAATGACCTAATAATAAAAAATTTTCAAGGAGCAGAAAAAGTAGAATTCTCAAGTTAACGTGTGGACCAGAGCCCAACAACCCACTTTTTGCCTATTTTAAAAAAAGTGGACCTAACAATCATAGATCATCCTGAATGTTTTGAACGATTAATGATGTGTAACGGCTATAATTTTAGTTAGAAACGACATATGGTTTGGGAGTCAACACTTAGATAAAAATGCCTCCTGATAGATGCTAGATTCTGACATGAGAACTAGGTTAATTATAATTGAATAACCCTTATAATTGTATTATAGGTGGTTATTTATCGGTTTTCACTTGAAACATGCATTTATTGAATTTGGCATTAATAACTGTCGATATTGCATATTTTTCTCTCCTGAATTATATTTCATTGTTTTTAAGGTTTATCTCTTCCTGAAATGCTTTTTATAGGTTGAATTATGGAATTTCAGGAGAATTATGGTGGAGAAGGAGATATTTACCAAAATACCCTTCTTGAAATGGAGGTCGAAAGGGGACCCGAGAGGGGGGACCCGAGAGGGAAAACCCGAGAAAGAAAGGAGCGTGAAGAGAAGAGAGCGTAAAGAGAAGTGGAGGAGAGAAAAACAGAGGACTTTGACCGGAAACAGGGGAGGACCCGAGAGGAGTTCCCCACCGCTGTTCGCCGGCCAAGACCTTTCGCCACGCCACCGTCGTCCACCGCCGTCCACTGCCGTCCACCAACTGAGAACAAACCCGAGGAGAGCTCGAGAGAGTCTCCGTCAAGGTGAGTTCGACAGTCGCTCACCAGGCCGGGAGGGGATCCGAGAGGGCTTCTCCGGTGCCACTTCTTATTTCCGACCATCCTCCGGCGTCGTTTACATATTCCGACCAGTCCCAGAGCCATTCCGACTCCAACCGAGACTCGAGAGAGCCGGTTAGAGAACGTTAGCTCTGTTTCGCTCTTCGCCGGACGTTACCTCCGTCCGTCGGCTTCTAACCGTCGTCGCCGGCGTCGTCTCTACCTCCGGCCACTGACTATTGCTACCCGACGCCACCAATTTCCGGAAATCACAGCACCCGTGAGAACGAGTTGCTGCCCGAGCGAGAGGAGGAAGAAGGGGAGTAATTCGTCATTATTGAATTTGATTTTTTATATGGTTTGAACTTAGGTTTTGAATGTTAATTGAATTTGATTTGATAATTAATTTTATTTAAGACTTGTTTTCTTGATATTTGATTAAATTAGTTAATTAGGGTAAGATTATAATTGAGGAGATTTTGGTATTTTAATCCGATTTCTGTCTTCAACTCTAGGCGCCCGAGAGGGGCTAGACGCAAGGATTGAGAAATCCGGATTCGTGGTTACGTGGCGCTCGAGAGAGGCACGAATCACGGTAAAATCCAGAGTTAACGTTTCCTGTTGTGCAAGTAGTTAATTAAATATATTGCTTGATAATTTGGGATATAATTAGTGTTTAGTTCATATTAATTCATCATATTTGGTTAGGCTAGTTGACTGAAGAATACACGAAATTCAATCCTCCCTGTGGATATGACCCTCGCTTACTGCTAGATTACATGAACGATCCGTACGCTTGCGAGGTATAAAAGTCGATGTAACTAAAATTCTACATCAAGTTTTTGGCGCCGTTGCCGGGGAGGCACGTATTAAGCGTATTTCTTTGTTCTCCATAGTCTTAGGTTAGATTTTATTTTATTTATTTTATTTTATTTTATTTTATTTTTTTTATTTTTTTTCTTTCATAATTTTAGTTTGGTATTTTTTATGGAATTATTTTTATTTCTTCTAGTTAGTTCATATTTTTAGTAGTGAGTTTGTTAGCTTAATTTGATAGTTCATTTTGTTTCTTTTTGTGTTTTTATGCACGGGCGCCGCTCCCTAGGTGGACCATTAGCTCCTTTTGTTGAAGAGGTAGAACATATTTGTAGGAAAACACCCGAAGTCAAGTTAGGAGCTACCATGGCCAATCAGGGCGAACCATTACAGTTACCTGCAGCAGGTGACCGTAGAGCCCTGAGGGATTATTCTATCCCATCCCACTTCACATCACCTTCTTGCATTATATTGCCACCCACTACTGCCGCCAGTTATGAGTTGAAACCGGGTGTGATCCAACTCCTCCCTACATTCTATGGGTTGGAGAAGGAGGACCCGTATTACCACATCAAGGAATTCTTAGATATTTGTGCAACTTTTAAATTCCAGAATTTCTCAGATGACTCTATCCGGTTAAGACTTTTTCCATTTTCACTTAAGGATAAGGCCAAGTCTTGGCTTAATTCCTTAGAGGTGGGCAGCATTACTTCATGGGACACATTAGTCACGAAATTTTTGTCCAAGTACTTTCCCATTCAGAGAACTACAGCCCTCAGGAGAGAAATCTCCAACTTTATGCAACAGGAGGGTGAACACTTTTATGAGGCTTGGGAGAAATGGAAGGATTTGATCCGTAGGTGTCCGCATCATGGGTTTGAGAAATGGCATTTAGTGCAATACTTTTATCAAGGTCTTACACCTCAGGTTAGATCCATGGTAGATGCAACGAGTGGTGGGAGTTTGATGGGTAAGAGTGCTAGTGAGGCGTGGGATTTTTTTGAAACGTTGAGTGATCAATCTCAGCAATGGGGTTCATCATTTAATGTTGATAGGAAATCCCACGAAGCCAAAAGAGGGGGTCTTTACGAGGTTAGTGAAACACCCATGCTCATTGCCAAGATTGAAGGGTTGACTAGAAAAATTGATGCCCTTATGGTGTCCAAGAGTTCACCTGCTCCTAACCCATCTACTGTCTGTGCCATATGCTCTGGTTCATCTCATCCCACACAAATGTGTCCATCTAGTTCATCCTACCCAGAGCTCATTGAGGACTTGAATGCAGTCCAGAATTTTCATAGACCAAACCGGAACGATCCTTTTTCAGAAACATATAATCCGGGTTGGGCTAGACACCCAAATTTCTCATGGTCCAAGGGCCCACAGGTTGGGGGTCCTCCAGGGTTTACTCAACCCCAAGCTCCGCGCCCACACTTCACTCAACAACCATTGATTCCACAAAAACCTTCACTTGAGGATACACTTCAATTATTCATGCAGAATACACAGTCCTCCATTGCTAAACTTGAAATGCAAGTGAGTCAGTTGGCCAGCCACATGAGTGAACAAGCACAAAATAGACTCCCGAGTCAAACCATTCCTAACCCCAAAAGCACACATGAGAGTGAGTTGAGTTCCAAACCCCACCATGAGCAAGCCAAAGCCATAACCACCCTTAGGAGTGGACGTGAGTTGAACAATGGGGTAGGGACCACTAAGTCTAAGGAGTTAAAGGATGACAATGGGGACACATCATTGAGTGAAGAACCTCCAAGTTCTCCACCAACAGCCAAGCAGATCCCTAACCATGTCCCATTAGCTCCTTATCCGCAGAGGTTATCGGGCCCACCTAGGAAAGGAGATAGCATGCATGAAACGTTGGAACTGTTTAGTAAAGTTCACATTAACATTCCACTTCTTGATGCTATTAGGCAAGTACCTGCCTATGCACGATTTTTGAAAGACCTTTGTACACAGAAGAGAAAACAACATGTTAACAAAAAGGTCTTTCTTACTGAGAATGTAAGCTCAATTCTGAAGCATAACAGTCCTCCTAAAGTTAAAGATCCTGGATGTCCCACAATTTCATGTGTCATTGGTGAACATACCATCCAGAGAGCTCTTCTTGACTTAGGAGCAAGTGTGAATTTGCTTCCTTTCTTTGTGTACCAGCAATTAGGTTTGGGGGAATTGAAGCCTACTCCCATCACACTTCAACTAGCTGACCGTTCTGTCAAGATACCACGAGGAATAGTTGAAGATGTTTTGATAAAAGTGGATAAATTTCTGTTCCCGGTTGATTTCATTGTTCTTGATACAGAACCAGTAGTCAATGTGACCAACCAAATTCCTGTCATCCTAGGACGTCCCTTCTTAGCCACATCTAATGCTATCATTCATTGTAAAAGTGGTGAGTTGGAGTTGTCTTTTGGAAATTTTAAGGTCTCATTGAATGTATTTAACGCCGGGCACCACCCACTTGAGTCTGATGATCTGAGTCCTGCATTTAATATAGAAACTGTTATGCTTGATCACGAATCCACTCTTGAATCTTTTGAGTCTTGCATAACATCTTTAGACATGGACTATTTTGATGAGGAAACATATTTCCAAGAGGTTAATTCTTTACTCAATTCTGTACCTCTGTTGGAGGAAGCTTATGAGGTTATCACAATTGAACACCCACAGGAGCTTCCTCTTGACTTGGACAAACCTCTTGAAACTTCCAAGCTAGACCTTAAGCCACTTCCTCCCACATTGAAGTATGCGTTCTTGGGACCCATGAACTCATTACCAGTCATTATTTCCTCTTATTTGAGTACTGAGCAGGAGGAACAATTGACTGAAGTTTTACAAGCACACAAAGAGGCATTGGGGTGGACTCTTGATGCCTTAAAAGGGATTAGCCCCTCCATATGCATGCATCGTATTCATTTGGAGGAGGGGACTAAAGCCTCACGTGAGATGCAACGTAGGTTAAATCCCCATATGCTGGAGGTTGTGAGAGAAGAAGTCATCAGGTTGCTTGTGACAGGAATCATTTACCCTATTTCCAATAGCACCTGGGTGAGTCCAATTCAAGTTGTCCCTAAGAAAGGGGGGATAACAATAATGAAAAATGAGAGTGGTGAATTGATTCCCACAAGAACTACCACCAAGTGGCGTGTCTGCATTGACTATAGAAAACTTAATTCCGCCACTAGGAAGGATCACTTCCCACTACCTTTCATTGATCAGGTACTAGAGCGATTGGCCGGCCACAATTTTTATTGCTTCTTAGATGGATACTCCGGCTACAATCAAATTCCCATTGCTCCAGAAGACCAGGAAAAGACCACATTCACGTGTCCGTTTGGCACCTATGCTTACAGACGCATGCCTTTTGGTTTATGCAATGCACCCGCCACTTTCCAACGGTGCATGATGAGTATTTTTTCTGACATGATTGGTGAATTTTTAGAGGTCTTTATGGATGACTTTTCTGTGTTTGGCTCTAGTTTTGATACATGTCTGCACAATCTTTCACTCGTATTGTCCCGTTGCATTAAGTCCAATTTAGTCTTGAATTGGGAGAAATGCCACTTCATGGTGAAAGAAGGAATTGTTTTAGGACATGTAGTGTCTGAGAGGGGTGTAGAAGTGGACAAAGTCAAGGTTGACCTAATTGCCAATCTGCCACCACCTACTTCTGTGAAGGGAGTGCGTTCTTTCCTTGGCCATGCTGGGTTCTATAGGCGTTTCATTAAAGACTTTAGC
Source organism: Aristolochia californica (assembly GCF_029961685.1). Classification (NCBI taxonomy): domain Eukaryota; kingdom Viridiplantae; phylum Streptophyta; class Magnoliopsida; order Piperales; family Aristolochiaceae; genus Aristolochia; species Aristolochia californica. Next base: position 33,027,855 of record NW_027182279.1, on the reverse strand, counting down.
AAAATTTCTCGTCCTTTGACGAATTTACTTGCTCAAGATGTTGCTTTTGCCTTTGATGATGCCTGTATTCATGCTTTTGAGACACTGAAGAAATGTTTGTCCACTGCACCCATTGTCCAACCCCCTATTTGGTCTTTGCCTTTTGAGTTGATGTGTGATGCCTCTGACTATGCATTGGGGGCTGTTTTGGGGCAAAAGACGGATAAAATGCCCTGTGTCATTCAATATGCTAGCCGAACTCTTCATGATGCTCAATTGAATTACACTACCACTGAGAAGGAGTTGCTAGCTGTTGTGTTTGCCTTGAACAAATTCAGATCATATCTGTTAGGGTCAAAGGTTATAGTGTTCACTGATCATTCTGCTTTGAAGTATTTATTATCCATCAAGGACACTAAACCTCGCTTGATTAGATGGATCTTGCAATTGCAAGAATTTGACCTTGAGATTCGAGATAAGAAGGGTTGTGAGAATGTTGTTGCTGATCATCTATCTAGGATATGTGTAGTACCCCAGGAAGGATTCCTTCCTTTAAATGATTCCTTCCCTGATGAACAACTTCTCCAAGTATCCCAGTTGCCTTGGTTTGCTGACATAGTCAACTATCTTGTAACTCATAAGATTCCTGATTATTGGAGTAAACAAGATAGGTTGAAATTCTTTTCCCAAGTCAAACATTTTTTTTGGGATGATCCTTATTTGTTCAAGGTGTGTTCTGACCAAGTCATTAGGCGTTGTGTACATGAGCAAGACTTTGCCAACATTCTTGAATTTTGTCATTCCCACGCATGTGGTGGACATTTTGGTGCTAGAAAGACCGCAGCTAAAGTCTTGCAATGTGGTTTCTATTGGCCTTCATTATTTAGAGATGCCCATGAGTTTTGTCAGGTGTGTGATAAATGCCAACGAACTGGTTGTTTGTCTAGGAAGAACATGATGCCTCTTAACCGCATTCTTATTGTTGAATTGTTTGATGTGTGGGGTATTGACTTCATGGGTCCTTTTCCTGTCTCGTTCGGCTATCAATACATTCTTGTTGCTGTTGAATATGTCTCTAAATGGATTGAAGCTATATCATGTAAGACAAACGATCACAAAGTGGTGGTACAGTTTTTAAAAGAAAATATCTTTAATCGGTTTGGTACCCCGAGAGCGATCATCAGTGATGGGGGATCTCATTTTTGTAACAGAGCATTTGAGACCTTATTGAAGAAATATTCCATCACTCATCGGGTGTCCACTCCATACCACCCGCAAACTTGTGGTCAAGTGGAAATCTCTAATAGAGAGATCAAACGGATTTTGGAGAAGACGGTTCGCTTTGATAGGAAAGATTGGTCCACTCGATTTGACGATGCCTTATGGGCCTATCGAACCGCTTATAAGACTCCTATTGGGATGTCTCCATTTCGCCTAGTATTCGGCAAAGCATGTCATCTACCTGTTGAGCTTGAGCATAGAGCTTATTGGGCCATTAAGGCTTTAAATTTTGATTTAACTTAAGCGGGTGAGGAGAGAAAGTTGCAATTGAATGAGTTGGAAGAGATACGTCATGATGCTTATGAGAATGCCAAACTGTATAAGGATCGAACAAAGCTTTTACATGATAAATCTATTTTTCGTAAGTCTTTTACTGTTGGGCAGAATGTTCTACTTTATAACTCACGATTGCATTTGTTTCCAGGGAAGCTAAGATCCAGGTGGTCCGGTCCATTCGAAGTTACACAGGTGTTTCCTCATGGCGCTATTGAGATCCGCAATCACGGAGACGGGTCGATCTTCAAAGTTAACGGTCAGAGGCTCAAACCGTATCTTGAGAATGTCCCCACACCAGAGGAGGTGATGGTGATTTTCTTGGAGGAACCTGTCCTTTCATCTTGAATGCGTCAGAGTCTTGCTGACGACTATAAACTTAGCACATTGTGGGCAATCCCCACGTTTCTATCCCTTTGTACATTACAGTTTTATTTTTATTTTTATTTTTATTTTATTTTTTGGTTTATTCATACTCTCTTACCGGCTGAGAGCATAAATGGTTCCGGTAGTCGATGACCAGACTTTTGGTCCCTAGTTTGAGAGGTCTGTACTCAAACAACCGTTCTGGGATTGACCAGTTCGATCTTGAAGTATTGAATGAAAACCTTATGGTGAGTAACTTAAGGACTTGTGTTCAGCGCGTGATTCCTGCTGCCTTCAGTGGCCAGTCACACGGAGATTTCTTCAAAGTGTGATGTGGGATAGCGGTTTCATCTACGGATGATTACCTACGGGTACGGCTGATACGAGTAAACCTTCTTCGAGGGAGACTATGTATCATTCGTGGGGGTCTTTATTATTATTATTATTTTTATTTTTTTGTAGTCGTTATAGTGTTTTAACTTTTCCCCATTGAGGACAATGTCAGGTTTAGGTTTGGGGGGGAAAACGACTCTTTTATGTCTTAGCAATAATTTTCTTTTGATTTCTGTTACCGGTTTTCAAATTACTCCTCTTAGTATGTGGTTAACATTAGTAGAGTTAAAATAAGTTGTTCAAATGTGTTTCAAAAAGTGCGCTGGTAATAGCAAAAGTGCGCTGGTAATAGCGTAAAATGGTTTTCAATCTGGAAGCAATGAGTTTCTTAACTTTGAAGATGAATTGTAATTTGAAAGAAGTTGCAAGTCAAGATTGAAATTGGTATATTTCTTTTGTGAGATTGTCAGACAACAGGCTTACTCTACTATTTTCTCTTAATTGTGATGTGACCAGGATTTTATTGTTATTTGTTGCCTCTTTGTTCTGTTGAAGTAATTGCTTATGGGTCACATTGGTTCAGGTGGAGTAACAATGAGTGTATTTGGATTGATAATAGGCTATATTTTACACAGGTTTTCAAATTTCGCAAGATCTCATATGATTTTCAAATATTTTACGATACTAAGTGTTAGTCATATGCTAATGAGGAGTAAATTTTCTTCAGTTTTTTTTTTTTTTTTTTATTATTGATTTAGATGAATTTTGTGGGTAAATTCCATGCAAACCCTCACGAGACACAACTCGTCCACTACTGTAAAGTAGGGGTTTAACGGCTTGTTGCATGCGCTAAATGCAATCGTGTTCCCTACGAAAGTGGTATTTTGTTTTCCTAGGCTTAATTTTTGTTATGTTGTTGTTTTGCTAGGGACTAGCAAAGACTTAGGTTCGGGGGTGTGATAGATGCTAGATTCTGACATGAGAACTAGGTTAATTATAATTGAATAACCCTTATAATTGTATTATAGGTGGTTATTTATCGGTTTTCACTTGAAACATGCATTTATTGAATTTGGCATTAATAACTGTCGATATTGCATATTTTTCTCTCCTGAATTATATTTCATTGTTTTTAAGGTTTATATCTTCCTGAAATGCTTTTTATAGATTGAATTATGGAATTTCAGGAGAATTATGGTGGAGAAGGAGATATTTACCAAAATACCCTTCTTGAAATGGAGGTCGAAAGGGGGGGGGACCCGAGAGGGAAAACCCGAGAAAGAAAGGAGCGTGAAGAGAAGAGAGCGTAAAGAGAAGAGGAGGAGAGAAAAACAGAGGACTTTGACCGGAAACAGGGGAAGACCCGAGAGGAGTTCCCCACTGCTGTTCGCCGGCCAAGACCTTTCGCCACGCCACCGTCGTCCACCGCCGTCCACTGCCGTCTAGCAACTGAGAACAAACCCGAGGAGAGCTCGAGAGAGTCTCCGTCGAGGTGAGTTCGACAGTCGCTCGCCAGGCCGGGAGGGGATCCGAGAGGGCTTCTCCGGTGCCACTTCTTATTTCCGACCATCCTCCGGCGTCGTTTACATATTCCGACCAGTCCCAGAGCCATTCCGACTCCAACCGAGACTCGAGAGAGCCGGTTAGAGAACGTTAGCTCTGTTTCGCTCTTCGCCGGACGTTACCTCCGTCCGTCGGCTTCTAACCGTCGTCGCCGGCGTCGTCTCTACCTCCGGCCACTGACTATTGCTACCCGACGTCACCAATTTCCGGAAATCACAGCACCCGTGAGAACGAGTTGCTGCCCGAGCGAGAGGAGGAAGAAGGGGAGTAATTCGTCATTATTGAATTTGATTTTTTATATGGTTTGAACTTAGGTTTTGAATGTTAATTGAATTTGATTTGATAATTAATTTTATTTAAGACTTGTTTTCTTGATATTTGATTAAATTAGTTAATTAGGGTAAGATTATAATTGAGGAGATTTTGGTATTTTAATCCGATTTCTGTCTTCAACTCTAGGCGCCCGAGAGGGGCTAGACGCAAGGATTGAGAAATCCGGATTCGTGGTTACGTGGCGCTCGAGAGAGGGACGAATCACGGTAAAATCCAGAGTTAACGTTTCCTGTTGTGCAAGTAGTTAATTAAATATATTGCTTGATAATTTGGGATATAATTAGTGTTTAGTTCATATTAATTCATCATATTTGGTTAGGCTAGTTGACTGAAGAATACACGAAATTCAATCCTCCCTGTGGATATGACCCTCGCTTACTGCTAGATTACATGAACGATTCGTACGCTTGCGAGGTATAAAAGTCGATGTAACTAAAATTCTACATCACCTCCCCTCTTCCTATGATTGTGAAACCCAAAATATATAAAAAAAAACACTAACAGAGTTTACAATCCTTAAAAAATCACAGATACTATTCGGAATTATCTCTCTCAGCATTTGTACATTTCCATTTTGGATGTTCAATTTTTTTTCTAATCCAAACTTGAGTTTTCACTCTCCCATTTTTGTCGTAAACAAAAACGATAAGGCAATTAGATCAAAGAAACAAAATGAAAATTTTAGAGTTTATGTATGCAAAAATTTTTGAAATCAATAATAAATGTAAGTGAAGAAAATTTTTTCAAGCACAAAAAATGAACACCAAAGTTTTGTTACCTATGTTTGGGAAATTCCACTAGTACAACCCCTAATAGCTTGGAGGAATTTTATAAGAAAGTGATTTCTAATTAATCCTAACATGTTTTAAATGTGGTGGATATGCATACCTGAAACATGTTGAAGATGCTAATGACCTAATGATCCAAAAATTTCAAAGAGTAGAAAAAGTTGAATTTTGAAGTTAACTGGTGGACTACAACCCAACAACCCACTTTTTGCCTATTTTAAAAAAAGAGGACCTAACAATCATAGATCATCGTGAATGTTTTGAACGATTAATGATGTGTAATGGCTATAATTTTAGTTAGAAATGACTTATGGTTTGGGAGTCAACACTTAGATAAAAATGCCACCCTCCTCTTCAGATGATTGCGAAACCCAAAATATATATAAAAAACTAAAAGAGCTTACAATCCTTAAAAAAATCATAGATACTTTTTGGAATTATCTCTCTCAGCATTTGTAAATTTTCATTTTGGATATTCAATTTTTTTTCTAAACCAAACTTGAGTTTTCACTCTCTTATATTTGTCGTAAACAAAAACGATAAGGCAAAAAGATCACACGACAAAATGAAAATTTTAGAGTTTATGTATGCAAAAAAAATTGAAAACAATAATGAATGTAAGTGAAGATAAAATTTTCACACACCAAAAATGAACACTAAAGTTTTGTTACCCATGTTTGGGAAATTCCACTAGTACAATCCCTAATAGCTTGGTGGAATTTTATAAGAAAGAGATTTCTAATTGATTTGTACATGTTTTAAATGTGGTTGATATGCATGCCAGAAACATGTTCAAGATGCTAATGACCTAATAAACCAAAAATTTCAAGGAGTAGGAAAAGTTGAATTCTCAAGTTAACTTGTGGAGCAGAGCCCAACAACCCACTTTTTCCAAATTTTACAAAAAGCTGACCAAACAATCATAGATTATCGTGAATGTTTTGAACGATTAATAATGTGTAACGGCTATAATTTTAGTTAGAAATGACATATGGTTTGGTACTCAACACTTAGATAAAAATGCCTCCCCCTCTTCCGATGATTGTGAAACCCAAAATATATAAAAAAAAACTAAAAGAGTTTACAATCCTTAAAAAATCACAGATACTATTTGGAATTATATCTTTCAGTATTTGCAGATTTCCATTTATGATGTTCAATTTTTTCTAATCCAAACTAGAGTTTTCACTCTCCCATTTTTGTCATAAACAAAAACGATAAGGCAAATAGATCACACAACAAAATAAAAATTTTAGAGTTTATGTATGCAAAAAAATTTGAGAACAATAATAAATGTAAGTGAAGAAAATTTTTTCACGCACCTAAAATGAACACCAAAGTTTTGTTACCCATGTTTGGGAAATTCCACTAGTATAACCCCAAATAGCTTGGTGGAATTTTAAAAGAAAGAGATTTCTAATTCATCCTAACATGTTTTAAATGTGGTGGATATGCATGCCAGAAACATGTTGAAGATGCTAATGACCTAATGATCCAAAAATTTCAAGGAGTAGAAAAAGTTGAATTCACAAGTTAACGTGTGGACTAACAACCCACTTTTTGCCTATTTTACGAAAAGCGGACCTAACAATAATAGATCATCGTGAATGTTTTGATCGATTAATGATGTGTAACGGCTATAATTTTAGTTATAAATGACTTATGGTTTGGGAGTCAACACTTAGATAAAAAACCCTCCCCCTTCTTTCGATGATTGTGAAACCCAAAATATATAAAAAAAAAAACAAAAAGAGTTTACTATCCATAAAAAATGACAGATACTTTTTGGAATTGTCTCTCTCTGCATTTGTGCTTTTCCATTTTGGATGTTCATTTTTTTTCTAATCCAAACTTGAGTTTTCACTCTCCCATTTTTGTCGTAAAAAAAAAAGATAAAGCAAATAGATCACACAAGAAAATGAAAATTTTAGAGTTTAAGTATGCAAATAAATTTGAAAACAATAATAAATGTAATTGAAGAAAATGTTTTTACACACCAAAAATGAACACCAAAGTTTTGTTACCCATGTTTGGGAAATTCCACTAGTACAACCCCTAATAGCTTGGTGGAATTTTATAAGAAAGAGATTTCTAATTGATCCTATCATGTTTTAAATGTGGTGGATATGCATGCCAGAAACATGTTGAAGATGCTAATGACCTAATAATCCAAAATTTTCAAGGAGTAGAAAAAGGTGAATTCTCAAGTTAACGTGTGGATATGAGCCCAACAACCCACTTTTTTCCTATTTTACGAAAAGCGGACCTAACAATCATGGATCATAGTGAATGTTTTGAACGATTAATGATGTGAAACAACTATAATTTTAGTTAGAAATGACATATGGTTTGGGAGTCAACACTTAGATAAAATGCCTCCCCCTCTTCCTCTGATTACAAAAACCAAAATATATAAAAAAAAAACTAAAAGAGTTTACAATCCTTAAAAAATCAAAGATACTATTTGGAATTATCTCTCTCAATATTTTGTGCATTTCCATTTTGGATGTTAATTTTTTTTTTCTAATCCAAACTTGAGTTTTGACACTCCCATTTTTGTCGTAAACAAAAACGATAAGGCAAATAGATCACACAACAAAATGAAAATTTAAGATTTTATGTTTGCAAAAAAATTTGAAAACAATAATAAATGTAAGTGAAGAAAATTTTTTCATGCACCAAAAATGAACACCAAAGTTTTGTTACCCATGTTAGGGAAATTCCACTAGTACAACCCGTAATAGCTTGGTGGAATTTTATAAGAATGATATTTCTAATATATCCTAACATTTTTTAAATGTGGTGGATATGCGTGCCAGAAACATGTTGAGGAGGCTCATGACCTAATGATGCAAAAATTTCAAGTAGTAGAAAAAGTTGAATTCTCAAGTTATCGTGTGGACCAGAACCCAACAACCCACTTTTTGCCTATTTTAAAAAAAGCGGACCTAACAATCACAGATCATCGTGAATGTTTTGATCAATTAATGATGTGTAACGGCTATAATTTTAGTTAGAAATGCCATATGGTTTGGGAGTCAACACTTAGATAAAATGCCTCCCTCCTCTTCTGATGATTGCAAAACCCAAAATATATAAAAAAAAACTAAAAGAGTTTACAATCCTAGATACTTTTTGGAATTATCTCTCTCAGCATTTGTACATTTCCATTTTTGATATTCAATTTTTTTCTAATCCAAACTTGAGTTTTCACTCTCCCATATTTGTCGTAAACAAAAAAGATAAGGCAAATAGATCACACATCAAAATGAAAATTTTAGAGATTATATATTCAAAAAATTTTGAAAATAATAATAAATGTAAATGAAGAAAATTATTCACGCTCCAAAAATGAACACCAAAGTTTTGTTACCCATGTTTGGGAAATTCCACGAGTACAACCCCTAATAGCTTGGTGGAATTTTATAAGAAAGAGTTTTTTAATAGATCCTAACATGTTTTAAATGTGGTAGATATGCATGCCAGAAACATGTTGAAGATGCTAATGACCTAATAATCCAAAAATTTCGAGTAGAAAAAGTTGAATTCTCAAGTAAACGTGTGGACTACAGCCCAACAACCCACTTTTTGCCTATTTTACGAAAAGCAAACCTAACAATCGTAGATCATGGTGAATGTTTTGAACTATTAATAATGTGTAACAACTATAATTTAAGTTAGAAATGACATATGGTTTGGGAGTCAACACTTAGATAAAAATGCCTCCCCCTCTTCCGCTGATTGCGACAACCATAATATATAAAAAAAAACTAAAAGAGTTTACAATCCTTAAAAAATCAAAGATACTATTTGGAATTATCTCTCTGAATATTTTTTCATTTCCATTTTGGATGTTCAATTTTTTTTCTAATCAAAACTTGAGTTTTCATTCTCCCATTTTTGTCGTAAACAAAAACGATAAGGCAAATAGATCACACAACAAAATGAAAGTTTTAGAGTTTATGTATGCAAAAAAAATTGAAAACAATAATAAATGTAAGTGAAAAAAAAAAGGTTTATTTACCCATATTTGGGAAATTCCACTAGTACAACAACCCCTATTAGCTTGGTGGAATTTTATAAGAAAGAGATTTCTAATTGATCGTAACATGTTTTAAATGTGGTGAATATGCATGTCAGAAACATGTTGAAGATGCTAATGACCCAATGATCCAAAAAATTCAGGTAGTAGAAATAGTCGAATTCTCAATTTAACGTGTGGACCACAGCCCAACAACCCACTTTTTGCCTATTTTACAAAGAGTGAACCTCACAATCATAGATCATCGTGAATGTTTTGATCAATTAATGATGTGTAACGTCTATAATTTTGGTTAGAAATGACTTATGGTGTGGGAGTCAACACTTAGATAAAAATGCCTCGCTCCTCTTCCGATGATTGTGAAACCCAAAATATAAAAAAAAAACTAAAAGAGTTTACAATCCTTAAAAAATCAAAGATACTTTTTGGAATTATCTCTCTCAGCATTTGTACATTTCCATTTAGGATACTCAATTTTTTTTCTAATCTAAACTTGAGTTTTCACTCTCCCATATTTGTCGTAAACAAAAACGATAAGGCAAATAGATCACACATCAAAATGAAAATTTTAGAGTTTATGTATTCAAAAACATTTGAAAATAATAATAAATTTAAGTGAAGAAAATTTTTTTCACGCACCAAAATTGAACACCAAAGTTTTGTTACCCATGTTTGGGAAATTCCACTAGTACAACCCCTAATAGCTTGGTGGAATTTAATAAGAAAGAGATTCCTAACAAATCCTAACATGTTTTAAATGTGGTGGATATGCATGCCAGAAACATATTGAAGATGCTAATGACCTAATGATCCAAAAATTTCAAGGAGTAGAAAAAGTTGAATTCTCAAGTTAACGTGTGGACCAGAGCCTAACAACCCACTTTTTGCCTATTTTACAAAAAGCGAACCTAACAATCCTAGATCATCGTGAATGTTTTGATCGATTAATGATGTGTAACGGCTATAATTTTATTTAGAAAATACTTATGGTTTGGGATTCAATACTCAGATAAAAATTCCACCCCCCTCTTCCGATAATTGTGAAACCCAAAATATATTAAAAAATAAAAGTGTTTACAATCCTTAAAAAATCATTGATACTTTTTGGAATTATCTCTCTAAGCTTTTGTGTATTTCCATTTTGGATGTTAATTTTTATTTCAAATCCAAACTAGAGTTTTCACTTTCCCATTTTTGTCGTAAACAAAAAAAAGATTTGGCAAATAGATCACATTACAAAAAGAAAATTTTAGAGTTTATGTATGCAAAAAAATTTGAACACAATAATAGAAAATTTTTTCACGCACCAAAGTTTTGTTACCCATGTCTGGGAAATTCCAATAGTACAACCCCTAATAGCTTGGTGGAATTTTATAAGATAGAGATTTCTAATTGATCCGAACATGTTTTAAATATGGTGGATATGCATGCCAGAAACATGTTGAACATGCTAATGACCTAATGATCCAAAAATTTCAAGGAGTAGAAAAAGTTGAATTCTCAAGTTAACGTGTGGACCAGAGCCCAACACCCTCTTTTTGCCTATTTTACAAAAAGCAAACCTAACAATAATAGATCATCGTGAATGTTTTGATCGATTAATGATGTGTAACGGCTACAATTTTAGTTAGCAATGACTTATGGTTTGGGAGTCAACACTTAGATAAAAAAGCCTCCCCCCTCTTCCGATGATTGCGAAACCCAAAATATTTAAAAAAAACAAAAAGAGTTTACAATCCTTAAAAAAACTCAGATACTTTTTGGAATTTTCCCTCTCAGAATTTGTGCTTTTTCATTTTGGATGTTCTTTTTTTTTTTCTAATTCAAACTTGAGTTTTCACTCTCCCATTTTTGTCGTATATAAAAAGATAAGGCAAATAGATCGCACAAAAAAATAAAAATTTTTGAGTTTATGTATGGAAAAAAATTGGAAAACAATAATAAATATAAGTGAAGAAAATTTTTTCACACACCAAAAATGAACAACAAAGTTTTGTTACCCATGTTAGGGAAATTCCACTAGTACAACCCCTAATAGCTTGGTGGAATTTTATAAGAATGATATTTCTAATATATCCTAACATTTTTTAAATGTGGTGGATATGCGTGCCAGAAACATGTTGAGGAGGCTCATGACCTAATGATGCAAAAATTTCAAGTAGTAGAAAAAGTTGAATTCTCAAGTTAACGTGTGGACCAGAACCCAACAACCCACTTTTTGCCTATTTTAAAAAAAGCGGACCTAACAATCACAGATCATCGTGAATGTTTTGATCAATTAATGATGTGTAACTGGTATAATTTTAGTTAGAAATGACTTATGGTTTGGGGCTCAACACTTAGATAGAAATGCCTCCCCCCTCTTCCAATGATTGTGAAACCCAAAATATATAAAAAAAAAAACTTAAAGAGTTTACAATCCTTAAAAAATCTCAGATACTTTTTGGAATTATCTTTGTCCGCATTTGTGCATTTCCATTTTGGATGTTAAATTTTTTTTCTAATCCAAACTTGACTTTTAACTCTCCCATTTTTGTCGTAAACAAAAAAGATAAGGCAAATAGAACACACAAAAAAATGAAAATTTAAGAGTTTATGTATGCAAAAAAATATGAAAAAAATAATAAATGTAAGTGAATAAAATTTTTTCACACACCAAAAATGAACACCAAAGTTGTTTGACCCAAGTAGAACCCCTAATAGCTTGGAGGAATTTTATAAGAAAGAGATTTCTAATATATCCTAACATGTTTTAAATGTGGTGGATATGCATACCTGAAACATGTTGAAGATGCTAATGACCTAATGATCCAAAAATTTCAAGGAGTAGAAAAAGTTGAATTCTCAAGTTAAGGTGCGGACCATAGCCCACCAACCCACTTTTTGCCTATTTTACAAAAAGCGGACGTAACAATCATAGATCATCGTGAATGTTTTGATCGATTAATGATGTGTAACGGCCATAATTTTAGTTAGAAATGACTTATGGTTTGGGAGTCAACACTTAGATAAAAATGCCTCCCTCCTCTTCCAATGATTGCGAAACCCAAAATATATAAAAAAAACTAAAAGAGTTTACAATCCTTAAAAAATCACAGATACTTTTTGGAATTATCTCTCTCAGCATTTGTACATTTCCATTTTGGATATTAATTTTTTTTCTATTGCAAACTTGAGTTTTCACTCTCACATATTTGTCGTAAACAAAAACAATAAGGCAAATTGATTGCACAACAAAATGAAAATTTTAGAGTTTATGTATGCAAAAAAATTTGAAAACAATAATAAATTTAAGTGAGGAAAATATTTTCATGCACCATAAATGAACACCATAGTTTTTTACCTATGTTTGGGAAATTCCACTAGTATAACACCAAATAGCTTGGTGGAATTTTATAAGAAAGAGATTTCTAATTGATCCTAACATGTTTTAAATGTGTTGCATATGCCTGCAAGAAACATGTTGAAGATGCAAATGACCTAATAATAAAAAAATTTCAAGGAATAGAAAAAGTTGAATTCTCAAGTTAACATGTGGACCGGAGCCCGAAAACTCACTTTTTTCATATTTTACAAAAAGCGGACCTAACAATCATAGATCATCATGAATTTTTTGAACAATAAATGATGTGTAACGGCAATAATTTTAGTTACAAATGACATTTGGTTTGGGAGTCAACACATAGATAAAAATGCCTCACCCTCTTCCGATGATGGCGAAACCCAAAATATATAAAAAAAAACAAAAAGTGTTTCCAATCCTTAAAAAATCACAGATACTATTTGGAATTATCTCTCTTAGCATTTGTGCATTTCCAATTATGATGTTCAATTTTTTTTCTAATCCAAACTTGAGTTTTCACTCTCCCACTTTTGTCGTAAAAAAAAACGATAAGGCAAATAGATCACACAACAAAATGAAAATTTTAGAGTTTTTGTATGCAAAAAAATTTGAAAACAATAATAAATGTAAGTGAAGAAAAAATTTTCACGCACCAAAAATGAACCCCAAAGTTCTGTTAGCCATGTTTGGGAAATTCCACTAGTACAACCCCAAAAAGCTTGGTGGAATTTTAAAGAAAGATATTTCTAATATATCCTAACATGTTTTAAATGTGGTGGATATGCATGCCAGAAACATGTTGAAGATGCTAATGACCTAATGATCCAAAATTTTCACAGAGTAGAAAAAGTTGAATTCTCAATTTAACGTGTGGACCAGAGCCCAACAACCCACTTTTTGCCTATTTTACAAAAAGTGGACCTAACAATCATAGATCATCGTGTTTGTTTTGATCGATTAATGATGCGTAACGGTTATAATTTTAGTTAGAAATGACTAATGGTTTGGGAGTCAACACTTAGATAAAATGCCTCCTTTCTCTTCCGATGATTGCGAAACCCAAAATATATTAAAAAAACTAAAAGGGTTTACAATTCTTAAAAAATCACAAATACTTTTTTGATTTATCTCTCTCAGCATTTGTACAGTTCCATTTTGGATATTCAATTTTCTTTCTAATCCAAACTGGATTTTTCACTCTCCCATATTTGTCGTAAACTAAACCAATAAGGCAAATAGATCACACAACAAAATGAAAATTTTAGAGTTTATGTATGCAAAAAAATTTGAAAACATAACAAATGATGAACACCAAAGTTTTGTTACCCATGTTTGGGAAATTCCACTAGTACAACCCTATTAACTTGGTGGAATTTTATATGAAAGAGATTTCTAATTGATCCTAACATGTTTTATGTGGTGGATATGCATGCCAAAAAAGTGTTGAAGATGCTAATAACCTAATGATCCAAAAATTTCAAGGAGTAGAATATGTTGAATTCTCAAGTTAACGTATGGACCAGAGCCCAACAACCGTCTTTTTGCCTATTTTACGAAAAGCGGACCTAACAATACTAGATCATCATTCATGTTTTGATCGATTAATGATGTGTAAAGGCTATAACTTTAGTTAGTAATGACTTATGGTTTGGGAGTCAACACTTTGATAAAAATGCCCCACCTCTTCCAATGATTGTGAAACCCAAAATATATAAAAAAAACTAAAAGAGTTTACAATCTTAAAAAAATATCAGATACTTTTTGGAATTATCTCTCTCAGCATTTGTACATTTTCATTTTGGATGTTCAACTTTTTTTCTAATCCAAACTTGAGTTTTCTCTCTCCAATTTTTGTCGTAAACAAAAAGGATAAAGCAAATAAATCACACAACAAAATGAAAATTTTACAGTTTATATATGCAAAAAATTTGAAAACAATAATAAATGTAAGTGAAGAAAATTTTTTCACGCATCAAAAATGAACACCAAAGTTTTGTTACCCATGTTTAGGAATTTCCACTAGTACAACCCCTAACAGCTTGGTGGGACTTTATAAGAAAGAGATTTCTAATTGATCCTAACCTGTTAAATGTGGTGGATAAGCTTGCCAAAAATATGTTGAAGATGCTAATGACCTAATGATCCAAAAATTTCAAAGAGAAGAAAAAGTTGAATTCTCAAGTTAACGTGTCGACCAGAGCCCAACAACCCACTTTTTGCCTACTTTACAAAAAACGGACCTAACAATCATAGATCATCATGAATGTTTTGATCAAATATTGATGTGTAATGGCTATAATTTTAGTTAGAAATGACTGATGGTTTTGGAGTCAACATTTAGATAAAAATGCCTCCCCCCTCTTCCAATGTTTGCGAAACCCAAAATATATAAAAAAAACTAAAACAGTTTACAATCCTTTAAAAAATCACAAATACTTTTTGGAATTATCTCTCTCAGCATTTGTGCATTTCGATTTTGGATGTTCAATTTTTTTTCTAATCCAAACTTGACTTTTCACTCTCCCATTTTGTCATAAACAAAAATGATAAGGCAAATTGAACACACAACAAAATAAAAATTTTAGAGTTTCTATATGCAAAAAAATTTGAAAACAATAATAAATGTCAATGAAGAAAACATTTTCACACACAGAAAATGAACCCCAAAGTTTTGGTACCCATGGTTGGGAAATTCCACTAGTACAACCCCTAATAGATTGGTGGAATTTTATAACAAAGAGATTTCAAATTGATCCTAACATGTTTTAATTGTGGTGGACATGCATGCCAGAAACATATTGAACATACTAATGACCTAATGTTCCAAAATTTTGGAGTAGAAAAAGTTGAATTCTCAAGTAATGTGTGGACCAGAGCCCAACAACCCACTTTTTGCCTATTTTACAAAAAGCGGACCTAACAATCATAGATCAATCTAAATGTTTTGATCGATTAATGATGTGTAACGGCTATAATTTTAGTTAGAAATGACTTATGGTTTGGGAGTCAACACTTAGATAAAAATGCCTCCCCCCTCTTCCGATGATTGCGAAACCCAAAATATATAAAAAAAACTTAAAGAGTTTACAATCCTTAAAATATCACAGATACGTTTTGGACTTCTCTCTCTCTACATTTGTGCATTTCCATTTTGGATATCCAATTTTTTTTCTAATCCAAACTTGAGTTATCAATCTCCTATTTTTGTCGTAAATAAAAAAGATAAGTCAAATAGATCTCTCAACAAGATGAAAATTTTAGAGTTTATGTATGCAAAAATATTTGAAAACAATAATAAATGTAAGTGAAGAAAAAATTTTCACGCACCAAAAATGCACACCAAAGTTTTGCTACCCATGTTAGGGAAATTCCACTAGTACAACCCCTAATAGCTTGGTGGAATTTTATAAGAAAGAGATTTCTAATTGATCCTAACATGTTTAAATGTGGTGGATATGCATGCCAGAAACATGTTGAAGATGCTAATGATCTAATGATCCAAAAATTTAAAGAAGTACGAAAAGTTGAATTCTCAAGTTAACTTGTGGACCAGAGCCTAACAACCCACTTTTTGCCTATTTTACAAAAAGCGGCCCTAACAATCATAGATCATCGTGAATGTTTTGATCAATTAATGATGTGTAAAGGCTATAATTTTAGGTAAAAATGACTTATGGTTTCGGAGTGAACACTTAGATAAAAGTGCCTCCCCCCTCTTCCAATCATTACGAAACCCAAAATATATAAAAAAACTAAAAGATTTTTCAATCCTTAAAAATCCACATAAACTTTTTGGAATTATCACTCTCAGTATTTGTGCATTCCTTTTTTTTTGTTCAATTTTTTTCTAATTCAAACTTGAGTTTTCACTCTCCCGTTTTAGTCGTAAACAAAAAAGATAAGGCAAATAGATCACACAACAAAATGAAAAGTTTAGAGTTTATGTATGCAAAAAAATTTTAAAACATAATAAATGTAGGTGAAGAAAATTTTTTCTCGCATAAAAAATGAACACCAAAGTTTTGTTACCCATGTTTGGGAAATTCTACTAGTACAACCCTTAATAGATTGGTGGAATTTTATAAGAAAGAGATTTCTAATTGATCATAACATGTTTTAATTGTGGTGGATATGCATGCTAGAAACTTGTTGAAAATGCTAATGTCCTAATATTCCAAAAATTTCAAGGAGTATTGAATTCTCAAGTCTACGTGTTGACTAGAACCTAACAACCAGGTTTTTGCCTATTAACAAAAAGCGCACCTAACAATCATAGATCATCGTGAATGTTTTGATCGATTAATGATGTGTAATGGCTATAATTTTAGTTAGAAATGACTTATGGTTTGGGAGTCAACACTTAGATAAAAATGCCTCCCCCCTCTTCCGATGAATGCGAAACCCAAAATATTTAAAAAAGCTAAAAGAGTTTACAATCCTCAGAAAATCACAGATACTTTTTGGAATTATCTCTCTCAGCATTTGTACATTTCCGGTTTGGATGTTCAATTTTTTTTCTAATCCAAACTTGAATTTTCACTCTCCCATTTTTGTCGTAAACAAAAAAGATAAGGAAAATAGATCACACAAAAAAATTAAAATTTTAGAGTTTATGTAAGAAAAACAATTTTAATATAAAAATAAATGTAATAGAATAAAAAATTTTCACGCACCAAAAATGAACACCAAAGTTTTGTTAACCATGTTTGGGAAATTCCACTCGTACAACCCCTAATAGCTTGGAGGAATTTTATAAGAAAGAGATTTCTAATTGATCCTAACATGTATTAAATGTGGTGGATATGCATGCCAGAAACATTTGAAAGAACCTAATTACATAATGATCCAAAATTTCTTGGAGTAGAAAAAGTATAATTCTCAAGTTAACGTGTGGACCAGTGCCTAACAACCCACTTTTTGTATATTTTACAAAAGCGGACCTATCAATCATAGATCATCGCGAATGTTTTGATCGATTAATGATGTGTAACGGCTATAATTTTAGTTAGTAATGACTTATGGTTTGGGAGTCAACACATAGATAAAAATGCCTCCCCCCTCTTCGGATGATTGCAAAGCCCAAAATATATACAAAAATTTAAAGATTTTACAATCTTTAAAAAATCACAGATAATTTTTGGAATTATCTCTCTCATCATTTGTGCATTTCCATTTTGGATCTTCAATTGTTTTTCTAATCCAAATTTGAGTTTTCACTCTCCGATTTTTGTCGTAAAAAAGAAAAGGAAAAGGCAAATAGATCACACAACAAAATGAAGATTTTAGAGTTTATGTATGCAAAAATTTTGAAAACAATAATAAATGTAAGTGAAGAAATTTTTTTCACGCACCAAAAATGAACACGTAAGTTTTGTGACCCATGTTTGCGAAATTCCAGTAGTACAACCCCTATTAGCTTGGTCGAATTTTATAAGAAAGAGATTTGTAATTGATCCTAACATGTTTTAAATATGGTGGATATGCATGCTAGAATCATGTTGAAGATGCTAATGTCCTAATCATCCAAAATTTTCAAGGAGTACTGAATTCTCAAGTTAACGTGTGGACTAGAGCCTAACAACCCACTTTTTGCCTATTTTGCAAAAAGTGGACCTAACAATCATAGATCATCGTGAATTTTTTTATGGATTAATGATGTGTAACGGCTATAATTTTAGTTAGAAATGACTTATGGTTTAGGAGTCAACACTTAGATAAAAATGCCTCCCCCCTCTTCCTATGATTGCAAAACCAAAAATATATAAAAAATCTAGAAGAGTTTACAATCCTTAAAAAATCATTGATACTTTTAGGAATTATCTCTCTCAGCAATTGTGCATTTCCATTTTAGATGTTCAATTTTTTTTCTAACCCAAACTTGATTTTTCACTCTCCTATTTTTGTCGTAAACAAAAAAGATAAGGCAAAAAGATCACACAACAAAATAAAAATTTTAGAGTTTATGTATGCAAATTTTATTTTTAAAAATAATAAATTTAAGTTAAGAAAATTTTTTCACGCCCCAAAAATGAACACCAAAGTTTTGTTACCCATGTTTGGGAAATTCCACTAGTACAACCCCTAAAAGCTTGGTGGAATTTTATAAGAAAGAGATTTCTAACTGATCCTAACATGTTTTAAATGTGGTGGATATGCATGCCAGAAACATGTTGAAGATGCTAATGACCTAATGATCCAAAAATTTCGAGTAGAAAAAGTTGAATTCTCAAATTAACGTGTGGACCAGAGCCTAACAACCCCCTTTTTCCTATTTTACAAAAAGTGGACCAGACAATCATAGATCATCGTGAATGTTTTGATCGATTAATGATGTGTAACGGCTATAATTTTGGTTAGCAATGACATATAGTTTGGGATTCAACACTCAGATAAAAGTGCCTCCCCCCTCTTCTAATGATTGCAAAACCCAAAATATATAAAAAAACTAAAAGAGTTTACAAGCCTTAAAAAATACAGGATACTTTTTTGAGTTATCTCTCTATGAATTTGTGCATTTCCATTTTAGAAGTTCAATTTTTTTTCTAATACAAACTTGAGTTTTCACTCTCCCATTTTTGTCGTAAACAAAAAAGATAAGACAAATAGACCACTCAACAAAAAGAAAATTTTAGAGTTGATGAATGAAAAAAAATTTGAAAACAATAATAAATGTAAGTGAAGAAAATTTTTGCACGCACCAAAAATGAACACCAAAGTTTTGTTGGCCATGTTTGGGAAATTCCACTAGTACAACCCCTAATAGCTTGGTGGAATTTTATAAGAAAGAGGTTTCTAATTGATCGTAACATGTTTTACATGTGGTGGATATGCAGGCCAGAAACATGTTGAAGATGATAATGACCTAATGATAAAAAAATTTCAAGGAGTAGAAAAAGTTGAATTCTCAAGTTCACGTGTGGACCAGAGCCTAACAACCAACATTTTGCCTATTTTAAAAAAAAGCGAACCTAACAATCCTAGATCATCGTGAATGTTTTGATCGATTAATGATGTGTAACAGCTCTAATTTTTTTTAGAAATGACTTATGGTTTGGATTCAATACTCCGATAAAAACTCCACCCCCCCTCTTCCGATAATTGTGAAACCAAAAATATATAAAAAAATAAAAGAGTTTACAATCGTCACAAAATCATTGATACTTTTTGGAATTATTTCTCTAAGATTTTGTGTATATCCATTTTGGATGTTAATTTTTATTTCAAATCCAAACTAGAGTTTTCACTTTCCCATTTTTGTCGTAAACAAAAAGATTTGGCAAATATATCACACTACAAAATGAAAATTTTAGAGTTTATGTATGCAAAAAAATTTGAACACAATAATAAATGTAAGTGAAGAAAATTTTTTCGCACACCAAAAATGAACACCAAAATTTTGTTACCCATGGTAGGGAAATTCCACTAGTGCAACCCCTCAGTGCTTGGTGGAATTTTATAAGAAAGATATTTCTAATATATCCTAACATGTTTTAAATGTGGTGGATCTACATGTCATAAACATGTTGAGGAGGCTAATGACCTAATGATGCAAAAATTTCAAGGAGTAGAAAAAGTTGAATTCTCAAGTTAACGTATAGAGCAGAACCCAACAACCCACTTTTTGCCTATTTTACAAAAAGTGGACCTAACAATCATAGAACATCGTGAATGTTTTGATCAATTAATGATGTGTAATTGCTATAATTTTAGCTAGAAATGACTTATGGTTTGGGAGTCAACACTTAGATGAAAATGCCTTCCCCCTCTTCCAATGATTGCAAAACACAAAATATATAAAAAAAACTAAAAGAGTTTACAATCCTTAAAAAATCTCAGATACTTTGTGGAATTATCTTTCTCAGCATTTGTGCATTTCCATTTTGGATGTTAAATTATTTTTCTAATCCAAACTTGAGTTTTAATTCTCCCATTTTTGTCGTAAACAATAACGATAAGGCAAATAGATCACACAAAAAAATAAAAATTTTAGAGTTTATGTATGCAAAAAAAATTGAAAATAATAATAAAAGTAAGTGAATAAAATTTTTTCACACACCAAAAATGAACACCAAAATTTTTTGACCCAAGTAGAGCCCTTAATAGCTTGTTGGAATTTTATAACAAAGAGATTTCTAATATATCCTAACATGTTTTAAATGTGTTGGATATGCATAACTGAAACATGTTGAAGATGCTAATGACCTAATGATCCAAAAATTTCAAGGAGTAGAAAAAGTAGAATTCTCAAGTTAAGGTGTGGACCACAGCCCAACAAACCACTTTTTGCCTATTTTACAAAAAATGGACCTAACAAACATAGATCATCGTGAATGTTTTGATCGATTAATGATATGTAACGGCTTTAATTTTAGTTAGAAATGACTTATGGTTTGGGAGTCAACACTTAGATAAAAATGACTCCCTTCTCTTCCAATGATCTCAAAACCCAAAATATATAAAAAAAAAATAAAAGAGTTTACAATCCTTAAAAAATCACAGATACTTTTTGGAATATCTCTCTCAGCATTTGTACATTTCCATTTTAGATATTAAATTTTTTTTCTATTGCAAACTTGAGTTTTCACTGTGACATATTTATCGTAAACAAAAACAATAAGGCAAATTGATCACACAACAAAATGAAAATTTTAGAGATTATTTATGCAAAAAAATTTGAAAACAATAATAAATTTAAGTGAAGAAATTTTTTTCACGCACCATAAATGAACAGCATAGTTTTGTTACCCATGTTTGGGAAATTCCACTAGTATAACACCTAATAGCTTGGTGGAATTTTATAAGAATGATATTTCTAATTGATCCTAACATGTTTTAAATGTGGCGGATATGCCTGCGAGAAACATGTTGAAGATGCTAATGACCTAATAATCCAAAAATTAAATTCTCAGGTTAACATGTGGACTAGAGCCCAACAACCCACTTTTTTCCTATTTTACAAAAAGCGGACCTAACAATCATGGATCATCATTAATGTTGTGAACAATTAATGATGTGTAAAGGCAATAATTTTAGTTAGAAATGACATTTGGTTTGGGACTCAATACTTAGATAAAAATGCCACCCCCTCTTCCGATGATTGCGAAATCCAAAATATATAAAAAAAAACTAAAAGTGTATACAATCCTTAAAAAATCAATGATACTATTTGGAATTATATCTCTCAGCATTTGTGAATTTCCAATTATGATTTTCAATTTTTTTTTAATCCAAACTTGAGTTTTCACTCTCCCATTTTTGTCGTAAACAAAAACGATAAGGCAAATAGATCACACAACAAAATGAAAATTTTAGAGTTTTTGTATGCAAAAAAATTTGAAATCAATAATAAATGTAAGTGAAGAAAATTTTTTCACGCACCAAAAATGAACCCCAAAGTTTTGTTACCCACGTTAGGGAAATTCCACTAGTACAACCCCCAATAGCTTGGTGGATTTTTATAAGAAAGATATTTCTAATATATCCTTACATGTTTTAAATGTGGTGGATATGCATGCCAGAAACATGTTGAACATGCTAATGATCTAATGATTCTAAATTTTCAAGGAGTAGAAATAGTTGAATTCTCAATTTAACAACCCAGCCCAACAACCCACTTTTTGCCTATTTTACAAAAAGTGGACCTAACAATCATAGACCATCGTGAATATTTTTGATCAATTAATTATGTGTAACGGCTATAATTTTAGTTAGAAATTACTTATGGTTTGGGAGTCAACACTTAGATTAAAATGCCTACCCTCACTTCGGATGACTGTGAAACCCAAAATATATAAAATAAACTAAAAGAGTTTAAAAATCCTTAAAAAATCACAGATACTTTTTGGAATTATCTCTCTCAGCATTTGTGCATTTACATTTTGGATGTTGAATTTTTTTCTAATCCAAACATGAGTTTTCACTCTCCCGTTTTTGTCGTAAACAAAAAAGATAAGGCAAATAGATCACACAACAAAAAGAAAATTTTAGAGTTTATGTATGAAAAAAAATTTGGAAACAATAATAAATGTAAGTGAAGAAAATTATTTCAAGCACCAAAAATGAACACCAAAGTTTTGTTTCCCATGTTTGGGAAATTCCACTAGTACAACCCCAAATAGCTTGGTGGAATTTTATAAGAAAGAGATTTCTAATTGATCCTAACATGTTTTAAATGTGGTGGATATGCATGCCAGAAACATGTTGAAGATGCTAATGACGTATTGATCCAAAAATTTAAAGGAGTAGAAAAACTTGAATTCTCAAGTCAACGTGTGGACCAGAGCCTAAAAACCCATTTTTTGCCTATTTTACAAAAGGCGGACCTAACAATCATAGATCATCGTGAATGTTTTGATCTATTAATGATGTGTAACGGCTATAGTTTTAGTTAGAAAAATGACTTATGGTTTGGGAGTCAACACTTAGGTAAAAATGCCTCCCCCCTCTACCTATGATTGCGAAACCCAAAACATACAAAAAAACTAAAAGAATTTAAAATCCTAAAAATGTCACAGATAATTTTTGGAATTATCACCCTCAACATTTGGGCATTTCCATTTTGGATGTTCAATTTTTTTTCTAATCCAAACTTGAGTTTTCACTCTCCCATTTTTGTCGTAAACAAAAAATATAAGGCAAATAGATCACACAACAAAATGAAAATTTTAGAGTTTATATATGCAAAAAAGATTGAAAAAAAAATATGTTAGTGAAGAAAAATTTACACGCACCAAAAATGAACACCAATGTTTTTTGTTACCCATGTTTGGGAAATTCCACAATTACAACCCCTAATAGCTTGGTGGAATTTTATAAGAAAGAGATTTTTAACTGATCCTAACATGTTTTATAAGTGGTGGATATGCATGCATGAAACATGTTGAAGATGCTAATGACCTAATGATCCAAAAATTTCAAGGAGTAGAAAAAGTTGAATTCTCATATTAACGTGTGGACCAATGCCTAACAACCCACTTTTTCCTATTTTACAAAAAGCGGACCAGACATTCATAGATCATCATGAATGTTTTGATCGATTAATGATGTGTAACAGCTATAATTTTTGTTAGCAATGACGTATGGTTTGGGAGTCAACACTTAGATAAAAATACCTCCCCCCTCTTCCGATGATTGCGAAACCCAAAATTTATAAAAAACCTAAAAGAGTTTACAATCCTTAAAAAATCACAGATACTTTTTTGAACTATCTCACTAAGCATTTGTGCATTTCCATTGTGGATGTTCAATTTTTTTTCAGATCCAAACTTGAGTTTTCACTATCCCATTTTTGTCGTAAACAAAAAAGATAAGGCAAATAGATCACACAACAAAAAGAAAACTTAAGAGTTTATGTATGCAAAAAAAATTGAAAACAATAATAAATGTACAACCCCTAATAGCTTGGTTGAATTTTATAAGAAAGAGATTTCTAATTGATCCTAACATGTTTTAAATGTGGTGGATATGCATGCCAGAAACATGTTGAAGATGCTAATGACCTAATGATCCAAAAATTTAAAGGATTAGAAAAATTTGAATTCTCAGGTTAAAGTGTGGACCAGAGCCTAAAAACCCATTTTTTGCCAATTTAAAAAAAGGTGGACCTTACAATCATAGATCATCGTGAATGTTTTGATCGATTAATGATGTGTAACGGCTATAATTTTAGTTAGAAATGACTTATGGTTTGGAAGTCAACACTTAGGTAAAAATGCCTCCCCCCTCTACCTATGATTGTGAAACCCAAAATATATAAAAAAACTAAAAGAATTTAAAATCCTTAAAAATTCATAGATACTTTTTAGAATTATCTCCCTCAACATTTGGGAATTTCCATTTTGGATGTTCAATTTTTTTTCTAATCCAAACTTGAATTTTCACTCTCCCATTTTTGTCGTAAAAAAAAAAGATAAGGCAAATAGATCACACAACCAAATGAAAATTTTAGAGTTTATATGTAAAAACAATTGAAAAAAATGAAAAATGTTAGTGAAAATTTTTTTTCACGCACCAAAAATGAACACCAAAGTTTTGTTACCCATGTTTGGGAAATTCCACGAGTACAACCCCTAATAGCTTGGTGGAATTTTATAAGAAAGAGATTTTAACTGATCCTAACATGTTTTAAATGTGGTGGATAAGCATGCATAAAACATGTCGAAGATGCTAATGACCTAATGATCCAAAAATTTCACTGAGTAGAAAAAGTAGAATTCTCAAATTAATGTGTGGACTAGAGCCTAGCAACCCACTTTTTCCTATTTTACAAAAAACGAACCAGAAAATCATAGATCATCGTGAATGTTTTGATTGATTAATGATGTGTAACGGCCATAATTTTAGTTAGCAATGACTTATGGTTTGGGAGTCAACACTTAGATGAAAATGCCTCCCCCTCTTCCGATGATTACGTAGCCCAAAATATATATAAAAACTAAAAGAGTTGACATTCCTAAAAAGATCACAGATAATTTTTTGAATTATCTCTCTAAGCATTTGTGCATTTCAATTTTGGATGTTCAATTTTTTTTCTGATCTAAACTTGAGTTTTCACTCTCCCATTTTTGTCGTAAACAAAAAAGATAAGGCAAATAGATCACGCAACAAAAAGAAAATTTTAGAGTTTATGTATGCAAAAAAATTTGAAAACAATAATAATTGTAAGTGAAGAAAAAATTTTCACGCACCAAAAATGAACACCAAAGTTTTGTTGCCCATGTTTGGGAAATTTCACTAGTACAACCCCTAATAGCTTGGTGGAATTTTATAAGAAAAATATTTCTAATTGATCCTAACAGGTTTTAAATGTGGTGGATATGCATGCCAGAAACATGTTGAAGATGCTAATGACCTAATGATCCAAAAATTTAAAGGAGTAGAAAAATTTGAATTCTCAAGTTAACTTGTGGACCAGAGCCTAAAAACCCATTTTTGCCTATTTTACAAAAGGTGGACCTAACAATCATAGATCATCGTGATTGTTTTGATCGATTAATGATGTGTAACGGCTATAATTTTAGTTATAAATGACTTATGGTTTGGGAGTCAACACTTAGGTAAAAATGCCTCCCCCCTCTACATATGATTGTGAAACCCAAAATATATAAAAAAACTAAATGTTAGTAAAGAAAAAAAATTTCTCACCGAAAAAGAACACCAAAGTTTTGTTACCCATGTTTGGGAAATTCCACAAGTACAACCCCAAATAGCTTGGTGGAATTTTATAATAGAGAGATTTCTAATTGATCCTAACATGTTTTAAATGTGGTGGATATGCATGCTAGAAACATGTTGAAGATGCAAATGACCTAATGATCCAAAATTTTAAAAGGAGTACAAAAATTTGAATTCTCAAGTTAATGTGTGGACACGAGCCTAAAAACTCATTATTTGCCTTTTTTACAAAAGGCGGACCTAACAATCATAGATCATCGTGAATGTTTTCATCGATTAATGATGTGTAACGGCTATAATTTTAGTTAGAAATGACTTATGGTTTGGGAGTCAACATTTAGGTAAAAATGCCTCCCCCCTCTACCTATGATTGCGAAACCCAAAATATATAAAAAAATTGAAAGAATTTAAAATCCTTAAAAAGTCACAGATACTTTTTGGAATTATCTCTCTCAGCATTTGTTCAATTCCATTTTTGATGTTCAATTCCATTTTTGATTTTCAATTTTTTTTTCTAATCCAAACTTGAGTTTTCACTCTCCCATTTTTGTCGTAAACAAAAAAGATAAGGCTAATAGATCACACAATAAAATGAAAATTTTAGAGTTTATATACGAAAAAAAATTTGAAAAAATAAATAAATGTTGGTGAAGTAAAAATTTTTACGCACCAAAAATGAACACCTAAGTTTTGTTACCCATGTTTGAGAAATTCCTTGAGTACAACCCCTAATAGCTTGGTGGAATTTTTTAAGAAAGAGATTTTTAATTGATCCTAACATGTTTTAAATGTGGTGGATATGCATGTCAGAAACATGTTGAAGATTCTTATAACCTATTGATCCAAAAATTTCAAGGAGTAGAAACAGTTGAATTCTCAAGTTAATGTGTGGACCAGAGCCTAACAACCCACTTTTTGCCTATTTTACAAAAAGCAGACCTAACAATCATTGATCATTGTGAATGTTTTGATCGATTAATGAAATGTAACGGCTATAATTATAGTTAGAAAAGACTTATGGTTTGGGAGTCAACACTTAGAAAAAAATGCCTCCCCCCTCTTCCTATGATTACGAAATCCCAAATACATAAAAAACCTAAAAGAGTTTACAATCCTTAAAAAAATCACAGATACTTTTTAGAATTATCTCACTCAGAATTGGTGCATTTCCTTTATAGATGTTCAATTTTTTTTCTAATCCAAACTTGAGTTTTCACTCTCCCATTTTTGTCGTAAACAAACAAGATCAGGCAAAATAGATCACACAACAAAATGAAATTTTTAGAGTTTATGACTTATGGTTTGGGAGTCAACACTTAGATAAAAATGCCACCCGCCTCTTCCAATGATTGTGAAACCCAAAATATATTAAAAAACTAAAAGAGTTTACAATCCTCAAAAAGTCACAAATACTTTTTGGAATTATCTCGCTCAGCATTTATGCATTTCCATTTTGGATGTTCAATTTTTTTTCTAATCCAAATTTGAGTGTTTTCACTCTCCCATTTTTGTCGTAAACAAAAAAGATAAGGCAAATAAATCACACAACAAAATGAAAATTTTACAGTTTATGAATGCAAAAAAATTTGAAAAAAATAATAATTGTAAGTGAAGAAAATTTTTTCACGCACCAAAAATGAACACCAAAAGTTTTTTTTGCCTATGTTTGGGAAATTCCACTAGTACAACCCCTATTAACTAGGTGGAATTTTATAAGAAAGTGATTTCTAATTGATCCTAACATGTTTTAAAAGTGGTGGATATGCATGCATGAAACATGTTGAAGATGCTAATGACCTAATGATCCAAAAATTTCAAGGAGTAGAAAAAGTTGATTTCTCAAGTTAACGTGTGGACTAGAGCCTAACAACCCACTTTTTGCCTTTTTAACAAAAAGCGGACCTAACAATAATAGATCATCGATGTTTTGATCGATTAATGATGTGTAACGACTACAATTTTAGTTAGAAATGACTTATGGTTTGGGAGTCAACACTTAGATAAAAATGCCTCCCTCCTCTCCCTATGATTGTGAAACCCAAAATATATAAAAAAATAAAAGAATTTACAATCCTTAAAAAGTCATAGATAATTTTTGGAATTATCCATCTCAGCATTTGTGCAGTTCCATTATGGATGTTCGATATTTTTTCTAATCCAAACTTGAGTTTTCACTCTCTCGTTTTTGTCGCAAACAAAAAAGATAAGGAAAATAGATCACATAACAAAATGAAAATTTTAGAGTTTATGTATGCAAAAAAAATTGTAAATAATAATAAAAGTAAGTGAAGAAATTTTTTTCACTCACCAAAAATCAACACCATAGTTTTGTTACCCATGTTAGGGAAATTCCACTAGTACAACCCCTAATAGCTTGTGGAATTTTATAAGAAAGTGATTTCTAATTGATCCTAATATGATTTAAATGTGGTGGATATGCATGCCATAAACATGTTGAAGATGCTAATGATCTAATGATCCAAAAATTTAAAGGGGTTGAAAATTTTGAATTATGAAGTTAACGTGAGGACCAGAGCCTAACAACCCACTTTTTGCGTATATTACAAAAATTGGACCTAACAATCATATATCATCATGAATATTTTGATCGATTAATGATGTGTAATGGCTATAATTTTAGTTAGAAATGACTTATGGTTTCGGAGTGAACACTTATATAAAAATTCCTCCCCCCTCTTCCAATGATTGCGAAACCCAAAATATATAAAAAAACTAAAAGGGTTCACAATCCTTTGAAAATTTTAGAGTTTATGTATGCAAAAAAAATTGAAAACAATAATGAATGTAAGTGTAGAAAATTTTTACACGCACCAAAAATGAACGCCAAAGTTTTGTTACCCATGTTTGGGAAATTCCACTAGCACAACCCCTAGTTGCTTGGTGGAATTTTATAAGAAAGAGATTTCTAATTGATCCTAACATGTTTTAAATGTGGTGGATATGCATGCCAGAAACATGTTGAAGATGCTAATGACCTAATGATACAAAAATTTCAAGGAGTAGAAAAAGTTGAATTCTATTGTTAACGTGTGGACCAGAGCCTAACAAACCACTTTTTGCCTATTTTAAAAAAGCGGACCAAACAATTATAGATGATCATGAATATTTTCATCGATTAATGATGTGTAACGACTATAAATTTAGTTAGAAATGACTTATGGTTGGGGAGTCAACACTTAGATAAAAGTGCCTCCCCGCTCTTCCTATTATTGCGAAACCAAAAATATATAAAAAAAATAAAAGACATTAAAATCCCTAAAAAGTCACAGATACTTTTTTGAATTATCTCTCTCTGCATTTGTGCATTTCCATTTTGGATGTACAATTTTTTTTCTAATCCAAACTTGAGTTTTCACTCTCCCGTTTTTGTCATTGACAAAAAATATAACACAAATAGATCACACAACAAAAAGAAAATTTTAGAGTTTATGTATGCAAAAAAATTTGAAAACAATGATAAATGTAAGTGAAGAAAATTTTTTCACGCACCAAAAAAGAACACAAAAGTTTTGTTACCCATGTTTGGGAAATTCCACTAGTACAACCGCTAATAGCTTGGTGGAATTTTATAAGAAAGAGTTTTCTATTTGATCCTAACATGTTTTGAATGTGGTGGATATGCATGCCAGAATATGTTGAAGATGCTAATGACCTAATGATCCAAAATTTTCAAGTTGAATTCTCAAGTTAACGTGTGGACCTGAGCCTAACAACTCACTTTTTGCCAATTTTACAAAAAGACGACCTAATAATCATAGATCATCGTGAATGTTTAAATCGAATAATGATGTGTAACGGCTATAATTTTAGTTAGAAATGACTTATGGTTTGGGTGTCAACACTTAGACAAAAATGCCTCCCCCTTCTTCCGATGATTGTGAAATCCAAAATATATAAAAAAACTAAAAGTGTTTACAATCTTTAAAAAACCATAGATACTTTTTGGAATTATCTCTCTCAGAATTTGTGCATTTCCATTTTGGATGTCCAATTTTTTTCTAATTCAAACTTCAGTTTGCACTCTCCCATTTTTGTCGTAAAGAAAAAAGATAAGGCAAATAGCTCACACAAAAAAAAGAAAATTTTAGAGTTTATGTATGCAAAAAAATTTGAAAACAATATTAAATGTAGGTGAAGAAAAATTTTTCATGCATAAAAATGAACACCAAAGTTTTGTTACCCATGTTTGGGAAATTCCACTAGTACAACCCCGAATAGCTTGGTAGAATTTGATAAGAAAGAGATATCTAATTAATCCTAACATGTTTTAAATGTGGTAGATATGCATGCCAGAAACATGTTGATGATGCTAATGACCTAATGATCAAGAATTTCAAGTAGTAGAAAAACTTGAATTCTCAAGTTAACGTGTGGACCAGATCATAATGACCCACTTTTTCCTATTTTACAAAAAGCGTACGTAACAATCATAGATCATCGTGAATGTTTTGATCGATTAATGTTGTGCAACGGCTATAATTTTAGTTAGCAATGACTTATGGTTTGGGAGTCAACACTTAGATAAAAATGCCTCCCCCCTCTTCCGATGATTGCGGTACCCAAAATATATAAAAAAACTAAAAGTGTTTAAAATCCTTAAAAAATCACAGATACTTTTTGGAATTATCGCTCTCTGCATTTGTGCATCCATTTTGGATGTCCAATTTTTTTTCTAATCCAAACTTGAGTTTTCTCCCTCACGTTATTGTCGTAAACTAAAAAGATAAGGCAAATAGATCACACAACAAAACGAAAATTTTAGAGTTTACATATGCAAAAAAATTTGAAAATAATAATAAATGTAAGTGTAGAAAATTTTTTTGCGCACCAAAATTGAACACCAAAGTTTTGTTACACATGTTTGGGAAATTTCACGAATACAACCCCTAAAAGCTTGGATGAATTTTATAAGAAAGAGATTTGTAACTGATCCCAACATGTTTTAAATATGGTGGATATGCATGACAGAAACATGTTGAAGATGCTATGACCCATTGGTCCAAAAATTTCAAGGAGTAGAAAAAGTTGAATTCTCAAGTTAACGTGTGGACCAGAGCCTAACAACCAACTTTTTGTCTATTTTATAAAAAGCGGACCAAACAATCATAGATCATTGTGAATGTTTTGATCAATTAATGAAGTGTAACAGCTATAATTCTAGATAGAAATGACTTATGGTTTGGGAGACAACACTTAGATAAAAATGCCTCCCCCCTCTTCCGATGATTGCGAAACCCAAAAAATATAAAAAAACTAAAAGTGTTTACAATCCTTTAAACAACCAAAGATACCTTTTGGAACTCTCTCTCTCAGCATTTGTGCATTTCCATTTTGGACGTCCAATTTTTTTTCAATTCAAACTTGAGTTTTCACTCTCCCATTTTAGTTGTAAACAAAAAAGATAAGGCAAATAGATCACACAACAAAATTAAAATTTTAGAATTTATGCATGCAAAAAAATTTGAAAACAATAATAAATGTAAGTGAAGAAAAAATTTTCACTCATAAAAATGAACACCAAAGTTTTGTTACCAATGTTGGGGAAATTCCACTAGTACAACCCCTAATAGCTTGGTGGAATTTTATAAGAAAGAGATTTCTAATCTATCCTAACATGTTTTAAATGTGGTGGATCTGCATACCGGAAACATGTTGAAGATGCTAATGACCTAATGATCCAAAAATTTCAAGGAGTAGAAAAATCTGAATTTTCAAGTTAATGTGTGGACCAGAGCATAACAACCCACTTTTTGCCTATTTTACAAAAAGTGGACCTAACAATCATAGATCATCGTGAATGTTTTGATCGATTACTGATGTGTAACGGCTATAGTTTTAGTTAGAAATGACTGATGCTTTGGGAGTCAACACTTAGAAAAAAATGACTCCCCCCTCTTCCGATGATTTGCGAAACCCAATATATATAAAAATACTAAAAGATTTTCGAATCCTTAAAAAATCACATATACATTTTGGAATTATCTCTCTCAGCATTTGTGCATTTCCATTTTGGAAGTTCAATTTTTTTTCTAATCAAAACATGAGTTTTCACTCTCCCGTTTTTGTCATAAACAAAAATTATTAGGCAAATAGATCACACAACAAAATGAAAATTTAAGAGTTTATGTATGCAAAAAAATTTGAAAACAAAAATAAATGTAAGTGAAGAAAATATTTTCACGCACCAAAAATGAACACTAAAATTTTTTTACCCATGTTTGGGAAATTCCACGAGTACAACCCCTAATAGCTTTGTGGAATTTTCTAAGAAAGAGATTTCTAATTGATCCTAACATGTTTTAAATGTGGTGGATATGCATGCGTGAAACATGTTTATGATGCTTATGACCTAATGATCCAAAAATTTCAAGGAGTAGAAAAAGTTGAATTCTCAAGTTAACGTGTGGACCAGAGCCTAACAACCCACTTTTTCCGATTTTACAAAAAGCGGACCTGACTATCGTAGATCATCGTGAATGTTTTGATCAATTAATGATGTGTAATGGCTATAATTTTAGTTAGTAATGACTTATGGTTTGGGTGTGAACACTTAGATAAAAATGCCTCCCCCCTCTTCCGATGATTGCGAAACCCTAAATAAATAAAAAATCTAAAAGGGTTTATAATCCTTAAAAAATCACAGATACTTTTTGGAAATATCTCTCTCAGCATTTGTGCATTTGCATTTTGAATGTTAAATTTTTTTTCTAATTCGAACTTGAGTTTTCTCTCTCCCATTTTTTGTCGGGAACAAAAAAGATAAGGCAAATAGATCACACAACGAAATGAAAATTTAAGAGTTTATGTATGCAAAAAAATTTTAAAAAGTAATAAATGTAAGTCAAGAAAATTTTTTCACGCACCAAAAATGAACACCAAGATTTTGTTACCCATGTTTGGGAAATTCCATTAGTACAACCCCTAATAGCTTGGTGGAATTTTATAAGAAAGAGATTTCTTGTTGATCCTAAGATGTTTTAAATGTGGTGGATATGGATGCCAGAAACATGTTGAGGATGCCAATGACGTAATGATCCAAAAATTTCAAGGAGTAGAAAATTTTGAATTCTCAAGTTTACGTGTGGACCAAAGCCTAACAACCAGATTTTTCCTATTTTACAAATAGCGGACAATCATAGATCATCGTGAATGTTTTGATCGATTAATGACGTGTAACGGCTATAATTTTAGTTAGTAATGATTTATGGTTTGGGAGTCAACACTTAGATAAAAATGCCTCCCCCCTCTTTCGATGATTGTGAATCCCAAAATATATAAAAAAACTAAAAGGGTTTAAAATCCTTAAAAAATCACAGCTACTTTTTGGAATTATCTCTCTCAGCATTTGTTCATTTCAATTTTGGATGTTCAATTTTTTTTCTAATCCAAACTTGAGTTTTCACTCTCCCATTTTTGTCGTAAACAAAAAAAGATAAGGCAAATAGATCACTCAACAAAATGAAAATTTTAGAGTTTATGTATGCAAAAAATTTTGAAAACAATAATAAATGTAAGTGAAGAAAATTTTTTCATGCACCAAAAATGAACACTAAAGTTTTGTTGCCCATGTTTGCGAAATTCCACTAGTACAACTCCTAATAGCTTGGTGGAGTTTTATATGAAAGACATTTCTAATTGATCGTAACATGTTTTACATGTGGTGGATATGCAGGCCAGAAACATGTTGAAGATGCGAATGACCTAATGATCCAAAAAATTCAAGGGGTAGAAAAAGTTGAATTCTCAAGTTAACATGTGGACCTGAGCCTAACAACCCACTTTTTGCCTATTTTACAAAAAGCGGACCTAACAATCATAGATCATCGTGAATGTTTAGATTGATTAATGATGTGTAACGGCTATAATTTTAGTTAGAAATGACTTATGGTTTGGGAGTCAACATTTAGATAAAACTGCCTCCCCCCTCTCCCTATCATTGCGAAACCCAAAATATATAAAAACCTAAAAGAATTTACAATCTTTAAAAAGTCACAGATACTGTTTTGAATTATCTCTCCCAGCATTTGTGCATTGCCATTTTGGATATTCAATATTTTTTCTAATCCAAACTTTAGTTTTCACTATCCCGTTTTTGTCGTAAACAAAAGAGATAAAACAAATAGATCACACAACAAAACAAAAATTTTAGAGTTTATGTATGCAAAAAAATTTGAAAAAAATAATAAATGTAAGTGAAGAAAATTTTTTCAAGCACAAAAAATGAACACCAAAGTTTTGTTACCCATGTTTGGGAAATTCCACTAGAACATCCCCTAATAGCTTGGTGGAATTTTATCAGAAAGAGATTTCAAATATAGCCTAACATGTTTTAAATGTGGTGGATATGCATGCCATAAACATTTTGATGAGGCTAATAACCTATTGGTCCAAAAATTTTTTGGAGTTGAAAAAGTTGAATTCTCAAGTTAACGTGTGGACCTGAGCCTAACAACCCACTTTTTGTCTATTTAAAAAAAAAACGGACCTACCAGTCATAGATCATTGTGAATATTATGATCGATTAATGAAGTGTAACAGCTATAATTTTAGTAAGAAATGACTTATGGTTTGGGAATCAACACTTAGATAAAAACGCCTCCCCCCTCTTCCGATGATTGTGAAACCCCACATATATAAAAAAAACTAAAAGAATTTACATTTCTTAAAAAGTCACAGATACTTTTTGGAATTATCTCTCTCAGCATTTGTGTATTTCCATTTTGGATGTTCAATTTTATAAGAAAGAGATTTCTAATTGATCCTAACATTTTTTAAATATGGTGGATATGCATGCCAGAAACATGTTGAAGATGCTAATAACCTATTGATCCAAAAATTTCAAGGAGTAGAAAAGGTTGAATTCTCAAGTTAACGTGTGGACCAGAGCCTAACAACCCAATTTTAGTTTATTTTACAAAAAGCGGACATAACAATCATATATCATCGTGAATGTTTTGATCGATTAATGAAGTGTAACAGCTATAATTTTAGTTAGAAATGACTTATGGTTTGGGAGTCAACACTTAGAAAAAAATGCCTCCCCCCTCATCCGATGATTGCGAAACCCAAAATATATAAAAAAACTAAAAGAATTTACAATCCTTAAAAAGTCTCAGATACTTTTTGGAATTATCTCTCACAGCATTTGTGCATTTCCATTTTGGTTGTTCAATTTTTTTTCTACTCCAAACTTGAGTTTTCACTCTACCATTTTTGTCGTAAACAAAAAAGATAAGGCAAATAGATCACACAACGAAATGAAAATTTTAGAGTTTATGTATGGAAAAAAATTTGAAAACAATAATAAATGTAGGTGAAGAAAATTTTTTCACGCACCAAAAATGAACACCAAAGTTTTGTTACCCATGTTTTGGAAATTCCACTAGTAGAACCCCTTAATAGCTTGGTGGAATTTTATAAGAAAGAGATTTCTAGTTGATCGTAACATATTTTAAATGTGGTGGATATGGATGCCAGAAACATGTTGAAGATGCTAATGACCTAATGATCCAAAAATTTCAAGCAGTTGAAAAAGTTGAATTCTCAAGTTAACGTGTGGACCAAAGCCTAACAACCCAATTTTTCCTATTTTACAAAAAGCGGACCTGACAATCATAGATCATCATGAATGTTTTGATCGATTAATGATGTGTAATGGCTATAATTTTAGTTAGTAATGAGTTATGCTTTGGGAGTCAACACTTAGATAAAAATGCCTCCCCCCTCATCCGATGATTGCGTAACCCAAAATATATAAAAAAACTAAAAGTGTTTACAATCCTTAAAAAATCACATATACTTTTTGGAATTATCTCTCTCAGCATTTGTGCATTTCCATTTTGGATGTTAAATTTTTTTTCTAATCCAAACTTGAGTTTTCACTCTCCCATTTTTGTCGTAAACAAAAAAAGATTAGGTAAATAGATCACACAACAAAATGAAAATTTTAGAGTTTATGTATGCAAAAAAAATTGAAAACAATAATAAATGTATGTGAAGAAAATTTTTTCAAGCACCAAAAATGAACACCAAAGTTTTGTTACCCATGTTTGGGAAATTCCACTAGTACAACCCCTAATAGCTAGGTGGAATTTTATAAGAAAGAGATTTCTAATTGATCCTAACAAGTTTTAAATGTGGTGGATATGCATGCCAGAAAGATGTTGAAGATGCTAATGACCTAATGATCCAAAAATTTCAAGGGGTAGGAAAACTTGAATTCTCAAGTTAACGTGTGGACCAGATCCTAACAGCCCACCATTTGCCTATTTTACAAAAAAAATGGAGCTAACAATCATAGTTCATCGTGAATGTTTTGATCGATTAATGATGTGTAACGGCTATAATTTTAGTTAGAAATGACTTATGGTTTGGGACTCAACACTTAGATAAAAATGCCTCCCCCCTCTTCCGATAATTGCGAAACCAAAAATATATAAAAAAACTAAAAGGGTTTATAATCCTCAAAAAATCTCAGATACTTTTTGGAATTATCTCTCTCAGAATTTGTGCATTTCCATTTTGGGATGCTCTATTTTTTTCTAATCAAAACTTGAGTTTTCAGTCACCCATTTTTGTCGTAAACAAAAAAGATAAGGCAAATATATCACACAACAAAATGAAAAGTTTAGAGTTTACGCATGCAAAAAAATTTGAAAACAATAATAAATGTAAGTGACGAAAAAAATTTCTCGCACAAAAAATGATCACCAAATTTTTGTTACTCATGTTTGGGAAATTCCACTAGTACAACCCGTAATAGTTTGGTGGAATATAATAAGAAAGAGATTTCTAATTGATCATAACATATCTTAAATGTGGTGAATATGCATGCCAGAAACATGTTAAAGATGCTAATGACCTAATGATCCAAAATATCAAGGAGTAGAAAAAGATGAATTCTCAAGTTAACGTGTGGACCAAAGACTAAGAACCCACTTTTTGCCTATTTTACAAAAGTGGACCTAACAATCATAGATCATCGTGAATGTTTTGATCGATTAATGATGTGTAACGGCTATAATTTTAGTTAGAAATGACTTATGGTTTGGGTGTCAACACGTAGACAAAAATGCCTCCCCCCTGTTCCGATGATTGCGAAAGCCAAAATATATAAAAATAATTAAAAGAGTTTAGAATCCTTAAAAAATCACGGATACTTTTTGGAATTATCTCTCTCAACATTTGTACGTTTCCATTTTGGATATACAATTTTTCACTAATCCAAACTTGAGTTTTCACTCTCCAATATTTGTTCTTAACAAAAAAGATTAGGCAAAAAGATCACACAACAAAATGAAAATTTTAGAGATTATTTGTGAAAAAAAATTTGAAAATTATATTAAATGTAAGTAAAGAAAAAATTTTCACGCACTAAAAATGAACACAAAAGTTTTGGTACCCATGTTTGGGTAATTCCACTTGCACAATGCCTAATTGCTTGGGGGAATTTTATAAGAAATAGATTTCTAATTGATCCTAACATGTTTTAAATGTGGTGGATATGCATGCCAGCAACATGTTGAAGATGCTATTGACCTAATGATCCAAAAAAATTTAGGTGTAGAAAAAGTTCAATTCTAAAGTTGACGTGTGGACCAGAGCCCAACAACCCACTTTTTGCCTATTTTAAAAAGAGAGGACCTAAAAATAATAGATCATCGTGAATGTTTTGATCGATTAATGATGTGTAACGGCTATAATTTTAGTTAGAAATGACTTGTGGTTTGGGAGTCAATACTTAGATAAAAATGCCTCCCCTACTTCCAGCGATTGCGAAACCCAAAATATATAAAAAAACTAAAAGAGTTTACAATCCTTAAAAAATAACAGATAGTTTTTGGAATTATCTCTCTCAGCATTTGTGCATTTCCATTTTGGATGTTCAATTTTTTTTCTAATCCAAACTTCAGTTTTAACTCACCCATTTTTGTCGTAAACAAAAATGATAAGGCAAATAGATCACACAACAAAATAAAAATTTTAGAGTTTATGTATGCAAAAAAATTTTAAAAAAATAATAAATGTAAGTCAAGAAATTTTTTTCACGCACCAGAAAAGAACACCAAAGTTTTGTTACCCTTGTTTGGGAAATTCCACTAGTACAACCCCTAATAGCTAGGTGGAATTTTTTAAGAAAGAGATTTCTAATTGATCCTAAGATATTTTAAATGTGGTGGATATGGATGCCAGAAACATGTTGAAGATGCTAATGACCTAATGATCCAAAAATTTCAAGGAGTTGAAAAAGTTGAATTCTCAAGTTAACATGTGAACCAAAGCCTTACAACCCAATTTTTCCTATTTTACAAAAAGCGGACCTGACAATTATAGATCATCATGAGTATTTTGATCGATTAATGATGTGTAACGGCTATAATTTTAGTTAGTAATCACTTATGGTTTGGGAGTCAACACTTAGATAAAAATGCCTCCCCCCTCTTCTAATGATTGCGTAACCCAAAATATATAAAAAAATTAAAAGTGCTTACAATCCTTATGGTTTGGTAGTCAACACTTAGATAATATTGCCTCCCCCCTTTTGATCGATTAATGATGTGTAACGGCTATAATTTTCGTTAGAAATGACTTATGGTTTGGGAGTCAACACTTATATAAAAATGCCTCCGCCCTCTTCGGATGATTGCGAAACCCTAAATATATAAAAAAAACTAAAATAATTTACAATCCTTAAAAAGTCACAGATACTTTTTGGAATTATCTCTCTCAGCATTTGTGCATTTCCATTTTGGATGTTCCATTTTTTTTCTAAACCAAACTTGAGTTTTCAGTCAACCGTTTTTGTTGAAAACAAAAAAGATAAGGCAAATAGATCACACAACGAAATGAAAATTTTAGAGTTTATGTATGCAAAACAATTTAAAAAAAAATAAATGTTAGTCAAGAAAATTTTTTTACGCACCAAAAAATGAAAACCAAAGTTTTGTCACCCATGTTTGGGAAATTCCACTAGTACAACCCCTAATAGCTTGGTGGAATTTTATAAGAAAGAAATTTCTAATTGATCCTAGCATATTTTAAATGTGGTGGATATAGATGCCAGAAACATGTTCAAGATGCTAATGACCTAATGATCCAAATATTTCACGGAGTAGAAAAAGTTGAATTCTCAAGTTAACGTATGGACGAAAGCCTAACAACCCAATTTTTCCTATTTTACATAAAGCGGACCTGACAATCATAGATCATCATGAATGTTTTGATCGATTAATGATGTGTAACGGGTATAATTTTAGTTAGTAATGACTTATGGTTTGGTTGTTAACACTTAGATAAAAATGACTCCCCCCTCTTCCGATGATTGCGTAACCCAAAATATATAAAAAAATTAAAAGTGTTTACAATCCTTAAAAAATCACAGATACTTTTTGGAATTATCTCTTTCAGCATTTGTGCATTTCCATTTTGGATGTTCAATTTTTTTTATAATCCAAACAAGAGTTTTGACTCTCCCATTTTTGTCGTAAACAAAAAAAGATAAGGTAAATAGATCACACAACAAAATGAAAATTTTAGAGTTTATGTATGCAAAAAAATTTAAAAACAATAATAAATGTAAGTGAAGAAAATTTTTTCAAGCACCAAAAACGAAAAATGAACACCAAAGTTTTGTCACCCATGTTTGGGAAATTCCACTAGTACAACCCCTAAGAGCTTCGTGGAATTTTATAAGAAAGATTTCTAATTGATCCTAACATGTTTTAAATGTGGTGGATATGCATACCAGAAACATGTTGAAGATGCAAATGACCTAATGATCCAAAAATTTCGAGTAGAAAAAGTTGAATTCTCAAGTTAACGTGTGGACCAAATCCTAACAACCCACTTTTTGCCTATTTTACAAAAAATGGACCTAACAATCATAGATCATCGTGAATGTTTTGATCGATTAATCATGTGTAACGGCTATAACTTTAGTAAGAAATGACTTATGATTTGGGAGTCGACACTTAGATAAAAATGCCTCCCCCCTCTTCCGATGATTGCGAAACCAAAAATATATAAAAAAAACTAAAAGGGTTTACAATCCTTAAAAAATTTCAGATACTGTTTAGAATTATCTCTCTCAGCATTTGTGCATTTCCATTTTAGGATGCTCTATTTTTTTTCCAATCCAAACTTGAGTTTTCACAGTCCCTTTTTTGTCTTTTACAAAAACGATAAGGCAAATATATCACACAACAAAATGAAAAGTTTAGAGTTTATGTATGCAAAAAAATTGAAAACAATAATACATGTAAGTGACAAAAAATTTTTCTCGTACAAAAAATGAACACCAAAGTTTTGTTACCCATGTTTGGGAAATTCCTCTAGTACACCCCTAATACCTTGGTGGAATTTTATAAGAAAGAGATTTCTAATTGATCATAACATGTCTTAAATGTGGTGGATATGCATGCCAGAAACTTGTTAAAGATGCTAATGACCAAATGATCCAAAAATTTTAAGGAGAAGAAAAATTTGAATTCTCAAGTTAACGTGTGGACCAGAGCCTAACAACCCACTTTTTGCCCATTTTACAAAAAGCGGACCCAACAATCATAGATCATCGTGAATGTTTTCATCTATTAATGATGTGTAATGGCTATAATTTTAATTAGAAATGACTTATGGTTTGGGAGTCAACACATAGACAAAAATGCCTCCCCCCTCTTCCGATGTTTGCGAAACCCAAAATATATAAAAATAAATAAAAGAGTTTACAATCCTTAAAAAATCATGGATACTTTTTGGAATTATCTCTCTCAGTATTTGTGCATTTCCATTTTGGATGTTTAATTTTTTACTAATCCAAACTTGTGTTTTCACTATCCAATATTTGTCGTAAACAAAAAAGATTAGGCAAATAGATCACACAATAAAATCGAAATTTTAGAGTTTATTTGTGAAAAAAAATTTGAAAATTATAATAAATGTAAGTGAAGAAAAAATTTTCACGCACTAAAAATGAACACAAAAGTTTTGTTACCCATGTTTGGGAAATTCCACTTGCACAACACCTACTAGCTTGGTGGAATTTTATAAGAAAGCGATTTCTAATTGATCCTAACATATTTTAAATGTAATGGATATGCATGCTAGCAACATGTTGAAGATGTTAATGACCTAATGATCCAAAAATTTTAAGGTGTAGAAAAAGTTGAATTGTCAACTTAATGCGTGGACCAGAGCCCAACAACCCACTTTTTGCCTATTTTACAAAAAGCGGACCTGACAATCATAGATCATCGTGAATGTTTTGATCGATTAATGATGTGTAACGGTTATAATTTTAGTTAGAAAAGACATATGGTTTTGGAGTCAACACTTAGACAAAAATGCCTCACCCCTTTTCTGATGATTGTGTAACCCAAAATATTAATAAAGAAACTAAAAGAGTTTACAATCATTAAAAAATCACAGATACTTTTTGGAATTATCTCTCTCAGTATTTGTACAAATCCATTTTTGTTGTTGAATTTTTTTTCTAATCCAAACTTGAGTTTTCACTCTCCAAAATTGTCATAAACAAAAACAATAAGGGAAATTGATCGCACAACAAAATGAAAATTTTAGAGTTTATGTATGCAAAAAAATTTGAAAACAATAATAGATGTAAGTGAAGAAAATTTTTTGACGCACCAAAAATGAACCCCAAAGTTTTATTACCCATATTTGGGAAATTCCACTAATACAACCCCTAATAGCTTTATGGAATTTTATAAGAAAGAGATTTCTAATTGATCCTATCATGTTTAAAATGTGGTGGATATGCATACCAGAAACATGTTGAAGATGCCAATGACCTAATGATCCAATAATTTCTAGGAGTAGAAAAAGTTGAATTCTCAAGTTAACGTGTGGACCAGAGCCGAACAACCCACTTTTTGCCTATTTTACAAAAAGGCGGAAATAACAATTATAGATCATCGTCAATCTTTTGATCGATTAATGATGTGTAACGGCTACATTTTTAGTTAGAAATGACTTATCGTTTGGGAGTCAACACTTACATAAAATAGCCTCCCCTCTCTTCCGTTGATTACGAAACCCAAAATATATAAAAAAAACTAAGAGTTTACAATACTTAAAAAATCACAGATACTTTTATGAATTATCTCTATCAGCATTTGTGCCTTTCCATTTTGGATGTTCAATTTTTTTTCTAATCCAAACTAGAGTTTTCACTCTCCCATTTTTGTCGTAAACAAAAAATATAAGGCAAATAGATCACACAACAAAAATAAATTTTTAGAGTTTATGTATGCAAAAAAATTTGAAAACAGTAACAAATGTAAGTGAAGAAAATTTTTTCATGCACATAAAAATTTACACCAAAGTTTTGTTACCCATGTTTGGGAAATTCCACTAGTAAAACCCCTTAAAGCTTGGTGGAATTTTATCAGAAAGAGATTTCTAGTTGATCCTAACATGTTTTAAATGTGGTGGATATGCACGCCAAAAACATGTTGAAGATGCTAATAACCTAATGATCGAAAAAATTTCAAGGGGTAGAAAAAGTTGAATTCTCTAGTTAACGTGTGGACCAGAGCCCAACAACCCACTTTTTGCCTATTTTACAAAAAGTGGACCTAGAAATCATAGATCATCGTAAATGTTTTGATCGATTAATGATGTCTTACGGCTATAATTTTAGTTAGAAATGACCTATGCTTTCGTAGTCAACACTTAGATAAAACTGCCTCCCCCCACTTTCGATGATTTTGAAACCTAAAATATATAAAAAAAAACAAAAAGAGTTTACAATCCTTAAAAAATCACAGATACTTTTTGGAATTATCTCAATCCATTTTGGATGTTCAATTTTTTTTCTAATCCAAACTTGAATTTTCGCTCCCCCATTTTTGTCGTAAACAAAAAAGATAAGGCAAATAGATCACACAACAAAATAAAAATTTTAGAGTTTATGATTGCAAAAAATTTAAAAACAATAATAAATGTAAGTGAAGAAAATTTTTTCACGCACCAAAAATGAACCCCAAAGTTTTATTACCCATATTTGGGAAATTCCACTAGTACAACCCATAATAGCTTTGTGGAATTTGATAAGAAATAGATTTCTAATTGATCCTATCATATTTAAAATGTGGCGGATATTCATGCCAGAAACATGTTGAAGATGCTTATGACCTAATGATCCAAAAATTTCAAGTAAAAAAAGTTGAATTCTCAAGCCCAACAACCTACATTTTGCCTAATTTACAAAAAATGGACCTAACAATCCTAGATCATCGTGAATGTTTTGATCGATTAATGATGTGTAACGGCTATAATTTTATTTAGAAATGACTTATGGTTTGGGAGTCAACACTTAAATAAAAATGCCTCCCCCCTCTTCTGATGATTGTGAAACCCAAAATATGTAAAAAAAACTAAAAGTGTTTACAATCCTTAAAAAATCAATAATACTTTTTGGAATTATCTCTCTCAGCATTTTTTCATTTCCATTTTGGATTTTCAATTTTTTTTCTAATCCAAACTTGAGTTTTCACTCTCCCATTTTTGTTGTAAACAAAAAAGATAAGGCAAATAGATCACACAACAAAATGAAAATTTTAGTGTTTAAGTTTGCAAAAAAATTTGAAAACATTACTAAATATAAGTGAATGAACTTTTTTCACGAACAAAAAATGAACACCAAAGATTTGTTACCCATGTTTGGGAAATTCCACTAGTACAACCCCTAATAGCTTGGTGGAATTTTATAAGAAAGAGATTTCTAATGGATCCTAATATGTTTTAAATGTGGTGGATATGCATGCCAGAAACATGTTGAAGATGTTAATGACCTAATGATGCAAAAATTTCAAGGAGTAGAAAAAGTTGAATTCTAAAGTTAACATGAGGACCAGAGCCCAACAACCCACTTTTTGCCTATTTTACAAAAAGCAGACCTAACAGTAATAGATCATTGTGAATATTTTGATCGATTAATGATGTGTAACGGCTATAATTTTAGTTAGAAAAGACTTATGGTTTGGGAGTCAACACTTAGATAAAAATGTCTCCCCCCTCTTCCGATGATTGCGAAACCCAAAATATATAAAAAAACTAAAAGAGTTTACAATACTTAAAACATAATAGATACTTTTTGGAATTATGTCTCTCAGAATTTTTACATTTCCACTTTGGATGTTCAATTTTTTTTCTAATCCAAACTTGAGTTCTAACTCACCCATTTTTGTTGTAAACAAAACGATAAGGCATAGATCACACAAAAAAATAAAAATTTTAGAGTTTATGTATTCAAAATAATTTGAAAACAATAATAAATGTCAGTGAAGAAAAATTTTTCACTCACAAAAAATGAACACCAAAGATTTGTTACCCATGTTTGGGAAATTCCACTAGTAAAACCCCTAATAGCTTAGTAGATTTTTATCAGAAAGAGATTTCTAATTGATCCTAAATTGTTTTAAATGTGGTGGTTATGCATGCCAGAAACACATTGAAGATGCTAATGACCAAATAATCCAAAAATTTCTAGGACCAGAAAAAGTTGAATTCACAAGTTAACGTGTGGATCATAGCCCAACAACCCACATTTTTCCTATTTTACAAAAAGCGGACCTTACAATCATAGATCATCGTGAATGTTTTGAACGATTACTGATGTGAAACGGCTATAATTTTAGTTACAAATGACATATGGTTTTGGA
Source organism: Aristolochia californica (assembly GCF_029961685.1). Taxonomy (NCBI): domain Eukaryota; kingdom Viridiplantae; phylum Streptophyta; class Magnoliopsida; order Piperales; family Aristolochiaceae; genus Aristolochia; species Aristolochia californica. The sequence goes on along the minus strand of NW_027182279.1, from coordinate 32,983,680 downwards.
GTCAACACTTAGATAAAAATGCCTCCCCCTCTTCCGATGATTGCGTAACCCAAAATATAAAAAAAAAAACTAAAAGTGCTTACAATCCATAAAAAATCACAGATACTCTTTGGAATTATGTCTCTCAGCATTTGTGCATTTCCATTTTGGATGTTCAATTTTTTGGCTAAACCAACCTTGAGTTTTCACTCTCCCATTTTTGTCGTAAACAAAAACTATAAGGCAAATAGATCACACAAATAAATGAAAATTTTAGAGTTTATGTATACAAAAAAATTTGAAAACAATAATAAATGTAAGTGAAGAAAATTTCTAGGACCAGAAAAAGTTGAATGCTCAATTTAACGTGTGGACCACAACCCAAAAACCCACTTCTTGACTATTTTACAAAAAGCGAACCAAACAATCATAGATCATCGTGAATGTTTTGATCGAATAATGATGTGTAAAAGCTATAATTTTAGTTAGAAATGATTTATGGTTTGGGAGTCAACACTTAGATAAAAATGCCTCCCTCCTCTTCCGATGATTGCGAAACCCAAAATATATAAATAAAAAAAAAAGAGTTTACAATCATTAAAAAATCACATATCCTTCTTGGAATTATCACTCTCAGCATTTGTACATTTCCATTTTGGATATTCAATTTTTTTTCTAATCCAAACTTGATTTTTCACTCTCCCATTTTTGTCGTGAACAAAAACGATAAGGCAAATAGATCACACATCAAAATTAAAATTTTAGCGTTTAAGTATGCAAAAAATTTGAAAACAATAATAAATTTAAATGAAGAAAAATTTTACATGCACCAAAAATGAACACCAAATTTTTGTTACCCATGTTTGGGAAATTCCACTAGTCCAACCCCTAATAGCTTGGTGGAATTTTATTAGAAAGAGATTTCTAATTGATCCTAACATGTTATAAATGTGGTGGATATGCATGCTAGAAACATGTTAAAGATGCTAATCACCTAATGATCCAAAATTTTCAAGGAGTAGAAAAAGTTGAATTCTCAAGTTAATGTGTGGACCAGAGCCTAACAACCCACTTTTTCCCTATTTTATAAAAAGCGAACCTAACAATCATAGATCATCGTGAATATTTTGATCGATTAATGATGTGTAACGGCTATAATTTTTGTTAGAAATGACTTATGGTTTGGGAGTCAATACTCTGATAAAAATTCCACCCCCCTCTTCTGATGATTACGAAACCAAAAATATATTAAAAAATAAAAGAGTTTACAATCCTTATAAAATCTCGGTTACTTTTTGGAATTATCTCTCTAAGCTTTGGTGCATTTCCATTTTGGATGTTAAATTTTTTTTCTAAACCAAACTTGAGTTTTCACTTTCCTATTTTTGCCGTAAAGAAAAACAATTTGGCAAATAGATCACACAAAAAAATGAAAATTTAGGAGTTTATGTGTAAAAAAATTTGAAAACAATAATAAATGTAAGTGAAGAAAATTTTTTCACGCACCAAAAATGAACACCAAAGTTTTGTTACCCATGTTTGGGAAATTCTACTAGTACAACCCCTAATAGCTTGGTGGAATTTTCTAAGAGAGAGATTTCTAATTGATCCTAACATGTTTTAAATGTGGTGGATATGCATGCAAGAAACATGTTAAAGATGTTAATGACTTAATTATCCAAAAAATTCAAGGAGTAGAAAAAGTTGAATTCTCACGTTAATGTGTGGACCAGAGCCCAACAACCCTCTTTTTGCCTATTTTACAAAAAGTGGACCAAACAATAATAGATAATCGTGAATGTTTTGATCAATTAATGATGTGTAACGACTATAATTTTAGACAGAAATGACTTATGGTTTGGGAGTCAACACTTAGATAAAAAAGCCTCCCCCCTTTTCTGATGATTGCGAAACCCAAAATATATAAAAAAAACAAAAAGAGTTTTCAATCCTTAAAAAGTCACAGATACTTTTTTGAATTATCTCCCTCAGAATTTGTGCTTTTCCATATTGGATGTTCAATTTTTTTTCCTATTCCAAACTTGATTTTTCATTCTCCCATTTTTGTCGTAAACAAAAAAGATAAAACAAATTGATCACAGAACAAAATGAAAATTTTAGAGTTTAAGAATGCAAACAAATTTGAAAACAATAATTAATTTAAGTGAAGAAATTTTTTTCACGCCCCAAAAATGAACACCAAAGTTTTGTTACCCATATTTGGGAAATTCCACTAGTACAACCCCTAATAGCTTGGTGGAATTTTATAAGAAAGAGATTTCTAATATATCCTAACATGTTTTAAATGTGGTGGATATGTTAAAGATGCTAATGACCTAATGATCCAAAAATTTCAAGTAGAAAAAGTTGAATACTCAAGTTAACGTGTGGACCATAACCCAACAACCCACTTTTTGCCTATTTTACAAAAAGTGGACCTAACAACCATTGATCATCGTGAATGTTTTGATCGATTAATGATGTGTAATAGCTATAATTTTATTTAGAAATGACATATGGTTTGGGAGTCAACACTTAGATAAAAATGGCTCCCCCCTCTTCCGATGATTGCGAAACCCAAAATATATAAAAAAAAATAAAAGAGTTTACAATCCTTTAAAAATATCAGATACTATTTGGAATTATGTTTCTCAGCATGTGTGCCTTTCCATTTTGGATGTTAATTTTTTTTTCTAATCCAAATTTGAGTTTTCTATCTCCCATTTTTGTCGTAAACAAAAAAGATAAGGCAAATAGATCACACAACAAAATTAAAATTTTAGAGTTTATGTATGCAAAAAAATTTAAAAACACTAATAAATGTAAGTGAAGAAAATGTTTTCACACACCAAAAATGAACACCAAAGTTTTGTTACCCATGTTTGGAAAATTCCACTAGTAAACCCCTAATACCTTGGTGGAATTTATAAGAAAGAGATTTTAATTGATCCTACCATGTTTTAAATGTGGTGGATATGCATACCAGAAACATGTTGAAGATGCTAATGACCTAAAGATCCAAAAATTTAAAGGAGTAGAAAAATTTGAATTCTCAAGTTAACATGTGGACCACAACCCAACAACCCACTTTTTGCCAATTTTACAAAAAGCGGATCTAACAATCATACATCATCGTGAATGTTTTGATCGATTAATGATGTGTAAAGGCAATAATTTTAGTCAGAAATGACTTATGGTTTGGGACCCAATACTGAGATAAAAATTCCACCCCCCTCTTCTGATGATTGCGAAAAAAATAAATGAGTTTACAATCCTTAAAAAAATAAATGAGTTTACAATCCTTAAAAAATCATAGATACTTTTTGGAATTATCTCTCTCAGCATTTTTATTTTTCCATTTTTGATATTAGATTTTTTTTCTAAAACAAACTTGAGTTTTCAGTCTCTTTTATTTGTCATAAAAAAAACGATAAGGCAAATAGATCACACAACAAAATGAAAATTTTAAAGTTTATGTATGCATAAAAATTTGAAAACAAAAATAAATTTAAGTGAAGAAACTTTTTTCACCCACCTAAAAGGAACACCAAAGTTTTGTTACCCAGGTTTGGGAAATTCCACTAGTACAACCCCTAATAGCTTGAAGGAATTTTATAAGAAAGAGATTTCTAATTGATCCTAACATGTTTTAAATGTGGTGGATATGCATGCCTGAAACATGTTGAAGAAGCTAATGACATAATGATCCAAAAATTTCAAGGAGTAGAAAAAGTGGAATTCTCAAGTTAACGTGTGGACCAGAGCCCAACAACCCACTTTTTGCCTATTTTACAAAAAGCGGACCTAACAATCATAGATCATCGTGAATGTTGGGAACGATTAATGATGTGTAACGGCTATAATTTTAGTTAGAAATGACATATGGTTTGGGAGTCAACACTTAGATAAAAAATGCTTTCCCCTCTTCCGCTGATTACGAAACCCAAAATATATAAAAAAAAACTAAAAGAGTTTACAATCCTTAAAAAATCGCATATACTATTTGGAATTATCTCTCTCAGCATTTGTGCATTTCCATTTTGGATGTTCAATTTTTTTTCTAATCCAAACTTGAGTTTTCACTCCGCCATTTTTGTCGTAAACAAAAACAATAAAGCAAATAGATCACACAAAAAAATGAAAATTGTAGAGTTTATGTATGATAAAAAATTTGAAAACAATAATAAATCTAAGTGAATAAATTTTTTCACGCACCAAAAATGCACACCAAAGTTTTGTTACCCATGTTTGGGAAATTCCACAAGTACAACCCCTAATAACTAACTTGGTGGAATTTTATAAGAAAGAGATTTCTAATTGATCCTAACATGTTTTAAATGTGGTGGATATGCATGCCATAAACATGTTGAAGATGCTAATGACCTAATGATACAAAAATTTCAAGGAGTAGAAAAAGTTGAATTCTCAATTTAACGTGTGGACTAGAGCCTTACTACCCACTTTTTGCCTATTTTACAAAAAACGGGCCTAACAATCATAGATCATCGTGAATGTTTTGATCGATTAATGATGTGTAAAAACTATAAATTTAGTTAGAAATGACTTATGGTTTGGGAGTCAACACTTAGATAAAAATGCCTCCCTCCTCTTCCGATGATTGCGAAACCCAAAATATATAAAAAAAACTAAAAGAGTTTACAATCCTTAAAAAATCACAGATACTTTTTGGAATTATCTCTCTTGGCATTTGTACATTTCCATTTTGGATATTCAATTTTTTTTCTAATCCAAGCTTGAGTTTTCACTCTCCCATATTTGTTGTAAATAAAAACGATAGGGGAAACAGATCACACATCAAAATGAAAATTTTAGAGTTTATGTATGCAAAAAAAATTGAAAACTAAAATAAATGCAAATGAAGAAAAAATTTTCACGCACCAAAAATGAACACCAAAGTATTGTTACCCATGTTTGGGAAATTCCACCAGTACAACCCCTAATAGCTTGGTGGAATTTTATAAGAAAGAGATTTTTAATTGATCCTAAAATGTTTTAAAAGTGGTGGATATCCATGTCAGAAACATGTTGAAGATGCTAATGACCTAATGATCTAAAAATTTCACGGCGTAGAAAAAGTTGAATTCTCATGTTAACATGTGGACCAGAGCCTAACAACCCACGTTTTGAATATTTTACAAAAAGCGAACCTAACAATCATAGATCATCGTGAATGTTTTGATCGATTAATGATGTGTAACGGCTATAATTTTAGTTAGAAATGACTTATTGTTTGGGATTCAATACTAAGATAAAAATTCCACCCCCGCTCTTCTGATGATTGCGAAATCCACAATATATAAAAAAATAAAAGAGTTTACAATCCTAATGAAATCACAGATACTTTTTTTTAATTATCTCTCTAAGCTTTTGGGTATTTCCATTTTGGTTGTTAATTTTTTTTTCTAATCCAAACTTGTGTTTTCACTTTCCCTTTTTGTCGTAAACAAAAAATATTTGGCAAAAAGATCACACAACAAAATGAAAATTTTGGAGTTTATGTATGCAAAAAAATTTGAATAAAAAAGTAAATGTAAGTGAAGAAAATTTTTTCACACACCAAAAATGAACACCAAAGTTTTGTTACCCATGTTTGGGAAATTCCACTAGTACATCCCCTAATAGTTTGGTGGAATTTTATAAGAAAGAGATTTCTAATATATCCAAACATGTTTTAAATGTGGTGGATATGCATGCCAGAAAAAAGTTGAAGAGGCTAATGACCTTATGATGCGAAAATTTCGGGTAGAAAAAGTTGAATTCTCAAGTTAACGTGTGGACCAGAACCCAACACCCCACTTTTTACCTATTTGACAAAAAGCGGACCAAACAATCATAGATCATCGTAAATGTTTTGATTGATTAATAATGTGTAACGGCTATAATTTTAGTTAGAAATGACTAATGGTTTGGGAGTGAACACTTAGATAAAAATGCCTCCCTCCTCTTCCGATGATTACGAAACCCAAAATATATAAAAAAAACTAAAAGAGTTTACAATCCTTAAAAAATCCCAAATACTTTTTGGAATTACCTCTCTCAGCATTTGTACATTTCCATTTTGGTTATTCAATTTTTTTTCTAATCCAAACTTGAGTTTTCACTCTCCCATATTTGTCATAAATTAAAACGATAAGGCAAATAGATCACACAACAAAATGAAAACAATAAAAAATTTAAGTGAAGAAATTTTTTTCACGCACCTTAAATGAACACGAAAGTTTTTGTTACCCATGTTTGGGAAATTCAACTAGTATAACACCAAATAGCTTAGTGGAATTTTATAAGAAAGAGATTTCTAATTGATCCTAACACGTTTTTAATGTGATGGATATGCCTGTCGTAAACATGTTGAAGATGCTAATGACCTAATAATCCAAAATTTTCAAGGAGTAGAAAAAGTTGAAATCTCTAGTTAACATGTGGACCAGTGCCCAACAACCCACTGTTTTCCTATTTTTCAAAAAGCGGACCTAGCAATCATAGATCATTGGGAATGTTTTGAACGATTAATGAAGTGTAACGACTATAATTTCAGTTAGAAATGACATGTGGTTTGGGAGTCAACACTTAGATAAAAATGCCTCCCCCTCTTCTGATGATTGCGAAACCCAATATATATAAAAAAAACTAAAAGAGTTTACAATCCTTAAAAAATCACAGATACTATTTGGAATTATCTCTTTCAGCATTTGCGGATTTCCATTTATGATGTTCAATTTTTTTCTAATTCAAACTAGAGTTTTCACTCTCCCATTTTTGTCATAAACAAAAATGATAAGACAAATAGATCACACAACAAAATGAAAAATTTAGACGTTATGTATGCAAACAAATTGGAAAACAATAATAAATTTAAGTGAAGAAAATTTTTGCACACACCAAAAATGAACACCAAAGGTTGGTGGACCAGAACCGAACAACCCTCTTTTTGCTAATTTTACAAAAAGCAGACCTAACAATAATTGATCATCGTGAATGTTTTGATCGATTAATGATGTGTAACAGAATTAATTTTAATTACAAATGACTTATGGTTTGGGAGTCAACACATAGATAAAAATGCCTCCCCCCTCTTCCAATGATTGCGAAACCAAAAATATATAAAAAAAAATAAAAGAGTTTACCATCCTTAAAAAATCACAGATACTTTCAAGAATTATCTCTCTCAGCATTTGTGCATTTCCATTTTAGAGGTTCAATTTTTTTATAATCCAAACTTGAGTTTTCAATCTCCCATTTTTTTCGTAGAAAAAAACGTTAAGGAAAATAGACCTCACAAAAAATTGAAAATTTTGGAGTTTATGTATGATTAAAAATTTTAAAAAAATAAGAAATGTTAGTGAAGAAATTTTTTTCACGCACAAAAAATGAACACCAAATTTTTGTTACCCATGTTTTGGAAATTCCACTAGTACAACCCCTAAAAGCTTGGTGGAATTTTATAAGAAAGAGATTTCTTATGTATCATAACATGTTTTAAATCTGGTGAATATGCATGCCAGAAACATGTTGAAGATGCTAATGACCTAATGATCCAAAAATTTCGAGTAGAAAAAGATGAATTCTCAAGATAATGTGTGTCCAGAGCCCAACAACCCACTTTTTGCCTATTTTACCAAAAGCGTACCTAACAATCATAGATCATCGTGAATGTTTTGATTGATTAATGATGTGTAACGGCTATAATTTTAGTTAGAAATGACTTATGGTTTGGGAGTCAACACTTAGATAAAAATGCCTCCACTCTTTTTCGATGATTGCAAAACCCAAAATATATAAAAAAACTAAAAGAGTTTGAAATCCTTAAACAATGATAGATACTTTTTGGAATTATCTCTCTCCGCATTTGTGCATTTCCATTTTGGATGTTCAATTTTTTTTCTAATCCAAACTTGAGTTTTCACTCTCCGATTTTTGTCGCAAACAAAAACGATAAGGCAAATAGATCACACAAAAAAATGAAAACTTTAGAGTTTATGTATGCAAAAAAAATTGAAAACAATAATAAAGGTAAGTGAATAAAATTTTTTCACGCACCAAAAATGAACACCAAAGGTTTGTTACCCTTGTTTGGGAAATTCCACTAGTACAACCCCAAATAGCTTGGTGGAATTTTATAAGAAAGAGATTTCTAATTGATCCTAAATTGTTTTCAATGTGGTGGATATGCATGCCAGAAACATGTTGAAGATGTTAATGACCTATTGTTCTAAAAATTTCTTGGAGTAGAAAAAGTTGAATTCTCTAGTTAACGTGTTGACCAGCGCCAAACTACCCACTTTTTGCCTATTTTACAAAAAGTGGACCTAACAATCATAGATCATCGTGAATGTTTTGATCGACTAATGATGTGTAATGGCTATAATTTTCGTTAGAATTGACTTATGGTTTAGGAGTCAACACTTAGATAAAAATACCTCCCCCCTCTTTCGAAGATTGCGAAACCCAAAATATATTAAAAAAACTAAAAGAGTTGACAATCCTTAAAAAATCACAGATTATTTTTGGAATTATATCTCTCAGCATTTGTGCATTTCCATTTTGGATGTTCAATTTTTTTTCTAATCCGAATTTGAGTTTTCACTCTCCCATTTTTGTCATAAACAAAAATGATAAGGAATATAGATCAGACAACAAAATGAAAATTTTAGTGTTTATGTATGCTTGAAAACAATAATAAATGTAATTGACAAAAAAATTTTCACGCACCAAAAATGAACACCAAATTTCCACTAGTACAACCCTTAATAGCTTGGTGGAATTATATAGAAAGAGATTTCTAATTGATCCTAATATGGATTAAATGTGGTGGATATGCATGCCTGAAACATGTTGAAGATGCTAATGACATATTGATCATAATATTTCAAGGAGTAGAAAAATTTGAATTCCCAAGTTAACGTGTGGACCAGAGCCGAACAACCCACTTTTTGCCTATTTTACAAAAAGCGGACCTAACAATCATAGATCATCGAGAATGTTTTGATCGATTAATGAATTTTAACGGCTATCATTTTAGTTAGAAATGACTTATGGTTTGGGAGTCAACACTTCGATAAAAAGGCCTCCCCCCTCTTCCGATTATTGCGAAACCCAAAATTTATAAAAAAAACTAAGAGAGTTTTCAATCCTTAAAAAACTAATGATACTTTTTGTAGTTATCTCTCTCAGCATTTTTGCATTTCCATTTTGGTTGTTAAAATTTTTTTCTAATCCAAACTTAAGTTTTCACTCTTCCATTTTTGTCATAAACAAAAAAGATTAGGCAAATAGATCACACAAAAAAATGAAAATTTTAGAGTTTATGCATGCAAAAAAATTTGAAAACCACAATAAATGTAAGTGAAGAAAATTTTTTCACCCACCAAAAATGAATACCAAAGTTTTGTTACCCATGTTTGGGAAATTTCTCTTGTACAACCCCTAATAGCTAGGTGGAATTTTATAAGAAAGAGATTTCTAATTGATCCTAACATGTTTTAAATGTGGTGGATTTGCATGCCAGAAACATGTTGAAGATACTAATAACCTAATGATCCAAAAATTTCGAGTAGAAAAAGTTGAATTCTCAAGTTAACGTGTGGACCAGAGCCTAACAACCCACTTTTTGCCGATTTTACAAAAAGTGGACCTAACAATGATAGATCATCGTGAATGTTTTGATCGATTAATGATGTGTAACGGCTATAATTTTAGTTAGAAATGCCTTCTGGTTTGGGAGTCAACACTTAGATAATAATGCCTTCCCGTACTTCCGATGATTGCGAAACCCAAAATATATAAAAAAAACTAAAAGATTTTGCAATCCTTAAAAAATCACAGATACTTTTTGGAATTATCTCTCTCAGTATTTGTGCATTTCCATTTTGGATGTTCAGTTTTTTTTCTAATCCAAACTTGAGTTTGCACTCTCCCATTTTTTTCGTAAACAAAAACGATAAGGCAAATAGATCACACAACAAAATGAAAATTTTAGAGTTTATGTATGCAAAAAAAAATTCAAAAGAATATTAAATGTAAGTGAAGAAAATTTTTTCACGCACCAAAAATGAACACCAAAGTTTTGTTACCCATGTTTGTGAAATTGCACTAGTAATACCCCTAAAAGCTTGGTGGACTTTAATAAGAAAGAGATTTCTAATTTACCCTAAGATATTTTAAAAGTGGTGGATATGCATGCCAAAAAGATGTTGAAGATGCTACTGACCTAATGATCCAAAAATTTCAAGGAGTAGAAAAAGTTGAATTCTCAAGTTAACGTGTGGACCAGAGCCTAACAACCCACTTTTGGCCTATTTTACAAAAAGCGGACCTAACAATCATAAATCATCGTGAATGTTTTGATCAATTAATGATGTGTAACGGCTATAATTTTAGTTAGAAATGACTTCACTAAGATAAAAATGCACCCCCCTCCCCCCCCCCCCCCCCCCCCCCCCCCCTCCTCTTCCAATGATTGCTAAACCCAAAATATATAAAAAAAACTAAAAGTGTTTACAATCCTTATAAAATCACAGATACTTTTTGGAATTATCTCTCTCAGCATTTGTGCATTTCCATTTTGGATGTTGAATTTTTTTTCTAATCCAAACTAGATTTTTCACTCTCCCATTTTTGTTGTAAACAAAAACGATAAGACAAATAGATCACACAACAAAATGAAAATTTTAGTTTTTATGTATGCAAAAAAATTTGAAAACAATAATAAATGTAAGTGATGAAAATTTTTTCCCGCACCAAAAACGAACACCAAAGTTTTGTTATCCATTTGTGGAAAGTTCCACTAGTACAACCCCTAATAGCTTGGTGGAATTTTATAAGAAAGAGATTTCTCATTGATCCTAACATGTTTTAAATGTGGTGGTTATGCAAGCCAAAAACATGTTTAAGATGCTAATGACCTAATGTTCCAAAAATTTCATGGAGAAGAAAAATTTGACCAGAGCCCAACAACCCACTTTTTGCCTATTTTACAAAAAGCGGACCTAACAATCATAGATCATCGTGAATGTTTTGATTGATTAATGATGTGTAACGGCTATAAATTTAGTTAGAAATGACTTATGGTTTGGGAGTCAACACTTAGGTGAAAATGCCTCCCCCCTCATCCGATGATTGCGAAACAAAGAATATATAAAAAAACTTAAAGATTTTACAATCCATAAAAAATCACAGATACTTTATGGAATTATCTCCCTCAGCATTTGTGCATTTCCATTTTGGGTGTTAATGTTTTTTCTAATCCAAACTTGAGTTTCCACGTTCCCATTTTTGTCGTAAACAAAAAAGATAAAGCAAATAGATCACACAACAAAATGAAAATTGTAGAGTTTATGTATGCAAAAAAATTTTAAAAACAATTGTAAATGTAAGTGAAGAAAATTTTTTCACACACCAAAAATGAACACCAAATTTTATTACCCATGTTTGGGAAATTCCACTAGTACAACCCCTAATAGCTTGGTGGAATTTTATAAGAAAGAGATTTCTAATTTATCCTAACATGTTTTAAATGTGGTGGATATGCATGCCAGAAACATGTTGAAGATGCTAATGACATAATGATCCAAAGATTTCAAGGAGTAGAAAAAGTTGAATTCTCAAGTTAACATGTGGACCAGAGGCCAACAACCAACTTTTTACCTATTTAACAAAAAATGGACCTAACAATCATAGATCATCGTGAATGTTTTGATCGATTAATGATGTGTAACGGCTATAATTTTAGTTAGAAATGACTTATGGTTTGGAAGTCAACACATAGATAAAAAGCTCTCCCCCCTCTTCCGATTATTACGAAATCCAAAATATATAAAAAAAACTAATAGAGTTTACAATCCTCAAAAAATGAAAGATAATTTTTTGAATTATCTCTCTCAGCATTTGTGCATTTCCTTTTTTGATGTTCAATTTTTTTTCCAATCCAAACATGAGTTTTCACTCTCCCATTTTTGTCGTAAACAAAACGATAAGGCAAATAGATCACACAACAAAATGAAAATTTAAAAGTTTATGTATGCAAAAAAATATAGAAAAACAATAAATGTAAGTGAAGAAAATTTTTTCACGCACCAAAAATGAACACGAAAGTTTTGTTACCCATGTTTTGGAAATTCCGCTAGTACAACCCCTAATAGCTTGGTGGAATTTTATAAGAAAGAAATTTCTAATTGATCCTAACATGTTTTAAATGATGTGGATATGCATGCCAGAAACATGTTGAAGATGCTAATGACCTAATGTTCCAAAAATTTCGAGTAGAAAAAGTTGAATTCTCATGTTAACATCTCGACCAAAGCCCAACAATCCACTTTTTGCCTATTTTACAAAAAGTGAACCTAACAATCATAGATCATCGTGAATGTTTTGATTGATTAATGATGTATAATGCCTATAATTTTTGTTAGAAGTGACTTATGTTTTGGGAGTCAACACGTACATAAAAATGCCTGCCCCCTCTTCCAATTATTGCGAAATCCAACATATATAAAAAAAACTAATAGAGTTTACAATCCTTAAAAATCAAAGATAATTTTTTGAATTATCTCTCTCAGCATTTGTGCATTTCCATTTTGGAAGTTCAATTATTTTTCTAATCCAAACTTGAGTTTTCACTCTCCCATTTTTGTTGTAAACAAAAATGATAAGGCAAATAGATCACACAACAAAATGAAAATTTTAGGGTTTATGTCTGCTAAAAAATGTGAAAACAATAATAAATGTAAGTGAAGAAAAAATTTTCACGCACAAAAAATGAACACCAAAGTTTTGTTATCCATTTTTGGGAAATTCCACTAGTACAATCGCTAATAGCTTAGTGGAATTTTATAAGAAAGAGATTTCCAATTGGTCCTAACATATATTAAATGTGGTGGATACGTATGTAGGAAACATATTGAAGATGCTCATGACCTAATGATCCAAAAATTTCAAGCAGTAGAAAAAATTGAATTTTCAAGTTAACGAGTGGACCTAACATTTTTTCCTATTTTATAAATAGCGGACCTAACATTCAGAGATCATCGTGAATGTTTTGATCGATTAATGATGTGTAACAGCTATAATTTTAGTTATGAATGACTTATGGTTTGGGAGTCAACACTTAAATAAAAATGCCTCCCCCATTTTTCGATGATTGGGTAACCCAAAATATATAAAAAAACCTAAAAAAGTTTACAATTCTTAAAAAATCACAAATACTTTTTGGTATTATCTCTCTCAGCATTTGTACATTTCCATTTTGGATGTTCAATTTTTTTTCTAATCCAAACTTGGGTTTTCACTCTCCTATTTTTGTCGTAATAAAAAACGATAAGGCAAATAGATCACACAACAAAATGAAAATTTTAGAGTTTATGAAAGCAAAAAAAATTGAAAAAAAATAATAAATGTAAGTGAAGAAAATTTTTTCACGCATTAAAATTGATCACCAAAGTTTTGTCACTCATGTTTGTGAAATTCCACTAGTACAACCCGTAATAGCTTGGTGGAATTTTTTAAGAAAGAGATTTCTAATTGATCCTAACATGTTTTAAATGTGGTGGATAGGCATGCCACAAAACATGTTGAAGATGCTAATGACCTAATGATTCAAAAATTTCGAGTAGATAAAGTTGAATTCTCAAGTTAACGTGGACCAGAGCCCAACAACCCACTTTTTGCCTATTTTACAAAAAGCGGACCTAACAGTCATAGACCACTGTGAATGTTTTGATCGATTAATGATGTGTAATGGCCATAATTTTAGTTAGAAATGACTTATGGTTTGGGAGTCAACACTTCGATAAAAATGCTTCCCCCCTCTTCCGATGATTACGAACCCAAAATATAAAATAAAAAATGAACAACACTTTCCCATTTTTGTCGTAAACAAAAATGATAAGGCAAATAGATCAATCAACAAAATAAAAATTTTATCGTTTATGTATGCAAAATAATTTTTAATAAATTAATAAATATAAGGGAAGAAAATTTTTTCACACACCAAAGTTTTGTTACACATGTTTGGGAAATTCCACTAGTACAACCCCTAATGGCTTGCAGGAATTTTATAAGAATGAGATTTCAAATTGATCCTAAAATGTTTTAAATGTGGAGGATATGCATACCAGAAACATGTTATAGATGCTAATGACCTAATGATGCAAAAATTTCAAGGTGTAGAAAAAATTGAATTCTCAAGTATAGATATTAGTAAAATTTTTTGATCGATTAATGATGTGTAACGGCTATAATTTTAGTTAGAAATGAGTTATGGTTTGAGAGTCAACACTTAGATAAAAATGCCTCCCCCCTCTTTCGATGATTGTGAAACCCAAAATATATAAAAATAAATCAAAGAGTTTACAATCCTTAAAAAATCACAGATACATTATGGAATTATCTCTCTTAGCATTTGTGAAATTCCATTTTGGATGTTCAATTTTTTTTCTAATCCAAACTTGAGTTTTCAATCTCCCATTTTTTTCATAAACAAAAACGATAAGGCAAATAGATCACACAACAAAATGAAAATTTTAGAGTTTATGTATGCAAAAAAATTTGAAAACAATAATAAATGTAAGTGAACAAAATTTTTTCACACACCAAAAATGAACACAAAAGTTTTGTTACCCATGTTTGGGAAATTCCACTAGTACTTCCCCTAATAGCTTGGTGGTATTTTATAAGAAAGAGAATTCTAATTGATCCTAACATGTTTTAAATGTGGTGGATATGGATGCGAGAAACATGTTACAGATGCTAATGACCTAATGATCCAAAAATTTCAAAGAGTAGAAAAAGTTGAATTCTCAAGTTAACGTGTGGACCACAGCCTAACAACCCACTTTTTCCCTATTTTACAAAAAACGGACATAACAATCATAGATTGTCGTGAATGCTTTGATCGATTAATGATGTGCAATGGCTATAATTTTAGTTAGAAATGACTTATGGTTTGGGAGTTAACACCTAGATAAAAATGCCTCCCCCCTCTTTCGATGACTATGAATCCAAAAATATATAAAAGAACTAAAAGAGTTTAAAATCCTTAAAAAATCACATATACTTTTTGGAATTATCTCCCTCAGTATTTGTACATTTCCATTTTGGATGTTCAATTTTTTTTCTAATCTAAACTTGAGTTTTCACTCTCCCATTTTTTTCGTAAACAAAAACGATAAGGCAAATAGATCACACAACAAAATGAAAATTTCAGAGTTTATGTCAGCTGAAAAATGTGAAAACAATAATTAATGTAAGTGAAGAAAATTTTTTGACGCATCAAAAATGAACACCAATGTTTTGTTACCCATGTTTGGGAAATTCCACTAGCACAACCGCTAATAGCTTGGTGGAATTTTATCAGAAAGAGATTTCTAATTGATCCTAACATCTTTTAAATGTGGTGGATATATATGCCAGAAACAAGTTGAAGATGCTCATGACCTAATGATCCAAAAATTTCTAGGAGTTGAAAAAATTGAATTCTCAAGTGAATGTGGACCAGAGCCCAACACTTAGATAAAAATGCCTCACCCCTCGACCGATGATTGCGAAACCAAAAATATAAAAAAAAATTAAAAGAGTTTACAATTTTTAAAAAATCACAGATACTTTTTGGAATTATCGGTCTCATCATTTGTATATATCCATTTTGGTTGTTCAATTTTTTTTTTAATCCAAACTTGAGTTTTCACTCTCCCATTTTTGTCGTAAACAAAAACGATAAGGCAAATAGTTCACACAACAAAATGAAAATTTTAGAGTTTAAGTAAGCAAAAAAAATTAAAAAAAAATAAATGTAAATGAATAAAATTTTTTCACGCACCAAAAATGCACACAAAAGTTTTGTTACCCATGTTTTGGAAATTCCACTAGTACAACCCCTAATAGCTTCGTGGAATTTTATAAGAAAGAGATTTCTAATTGATCCTAACATGTTTTAAATTTAGTGGATATGCATGCCAGAAACATGTTGAAGATGCTAATGACCTAATGTTCCAAAAATTTCAAAGATTACAAAAAGTTGAATTCTCAAGTTAACGTGTTGACTAGAGCCCAACAACCCACTCGTTGCCTATTTTACAAAAAGCAGACCTAACAGTCATAGATAATCGTGAATGTTTTGATCGATTAATGATGTGCAACGGGTATAATTTTAGTTAGAAATGAATTATGGTTTGGGAGTCAACACTTAGATAAAAATGCCTCCCCCCTCTTCCGATGATTGCGAAACCCAAAATATATAAAAAAAACTAAAAGAGTTTACAATCCTTAAAAATTCACAGATACTTTTTGGAATTATCTCTCTCAACATTTGTAGATTTCCATTTGGGATGTTCAATTTTTTTTCTAATCCAAACTTGAGTTTTGACTCTCCCATTTTTGTTGTGACAAAAACGAAAAGGCAAATAGATCACAAAACAAAATGAAAATTTTAGAGTTTATGTCTACTAAAAAATGTGAAAACATTAATAAATGTAAGTGAAGAAAAATTTTTCACACACCAAAAATGAACACCAAAGTTTTGTTACCCATGTTTAGGAAAATCCACAAGTACCACCGCTAATAGCTTGGTGGAATTTTATCAGAAAGAGATTTCTAATTGATCCTAACATCTTTTAAATGTGGTGGATCTGTATGCCAGAAACATGTTGAAGATGCTCATGACCTAATGATCTAAAATTTTCAAGGAGTAGAAAAAATTGAATTCTCAAGTTAACGTGTGGACCAAAGCCCAACAACCCACTTTTTGCCTATTTTAAAAAAAATGGAACTAACAATCAGAGATCATCGTGAATGTTTTGACCGATTAATGATGTGTAATGGCTATAATTTTAGTTAGAAATGACATATGGTTTGGGAGTCAACACTTAGATAAAAATGCCTCCCCCCTCTTCCGATGATTTGGAAACCCAAAATATATAAAAAAAACTTAAAGAGTTTACAATCCTTAAAAAATCAGAGATACTTTTATGAATTATCTTTCTTAGCATTTGTACATTTCCATTTTGGATGTTCAATTTTTTTTCTCATCCAAACTTGAGTTTACACTCTCCCATTTTTGTCGTAAACAAAAACGATATGGCAAATAGATCACACAATAAAATGAAAATTTTAGAGTTTAAGTATCCAAAAAAAAAAAAAAAACAATAATAAATGTAAGTGAAGAAAAAATTTTCACGCATTAAAAATGATCACTAAAGTTTTGTTACCCATGTCTAGGAAATGCCACTAGTACAACCCTTAATAGCTTGGTGGAATTTTAAAGAAAGAGATTTCTAATTGATCCTAACATGTTTTAATTGTGGTGGATATGCCGCTTGAAACTTGTTGAAGATACAAATGACCTAATGATCCAAAAATTTCGAGTAGAAAAAGTTGAATTCTCAAGTTAACGTGTGGACCAGAGCCCTACAACCCACTATTTTCCGATTTTACAAAAAGTGGACCTAACATGTTTTGATCGATTAATGATGTGTAAACGGCTATAATTTTAGTTAGAAATGAGTTATGATTTTGGAGTCAACACTAAGATAAAAATGCCTCCCCCCTCTTCCAATGATTGCGAAACCCAAAATATTTAAGAAAAACTAAAAGTGTTTATAATCCTTAAAAAATGAATGATACTTTTTGGAATTATCTCTCTCAGAATTTGTGCCTTACCATTCTGGATGTTCAATTTTTTTTCTAATCCAAACTTAAGTTTTCAATCTCCCATTTTTGTCTTAAACAAAAATGATAAGGCAAATTGATCACACAACAAATTGAAAATTTTAGCGTTTATGTATGTAAATTATTTTTTAAAAAATAATAAATGTAAGTGAAGAAAAATTTTTCACACACCAAAAATGAACCCCAAAGTTTTATTACCCATGTTTGGGAAATTCAACTAGTACAACCCCTAATAGTTTGGTGGAATTTTATAAGAAAGGGATTTCTAATTGACCCTAACTTGTTTTAAATGTGGTGGATATGCATGCCAGAAACATGTTATAGATGCTAATGACATAATGATGCAAAAAGTTCAAGGTGTAGAAAAAGTTGAATTCTCAAGTTAAAGTATGGATTAGAGCCCAACAAACCTCTTTTTGCATATTTTAAAAAAAGCGGACCTAACAATCATAGATATTTGGGAATGTTTTGATCGATTAATGATGTGTAATGGCTATAATTTTAGGTAGAAATGACTTATGGTTTGGGAGTCAACACTTAGATAAAATGCCTCCCCCGTCTTCCCATGATTGCAAAACCCAAAATATATAAAAAAAACTATAAAATTTTACGATCCTTAAAAAATCACAGATACTTTTTGGAATTATCTCTCTCAGCATTTGTGCATTTCCATTTTGGATGTTCAATTTTTTTTCTAATCCAAACTTGAGTTTTCACTCTCCCATTTTTGTCGTATACAAAAACGATAAGGCAAATAGATCACACAACTAAATGAAAATTTTAGAGTTTATGTCTGCTAAAAAATGTGAAAACAATAATAAATGTACGTGAAAAAAAATTTCACGCATAAAAAATGAACACCAAAGTTTTGTTACCCATGTTTAGGAAATTCCACTAGTACAACCGCTAAATGCTTGGTGGAATTTTGTCAGAAGGAGATTTCTAATTGATCCTAACATCGATTAAATGTGGTGGATATGTATGCAAGAAACATTTTGAAGATACTCATGATCAAATGATCTAAAAATTTCAACGAGTTGAAAAAATTGAATTCTCAAGTTAACGTGTGGACCAGAGCCCAACAACCCCCTTTTTGCCTATTTTTAAAAAAGCGGACCTAATAATCATAGATCATCGTGAATGTTTTGATCGATTAATGATGTGTAATGGGTATAATTTTAGTTAGAAATTACTTATGGTTTGGGAGTCAACACTTAGATAAAAATGCCTCCCCCCTCTTCCGATGATTGCGAAACCCAAAATATATTAAAAAAACTAAAAGAGTTTACAATCCTAAAAAA
This sequence comes from Aristolochia californica, assembly GCF_029961685.1. NCBI lineage: Eukaryota > Viridiplantae > Streptophyta > Magnoliopsida > Piperales > Aristolochiaceae > Aristolochia > Aristolochia californica. The sequence goes on along the minus strand of NW_027182279.1, from coordinate 32,964,721 downwards.
AAAACAGAAACTTTTAGGAATTATCTCTCTAAGCATTTGTGCATTTCCATTTTGGATGTTCAATTTTTTTTCTAATCCAAACTTGAGTTTTCACACTCCCCTTTTTTTTGTAAACAAAAAAAGATAAAGCAAATAGATCACACATCAAAATGAAAATTTTAGAGCTTATATATTCAAAAAAATTTGAAAACAATAATAAATGTAAGAGAAGAAAAAAATTTTACGCAACAAAAATGAAAACCAAACATTTGTTACCCAAGTTTGGAAAATTCCACTAGTACAACCCTAAATAGCTTGGTGGAATTTTATAAGAAAGAGATTTCTAATTGATACTAACATGTTTTAAATGTGGTGGATATGCATGCCAGAAACATGTTGAAGATGCTAATGACCTAATGATCAGAAAATTTCAAGGAGTAGAAAAGTTGAATTCTCAAGTTAACTTGTGGACAAGAACCTAACAACCAACTTTTTGCCTATTTTACAAAAAGCGGACCTTACAATCATAGATCATCGTGAATGTTTTGATCGAGGAATGACGTGTAACGGCTATAATTTTAGTTAGAAATGACTTATGGTTTGGGAGTCAACACTTAGATAAAAATTCCACCCCCCTCTTTCGATGATTGTAAAACCCAAAATATATAAAAATAAAAAATAAAAGAGTTTACAATCCTTAAAAAATAAAATATAACTTTGGGAATTATCTCTCACATCATTTGTGCATTTCCATTTTGGATGTTCAATTTTTTTTCTAATCCAAACTTTAGTTTTCACTCTCCCATTTTTGTCGCAAACAAAAAAGATAAGGCAAATAGATCACACAACAAAATGAAAATTTTAGAGTTGATGTATGCAAAAAAATTTGAACAAATAATAAATGTAAGTGAGGGGAAATTTTTTCACGCACCAAAAATGACACAAAAGTTTTGTTACCCATGTTGTGGCGATTCCACTAGTACAACCCCTAATAACTTGGTGGAATTTTATAAGAAAGCGATTTGTAATTGATCCTAAGATGTTTTAAATGTGGTGGATATGCTTGCAAAAACATGTTGAAGATGCTAATGACCTAATGATCCAAAAATTTCAAGGAGTTAAAAAAGTTGAATTCTCAAGTTAACGTGTGGACTTGAGCCTAACAACCCACTCTTTGCCTATTTTAAAAAAAGCGGACCTAACAATCATAGATCATCGTGATTGTTTTGATCGATTAATTATGTGTAATGGCTATTATTTTAGTTAGATATGACTTATGGTTTGGGAGACAACACTTAGATAAAAATGCCTCCCCCTTTTCCAATGATTGCGAAACCCAAAATATATAAAAAAAATAAAAGAGTTTACAATCCTTAAAAAATCACAGATACTTTTTGGAATTATCTCTTTCAGCATTTGTGCATTTCCATTTACGATGTTCTATTTTTTTTCTCATCCAAACTTGAGTTTTCACTCTCCCATTTTTTTCGTAAACTAAAACGATAAGGCAAATAGACCACACAAAAAAATCAAAATTTTAGAGTGTATGTGTGCAAAAAAAACTGAAAACAATAATAAAGGTAAGTGAAGAAAAATTTTCACGCACCAAAAATGAATGCAAATGTTTTGTTACCCATGTTTGGGAAATTCCACTAGTACAACCCCTAATAGCTTGGTGAAATTTTATAAGAAAGAGATTTCTAATTGATCATAACATGTTTTAAATGTGGTGGATATGCAAGCCAGAAACAAGTTGATGATGCTAATGAGCTAATGATCGAAAAATTTCAAGCAGTAGAAAACGTTGAACTCTCAAGATAACGTGTGGACCAGACCCCATGAACTTACTTTTTGGCAATTTTACAAAAGCGTACCTAACAATCGTAGATCATCGTGAATGTTTTGATCGATTAATGATGTGTAACGTCTATAATTTTAGTTAGAAATGACTTATGTTTTGGGAGTCAACACTCAGATAAAAATGCCTCCCCCCTCTTCCGATGATTGCAAAATCCAAAATATAAAAAAAATAAAAGAGTTTACTATCGTTAAAATATCACAAATACTTTTTGGAATTATCTCTCTCCGAATTTGTGCATTTCCATTTTGGATGTTCAATTTTTTTTCTAATCCAAACTTGAGTTTTCACTCTCCCATTTTTGTCGCAAACAAAAACGTTAAGGCAAATAGATCACACAACAAAATGAAAATTCAAGATTTTATGTGTGCAAAAAAATTTGAAAACAATAATAAATGTAAGTGAATAAAATTTTTTCATGCCCAAAAAATGAACACCATAGTTTTGTTACCCATGTTTGGGAAATTCTACAAGTACAACACCTAATAGCTTGGTGGAATTTTATAAGAAAGAGATTTCTAATTGATCCTAACATGTTTTAAATGTGGTAGATATGCATGCCAGAAATAAGTTGAAGACGCTATTGACCTAACGTTCCAAAAATTTGATGGAGTAGAAAAAGTTGAATTCTCAAGTTAACGTGTGGACCATTGCAGAACAACCACTTTTAGCCTATTTTACAAAAAGTGGACCTAACAATCTTAGATCATCGTGAATGTTTTGATCAATTTGTGATGTGTAACGGCTATCAATTTAGTTAGAATGACTTATGGTTTGGGAGTCAACACTTAGATAAAAATGCCTCCACCCTGTTCCGATGATTGCGAAACCCAAAATATATAAAAAAAAACTTTTAGATTTTACAATCCTTAAAAAATCACAGATACATTATGGAATTATCCCTATCAGCATTTGTCCATTTCCATTTTGGATGTTCAATTTTATTTCTAATCCAAACTTGAGTTTTCACTCTCCCATTTTTGTCGGAAACAAAAAAGATAAGGCAAATAGATCACACAACAAAATGAAAATTTTAGAGTTTATGTATGCAATAGAACTTTAAAAACAATAATAAATGTAAGTGAAGAAATTTTTTTCACGTACCAAAAATGAACACCAAAGTTTTGTTACCCATGTTTGGGAAATTCCACTAGTACAACCCCTAATAGCTTGGAAGAATTTTATAAGAAAGAAATTTCTAATTGATCCTAAAATGTTTTAAATGAGGTGGATATGCATGCCAGAAACATGTTATAAATGCCAATGACCTAATGATGCAAAAATTTCAAGGTGTAGCAAAAGTTGCATTCTCAAGTTACTGCGTGGACACGAGCCCAACAACCCAATTTTTGCCTACTTTACAAAAAGCGGACCTAACAATCTTAGATATTTATGAATGTTTTGATCGATTAATGATGTGTAACGGCTATAACTTTAGTTAGAAATGACTTATGGTTAGGAAGTCAACACTTAGATAAAAATGCGTCCTCCCTCTTTCGATGATTACGAAACCCAAAATATATAAAAAAAACTAAAAGATTTTACAATCCTTAAAAAATCATAGATACTTTTTGGAATTATCTCTCTCACCATTTGTGCATTTCCTTGTTGGATGTTCAATTTTTTTCTAATCCAAACTTGAGTTTTCACTCTCCCATTTTTGTCGTAAACAAAAATGATAAGGCAAATAGATCACACAACAAAATGAAAATATTAGAGTTTATGTATGCCAAAAAAATTAAAAACAAGAATAAATGTAAGTGAAGAAAATTTTTTCACGCACCAAAAATGAACACTAAAGTTTTGTTACCCATGTTTGGGAAATTCCTCTAGTACAACCCCTAATAGCTTGTTGGAATTTTATAAGAAAAAGATTTGTAATTTATCCTAACATGTTTTAAATGTGGTGGATATGCATGCCAGAAACAAGTTGAAGATGCTAATGAACTAATGATCCAAAAATTTCAAGGAGTAGAAAAAGTTGAATTCTCAAGTTAACGTGTGGACCAGAGCCCAACAACCCACTTTTTGCCTTTTTTTACAAATAGCGGACCTAACAATCATAGATCATCGTGCATGTTTTGATCGATTAATGATGTGTAATGGCTATAATTTTAGTTAGAAATGACTTATGGTTTGCTAATCAACACATAGATAAAAATGCCTCCCCCCTCTTCCGATTATTTCGAAACCCAAAATATATAAAAAAAACTAATAGAGTTTACAATCCTTAAAAAATAAAAGATAATTTTTGGAATTATCTCTCTCAGCATTTGTACATTTCCAATTTGTATGTTCAATTTTTTTTCTAATCCAAACTTGAGTTTTGACTCTCCCTTTTTTGTCGTAAACAAAACGATATGGCAAATAGATCACACAACAAAATGAAAATTTGAGAGTTTATGTATGCAAAAAATTTTGAAAACAATAATAAATATAAGTGAAGAAATTTTTTTCACTCACCAGAAATGAATACCAATGTTTTGTTACCTGTGTTCGGGAAATCCAACTAGAACAACCCCTGATAGCTTGGTGGAATTTTATAAGAAAGAGATTTCTAATTGATCCTAACACGTTTTAAATGTGGTGGATATGTATGCCAGAAACATGTTGAAGATGCTAATGACCTAATGTTCCAAAAATTTCAAGGAGTAGAAAAAGTTGAATTCTCAAGTTAACTTGTGGACCGTAACACAACAACCCACTTTTTGTCTATTTTACAAAAAACGGACCTGACAATCATAGATCATGGTGAATGTTTCGATCGATTAGTGATGTGTAACGGCTATAATTTTAGTTAGAAATGACTTATGGTTTGGGAGTCAACACCAAGATAAAAATGGCTCCCCCCTCTTCCGATGATTGCAAAACCCAAAATATATATAAAAAACTTAAAGAGTTTCCAATCCATAAAAAATCATAGATACATTATGGAATTATATCTCTCAGCATTTGTGTATTACCATTTTCGATGTTCAATTTTGTTTCTAGTCCAAACTTGAGTTTTCACTCTCCCATTTTTGTCGTAAACAAAAACAATAAGGCAAATAGATCACACAACAAAATGAAAATATTAGAGTTTAAGTATGCGAAAAAAAATTAAAAACAAAAATAAATGTAAGTGAAGAAAATTTTTTCACGCACCAAAAATGAACACCAAAGTTTTGTTACCCATGTTTGGGAAATTCCATTAGTACAACCCCTAGAAGCTTGGTGGAATTTTATAAGAAAGAGATTTCTAATTTATCCTAACAAGTTTTAAATGTGGTGGATATGCATGTTAGAAACATGTTGAAGGTGCTAATGACCTAATGATCAAAAAATTTCAAGGAGTAGAAAAAGTTGAATTCTCAAGTTAATGTGTCGACCAGAGCCCAACAACCCACTTTTTGCCTTTTTTACAAAAATTGACCTAACAATCATAGATCATCGTGAACGTTTTGATCGATAAATGATGTGTAAGGCTATAATTTAGTTAGAAATGACTTATGTTCTTGGAGTCAATACTTAGATAAAAATGCCTCCCCCCTCTTCCGATGATTACGAAACCAAAAATATATAAAAAAAAACTAACAGAGTTTACAACCCTTAAAAAATCATAGATACATTTTCGAATTATCTCTCTTAGCATTTATGCATTTTCATTTTGGATGTTCAATTTTTTTTCTAATCCAAACTTGAGTTTTCACTCTCCCATTTTTGTCGTAAACTAAACGATAAGGCAAATAGATCACACAGCAAAAAGAAAATTTTAGAGTTTATGTATGCAAAAAAATTTGAAAAAAATAATAAATGTAAGTGAAGAAATTTTTTTCACGCACCAAAAATGAACACCAAAGTTTTGTTACCCATGTTTGGGAAATTCCACTAGAACAACTAATAATAGCTTGGTGGAATTTTATAAGAAAGAGATATCTAGTTGATCCTAACATATTTAAAATGTGGTGGATATGTATGCCAGAAACATGTTGAAGATGCTAATGACCTAATGTTCAGGAATTTTCAAGGAGTAGAATAGGTTGAATTCTCAAGTTAACATGTGGACCATAGCCCAACAACCCACTTTTTGCCTATTTTACAAAAAATGGACCTAACAATAATAGATCATCGTGAATGTTTTGATCGATTAGTGATATGTAACGGCTATAATTTTTGTTAGAAATGACTTATGGTGTGGGAGTCAAGACTTAGATAAAAATGCTTCCCTCCTCTTCCGATGATTGCGAAACCCAAAATATATAAAAAAAACTAAAGGAGTTTACAATCCTCAAAAAATCACAGATACATTATGGAATTATCTCTCTCATCATTTGTACATTTCCATTTGGATGTTAATGTGTTTTTCTAATGCATACTTGAGTTTTCACACTCCCTTTTTTTCGTAAACAAAAATGATAAGGCAAATAGATCACACAACAAAATGAAAATTTTAGAGTTTATGTATGCAAAAAAATTAAAAACAAAAATAAATTTAAGTGAAGAAAATTTTTTCACGCAACAAAAAATAACAACAAAGTCTTGTTACCCATGTTTGGGAAATTTCACTAGTAGAACCCCTAATAGCTTGGTGGAATTTTATAAGAAAAAGATTTCTAATTGATCCTAACATATTTTAAAAGTGGTGGATATGCATGCCAGAAACATGTTGAAGATGATAATGACCTAATGTTCTAAAAATTTCAAGGAGTAGAAATAGTTGAATTCTCAAGTTAACGTGTGGACCATTGCCGAACAACCCACTTTTTGCCTATTTTACAAAAAAAGGACCTAACAATCATTATTCATCGTGAATGTTTTGATCAATTAGTTATGTGTAACGCTATAATTTTAGTTAGAAATGACTTATGGGTGGGAGTCAACACTTAGATAAAAATGCCTCCCCCCTCTTCCAATGATTACGAAACCCAAAATATATAAAAAAAACTTTAAGATTTTACAATCCTTAAAAAATCACAGATACGTTATGGAATTATCCCTCTCAGCATTTGTGCGTTTCCATTTTGGATGTTCAATTTTTTTTCTAATCAAATCTTCAGTTTTCACTCTCCCATTTTTTTCGTAAACAAAAACTTTAAGGCAAATAGATCACACAACAAAATGAAAATTTTAGAGTTTATATATGCAAAAAAAAAAATAAAAACAATAATAAATGTAAGGGAAGGAAATTTTTTCACGCACAAAAAATGACCACCAAAGTTTTCTTACCCATGTTTGGGAAATTCCAATAGTACAACCCCTAATGGCTTGGTGGAATTTTATTAGAAAGAGATTTATAATTTATCCTAACATGTTTTAAATGTGGTGGATATGCATGCCAGAAACATGTTGAAGATGCTAATGACCTAATGATATAAAAATTTCAAAGGAGTAGAAAAAGTTGAATTCTCAAGTTAACGTGTCGACCAGAGCCCAACAACCAACTCTTTGCCTTTTTTAACAAAAGGGGACCTAACAATCATAGATCATCATGAATGTTTTGATCGATAAATGATGTGTAATGGCTATAATTTTAGTTAGAAATGACTTATTGTTTTGGAGTCAACACATAGATAAAAAGGCCTCCCCCCTCTTCCGATGATTGCGAAACCGAAAAAATAAAAAAAAACTAATAGAGTTTACAATCCATAAATAATCAAAGATAATTTTTGGAATTATCTCTCTCAGCATTTGTGTATTTCAATTTTGGATGATCAATTTTTTTTCTAATCCAAATTTGAGTTTTCATTCTCCCATTTTTGTCGTAAAAAAAAACGATAAGGCAAATAGATCACACAACAAAATGAAAATTTTAGATTTATGTATGCAAAAAAATTTAATACAGTAATAAATTTAAGTGAAGAAAATCTTTTCATGCTCCAAAAATTAACACAAAATTTTTGTTACCCATGTTTGGGAAATTCCACTAGTACAACCCCTAATAGCTTAGTGGAATTTTATAAGAAAGAGATTTCTTATTGATCATAACATGTTTTAAATGTGGTGGATATGCATGCCAGAAACATGTTGAAGATGCTAATGACCTAATGTTCCAAAAATTTCAAGGAGTAGAAAAAGTTGAATTCTCAAGTTAACGTGTCGACTAGAGCCCAACAACCCAATCTTTGCCTTTTTTTTAAAAAGCAGACCTAACAATCATAGATCATCGTGTATGTTTTGATCGATTAATGATGTTTAACGACTATAATTTTAGTTAGAAATGACTTATGGTTTGGGAGTCAACACAGATAAAAAGGCCTCCCCCCTCTTCCGATGATTGCGAAATCCAAAATATATAAAAAAACTAATAAAGTTTAAAATCCTTAAAAAATAAAAGTTAATTTTTTGAATTATCTCTCTCAGCATTTGTGCATTTACATTTTGGATGTTCAATTTTTTTTCTAATCCAAACTTGAGTTTTCACTCTCCCATTTTTGTCGTAAACAAGAACGATAAGGCAAATAGATCACACAACAAAATGAAATTTAAGAGTTTATGTATGAAAAAAAATTTAATACAATAATAAATGTAAGTGAAGAAAACTTTTTCAGGCACCAAAAATCAACACCCAAGTTTTGTTTACCCATGTTTTGGAAATTCCACTAGTACAACCCCTAATAGTTTAGTGGAATTATATAAGAAAGAGATTTCTAATTGATCCTAACATATTTTAAATGTGGTGGATAAGTATGCCAGAAACATGTTGAATATGCTAATGACCTAATGTTCCAAAAATTTCAAGGAGTAGAAAAAGTTGAATTCTCAAGTTAACGTGTCAACAAGAGCCCAACAATCCACTTTTTGCCTATTTTACAAAAAGCGGACCTAACAATCATAGCTCATCGTGAATATTTTGATCGATTAATGATGTGTAATGGATATAATTTAGTTAGAAATTACTTATGTTTTGGGGGTCAACACTTAGATAAAAAGGCCTCCCCCCTCTTCTGATAGAGTTTACAAAATAGAGTTTATATTAAAAAAACTAATAGAGTTTACAACCCTAAAAAAATCGTAGATACTTTTTGGAATTATCTCTCTCAGCATTTGTGCATTTCCATTTTGGATGTTCAATTTATTTTCTAATCCAAACTTGAGTTTTCACTCTCCCATTTTTGTCGTAAACAAAATGATAAGGCAAATAGATGACACAAAAAAATCAAAATTTTAGAGGTATGCAAAAAAATTTGAAAACAATAATAAATGTAAGTGAAGAAAATTTTTTCACGCACCAAAAATGAACACCAATGTTTGGCTACCCACGTTTGGGAAATTCCACTAGAACAATGGTGGAATTTTATAAGAAAGAGATCTCAAATTGATCCTAACATATTTTAAATGTGGTGGATATGTGTGCCAGAAACATGTTGAAGATGCTAATGACCTAATGTGCCAAAATTTTAAAGGAGTAGAAAAAGTTGAATTCTCACGTAAACGTGTGGACCATAGCCCAACAACCCACTTTTTGCCTATTTTACAAAAAGCAGACCTAACAATAATAGATCAACGTGAATGTTTTATTAGATTACTGATGTGTAATGGCTATAATTTTTGTTAGAAATGACTTATGGTGTGGGAGTCAAGACTTAGATAAAAATGCCTCCCCCCTCTTCCGATAATTGCGAAACCCAAAATATATAAAAAAAACTAAAAGAGTTTACAATCCTTAAAAAATCACAGATATATTATGAAATTATCTCTCTCAGCATTTGTACATTTCCATTTTGGATGTTAATGTGTTTTTCTAATCCAAACTTGTGTTTTCACTCTCCCATTTTTGTCGTAAACAAAAACGATAAGGCAAATAGATCACACAACAAAATGAAAATTTTAGAGTTTATGTATGCAAAAAAAATTTAAAAAAAATAATAAATGTAAGTGAACATTTTTTTTTCACGCACCAAAAATGAACACCAAAGTTTTGTTACCCATGTTTGGGAAATTCCACTAGTACAACCCCTAATAGAATCGTGGAATTTTATAAGAAAGTGATTTTTAATTTATCCTAGCATGTTTTAAATGTGGTGGATATGCATGCCAGAAACATGTTGAAGATGCTAATGATCTAATGATCCAAAATTTTGAGTAGAAAAAGTAGAATTCTCAAGTTAACGTGTCGACCAGAGCCCAACAACCCCCCTTTTTGCCTTTTTTACAAAAAGTGGACCTAACAATCATAGATCATCGTGAATGTTTTGATGGATTAATCATGTGCAACGACTATAATTTTAGTTAGAAAGGATTTATGGTTTGGGAGTCAACACAGATAAAAAGGCCTCCCTCCTCTTCCGTTGATTGAGAAACCCAAAATATATAAAAAAAAACTAATAGAGTTTACAATCCTTAAAAAATCAAAGATAATTTTTAGAATTATCTCTCTCAGCATTTGTGCATTTCCATTTTGGATGTTCAATTTTTTTTCTAATCCAAACATGAGTTTTCACTCTCCCATTTTTTTCGTAAAAAAAAAACGATAAGGCAAATAGATCACACAACAAAATGAAAATTTTAAAGTTTATGTATACAAAAAAATTTAAAACAATAATAAATTTAAGTGAAGAAAATTTTTTCACGCACCAAAAATGAACATCAAAATTTTGTTACCCATGTTTGGGAAATTCCACTAGTACAACCCCTAATAGTTTGGTGGAATTTTATAAGAAAGAGATTTCTAATTGATCCTAACATGTTTTCAATGTGGTGGATATGCATGCCAGAAACATGTTGAAGAAGCTAATGACCTAATGTTCCAAAAATTTCAAGGAGTAGAAAAAGTTGAATTCTCAAGCTAACGTGTGGACCAGAGCCCAACAACCCACTTTTTGCCTATTTTACAAAATGCGGACCTAAAAATCATAGATCATCGTGAATGTTTAGATCGATTAATGATGTGTAACGGCTATAATTTTAGTTAGAAATGACTTATGTTTTGGGAGTAAACACTTAGATAAAAATGCCTCCCCCATCGTCCGACGATTACGAAACCCAAAATATATATAAAAAACTAATAGAGTTTACAACCCTTAAAAAAATATAGATACTTTGTGGAATTATCTCTCTCAGCATTTGTGCATTTCATTTTGGATGTTCAATTTTTTTTCTAATCCAATCTTGAGTTTTCACTCTCCCTTTTTTGTCGTAAACAAAAATGATATGGCAAACAAATCACACAACAAAAAGAAAATTTTAGAGTTTATGTATGCAAGAAAAATAGAAAACAATAATAAATGTAAGTGAAGAAAATTTTTTCACGCATTAAAAATGATCACCAAAGTTTTGTCACCCATGTTTGGGAAATGCCACTAGTACAACCGCTAATAGCTTGGTGGAATTTTATAACAAAGAGATTTCTAATTGATCCTAACATGTTTCAAATGTGGTGGATATGCACGCCAGAAACATGTTGAAGATGCTAATGACTTAATGATCCAAAAATTTCTAGAAGAAAAAGTTGAATTCTCAAGTAAACGTGTGGACGAGAGCCCAATAACCCACTTTTTGCCTATTTTACAAAAAGCAGACCTAACAATCATAGATCATCGTGAATGTTTTGATCGATTAATGATGTGTAACGGCTATAATTTTAGTTAGAAATGACTTAAGATTTTGGAGTCGACACTTAGATAAAAATACCTCCCCTCTCTTCCGATGATTGAGAAACCCAAAATATATAAAAAAAAACTAAAAGAGTTTACAATCCTTAAAAAATCACAGATACTTTTCTGAATTATCTCTCTCAGCATTTGTTCATTTCCATTCTGGATGTTCAATTTTTTTTCTAATCTAAACTCGAATTTTCACTCTCCCATTTTTGTCCTAAACAAAAAAAGATTAGAAAAATTGATCACACAACAAAATGAAAATTTTAGCTTTTCTGTATGCAAAATATTTTTTAAAAAATAATAAATGTAAGTGAGGAAAAATTTTTCACAAAGTTTTATTAACCACGTTTGGGAAATTCAACTAGTACAACCCCAAATAGCTTGGTGGAATTTTATAAGAAAGAGATTTCTAATTGATCCTCACATATTTTAAATGTGGTGGATATGCATGCCAGAAACATGTTATAGATGCTATTGAACTAATGATGCAAAAATTTCAAGGTGTAGAAAAAGTTGAATTCTCAAGTTAACGTGTGGACTAGAGCCCAACAAACCAATTTTTGCCTATTTTAAAAAAGCGGAACTAACAATCATAGATATTTGGGAACGTTTTGATCGATTAATGATGTGTAACGGCTATAATTTTAGTTAGAAATGACTTATGATTTGGGAGTCAACACTTAGATAAAAAAGCCTCCCCCCTCTTCCGATGATTGCGAAACCCAAAATATATAAAAAAACTAAAAGAGTATACAATCCTTGAAAAATCTTAGATACTTTTTGGAATTATCTCTCTCATCATTTGTGCATTTCCATTTTGGATGTTCAATTTTTTTTCTCATCCAAACTAGAATTTTCACTCTCCCATTTTTGTCGTAAACAAAAACGATAAAGCATATAGATCACACTACCAAAAAAAAATTTTAGAGCTTTTGTATGCAAAAAAATGTGAAAAAAATAATTAATGTAAGTAAAGAAAACTTTTTCACACACCAAAAATGAACACCAAAATTTTGTTACCAATGTTTGGGAAATTCCACTAGTACAACCCCTAATAGCTTGGTGAAATTATATCAGAAAGAGAATTCTAATTGATCCTAACATCTTTTAAATGTGGTGGATATGCATGCCAGAAACATGTTGAAGAAGCTAATGACCCAATGATCCAAAAATTTCGAGTAGAGAAAATTGAATTCTCAAGTTAACGTGCCCAACAACCAACATTTTGCCTATTTTACAAAAAGCGGACCTAACAATCATAGATCATCATCGTGAATGATTTGATCGATTAACGATGTGTAACGGCTATAATTTTAGTTTGAAATGCCTGATGGTTTGGTAGTCAACATTTAGAAAAAAATGCCTCCCCCCTCATCCCATGATTGGGAAACCCAAAATATAAAACAAAAAACAAAAAAAGTTTACAATCCTTAAAAAATAGTAGATACTTTTTGGAATTATCTCTATCAGCATTTGTACATTTCCATTTTGGACGTTCAATTTTTTTTCTAATCCAAACTTGAGTTTTCCCTCTCCCATTTTTGTTGTAAACAAAAATGATATGGCAAATAGATCACACAACAAAAAGAAAATTTTTGAGTTTATGTATGCAAGAAAAATTGAAACCAATAATAAATGTAAGTGAAGAAAATTTTTTCACGCATTAAAAATGATCACCAAAGTTTTGTCACACATGTTTGGGAAATACCACTAGTACAACCGCTAATAGCTTGGTGGAATTTTATAACAAAGAGATTTCTAATTGATCCTAACATGTTTTAAATATAATGGATAAGCTTGCAAGAAACATGTTGAAGATGCTAATGACCTAATGATGCAAAAATTTCAAAGAGTAGAAAAAGTTGAATTCTCAAGTTAACGTGTGGACCAGAGCCCAACAACCCACTTTTCGCCTATTTTACAAAAAGTGGACCTCACAGTCATAGATCATCATGAATGTTTTGATCGATTAATGATGTGTAACAACTATAATTTTTCTCAGAAATGACTTATGTTTTGGGAGTAAACACTTCGATAAAAATGCCTCCCCCCTCATCCGATGATTACGAAACCCAAAATATATATAAAAAACTAATAGAGTTTACAACCCTTAAAAAAATATAGATAATTTTTGGAATTATCTCTCTCAGCATTTGTGCATTTCATTTTGGATGTTCAAATTTTTTTCTAATCCAATCTTGAGTTTTCACTCTCCCTTTTTTGTCGTAAACAAAAATGATATGGCAAACAGATCACACAACAAAAAGAAAATTTTAGAGTTTATGTATGCAAGAAAAATTGAAAACAATAATAAATGTAAGTGAAGAAAATTTTTTCACGCATTAAAAATGATCACCAAAGTTTTGTCACCCATGTTTGGGAAATGCCACTAGTACAACCGCTAATAGCTTGGTGGAATTTTATAACAAAGAGATTTCTAATTGATCCTAACATGTTTCAAATGTGGTGGATATGCATGCCAGAAACATGTTTAAGATGCTAATGACTTAATGATCCAAAAATTTCTAGAAGAAAAAGTTGAATTCTCAAGTAAACGTGTGGACGAGAGCCCAACAACCCACTTTTTGCCTATTTTACAAAATGCGGACCTACCAATCATAGATCATCGTGAATGTTTTGATCGATTAATGATGTGTAATGGCTATAATTTTAGTTAGAAAAGACTTAAGATTTTGGAGTCGACACTTAGATAAAAATACCTCCCCTCTCTTCCGATGATTGAGAAACCCAAAATATATAATAAAAAACTAAAAGAGTTTACAATGCTTAAAAAATCACAGATACTTTTCTGAATTATCTCTCTCAGCATTTGTTCATTTCCATTTTGAATGTTCAATTTTTTTTCTAATCTAAACACGAGTTTTCACTCTCCCATTTTTGTCCTAAACAAAAAACGATAAGACAAATTGATTACACAACAAAATGAAAATTTTAGCTTTTCTGTATGCAAAATATTTTAAAAAAAATAATAAGTGTAAGTGAAGAAAAAATTTTCACACACCAAAGTTTTATTACCCACGTTTGGGAAATTCAACTAGTACAACCCCTAATAGCTTGGTGGAATTTTATAAGAAAGAGATTTCTAATTGATCCTCACATATTTTAAATGTGGTGGATATGCATGCTAGAAACATGTTATAGATGCTATTGAACTATTGATGCAAAAATTTCAAGGTGTAGAAAAAGTTGAATTCTCAAGTTAACGTGTGGACTAGAGCCCAACAAACCACTTTTTGCCTATTTTAAAAAAAGCGGACCTAACAATCATAGATATTTGGGAACGTTTTGATCGATTAATGATGTGTAACGGCTATAATTTTAGTTAGAAATGACTTATGGTTTGGGAGTCAACACTTAGATAAAAAAGCCGCCCTCCTCTTTCGATCATTGCGAAACCCAAAATATATAAAAAAACTAAAAGAGTATACAATCCTTGAAAAATTTTAGATACTTTTTGGAATTATCTCTCTCATCATTTGTGCATTTCCATTTTGGATGTTCAATTTTTTTTCTAATCCAAACTTGAGTTTTCACTCTCCCATTTTTGTCGTAAACAAAAATGATAAAGCATATAGATCACACTACCAAAAAAAAAATTTTAGAGCTTTTGTACGCCAAAAAAAGTGAAAAAAATAATAAATGTAAGTAAAGAAAACTTTTTCACGCACCAAAACTGAACACCAAAATTTTGTTACCAATGTTTGGGAAATTCCACTAGTACAACCCCTAATAGCTTGGTGAAATTATATCAGAAAGAGAATTCTAATTGATCCTAACATCTTTTAAATGTGGTGGATATGCATGCCAGAAACATGTTGAAGAAGCTAATGACCCAATGATCCAAAAATTTCGAGTAGAAAAAATTGAATTCTCAAGTTAACGTGCCCAACATCCAACATTTTGCCTATTTTACAAAAAGCGGACCAAACAATCATAGATCATCGTGAATGATTTCATCGATTAACGATGTGTAACGGCTATAATTTTAGTTTGAAATGACTGATGGTTTGGTAGTCAACACTTAGAAAAAAATGCCTCCCCCCTCATCCGATGATTGGGAAACCCAAAATATAAAACAAAAAACAAAAAAATTTTACAATCCTTAAAAAATCGTAGATACTTTTTGGAATTATCTCTGTCAGCATTTGTACATTTCCATTTTGGACGTTCAATTTTTTTTCTAATCCAAACTTGAGTTTTCACTCTCCCATTTTTGTCATAAACAAAAATGATATGGCAAACAGATCACACAACAAAAATAAAATTTTAGTGTTTATGTATGCAAGAAAATTTGAAAACAATAATAAATATAAGTGAAGAAAATTTTTTCACGCATTAAAAATGATCACCAAAGTTTTGTCACCCATGTTTGGGAAATGCCACTAGTACAACCGCTAATAGCTTGGTGGAATTTTATAACAAAGAGATTTCTAATTGATCCTAACATGTTTTAAATGTAATGGATAAGCATGCAAGAAACATGTTGAAGAAGCTAATGACCTAATGATGCAAAAATTTCAAAGAGTAGAAAAAGTTGAATTCTCAAGTTAACGTGTGGACCAGAGCCCAACAACCCACTTTTTGCCTATTTTACAAAAAGCGGACCTCACAGTCATAGATCATCATGAATGTTTTGATCGATTAATGATGTGTAACAACTATAATTTTTTTCAGAAATGACTTATGGTTTGGGAGTCAACAATGAGATAAAAATGCCTCCCCCCTCTTTCGATGATTGCGAGACCCAAAATAAAAAAATAAAAATAAAAGAGTTTACAATCCTTAAAAAATCACAGATACTTTTTGGAATTATCTCTCTCAGCATTTGTACATTTCCATTTTGGACGTTCAATTTTTTTTCTAATCCAAACTTGAGTTTTCACTCTCCCATTTTTGTCGTAAACAAAAATGATATGGCTAACAGATCACACAACAAAAATAAAATTTTAGTGTTTATGTATGCAAGAAAATTTGAAAACAATAATAAATATAAGTGAAGAAAATTTTTTCAAGCATTAAAAATGATCACCAAAGTTTTGTCACCCATGTTTGGGAAATGCCACTAGTACAACCGCTAATAGCTTGGTGGAATTTTATAACAAAGAGATTTCTAATTGATCCTAACATGTTTTAAATGTAATGGATAAGCATGCAAGAAACATGTTGAAGAAGCTAATGACCTAATGATGCAAAAATTTCAAAGAGTAGAAAAAGTTGAATTCTCAAGTTAACGTGTGGACCAGAGCCCAACAACCCACTTTTTGCCTATTTTACAAAAAGCGGACCTCACAGTCATAGATCATCATGAATGTTTTGATCGATTAATGATGTGTAACAACTATAATTTTTTTCAGAAATGACTTATGGTTTGGGAGTCAACAATTAGATAAAAATGCCTCCCCCCTCTTTCGATGATTGCGAGACCCAAAATAAAAAAATAAAAATAAAAGAGTTTACAATCCTTAAAAAATCACAGATACTTTTTGGAATTATCTCTCTCAGCATTTGTACATTTCCATTTTGGATGTTCAATTTTTTTTCTAATCCAAACTTGAGTTTTCACACTTCCACTTTTTTTCGTAAACAAAAACGATAAGGCAAATAGAACACACAACAAAATGAAAATTTAAGAGTTTATGTATGCAAAAAAAATTTTAAAACAGTAATAAATGTAAGTGAAGAAATTTTTTTCACGCACCAAAAATGAACACCAAATTTTTGTTTCCCATGTTTGGGAAATTCCACTAGTACAACCCCTAATAGCTTCGTGGAATTTTATAAGAAAGAGATTTCAAATTGATCCTCACATGTTTTAAATGAGGTGGATATCCATGCCAGAAACAAGTTGAAGATGCTAATGACCTAATGATCCAAAAATTTAAAGGAGTAGAAAAAGTTGAATTTTTAGGTTAACGTGTGGACCAGAGCCCAACAACCCACTTTTTGCCTATTTTACAAAAAGCGGACCTAACAATCATAGATGATCGTGAATGTTTGGATCGCTTAATGATGTGTAATGGCTATAATTTTAGTTAGAAATGACTTATGGTTTGGGAGTCAAGACTTCGATAAAAATGCTTCCCCCCTTTTCCGATGTTTGCAAAACCCAAAGTATATAAAAAACTAAAGGAGTATACAATCCTTGAAAAGTCACAGATACTTGATGGTATTATCTCTCTCAGAATTTGTGCATTTCCATTTTGGATTTTCACTTTTTTTTCTAATCCAAACTTGAGTTTTCTCTCTCCCATTTTTGTCGTAAACAAAAACGATAAGGCAAATAGATCACACAACAAAATGAAAATTTTAGAGTTTATTTACGCAAAAAAATTTAAAAAAGAAAAATAAATGTAAGTGAAGAAAAAATTTTCACGAACCAAAAATGAACACCAAAGTTTTGTTACCCATGTTTGGGAAATTCCACTAGTACAACTCCTAATAACTTGGTGGAATTTTATAACAAAGAGATTTCTAATTGATACTAACATGTTTTAAATGTGGTGGATATGCATGCCAGAAACATGTTGAAGATGCTAATGGCCTAAGGATCCAAAACTTTCAAGGAGTAGAAAAAGTTGAATTCTCAAGTTAACGTGTGGACCAAAGCCCAACAACCCACTTTTTTCCTATTTTTAAAAAATGGACCTAACAATCATAGATCATCGTGAATGTTTTGATCGATTAATGATGTGTAACGACTACAATTTTAATTAGAAATTACTTATGGTTTGGGAGTCAACACGTAGATAAAAATGCCTCCCCCATCTTCTTATGATTATGAAACCCAAAATATATAAATAACACTACAAGAGTTTACAATCCTTAAAAAATGACAGATAATTTTTTGAATTATCTCTCTCAGCATTTTTACATTTTAATTTTGGAAGTTCAATTTTTTTTCTAATCCAAACTTGAGTTTTCACTCTCCAATTTTTGTCGTAAACAAATACGATAAGGCAAATAGATCACACAACAAAATGAAAATTTTAGAGTTTATGTATTCAAAAGAAGTGTGAAAACAATAATAAATGTAAGTAAAGAAAATTTTTTCACGCACCAAAAATGAACACCAATGTTTTGTTACCCATGTTTGGGAAATTCCATTAGTACAACTCCTAATAGCCTGGAGGAATTTTATCAGAAAGAGATTTATAATTGATCCTAACATATTTAAATGTGGTGGATATGCATGCCAGAAACATGTTGAAGATTCTAATGACCTAATGACCCAAAACTTTAAAATGAATTCTCAAGTTAATGTGTGGACCAGAGCCCAACATCCCACTTTTTGCCTATTTTAAAAAAATCGGACCTAACAATCATAGATCATCGTGATTGTTTTGATCGATTAATGATGTGTAACGGCTATAATTTTAGTTAAAAATGACTTATGGTTTGGGAGTCAACACTTAGGTAAAAAAACCTCCCCCCTCTTCCGATAATTAGGAAAAGCAAAATATATAAAAAAAACTAAAAGAGTTTACAATCCTTAAAAAATCAAAGATACTTTTTGGAATTATCTCTCTCAGTATTTGTGCATTTCCATTTTGGATGTTCATTTTTTTTTCTAATCCAAACTTGACTTTTCACTCTTTCATTTTTGTCGTAAACAAAAACGATAAGACAAATAGATCACACAGCAAAATGAAAATTATAGAGTTTATGTATTGAAAAAAATGTGAAAACATTCATAAATGTAAGTGAAGAAAATTTTTTCATGCTCCAAAAATTAACACAAAATTTTTGTTACCCATGTTTGGGAAATTCCACTAGTACAACCCCTAATAGCTTGGTGGAATTTTATAAGAAAGGGATTTCTAATTGATCCTAACATCTTTTAAATGTGGTGCATATGCATGCCAGAAACATGTTGAAGATGCTAATGACCTAATGATCCAAAACTTTCAAGGAGTTAAAAAAATTGAATTCTCCAGTTAATGTGTGGACCAGAGCCCAACAACCAACTTTTTGCCTATTTTAAAAAAAGTGGACCTAACAATCATAGATCATCGTGAATGTTTTGATCGATTAATGATGTGTAACGGCTATAATTTTATTTAGAAATGAATTATGGTTTGGGAGTCAACACTTATATAAAAATGCCTCCCCCCTCTTCCAATGATTGCGAAACCCAAAATATAATAAAAAAACTAAAAGAGTTTACAATCCTTAAAAAATCACAGAAACTTTTGGGAATTATCTCTGTCAGCATTTGTGCATTTCCATTTTGGATGTTCAATTTTTTTTCTAATCCAAACTTGAGTTTTCAGTCTCCCGTTTTTGTTGTAAACAAAAAAGATACGGAAAATAGATCAGACAACAAAATGAAAATTTTAGAGTTTATCTATGCAAAAAAAATTGAAAACAATAATAAATGTAAGAGAAAAAAAAAATTCACACACCAAAAATGAAAACCAAACTTTTGTTACCCATGTTTGGGAAATTCCACTAGTACAACCCCTAATAGCTTGGTGGAATTTTATAAGAAAGAGATTTCTAATTGGTCCTAACATGTTTTAAATGTGGTGGATATGCATGCCAGAAACATGTTGAAGATGCTAATGACCTAATGATCCAAAAATTTCAAGGAGTAGAAAAAGTTGAATTCTCAAGTTAACGTGTGGACCAGAGCCTAACAACCAACTTTTTGCCTATTTTACAAAAAGCGGACCTAACAATCATAGATCTTCGTGATTGTTTTGATTGATTAATAATGAGTAACGGCTATTATTTTAGTTAGAAATGACTTATGGTTTGGGATTCAACACTTAGATAAAAAGGCCACCCCCTCTTCCGATGATTGCGAAACCCAAAATATATAAAAAAAAATAAAAGAGTTTACAATCCTTAAAAAATCACGGATACTTTTTGGAATTATCTCTCTCAACATTTGCATATTTCCATTTTGGATGTTAAATTTTTTTTCTGATCCAAACATGAGTTTTCACTCTCCCATTTTTGTCGTAAACAAAAAAGATAAGGCAAATAGAACACACAACAAAATAAAAATTTCAGAGTTTATGTATGCAAAAAAATTTAAAACAATAACGAATGTAAGTGAGGAAAATTTTTCCACACACAAAAAATGAACACCAAAGTTTTGTTACCCATGTTTGCGAAATTCCACAAGTACAACCCCTAATAGCTTGGTGGAATTTTATAAGAAAGAGATTTCTAATTGATCCTAACATGTTTTAAATGTGGTGGTGATGTAAGTCAGAAACATGTTGAAGATGCCAATGACCTAATATTCCAAATATTTCAAGGAGTAGAAAAAGTTGAATTCTCAAGTTAATGTGTGGATTAGAGCCCAACAACCCACTTTTTGTCTATTTTACAAAAAGCGGACCTAACAATCATTGATCATCGTGAATGTTTTGATCGATTCATTATGTGTAACGGCTATAATTTTAGTTAGAAATGACTTATGGTTTGGGAGTCAACACATAGATAAAAATGCCTCCCCCCTCTTCCGATGATTGAGAAACCCAAAATAAATAAAAGAACTTAAAGATTTTACAATCCTTAAAAAATCACAGATACATTATGTAATTATCTCTATCAGTATTTGTGCATTTCCATTTTGGATGATGAAATTTTTTTTCTAGTCCAAACTTGAGTTTTCACTCTCCCATTTCTTTCGTAAGCAAAAACGATAAGGCAAATAGATCACACAACAAAATGAAAATTTTAGAGTTTATGTATGCAAAAAAATTTGAAAAAATAATAAATGTAAGTGAAGAAATTTTTTTCACACACCAAAAATGTACACAAGTTTTGTTACCCATGTTTGGGAAATTCCACTAGTACAACCCCTAATAGCTTGGGTGTATTTTATAAGAAAGAGATTTATAATTGGTCCTAACATGTTTTAAATGTGGTGGAAATGCATGCCAGAAACATGTTAAAGATGCTGATGACCTAATGATCCAAAAATTTCAAAGAGTAGAAAAAGTTGAATTCTCAAGTTAACGTGTGGACCACAGCCCTACAACCCACTTTTTCCCTATTTTACAAAAAGCGGACATAACAATCTTTGATCATCGTGAATGTTTTGATCGATTAATGATGTGTAACGGCTATAATTTTAGTTAGAAATGACTTATGGTTTGGGAGTCAACACTTAGAGAAAAATGCCTCCCCCCTCTTTCGATGATAGCGAAAACCAAAATACATAAAAAAATCTAAAAGAGTTTACAATCCTTAAAAAATCACAGATACTTTTTGGAATTATCTCTCTCAGTATATTTACATTTCCATTTTGGAAGTTCAATTTTTTTTCTAATCCAAACTTGAGATTTCACTCTCCCATTTTTGTTGTAAACAAAACCGATAAAGCAAATAGACCACACAACAAAATGAAAATTTTAGAGTTATGTCTGCTAAAAAATGTGAAAACAATAATAAATGTAAGTGAAATTTTTTTTTCACACATAAAAAATAAACACCAAAGTTTTGTTACCCATGTTTGGGAAATTCCACTAGTACAACCGCTAATAGCTTGGTGGAATTTTGTCAGAAAAAGATTTATAATTGATCCTAACATCTTTTAAATGTGGTGGATATGTATGCCAGAAAAATGTTGAAGATGCTCATGACCTAATGATCCAAAAATTTCTAAGAGTTGAAAAAATTGAATTCTCAAGTTAACGTGTGGACCAGAGCCCAACAACCCACTTTTTGCTTATTTTACAAAAAGCAGACCAAACAATCATAGATCATTGTGAATGTTTTGATCGATTAATGACGTGTAAGGGCTATAATTTTAATTAGAAATGACTTATGGTTTGGGAGTGAACACTTAGATAAAAATGCCTCCCCCCTCTTTCGATGACTGCGAAAACCAAAATACATAAAAAAAATAAAAGAGTTAAAAAAGCACATATACTTTTTTGAATTATCTCTCTCAGAATTTGTACATTTCCATTTTCGATGTTCAATTTTTTTTATCTAATCCAAACTTGAGTTTTCACTCTCCCATTTATGTCGTACACAAAAACGATTAAGCAAATAGGTCACACAAAAAAATGAAAATTTTAGAGTTTGTGTCTGCTAAAAAATGTGAAAACAATAATAAATGTAAGTGAAGAAAATTTTTTCACACATAAAAAAGGAACACCAAAGTTTTGTTACCCATGTTTGGGAAATTCCACTAGTACAACCGCTAATAGCTTGGTGGAATTTTATAAGAAAGAGATTTCTAATTGATGCTATATCTTTTAATGTCGTGGATATGTATGCTAGAAACATGTTGAATATGCTCATCACCTAATGATCCAAAAATTTCAAGGAGTTGAAGAAATTGAATTCTCAAGTTAACGTGTGGACCAGAGCCCAACAACCCACTTTTTGCCTATTTTACAAAAAGCGGGCCTAACAATCATAGATCATCGTGAATGTTTTGATCAATTAATGATGTGTATCGGCTATAATTTTGGTTAGAAATGACTTATGGTTTGGGAATCAACACTTAGATAAAAATGCCTCCCCCCTCTTCCGATGATTGCGGAAATAAAAGTATATAAAAAAAATAAAAGAGTTTACAATCCTTAAAAAACCACAAATACTTTTTGGGATTATCTCTCTCACATTTGTACATTTCTATTTTGGATGTTCAATTATTTTTCTAATCCAAACTTGAGTTTTCACTGTCCCATTTTTGTTGTAAACAAAAACGATAACGCAAATAGATCACATAACAAAATGAAAAATTTAGAGTTTATGTCTACTAAAAAATGTGAAAAAAATAATAAATGTAAGTGAAGAAATTTTTTTCACGCTCCAAAAATGAACTGCAAAGTTTTTTTACCCATGTTTAGGAAATTCCAATAGTACAATTGCTAATAGCTTGATCGAATTTAATCAGAAAGAGATTTCTAATTGATCCTAACATCTTTTAAATGTGGTGGATATATATGCCAGAAACATGTTGAAAATGCTCATGACCTAATGATCCAAAATTTTCATGGAGTAGAAAAAATTGAATTCTCAAGTTAACCTGTGGACCAGAGCCCAACAACCCACTTTTTGCCTATTTTATAAAAAGTGGACCTAAAAATTAAAGATCATCGTGAATGTTTTGATCGATTAATGGTGTGTAAGGGCTATAATTTTAGTTAGAAATGACTTATGGTTTGGGAGTCAACACTTAGATAAAAATGCCTCCCCCCTCTTTCGATGATTGGGTAAACCAAAATATATAAAAAAACTAAAATAGTTTACAATCCTTAAATAATCACAGATACTTTTTGGAATTATCTCTCTCAGCATTTGTACAATTCCATTTTGGATATTCAATTTTTTTTCTAATCCAAACTTGAGTTTTCACTCTCCCATTTTTCTCGTAAACAAAAAACGATAAGGCAAAAAGATCACACAACAAAATGAAAATTTTAGTGTTTATGTATGCAAAAAAAATTGAAAACAATTAAAAATATAATTGAAAAAAAAAATTTCACACATTAAAATGGATCACCTAATTTTGTCACCCATGTTTGGGATATTCCACTAGTGCAACCCTTAATAGCTTGGTGGAATTTTATAAGAACGAGATTTCTAATTGATCCTAAAATGTTTTAAATGTGGTGGATATGCATGCCAAAAACATGTTGAAGATGCTAATGACCTAATATTCCAAAAATTTCGAGTAGAAAAAGTAGAATTCTGAAGTTAACGTGTGGACCAGAGCCCAACAACCCACTTTTTGCGTATTTTTCAAAAGGCGGACCTAACAATCATAGATCATCGTGAATGTTTTGATCGATTAATGATGTGTAACGGCTTTAATTTTAGTTAGAAATGACTTATGGTTTGGGAGTCAACACTTAGATAAAAATTCCTCCCCCCTCTTCCGATGATTGCGAAACACAAAATATATAAAAAAACTCAAAGAGTTTACAATCCTTAAAAAATCACAGAAACTTTTTGGAATTATCTCTCTCAGCATTTGTGCATTTCCATTTTGGATGTTCGTTTTTTTTTCTAATCGAAACTTGAGTTTTCACTCTCCCATTTTTGTCATAAACAAAAACGATAAAGCAAACAGATCACACAACAAAATGAAAATTTTAGCATTTATTTTTGAAAAATAATTTTTAAAAAAATAATAAATGTAAGTAAAGAAAATTTTTTCACGCACAAAAAATTATCTCCAAAGTTTTGTTACCCATGTTTGGGAAATTCCACTAGTACAACCCCTTATAACTTGGTGGAATTTAATAAGAAAGAAATTTCTAATTGATCCTAAAATGTTTTAAATGAGGTGGATATGCATGCCAGAAACATGTTATAGATGCTAATGACCTAATGATGCAAAAATTTCATGGTGTAGAAAAGTTGAATTCTCATGTTAATGTGTGGACCAGAGCCCAACAACCCACTTTTTGCCTATTTCACAAAAAGCGGACCTAACAATCATAGATATTTGTGATTGTTTTTATCGATTAATGATTTGTAACGGCTATAATTTTAGTTAAAAATGACTAATGGTTTAGGAGTCAACACTTAGATAAAAATGCCTCCCCCCTCTTCTGATGATTGCGAAACCCAAAATATAAAAACAAACCTAAAAGAGTTTAAAATCCTAAAAAAAACACAAATACTTTTTGGAATTATCTCTCTTAGCATTTGTGCATTTCCATTTTGGATGTTCAATTTTTTTCTAATCCAAACTTGAGTTTTCACTCTCCCATTTTTGTCGTAAACAAAAACGATAAGGCAAATAGATCACACAACAAAATAAAAATTTTAGTTTATGTATGCAAAAAAATTTTAAAAACAATAATAAATGTAAGTGAAGAAAATTTTTTTCACGCACTAAAATTGAACACCAAAGTTTTGTTACCCATGTTTGGGAAATTCCACTAGTACAACTACTATTAACTTGGTGGAATTTTATAAGAAAGAGATTTTCAATTGATCCTAACATGTTTTAAATGTGGTGGATATGCATGCCAGAAAGATGTTGAAGATGCTAATGACCTAATGTTCCAAAAATTTCAAGGAGTAGAAAAATTTGAATTCTCAAGTTAACGTGTGGACCAGAGCCCAACAACCCACTTTTTACCTATTTTAAAAAAAGCGAACCTTACAATAATAGATCATCGTGAATGTTATGATCTATTAATGATGTGTAACGGCTATAATTTTAGTTAGAAATGACTTATGGTTTGGGAGTCGACACTTTGATAAAAATGCCTCCCCTCTCTTCCGAAGATTGCGAAACTCAAAATTTATAAAACAAACTAAAAGAGTTTACAATCCTGAAAAAATCACAGATACTTTTTGGAATTATCTCTCTCAGCGTTTGTGCATTTTCATTTTGGATGTTAAATTTTTTTTCTAATCCAAACTTGAGTTGTCACTCTCTCATTTTTGTCGTAAACAAAAAAGAAAAGGCAAATATTTCACACAACAAAAGGAAAATTTTAGTGTTTATGTATGCAAAAAAATTCGAAAACAATAGTGAATGTAAGTGAAAATAATTTTTGACGTGCCAAAAACGTACACCAAAGTTTTGTTACCCATATTTGGGAAGTTCCACTAGTACAACCCCAAGAGTTTTCACTCTCTCATTTTTGTCGTAAAAAAAAAACGATAAGGCACAAAGATCACTCAACAAAATGAAAATTTTAGATTTTATGTATGCAAAAAAATTTAAAAAACAATAATAAATGTAAGTGTAGAATTTCACTAGTACAACACCTAATAGCTTGGTGGAATTTTATAAGAAAGAGATTTCTAATTTATCCTAACTTGTTTTAAATGTGGTGGATATGCATGCCAGAAAAATTTTGAAGATGCAAATGACATAATGATTCAAAAATTTCAAGGAGTACAAAAAGTTGAACTCTCAAGTTAACGTGTTGACCAGATCCCAACAACCCACTTTTTGCCTTTTTTACAAAAAGCGGAGCTAACAATCATAGATCATCGTGAATTTTTTGATCGATTAATGATGTGTAACGGCTATAATTTTAGTTAGAAATGACTTATGGTTTGGGAGTCAACACATAGATAAAAACGCCTCCTCCTTCTTCCGATGATTGCGAAACCCAAAATATATAAAAAAAAACTAATAGAGTTTACAATCCTTAAAAAGTCAAAGATAATTTTTGGAATTATCTTTCTCAACATTTATGCATTTCCATTTTGGGTGTTCAAGTTTTTTTTCTAATCCAAACTTGAGTTTTCACTCTCCCATTTTTGTCGTAATAAAAAATGATAAGGGAAATAGATCACACAACAAGATAAAAATTTTAGAGTTTATGTATGTAAAAAACTTTAAAACAATATTAAATGTAAGTGAAGAAAATTTTTTCACGCACCAAAAATGAACACCAAAGTTTTTTTACCCATGTTTGAGAAATTCCACTAGTACAAACCCTAATAGCTTGGTGGAATTTTATAAGAAAGAGATTTCTAATTGATCCTAACCTGTTTTGAATATGGTGGATATGCATGCCAGAAACATGTTGAAGATGCTATTGACCTAATGTTCCAAAAATTTCAAGGAGTAGAAAAGTTGAATTCTCAGGTTAACGTGTCGACCAGAGCCCAACAACCCACTTTTTGCCTATTTTTCAAAAAGCGGACCTAACAATCATAGATCATCTGAATGTTTTGATCGACTAATGATGTGTAACGGCTATAATTTAGATAGGAATGACTTATGTTTTGGGAGTCAATACTTATATAATAATCCCTCCCCCCTCTTGTGATGATTACGAAACCCAAAATATATAAAAAAAACTAATAGAGTTTGCAACCCTTAAAAAATCATAGATACTTTTTGGATTTATCTCTCTCAGCATTTGTGTATTTCCATTTTGGATATTCAATTATTTTTCTAATCCAAACTTGGGTTTTCACTCTCCCATTTTTGTCGTAAACAAAACGATAAGGCAAATAGATCACATAACAAAATGAATATTTTAGAGTTTATGTATGCAAAAAAATTTGAAAACAATAATAAATGTAAGTGAAGAAATTTTTTTCACGCACCAAAAATGAACACCAATGTTTTGTTACCCATGGTTGGGAAATTCCATTAGAACAACCCTAATAGCTCGGTGGAATTTTGTAAGAAAGATAATTCTAATTGATCCTAACATATTTTAAATGTGGTGGATAAGTATGCCAGAAACATGTTGAAGATGCAAGTGACCAAATGTTCCACAATTTTCCAGGAGTAAAAAAAGTTGAATTCTCAAGTTAACGTGTGGACCATAGCCCTACAACCCACTTTTATCCTATTTTACAAAAAGCGGACCTAACAATAATCATGAATGTTTTGATCAATTAGTGATGTGTAATGGCTATAATTTTAGTTAGAAATGACTTATGGTGTGGGAGTCAAGACTTAGATAAGAATCCCTTCCCCCTCTTCCGATGATTACGAAACCAAAAATATATAAAAAAAACTTAAAGAGTTTACAATCCTAAAAAAAATCACAGATTCATTATGGAATTATCTCTCTCATCATTTGTGCATTTCCATTTTGGATGTTAATGTGTTTTTCTAATCCAAACTTGAGTTTTCACTCTTCCATTTTTTTCATAAACAAAAACGATAAGGCAAATAAATCACACAACAAAATTAAAATTTTAGAGTTTATGTATGCAAAATAATTTAAAACAATAACAAATGTAAGTGAAAAAAAATTTTTCAGACACCAAAAATGAACACAAAAGTTTTTTACCCATGTTTGGGAAATTCCACTAGTACAACCCCTAATAGCTTTGTGGAATTTTATAAGAAAGAGATTTCTAATTGATCCTAACATGTTTTAAATGTGGAGGATATGCATGGCATAAACATGTTGAAGATGCTAATGACCTAATGTTCCAAAAATTTCAATGAGTAGAAAAAGTTGAATTCTCAAGTTAACATGTCGACTGAAGCCCAACAACCCACTTTTTGCCTATTTTACAAAAAGCAGACCTAACAATCAGAGATCATCGTGAATGTTTTGATCGATTAATGATGTGTAACGGCTATAATTTTTGTTAGAAATGACTTATGTTTTGGGAGTCAACACTTACATAAAAATGCCTCCCCCCCCCCCCCCTTCCGTTGATTACGAAACCCAAAATATATAAAAATAACTAATAGAGTTTACAACCCTTAAAAATTTTGGAATTATCTCTCTCAGCATTTGTTCATTTCCATTTTGGATGTTCAATTTTTTTCTAATCCAAACTTGAGTTTTCACTCTCCCATTTTAGTCGTAGACAAAACAATAAGGGAAATAGATCACACAAGAAAATGTAAATTTTAGAGTTTATGTATGCAAAAAAAATTGAAAACAATAATAAATGTAAGTGAAGAAAAAATTTTCTCGCACAAAAAATGAACACCAAAGTTTTTTTACACATGTTTGGGAAATTCCACTAGTACAACCCCTAATAGCTTGGGGGAATTCTATAAGAAAGAGATTTTTAATTGATCCTAACATGTTTTAAATGTGGTGGATATGCATGCCAGAAACATGTTGAAGATGATCATGACCTAATGTTCAAAAAATTTTAATGAGTAGAAAAAGTTGTATTCTAAAGTTAACGTGTGGAATGTAGCCCAACAACCCACTTTATGCCTATTTTACAAAAAGTGGACCTAACAATCATAGATCATCGTGAATATTTTGATTGATTAATGATGTATAACGGCTACAATTTTAGTTAGAAATGACTTAAGTTTTGGGAGTCAACACTTAGATAAAAATGCCTCCCCCATCTTCCAATGATTACGAAACCCAAAATATATAAAAAAAACTAATAGAGTTTACAACCATTAAAAAATCATAGATACTTTTTGCAATTATCTCTCTCAGCATTTGTGCATTTCCATTTTGGATGTTCAATTTTTTTTATAATCCAAACTTGAGTTTTCACACTCCCATTTTTGTCGTAAACAAAACGATAAGGAAAATAGATAACACAACAAAATGAAAATTTTAGACTTTATGCATGCAAAAAAATTTGAAAACAATAATAAATATAAGTGAAGAAAATTTTTTCATGCACCAAAAATGAACACCAAAGTTTTGTTACCCATGTTTGGGAAATTCCACTACAACAACCCCTGATCGCTTGGTGGAATTTTATAAGAAAAAGATTTCTAATTGATCCTAACATGTTTTAAATGTGGTGGATATGTATGCCAGAAACATGTTGAAGATGCTAATGACCTAATGTTCCAAAAATTTCAAGGAGTAGAAAAAGTTGAATTCTCAACTTAACGTGTAGACCATAGCCCAACAACCCACTTTTTGCCTATTTTACAAAAAGTGGACCTAACAATCATAGATCATCATGAATGTTTTGATCGATTAGTGATGTGTAATGGCTATAATTTTAGTTAGAAATGACTTGTGGTTTGGGAGTCAACACTTAAATAAAAATGCCTCCCCCCTCTTCCGATGATTGCGAAACCCAAAATATATAAAAAAAACTAAAAGAGTTTATAATCCTTAAAAAATCACAGATACATTATGGAATTATCTCCCTCACCCTTTTTTCATTTCCATTTTGGATGTTAAATTTTTTTTCTAATCCAAACTTGAGTTTTCACTCTCCCATTTTTGTTGTAAACAAAAACGATAAGGCAAATAGATCACACAACAAAATGAAAATTTTACAGTTTATGTATGCAAAAAAATTTTAAAAACAATAATAAATGTAAGTGAAGAAAATTTTTTCACGCACCAAAAATGAGCACCAAAGTTTTGTTACCCGTGCTTGGGAAATTCCACTAGTACAACCCCTAATAGCTTGGTGGAATTTTATAAGAAAGCGATTTTTAATTAAGCCTAAGATGTTTCAAATGTGGGGGATATGCATGCGAGAAACATGTTGAAGATGCTAATGACCTAATGATCCAAAAATTTCAAGGAGTAGAAAATGTTGAATTCTCAAGTTAACGTGTCGACCAGAGCCCAATAACCCACTTTTTGCCTATTTTACAAAAAGCAGACCTAACAATCATAGATCATCGTGAATGTTTTGATCGATTTATGATGTGTAACGGCTATAATTTTAGTTAGAAATGACTTATGGTTTGGAATTCAACACAGAGATAAAAAGCCTCCCCCCTCTTCCGATGATTGTGAAACCCAAAATATATAAAAAAAAAACTAATAGAGTTTACAATCCTTAAAAAATCAAAGATAATTTTTGGAATTATCTCTCTCAGCATTTGTGCATTTCCATTTTGGATGTTCAATTTTTTTTCTAATCCAAACAAAAGTTTTACTGTCCCATTTTTGTCGTAAAGAAAAACGATAAGGCAAATAGATGACACAACAAAATGAAAATTTTAGAGTTTATGTATGGAAAAAAATTTGAAAACAATAATAAATGTATGTGAAGAAAATTCTTTCACGCACCAAAAAATAACACCAATGTTTTGTTACCCATGTTCCGGAAATTCCACTAGAACAACCCCTAATAGCTTGGTGGAATTTTATAAGAAAGAGATTTGTAATTGATCCTAACATGTTTTAAATGTGGTGGATATGTATGCCAGAAACATGTTGAAGATGCTAATGACCAAAAGTTCCAAAAGATTCGAGTTGAAAAAGTTGAATTCTCAAGTTAACATGTGGACCATAGCCCAACAACCCACTTTTTGCCTATTTTACAAAAAGTGGACCTAAAAATAATAGATCATCGTGAATGTTTTGATCGATCAGTGATGTGTAATGGCTTTAATTTTAGTCAGAAATGACTTATGGTTTGGGAGTCAACACTTAGATAAAAATGCTTCCCCCCTCTTCCGATGATTGCGAAAACCAAAATATATAAAAAACTAAAAGAGTTTACAATCATTAAAAAAACATAGATACATTATGGAATTATCTCTCTCTGCATTTGTGCATTTCCATTTTGGATGTTCATGTTTTTTTCTAATCGAAACTTGAGTTTTCACTCTCCCATTTTTTTTGTAAACAAAAATGATAAGGCAAATAGATCACACAACAAAATGAAAATTTTAGAGTTCATGTATGCAAAAAAATTTAAAACAATAATAAATGTAAGTGAAGAAAATTTGTCACGCTCCAAAAATGAACACCAAAGTTTTGTTACCCATATTTGGGAAATTCCACTTATAGAACCCCTAATATCTTGGTGGAATTTTAGAAGAAAGAGATTTCTAATTGATCCTAACATGTTTTAACTGTGGTGGATATACATGTCAGAAAGATGTTGAAGATGCTAATGACCTAATGTTCCAAAAATTTCGAGTAGAAAAAGTTGAATTCTCAAGTTAACGTGTCGACTAAAGCCCAACAACCAACTTTTTGCCTATTTTAAAAAAAGCGGACCTAATGATCATAGATCATCGTGATTTTTTTGATCGATTAATGATCTAACGGTTACAATTTTAGTTAGAAATGACTTATGTTTTGGGAGTCACCAATTAGAGAAAAAATGCCTCCCCCCTCTTCCAATGATTACGAAACCCAAAATATATAAAAAAAACTAATAGAGTTTACAACCATTAAAAAATCATAGATACTTTTTTGAATTATCTCTCTTAGCATTTGTGCAATTCCATTTTGGATGTTCAATTTTTTTTCTAATCCAAACTTTAGTTTTCACTCTCCCATTTTTGTCGTACACAAAACGATAAGGCAAATAGATCACACAACAAAATGAAAATTTTAGAGTTTATGTATGCAAAAAAATTTGAAAACAATAATAAATGTAAGTGAAGAAAATATTTTCACGAACCAAAAATGAACACCAAAGTTTTGTTACCCATGTTTGGGAAATTCCACTAGTAAAACCCCTATTAGCTTGGTGGAATTTTTTAAGAAAGAGATTTCTAATTGATCCTATCAAGTTTTAAAGGCGGTGGATATGCATGCTAGAAACATGTTGAATATGCTAATGACCTATTGTTCCGAAAATTTCAACGAGTAGAAAAAGTTGAATTCTCAAGTGAACGTGTGGACCATAGCCCAAAAACCCACTTTTTGCCTATTTGACAAAAAGCAGACCTAACAATCATAGATCGATTAATGATGTGTAACGGCTATAATTTTAGTTAGAAATGACTTATGTTTTGGGAGTCAACACTTAGATAAAAATGCCTCCCCCCTCTTCCGATGGTTACAAAACCCAAAATATATTAAAAAAACTAATAGAGTTTACAACCCTTAAACAATCATAGATACTTTTAGGAATTATCTCTCTCAGCATTTGTGCATTTCATTTTGTATGTTCAATTTTTTTTTTAATCCAAACTTGAGTTTTCACTGTACAATTTTTGTCGTAAACAAAACGATAAGTCAAATAGATCACACAACAAAATGAAAATTTTAGAGTTTATGTATGCAAAAAAATTTGAAAACAATAATAAATATAAGTGAAGAAAATTTTTTCACGCACAAAAAATGAACTCCAAAGTTTTGTTACCCATGTTTGGGAAATTCCACTAGAACAACCCCTAATAGCTTGGTGGAATTTTATAAGAAAGAGATTTCTAATTGATCCTAACATGTTTTAAAAGTGGTGGATATGTATACCAGAAACATGTTGAAGATGCTAATGACCTAATGTTCCAAAAATTTCAAAGAGTAGAAAAAGTTGAATTCTCAAGTTAACGTGTGGACTATAGCCCAACAGCCCAATTTTTGCATATTTTACAAAAAGCGGACCTAACAATCATAGATCATCGTGAATGTTTTGATCGACTAGTGATGTGTAATGGCAATAATTTTAGTTAGAAATGACTTATGGTTTGGGAGTCAACACTTAGATAAAAATGCTTCCCCCCTCTTCCGATTATTACGAAACCCAAAATAAATAAATAAAAAACTAATAGAGTTCACAATCCTTAAAAAATCACAGATACATTATAAAATTATCTCTCTCAGCATTTGTGCATTTCCATTTTGGATGTTCATTTTTTTTTCTTACCCAAACTTGACTTTTCACTCTCCCATTTTTTTCGTAAACAAAAATGATAAGGCAAATAGATCACACAACAAAATGAAAATTTTAGAGTTTACATAAGCAAAAAGATTTAAAAAACAATAATAAATGTCGGTGATGAAAATTTTTTCATGCACCAAAAATGAACACCAAAGTTTTGTTACCCATGTTTAGGAAATTCCACTAGTACAACCCCTAATAGCTTAGTGGAATTTTATAAGAAAGAGATTTCTAATTTATCCTAATATGTTTTAAATGTGGTGGATATGCATGCCAGAAAAATGTCGAAGATGCTAATGACCTAATAATCCAAAAATTTCAAGGAGTAGAAAAAGTTGAACTCTCAAGTTAACGTGTCGACCAGAGCCCAACAACCCACTTTTTGCCCTTTTTACAAAAAGCGAACCTAACAATCATAGATCATCGTGAATGTTTTGATTGATTAATGATGTGTAATGGCTATAATTTTAGTTAGAAAAGACTTATGGTTCGGGAGTCAACCCAAAGATAAAAAGGCCTCCCCCCTCTTACGAAGATTGCGAAACCCAAAATATATAAAAAAAACTAATAGACTTTAAAATCCTGAAAAAATTAAAGATAATTTTTGGAATTATCTCTCTCAGCATTTGTGCATTTCCATTTTGGATGAATTTTTTTTGTAATCCAAACTTGAGTTTTCACTCTCCCATTTTTGTCGTAAACAAAAATGATAAGGCAAATAGGTCACACAACAAAATGAAAATTTTAGAGTTTATGTATGCAAAAGAATTTTAAAAACAATAATAAAAGTAAGTGAAGAAAATTTTTTCACTCACCAAAAATGAACACCAAAGTTTTGTTACCCATGTTTGGGAAATTCCACTAGTACAACTCCTAATAGCTTGGTGGAATTTTATAAGAAAGAGATTTCTAATTTATCCTAACATATTTTAAATGTGGTGGATATGCATGCCAGAATAATGTTGAAGATGCTAATGACCTAATGATTCAAAAATTTCAAGGAGTAGAAAAAGTTGAACTCTCAAGTTAACATGTCGATTAGAGCCCAACAACCTAGTTTTTCCCTTTTTTAGAAAAAGCGGACCTAACAATCATAAATCATCGTGAATGTTTTGATCGATTAATGATGTGTAACGACTATAATTTTAGTTAGAAATGACTTATGGTTTGGGAGTCAACGCAGAGATAAAAAGGCTTTCCCCCTCTTCCGATGATTGTGAAACCCAAAATATACAAAAAAACTAATAGAGTTTAAAATCCTTAAAAAATCAAAGATAATTTTTAGAATTATGTATCTCAGCATTTGTGCATTTCCATTTTGGATGTTCATTTTTTTTTCTAATCCAAACTTGAGTTTTCACTCTCCCATTTTTGTCGTAAACAAAAATGACAAGGAAAATAGATCACACAACAAAATAAAAATTTTAGAGTTTATGTTTGCAAAAAAATTTAAAAAAATATTAAATGTTAGAGAAGAAAATTTTTTCACACACCAAAAATGAACACCAAAGTTTTGTTATCGAAGTTTGGGAATTTCCACTAGTACAACCCCTAATAGCTTGGTGGAATTTAATAAGAAAGAGATTTCTAATTGATCCTAACCTGTTTTCAATGTGGTGGATATGCATGCCATAAACATGTTGAAGATGTTATTGACCTAATGTTTCAAAATTTTCAAGTAGTAGAAAAAGTTGAATTCTCAAGTTAACATGTCGACTAGAGCCCAACAACCCAATTTTTGCCTATTTTACAAAAAGCGGATTTAACAATCATAGATCATCGTAAATTTTTTGATCAATTAATGATGTCTAACGGCTATAATTTAGTTAGAAATGACTTATGTTTTGGGAGTCAACACTTAGATAGAAATCTCTCCCCCCTCTTCTGATGATTACGAAACCAAAAATATATAAAAAAAACTAATAGAGTTGACAACCCTTAAAAAATCATAGATACTTTTTGGAATTATCTCTCCCAGAATTTGTGCATTTCCATTTTGGATGTTCAATTTTTTTTCTAATCCAAACTTGTGTTTTCACTCTCCCATTTTTGTCATAAACAAAATGATAAGGCAAATAAATCACATAACAAAATGAAAATTTTAGAGTTTATGTATGCAAAAAAAAATTGAAAACAACAATAAACATAAGCGAAGAAAAAATTTTCATTCACCAAAAATGAACACCAATGTTTTGTTACACATGTTAGGGAAATTCCACAAGAACAACCACAATAACTTGGTGGAATTTTGTAAGAATGAGATTTCTTATTGATCCTAATATATTTTAAATGTGGTGCATAAGTATGCCAGAAACATGTTGAAGATGATAGTGACCTAATGTTCCAAAATTATCAAGGAGTTAAAAAAGTTGAATTCTCAAGTTAACGTGTGGACCATAGCCCGACAACCCAATTTTTGGCTATTTTAAAAAAAGAGGACCTAACAATAATATATCATCGTGAATGTTTTGATCCATTAGTGACGTGTAACGGCTGTAATTTTAGTTAGAAATGACTTATGGTGTGGGAGTCAAGACTTAAATAAAAATGCCACCCCCCTCTTCCGATGATTGCGAAACCCAGAATATATAAAAAAAACTAAAAGAGTTTACAATCCTAAAAAACTCATAGATACATTATGGACTTATCTCTCTCAGCATTTGTGCTTTTACATTTTGGATGTTAATGTGTTTTTCTAACCCAAACTTGAGTTTTCACTCTCCCATTTCTTTCGTACACAAAAACAATAAGGCAAATAGATCACACAACAAAATGAAAATTTTAGAGTTTATGTATGAAAAAAAAATTAAAACAATAATAAATGTAAGTGAAGAAATTTTTTCCCGCATCAAAAATGAACACCAAAGTTTTTTTACGCATGTTTTGGAAATTCCACGAGTACAACCCCTAATAGGTTTGTGGAATTTTATAAGAAAGAGATTTCTAATTGATCCTAACATGTTTTAAATGTGGAGGATATGCATGCCAGAAACATGTTGAAGATGCTAATGACCTAATGTTCCAAAAATTTCAAGGAGTAGAAAAAGTTGAATTCTCAAGTTAACGTGTGGACGATAGCCCAACAACCCACTTTTTGCCTATTTTACAAAAAGCGGACCTAACAATCATAGATCATAGTGAATGTTTTTATGGATTAGTGATGTGTAATGGCTATAATATTAATTAGAAATGACTGGTGGTTTGGGAGTCAACACTTAGATAAAAATGCCTCCCCCCTCTTCCGATGATTGCGAAACCCTTAATATATAAAAAAAAAACTAAAAGAGTTTACAATCCTTAAAAAGTCACAGATACCTTATGGAATTATCTCTCTCAGCATTTGAGCATTTCCATTTTGGATATTCAATTTTTTTTCTAATCCAAACTTGAGTTTTCACTCTCCCATTTTTGTCATAGACTAAAACGATAAGGCAAATAGATCTCAGAACAAAATGAAAATTTAGAGTTTATGTATGCAAAAAAAAATTAAAAACAATAATAAATGTTAAGTGAAGAAAAAATTTTCACGCACCAAAAATGTACACCAAATTTTTGCTACCCATGTTTGGGAAATTCCACAAGTACAACCCCTAATAACTTTAATTGCTTGGTGGAATTTTATAAGAAAGAGATTTTTATTTTAGCCTAACATGTTTTAAATGTGGGGGATATGCATGCCCAAAACATGTTGAAGATGCTAATGACCTAATGATCCAAAAATTTCAAGGAGTAGAAAAAGTTGAATTCTCAAGTTAACGTCTCGACCAAAGCCCAGCAACCCACACATTTTGGCTTTTTTACAAAAAGCGGACCTAACAATCATAGATCATCGTGAATGTTTTGATCGATTAATGATGTGTAACGGCTATAATTTTAGTTAGAAATGACTTATGGTTTGGGAGTCAGCACATAGATAAAAAGGCCTCCCCCCTCTCCCGATGATTACGAAACCCAAAATATATAAAAAAAAAACTAATAGAGTTTACAATCCTTAAAAAATCAAAGATATGTTTTGGAATTATCTCTCCCAGTATTTGTGCATTTCCATTTTTGATGTTCAATTTTTTTTCTAATCCAAACTTGAGTTTTCACTCTCCCATTTTTGTCGTAAAGAAAAACGATAAGGCAAATAGATCACAAAACAATTTGAAAATATTAGAGTTTATGAATGCAAAAAAATTTAAAACAATAATAAATGTAAGTGAAGAAAATTCTTTCATGCACCAAAATTGAACACGAAAGTTTTGTTACCCATGTTTGGGAAATTCCACTACTACAACCCTTAATAGCTTGGTGGAATTTTATAAGAAAGAGATTTCTAATTGATCCTAACATGTTTTCAATGTGGTGGATATGCATGCCAGAAACATGTTGAAGATGCTAATGACCTAATGTTCCAAAAATTTGGAGTAGAAAAAGTTGAATTCTCAAGTTAACGTGTGGACCAGAGCCCAACAACCAACTTTTTGCCTATTTTACAAAAAGCGGACCTAAAAATCATAGATCATCGTGAATGTTTTGATCGATTAATGATATGTAACGGCTATAATTTTAGTTAGAAATGACTTATGTTTTGGGAGTCAACACTTAGATAAAAATGCCTCCCACCTCTTCTGATGATTACGAAACCCAAAATATAGAAAAAAAAAACTAACAGAGTTTACAACCCTTAAAAAATCATAGATAATTTTTGGAATTATCTCTCTCAGCATTTGTGCATTTCCATTTTGGATGTTCAATTTTTTTCTAATCTAAACTTGAGTTTTCTCTCTCCCATTTTTGTTGTAAACAAAACGTTAAGGCAAATAGATCACACAACAAAATGAAAATTTTGGAGTTTATGTATGCAAAAGAATTTGAAAATAATAATAAATGTAAGTGAAGAAAATTCTTTCACGCACCAAAAATGAACACCAATGTTTTGTCACCCATGTTTTTGAAATTCCACTAGAACAACCCCTCATAGCTTTGTGGAATTTTATAAGAAAGAGATTTGTACTAGATCCTAACATGTTTTAAATGTGGTGGATATGTATGCTAGAAACATGTTGAAGATGCTAATGACCTAATGTTCCAAAAATTTCGAGGAGTACAAAAAGTTGAATTCTCAAGTTAACGTTTGGACCTTAGCCCAACAACCCAAATTTTGCCTCTTTTACAAAAAGCGGACCTAACAATAATAGATCATCATGAATGTTTTGATTGATTAGTGATGTGCAACGGCTATAATTTTAGTTAGAAATGACTTATGGTTTGGTAGTCAACACTTAGATAAAAACGTCTCCCCCCTCCTCCGATGATTGCGAAACCCAAAATATTTAAAAAAGCTAAAAGAGCTTACAATCCTTAAAAAATCATAGATACATTATGGAATTATCTCTCTCTGCATTTGTGCATTTCCATTTTGGATGTTAATGTTTTTTTCTAATCCAAACTTGAGTTTTCACTCTCCCATTTTTTTCGTAAACAAAAACGCTAAGGCAAATAGATCACACAACAAAATGAAAATTTTAGAGTTTATGTATTCAAAAAAATTTAAAACAATAATAAATATAAGTGAAGAAATTTTTTTCACGCACCAAAAATGAACACCAAAGTTTTGTTACCCATATTTGGGAAATACCACTAGTACAACCCCTAATAGCTTGGTGGAATTTTTATGAAAGAGATTTCTAATTGATCCTAACATGTTTTAAATGTGGTGGATATACATGCCAGAAACATATTGAAGATGCTAATGACCAAATGTTCTAAAAGTTTCAAGGAGTAGAAAAAGTTGAATTCTGAAGTTAACGTGTCGACTAAAGCCGAACAACCCACTTTTTGCCTATTTTACAAAATGCGGACCTAACAATCATAGATCATCGTGAATGTTTTGATCGATTAATGATGTGTAACGACTATAATTTTAGTTAGAAATGACTTACGTTTTGGGAGTCAACACTTAGATAAAAATGCCTCCCCCCTCTTCCGATGATTACAAAACCCAAAATATATAAAAAAAAACTAATAGAGTTTACAACCCTTAAAAACTCATAGATGCTTTTTGGAATTATCTCTCTCAGCATTTGTGCATTTCTATTTTGGATGTTCAATATTTTTTCTAATCCAAACTTGAGTTTTCACTCTCCCCTTTTTCTCGTAAACAAAACGACATGGCAAATAGATCACACAACAAAATGAAAATTTTAGAGTTTATGTAAGGAAAAAAATTTGAAAACAATAATAAATATAACTGAAGAAATTTTTTTCACGCACCAAAAATGAATACCAAAGTTTTGTTACCCATGTTTGGGAAATTCACTAGAACAACCGCAAATAGCTTGGTGGAATTTTATAAGAAAGGGATTTCTAATTGATCCTAACATGTTTTAAATGATGTGGATATGTATGCCAGAAACATGTTGAAGAAACTAATGACCTAATGTTCCAAAAATTTCAAGGAGAACAAAAAGTTGAATTCTCAAGTTAACGTGCGGACCATAGCCCAACAACCCAATTTTTGCCTATTTTAAAAAAAGTAGACCTAACAATCACAGATCATCGTGAATGTTTTCATCGATTAGTGATGTGTATTGGCAATAATTTTAGTTAGAAATGATTTATGGTTTGGGAGTCAACACTTAGAAAAAAATGCTTCCCCCCCTCTTCCGATGATTACGAAACCCGAAATATATAAAAAAAAACTATAAGTGTTCACAATCCTTAAAAAATCACAGATAAATTATGGAATTATCTCTCTTAGTATTTTTGCATTTCCATTTTGGATGTTCAATTTTTTTTCTAATCCAAACTTGAGTTTTCACACTCCCATTTTTGTCGTAAACAAAAATATTAAGGCAAATAGATATCACAAAAAAATTAAAATCTAAGAGTTTATGTATGCAAAAAAATTTAAAACAATATTAAATGTAAGAGAAGTAAATTTGTTCATGCACCAAAAATGAACACCAAAGTTTTGTTACCCATGTTTGGGAAATTCCACTAGTACAACCCCTCATAGCTTGGTGAATTATTATAAGAAAGAGATTTCTAATTGATCCTAACATGTTTTCAATGTGGAGGATATGCATGCCAGAAACATTTTGAAGATGCTAATGACCTAATGCACCAAAGATTTCAAGGAGTAGAAAAAGTTGAATTCTTAAGTTAACGTGTGGACCAGAGCCCAACAACCCACTTTTTGCCTATTTTACAAAAAGCGGACATAACAATCATAGATCATCGTCAATGTTTTGATCGATTAATGATGTGTAACAGCTATAATATTAGTTATAAATGACTTATGTTGTGGGAGTCAACACTTAGATAAAAATGCCTCCCCCCTCTTCCGATGAATACGAAACCCGAAATATATTAAAAAAACTAATAGAGTTTACAACCCTTAAAAAATCATAGATACTTTTAGGAATTATCTCACTCAGCATTTGTGCATTTCGTTTTGTATGTTCAATTTTTTTTCTAATCCAAACTTGAGTTTTCACTCTACAATTTTTGTCATAAACATAACGATAAGTCAAATAGATCACACAACAAAATGAAAATTTTAGAGTTTATGTATGCAAAAAAAATTGAAAACAATAATAAATATAAGTGAAGAAAAATTTTTCACGCACAAAAAATGATCTCCAAAGTTTTGTTACCCATGTTTGGGAAATTCCACTAGAACAACCCCTAATAGCTTGGTGGAATTTTATAAGAAAGAGATTTCTAATTGATCCTAACATGTTTTAAATGTGGTGGATATGTATGCCAGAAACATGTTGAAGATGCTAATGACCTAATGTTCCAAAAATTTCAAGGAGTAGAAAAAGTTGAATTCTCAAGTTAACGTGTGGACCATACCCCAATAGCCCAATAGTCCAATTTTTGCCTATTTTACAAAAAATGGACCTAACAATCATAGATCATCATGAATGTTTTGATCGATTAGTGATGTGTAATGGCAATAATTTTAGTTAGAAATGACTTATGGTTTGGGAATCAAAATTTGGACAAAAATGCTTCCCTCCACTTCCAATTATTACAAAACCCAAAATATATAAAAAAAAAACTAAAAGAGGGGGAATTATCTCTCTCAGCATTTGTGCATTTCCATTTGGATGTTCAATTTTTTTTCTTAACCAAAGTTGACTTTTCACTCTCCAATTTTTTTTGTAAACAAAAACGATAAGGCAAATAGATCACACAACAAAATGAAAATTTTAGAGTTTATGTATGCAAAAAAATTTAAAAAACAATATTAAATGTCAGTGAAGAAATTTTTTTTATGCAACAAACAATAACACCAAAGTTTTGTTTCCCATGTTTAGGAAATTCCAC
The DNA here is from genome assembly GCF_029961685.1 of Aristolochia californica. Taxonomy (NCBI): domain Eukaryota; kingdom Viridiplantae; phylum Streptophyta; class Magnoliopsida; order Piperales; family Aristolochiaceae; genus Aristolochia; species Aristolochia californica. The sequence continues at coordinate 32,923,024 of NW_027182279.1, read as the reverse complement.
TAGTACAACCCCTAATAGCATGGTGGAATTTTAAATAAAAAGATTTCTAATTTATCCTAACATGTTTTAAATGTGGTGGATATGCATGCCAAAAAAATGTTGAAGATGCTAATGACCTAATTATCCATAAATTTCAAAGAGTAGAAAAAGTTCAACTCTCAAGTTAACGTGTCGACCAGAGCCAAACAACCCACTTTTTGCCCTTTTTACAAAAAGTGGTCCTAACAATCATAGATCATTGTGAATGTTTTAATCGATTAATGATGTGAAACGGCTATAATTTTAGTTAGAAATGACTTGTGGTTTGGGAGTCAACACAGTGATAAAAAGGCCTCCCCACTCTTACGAAGATTGCAAAACCCAAAATATATAAAAAAAACTAATAGAGTTTACAATCCTTAAAAAATCAAAGATAATTTTTAAAATTATCTCTCTCAGTATTTGTGCATTTCCATTTTAGATGTTCAATTTTTTTTCTAATCCAAACTTGAGCTTTCACTCTCTCATTTTTGTCATAAACAAAAATGATAAGGTAAATAGATCACACAACAAAATGAAAATTTTAGAGTTTATGTATGCAAAAAAGTTTAAAACAATATTAAATGTAAGTGATGAAAAATTTTTCACGCACCAAAAATGAACACCAAAGTTTTGTTACCCATGTTTGGGAAATTCCACTAGTACAACCCCTAATAGCTTGGTGGATTTTTATAAGAAAGAGATTTCTAATTGATCCTAACATGTTTTCAATGTGGTGGATATGCATGCCAGAAAGATGTTGAAGATGCTAATGACCTAATGTTCGAAAAATTTCATTGAGAAGAAAAAGTTGAATTCTCAAGTTAACGTGTAGACCAGAGCCCAACAACCCACTTTTTGCCTATTTTACAAAAAGCTGACCTAACAATCCTAGATCATCGTGAATGTTTTGATCGATTAATGATGTGTAACGGCTATAATTTTAGTTAGAAATGACTTATGTTTTGGGAGTCAACACTTAGATAAAAATGCCTCCCCCCTCTTCCGATGATTACAAAACCCAAAATATATAAAAAAAACTAATAGAGTTAACAACCCTTAAAAAATCATAGATACTTTTTGGAATTATCTCTCTTAGCATTTGCCCATTTCCATTTTGGATGTTCAATTTTTTTTCTAATTCAAACTTGGGTTTCCACTCTCCCATTTTTGTTGTAAACAAAATGATAAGGCAAATAGATCACAAAACAAAATGAAAATTTTAGAGTTTACTTATGCAAAAATTTTAAAAACAAAAATAAATGTAAGTGAAGAAAAATTTTTCACGCACCAAAAATGTACACCAAAGTTTTGTTACCCATGTTCAAAAAATTCCACTAGTACAACCCCTAATAGTTTGGTGGAATTTTATAAGAAAGAGATTTCTAATTTATCCTAACATGTTTTAAATGTGGTGGATATGCATGCCAGAAAAATGTTGAAGATGCTAATGACCTAATGATCCAAAAATTTCAAGGAGTAGAAAAAGTTGAACTCTCAAGTTAACGTGTCGACCAGAGCCCAAAAACCCACTTTTTCCCTCTTTTACAAAAAGCGGACCTAACAATCATAGATCATCGTGAAGGTTTTGGTCGATTAATGATGTGAAACGGATATAATTTTAGTTAGAAATGACTTGTGGTTTGGGAGTCAACACAGTGATAAAAATGCCTCCCCCTCTAACGAAGATTGCGAAACCCAAAATATATAAAAAAAACTAATAGAGTTTACAATCCTTAAAAAATCAAAGATAATTTTTGGAATTATTTCTCTCAGCATTTGTGCATTTCCATTTTGGATGTTGAATTTTTTTTCTAATCCAAACTTGAGTTTTCACTCTCCCATTTTTGTCGTAAACAAAACTAATAAGGCAAATAGATCACACAACAAAATGAAAATTTTAGAGTTATGAATGGAAAAAAATTAAAAAAATATGAAATGTAAGTGAAGAAAAAATTTTCACGCACCAAAAATGAACACCAAAGTTTTGTTACCTATGTTTGGGAAATTCCACTAGTACAACCTCTAATAACTTGGTGGAATTTTATAAGAAAGAGATTTCTAATTGATCGTAACATGTTTTCAATGTGGTGGATATGCATGGCAGAAACTTGTTGAAGATGCTAATGACCTAATGTTCCAAAAATTTCAAGGAGTAGAAAAAGTTGAATTCTCAAGTTAACGTGTGGACCAGAGCCCAATAACCAACTTTTTGCCTATTTTAAAAAAAGCGGACCTAACAATCATAGATCATCGTGAATGTTTTGATCGATTAATGATGTGAAATGGCTATAATTTTAATTAGAAATGACTTTTTGTTTGGGAGTCAACACTTAGACAAAATGCCTCCCCCCTCTTCCGATGATTATGAAACCCAAAATATATAAAAAAAACTAATAGAGTTTACAACCCTTAAAAAATCATAAATACTTTTTAAAATTATCTCTTTCAGCAATTGTGCATTTCCATTTTGGATGTTCAATTTTTTTCCAAATCCGAACTTGAGTTTTCACTCTCCCATTTTTGTCGTAAACAAAACGATAAGGCAAATGGATCACACAACAAAATGAAAATTTTAGAGTTTATGTATGAAAAAAATTTGAAAACAATAATAAATATAAGTGACGAAACTTTTTTCACGCACCAAAAATGAACTCCAAAGTATAGTTACCCATGTTTGGGAAAATCCACTAGAACAACCCCTAATAGCTTGGTGGAATTTTATAAGAAAGAGATTTCTAATTGATCCTAACATATTTTAAATGTAGTGGATATGTATGCCAGAAACATGTTGAAGATGCTAATGACCTAATGTTCCAAAAATTTCAAGCAGAAGAAAAAGTTGAACTCTCAAGTTAACGTGTCGACCGGAGCCCAACAACCCACTTTTTGCATTTTTTACAACAAGCGGACCTAACAATCATAGATCTTTGTGAATGTTTTGATCAAATAATGATGTGTAATGGCTATAATTTTAGTTAGAAATGACTTATGGTTTGGGAGTCAACACATAGAGAAAAAGGCCTCCCCCCTCTTCCGATGATTGCGAAACCCAAAATTAATAAAAAAAACTAATAGTGTTTACAATCCTTAAAAAATCAAAGATAATTTTTGGAAATATCTCTCTCTGGATTTGTGCATTTTCATTTTGGATGTTCAATTTTTTTTCTAATCCAAACTTGAGTTTTCACTCTCCCATTTTTGTCGTAAAACAAAAATATTAAGACAAATAGATCACACAACAAAATGAAAATTTTAGAGTTTCTGTATGCAAAAAAAATTAAAACAATATTAAATGTAAGTGAAGAAAATTTTTTCACACACCAAAAATGAAAACCAAAGTTTTGTTACCCATGTATGGGAAATTCCACTAGAACAAACCCTAATAGCCTGGTGGAATTTTATAAGAAAGAGATTTGTAATTGATCCAAACATGTTTTAAATGTGGTGGATATGTATGCGAGAAACATGTTGAAGATGCTAATGACCTAATGTTCCAAAAATTTCAAGGAGTACAAAAAGTTGAATTCTCTAGTTAACGTGTGGAACATATCCCAACAACCCACTTTTTTCCTATTTTAAAAAAAGTGGACCTAACAATAATAGATCATCGTGAATGTTTTGATCGATTAATAATATGTAACGGCTATAATTTTAGTTAGAAATGACTTATGGTTTGGGAGTAAACACTTAGATAAAAATGCCACCCCCCTCTTCCGATGATTGAGAAACCCAAAATATATAAAAAAACTAGAAGAATTTACAATCCTTTAAAAATAACAGATACTTTTTGGAATTATCTCTCTCAGCATTTGTGCATGTCCATTTTGGATGTTCAATTTTTTTTCTAATCCAAACTTGAGTTTTCACTCTCCCATTTTTGCCGTAAACAAAGCGATATGGCAAATAGATCACACAACAAAATGAAAATTTTAGATTTTATGTGTGCAGAAAAATTTGAAAACAATAATAAATGTAAGTGAAGAAAATTTTTTCACACACAAAAAATGAACACCAAAGTTTTGTTACCCATGTTTGGGTAATTCCACTAGAACAACCCCTAATAGCTTTGTCGAATTTTATAAGAAAGAGATTTCTAATTGATCCTAACATGTTTTAAATGTGCTGGATATGTATGAGAGAAACATGTTGAAGATGCTAATGACCTAATGATCCAAAAATTTGAAGGAGTAGAAAGACATGAATTCTCAAGTTAACGTGAGGACCAGAGCCCAACAACCCACTTTTTGCCTATTTTACAAAAAGCAGACCTAACAATCATAGATCATCGTGATTGTTTTGATCGATTAGTGATGTGTAACGGTGATAATTTTAGTTAGAAATGACTTATGGTTTGTGAGTCAACACTTAGATAAAAATGCCTCCCCCCTCTTCCGATGATAGCGAAACCCAAAATAAATAAAAAAAGCTAAAAGAGTTTACAATCCTTAAAAAATCACTGATACATTATGGAATTATCTTTCTCAGCATTTGTGCATTTCCATTTTTGATGTTCAATTTTTTTTCTAATCCAAACTTGAGTTTTCACTCTCCCATTTTTTCGTAAACAAAAACGATAAGGCAAATAGATCACACAACAAAATGAAAATTTTAGCGTTTATGTCTGCTAAAAAATGTGAAAACAATAATAAATATAAGTGAATAAAATTTTATCACGCATAAAAAATGAACACCAAAGTTTTGTTACCCATGTTTGGGAAATTCCACTAGTACGGCCGCTAATAGCTTGGTGGAATTTTATCAGAAAGAGATTTCTAATTGATCCTAACATCTTTTAAATGTGGTGGATATGTATACCAGAAACATATTGAAGATGCTAATGACCTAATGATCCAAAAATTTCAAGGAGTTGAAAAAACTGAATTCTCAAGTTAACGTGTGGACCAGAGCCCAACAACCCCCTTTTTGCCTATTTTAAAAAAAGCGGACCTAACAATCATAGATCATCGTGAATGTTTTGATCGATTAATGATGTGTAACGGCTATAATTTTAGTTAGAAATGACTTATGGTTTGGGAGTCAACACTTAGATAAAAATGCTTCCCCCCTCTTCCGATGATTACGAAACCCAAAACATATTAAAAAAACTAAAAGAGTTTACATTCCGTAAAAAATCACAAATACGTTTTGGAATTATCTCTCTCAGCATTTGTACATTTCAATTTTGGATGTTCAATTATTTTTCTAATCCAAACTTCAGTTTTCACTCTCCCATTTTTGTCGTAAACTAAAATGATAAGGCAAATAGATCACACAACAAAATGAAAATTTTAGAGTTTATGTCTGCTAAAAAATGTGATAACAATAATAAATGTAAGTGAAGAAAATATTTTCACGCACCAAAAATGAACACTAAAGTTTTGTTACCCATGTTTGGGAAATTCCATTAGTACAATCGCTAATAGGTTGGTGGAATTTTATCGGAAAAAGATTTTTAATTGATCCTAACATCTTTTAAATATGGTGGAAATGAATGCCAGAAACATGTTGAAGATGCTCATGACCTAATGATTCAAAAATTTTAAGGAGCAGAAAATATTGAATTCTCAAGTTAACGTGTGGACCAGAGCCCATCAACCCCCTCTTTACCTATTTAATAAAAAGTGGACCTAACAATCATAGATCATCGTGAATGTTTTGATCGATTAATGCTGTGTAACGGCTATAATTTTAGTTAGATATGACTTAAGGTTTGGGAGTCGACACTTAGATAAAAATGCCTCCCCCTTCTTCCTATGATTGGGAAACCCAAAATATATTAAAAAAACTAAAAGAATTTACAATCCTTAAAAAATCACAGATACTTTTTGGAATTATCTCTCTCAGCATTTGTACATTTCCATTTTGGATGTTCAATTTTTTTTCTAATCCAAACTTGAGTTTTCACTCTCCCATTTTTGTCGTAACCGAAAACAATAAGGCAAATTGATCACACAAAAAAAGAAAATTTTAGAGTTTATGTCGACAAAAAATTGTGAAAACAATAATAAATGTAAGTGAAGAAAAATTTTTCATGCACCAAAAATGAACACCAAAGTTTTGTTACCCATGTTTTGGAAATTCCACTAGTACAATCGCTAATAGCTTGGTGGAATTTTATATGAAAGAGATTTCTAATTGATCCTAACATCTTCTAAATGTGGTGGATATGTATGCCAAAAAAATGTTGGAGATGCTCATGACCAAATGATCCAAAAATTTCAAGGAGTAGAAGAAATTGAATTCTCAAGTTAAAGTGTGGACTAGAGCCCCACAACCCTATTTTACAAAAAGCGGTCCTCACAATCATAGATCATCATGAATGTCTTGATCAATTAATGATGTGTAACGGCTATAATTTTAGTTAGAAATGACTTATGGTTTGCAAGTCAACACTTAGATAAAAATGCCTCCCCCCTCTTTCGATGATTGGGAAACCCAAAATATATAAAAAAAAACTAAAAGAGTTTACAATCCTCAAAAATTCAAGGATACTTTTTGGAATTATCTCTCTCAGCATTTTTACATTTCCATTTTGGAAGTTCAAATTTTTTTCTAATCCAAACTTGAGTTTTCACTCTCCCATTTTTGTCGTAAACAAAAACGATAAGGCAAATAGATCACACAACCAAATGAAAATTTTAGAACTTATGTATGCAAAATAATACGAAAACAATAATAAAAGTAAGTGAAGAAAATTTTTTCATGCACAAAAAATGAACACCAAAGTTTTGTTATCAGTGTTAGGGAAATTCCACTAGTACCTACCCTAATAGTTTGTGGAATTTTATCAGAAAGAGATTTTTTATTGATCCTAACATCTTTTAAATGTGGTGGATATGCATGCCAAAAACATGTTGAATATGCTAATGACCTAATGATCCAAAAATTTCGAGTAGAAAAAATTGAATTCTCAAGTTAATGTGTGGACCAGAGCCCAATAACCCACTTTTTACCTATTTTACAAAAAATGGACCTAACTATCATAGATCATCGTGAATGTTTTGATTGATTAATGATGTGTAACAGCTATAATTTTAGTTACAAATGACTTTTGGTTTGGGAGTCAACACTTAGATAAAAATGCTTCCCCCCTCTTCCGATGATTGCGAAACCCAAAATATACAAATATTGTTTTGGAATTATCTCTCTCAGCATTTGTACATTTCCATTTTGGATGTTCAATTTTTTTTCTAATCCAAACTTGAGTTTTCACTCTCCCATTTTTGTCGTAAACAAAAACGATATGGCAAACAGATAACACAACAAAATGAAATTTTTAGAGTTTAAGTACGCAAAAAAAATTGAAAACAATAATAAATGTAAGTGAAGAAAAAAATTTCACGCATTAAACATGATCACCAAAGTTTTGTTACCCATGTTTGGGAAATGCCACTGGAACAACCCCTAATAGCTTGGTAGAATTTTATAAGAAAGAGATTTGTAATTGATCCTAACATGTTTTAAATGTGGTGGATACATGTTGAAAGCAATACCGTGGTATGATCCTAACATGTTTTAAATGTGTTTTTAACATGTTTGTTTTTACTGCCAGAAACATGTTGAAGATGCTAATGACCTAATGATCCAAAATTTTCGAGTAGAAAAAGTTGAATTCTCAAGTTAATGTGTGGACTAGAGCCCAACAACCAACTTTTTGCCTATTTTACAAAAAGTGGACCTAACAATCATAGATCATCGTGAATGTTTTGATCGATTAATGATGTGTAACGACTATAATTTTAGTTAGAAATGACATAAGGTTTGGGAGTCAACACTAAGATAAAAAAACCTCCCCCCTCTTCCGATGATTGTGAAACCCAAAATATATAAAAAAACTAAAAGAGTTGACAATCCTTAAAAAATCACAGATACTTTTTGGAATTATCTCTCGCAGCATTTGTGCATTTCCATTTTGGATGTTTAATTTTTTTTCTTATCCAAACTTGAGTTTTCACTCTCCCATTTTTGTCATAAACAAAAACGATCAGGCAAATTGATCACACAACAAAATGTAAATTTTAGCGTTTATGTATGTAAAATAATTTAAAAAAATAAAATAAATGTCAGAGAAGAAAAATTTCACACACCAAAAATGAACACCAAAGTTTTATTACCCATGTTTGGGAAATTCCACTAGTACAACCCCTAATAGCTTGGTGGAATTTTATAAGAAAGATAATTGTAATTGATCCTAACATGTTTTGAATGTGGTGGATATGCTTACTAGAAACATGTTATAGATGTTATTGACCTAATAATGCAAAAATTTCAAGGTGTAGAAAAAGTTGAATTCTCAAGTTAACGTGTGGACTAGAGCCGAACAAACCACTTTTTGCCTATTTTTAAAAAAGCGGACCTAAAAATCATAGATATTTGGAATGTTTTGATCGATTAACGATGTGTAATGGCCATAATTTTAGTTAGAAATGACTTATGGTTTTGGAGTCAACACTTAGATAAAAATTCCTCCCCCCTCTTCCGATGATTGCGAAACCCAAAATATATAAAAAAAACTAAAAGAGTTTACAATCCTAAAAAATCATAAATACTTTTTGGAATTATCTCTCTCATCATTTGTGCATTTCCATTTTGGATGTTTAATTTTTTTTCTAATCCAAACTTGAGTTTTCACTCTCCAATTTTTCATCGTAAACAAAAACGATAAGGCAAATAGATCACACAACCAAAAGAAAATTTTAGAGCTTATGTTTGCAAAAAAATGTGAAAAAAATAATAAATGTAAGTGAAAAAAAAACATTTCATGCACCAAAAATGAACACCAAAGTTTTGTTACCAATGTTTGGGAAATTCCACTAGTACAACCCCTAATAGCTTGGTGGAATTTTATCAGAAAGAGATTTCTAATTGATCCTAACATCTTTTAAATATGGTGGATATGCATGTCAGAAACATGTTGAAGAAGCTAATGACCTAATGATCCAAAAATTTCAAGGAGTAGAAAAAATTGAATTTTCAAGTTAACGTGTGGACCAGAGCCCAACAACCAACATTTTGCCTATTTTACAAAAAGCGGACCTAACAATCATAGATCATCGTGAATGTTTTGATCGATTAATGATGTGTAACAGCTATAACTTTAGTAAGAAATGACTTATGGTTTGGGAGTCAACACTTAGATAAAAATGCCTCCCCCCTCTTACGATGATTGGGAAACCCAAAATATAAAAAAAAAACTAAAAGAGTTTACAATCCTTAAAAAATCATAGATACTTTTTGCAATTATCTCTCTCAGAATTTTTACATTTCCATTTTGGACGTTCAATTTTATTTCTAATACAAACTTGAGTTTTCACTCTTCCAGTTTTGTCCTAAACAAAAACGATATTGCGAATAGATCACACAACAAAATGAATATTTAAGAGTTTATGTATGCAAAAAAAAATTGAAAACAATAATAAATGTAAGTGAAGAAATTTTTTTCCCGCATTAAAAATGATCACCAAAGATTTGTTACCCATGTTTGGGAAATGCAACTAGTACAACCCCTAATAGCTTGGTGGAATTTTATAGAAAAGAGATTTCTAATTGATCCTAACATGTTTAAAATGTGGTGGATATGCACGCAAGAAACTTGTTGAAGATGCTAATGACCTAATGATCCAAAAAATTCGAGTATAAAAAGTAGAATTGTCAAGTTAACGTGTGGACCTGAGCCCAACAACCCATTTTTTGCCTATTTTACAAAAATCGGACCTCACAGTCATAGATCATCATGAATGTTTTGATCGATTAATGATGTTTAAAGGAAATAATTTTAGTTAGAAATGACTTATGGTATGGGAGTCAACACTTAGATAAAAATGCCTCCCCCTCTTCCGATGATTGTGAAACCCAAAATATAAAAAAAAACAAAAAGAGCTTACAATCCTTAAAAAATCAAAGATACTTTTTGGTATTATATCTCTTAGCATTTTTACATTTCCATATTGGATGATCAATTTTTTTCCAATCCAAACTTGTGTTTTCACTCTCCCATTTTTGTCGTAAACAAAAACGATATGGCAAATAGAACACACAACAAAATGAAAATTTTAGAGTTTAAGTATGCAAAAAAATTTGAAAACATTAATAAATGTAAGTGAAGAAAATTTTTTCACGCACCAAAAATGAAAACCAAAATTTTGTTACCCATGTTTGGGAAACTCCACTTGTACAACCCCTAATAGCCTTGTGAAATTTTATAAGAAAGAGATTTCTAATTGATCCTAACATGTTTTAAATGTGGTGGATATGCATGCCAGAAACATGTTGAAGGTGCTAATGACCTAATGATCCAAAAATTTCAAGGAGTAGAAAAAGTTGAATTCTCAGGTTAACGTGTGGACCAGAGCCCAACAACCCACTTTTTGCCTATTTTACAAAAACCGGACCTAACAATAACAGATCATCATGAATGTTTTGATCGATTAATGATGTGTAACGGCTATAATTTTAGTTAGAAATGACTTATGGTTTGGGAGTCAAAACTTTGATAAAAATGCTTCCCCCCTTTTGCGATGTTTGCAAAACCTAAAATATATATAAAAAATTAAAGGAGTTTACAATCCTTAAAAAATCACAGATACTTTTTGGAATTATCTCTCTCAGAATTTGTGCATTACCATTTTGGATGTTCAATTTTTTTTCTAATCCAAACTTGAGTTTTCACTCTCCCATTTTTGTCGTAAACAAAAACGATAAGGCAAATAGACCACACAACAAAAAGAAAATTTTAGAGTTTATGTATGCAAAAACATTTGAAAACAATAATAAATGTAAGTGAAGAAAATATTTTCACGCACCAAAAATGAAGACCAAAGTTTTGTTACCCATGTTTGGGAAATTCCACTAGTACAACCCCTAATAGCTTGGAGGAATTTTATAAGAAAGAGATTTCTAATTGATCCTAACATGTTTCAAATGTGGTGGATATGCATGCCAGAAATATGTTAAATATGCTAATGACCTAATGTTCCAAAAATTTCAAGTTGTAGAAAAAGTTGAATTCTCAAGGAAACGTGTGGACCATAGCCCAACAACACACTTTTTGCCAATTTTACAAAAAGCGGACCAAACAATCATAGATCATCGTGAATGTTTTGATCGATTAATGATGTGTAACGGCTATAATTTTAGTTAGAAATGACTTTTGTTTCTGGAGTGAACACTTAGATAAAAATGCCTCCCCCCTCTTCCGATGATTGCGAAACCCAAAATATATAAAAAAAACTAATAGAGTTTACAATCCTTAAAAAAAAAAAATGATAATTTCTTGAATTATCTCTCTCAACATTTGTGCATTTCCATTTTGGATGTTCAATTTTTTTTCTAATCCAAACTTGAGTTTTCACTCTCCCATGTTTGTTGTAAACAAAACGATAAGGCAAATAGATCACACTACAAAATGAAAATTTTAGAGTTTATGTATGCAAAAAAATTTAAAACAATAATAAATGTAAGTGAAGAAAAATTTTTCACGCACCAAAAATGAACACCAAATTTTTGTTACCCAAGTTTTGGAAATTCCACTAGTACAACCCCTAATAGCTTGGTGGAATTTTATAAGAAAGAGATTTCTAATTGATCCTAACATGTTTTAAATGTGGTGGGTATGCATGCCAGAAACATGTTGAAGATCCTAATGACCTAATGTTCCAAAAATTTCAAGGAGTAGAAAAAGTTGAATTCTCAAGTTAACGTGTCGACCAGAGCCCAACAACCCACTTTTTGATTATTTTACAAAAAGCAAACCTAATAATTATAGATCATCGTGAATTTTTTGTTCGATTAATGATGTGTAGTGGCTATAATTTAGTTAGAAAGGACTTAATTTTTGGGAGTCAACACTTAGATAAAAATGCCTCCCTCCTTTTCTGATGATTACGAAACCAAAAATATAAAAAAAAAACTAATAGAGTTTACAACCCTTAAAAAATCATAGATACTTTTGGGAATTATCTCTCTCTGCATTTGTGCATTTCCATTTTGGATGTTCAATTTTTTTTCTCATCCAAACTTGAGTTTTCACTCTCCCATTTTTGTCGTAAACAAAATGAAAAGGAAAATTGATCACACAACAAAATGAAAATTTTAGAGTTTATGTATGTAAAAAAATTTGAAAACAATAATAAATGTAAGTGAAGAAAATTTTTTCACACACCAAAAATGAACACAAAGGTTTTGTTACCCTTGTTTGGGAAATTCCACTAGTACAACTCCTAATAGCTTGGTGGTATTTTTATGAGAAAGACTAACATGTTTTAAATATGGTGGATATGCATGCCAGAAACATGTTGAAAATGCTCATGACCTAATGATCCAAAAATTTCAAAGAGTACAAAAAGTTGAATTCTCAAGTTAACATGTGGACCACAGCCCAAGAACCCCACTTTTTCCCTATTTTACAAAAAGCGGACCTACCAATCATTGATCATCGTGAATGTTTTGATCGATTAATGATGTGTAACGGCTATAATTTTAGTTAGAAATGACTTATGGTTTGGGAGTCAACACTTAGATAAAAATGCCTCCCCCCTCTTTCGATGATTGCGAAACCCAAAACATAAAAAAATAACTAAAAGAGTTTACAATCCTTTAAAAATCACAGATACTTTTTGGAATTATCTCTCTCAGCATTTGTACATTTTCATTTTGGATATTCAATTTTTTTTCTAATCCAAACTTGAGATTTCACTCTCCCATTTTTGTCGTAAAGAAAAACGATAAGGCAAATAGATCACACAACAAAATGAAAATTTTAGAGTTTATTTCTGCTAAAAAATGTGATAACAATAATAAATGTAAGTGAAGAAAATTTTTTTAAATAAAAAATGAACACCAAATTTTGTTACCCATGTTTGAGAAATTCCACTAGTAGAACCCCCTAATAGCTTGGTGGTATTTGTATAAGAAAGAGATTTCTAATTGGCCCTAACATGTCTTAAATGTGCTAGATATGTATGCCAAAAACATGTTGAAAATGTTCATAACCTAATGATCCAAAAATTTCAAAGAGTAGAAAAAGTTGAATTCTCAAGTTAACATGTCGACCACAGCCTAACAACCCACTTTTAGCCTATTTTATAGAAAGCGGACCTAACAATCAGAGATCATCGTGAATGTTTTGATCGATTAATGATGTGTAACGGCTATAATTTTTGTTTGAAATGACTTATGGTTTGGGAGTCAACACTTAGCTAAAAATGCCTCCCCCCTCTTTCGATGTTTGGGAAACAAAAATGTTTAAAAAAAACTAAAAGAGTTTACAATCCTTAAAAAAATCACAGATACTTTTTGGAATTATCTCTCTCAGCATTTGTACATTTCCATTTTGGATGTTCAAAGTTTTTTTTAATCCAAACTAGAGTTTTCACTCTCCCATTTTTGTCGTAAACAAAAACGATAACGCAAATAGATCACACAACAAAATGAAAATTTTAGAGTTTATGTATGCAAAAAAATTGAAAAAAATAAAAAATGTAAATGAAGAAACTTTTTTCACGCATTAAAAATGATCACCTAAGTTATGTGACCCATGTTTGGGAAATTCCACTAGTAAAACCCCTAATAGCTTGGTGGAATTTTATAAGAAAGAGATTTCTAATTGATCCTAACATGTTTTAAATATGGTGGATATGCATGCAAGAAACATGTTGAAGATGCGAATGACCTAATGATTCTAAAATTTCGAGTAGAAAAAGTTGAATTCTTAAGTTAACGTGTGGTCCAGAGCCCAACAACCCACTTTTTTCCTAACAACCATAGATCATCATGAATGTTTTGACCGATTAGTGATGTGTAACGGCTATAATTCAATTAGAAATGACTTATGGTTTGGGAGTCAACACTTAGATAAAAATGCCTCCCCCCTCTTCCAATGATTCTGAAACCCAAAATACATAAAAAAAATAAAAGAGTTTAAAATCCTTAAAAAATCATAGATACATTATGGAATTATCTCTCTCTGCATTTGTGCATTTCAATTTTGGATGTTCAATTTTTTTTCTAATCGAAACATGAGTTTTAACTCTCCCATATTTGTCATAAACAAAAACGATAAGGCAAATAGATCACACAACAAAATAAAAATTTTAGAGTTTATGTCTGCTAAAAAATGTGAAAAAAATAATAAATGTAAGTGAAGAAAATTTTTCCACGCATAAAAAATGAACACCAAAGTTTTGTTACCCATGTTTGGGAAATTGAAGTAGTACAACAACTAATAGCTTGGTGGAATTTTATCAGAAAGAGATTTCTAATTGATCCTAACATCTTTTAAATGTGGTGAATATGTATGCCAGAAACATGTTGAAGATGCTCATGACCTAATGATCCTAAAATTTCATGGAGTTGAAACAAATGAAGTCTCATGTTAATGTGTGGACCAGAGCTTAACAACCCACTTATTGCCTTTTTTACAAAAAGCGGACCTAACAATCATAGATCAACGTGAATGTTTTGATCAATTAATGATTTGTAACGGCTATAATTTTAGTTAGAATGACTTATGGTTTGGGAGTCAACACTTAGATAAAATTGCCTCCCCCCTCTTCCGATGATTGCGAAACCAAAAATATATAAAAAAAAACTAAAAGAGTTTAGAATCCTTAAAAAATCACACATACTTTTTGGAATTATCTCTCTCAGCATTGGTACGTTTCTATTTTGGATGTTCAATTATTTTTCTAATCCAAACTTGAGTTTTCACTCTCCCATTTTTTTCGTAAACAAAAACGATAAGGCAAATAGATCACATAACAAAATGAAAAATTTAGAGTTTATGTCAGCAAAAAATTGTGAAAACAATAATAAATGTAAGTGAAGAAAAAAATTTCACGCACCAAAAATGAACACCAAAGTTGTGTTACCCAAGTTTGGGAAATTCCACTAGTACAATCGTTAATAGCTTGGTGGAATTTTATCAGAAAGTGACTTCTAATTGATCCTAACATCTTTTAAATGTGGTGGATATGTATGCCAGAACATGTTGAAGATGCTCATGACCTAATGATCCAAAAATTTCATGGAGTAGAAAAAATTGAATTCTCAAGTTAACATGTGGACCTCAGCCCAACACCCCACTTTTTGCCTATTTTATAAAAAGCGGACCTAACAGTCAGAGATCATCGTGAATGTTTTGATCGATTAATGATGTGTAACGGCTATAATTTTTGTTTGAAATGACTTATGGTTTGGGAGTCAACACTTAGATAAAAATGCCTCCCACGTCTTCCGATGATTGGGAAACCCAAAATATATAAAAAAAAAAGTAAATGAGTTTACAATCCATAAAAAATCACAGATACTTTTTGGAAATATCTCTCTCAGCATTTGTACTTTTCCATTTTGGATGTTCAATTTTTTTTCTAATCCAAACTTGAGTTTTCACTCTCCCATTTTTGTCTTAAACAAAAACCATAGGGCAAATAGATCACACAACAAAATCAAAATGTTAGAGTTTATGTATGCAAAAAAAAATGAAAACAATAACAAATGTAAAAGAAGAAAAAAATTTCACGCATTACAAATGATCACCTAAGTTTTGTCACCCATGTTTGGGAATTTCCACTAGTACAACCCCTAATAGCTTGGTGTAATTTTATAAGAAAGAGATTTCTAATTGATCCTAACATGTTTTAAATGTGGTGGATATGCATGCCAGAAACATGTTGAAGATGCTAATGACCTAATGATCCAAAAATTTCGAGTAGAAAAAATTAAATTCTCAAGTTAATGTGTGGACCAAAGCCCAACAACCCACTTTTTGCCTATTTTAAAAAAAGCGGACCTAACAATCATACATCATCGTGAATGTTTTGATCGATTAATGATGTGTAACGGCTATAATTTTAGTTAGAAATGACTTATGGTTTGGGAGTCAAAACTTAGATAAAAATGCCTCCCCCCTCTTCAGATGATTCTGAAACCCAAAATATATAAAAAAAACTCAAAGAGTTCAAACTCCTTAAAAAATCACAGATACTTTTTGGAATTATCTCTCTCAGCATTTATGCATTTTCATTTTGGATGTTCAATTTTTTTCTAATCCAAACTTGAATTTTCACTCTACCATTTTTGTCGTAAACAAAAACGATAAGGCAAATAGTTCACACAACAAAATGAGAATTTTAGCGTTTATGTATGCAAAATAATTTAAAAAAAATAATAAATGAAAGTGAAGAATGTTTTTTACACACCAAAAATGAACACCAAAGTTTTGTTACCCATGTTTGGGAAATTCTACTAGTACAATCGCTAATAGCTTGGTGGTATTTTATCATAAAGAGATTTCTAATTGACGTGTGGACCATAGCCCAACAACTCACTTTTAGCCTATTTTATAAAAAGCGAACCTAACAATCAAAGTTCATCGTGAATGTTTTTATCGATTAATGATGTGTAACGGCTATAATTTTTGTTAGAAATGACTAATTGTTTGGGAGTCAACACTTAGATAAAAATGCCACCCCCCTCTTCCAATGATAGAGAAACCCAAAATATATAAAAAAAAGCTAAAAGAGTTTACAATCCTTAAAAAATCATAGATACTTTTTGGAATTATCTCTCTCAGCATTTGTACATTTGCATTTTGGATGTTCAATTCTTTTCTAGTCCAAACTTGAGTTTTCACTCTCCGATTTTTGTCGTAAACAAAAACGATAAGGCAAATAGATCACACAACAAAATGAAAATTTTAGAGTTTATGTATGTAAAAAAATTTTAAAAACAATAACAAAAGTAAGAAAAGAAAATTTTTTCACACACCAAAAATGAACACCAAAGTTTTGTTACCCATGTTTGGGAAATTTCACTAGTACAACCCCTAATAGCTTGGTGGAATTTTATAAGAAAGAGATTTCCAATTGATCCTAACATGTTTTAAATATGGTGGATATGCATGCCAGAAACATGTTGAAGATGCTAATGACCTAATGTTCCAAAAATTTCAAGGAGTAACAAAAGTTGAATTCTCAAGTTAACGTGTGGACATGAGCCCAACAACCCACTTTTTACCTATTTGACAAAAAGCGAACCTAACAATCATAGATCATTGTGAATGTTTTGATCGATTAATGATGTGTAATGGCTATAATTTTAGTTAGAAATGACTTATGGTTTGGGAGTCAACACTTAAATAAAAAGGCCTCCCCCCTCTTCCGATCATTAAAAAACCAAAAATATATAAAAAAAACTAAAAGATTTTACAATCCTTAAAAAATCACACAAACTTTTTGCAATTATCTCTCTCAGCATTTGTGCATTTCCATGTTAGATGTTCAATTTTTTTTCTAATCCAAACATGAGTTTTCACTCTCCCATTTTTGCCGTAAACAAAAACTATAAGGCAAATAGATCACACAACAAAATGAAAATTTTAGAGTATATGTTTGCAATAAAATTAGAAAAACAACAATAAAGGTAAGTGAAGAAAAAAATTTCACGCACCAAAAATGAACACCAAAGTTTTGTTACCCTTGTTTGGGAAATTTCACTAGTACAACCCCAAATAGCTTGGTGGAATTTTATAAGAAAGAGATTTCCAATTGATCCTAACATGTTTTAAATGTGGTGGATATGCATGCCAGAAACATGTTGAAGATGCTAATGACCTAATGTTCCAAAAATTTCAAGGAGTAGAAAAAGTTGAATTCTCAAGTTCACGTGTTGACTAGAGCCCAACAACCCACTTTTTACCTATTTTACAAAGAGCAGACCTAACAATCAAAGATCATCGTGAATGTTTTGATCGATTAATGATGTGTAACGGCTATAATTTTAGTTAGAAATGACTTATGGTTTGGGAGTCGACACTTAGATAAAAATGCCTCCCACCTTTTCCGATGATTGCAAAACTCAAAATTTATAAAAAAAACTAAAAGAGTTTAGAATACTGAAAAAACCACAGAAACTTTTTGGAATTATCTCTCTCAGCGTTTGAGCATTTCCTTTTTGGATGTAATTTTTTTTTTCTAATCCAAACTTGAGTTTTCACTCTCCCATTTTTGTCGTAAACAAAACGATAAGGCAAATAGATCACACAACAAAATGTAAATTTTTGAATTTATGAATACAAAAAAATTTGAAAACAATAATAAATGTAAGTGAAGAAAATTTTTTGACGCACCAAAATTGAACACCAAAGTTTTGTTACCCATGTTTGGGGAATTCCACTAGTACAACCCCTAATCGCTTGGTGGATTTTTATAAGAAAGAGATTCCTAATTGATCCTCACACGTTTTCAATGTGGTGGATATGCATGCCAGAAACATGTTGTTGATGCTAATGACCTAATGTCCCAAAAATTTCAAGGAGTAGAAAAAGTTGAATTCTCAAGTTAACGTGTGGACCAGAGCCCACCAACCTACTTTTTGCCTATTTTACAAAAAGCGGACCTAACAATCATAGATCATCGTGAGTGTTTTGATCGATTAATGATGTGTAATGGTTATAATTTTATTTAGAAATGACTTATGTTTTGGGAGTCAATACTTAGATAAAAATACGTCCCCCCTCTTTCGACGATTACGAAACCCAAAATATATAAAAAAAATAATAGAGTTTACAACCCTTAAAAAATCCTAGATACTTTTTGGAAGTATCTTTCTCAGCATTTGTGCATTTCAATTTTGGATGTTCAATTTTTTTTCTAATCCAAACTTGAGTTTTCACTCTCCAATTTTTGTCGTAAACAAAACGATAAGGCAAATAGATCACACAACAAAATGAAAATTTTAGAGTTTATGTATGCAAAAAAAAATTGAAAACAATAATAAATGTAAGTGAAGAAAATTTTTCGACGCACCATAAATGAACACCAAAGTTTTGTTACCCATGTTTGAGAAATTCCACTAAAACAACCCCTAATAGCTTGGTGGAATTTTATAAGAAAGTGATTTGTAATTGATCCTAACATGTTTCAAATGCGGTCGATATGTATGCCAGAAACATGTTGAAGATGCTAATGACCTAATGATCCAAAAATTTCGAGGAGTAGAAAAAGTTGAATTCTCAAGTTAACGTGTGGACCATAGCCCAACAACCCACTTTTTGCCTATTTTACAGAAAGTGGACCTAACAATAATAGATCATCGTGAATGTTTTGATCGATTAGTGATGTGTAACGGCTATAATTTAAGTTAGAACTGACTTATGGTTTGGGAGTCAACACTTAGATTAAAATGCCTCTCCCCTCTTCCGATGATTGTGAAACCCAAAATATATATAAAAAACAAAAAGAGTTTACAATCCTTAAAAAATCACAGATACTTTTTGGAATTATCTCTTTCATCATCTGTACATTTCCATTTTGGATGTTCAATTTTTTTTCTAATCCAAACTTGGGTTTTCACTCTCCCATTTTTGTCGTAAACAAAAACGATAAGGCAAATAGATCACACAACAAAATGAAAATTTTAGTGTTTATGTCTTCTAAAAAATGTGAAAACATTAATAAATGTAAGTGAAGAAAAAATTTTCACGAACCAAAAATGAAAACCAAAGTTTTGTCACCCAAACATGTTGAAGATGCTCAGGACCAAATGATCCAAAAATTTCATGGAGTACAAGAAAATGAATTCTCAAGTTAAAGTGTGGAACAGAGGCCCACAACCCACTTTTTACCTATTTTACAAAAAGCGGACCTAACAATCATAGATCATCGTGAATGTTTTGATCGATTAATGATGTGTAACGGCTATAATTTTAGTTAGAAATGACTTATGGTTTGGGAGTCAACACTTAGATAAAAATGTCTCCCCCCTCTTCCGATGATTGGGAAACCCAAAATATATACAAAATACTAAAAGAGTTTACAATCCTTAAAAGTTCACGGATAATTTTTGGAACTATCTCTCTCAGCATTTGTACATTTCCATTTTGGATGTTCAATTTTTTTTCTAATCCAAACTTGAGTTTTCACTCTCCCATTTTTGTCGTAAACAAAAATGATATGGCAAAAAGATCAAACAACAAAATGAAAATTTTAGAGTTTATGTTTGCAAAAAAAATTGAAAACAATAATAAATGTAAGTGAAGAAAATTTTTTCACGCATTAAAAATGATCACCAAATTTTTGTTACCCATGTTTGGGAAATTCCACTAGTACAACCCCTAATAGCTTGGTGGAATTTTATAAGAAAGAGATTTCTAATTGATCCTACCATGTTTTAAATGTGGTGGATATGCACGCCAGAAACATGTTAAAGATGTAATGACCTAATGATCCAAAAATTTCGAGTAGAAAAAGTTGAAATCTCAAGTTAATGTGTGGACTAGAGCCAAGGAACCCACTTTTTGCCTATTTTTCAAAAAGCAGACCTAACAATCATAGATCATCGTGAATGTTTTGATCGATTAATGATGTGTAACAGTTGTAATTTTAGTTAGAAATAACTTATTGTTTGGGAGTCAACACTGAGATAAAAATGCCTCCCCCCTCTTCCAATGATTGCGAAACCCAAAATATATAAAAAAAACTAAAAGAGTTTACAATCTTTAAATAATCACAGATAATTTTGGGAATTATCTCTCTCAGCAATTGTGCATTTCCATTTTGGATGTTCAACTTTGTTCCTAATCCAAACTTGTAATTTCACTCTCCCATTTTTGTCGTAAAAAAAAATGATAAGGCAAATAGATCACACAACAAAATGAAAATTTTAGCATTTTGTATGCAAAATAATTTTTAAAAAAATAATAAATGTAAGTGACGAAAAAATTTTCACGCACCAAAAATGAACACCAAAGTTTTGTTACCCATGTTTGGGAAATTCCACTAGTACAACCCTTAATAGCTTGGTGGAATTTTATAAGAAACAGATTTCTAATTCATCCTAACATGTTTTAAATGTGGTGGATATGCTTGCCAGAAACATGTTATAGATGCTAATGACCTAATGATGCAAAAATTTGAAGGCGTAGAAAAAGTTGAATTCTCATGTTAACATGTGGACTAGAGCCCAACAACCCACTTTTTGCCTATTTTACCAAAAGCGGACCTAACAATCATAGAAATTTGTGAATGTTTTGATCGATTAATGATGTGTAACGGCTATAATTTTAGTTACGAATGACTTATGGTTTGGGAGTCAACACTTAGATAAAAAAGCCTCCCCCCTCTTCCGATGATTGCAAAACCCAAAATATATAGAAAAAAACTAAAAGTGTTTACAATCCTTAAAAAATCACAGGTACTTTTTGGAATTATCTCTCTCAGCATTTGTGCATTTCCATTTTGGATGTTCAAATTTTTTTCTAATCCAAACTTGAGTTTTCACTCTCCCATTTTTGTCGTAAGCAAAAACGATAAGGCAAATAGATCACGCAACCAAATGAAAATTTTAGAGCTTATGTATGCAAAAACATTTGAAAACAATAATAAATGTTGGTGAAGAAATTTTTTTCAAGCACAAAAAATGAACACCAAAGTTTTGTTACCCATGTTTTGGAAATTCTACTAGTACATACCCTAATAGCTTGGTGGAATTTTATCAGAAAGAGATTTCTAATTGATCCTAACATCTTTTAAATGTGGTGTATATGCATGCCAGAAACATGTTGAAGAGGCTAATGACTTATTGATCCAAAAATTTCAAGGAGTAGAAAAAATTGAATTCTCAAGTTAACGTGTGGACCAGAGCCCAACAACCCACTTTTTGCCTATTTTACAAAAAGCGGACCTAACAATCATAGAATCGTGAATGTTTTGATCGATTAATGATGTGTAATGGCTATAATTTTATTTATAAATGACTTATGGTTTGGGAGTCAACACTTAGATAAAATGCCTCCCCTCTGTTCCAATGATTGAGAAACCCAAAATATATAAAAAAAACTAGAAGAGTTTACAATCCTTTAAAAATAACAGATACTTTTTGAAATTATCTCTCTCTGCATTTGTACATTTCTATTTTGGATGTTCAATTATTTTTCTAATCCAAACTTGAGTTTTCACTCTCCCATTTTTGTCGTAAACAAAAGCGCTAAGGCAAATAGATCACACAACGAAATGAAAAATTTAGAGTTTATGTCAGCTAAAATTTTTTTTAAACAATAATAAATGTAACTGAAGAAAAAATTTTCACGCACCAAAAATGAACACCAAAGTTCTATTACCCATGTTTGAGAAATTCCACTAGTACAATCGCTAATAGCTTGGTGGAATTTTATTAGAAAGAGAATTCTAATTAATCCTAACATATTTTAAATGTGGTGGATATGTATGCCAGAAACATGTTGAAGATGCTCATGACCTAATGATCCAAAAATTTCAAGGAGGAGAAAAAATTGAATTCTCAAGTTAACGTGTGGACCAGAGCCCATCAACCCCCTTTTTACCTACTTAACAAAAAGCAGACCTAACAATCATAGATCATCGTGAATGTGTTGATCGATTAATGATGTGTAACGACTATAATTTTAGTTAGAAATGACTTATGGTTTGGGAGTCAACACTTAGATAAAAATGTCTCCCCCCTCTTCCGATGATTGGGAAACCCAAAATATATACAAAATACTAAAAGAGTTTACAATCCTTAAAAGTTCACGGATAATTTTTGGAACTATCTCTCTCAGCCTTTGTACATTTCCATTTTGGATGTTCAATTTTTTTTCTAATCCAAACTTGAGTTTTCACTCTCCCATTTTTGTCGTAAACAAAAATGATATGGCAAAAAGATCACACAACAAAATGAAAATTTTAGAGTTTATCTTTGCAAAAAAAATTGAAAACAATAATAAATGTTAGTGAAGAAAATTTTTTCACGCATTAAAAATGATCACCAAAATTTTGTTACCCATGTTTGGGAAATTCCACTAGTACAACCCCTAATAGCTTGGTGGAATTTTAGTAGAAAGAGATTTCTAATTGATCCTACCTTGTTTTAAATGTGGTGGATATGCATGCCAGACACATGTTGAAGATGCTAATGACCTAATGATCCAAAAATTTCGAGTAGAAAAAGTTGAATTCTCAAGTTAACGTGTGGATCAGAGCCCAACAACCCACTTTTTGCGTATTATACAAAAAGCGAACCTAACAATCATAGATCATCGTGAATGTTTTCATGGATTAATGATGTGTAAGGGCTATAATTTTAGTTAGAAATGACTTATGGTTTGGGAGTCAACACTTAGATAAAAATGCCACCCCACTCTTCCGATGATTGGGAAACCCAAAATATAAAAAAAAAACTGAAAGAGTTTACAAACCTTAAAAATTCACGGATACTTTTTGGAATTATCTCTCTCAGCATTTGTACATTTCCATTATGGATGTTCAATTTTTTTTCTAATCCAAACTTGAGTTTTCACTCTCCACGACAAAAATGATATGGCAAATAGATCACACAACAAAATGAAAATTTTAGAGTTTTGGGAAATCCATTAGTACAACCCCTAATAGCTTGGTGGAATTTTATAAGAAAGAGATTTCTAATTGATCCTACCATGTTTTAAATGTGGTGGATATGTACGCCAGAAACATGTTGAAGATGCTAATGACCTAATGATCCAAAAATTTCGAGTAGAAAAAGTTGAATTCTCAAGTTAACGTGTGGACCAGAGCCCAACAACCCACTTTTTGCCTATTTTACAAAAAGCAGACCTAACAGTCATAGATCATCGTGAATGTTTTGATCGATTAATGATGTGTAACGGCTATAATTTTAGTTAGAAATGACTTGTTGTTTGGGAGTCAACACTTAGATAAAAATGTCTCCCCCCTCTTCCGACGATTGCGAAACCCAAAATAAATAAAAAAAAAACTAAAAGAGTTTACAATCCTTAAAAAATCACAGATACTTTTTAGAATTATCTCTCTCAGCATTTGTGCATTTCCATTTTCGATGTTCAATTTTTTTTCTAATCCAAACTTGTAATTTCACTGTCCCATTTTTGTCACAAACAAAAATGATAAGGCGAATTGATCACACAAAAAAATGAAAATTTTAGCGTTTATGTATGCAAAATAATTTTTAAAAAAATAATAAATGTAAGTAAAGTAAAAAATTTTACACACCAAAAATGAACACCAAAGTTTTATTACCCATGTTTGGAAAATTCCACTAGTACAACCCCTAATAGCTTGGTGGAATTTTATAAGAAACGTATTTCTAATTGATCCTAACATGTTTTAAATGTGGTGGATATGTAAGCCAGAAACATGTTATAGATGGTAATGACCTAATGATGCAAAAATTTCAAGGTGTAGAAAAAGTTGAATTCTCAAGTTAACGTGTGGACTAGAGCCCAACAACCCACTTTTTTGCCTATTTTACCAAAAGCGGACCTAACAAACATAGATATTTGTGAATGTTTTGATCGATTAATGATGTGTAATAGCTATAATTTTGGTTAGGAATGGCATATGGTTTGGGAGTAAACACTTAGATAAAAAAGCCTCCCCCCTCTTCCGATGATTGCCAAACCCAAAATATATAAAAAAACCTAAAAGAGTTTACAATCATTAAAAAATCATAGATACTTTTTGGAAATATCTCTTTCAACATTTTTACATTTCCTTTTTGGAAGTTAAATTTTTTGTCTAATCCAAACTTGAGTTTTCACTCTCCCATTTTTGTCGTAAAAAAAACACTAAGGCAAATAGATCACACAAAAAAATTAAAATTTTAGAGTTTATGTATGCAAAAAAAATTTGAAAACAATAATAAATGTAAGTGAAGAAATTTTTTTCACGCAACAAAAAGGATCCCTAAAGTTTTGTTACCCATGTTTGGGAAATTCCACTTGTAAAACCCTAATAGCTTGGTGGAATTTTATAAGAAAGAGATTTCTAATTGATCCTAACATGTTTTAAATGTGATGGATATGCGTGCTAGAAATATGTTGAAGATGCTAATGACCTAATGATCCAAAAATTTCAAGGTGTAGAGATAGTTGAATTCTCAAGTTAACATGTCGACCAGAGCCCAACAATCCACTTTTTGCCTATTTTACAAAAAACGGACTTAACAATCGTAGATCATCGTGAATGTTTTGATAGATTAATGATGTGTAACGGCTATAATTTTTGTTAGAAATTATTTATGGTTTGGGAGTAAACAATTAGATAGAAATGCCTCCCCCCTCTTCCGATGATTGCAAAACCCAAAATATATAAAAAAAACTAAAAGACTTTAATTTCCTTAAAAAATCACAGATACTTTTTGGAATTATCTCGCTCACCATTTGTACATTTCCATTTTGGATGTTCAATTTCTTTTCTAATCCAAACTTGAGCTTTCACTTACCCATTTTTGTCGTAAATAAAAACGATAAGGCAAGTAGATCACACAACAAAATAAAATTTTTAGAGTTTATGAATGCAAAAAAATTTTAAAATCAATAATAAATGTAAGTGAAGAAATTTTTTCACTCACTAAAAATGAACACCAAAGTTTTGTTACCCATGTGTGGGAAATTCCACTAGTACAACCCCTAATAGCTTTGTGGAATTTTACAAGAAAGAAATTTCTAATTGATCCTAACATGTTTTAAATGTGGTGGATATGCATACCATAAACAAGTTGAAGATGCTAATGACCTATGATCATAAAATTTCTAGGAGTAGGAAAGTTGAATTCTCAAGTTAACCTGTGGACCTCCCAATAACCCACTTTTTGCCTATTTTAAAAAAAGTGGACCTAACAATCATATATCATCGTGAATGTTTTGATCGATTAATGATGTGTAACAGCTATAGTTTTAGTGAGAAATGACATATGGTTTGGGAGTCAACACTTAGATAAAAATGCCTCCCCCCTCTTCCGATGATTGCGAAACAAAAATATATGAAAGAAACTAAAAGTGTTTACAATCCTTAAAAAATCACAGATACTTTTTGGAATTTTCTCCCTCTGCATTTGTACATTTCCATTTTGGATGTTCAATTATTTTTGTAATCAAAACTTGAGTTTTCATTCTCCCATTTTTGTCGTAAAAAAAAACGATAAGGCAAATTGTTCACACAACAAAATGAAAATTTTAGAGTTTATGAGTGCAAAATTTTTTTAAAAAAAATAATAAATGAAAGTGAATAAAGTATTTTCACGCACCAAAAATGGACACCAAAGTTTTGTTACCCATGTTTGGGAAATTCCACTAGTACAACCCCTAAGAGCTTGGTGGAATTTTATAAGAAAGAGATTTCTAATTGATCCTAACATGTTTTAAATGTGGTGGATATGCATACCAGAAACAAGTTGAAGATGCTAATGACCTAATGATCATAAAATTTAAAGGAGTAGGAAAAGTTGAATTCTCAAGTTAACCTGTGGACCTCCCAACAACCCACTTTTTGCCTATTTTAAAAAAAGTGGACGTAACAATCATAGATCATCGTGAATGTTTTGATCGATTAATGATGTGTAATGGTTTTAGTTTTAGTGAGAAATGACATATGGTTTGGGAGTCAACACTTAGATAAAAATGCATCCCCCCTCTTCTGATGATTGCGAAACCAAAAATATATAATAAAAACTAAAAGAGTTTAAAATCCTTAAAAAATCATAAATACTTTTTGGAATTCTCTCTCTCAGCATTTGTACATTTCCATTTTGGATGTTCAATTTTTTTTCTAATCCAAACTTGAGTTTTCACTCTCCCACTTTTGTCGTAAAAAAAACGATAAGGCAAATTGATCACACAACAAAATGAAAATTTTATAGTTTATGAATGCAAAAAAATTTTAAAAAAATAAAAATGTAAGTGAATAAATTTTTTTCACGCACCAAAGTTTTGTTACCCATGTTTGGGAAATTCCACTAGTACAACCCCTAATAGTTTGGTGGAATTTTATAAGAAAGAGATTTCTAATAGATACTAACATGTTTTAAATGTAGAGGATATGCATGCCAGAAACATGTTGAAGATGCTAATGACGTAATGATCCAAAAATTTCAAAGAGTAGAAAAAGTTGAATTCTCAAGTTAAGGTGTGGACCAGAGCCGAACAACCCATTTTTTGCCTATTTTACAAAAAGCGGACCTAACAGTCATAGATAATGGTTAATGTTTTGATCGATTAATGATGTGTAACGGGTATAATTTTAGTTACAAATTACTTATGGTGTGGGAGTCAACACTTAGATAAAAATGCCTCCCCCCTCTTCCGATGATTGTGAAACCCAAAATATATAAAAAAAACTAAAATAGTTTACAATCCTTAAAAAATCACATATACTTTTTGGAATTATCTCTCTCAACATTTGTACATTTCCATTTTGGATGTTCAATTTTTTTTGTAATCCAAACCTGAGTTTTCTCTCTCCCATTCTTGTCGTAAATAAATACGATTAGGCAAATAGATCACATAAAAAATGAAAATTTTAGAGTTTATGTCTACAAAAAAATGTGAAAACAATAACAAATGTAAGTAAAAAAAATTTTTTGACGCACAAAAAATGTACTCGAAAGTTTTGTTACCCATGTTTGGGAAATTCCACTAGTACAACCGCTAATAGCTTGGTGGAATTTTATCAGAAAGAGATTTCAAACTGATCCTAACATCTTTTAAATGTGGTGGATATGTATGAAAGAAACATGTTGACGATGTTCATGACCTAATGATCCAAAAATTTCAAGGAGAAGAAAAATTTGAATTCTCAAGTTAACGTGTGGACCAGAGCCCAACAACCTACTTTTTGCCTATTTTAAAAAAAGAGGACCTACCAATCAGAGATCATCCTGAATGTTTTGATCGATTAATGATGTGTAACGACTATAATTTTACTTCGAAATGACTTATGGTCTGGGAGTCAACAATTAGATAAAAATGCCTCCTCCCTCTTCCGATGATTAGGAAACACAAAATATAGAAAAAAAGTCAAAGAGTTTACAGTCCTTAAAAAATCACAGATACTTTTTTTTTAAATTATCTCTCTCAGCATTTGTACATTGCCCTTTTGGATGTTCAACTTTTTTTCCAATCCAAACTTGACTTTTTACTCTCCCATTTTTGTTGTAAACAAAAACGATATGGCAAACAGATCACACAACAAAATGAAAATTTTAGAGTTTATGTATGAAAAAAAATTGAAAACAATAATAAATGTAAGTGAAGAAAAGTTTTTTACTCACTAAAAATGAACACCAATGTTTTGTTACCCATGTTTGGGAAATTCCACTAGTACAACCCCTAATAGCTTGGTGGAATTTTAAAAGAAAGAGATTTCTAAAATATCCTAACACGTTTTAAATGTGGTGGATATGCATACCAGAAACAAGTTGAAGATGCTAATGACCTAATGATCATAAAATTTCAAGGAGTAGGAAAAGTTGAATTCTCAAGTTAACCTTTGGACCTCCCAACAACCCACTTTTTGCCTATTTTAAACAAAGTGGACCTAACAATCATAGATCATCGTGAGTGTTTTCATTGATTAATGATGTGCAACGGCCATAGTTTTAGTGAGAAATGACATATGGTTTGGGAGTCAACACTTAGATAAAAAAGACTCCCCCCTCTTCTGATGATTGTGAAAACCAAAATATATAAAAAAAACTAAAAGATTTTACAATCCTTAAAAAATCACAGATACTTTTTGGAATTATCTCTCTCACCATTTGTGCGTTTCCATTTTGGATGTCCAATTTCTTTTCTAATCCAAACTTGAGTTTTCACTCTCCCATTTTTGACGTAAACAAAAATGATACGGCAAATTGATCACACAAGAAAATGAAAATTTTAGGGTTTATGTATGCAAAATATTTAAAAAAATAATAATAAATGTAAGTGAAGAAAATTTTTTCACACACCAAAAATGAACACCAAAGTTTTATTACCCAAGTTTGGGAAATTCTACTAGTACAACGCCTAATAGCTTGGTGGAATTTTATAAGAAAGAGATTTTTAATTGATCCTAACATTTTTTAAATGTGGTGGATATGCATGCCATAAACATGTTATAGATGTTATTGACAAAATGATGCAAAAATTTCAAGGTGTAGAAAAAGTTCAATTCTCAAGTTAATGTGTGGACTAGAGCCCAACAAACCACTTTTTGCCTATTTTAAGAAAAGCGGACCGAACAATCAAAGATATTTGGGAATGTTTTGATTGATTAATGATGTGTAACGGCTATAATTTTAGTTAGAAATGACTTATGGTTTGGGAGTCAACACTTAGATAAAAATTCCTCCCCCCTCTTCCGATGATTGCGAAACCAAAAATATATAAAAAAACTAAAAGAGTTTACAATCCTTAAAAAATCACAGGTACTTTTTGGAATTATCTCTCTCAGCATTTGTGCATTTCCATTTTGAATATTCAAAATTTTTTCTAATCCAAACTTGAGTTTTCATTCTCCCATTTTTGTCGTAAACAAAAACGACAAGGCAAACTGATCAAATTACAAAATGAAGATTTTAGAGCTTATGTATGCAAAACAATGTGAAAATAATAATAAATGTAAGTGAAGAAATTTTTTTCAAGCTTTAAAAATGAACACCAAAGTTTTTTTACCCATGTTTGGGAAATTCCTCTAGTACATACCTTAATAGCTTGGTGGAATTTTATCAGAAAGAGAATTCTAATTGATCCTAACTTCTTTTAAATGTGGTGGATATACATGCCAGAAACATGTTGAAGATGCTAATGACCTAATGATCCAAAAATTTCGAGTAGAAAAAATTGAATTCTCAAGTTAACGTGTGGACCAGACACCAACAACCCACTTTTTGCCTTTTTTACAAAAATTGGACCTAACAATCATAGAATCATGAATGTTTTCATCGGTTAATGATGTGTAACGGCTATAATTTTAGTTGTAAATGACTTATGGTTTGGGAGTTAACACTTAGATAAAAATGCCTCCCCCTTCTTCCGATGATTGCGAAAGCCAAAATATAAAAAAAAAACTAAAAGAGTTTACAATCCTTAAAAAATCACAGATACTTTTTGGAATTACCTCTCTCAGAATTTGTCCATTTCCATTTTGGATGTTATATTTTTTTCTAATCCAAACTTGAGTTTTCACTCTCCCATTTGTGTCGTAAAAAAAAAAACGATAAGGCAAATAGATCACACAACAAAATGAAAATTTTAGAGTTCATGTATGCAAAAAAATTTGAGAAAATAATAAATGTAAGTGAAGAAAAAAATTTCACGCTACAAAAAGGAAAACTAAAGTTATGTTACCCATGTTTGGGAAATTTCATTCTTAAAACCACGAATAGCTTGTTAAAATTTTATAAGAAAGAGATTTCTAATTGATCCTAACATGTTTTAAATGTGGGGGATATGCATTCCAAAAACATGTTGAAGATTCTAATGACTTAATGATCCAAAAATTTCAAGGTATAGAAAAAGTTGAATTCTCAAGTTAACGTGTCAACCAGAGCCCAACAACCCACTTTTTGCCTATTTTACAAAAATCGGACCAAACAATCATAGATCATCGTGAATGTTTAACAACTATAATTTTAGTTAGAAATGATTTATAGTTTGGGAGTAAACAATTAGATAAAAATGCCTCCCCCCTCTTCCAATGATTGCGAAACCCAAAATATATAAAAAAAAACTAAAAGACTTTACATTCCTTAAAAAATCACAGATACTATTTGGAATTATCTCTCTCAGCATTTGTGCATTTCCATTTTGGATGTTCAATTTCTTTTCTAATCCAAACTTGAGTTTTCACTCACCCATTTTTGTCGTAAAAAAAACAATAAGGCAAATAGATCACACAACAAAATAAAAAATTTAGAATTTATGTACGCAAAAAAAAATTTAAAATCAATAATAAATATAAGTGAAGAAAATTTTTTCACTCCCTAAAAATGAACAGCAAAGTTTTGTTACCCTTGTTTGGGAAATTCCACTAGTACAACCCCTAATAGCTTGGTGGAATTTTACAAGAAAGAAATTTCTAATTGATCCTAACACGTTTTAAATGTGGTGTATATGCATACCAGAAACAAGTTGAAGATGCTAATGACCTAATGATCATAAAATTTCAGGGAGTAGGAAAAGTTGAATTCTCAAGTTAACCTGCGGACCTCCCAACAACCCACTTTTTGCCTACTTTAAAAAAAGTGGACCTTACAATCATAGATCATTGTGAATATTTTGATCGATTAATGATTTTTAACAGCTATAGTTTTAGTGAGAAATGACGTATGCTTGGGAGTCAACACTTAGATAAAAATGCCTCCCCCCTCTTCCGATGATTGCGAAACCAAAAATATATAAAAAAACTAAAAGAGTTTACAATCCTTAAAAAATCACAGATACTTTTTGGAATTATCTCTCTCATAATTTTTAAATTTCCATTTTGGATTTTCAAATTTATTTATGATCCAAACTTGAGTTTTCACTCTCCCATTTTTGTCGTAAACAAAAACGATAGGGCAAATAGATCACACAACAAAATGAAAATTTTAGAGTTTAAGTATGCGAAATTTTTTTTAAAAAAATAATAAATGTAAGTGAATAAATGTTTTTCACGCAATAAAAATGCACACCAAAGTTTTGTTACCCTTGTTTCGGCAACTCCACTAGTACAACCCCTAATACCTTGGTGGAATTTTATAAGAAAGAGATTTCTAATTGATCCTAACATGTTTTAAATGAAGTGGATATGCATGCTAGAAACATGTTGAAGATGCTAATGACCTAATGATCCAAAATTTTCAAAGAGTAGAAAAATTTGAATTCTCAAGTTAATGTGTGGACCAGAGCCGAATAACCCATTTTTGCCTATTTTACAAAAAACGGACCTAACAGTCATAGATCATCGTTAATGTTTTGATCGATTAAGGATGTGTAACGCGTATAATTTTAGTTACAAATGACTTATGGTTTGGGAGTCAACCCTTAGATAAAAATCCCTCCCCCCTCTTCCAATGATTGCGAAACCCAAAATATATAAAAAAACCTAAAAAAGTTTACAATCCTTAAAAAATCACATATACGTTTTGGAATTATCTCTCTCAACATTTATACATTTCCATTGTGGACGTTCAATTTTTTTTCTAATCCAAACTTGAGTTTTCACTCTCCCATTCTTGTCGTAACAAAAACGATAAGGCAAATAGATCACATTAAAAAATGAAAATTTTGAAGTTTATGTCTACAAAAAAATGTGAAAACAATAATAAATGTTAGTGAAGAAATTTTTTTTCACGCACCAAAAATGTACACCAAAGTTTTGTTACCCATGTTTGGGAAATTCCACTAGAACAACCGCTAATAGCTTGGTGGAATTTTATAAGAAAGAGATTTCTAATTGATCCTAACTTCTTTTAAATGTGGTGGATATGTATGCAAGAAACATCTTAAAGATGCTCATGACCTAATGATCCAAAAATTTCAAGGAGTAGAATAAATTGAATTCTCAAGTTAACGTGTGGACCAGAGCCCAACAACCCACTTTTTGCCTATTTTACAAAAAGAGGACCTAACAATCAGAGATCATCATGAATGTTTTGATTGATTAATGATGTGTAACAGCTATAATTTTAGTTAGAAATGACTTATGGTTCGGGAGTCAACACTTAGATAAAAATGCCTCCCACCTCTTCCGATGATTGGGAAACACAAAATATATAAAAAAAACTTAAAGAGTTTACAATCCTTAAAAATGTCATATACTTTTTTGGAATCATATCTCTACGCATTTGTACATTTCCCTTTTGGATGTTCAATTTTTTTTCCAATCCGAACTTGACTTTTCACTCTCACATTTTTGTCACAAACAAAACGAAATGGCAAACAGATCACACAACAAAAAGAAAATTTTAGAGTTTATGTATGCAAAAAAAAATAGAAAAAAATAATAAGTGTAAGTGAAGAAAATTTTTTCATTCACTTCAAAATGAACACCAAAGTTTTGTTACCCATGTTTGGGAAATTCCATTAGTACAACCCCAAATATCTTGGTGGAATTTTACAAAAAAGAGATTTCTAATTGATCCTAACCCGTTTTAAATGAGGTGGATATGCATACCAGAAACAAGTTGAAGATAATAAAGACCTAATGATCATAAAATTTCAAGGATTAGGAAAAGTTGAATTCTCAAGTTAACCTGTGGACCTCCCAACAACTCACTTTTTGCCTATTTTAAAAAACATGGACCTAACAATCATAGATCATCGTGAATGTTTTGATCGATTAATGATGAGTAACGGCTATAGTTTTAGTGAGAAATGACATAAGGTTTGGGAGTCAACACTTAGATAAAAATGCCTCCCCCCTCTTCCGATGATTGCGAAAACCAAAATATATAAAAAAAACTAAAAGAGTTTACAATCCTTAAAAAATCATAGATACTTTTTGGAATTATCTCTCTCATCATTTGCGCATTTCCATTTTTGATGTCCAATTTTTTTTCTAATCCAAACTTGAGTTTTCACTCTCCCATTTTTGTCGTAAACAAAAATGATAAGGCAAATTGATCACACTAGAAAATGAAAATTTTAGAGTTTATGTATGCAAAATAATTTAAAACAAAATAATAAATGAAAGAGAAAATAAAATTTTCACACACCAAAAATTGACACCAAAGTTTTATTTCCCATGTTTGGGAAATTCCACTAGTACAACCCCTAATAGCTTTGTGGAATTTTATAAGAAAGAGATTTCTAATTGATCCTAACTTGTTTTAAATGTGGTGGATATGCATGCCAGAAACATGTTATAGATGCTATTGACCTAATGATGCAAAATTTCAAGGTGTAGAAAAAGTTCAATTTTCAAGTTAATGTGTGGACAAGAGCCCAACAAACCACTTTTTGCCTATTTTAAAAAAAAGCGGACCGAAAAATCTTAGATATTTGGGAATGTTTTTATCGATTAATGATGTGTAATGGCTATAATTTTAGTTAGAAATGACTTATGGTTTGGGGTCAACACTTAGATAAAAATGCCTCCCCACTCTTCCGATGATTGTGAAACCCAAAATATAAAAAAAAAAACGAAAAAAGTTTACAATCCTTAAAAAATCATAGATAATTTTTGGTATTATCTCTATCAGCATTTTTACATTTCAATTTACGACGTTCAATTTTTTTTCTAATCCAAACTCGAGTTTTCACTCTCCCATTTTTGTCATAAACAAAAACGATACGGCAAATAGATCACACAACAAAATAAAAATTTCAAAGTTTATGTATGCAAAAAAAATTGAAAACAATAATAAATGTAAGTGAAGAAAAAATTTTCAAGCATTAAAAATGATCACCAAAGTTTTGTTACCCATGTTTGTGAAATGCCACTAGTACAACCCCTAATAGCTTGGTGGAATTTATAAGAAAGAAATTTCCAATTGATCCTAACATGTTTTAAATGTGGTGGATATGCACGCAAGAAACATGTTGAAGATGAGAATGACCTAATGATCCAAAAATTTCTAGTGGAAAAAGTTGAATTATCAAGTTAACGTGTGGACCAGAGCCCAACAACCCACTTTTTGCCTATCTTACAAAAAAGCGAACCTAACAAATATAGATCGTCGTGAGTGTTTTGATCGATTAATGATGTGTAACAGCTATAATTTTGTTAGAAATGACTTATGGTTTTGGAGTCAACACTTAGATAAAAATGCCTCCCCCCTCTTCCGATGATTGCGAAACCCAAAATATATAAAAAAACCTTAAAGAGTTTACAATCCTTTAAAAATCACACATACTTTTTGGAATTATCTCTCTTAGCATTTGTACATTTCTATTTTGGATGTTATATTTTTTTTTAATCCAAACTTTAGTTTTCACTCTCCCATTTTTGTCGTAAACAAAAACGATAAGGCAAATAGATCACACAACAAAATGAAAATTTTAAAGTTTATGTATGTAAAAAAAATTTAAAAAAATAATAAATGTAAGTGAATAAATTTTTTTCATGCACCAAAAACGCACACCAAAGTTTTGTTACCCATGTTTGGGAAATTCCACTAGTACAACCCCTAATAGCTTGGTGGAATTTTATAAGAAAGAGATTTCTAATTGATCCTAACATGTTTTAAAAGTAGTGGATATGCATGCCAGAAACATGTTAAAGATGCAAATGACCTAATGATCCAAAAATTTCAAAGAGTAGAAAAAGTTGAATTCTCAAGTTAATGTGTGGACCAAAGCCGAACAACCCATTTTTTGCCTATTGTACAAAAAGCAGACCTAATAGTCATAGATCGTCGTTTATGTTTTGATCGATTAATGATGTGTAACGGGTATAATTTTAGTTACAAATGACTTATGGTTTGGGAGTCAACACTAAGATAAAAATGCCTCCCCCCTCTTCCGATGATTGCGAAACCCAAAATATATAAAAAAAGCTAAAATAGTTTACAATCCTTAAAAAATCACATATACTTTTTGGAATTACCTCTTTCAACATTTTTACATTACCATTTTGGATGTTCAATTTTTTTCTAATCCAAGCTTGAGTTTTCACTCTCCCATTCTTATCGTAACAAAAACGATAAGGCAAATAGATCACATAAAAAAATGAAAATTTTAGAGTTTATGTCTACAAAAAAATGTGAAAACAATAATAAATTTATGTGAAGAAAATTTTTTCACGCACCAAAATGGTACACCAAAGTTTTGTTACCCATGTTTGGGAAATTCCACTAGTACAACCGCTAATAGCTTCTTGGAATTTTAGAAGAAAGAGATTTCAAATTGATCCTAACATCAATTAAATGTGGTGAATATGTGAGAAAGAAGCATGTTGAAGATGCTCATGACCTAATGATCCAAAAATTTCAAGGAGTAGAAAAAATTGAATTCTCAAGTTAACGTGCGGACCAAAGCCCAACAACCCACTTTTTGCCTATTTTACAAAAAGAGGACCTAACAATCAGAGATCATTATGAATGTTTCGATCGATTAATTAAGTGTAACGGCTATAATTTTAGTTAGAAATGACTTATGGTTTGGGAGTCAACACTTAGATAAGAATTCCTCCCCCCTCTTCCGATGATTGCGAAACCCAAAATATATAAAATAAACTAAAAGAGTTTACAATCCTTAAAAAATCATAGATACTTTTCGGAATTATCTCCCTCTACATTTGTGCATTTCCATTTTGGATGTTCAATTTTTTTTCTAATCCAAACTTGAGTTTTCACTCTCCCATTTTTGTCGTAAACAAAAATGATAAGGCAAATAGATCACACAACAAAATGAAAATTTTAAAGTTTATGTATGTAAAAAAAAATTTTAAAAAATAATAAATGTAAGTGAATAAATTTTTTTCATGCACCAAAAACGCACACCAAGGTTTTGTTACCCATGTTTGGGAAATTCCACTAGTACAACCCCTAATAGCTTGGTGGAATTTTATTAGAAAGAAAATTCTAATTGATCCTTACATCTTTAAAATGTGGTGGATATGCATGCCAGAAACATGTTGAAGAAGCTAATGACCTAATGATCCAAATATTTCAAGGAGTAGAAAAAAATGAATTCTCAAGTTAACGAGTGGACCAGAGCCCAACAACCAACATTTTGCCTATTTTACAAAAAATGGACCTAACAATCATAGATGATCGTGAATGTTTTGTTCGATTAATGATGTGTAACGGCTATAATTTTAGTTAGAAATGACTTATGGTTTGGGAGTCAACACTTAGATAAAAATACCTCCCCCCTCTTCCGATGATTGGGAAACCCAAAATATAAAAAAAAAAAAACTAAAAGAGTTTACAATCCTTAAAAAATCATAGATACTTTTTGGAATTATCTCTATCAGCATTTGTACAATCCATTTTAGACGTTCAATTTTTTTTCTAATCCAAACTTGAGTTTTCACTCTCCTATTTTTGTTGCAAACAAAAATGATATGGAAAATAGTTCACACAACAAAATGAAAATTTTAGAGTTTATGTTTGCAAAAAAATATAAACAGTAATAAATGTAAGTGAAGAAAAAAGTTTCACGCATTAAAAATTATCACCAAAGTTTTGTTACCCATGTTTGGGAAATGCAACTACTACAAACCTTAATAGCTTGGTGGAATTTTATAAGAAAGATATTTCTAATTGATCCTAACATCAATTAAATGTAGTGGATATGCACGCAAGGAACATGTTGAAGATGCTAATGACCTAATGATCCCAAAATTTCGAGTAGAAGAAGTGGAACTGTCAACTTAACGTGTGGACCAGAACCCAACAACCCAGTTTTTGCCTATTTTACAAAAAGAGGATCTAACCAATATAGATCATCGTGAACGTTTTGATCGATTAATGATGTGTAACGGCTATAATTTTAGTTAGAAATGACTTATGGTTTGGGAGTCAACACTTAGATAAAAATGCCTCCCCCCTCTTCCGATGATTACGAAACCCAAAATATATAAAAAAAACATAAAGAGTTTACATTCCTTAAAAAATCATAGATACTTTTTGGAATTATCTCTCTCATCATTTGTGTATTTCCATTTTGGATGTTCAATTTTTTTCTAATCCAAACTTGAGTTTTCACTCTCCCATTTTTGTCGTAAACAAAAACGATAAGGCAAATAGACCACACAACCAAATGAAAATATTAGAGCTTATGTATGCAAAAAAATGAGAAAACAATAACAAATTTAAGTGAAGAAAATTTTGTCACGCTCCAAAAATGAACACCAAAGTTTTGTTACCAATGTTTGGGAAATTCCACTAGTACAACCCCTAATAGCTTGGTGGAATTTTATCAGAAAGTGAATTCTAATTGATCCTAAAATATTTTAAATGTGGTGGATATGCATGCCAGAAACATGTTGAAGAAGCTAATGACCTAATGATCAAAAAATTTTGAGTAGAAAAAATTGAATTCTCAAGTTAACGTGTGGACCAGAGCCCAACAACCAACATTTTGCCTATTTTACAAAAAGCGGACCTAACAATCATAGATCATCGTGAATGTTTTGATCGATTAATGATGTGGAACGGCTATAATTTTAGTTAGAAGTGACTTATGGTTTGATTGTCAACACTTAGATAAAAATGCCTCCCCCCTCTTCCAATGATTGGGAAACCCAAAATATAAAAAAAAAACTAAAAGAGTTTAAAATCCTTAAAAAATCATAGATACTTTTTAGAATTATCTCTCTCAGCATTTTTACATTTCCATTTTGGACGTTCAATTTTTTTCTAATCCAAACTTTAGTTTTCACTCTCGCATTTTTGTCGTAAACAAAAACGATATGGCAAATAGATCACACTAAAAAATGAAAATTTTAGAGTTTATGTTTGCAAAAAAAAAATTGAAAACAATAATAAATGTAAGTGAAGAAAAAAATTTCACCCATTAAAAATGATCACCAAAGTTTTGTTACCCATGTTTGGGAAATAGCACTAGTACAACCCCTAATAGCTTGGTGGAATTTTATAAGAAAGAGATTTCTAGTTGATCCTAACATGTTTTAAATGTCATGGATATGCACGCAAGAAACATGTTGAAGATGCTAATGACCTAATGATCCAAAAAATTTGAGTAGAAAAAGTTGAATTGTCAAGTTAACGTGTGGACCAGAGCCCAACAACCCACTTTTTGCCTATTTTACAAAAAGCGGACCTAACAAATATAGATCATCGTGAATGTTTTGATCGATTAATGATGTGTAACGGCTATAATTTTAGTTAGAAATGACTTATGGTTTGGGATTCAACACTTAGATAAAAATGCCTCCCCCCTCTTCCGATGATTGCGAAACCCAAAATATATAAAAAAACCTAAAAGAGCTTACAATCCTTAAAAAATCACAGATAATTTTGGAATTATCTCTCTGAGCATTTGTACAATTCCATTTTGGATGTTCATTTTTTTTTCTAATCCAAACTTGTGATTTCACTCTCCCATTTTTGTCGTAAACAAAAACGATAAGGCAAATAGATCACTCAACCAAATGAAAATTTTAGAGTTTATGTATGCAAAAAAATCTGAAAAAAATAATAAATCTAAGTGAAGAAATTTTTTTCACGCAAAAAAAAGGAACACCAAAGTTTTGTTACCCTTATTTGGGAAATTCCAATGGTAACACCCCTAATAGCTAGGTGGAATTTTATGAGAAAGAGATATCTAATTGATACTAACATGTTTTAAATGTGGTGGATATGCGTGCCAGAAACATGTTGAAGAAGCTATAGACCTAATGATCCAAAAATTTCAAGGAGTAGAAAAAATTGAATTCTCAAGTTAACGTGTGGACCAGAGCCCAAAAACCAACATTTTGCCTATTTTACAAAAAGCGGGTGTAACGGCTATAATTTTAGTTAGAAATAACTTATGGTTTGGGAGTCAACATTAGATAAAAAATGCCTCCCCCCTCTTCTGATGATTGGGAAACCCAAAATATAAAAAATAAAAATAAAAGAGTTTACAATCCTTAAAAAATCTATATACTTTTTGGAATTATCTCTCTCAGCATTTTTACATTTCCATTTTGGATGTTCAATTTTTTTTCTAATCCAAACTTGAGTTTTCACTCTCCCATTTTTTTCCTAAACAAAAACGATATGGCAAATAGATCACACAACAAAATGAAAACTTTAGAGTTCATGTATGCAAAAAAAATGGAAAACAAAAATAATTGTAAGTGAAGAAAAAATTTTCACGCATTAAAAATGATCACCAAAGTTTTGTTACGCATGTTTGAGAAATGCCACTAGTACAACCCCTAATAGATTGGTGGAATTTTATAAGAAAGAGATTTCTAATTGATCCTAACATGTTTTAAATGTGGTGGATATGCACGCAAGAAACATCTTGAAGACGCTAATGACCTAATGATCCAAAAATTTCGAGTAGAAAAAGTTGAATTGTCAAGTTAACGTGTGGACCAAAGCCCAACAACCCACTTTTTGCCTATTTTACAAAAAGCGGACCTAACAAATATAGATCATCGTGAATGTTTTGATCGATTAATTATGTGTAACGGTTATAATTTTAGTTAGAAATGACTTATGGTTTGGGAGTCAACACTTAGATAAAAATTCCTCCCCCCTCTTCCGATGATTGTGAAACCCAAAATATATAAAAAAACCTAAAAGAGTTTACAATCCTTTAAAAATCACAGATACTTTTTGGAATTATCCCTCTCAGCATTTGTACATTTCCATTTTGGATGTTATATTTTTTTTTAATCCAAACTTGAGTTTTCACTCTCCCATTTTTGTCGTAAACAAAAACGATAAGGCAAACAGATTAGGCAACAAAATGAAAATTTTAGAGTTTATGTATGCAAAAAAATTTGAAAACAATAATAAATGTTAGTGAAGAAATTTTTTTCACGCAACAAAAAGGAACACCAAAGTTTTGTTACCAGTGTTTGGGAAATTCCACTGGTAAAACCCCTAATATCTAGGTGGAATTTTATATGAAAGAGATATCTAATTGATCATAACATGTTTTAAATGTGGTGGATATGCATGCCAGAAACATGTTGAAGATGCTAATGACCTAATGATCAAAAAATTTCAAGGAGTAGAAAATGTTGAATTCTCAAGTTAACGTGTCGAGTAGAGCCCAACAATCCACTTTTTGCCTATTTTACAAAAAGCGGACCTAACAATCATAGATCATCATGAATGTTTTGATCGATTAATGATGTGTAATGGCTATAATTTTAGTAAGAAATGCTTATGGTTTGGGAGTTAACACTTAGATAAAAATGCCTCCGCCCTCTTTCGATGATAGCAAAACCCAAAATATATAAAAAAAAAACAAAAAGTCTTTAAAATCCGTAAAAAATCACAGATACCTTTTGTAATTATCACTCTCAGCATTTGCGCTTTTCCATTGTGGATGTTCAATTTTTTTTCTAATGCAAACTTGAGTTTTCACTCTCCCATTTTTTTCGTAAACAAAAACGATAAAGCAAATAGATCACACAACAAAATGAAAATTTTAGAGTTTATGTATGCAAAACAATTTTAAAATAAAAAATAAAAGTAAGTAAGATATTTTTTTCACTCACTAAAAATGAACACCAATGTTTTGTTACCCATGTTTGGGAAATTCCACTAGTACAACCCCTAATAGCTTGGTGGAATTTTGTAAGAAAGAGATTTCTAATTGATCCTAACACGTTTTGAATGTGGTGGATATGCATGCCAGAAACATGTTGATGATGCTAATGACCTTAATGATCATGAAATTTCAAGGTGTGGAAAAAGTTGAATTCTCAAGTTAACCTGTGGACCAGAGCCCACCAACCCACTTTTTGCCTATTTTAAAAAAAGCGGACCTAACAATCATAGATCATCGTGAATGTTTTGATCGATTAATGATTTATAACGGCTATAATTTTAGTTAGAAATGACTTATGGTTTGGGAGTCAACACTTAGATAAGAATTCCTCCCCCCTCTTCTGATGATTTCAAAACCCAAAATATATAAAAAAAAACTAAAAGAGTTTACATTACTTAAAAAATCACTGTTACTTTTTGGAATTATTACTCTCAGCATTTGTACATTTCCATTTTGGATGTTTAATTTTTTTCTAATCCAAACTTGAGTTTTCACTCTCCCACTTTTGTCGCAAACAAAAACAATCAGGCAAATAAATCACACAAAAAAATGAAAATTTAAGAGTTTAGGTAGGCAAAAACATTTTTAAAAAATAATAAATGTAAGTGAATAAATTTCTATCACCCATAAAAAATGCACACCAAAGTTTGTTACCCATGTTACGGAAATTCCACTAGTAGAACCCCTAATATCTTGTTGGAATTTTATAAGAAAGAGATTTCTATTTGATCCTAACATGTTTTAAATGTGGTGCATATGCATGCCAGAAACATGTTGAAGATGCTAATGACCTAATGATCCAAAAATTTCAAGGAGTAGAAAAAATTGAATTCTCAAGTTAACAT
The DNA here is from genome assembly GCF_029961685.1 of Aristolochia californica. NCBI lineage: Eukaryota > Viridiplantae > Streptophyta > Magnoliopsida > Piperales > Aristolochiaceae > Aristolochia > Aristolochia californica. The sequence continues at coordinate 32,881,207 of NW_027182279.1, read as the reverse complement.
GTGGACCAGAGCCAAACAACCCACTTTTTGCCTATTTTACAAAAAGCGGACCTAACAATCATAGATCATCGTTAATGTTTTGATCGATTAAAAATGTGTAACGGCTATAATTTTAGTTAGAAATGACTTATGGTTTGGGAGTCAACACTTAGATAAAAATGCCTCCCCCCTCTTCCGATGATTGCGAAACCCAAAATATATAAAAAAAACTAAAAGAGTTTACAATCCTGAAAAAATCACAGATACTTTATTGAATTATCTCTATCAGCATTTGTGCATTTCCATTTTTGATGCCAGAAACATGTTGAATTCACAAGTTAACGTGTGAACCAAATCCTAAGAACCCACTTTTTGCCTATTTTAAAAAAAGCGGACCTTACAATCATAGATCATGGTGAATGTTTTGATCGATTAATGATGTGTACCATGTATAATTTTAGTTAGAAATGACTTATGGTTTGGGAGTGAAAACTTAGATAAAAATGCCTCCCTCGTCTTCAGATGATTGCGAAACTCAAAATATATAAAAACAAACTAAAAGAGTTTAAAATCCTTAAAAAATCACAGATTGTTTTTGGAATTATCTCTCTCATCATTTGTGCATTTCCATTTTGGATGTTCAATTTTTTTTTCTAATCCAAACTTGAGTTTTTACTCTCCCATTTTTGTTGTAAAAAAAAAAAAGATAAGGATAATAGATATGACAACAAAATGAATTCTTTAGAATTTATGTTTGCAAAAAAACTTATAAAACAATAATATATGCAAGTGAGGGAAATTTTTTTACACACCAAAAATGAACACCAAAATTTTGTTACCAATGTTGTGGAAATTCCACTAGTGCAACCCCTATTAGCATGATGGAATTTTATAAGAAAGACATTCTAATTGATCCTAACATGTTTTAAATGTGGTGGATATGCATGCCAGAAACATGTTTAAGATGCTAATGACCTAATGATTCAAAAATTTCAAGGAGTAGAAAAGGTTGAATTCTCAAGTTAACGTGTAGACCAGAGCCTAAGAACCCACTTTCTGCGTATTTTACCAAAAGCGGACCTAACAATCATAGATCATTGTGAATTGTTTGATCGATTAATGATGTGAAACGGCTATAATTTTAGTAAGAAATGATATATGGTTTGGGTGTCAACACTTAGATAAAAAGGCCCTCCCCCCTCTTCCGATGATTGCGAAACCCAAAATATATAAAATAAACTAAAAGAGTTTACAATCCTTAAAAAATCATAGATACCTTTCGGAATTATCTCCCTCTACATTTGTGCATTTCCATTTTGGATGTTCAATTTTTTTTCTAATCCAAACTTGAGTTTTCACTCTCCCATTTTTGTCGTAAACAAAAAGGATAAGGCAAAAAGATCACACAACAAAATGAAAATTTTAGAGTTTATGTATGCAAAAAAAATTGAAAACAATAATAAATGTAAGTGAAGAAAATTTTTTCATGTACCAAAAATGAACACCAAAGTTTGGTTACCCATGTTTGGGAAATTCCACTAGTACAACCCCTAATAGCTTGGAGGAATTTTATAAGAAAGAGATTTCTAATTGATCCTAACATGTTTTAAATGTGGTGGATATGCATGCCAGAAACATGTTGAATATGCAAATGAGCTAATGATCCAAAACATTTCATGGAGTAGAAAAAGTTTAATTCTCAAATTAAAGTGTCGACCAAAGCCCAACAACCCAATTTTTGCCTATTTTATAAAAACCGGACCTAACAATCATAGATCATCACGAATGTTTTGATCGATTAATGATGTGTAACGGCTATAATTTTAGTTAAAAATGACTTCTGGTTCGGGAGTCAACACTTAGATAAATATGCCTGCCTCCCTTCTCTTCGGATGATTGCGAAACCCAAAATATATAAAAAAAACTAAAAGAGTTTACAATCCTTAAAAAATCACAGATACTATTTGGAATTATCTCTCTCAGCATTTGTGAATTTCCATTTTGGATGTACAATTTTTTTTCCAATCCAAAACTCACTCTCCCATTTTTGTCGTAAACAAAAACGATAAGGCAAATAGATCACACAACAAAATTAAAATTTTTGATTGTATGTATGCAAAAAAAATTTAAAAACAATAATAAATGTAGGTGAAGAAAATTTTTTCACGCACCAAAAATGAACACCAAAGTTTTGTTACCCTTATTAGGGAAATTCCACTAGTACAACCCCTAATAGCTTGGTGGAATTTTATAAGAAAGATATTTCTAATTGATCCTAACACATTTTAAATGTGGTGGATATGCATGCCGGAAACATGTTGAAGATGCTAATGACCTAATGATCCAAAATTTTCGAGTAGAAAAAGTTGAATTCTCAAGTTAACGTGTGGACCAGAGCCCAACAACCCACTTTTTGCCTATTTTACAAAAAGCGGACCTAACAATCATTGATCATCGTGAATGTTTTGATCGATTAATGATGTGTAACGGCTATAATTTTTGTTAGAAATGACTTATGGTTTGGGAGTGAACACTTAGATAAAAATGCCTCCCCCCTCTTTCGATTATTGCGAAACCCAAAATATATAAAAAAACTAAAAGATTTTACAATCCATAAAAAATCACAGATAATTTTGGGAATTATCTCTCTCGGCATTTGTGCAATTCCATTTTGGATGTTCAATTTTTTTTCTAATCCAAAATTGAGTTTTCACTCTCCCAGATAAGGCAAATAGATCACACAACAAAATGAAAATTTTAGAGTTTATGTATGCAAAAAAATTAAAAAATAATAATAAATGTTACTGAAGAAAATTTTTCCACGCACATAAAATGAACACCAAAGTTTTGTTACCCATGTTTGGGAATATTAGCTTGGTGGAATTTTATAACAAAGATTTCTAATTGATTCTAACATGTTTGAAATGTGGTGGATATGCATGCCAGAAACATGTTGAAGATACTAATGACCTAATGATCTAAAAATTTCAAGGAGTAGAAAAGGTTGAATTCTCAAGTTAACGTGTGGACCAGAGCCCAACAACCCACTTTTTTCCTATTTTATGAAAAATGGAGCTAACAATCATAGATCATCGTGAATGTTTTGATCGATTAATGATGTGTAACGGCTATAATTTTAGTTAGAAATGACTTATTGTTTGGGAGTCAACACTTAGATAAAAATGTCTCCCCCGTCTTCAGATGATTGCAAAACTAAAAATATATAAAAAAAAACTTAAAGAGTTTACAATCCTTCATAATCTTAGATAATTTTTGAAATTATATCTCTCAGCATTTGTACATTTCCATTTTCGATGTTCAATTTATTTTCTAATCCAAACTATAGTTTTCACTCTCCCATTTTTGTCGTAAACAAAAACAATAAGGCAAATAGATCACGCAACAAAATGAAAATTATAGAGTTTATGTATGAAAAAAATGTGAAAACTACAGTAAATGTAAGTGAAGAAAATTTTTTCACGCACAAAAAATGAACACCATTGTTTTGTTACCCATGTTTGGAAAATTCCACTAGTACAACCCCTAATAGCTTGGTGGAATTTTATCAGAAAGAGGTTTCTAATTGATCCTCACATATTTAAAATGCGGTGGATATGCATGCCAAAAACATGCTGAAGATTCTAATAACCTAATGATCAAAAACTTTCAAGGCGTAGAAAAAGTTGAATTCTCAAGTTAACGTGTGGACCAGAGTCCAACAACCCACTTTTTGCCTATTTTAAAAAAAGCGGTCCTCGCAAGCATTGATCATTGCAAATGTTTTGATTGATTAATGATGTGTAACGGCTATAATTTTTGTTAGAAATGACTTATGGTTTGGGAGTCAACACTTAGATAAAAATGCCACCTCTTCAGATGATTGTGAAACCCAAAATATATAAAAAAAACTAAAAGAGTTTAAAATCCTAAAAAAATCATAGATACTTTTTGGAATTATCTCTCTCAGCATTTGTGCATTTCCATTTTGGATGTTCAATTTTTTTTCTAATCCAAACTTGAGTTTTCACTCTCCCATTTTTTTCGTAAACAAAAACGGTTAGGCAAATAGATCACGCTACAAAATGAAAATTTAAGAGTTTATGTATGCAAAAAAATTTGAAAACAATAATAAATATAAAGTGAAGAAAAAATTTTCACGCACTAAAAATGAACACTAATGTTTTGTTACCCATGTTTGGGAAATTCCACTAGGACAACCCCTAATATCTTGCTGGAATTTTATAAGAAAGAGACTTCTAATTGATCCTAACATGTTTTAAATGTGTTGGAGATGCATGCTAGAAACATGTTGAAGATGCTAATGACCTAATGATCCAAAAATTTCAAGCAGTACAAAAAGTTGAATTCTCAAGTTAAAGTGTGGACTAGAGCCCAACAACCAACTTTTTGCCTATTTTACGAAAAACGGATCTAACAATCATAGATCATCGTGAATGTTTTGATCGATTAATGATGTGTAACGGCTATAATTTTAGTTAGAAATGACTTATGGTTTTGGAGTCAACACTTTGAAAAAAATGCCTCCCCCCTCTTCCAATGATTGCGAAACCCAAAATATATAAAAAAAACATAAAGAGTTTCTTAAAAAATCACAGATACTTTTTGGAATTATCTCTCTCATCATTTGTCCATTTCCATTTTGGATGTCCAATTTTTTTTCTAATCCAAACATGAGTTTTCACTATCCCATTTTTGTTATAGACAAAAAAGATAAGGCAAATAGATCTCACAACAAAATGAAAATTTTAGAGTTTATGTATGCAAAAAAAATTTGAAAACAATAATAAATGTAGGTGAATAAAATTTTTCACACACCAAAAATGAACACCAAAGGTTTGTTACCCATGTTTGGGAAATTCCTCTAGTACAACCCCTAATAGCTTGGTGGAATTTTATAAGAAAGAGATTTCTAATTGATCCTAACCTGGTTTAAATGTGATGGATATGCATGCAGGAAACATGTTGAAAATGTTAATGACCTAATGATCCAAAAATTTCAAGGAGTAGAAAAAGTTGAATTCTCAAGTTAACGTGTGGACCAGAGCTTAAAAACCCACTTTTTGCTTATTTTACGAAAAGCGGATCTACCAATCATAGATATCGTGAATGTTTTGATCGATTAATGATGTGTAACGGCTATAATTTTTCTTAGAAATGACTTATGGCTTGGGAGTCAACACATAGATAAAAATGCGTCCCCCCTCTTCCAATGATAGCGAAACCCAAAATATATAAAAAAAATAAAAGAGTGTTCAATCCTTAAAAAATCACTGATACTTTTTGGATTTATCTCTCTCAGCATTCGTTCATTTCTATTAAGGATGTTGAATTTTTTTTCAAATCCAAATTTGAGTTTTCACTATTCCATTTTTATCGTAAAAAAAAACGATAAGGCAAAAAGATCACACAACAAAAAGAAAATTTTAGAGTTTAGGTATGCAAAAAATTTTGAAAACAATAATAAATGTAAGTGAAGAAACAATTTTCACGCACAAAAAATAAACGCTAAAGTTTTGTTATCCATGTTTGGGAAATTCCACTAGTACAACCCCTAATAGCTTGGTGGAATTTTATAAGAAAAGATTTCTAATTGATCCTAATATATTTTAAATGTGAGGGATATGCATGCTAGAAACATGTTGAAGATGCTAATAACCTAATGATCCAAAAATTTCAAGCAGTAGAAATAGTTGAATTCTCAAGTTCACATGTGGACCAGAGTCCAACAACCCACTTTTTGCCTATTTTACGAATATCGGATCTAACAATCATAGATCCTCGTGAATGTTTTGATCGATTAATGATTTGTTACGGCTATAATTTTAGTTAGAAATGACTTATGGTTTGGGAGTCAACACTTAGATAAAAATGCCTCCCCCCTCTTCTGAATATTGCGAAACCCAAAATATATAAAAAAAAACTAAAAGAGTTTGCAATCCTTAAAACATCACAGATACTTTTTGGAATTATCTCTCTCATCATTTGTTCATTTCCATTTTAGATGTTCAATTTTTTTTCTAATCCAAACTTGAGTTTTCACTCTCCCATTTTTGTCGTAAACAAAAACGATAAGGCAAATAGATCACACAAAAAAATGAAAATTTTAGAGTTTATGTATGCAAAAAAAATTGAAAACAGTAATATATGTAAGTGAAGGAAATTTTTTCACTCACCAAAAATGAACACCAAAGTTTTTTTACCCATGTTTGGGAAATTCCACTAGTACAACCCCTAATAGCTTTGTGGAATTTTATAAGAATGAGATTTCTAATTTATCCTAACATGTTTTAAATGAGGTGGATAAGCATGCCAGAAACATGTTGAAGATGCTAATGACCTAATGATCCCAAAATTTCATGGAGTAGAAAAAGTTGAATTCTAGAGTCAAGGTGTGGACCAGAGCCCAACAACCCACTTTATGCCTATTTTACAAAAAGCGGACCTAACAATCCTAGATCATCGTGAATCTTTTGATCGTTTAATGATATGTAACGGCTATAATTTTAGTTAGAAATCACTTATGGTTTGGGAGTCAACACTAAGATAAAAATGCCACCCCCCTCCCCCCTCTTCAGATGATTGTGAAACCCAAAATATATAAAAAAAAACTAAAAGAGTTTACAATCCTTAAAAAATCATAGATACTTTACGGAATTATCTCTCTCAGCATTTGTGCATTTCCATATTGGATGTTCAACTTTTTTTCTAATCCAAACTTGAATTTTCACTCTCCCATTTTTGTCGTAAACAAAAACGATAAGGCAAATAGATCACGCAACAAAATGAAAATTTAAGAGTTTATGTATGCATAAAAAATTGAAAACAAAAATAAATGTAAAGTGAAGAAAAAATTTTCACGCACTAAAAATGAACACCAATGTTTTGTTACCCAATGTTGGGAAATTCCACTAGGACAACCCTTAATATCTTGCTGGAATTTTGTAAGAAAGAGATTTCTAATTGATCCTAACATGTTTTAAATGTGGTGGATACGCATGCCAGAAACATGTTGAAGATGTTAATGACCAAATGATCCAAAAATTTCAAGCAGTACAAAAAGTTGAATTCTCAAGTTAACGTGTGGACCAGAGCCCAACAACCTACTTTTTGCCTATTTTACGAAAAATGGATCTAACAGTCATAGATCATCGTGAATGTTTTGATCGATTAATGATGTGTAACGGCTATAATTTTAGTTAGAAATGACTTATGTTTTTGGAGTCAACACTTTGAAAAAAATGCCTCCGGCTCTTCCGATGACTGCGAAACCCAAAATATATAAAAAAAAACTTAAAGAGCTTACAATCCTTAAAAAATCACATATACTATTTGGAATTATCTCTCTCATCATTTGTGCATTTCCATTTTGGATGTTTAATTTTTTTTCTAATCCAAACATGAGTTTTCACTATCCCATTTTTGTAGTAGACAAAAAAGATAAGGCAAATAGATCTCACAACAAAATGAAAATTTTAGAGTTTATGTATGCAAAAAAAAATTGAAAACAATAATAAATGTAGGTGAATAAAATTTTTTCACGCACCAAAAATGAACACTAAAGTTTTGTTACCCATGTTTGGGAAATTCCTCTAGTACATGCCCTAATAGCTTGGTGGAATTTTTTAAGAAAGAGATTTCTAATTGATCCTAACCTGTTTTAAATGTGGTGGATATGCATGCCAGAAACATGTTGAAAATGCTAATGACCTAATGATCCAAATATTTCAAGGAGTAGAAAAAGTTGAATTCTCAAGTTAACGTGTGGACCAGAGCTTAAAAACCCACTTTTTGCCTATTTTACGAAAAGCGGATCTACCAATCATAGATATCATGAATGTTTTGATCGATTAATGATGTGTAACGGCTATAATTTTTGTTAGAAATGACTTATGGTTTGGGAGTCAATACATAGATAAAAATGCCTCCCCCCTCTTCCGATGATTGGGAAACCCAAAATATATAAAAAAAACTAAAAGAGTTTACAATCCTTAAAAAATCACTTATATTTTTTGGAATTTTCTCTATCAGCAATTGTGCATTTCCATTTAGGATGTTCAATTTTTTTTATCATCCAAACTTGTGTTTTCACTCTCCCATTTTTTTTCGTAAACAAAAATGATCACGCAAATAGAACACACAACAAAATGAAAATTTTAGAGTTTATGTATACAAAAATATTTGAATAGAATAATAAATGTAACTGAAGAAACAATTTTGACACAACAAAAATGAATGCCAATGTTTTATTACCCATGTTTGGGAAATTCCACTAGTACAACCCCTAAAAGCTTGGTGGAATTTTATAAGAAAGAGATTTCTAATTGATCCTAACATGTTTCAAATGTGGTGGTTTTGCATGCCAGAAACATGGTGAAGATGCTAATGTTCTAATGATCCTAAATTTTCAAGGAGTAGAAAATTTTGAATGCTAAAGTTAACGTGTGGACATGAGCCCAACAACCCACTACTTGCCCATTTTACAAAAAGCAGGCCTAACAATAATTGATCATCGTGAATGTTTTGATCGATTAATGATTTTTGACGGCTATAGTTTTAGTTACAAATAACTTATGGTTTGGGAGTCAACACTAAGATAAAAATGCCTCCCCCCTCTTCCAATGATTGCGAAACCCAAAATATATAAAAAAAACTAAACGAGTTTACAATCCTTAAAACATCACATATACTTTTAGAAATTATTTCTCTCAGCATTTGTACATTTCCATGTTGGATGTTAAATTTTTTTTCCAATTCAAAGTTTAGTTTTCACTCTCCCATTTCTGTCGTAAGCAAAAATGATAAGGCAAATTGATCACAAGACAAAATGAAAATTTTAGAGTTTAAGTATGCAAAAACTTTTGAAAACAATAATAAATGTAAGTGAAGGAAATTCTTTCTTGCACCAAAAATGAACACCAAAGTTTTGTAACTCATGTTTGGGAAATTCCACTAGTACAACCCCTAATTGCTTGGTGGAATTTTATAAGAAAGAGATTTCTAATTGATCCTAACATGTTTTAAATGTGGTGGATATGCATGCCAGAAACATGTTGAAGATGCTTATGACCTAATGATCGAAAAAATTCGACTACAAAAAGTTGAATTCTCAAGTTAACGTGTGGACCAGAGCCCAACAACCCACGTTTTGCCTATTTTACAAAAAGCGCACCTAACAATCATAAATCATCATGAATGTTTTGATAGATTAATGATGTGTAACGGCTATAATTTTAGTTAGAAATGACTTATGGTTTGGGAGTAAACACTTAGATAAAAGTGCCTCCCCTCTCTTCCAATGATAGCGAACCCACAATATATAAAAAATTAAAATAAAGAGTTTACAATCCTTAAAAAATCACTGATACTTTTTGGAATTATCTCTCTCAGCATTTGTGCATTTCCATTAAGGATGTTGAATTTTTTTTCAAATCCAAATTTGAGTTTTCACTTTCCCATTTTTATCGTAAACAAAAATGATAAGGCAAATAGATCACACAACAAAATGAAAATTTTAGAGTATAGGTATGCAAAAAATTCTGAAAACAATAATAAATGTAAGTGAAGAAACAATTTTCACGCACTAAAAATGAAGTCCAAGGTTTTGTTATCCATGCTTGGGAAATTCCACTAGTACAACCCCTTATAATAAGTTTGGTGGAATTTTATAGGAAAGGGACTTCTAAAGTATCCTAACATGCTTTAAATGTGGTGGAGATGCATGCGAGAAACATGTTGAAGATGCAACGGACCTAATCATCTAAAAATTTCAAGGAGAAGAAAAAATCAAATTCTCAAGTGGTTGGATATTTATCGGAGCCAAACAACCCACTTTTTACCTATCCATAAACATCACAGATACTTTTTGGAATTATCTCTCTCAGCAATTGTGCATTTCAATTTTAGATGTTAAAATGTTTTTTCAGATCCAAAACTCAATCTCCCATTTTTCTCGTAAACAAAAAAGATATGAGGCATAACAAAATGAAAACTCTAGAGTTCAATATTCAAAAAAAAATTGAAAACTATAATATATGTAAGTGAACGCACTAAAAATGAACTCAGAGGTTTTGTTTTCCATGTTTGGGAAATTCCACTAGTACAACCCCTAATAATAAGCTTGTTGGAATTTTATAAGAAAGGGACTTCTAACTGATCCTAACATACTTTAAATGTGAGGGACATGCATGCCAGAAACATGCTGAGGATGCAAGTGACTTAGTGATCCAAAAATTTCAGGCAGAAGAAAAAATCAAATTCTCAAGTGGTTGGATATTTACCAGAGCCAAACAACCCACTTTTTGCCTATCCTTAAAAATCACAGATACTTGTTGGAATTATCTCTCTCAGCATTTGTGCATTTCCATTTTGGATGTTCAAATTTTTTTTCAGATCCAAAACTCACTCTCCCATTTTTCTCGTAAACAAAAAAGATATGAGGCATAAAAAATGAAAATTTTATGCAAAAAATTTTGAAAACTATAATAAATGTAAGTGAACGCACTAAAAAAGAACTCCATGGTTTGTTATACATGTTTTGGAAATTCCACTAGTACAACCCCTAATAATAAGCTTGGTGGAATTTTATAGGAAAGGGACTTCTAACTGATCCTAACATGCTTTAAATGTGGTAGACATGCAAGCCAGAAACATGTTGCGGATGCAAATGACCTAATGATCCAAAACTTTCAAGGAGTCAAAAAAATCAAATTCTCAAGTGGTTGGATATTTACCGGAGCTAAAAAAACCCACTTTTTGCCTATCCTTAAAAATCACAGATACTTTTTGGAATTATCTCTCTCAGCATTTGTGCATTTCCTTTTTGGATGTTCAAATTTTTTTTCAGATCCAAAAGTTACTCTCCCTTTTTTCTCTTAAACAAAAAAGATATGAGGCATAACAAAATGAAAATTTTGTGCAAAAAAATTATAAAACTAAAATAAATGTGAGTGAACGCACTAAAAATGAACTCCATGGTTTTGTTATACAAGTTTGGGAAATTCCACTAGTACAACCCCTAATAATAAGCTTGGTGGAATTTTATAGGAAAGAGACTTCTAACTGATCCTAACATGCTTTAAATGTGGTGGACATGCATGCAAGAAAAATGTTGAGGATGCAAGTGACCAAATGATCCAAAAACTTCAAGGAGTAGAAAAAATCAAATTCTCAACTAGTTGGATATTTACCAGAGCCAAACAACCCACTTTTTGCCTATCCTTAAAATTCACGGATACTTTTTAGAATTATCTCTCTCCGCATTTGTGCATTTCATTTTTGGTTGTTCAAATTTTTTTTCAGATCCAAAACTCACTCTCCCATTTTTCTCGTAAACAAAAAAGATATGAGGCATAACAAAAAGAAAATTGTAGAGTTCATGTATTAAAAAAAATTGAAAATTATAATAAATGTAAGTCAACGCACTAAAAATGAACTCCAAGGTTTTGTTATACATGTTTGGGAAATTCCACTAGTACAACCCCTAATATTAAGCTTGGTGGAATTTTATAGGAAAGGGACTTCTAACTGATCCTAACATGCTTTAAATATGGTGGACATGAATGCAAGAAACATGTTGCGGATGCAAATGACCTAATGATCCAAAAATTTCTAGTAGTAGAAAAAATCAAATTCTCAGGTGGTTGGATATTTAGCAGAGCCAAACAACCCACTTTTTGCCTATCCGTAAAAATCACACATACTTTTTTGAATTATCTCTCTTAGCATTTGTGTATTTCCATTTTGGATGTTCAAATTGTTTTTCAAATCCAAAACTCACTCTCGCATTTTTCTCGTAAACAAAAAAGATATGAGGCATAACAAAATGAAAATTTTATGCAAAAAAATATGAAAATTATAATAAATGTAAGACAACGGACAAAAAAATAACTCCAAGGTTTTGTTATCCATGTTTGGGAAATTCGACTGGTAAAACACCTAATAACCTTGGTGGAATTTTATAGTAAAGGACTTCTAACTGATCCAAACATGCTTTAAATGTGGTGGACATGCAAGCCAGAAACATGTTGAGGATGCAAATGACCTAACGATCCAAACAATTCAACAAGTAGAAAAAATCAAATTCTCAAGTGGTTGGATATTTACCAGAGCCAAACAACCCACTTTTTGTCTATCCTTAAAAATCATAGATACCTTTTGGGATTATCTTTCTCATCATTTTTGCATTTCCATTTCGGATGTCCAAATTTTTTTTCAGATCCAAAACTCACTCTCCCATTTTTCTCGTCAACAAAAAAGATATGAGGCAGAACAAAATGAAAATTTTAGAGTTTATGTATGCAAAAAAAATTTGAAAACTATAATAAATGTAAGTGAATGCACTAAAAATGAACTCCAAGGTTTTGTTATACATGTTTGGGAAATTCCACTAGTACAACCCTTTTCCATTTTGGATGTTCAAATTTTTTTTCAGATGCAAAACTCACTCTCCCATTTTTCTCGTAAACAAAAAAGATATAAGGCATAACAAAATGAAAATTTTGTGCAAAAAAATTTGAAAATTATAATAAATGTAAGAGAATGTACTAAAAATGAAATACAAGGTTTTATTATCCATGTTTGGGAAATTCCACTAGTACAAACCCAAATAATTAGCTTGCTGGAATTTTATATGAAAGGACTTCTAACTGATCCTAACATGCTTTAAAAGTGGTGGACATGCATGCGAGAAACATGTAGCGGATGCAAATGACCTAATGATCCAAAAATTTTGAGGAGTAGAAAAAATCAAATTCTGAAGTGGTTGGATATTTACCAGAGCCAAACAACCCACTCTTTGCCTATCCTTAAAAATCACATATATTTTTTGGAATTATCTCTCTCAGCATTTGTGCATTTCCATTTTGGATGTTCAAATTTTTTTTCATATCCAAAACTCACTCTCCCATTTTTCTCATAAACAAAAAAGATATGAGGCAAAAGCAAAAGAAAATTTTATGCAAAAAAATTTGAAAATTATAATAAATGTAAGACAAGGCACTAAAAATGAACTCCAAGGTTTTGTTATCCACGTTTGGGAAATTCGACTGGTTCAACCCCTAATAAAAAGCTTGGTGGAATTTTATAGAATGGACTTCTAACTGATCTAAACATGCTTTAAATGTGGTGGACATGCATGCCAGAAACATGTTGCGGATCCAATTGACCTAATGATCCTAAAATTTCATGGAGTAGAAAAAATCAAATTCTCAAGTGGTTGGATATTTACCAGAGCCAAACAACCCACTTTTTGCCTATCCTTAAATATCACAGTTACTTTTTGGAATTGTCTCTCTCAGCATTTGTGTATTTCCATTTTGGATGTTCAAATTTTTTCTCAGATCCAAAACTCACTCTCCCATTTTTCTCGTAAACAAAAAAGATATGATGCATAACAAAATGAAAATTTTATGCAAAAAAATTTGAAAATTATAATATAAGTAAGAGAGCGCACTAAAAATGAACTCCAAGGTTTTGTTATCCACGTTTGGGAAATTCGACTAGTGCAACCCCTAATAAAAAGCTTGGTGGAATTTTATAGGAAAGGACTTCTAATTGATCCAAACATGCTTTAAATGTGGTGGACATGCATGCCTGAAACATGTTGCAGATGCAAATGACCTAATGATCCATAAATTTCGAGGAGTAGAAAAAATCAAATTCTCAAGTGGTTGGATATTTACATTAGCCAAACAACCCACTTTTTGCCTATCCTTCAAAATCACAGATACTTTTTGGAATTATCTATCTCAGCATTTGTGCATTTCCATTTTGGATGTTCAAATTTTTTTTCAGATCCAAAACTCATTCTCCCATTTTTCTCTTAAACAAAAAAGATATGAGGCATAAGAAAATGAAAATTTTAAGCATAGAAATTTTAAAGTTATAATAAATGTAAGAGAACGCATTAAAAATGAACTCAGAGGTTTTATTATCCATGTTCGGGAAAATCGACTGGTACAACCCCTAAAAATACGCTTCGTGCAATTTTATAGGAAAGGACTTCTAACTGATCCAAACATGTTTTAAATGTGGTGGACATGCATGCCAGAAACATGTTGAGGATGCAAATGACCTAATGATCCAAAAATTTTGAGGAGCAGAAAAAAACAAATTCTCAAATGGTTGGATATTTACCAGAGCCAAACAACCCACTTTTTGCCTATCCTTAAAAATCACAGATACTTTTTGGAATTGTCTCTCTCAGCATATGTGCATTTCCATTTTGGATGTTCAAATTTTTTTTCAGATCCAAACCACATTCTTCCATTTTTCTCATAAACAAAAAAAATATGAGGCATGACAAAATGAAATTTTATGCAAAAAAATTTGAAAATTATAATAAATGTAAGAGAAGGCACTAAAAATGAACTCCAAGGTTTTGTTATCCATATTTGGGAAATTCGCCTAGTACAACCCCAAATAATAAGTTTGGTGGAATTTTATAGGAAAGGACTTCTAACTGATCTAAACATGCTTTAAATGTGGTGGACATGCATGCCAGAAACATGTTGCGGAGGCAAATGACCTAATGATCAAAAAATTTCAAGGAGTTGAAAAAATCAAATTCTCAAGTGGTTGGATATTTACAATACCCAAACAACCTACTTTTTGCCTATACTTAAAAATCACAGATACTTTTGGAATTATCTCTCTCAGCATTTTTGCATTTCCATTTTGGATGTTCAAATTCTTTTTCAGATCCAAAACTCGCTCTCCCATTTTTCTCGTAAACAAAAAAGATATGAGGCATAACAAAATGAAAATTTTAGAGTTCATGTATTCCAAAAAATTTGAACACTATAATAAATGTAAGTGAATGCACTAAAAATGAACTCAGAGGTTTTGTTATCCATGTTTGGGAAATTCCACTAATACAACCCCTAATCTTGGTGGAATTTTGTAGGAAAGGGATTTCTAACTGATCCTAACATGCTTTAAATGTGGTGGACATGCATGCCAGAAACAAGTAGAGGATGCAAGTGACCTAATGATCAAAAAATTTCATGGAGTAGAAAAAATCAAATTCTCAAGTGGTTGCATATTTAGCAGAGCCAAACACCCACTTTTTGCCTATCCTTAAAAATCACAGATACTTTTTGGAATTATCTCTTTCAGCATTTGTCCATTTCCATTTTGGATGTTCAAAACTTTTTAAGATCCGAAACTCACTCTCCCATTTTTCTCGTAAACAAAAAAGATATGAGGCACAACAAAATGAAAATTTTATGTAAAGAAATTTGAAAATTATAATAAATGTAAGAGAACGTACTAAAAATGAACTCCATGGTTTTGTTATCAATGTTTGGGAAATTCCACTAGTACAAACCCAAATAATAGGCTTGGTGGAATTTTATATGAAAGGACTTCTAACTGATCCTAACATGCTTTAAAAGTGGTGGACGTGCATGCGATAAACATGTAGCGGATGCAAGTTACCTAATGATCCAAAAATTTTGAGGAGTAGAAAAATCAAATTCTCAAGTGGTTGGATATTTACCAGAGCCTAACAACCCACTTTTCTCCTATCCTTAAAAATCACAGATACTTTTTGGAATTATCTCTCTCAGCATTTGTGCATTTCCATTTTGGATGTTCAAATTTTTTTTCAGATCCAAAACTGACTCTGCCATTTTTTCTCATAAACAAAAAAGATATGGGGCATAACAAAATGAAAATTTTATGCAAAAATATTTGAAGATTATAATAAATGTAAGAGAAGGCACTAAAAATGAACTCCAAGGTTTTGTTATCCACGTTTGGGAAATTCGACTGGTTCAACCCCTAATAAAAAGCTTGGTGGAATTTTATAGGAAAGGACTTCTAACTGATCCAAACATGCTTTAAATGTGGTGGACATGCATGCCAGAAACATGTTGCGGATGCAATTGACCTAATGATCCAAAAATTTCAAGGAGTAGAAAAAATCAAATTCTCAAGTGGTTGGATATTTACCAGAGCCAAACAACCCACTTTTTGCTGATCCTTAAAAATCACAGATAATTTTTGGAATTATCTCTCTCAGCATTTGTGCTTTTCCATTTTGGATGTTAAAATTTTTTTTCAGATCCAAAACTCTCTCTCCCATTTTTCTCGTAATAAAAAAAGATATGAGGCATAACAAAATGAAAATTTTATGCAAAAAAATTTGAAAATTATAATAAAAGTAAGAGAACGCACTAAAAATGAACTCCAAGGTTTTGTTATCCACGTTTGGGAAATTCGATTGGTGCAACCCCTAATAAAAATCTTAGTGGAATTTTATAGGAAAGGACTTCTAACTGATCCAAACATGCATGCCTGAAACATGTTGCGGAAGCAAATGACCTAATGATCCAAAAATTTTGAGGAGTAGAAAAAATCAAATTCTCATGTGGTTGGATATTTACCAGAGCCAAACAACCCATTTTTTGCCTATCTTTAAAAATCACAGATACTTTTTGGAATTATCTCTCTCAGCATTTGTGCATTTCCATTTTGGATGTTCAAATTTTTTTTCAGATCGAAAACTCACTCCCATTTTTCTCGTAAACAAAAATGATATGAGGCATAACAAAATGCAAATTTTAGAGTTGATTTACGCAAAAAAAATTAAAAACTATAATAAATGTAAGTGCACGCACTAAAAATAAACTCCAAGGCTTTGTTATCCATATTTGGGAAATTCCACTAGTACAACCGCTAATAATAAGATTGGTGGAATTTTGTAGGAAAGGGACTTCTAACTGATCCTAACATGGTTTAAATGTGGTGGAGATGTATGCCAGAAAGTTGTTGAGGATGCAAGGGACCTAATGATCCAAAAATTTCAAGAAGTAGAAAAATTTAAATTCTCAAGTGGTTGGATATTTACTGGAGCAAAACAACCCACTTTTTGCCAATACTTGAAAATCACAGATACTTTTAGGAATTATCTCTCTATGCATTTGTGCATTTCCATTTTATATGTTCAAATTTTTTTTCAAATCCAAAACTCACTCTCCCATTTTTCTCGTAAACAAAAAAAGATATCAGGCATAACAAAATTAAAATTTTAAGGTTCATGTATGCAAAAAAATTGGAGAACTAAAATAAATGTTAGCGAACACACTAAAAATGAACTCCAAGGTTTTGTTATCCATGTTTGGGAAATTCCACTAGTACAACCCCTAATAATAATGTTGTTGGAATTTTATAGGAAAGGGACTTCTAACTAATCCTAACATGCTTTAAATGTGGTGGAGATGCATGCCAGAAACATGTTTGGGATATGAGGCATAACAAAATGAAAATTTCATGCAAAAAAAATTGGAAATTATAATAAATGTTAGAGAACGCACTAAAAATTAACTCCAAGGTTTTGTTATCCACGTTTGGGAAATTCGACTGGTGCAACCCCTAATAAAAAGCTTGGCGGATTTTTATTGGAAAGGACTTCTAACTGATCCAAACATGCTTTAAATGTGGTGGACATGCATGCCAGAAACATGTTGAGCATGCAAATGACCTAATGATCCAAAAATTTCGATGAGTAGAAGAAATCCAACTCTAAAGTGATTGAATATTTACCAGAGCCAAGCAACCCAATTTTTGCCTATTCTTAAAAGTCGCAGATACTTTTTGGAATTATCTCTCTCAGCATTTGTGCATTTCCATTTTGGATGTTCAAATTTTTTTTCAGATCCAAAACACACTCTTCCATTTTTGTCGTAAACAAAAAAGATATGAGGCATAACAAAATGAAATTTTTAAGCAAAAAAATTTGAACACTATAATAAATGTAAGTGAATGCACTAAAAATGAACTCAGAGGTTTTGTTATCCATGTTTGGGAAAATCTACTAATACAACCACTAATAATAAGCTTGGTGGAATTTTTTAAGAAAGGGACTTCTAACTGATCCTAACATGCTTTAAATGTGGTGGACATGCATGCCAGAAACATGTTGAGGATGCAAGGGACCTAATGATCAAAAAATTTCAAGGAGTAGTAAAAATCAAATTCTCAAATGTTTAGATATTTAGCAGAGCCAAACACCCACTTTTTGCCTATCCTTAAAAATCACAGATACTTTTTGGAATTATCTCTCTCAGCATGTGTGCATTTCCATTTTGGCTGTTCAAATTTTTTTTCAAATCCAAAACTCATTCTCCCATTTTTCTCGTAAACAAAAAAGATATGAGGCATAACAAAATGAAAATTTCATGCAAAAAAATTTGAAAATTATAATAAATGTAAGTGAACGTACTAAAAATGAACTCCAAGGCTTTTTTATCCATGTTTGGGAAATTCCACTAGTACAAACCCAAATAATAAGCTTGGTGGAATTTTATATGAAAGGACTTCTAAGTGATCCTAACATGCTTTAAAAGTGGTGGACATGCATGCGGGAAACATGCAGTGGATGCAAATGACCTAATGATCCAAAAATTTTGAGGAGTAGAAAAAATCAAATTCTCAAGTGGTTGGATATTTATCAGAGCCAAACACCCACTCTTTGCCTATCCTTAAAAATCACAGATACTTTTTGGAATTATCTCTCTCAGCATTTGTGCATTTCCATTTTGGATGTTCAAATTTTTTTTCATATCCAAAACTCACTCTCCCATTTTTCTCGTAAACAAAAAGATATGAGGGATAACAAAATGAAAATTTTATGCAAAAAAATTTGAAAATTATAATAAAAGTAAGAGAACGCACTAAAAATGAACTCCAAGGTTTTGTTATCCATGTTTGGGAAATTCGACTAGTACAACCCCTAATAATAAGTTTAGTGGAATTTTATTTGAAAAGACTTCTAACTGATCTAAACATGCTTTAAATGTGGTGGACATGCATGCCAGAAACATGTTGCGGATGCAAATGTCCTAATGATCCAAAAATTTCTAGTAGTAGAAAAAATCATATTCTCAGGTGGTTGGATATTTACCAGAGCCCAACAACCCACTTTTTGCCTATCCTTAAAAATCACACATACTTTTTGGAATGATCTCTTTCAACATTTGTGTATTTCGATTTTGGACGTTCAAAATTTTTTTCAGATCCAAAACTCTCTCTCGTATTTTTCTCGTAAACGAAAAAGATATGAGTCATAACAAAAACGAAAATTTTATGCAAAAATATTTGAAAATTATAATAAATGTAAGACAACGCACAAAAAAATAACTCCAAGGTTTTGTTATCCATGTTTGGGAAATTCGACTTGTAAAACAGCTAATAATAACCTTGGTGGAATTTTATAGTAAAGGACTTCTAACTGATCCAATCATGCTTTAAATGTGGTGGACATGCATGCCAAAATCATGTTGAGGATGCAAATGACCTAATGATCCAAACAATTCAACGAGTAAAAAAAATTAAATTCTTAAGTGGTTGGATATTTACTAGAGCCAAACAACCCACTTTTTGCTGATCCTTAAAAATATCAGATACTTTTGGAATTATCTTTCTCAG
Source organism: Aristolochia californica (assembly GCF_029961685.1). Taxonomy (NCBI): domain Eukaryota; kingdom Viridiplantae; phylum Streptophyta; class Magnoliopsida; order Piperales; family Aristolochiaceae; genus Aristolochia; species Aristolochia californica. The sequence goes on along the minus strand of NW_027182279.1, from coordinate 32,861,779 downwards.
CATTTGTGCATTTCCATTTTGGATGTCCACATATTTTTTATGATCCAAAACTCACTCTCCCATTTTTCTTGTAAACAAAAAAGATATGAGGCAGAACAAAACGAAAATTTTAGAGTTCATGTATGTAAAAAAATTTGAAAACTATAATAAATGTAAGTGAACGCACTAAAAATGAACTCCAAGGTTTGGTTATACATGTTTGGGAAATTCCACAAGTACAACCCTTAAAATTAAGCCTGGCGGAATTTTATAGGAAAGGGACTTCTAACTGATCCTAACATGCTTTAAATGTGATGGGCATGCATGCCAGAAACATGTTGAGGATGCAAGTGCCCTATTGATCTAAAAATTTCAGGGAGAAGAAAAAATGAAATTCTCAAGTGGTTGGATATTTACCAGAGCCAAACAACCCACTTTTTGCCTAACCTTAAAAATCATAGATACTTTTGGAATGATCTCTCTCAGCATTTATGCATTTCCATTTTGGATTTCAATTTTTTTTTAGATCCAAAACTCACTCTAGCATTTTTCTCGTAAACAAAAAAGATATGAGGCATAACAAATTGAACATTTTATGCAAAAAAAATTGAAAACTATGACAAATGTAAGTGAACGCACTAAAAATGAACTCTGAGGTTTTGTTGTCAATGTTTGGGAAATTCCACTAGTACAACCTTTAATAGTAAGCTTTGTGGAATTTCATAGGAAAGGGACTTCTAACTAATCCTAACATGCTTTAAATGTGATGGACATGTATGCCAGAAACATGTTGAGGATGCAAGTGCCCTAATGATCCAAAAATTTCAGGGAGTAGAAAAAATCAAATTCTCAAGTGGTTGGATATTTACCAAAGCCAAACAAACCACTTTTTGCCTATCCTTAAAAATCACAGATACTTTTGGAATTATCTCTCTCAGCATTTGTGCATTTCCATTTTGAATTTCAAATTTTTTTTCAAATCCAAAACGCTCTCTCCCATTTTTCTCGTAATCAAAAAAGAAATGAGGCATAAAAATATGAAACTTTTATGCAAAAAAATTTGAAAAATACAATAAATGTAAGTGAATGCGCTAAAAATGAACTCCAAGGTTTTGTTATCCATGTTTGGGAAATTCCACTAGTACAACCCCTAAAAATAAGTTCTGTGGAATTTTATAAGAAAGGGACTTTTAACTGATCCTAACATGTTTTAATATGGAGGACATGCCTGCGAAAAACATGTTGAGGATGCAAATGACCTAATGATCCAAAAATTTCAAGGAGTAGGAAAAATCAAATTCACAAGTGGTTGGATATTTACCAGAGCCAAACAACTCACTTTTTGTCTATCCTTAAAAATCACATATATTTTTTGGAATTATCTCTCTCAGCATTTGTGCATTTCCATTTTGGATGTTCAATTTTTTTTTCTGATCCAAAACTCACTCTCCCATTTTTCTCGTAAACAAAAAAGATATGAGGCATAACAAAATGAAAATTTTATGCAAAAAAAATTTGAAAATTATAATAAATGCAAGAGAACGCACTAAAAATGAAATCCATGGTTTTGTTATCCATGTTTAGGAAATTCGAATAGTACAACCCCTACTAACAAGCTTGGTGGAATTTTATAGGAAAGGACTTCTAACTGATCCAAACATGCTTTAAATGTGGTGGACATGCATGCCAGAAAAAGGTTGAGGATGCAAGTGACCTAATGATCCAAAAATTTCAAGGAGTAGAAAAAATCAAATTCTCAAGTGGTGAGATATTTATCAGAGCCAAACAACCCAATTTTTTCCTATCCTATAAAATCACAGATACTTTTTGGAATTATCTCTCTCAGAATTTGTGCATCTCCATTATAGTTGTTCAATTTTTTTTCAGATCCAAAACTCATTCTCCCATTGTTCTCGTAAACAAAAAAGATATGAGGCATAACAAAAAGAAAATTTTAGAGTTGATCTACGCAAAAAAAATTGAAAACTATAATAAATGTAAGTGCACGCACTAAAAATGAACTACAAGGTTTTGTTATCCATATTTGGGAAATTCCACTAGTACAACCGCTAATAATAAGCTTGGTGGAATTTTATAAGAAAGGGACTTCTAACTGATCCAAACATGCTTTAAATGTGGTGGAAATGCATGCGAGAAACATTTTGAGGATGCAAGGGACCTAATGATTCAAAAATTTCACGGAGTAGAAAAAATTAAATTCTCAAGTGGTTGGATATTTACTGGATCAAAACAACCCACTTTTCAACGTTTGGGAAATTCGACTGGTGCAACCCCTAATAAAAAGCGTGCTGGAATTTTATAGGAAAGGACTTCTAACTGATCCAAACATGCTCTAAATGTGGTGGACATGCATGCGAGAAACATGTAGCGGATGCAAATGACCTAATTATCTAGAAATTTCAAGGAGTAGAAAAAATCAAATTCTCAAGTGGTTGGATATTCAACAGAGCCAAACAACCCACTTTTTGCCTATCCTTAAAAATCACAGATACTTTTTGGAATTATCTCTCTCAGCATTTGTGCATTTCCATTTTGGATGTTCAATTTTTTTTTCAGATCCAAAACTCACACAACCATTTTTCTCGTAAAATAAAAGACATGAGGCATAACCAAATGAAAATTTTATGCAAAAAAATTTGAAAATTATAATAAATGTAAGAGAAGGCAATAAAAATAAACTATAAGGTTTTGTTATCCACGTTTGGGAAATTCGACTGGTACAACCCCTAATAAAAAGCTTGGTGGAATTTTATAGGGAAGGACTTCTAACTGATCCAAACATGTTGTAAATGTGGTGGACATGCATGCCAGAAACATGTTGCGGATGCAATTGACCTAATGATCCAAAAATTTCAAGGAGTAGAAAAAATCAAATTCTCAAGTGGTTGGATATTTACCAGAGCCAAACAACCCACTTTTTGCATATCCTTAAAAATCACAGATACTTTTTGGAATTATCTCTCTCAACATTTGTGCATTTCCATTTTGGATGTTCAAATTTTTTCACAAATCAAAACTCACTCTCCCATTTTTCTTGTAAACAAAAAAGATAAGAGGCATAACATAATGAAAATTTTATGCAAAAAAATTTGAAAATTATAATAAATGTAAGAGAACGCACTAAAAATGAACTCCAAGGTTTTGTTATCCACATTGGAAAATTCGACTGGTCCAACCCCTAATAAAAAGCTAGGTGGAATTTTATAGGAAAGGACTTCTAACTGATCCAAACATGCTTTAAATGTGGTGGACATGCATGCCTAAAACATGTTGCGGATATAAATGACCTAATGATCCAAAAACTTCGAGGTGTAGAAAAAATCAAATTCTCAAGTGGTTGGATATTTACCAGAGCCAAACAACCCACTTTTTGCTTATCCTTAAAAATCACAGATACTTTTTGGAATTATCTCTCTCAGCATTTGTGCATTATCATTTTGGATGTTCAAATTTTTTTTCAGATCTAAAACTCACTCCCATTTTTCTCGTAAACAAAAAAGATATGAGGCATAACAAAATGAAAATTTTAGAGTTGATCTACGCTAAAAAATTTGAAAACTATAATAAATGTAAGTGCACACACTAAAAATGAACTCCATGGTTTTGTTATCCATATTTGGGAAATTCCACTAGTACAACCGCTAATAATAAGCTTGGTGGAATTTTGTAGGAAAGGGACTTCTAACTGATCCGAACATGCTTTAAATGTGGTGGACATGCATGCCAAAAACATGTTGAGGATGGAAGGGACCTAATGATCCAAAAATTTCAAGGAGTAGAAAAAATTAAATTCTCAAGTGGTTGGATATTTACTAGAGCAAAACAACCCAGTTTTTGCCAATCCTTGAAAATCACAGATACTTTTAGGAATTATCTCTCTCAACATTTGTGCATTTCCATTTTGGATGTTCAAATTTTTTTTCAGATCCAAAACTCACTCTTCCATTTTTCTCGTAAACAAAAAAAGATATGAGGCATAACAAAATTAAAATTTTAGAGTTCATGTATGCAAAAAAAATTGAAAAATATAATAAATGTAAGTGAACACACTAAAAATGAACTCCAAGGTTTTGTTATCCCTGTTTGGGAAATTGCACTAGTACAACCCTAATAATAAGCTTGTTGGAATTTTATAGGAAAGGGACTTCTAACTGATCCTAACATGCTTTAAATGTGGTGGAGATGCATGTCAGATACATGTTGAGGATGCAAGGGACCTAATGATCCAAAAATTTCAAGGAGTAGAAAAAATCAAATTTTCAAGTGGTTGGATATTTACCAGAGAAAAACAAACCACTTTTTGCCTATCCTTGAAAATCACATATACTTTTCTGAATTATCTCTCTCAGCATTTGTGCATTTCCATTTTGGATGTTAAAATTTTTGTTCAGATCCTAAACTCTGTCTCCCATTTTTCTCGTAAACAAAAAAAGATATGAGGCATAACAAAATTAAAATTTTAGAATTCTTGTATGCAAAAAAATTTGAAAACTATAATAAATGTAAGTGAACGCACTAAAAATGAACTCCAAGGTTTTGTTATCTAAGTTTGGGAAATTCCACTAGTACAACCCCTAATTATAAGTTTGGTGGAATTTTATAGGAAAGGGACTTCTAACTGATCCTAACATGCTTTAAATGTGGTGGACATGCATGCCAGAAACATGTTGAGGATGCAAGTGACCTAATGATCCAAAAATTTCAAGGAATAAAAAAAAATCAAATTCTAAAGTGGTTGGATATTTTACCAGAGCCAAACAACCCACTTTTTGCCTATCCTTAAAAATCACAGATACTTTTTGGAATTATCTCTCTCAGCATTTGTGCATTTCCATTTTGGATGTTCAAATTTTTTTTCAGATCCAAAACTCAGTCTCCGATTTTTCTCGTAAAAAAAAAAGAAATGAGGCATAACCAAATGAAAATTTTATGCAAAAAAATTCAAAAATTATAATAAATGTAAGAGAAGGCACTAAAAATGAACTCCAAGGTTTTGTTATCCATGTTTGGGAAATTCGACTGGTTCAACCCCTAATTAAAAGCTTGGTGGAATTTTATAGGAAATTACTTCTGACTGATCCAAACATGCTTTAAATGTGGTGGATATGCAAGCCAGAAACATGTTGCGGATGTAATTGACCTAATGATCCAAAAATTTCAAGGCGTAGAAAAAATCAAATTCTCAAGTGGTTGGATATTTAGCAAAGCCAAACACCCACTTTTTGCCTATCCTTTAAAATCACAAATACTTTTTGGAATTATCTCTCTCAGCATTTGTGCATTTCCATTTTTGGATGTTCAAATTTTTTTTCAAATCCAAAACTCACTCCTATTTTTGTCGTAAACAAAAAAGATAAGAGGCATAATAAAATGAAAATTTTATGCAAAAAAATTTGAAAATTATAATAAATGTAAGAGAAAACACTAAAAATGAACTCCAAGGTTTTGTTATCCCCGTTTGGGAAATTCGACTTGTGCAACCCTTAATAAAAAGCTTGGTGGAAGTTTATAGGAAAGGACTTCTAACCCTTAATAAAAAGCTTGGTGGAAGTTTATAGGAAAGGACTTCTAACTGATCCAAACATACTCTAAATGTGGTGGACATGCATGCGAGAAACATGTAGCGGATGCAAATGTCCTAATGATCCAAAAATTTCGAGTAGAAAAAATCAAATTCTCAAGTGGTTGGATATTCACTAGAGCCAAACAACCCACTTTTTGCCTATCCTTAAAAATCACAGATACTTTTTGGAATTATCTCTCTCAGCATTTGTGCATTTCCATTTTGGATGTTCAAATTCTTTTTCAGATCCAAAACCCGCTCTCCCATTTTTCTCGTAAACAAAAAAGATATGAGGCATAACAAAATTAAAATTTTAGAGTTCATGTATGCCAAAAAATTTGAACACTATAATAAATGTAAGTGAATGCACTAAAAATAAACTCAGAGGTTTTGTTATCCATGTTTGGGAAATTCCACTAATACAACCCCTAATAATAAGCTTGGTGGAATTTTTTAGGAAAGGGACTTCTAACTGATCCGAACATGGTTTAAATGTGGTGGACATGTATGCCAGAAACAGGTTGAGGATGCAAATGACATAATGATCAAAAAATTTCAAGTGGTAGAAAAAATCAAATTCTCAAGTGGTTGGATATTTAGCACATCCAAACACCCACTTTTTGCCTATCCTTAAAAATCACAGATACTTTTTTGGAATTATCTCTCTCAGCATTTGTGCATTTCCAATTTGGATGTTCAATTTTTTTCAAATCCAAAACTCACTCCCATTTTTCTCATAAAATTAAAAGACATGAGGCATAACAAAATGAAAATTTTGTGCAAAAAATTTTGAAAATTATAATAAAAGTAAGAGAAAGCACTAAAAATGAACTCCAAGGTTTTGTTATCCACGTTTGGGAAATTCGACTGGTGCAACCCCTAATAAAAAGCTTGGTGGAATTTTATAGGAAAGGACTTCTAACTAATCGAAACATGCTCTAAATGTGGTGGACATGCATGCGATAAACTTGTAGCGGATGCAAATGACCTAATGATCCAAAAATTTCGAGGAGTAGAAAAAATCAAATTCTCAACTGGTTGGAGATTCACCAGAGCCAAACAACCCACTTTTTGTCTATCCTTAAAAATCACAGATACATTTTGGAATTATCTCTCGCAGCATTTGTGCATTTCCATTTTGGATGTTCAAATTTTTTTTCAGATCCAAAACTCACTCTCCCATTTTTCTCATCAACAAAAAAGACATGAGCCATAACAAAATGAAAATTTTATGCTAAAAAATTTGAAAATTATAATAAATGTAAGAGAAGGCACTAAAAATGAATTCCAAGGTTTTGTTATCCACGTTTGGGAAATTCGACTGGTGCAACCCCTAATAAAAAGCTTGGAGCAATTTTATAGGAAAGGGCTTCTAAGTGATCCAAACATGCTTCAAATGTGGTGGACATGCATGCCAGAAACATGTTGAGGGTGCAAATGACCGAATGATCCAAAACTTTCGAGTAGAAAAAATCAAATTCTCAAGTGGTTGGATATTTACCACAGCCAAACAACCTACTTTTTGCCTATCCTTAAAAATCACAGATACTTTTTGGAATTATCTCTCTCAGGATTTGTGCATTTCAATTTTGGATGTTCAAAGTTTTTTTTAGATCCAAAACTCACTCTCCCATTTTTCTCGTAAACAAAAAAGACATGAGGCATAACCAAAAGAAAATTTTAAGCAAAAAAATTTGAAAATTATAATAAATGTAAGAGTAGGCACTACAAATAAACTCCAAGGTTTTGTTATCCACGTTTGGGAAATTCGACTGGTACAACCCCTAATAAAAAGCTTGGTGGAATTTTATACGAAAGGACTTCTAACTGATCCAAACATGCTTTAAATGTGGTGGACATGCATGCCAGAAACATATTGCGGATGCAATTGACCTAATGATCCAAAAATTTCATGGAGTAGAAAAAATCAAATTCTCAAGTGATTGGAAATTTACCAGAGCCAAACAACCCACTTTTTGCCTATCCTTTAAAATCACAGATACTTTTTGGAATTATCTCTCTCAACATTTGTGCATTTCCATTTTGGATGTTCAAATTTTTTTTCAGATCCAAAACTCATTCTCCCATTTTTCTCGTAAACAAAAAAGATATGAGGCATAACAAAATGAAAAGTTTAAGCAAAGAAATTTGTAAATTATAATAAATGTAAGAGAACGCACTAAAAATGAACTCAGAGGTTTTGTTATCCATGTTTGGGAAATTTGACGGGTACAACCCCTAAAAATAAGCTTGGTGGAATTTTATAGGAAAGGACTTCTAACTGATCCAAGCATGCTTTAAATGTGGTGGACATGCATGCCAGAAACTTGTTGCGGATGCAAATGACCTAATGATCCAAAAATTTCAAGGAGTAGAAAAAATCAAATTCTCAAGTGGTTGAATATTTACCAGAGCCAAACAACCCACTTTTTGCCTATCCTTAAAAATCACAGATACTTTTTGGAATTATCTCTCTCAGCATTTGTGCATTTCCAATTTGGATGTTCAAATTTTTTTCAGATCCGTACTCACTCTCACATTTTTCCCGTAAACAAAAAAGATATGAGGAATGAAAAAAAGAAATTTTCATGCAAAATTTTTTTAAAAATATAATAAATTTAAGAGAAGGCATTAAAAATGAACTCCAAGGTTTTTTTATCCACGTTTGGGAAATTCGACTGGTGCAACCCCTAATAAAAAGCTTGGCGGAATTTTATAGGAATGGACTTCTAAGTGATCCAAACATGCTTTAAACGTGGTGGACATGCATGCCAGAAACATGTTGAGGATGCAAGGGACCTAATGATCCAAAAATTTCAAGGAAAAAAATTAAATTCTCAGGTGGTTGGATATTTACTGGAGCAAAACAACCCACTTTTTGCATATGCTTGAAAATCACAGATACTTTTAGGAATTATCTCTCTCAGCATTTGTGCATTTCCATTTTGGATGTTCAAATATTTTTTCAGATCCAAAACTCACTCTTCCATTTTCCTCGTAAACAAAAAAAGATATGAGGCATAACAAAATTAAAATTTTAGAGTTCATATATGCAAAAAAATTTGAAAAGTTTAATAAATGTAAGTGAACGCACTAAAAATGAACTCCAAGGTTTTATTATCCATGTTTGGGAAATTCCCCTAGTACAACCCCTAATTATAAGTTTGGTGGAATTTTATAGGAAATGGACTTCTAACTGATCCTAACATGCTGTAAATGTGGTGGACATGCATGCCAGAAACATGTTGAGGATGCAAGTGACCTAATGATCCAAAAATTTCAAGGAATAGAAAAAATCAAATTCTAAAGTGGTTGGATATTTACCAGAGCCAAAGAACCCACTTTTTGACTATCCTTAAAAATCACAGATACTTTTTGGAATTATCTCTCTCAGCATTTGTGCATTTCCATTTTGGATGTTCAAATTTTTTTTCAGATCCAAAACTCACTCTCCCATTTTTCTTGTAAACAAAAAAGATATGAGGCATAACCAAATGAAAATTTTATACAAAAAATTTGTAAAATATAATAAATGTAACAGAACGCACTAAAAATGAACTCAGAGGTTTTGTTATCCATGTTTGGGAAATTCGACTGGTACAACCCCTAAAAATAAGCTTGGTGGAATTTTATAGGAAAACACTTCTAGCTGATCCAAGCATGCTTTAAATGTGGTGGACATGAATGCCAGAAACATGTTGCGCATGCAAATGACCTAATGATCCAAAAATTTCGAGTAGAAAAAATCAAATTCTCAAGTGGTTGGATATATACCAGAGCCAAACAACCCACTTTTTGCCTATGCTTAAAAATCACAGATACTTTTTGGAATTATCTCTCTCAGCATTTGTGCATTTCCATTTTGAATGTTCAAATTTTTTCTCATATCAAAACTCACTCTCCCATTTTTCTCGTAAACAAAAAAGATATGAGGCATAACAAAATGAAAATTTTATGCAAAAAAAATGAAAATTATAATAAATGTAGGAGAACGCACTAAAAATGAACTCCAAGGTTTTGTTATCCATGTTTGGGAAATTCGACTGGTGCAACCCCTAATAAAAAGCTTGGTGGAATTTTATAGGAAAGGACTTCTAACTGATCCAAACTTGGATTAAATGTGGTGGACATGCATGCCTAAAGCAAGTTGCGGATGCAAATGACCTAATGATCCAAAAATTTCGATGAGTAGAAAAAATCAAATTCTCAAGTGGTTGGATATTTACCAGAGCCAAACAACCCACTTTTTGCCTATCCTTAAAAATCACAGATACTTTTTGGAATTATCTCTCTCAGCATTTGTTCATTTACATTTGGGATGTTCAAATTTTTTTTAAGATCCAAAACTCACTTCCATTTTTCTCGTAAACAAAAAAGATATGAGGCATAACAAAATGAAAATTTTAGAGTTGATCTATGCTAAAAAATTTGAAAACTATAATAAATGTAAGTGCACGCACTAAAAATGAACTCCAAGGTTTTGTTATCCATTTTTGGGAAATTCCACTAGTACAACCGCTAATAATAAGCTTCGTGGAATTTTGTAGGAAAGGGACTTCTAACTGATCCTAACATGCTTTAAATGTGGAGGACATCCATGCCAGAAACATGTTGAGGATGCAAGGGACCTAATGATCCAAAAATTTCAAGGAATAGAAAAAATTAAATTCTCAAGTGGTTGGATATTTACTAGAGCAAAACAACCCACTTTTTGCCAATCCTTGAAAATCACAGATACTTTTAGGAATTATCTCTCTCAGCATTTGTGCATTTCCATTTTGAATGTTCAAATTTTTTTTCAGATCCAAAAGTCACTCTTCCATTTTTCTCGTAAACAAAAAAAGATATGAGGCATAAAAAAATTAAAATTTTAGAGTTCATGTATGCAAAAAAAATTGGAAAATATAATAAATGTAAGTGAACACACTAAAAATGAACTCCAAGGTTTTGTTATCCATGTTTGGGAAATTCCACTAGTATAACCCCTAATAATAAGCTTGTTGGAATTTTATAGGAAAGGGACTTCTAACTGATCCTAACATGCTTTAAATGTGGTGGAGATGCATGCCAGATACATGTTGAGGATGCAAGGCACCTAATGATCCAAAAATTTTGAGTAGAAAAAATAAAATTTTCACGTGGTTGGATATTTACGAGAGCAAAACAAACCACTTTTTGCCTATCCTTGAAAATCACATATACTTTTCTGAATTATCTCTCTCAGCATTTGTGCATTTCCATTTTGGATGTTCAAATTTTTTTTCAGATCCAAAACTCACTCTCCCATTTTTATCGTCAACAAAAAAGATATGAGGCATAACAAAATTAAAATTTTAGAATTCTTGTATGCAAAAAAATTTGAAAAGTTTAATAAATGTAAGTGAACGCACTAAAAATGAACTCCAAGGTTTTGTTATCCATGTTTACAAAATTCCATTAGTACAACCCCTAATTATAAGTTTGGTGGAATTTTTTAGGAAAGGGACTTCTAACTGATCCTAACATGCTGTAAATGTGGTGGACATGCATGCCAGAAACATGTTGAGGATGCAAGTGACCTAATGATCCAAAAATTTCAAGGAATAGAAAAAATCAAATTCTAAAGTGGTTGGATATTTACCAGAGCCAAAGAACCCACTTTTTGACTATCCTTAAAAATCACAGATACTTTTTGGAATTATCTCTCTCAGCATTTGTGCATTTCCATTTTGGATGTTCAAATTTTTTTTCAGATCCAAAACTCAGTCTCCCATTTTTCTCGTAAACAAAAAAGATATGAGGCATAACCAAATGAAAATTTTATGCAAAAAAATTTGAAAAATATAATAAATGTAAGAGAAGGCACAAAAATGAACTCCAAGGTTTTGTTATCCATGTTTGGGAAATTAGACTGGTTCAACCCCTAGTAAAAAGCTCGGTGGAATTTTTTAGGAAAGGACTTCTAACTGATCCAAACATGATTTAAATGTGGTGGACATGCATGCCAGAAACATGTTGCGGATGCAATTGACCTAATGATCCAAAAATTTAAAGGAGTAGAAAAAATCAAATTCTCAAGTGGTTGGATATTTACCAAAGCTAAACAACCCACTTTTTGCCTATCCTTAAAAATCACAGATACTTTTTGGAATTATCTCTCTCAGCATTTGTGCATTTCCATTTTGGATGTTCAAATTTTTTTTCAGATCCAAAACTCACTCTCCCATTTTTATCGTCAACAAAAAAGATATGAGGCATAACAAAATGAAAATTTTATGCAAAAAAATTTGAAAATTATAATAAAAGTAAGAGAACGCACTAAAATAGAACTCCAAGGTTTTGTTATCCTCGTTTGGGAAATTCGACTGGTGCAACCCCTAATAAAAAGCTTGGTGGAATTTTATCGAAAAGGACTTCTAACTGATCCAAACATGCTTTAAAAGTGGTGGATATGCATGCCTAAAACATGTTGCGGATGCAAAAGACATAATGATCCAAAAATTTCGAGGAGTAGAAAAAATCAAATTCTCAAGTGGTTGGATATTTACTAGAGCCAAACAACCCACTTTTTGCCTATCCTTAAAAATCACTGATACTTTTTGGAATTATATCTGTCAGCATTTGTGCATTTCCATTTTGGATGTTCAAATTGTTTTTCAGATCCTAAACTCACTCCCATTGTTGTCATAAACAAAAAAGATATGAGGCATAACAAAATGAAAATTTTAAAGTTCATCTACGCTAAAAAATTAGAAAACTATAATAAATGTAAGTTCATGCACTAAAAATGAACTCCAAGTTTTTGTTATCCATTTTTGGGAAATTCCACTAGTACAACCGCTAATAATAAGCTTGGTGGAATTTTGTAGGAAAGGGACTTCTAACTGATCCTAACATGCTTTAAATGTGGTGGAGATGCATGCCAGAAACATGTTGAGGATGCAAGGGACCTAATGATCCACAAATTTTGAGTAGAAAAAATTAAATTATCAAGTGGTTGGATATTTACTGCAACAAAACAACCCACTTTTTGCCAATCTTTGAAAATCACAGATACTTTTAGGAATTATCTCTCTCAGCATTTGTGCATTTCCATTTTGGACGTTCAAATTTTTTTTCAGATCCAAAACTCACTCTTCCATTTTTCTCGTAAACAAAAAAAGATATAAGACATAACAAAATAAAAATTTTAGAGTTCATGTATCCAAAAAAATTTGAAAAATATAATAAATGTAAGTGAACACACTAAAAATGAACTCCAAGGTTTTGTTATCCATGTTTGGGAAATTCCATAGGTACAACCCCTAATAATAAGCTTGTAGGAATTTTATAGGAATGGGATTTCTAATAGATACTAACATGCTTTAAATGTGGTGGAGATGCATGCCAGATACATGTTGAGGATGCAAGGGACCTAATGATCCAAAATTTTCAAGGAGTACAAAAAATAAAATTCTCAAGTAGTTGGAAATTTACCACAGTAAAACAAACCACATTTTGCCTATCCTTGAAAATCACATATACTTTTCTGAATTATCTCTCTCAGCATTTGTGCATTTCCATTTTGGATGTTCAAATTTTTTCTTAGATCCAAAACTCACTCTCCCATTTTTCTCGTAAACAAAAAAGATATGAGGCATAACAAAATGAAAATTTAATGCAAAAAAATTGAAAATTATAATAAAAGTAAGAGAACGCACTAAAAATGAACTCCAAGGTTTTGTTATCCACGTTTGGGAAATTCGACTGGTGCAATCCCTAATAAAAAGATTGGTGGAATTTTATAGGAAAGGACTTCTAACTGATCCAAACATGATTTAAATGTTGTGGACATGCATGCCTGAAACATGTTGCGGTTGCAAATGACCTAATGATCCTAAAATTTCGAGGAGTAGAAAAAATCAAATTCTCAAGTGGTTGGAAATTTACCAGAGCCAAACAACCCACTTTTTGCCTATCCTTAAAAATCACAGATAGTTTTTGGAATTATCTCTATCAACATTTGTGCATTTCCATTTTGGATGTTCAAATATTTTTTCAGATCCAAAACTTGCTCTCCCATTTTTCTCGTAAACAAAAAAGATATGAGGCATAACAAAATGAAAATTTCAAGCAAAGAATTCTGAAAATTATAATAAATGTAAGAGAACGCACTAAAAACGAACTCAGAGGTTTTGTTATCCATGTTTGGGAAATTCGACTGGTACAACCCCTAAAAATAAGCTTGGTGGAATTTTATAGGAAATGACTTCTAACTGATCCAAACATGCTTTAAATGTGGTGGACATGCATGCCAGAAAATGTTGCGGATGCAAATGACCTAATGATCCAAAAATTTCAAGGAGTAGAAAAAATCAAATTCTCAAGTGGTTGGAGATTTACTAGAGCCAAACAACCCACTTTTTGCCTATCCTTAAAAATCACAGATACTTTTTGGAATTATCTCTCTCAGCATTTGTGCATGTCCAATTTGGATGTTCAAATTTTTTCTCAGATCCAAAACTCACTCTCCCATTTTTCTCGTAAACAAAAAAGATATGAGGCATTACAAAATGAAAATTTTATGCAAAAAAATTTGAAAATTGTAATAAAAGTAAGAGAACGCACTAATAATGAACTCCAAGGTTTTGTTATCCATGTTTGGAAAATTTGACTGATGCAACCCCTAATAAAAAGCTTGGTGGAATTTTATAGGAAAGGACTTCTAACTGATCCAAACATGCTTTAAATGTGGTGGACATGCATGCCTAAAACATGTTGCGGATGCAAATGACCTAATGATCCAAAAATTTTGAGGAGAAGAAAAAATCAAATTCTCAAGTGGTTGGATATTTACCAGAGCCAAACAACCCACTTTTTGCCTATCCTTAAAAATCACAGATACTTTTTGGAATTATCTCTCTCAGGAATTGTGCATTTCCATTTTGGATGTTCAAATTTCTTTTCAGATCCAAAACTCCCTCCCATTTTTCTCGTAATCAAAAAAGATATGAGGCATAACAAAATGAAAATTTTAGAGTTGATCTACGGTAAAAAATTTGAAAACTAAAATAAATGTAAGTGCACGCACTAAAAATGAACTCTAAGGTTTTGTTATCCATATTTGGAAAATTCCACTAGTACAACCGCTAATAATAAGCTTCGTGGAATTTTGTAGGAAAGGGACTTCTAACTGATCCTAACATGCTTTAAATGTGGTGGAGATGCATGCCAAAAACATGTTCAGGATGCAAGGGACCTAATGATCCAAAAATTTCAAGGAGTAGAAAAAATTAAATTCTCAAGTGGATAGATATTTACTGGAGCAAAACAACCCACTTTTTGCCAATCCTTGAAAATCACAGATACTTTTAGGAATTATCTCCCTCAGCATTTGTGCATTTCCATTTTGGATGTTCAAATTTTTTTTCAGATCCAAAACTCACTCTTCCATTTTTCTCGTTAACAAAAAAAGATATGAGGCATAAGAAAATTAAAATTTTAGAGTTCAGGTATGCAAAAAAATTTTAAAAATATAATAAATGTTAGTGAACACACTAAAAATGAACTCCAAGGTTTTGTTATCCTTGTTTGGGAAATTCCACTAGTACAACCCCTAATAATAAGCTTGTTGGAATTTTATAGGAAAGGGACTTCTAACTGATCCTAACATGCTTTAAATGTGGTAGAGATGCATGCCAGATACATGTTGAGGATGCAAGGGACCTAATGATCCAAAAATTTCAAGGAGTAGAAAAAATCAAATTTTCAAGTGGTTGGATATTTACAAGAGCAAAATAAACCACTTTTTGCCTATCCTTAAAAATCACATATACTTTTCTGAATTATCTCTCTCAGCATTTGTACATTTCCATTTCGGATGTTAGAATTTTTTTTCAGATCCAAAACTCTCTCTCCCATTTTTCTCGTAAACAAAAAAAGATATGAGGCATAACAAAATTAAAATTTTAGAATTCTTGTATGCAAAAATATTTGAAAAGTTTAATAAATGTAACTGAACGCACTAAAAATGAACTCCAATGTTTTGTTATCCATGTTTGGGAAATTCCACTAGTACAACCCCTAATTATAAGTTTGGTGGAATTTTATAGGAAAGGGACTTCTAACTGATCCTAACATGCTGTAAATGTGGTGGACAAGCATGCCAGAAACATGTTGAGAATACAAGTGACCTAATGAACCAAAAATTTCAAGGAATAGAAAAAATCAAATTCTAAAGTGGTTGGATATTTACCAGAGCCAAACAACCCACATTTTGACTATCCTTAAAAATCACAGATACTTTTTGGAATTATCTCTCTCAGCATTTGTGCATTTCCATTTTGAATGTTTAAATTTTTTTTAAGATCCAAAACTCACTCTCCCATTTTTCTCGTAAACAAAAAAGATATGAGGCATAACCAAATGAAAATTTTATGTAAAAAAATTTGAAAATTATAATAAATGTAAGAGAAGGCACAAAAAATGAACTCGAAGGTTTTGTTATCCATGTTTGGGAAATTCGACTGGTTCAACCCCTAGTAAAAAGCTCGGTGGAATTTTATTGGAAAGGACTTCTAACTGATCCAAGCATGCTTTAAATGTGGTGGACATGCATGCCAGAAACATGTTACAGATGCAATTGACCTAATGATCCAAAAATTTAAAGGAATAGAAAAAATCAAATTCTCAAGTGGTTGGATATTTACCAAAGCCAAACAACCCACTTTTTGCCTATCCTTAAAAATCACAGATACTTTTTGGAATTATCTCTCTCAGCATTTGTGCATTTCCATTTTGGATGTTGAAATTTTTTCTCAGATCCAAAACACTCTTTCCCATTTTTCTCGTAAACAAAGAAGATATGAGGCATAACAAAATGAAAATTTTATGCAAAGAAATTTGAAAATTATAATAAATGTAAGAGAACGCACTAAAAATGAACTCCAAGGTTTTGTTATCCTCGTTTGGGAAATTCGACTGGTGCAACCCCTAATAAAAAGCTTAGTGGAATTTTATAGGAAAGGACTTCTAACTGATCCAAGCATGCTTTAAATGTGGTGGACATGCATGCCTAAAACATGTTGCGGATGCAAATAACCTAATGATCCAAAAATTTCGAGTAGAAAAAATCAAATTCTCAAGTGGTTGGATATTTACCAGAGCCAAACAACCCACTTTTTGCCTATCCTTAAAAATCACTGATACTTTTTGGAATTATCTCTGTCAGCATTTGTGCAATTCCATTTTGGATGTTCAAATTTTTTTTTAGATCCTAAACACACTCCCATTTTTCTCGTAAACAAAAAAGATATGAGGCATAACAAATTGAAAATTTTAGAGTTGATCTACGCTAAAAAATTTGAAAACTACAATAAATGTAAGTGCACGCACTAAAAATGAACTCCAAGGTTTTGTTATCCATATTTGGGAAATTCCACTAGTACAACCGCTAATAATAAGTTTGGTGGAATTTTGTAGGAAAGGGACTTCTAACTGATCCTAACATGCTTTAAATGTGGTGGACATGCATGCCTGAAACATGTTGCAGATTTAAATGACCTAATGATCCAAAAATTTCGAGGAGTAGAAAAAATCAAATTCTCAAGTGGTTGGATATTTACTGGAGCCAAACAACCCACTTTTTTCCTATCCTTAAAAATCACAGATACTTTTTTGAATTATCTCTCTCAGCATTTGTGCATTTCCATTTTGGATGTTCAAATTTTTTTTCAGATCCAAAACTCACTCTCCTATTTTCTTGTAAACAAAAAAGATATGAGGCATCACAAAATGAAAATTTTAAGCAAAGAAATTTGAAAATTATAATAAATGTAAGAGAATGCACTAAAAATGAACTCAGAGGTTTTGTTATCCATGTTTGGGAAATTCAACTGGTACAACCCCTAAAAATAAGCTTGGTGGAATTTTATAGGAAAGGACTTCTAACTGATCCAAACATGCTTTAAATGTGGTGGACATGCATGCCAGAAACATGTTACGGATGCAAATGACCTAATCATCCAAAAATTTCAAGAGGTAGACAAAATCAAATTCTCAAGTGGTTGGATAATTACCAGAGCCTAACAACCCACTTTTTGCCTATCCTTAAAAATCACATATACTTTTTGGAGTTATCTTTCTCAGCATTTGTGCATTTCCAATTTGGATGTTCAAATTTTTTCTCAGATGCAAAACTCACTCTCCCATTTTTCTCGTAAACAAAAAGAAAGGAGGCATAAGAAAATGAAAATTTTAAGCAAAAAAATTTGAAAATTATAATAAATGTTATAGAACGCACTAAAAATGAACTCCAAGGTTTTGTTATCCACGTTTTGGAAATTCAACTGGTGCAACCCCTAATAAAAAGCTTGGTGGAATTTTATGGGAAAGGACTTCTAACTGATCCAAACATGCCTTAAATGTGGTGGACATGCATGCCAGAAACATGTTGAGGACGCAAATGACCTAATGATCCAAAAATTTCGATGAGTAGAAGAAATCAAATTCTCAAGTGGTTGGATATTTACCAGAGCCAAACAACCCACTTTTTGCCTATCCTTAAAAATCACAGATACTTTTTGGGATTATCTCTCTCAGCATTTGTGCATTTCCATTTTGGATGTTCAAATTTTTTTTCAGATCCAAAACACACACTTCCATTTTTCTCGTAAACAAAAAAGATATGAGGCATAACAAAATGAAATATTTATGCAAAAAAATTTGAAAATTATAATAAATGTAGGAGAAGGCACGAAAAATGAACTCCAAGGTTTTGTTATCCTTGTTTGGGAAATTCGACTAGTACAACCCCTAATAATAAGTTTGGTGGAATTTTATAGGTAAGGACTTCTAACTGATCTAAACATTCTTTAAATGTGGTGGACATGCATGCCAGAAAGATGTTGCGGAGGCAAATGACCTAATGATCCAAAAATTTGAAGGAGTAGAAAAAATCAAATTCTCAAGTGGTTGGATAATTACCAGAGCCAAACAACCCACTTTTTGCCTATCCTTAAAAATCAGAGATACTTTTTGGAATTATCTCTCTCAGCATTTGTGCATTTCCTTTTTGGATGTTCAAATTCTTTTTCAGATCCAAAACTCGCTCTCCCCTTTTTCTTGAAAACAAAAAAGATATGAGGCATAACAAAATAAAAATTTTAGAGTTCATGTATTCCAAAAAATTTGAACACTATAATAAATGTAAGTGAATGCACTAAAAATAAACTCAGAGGTTTTGTGATCCATGTTTGGGAAATTCCACTAATACAACCCCTAATAATAAATTTGGTGGAATTTTTTAGGAAAGGGACTTCTAACTGATCCTAACATGCTTTAAATGTGGTGGACATGCATGCCAGAAACATGTTGAGGATGCAAGTGACCTAATGATCAAAAAATTTCAAGGAGTAGAAAAAATCAAATTCTCAAGTGGTTGGATATTTAGAAGAGCCAAACACCCACTTTTTGCCTATCCTTAAAAATCACAGATACTTTTTGGAATTATCTCTCTCAGCATTTGTGCATTTCTATTTTGGATGTTCAAATTTTTTTTCAGATCCAAAACTCACTCTCCCATTTTTCTCGTAAACAAAGAAGATATGAGGCATAACAAAATGAAAATTTTATGCAAAAAATTTGAAAATTATAATGAATGTAAGAGAACGTACTAAAAATGAACTCCAAGGTTTTGTTATCCATGTTTGGGAAATTCAACTAGTACAAACCCAAATAATATGCTTGGTGGAATTTTATATGAAAGGACTTCTAATTGATCCTAACATGCTTTAAAAGTGGTGGACATGCATGCGTGAAACATGTAGCGGATACAAATGACCTAATGATCCAAAAATTTAGAGGTGTAGAAAAAATCAAATTCTCAAGTGGTTGGATATTCACCAGAGCAGAAGAACCCACTTTTTGCCTATCCTTAAAAATCACAGATACTTTTTGGAATTATCTCTCTCAGCATTTGTGCATTTCCATTTTGGATGTTCAAATTTTTTTCAGATCCAAAACACACTCTTCCATTTTTCTCGTAAACAAAAAAGATATGAGGCATAACAAAATGAAATTTTTATGCAAAAAAATTTGAAAATTATAATAAATGTAAGAGAAGGCACTAAAAATGAACACCAAGGTTTTTTTATCCTTGTTTGGGAAATTCGACAAGTACAACCCCTAATAATAAGTTTAGTGGAATTTTATAGGTAAGGACTTCTAACTGATCTAAACATGCTTTAAATGTGGTGGACATGTATCCCAGAAACATGTTGCGGAGGCAAATGACCTAATGATCCAAAAATTTCAACGAGTAGAAAAAATCAAATTCTCAGGTGGTTGGATATTTAGAAGAGCCAAACACCCACTTTTTGCCTATCCTTAAAAACCACAGATACTTTTTGGAATTATCTCTCTCAGCATTTGTGCATTTCTATTTTGGATGTTCAAATTTTTTTTTCAGATCCAAAACTCACTCTCCCATTTTTCTTGTAAACAAAGAAGATATGAGGCATAACAAAATGAAAATTATAATAAATGTAAGAGAACGCACTTAAAATGAACTCCAAGGTTTTGTTATCCATGTTTGGGAAATTCGACTAGTACAACCCCTAATAATAAGTTTGGTAGAATTTTATAGGAAAGGACTTCTAACTGATCTAAACATGCTTTAAATGTGGTGGACATGCATGCCAGAAACATGTTGTGGATGCAAATGACCTAATGATCCAAAAATTTCTAGTAGTAGAAAAAATCATATTCTCAGGTGGTTGGATATTTACCAGAGCCAAACAACCCACTTTTTGCCTATCCTTAAAAATCATACATACTTTTTGGAATTATCTCTCTCAGCATATGTGTATTTCCATTTTGGACGTTCAAAATTTTTTTCATATCCAAAACTCACTCTTGCATTTTTCTCGTAAGCAAAAAAGATATCAGGCATAACTAAAATGAAAATTTTATGAAAAAAAATTTGAAAATTATAATAAATGTAAGACAACGCACAAAAAAATAACTCCAAGGTTTTGTTATCCATGTTTGGGAAATTCGACTGGTAAAACAACTAATAATAACCTTGGTGGAATTTTATAGTAAAGGACTTCTAACTGATCTAAACATGCTTTAAATGTCATGCAGATGCATGCCAGACACATGTTGAGGATGCAAGGGACCTAATGATCCAAAAATTTAAGGGAGTAGAAAAAATCAAATTTTCAAGTGGTTGGATATTTACCAGAGCAAAACAAACCACTTTTTGCCTATCCTTGAAAATCACAAATACATTTTGGAATTATCTCTCTCAGTATTTGTGCATTTCCATTTTGGATGTCCAATTTTTTTTCAGATCCAAAACTCACTCTCCCATTTTTCTCGTAAACAAAAAAAGATATGAGGCATAAAAAAATGATAATTCAAGTCAAAAAAATTAGAAAACTATAATAAAAGTAAGTGAACGTTCTAAAAATGAACTCCAAGGTTTTGTTATACATGTTTGGGAAATTCCACTAGTACAACTCCAAATAATAAGATTGGCGGAATTTTATAGGAAAGGGACTTCTAACTGATCCTAACATGCTTTAAATGTGGTAGACATGCATGCCGGAAACATGTTGTTGATGCAAGCGGCCTAATGATCCAAAATTTTCATGGAGTAGAAAAAATCAAATTCTCAAGTGGTTGGATATTTACCAGAGCCAAACAACCCACTTTTTGACTATCCTTAAAAATCACAGATACTTTTTGGAATTATCTCTCTCAGCATTTGTGCATTTCCATTTTGGATATTAAATTTTTTTTTCAGATTCAAAACTCGCTCTCCGATTTTTCTCGTAAATAAAAAAGATATAAGGGATAACAAATTGAAAATTTTAGAGTTCATGTATGCAAAAAAATTTGAAAACTATAATAAATGTAAGTGAACGCACTAAAAATGAACTCCAAGGTTTTGTTATCCATGTTTGGGAAATTCCATTAGTACAACCCCTAATTATAAGTTTTGACGAATTTTAAAGGAAAAGGACTTCTAACTGATCCTAACATGCTTTAAATATGGTGGACATGCATGCCAAAAACATGTTGAGGATGCAAGTGACCTAGTGATCCAAAATTTTCAAGGAGTAGAAAAAATCAAATTCTCAAGTTGTTGGATATTTTCCAGAACCAAACAACCCACTTTTTTCCCATCCTTAAAAATCACAGATACTTTTTGGAATTATCTCTCTCAGCATTTGTGCATTTCCATTTTGGATGTTCAAATTTTTTTTCACATCCAAAACTCACTCTCCCATTTTTCTCGTAAACAAAAAAGATATGAGGCATAACAAAATGAAAATTTTAGAGTTCATGTATTCCCAAAAATTTGAAAACTATAACAAATGTAAGTGAACGCACTAAAAATGAACTCAGAGGTTTTGTTGTCCGTGTTTGGGAAATTCCAATAGTACAACCCCTAATAATAAGCTTGGTGAAATTTTATAGGAAAGGGACTTCTATCTGATCCTAACATGCTTTAAATGTGGTGGACATGTATGCCAACATGTTGAGGATGCAAGTGACCTAATGATCCAAAAATTTCAAGGTGTAGAAAAATTTTAATTCTCAAGTGGTTGGATATTTACCAGAGCCAAACAACCCACTTTTTGCCTATCCTTAAAAATCATAGATACTTTTTGGAATTATCTCTCTCAGTATTTGTACATTTCCATGTTGGATGTTCAAAATTTTTTTCAGATCCAAAACTCACTCTCCCATTTTTCTCGTAAACAAGAAAGATATCAGGCATAACAAAATTAATATTTAAGAGTTCATGTAAGCAAAAAAAATTGAAAACTATAATAAAAGTAAGTGAACGCATTAAAAATGAACTCAGAGGTTTTGTTATCCATGTTAAGGAAATTCCACTAGTACAACCCCTAATAATAAGCATGGTGGAATGTTATAGGAAAGGGACTTCTAACTGATCCTAACATGCTTTAAATGTGGTGGACATGCATACCAGAAACATGTTGAGGATGCAAGTGACCTAATGATCCAAACATTTCAAGGAGTAGAAAAAATCAAAGTCTCAAGTGGTTTGATATTTACCATAGCCAAACAACCCACTTTTTTCCTATCCTTAAAAATCACAGATACTTATTGGAATTATCTCTCTCAGCATTTGTACATTTCAATTTTCGATGTTTAAATTTTTTTTCAGATCCTAAACTCACTCTCCCATTTTTCTCGTAAACAAAAAATATATGAGGCATTACAAAAAGAAAATTTTAGAGTTCATGTACGCAAAAAAAA
Organism: Aristolochia californica; assembly: GCF_029961685.1. Lineage (NCBI taxonomy): Eukaryota > Viridiplantae > Streptophyta > Magnoliopsida > Piperales > Aristolochiaceae > Aristolochia > Aristolochia californica. The sequence continues at coordinate 32,838,963 of NW_027182279.1, read as the reverse complement.
TTGAACTCCAAGGTTTTGTTATTCATGTTTGGAAAATTCCACTAGTACAACCCCAAATATTAAGCTTGGTGGAATTTTATAGGAAAGGGACTTCTAACTGATCCTAACATGCTTTAAATATGGTGGACATGAATGCCAGAAACATGTTGTGGATGCAAATGACCTAATGATCTAAAAATATAGAGCAGAAAAAATCAAATTCTCAAGTGGTTGGATATTTACCAGTGCCAAACAACCCACTTCTTGCATATCCTTAAAAGTCACAGATACTTTTTGGAATTATCTCTCTCAGCTTTTGTGTATTTCCATTTTGGATGTTCAAATTTTTTTTAAGATCCAAAACATCTCTCTCATTTTTCTCGTAAACAAAAAAGATATGGGGATAACAAAATGAAAATTTCATGCAAAAAAAATTTGAAAATTATAATAAATGTAAGAGAACGCACTAAAAATGAACTCCAAGGTTTTGTTATCCTTGTTAGATTTTTATAGGAAAGGACTTCTAATTGATCCAAAATGCTTTAAATGAAGTGACATGCATGCCAAAAACATGTTGCGGATACAAATGACCTAATGATCCAAAAATGTCAAGTAGTAGAAAAAATCAAATTCTCAAGTCGTAGGATATTTACCAGAGCCAAACAACCCTCTTTTTGCCTATCCTTAAAAATCACAAATACTTTTTTGAATTATCTCTCTCAGCATTTGTGCATTTCCATTTTGGATGTTCAATTTTTTTTTCAGATCCAAAACTCACTCTCCCATTTTTCTCGAAAACAAAAAAAAAGATAGGAGGCATAAAAAAAAGAAAATTTTATGCAAAAAAATTTGAAAATTATAATAAATGTAAGTGAAGGCACTAAAAATGAACTCCAAGGTTTTGTTATCCATATTTGGGAAATTCCACTACTACAACCCCAAATAATAAGCTTGGTGGAATTTTATAGGAAAGGGACTTCTAACTGATCCAAACATGCTTTAAATGTAGAGGACATACTTGCCAGAAACATGTTGAGGATGCAAGTGACCTAATGATCCAAAAATTTTGAGGAGAAGAAAAATCAAATTCTTAAGTGGTTGGATATTTACCAGTGCTAAACAACCCACTTTTTGCCTATCCTTAAAAATCAAAGATACTTTTTGGAATTATCTTTCTCAGCATTTGTGCATTTCCATTTTGGATGTTCAAATTTTTTTTCAGATCCAAAACTCTCTTTCCCATTTTTCTCGTAAACAAAAAATATATGAGGCATAACAAAATGAAAATTTTAGAGTTCAGGTGTCCAAAAAATTTGAAAACTATAAAAAATGTAAGTGAATGCACTAAAAATGAACTCCAAGGTTTTGTTATACATGTTAGGGAAATTCAACTAGTACAACCCCTAATAATAAGATTGGTGAAATTTTGTAAGAAATGGACTTCAAACAGATCATAACATGCTTTAAATGTGGTGGACATGCATGCTCAAAACATGTTGCGGAATACAAATGACATAATGATCCAAAAATTTCAAGGAGAAGAAAAAATCAAATTCTCAAGTCGTAGGATATTTACCAGAGCCAAACAACCCACTTTTTGCCTGTCCTTAAAAATCACAGATACTTTTTGGAATTATCTCTCTTAGCATTTGTGCATTTCCATTTCGAATGTTCAAATATTTTTTCAGATGCAAAACTCACTCTCCCATTTTTCTCGTAAACAAAAAAGAAATGAGGCATAACAAAATGAAAATTTTAAGCAAACAAATTTGAAAATTATAATAAATGTAAGAAAAAGCACTAAAAATGAACTCAGAGGTTTTGTTATCCATGTTTGGGAAATTCGACTGGAACAACCCCTAAAAATAAACTTGGTGGAATTTTATAGAAAAGGATTTCTAACTGATCCAAACATGCTTTAAATGTGGTGGACATGCATGCCAGAAACATGTTGCGGATGCAAATGACCGAATGATCCAAAAATTTCAAGGAGTAGAAAAAATCAAATTCTCAAGTGGTTGGATATTTACCAGAGCCAAACAACCTACTTTTTGCCTATCCTTAAAAATCACAGATACTTTTTGGAATTATCTCTCTCAGCATTTGTGCATTTCCAATTTTGATGTTCAAATTTTTTCTCAGATCCAAAACTCACTCTCCCATTTTTCTCGTAAACAAAAAAGATATGAGGCATACCAAAATGAAAATTTTATGCAAAAAATTTGAAAATTATAATAAATGTTAGAGAACGCCCTAAAAATGAACTCCAAGGTTTTGTTATCCACGTTTGGGAAATTCGAATGGTGCAACCCCTAATAAAAAGCTTGGTGGAATTTTATAGGAAATGACTTCTAACTGATCCAAACATGCTTTAAATGTGGTGGACATGCATGCCAGAAACATGTTGAGGGTGCAAATGACCTAATGATCCAAAAATTTCGAGGAGTAGAAAAAATCAAATTCTCAAGTGGTTGGATATTTATTAGAGCCAAACAACCCACTTTTTCCCTATCCTTAAAAATCACAGATACTTTTTGGAATTATCTCTCTCAGCATCTGTGCATTTCCATTTTGGAAGTTCAATTTTTTTTTCAGATCCAAAACACACTCTTCCATTTTTCTCGTAAAAGAAAAAGATATGAGGCATAATAAAAACAAATTTTTATGCAAAAAAATTTGAAAATTATAATAAATGTAAGAGAAGGGACTAAAAATGAACTCCAAGGTTTTGTTATCCTTGTTTGGGAAATTCGACTAGTACAACCCCTAATAATAAGTTTGGTGGAATTTTATAGGAAAGGATTTCTAACTAATCCAAACATGCTTTAAATGTGGTGGACATGCATGCCTGAAACATGTTGCGGATGCAAATGACCTAATGATCCAAAAATTTTGAGGAGTAGAAAAAATCAAATTCTCAAGTGGTTGGATATTTACCAGAGCCAAACAACCCACTTTTTGCCAATCCTTAAAAATCACAGATACTTTTTGGAATTATCTCTCTCAGCATTTGTGCATTTCCATTTTAGATATTCAAATTTTTTTTTCCGTAGCAAAACTCACTCTCCCATTTTTCTCGTAAACAAAAAAGATATGAGGCATAAAAAAATGATAATTTAAGTCAAAAAAATTAGAAAACTATAATAAAAGTAAGTGAACGTTCTAAAAATGAACTCCAAGGTTTTGTTATCCATGTTTGGGAAATTCCACTAGTACAACTCCAAATAATAAGATTGGCGGAATTTTATAGGAAAGGGACTTCTAACTGATCCTAACATACTTTAAATGTGGTAGACATGCTTGCCGGAAACATGTTGTTGATGCAAGCGGCCTAATGATCCAAAATTTCCATGGAGTAGAAAAAATCAAATTCTCAAGTGGTTGGATATTTACTAGAGCCAAACAACCCACTTTTTGCCTATCCTTAAAAGTCACAGATACTTTTTGGAATTATCTCTCTCAGCATTTGTGCATTTCCAATTTTGATGTTCAAATTTTTTCTCAGATCCAAAACTCACTCTCCCATTTTTCTTGTAAACAAAAAAGATATGAGGCATAACAAAATGAAACTTTTATGCCAAAAAACTTGAAAATTATAATAAATGTTAGAGAACGCCCTAAAAATGAACTCCAAGGTTTTCTTATCCATGTTTGGGAAATTCGAATGGTGCAACTCCTAATAAAAAGCTTGGTGAAATTTTATAGGAAAGGACTTTTAACTGATCCAAACATGCTTTAAATGTGGTGGACATGCATGCCAGAAACATGTTGAGGGTGCACATGACCTAATGATCCAAAAATTTCAAGGAGTAGAAAAATCAAATTCTCAAGTGGTTGGATATTTACCATAGCCAAACAACCCACTTTTTCCCTTTCCTTAAAAATCACAGATACTTTTTGGAATTATCTCTCTTAGCATCTGTGCATTTCCACTTTGGAAGTTCAAATTTTTTTTCTGATCCAAAACACACTCTTCCATTTTTCTCTAAACAAAAAAGATATGAGGCATAAAAAAATGAAATTTTTATGCAAAAAAATTTGAAAATTATAATAAATGTAAGAGAAGGCACTAAAAATGAACTCCAAGGTTTTGTTATCCTTGTTCAGGAAATTCGACTAGTACAACCCCTAATAATAAGTTTGGTGGATTTTTATAGGAAAGGACTTCTAACTGATCTAAACATGCTTTAAATGCGGTGGACATGCATGCCAGAAACATGTTGCGGAGGCAAATGACCTAATGATCTAAAAATTTTAAGGAGTAGAAAAAATCAAATTCTCAAGTGGTTGGATATTTACTAGAGCCAAAGAACCCACTTTTTGCCTATCCTTAAAAATCACAGATACTTTTTGGAATTATCTCTCTCAACATTTGTGCATTTCCATTTCGGATGTTCAAATTCTTTTTCAGATCCAAAACTCGCTCTCCCATTTTTCTCGTAAACAAAAAAGATATGAGGCATAACAAAATGAAAATTTTAGAGTTCAAGTATTCCACAAAATTTGAAAATTATAATAAATGTAAGATAACGCACTAAAAATGAAATCCAAGGTTTTGTTATCCATTTTTGGGAAATTCCACTTGTACAACCCCTAATAATAAGCTTGGTGGAATTTTATAGGAAAGGACTTCTGACTGATCCAAACATGCTTTAAATGTGGTGGACATGCATGCCAGAAACATGTTGCGGTTGCAAATGACCTAATGATCCAAAAATTTCGAGGAGTAGAAAAAATCAAATTCTCAAGTGTTTTGATATTTAACAGAGCCAAACAACCTACTTTTAGCCTATCCTTAAAAATCACAGATACTTTTTGGAATTATCTCTCTCATCATTTGTGCATTTCCAGTTTGGATGTTCAAAACTTTTTTCAGATCCAAAACTCACATTCCCATTTTTCTCGTAAACAAAAAAGATATGAGGCATAACAAAATGAAAATTTATGCAAAAAAATTTAAAAAATATAATAAAAGTATGTGAATGCATTAAAAATGAACTCCAAGGTTTTGTTGTCCATGTTTGGGAAATTCGACTAGTACAACCCCTAATAATAAGTTTGGTGAAATTTTATAGTAAAGGACTTCTAACTGATCTAAACATGCTTTAAATGTGGTGGACATGCATGCCAGAAACATGTTGCGGATGCAAATGACCTAATGATTCAAAAATTTTGAGAAGTAGAAAAAATCAAATTCTCAAGTGGTTGGATATTTACAAGAGCCAAACAACACACTTTTTGCCTATCCTTGAAAATCACAGATACTTTTAGGAATTATCTCTCCCAGCATTGTGCATTTCTATTTTGGATTTTCAAATTTTTTTTCAGATCTAAAACTCTCTCTGCCATTTTTTTCGTAAACAAAAAAGATATGAGGCATAACAAAATGAAAAATTTAGAGTTCATGTTTTCCATAAAATTTGAAAACTATAATAAATGTAAGTGAACGCATTAAAAAAGAACTCCGAGGTTTTGTTATTTATGTTTGGGAAATTCCACTAGTACAACCCCTAATAATAAGCTTGGTGGAATTTTATAGGAAAGGGACTTCTAACTGAACCTAACAAGCTTTAAATGTGGTGGACATGCATGCCAGAAACATGTTGTGGATGTATGTGACCTAATGATCCAAAAATTTCAATGAGTAGAAAAAATCAAATTCTCAAGTGGTTGGATATTTAGCAGAGCCAAACAACCCACTTTTTGCCTATCCTTAAAAATCACAGATACATTTTGGAATTAACTCTCTCAGCATTTGTGCATTTCCATTTTGGATGTTCAAATTTTTTCCTGATCCAAAACTCACTCTCCCAATTTTCTCGTAAATAAAAAAGATATGAGGTATAAAAAAAAGTTAATGCAAAAAAATTTGAAAATTATAATAAATGTAAGAGAACGCACTAAAAATAAACACCTAGGTTTTGTTATCCATGTTTGGGAAATTCCACTTGTACAACCACAAATCATAACCTTCATGTAATTTTATAGGAAAGGGACTTCTAACTGATCCTAACTTGCTTTAAATGTGGTGGACATGCAAAACAGAAACATGTTGCGCATGCAAATGACCTAATGATCCAAAAGTTTCAAGGAGTAGAAAAAATCAAATTCTCAAGTGGTTGGATATTAAGCAGAGCCAAACAACCCACTTTTTGCCTATCCTTAAAAATCACAGATACTTTTTGGAATTATCTTTCTCAGCATATGTGCATTTCCATTTTGGATGTTCAAATTTTTTTCCAGATCCAAAACTCTGTCTTCCATTTTTCTCGTAAACAAAAAAGATATGTGGTATAACAAAATGAAAATTTCAGGGTTCATGTATGCAAAAAAATTTGTAAACTATAATAAATGAAAGTGAACGCACTAAAAATGAACTCCAAGGTTTTGTTATACATGTTTGGCAAATTCCACTAGTACAACCCCTAATAATAGGCTTGGTGGAATTTTATGGGAAAAGGGACTTCAAAACTGATCCTATCATGCTTTAAATGTGGTGGATATGCATGCTAAAACATGCTGTGGTTGCAAATGACCTAATGATCCAAAAATTCCAAGGAGTAGAAAAATTCAAATTCTCAAGTGGTCGGATATTAAGCAGAGACAAACAACCCACTTTTAGCCTATCCTTAAAAATCACAGATACTTTTTGGAATTATCTCTCTCAGCATTTGTCCATTTCCATTTTGGATGTTTAAATTTTTTTTCAGATCCAAAACTCACTTTCCCATTTTTCTCGTACACAAAAAAGATATGAGGCATAACAAAATGAAAATTTTATGCCAAAAAATTTAAAAATTATAATAAATGTAAGAGAACGCACTAAAAATGAACTCCAAGGTTTTGTTATCCACGTTTGGGAAATTCCACTTGTACAACCCCAAATAATAAGCTTGGTGGAATTTTATAGGAAAGGACTTCTAACTGATCCTAACATGCTTTAAATGTGCTGGTCATGCAAGCCAGAAACATGTAGCGGATGCAAATGACCTAATGATCCAAAAATTTCGAGGAGTAGAAAAAATCAAATTCTCAAGTGGTTGGATATTTACTAGAGCCAAACAACCCACTTTTTGCCTATCCTTATAAATCAGAGATACTTTTTGGAATTATCTTTCTCAGCATTTCTGCATTTCCATGTTGGATGTACAAATTTTTTTCCAGATCCAAAACTCTATCTCCCATTTTTCTCGTAAACAAAAAAGATATGAGGCATAATAAAATGAAAATTTCATGCATAAAAATTTGAAAATTATAATAAATGTAAGATAACGCACTAAAAATGAACTCCACGGTTTTGTTATCCATGTTTGGGAAATTCGACTAGCACAACCCCTAATAATAAACTTGGTGGAATTTTATAGGAAAGGACTTCTAACTGATCCAAACATGCTTTAAATGTGGTGGACATGCATGCCAGAAATATGTTGCGGATGCAAATGACCTAATGATCCAAAAATTTCGAGGAGTTGAAAAAATCAAATTCTCAAGTGGTTGTATATTTAGCAGAGTCAAACAACCCACTTTTAGCCTATCCTTAAAAATCACAGATAACTTTTGGAATTATCTCTCTCAGCATTTGTTCATTTCCATTTTGGATGTTCAAATTTTTTTCAGATCCAAAACTCACTTTCCTATTTTTCTCATAAACAAAAAAGATATGAAGCATAACAAAATGAAAATTTTATGCAAAAAAATTTGAAAATTATAATAAATGTAAGAGAACGCACTAAAACTGAACTCCAAGGTTTTGTTATCCACGTTTGGGAAATTCCACTAGTACAAACCCTAATAATAAGCTTCGTGGAATTTTATAGGAAAGGACTTCTAACTGATCCTAACAAGCTTTAAATGTAATGTACATGCATGCCAGTAACATGTTGCGGATGCAAGTGACCTAATGATCCAAAAATTTCAAGGAGTAGAAAAATCAAATTCTCAAGTGGTTGGATATTTTTACCAAAGCCAAACTACCCACTATTTGCCTATCCTTAAAAATCACAGATACTTTTTGGAATTATCTCTCTCAGCATTTGTGCATTTCCATTTTGGATGTTCAAATTTTTTTTCAGATCCAAAACTCACTCTCCCATTTTTCACATAAACAAAAAAGATATGAGGCATAAAAAAAGAAAATTTTATGCAAAAAAATTGAAAATTATAATAAATGTAAGAGAACGCACTAAAAATAAACTCCAAGGTTTTGTTATCCATCATTGGGAAATTCGACTAGTTCAACTCCTAATAATAAGCTTGGTGGAATTTTAGAGGAAAGGACTTCTAACTGATCCAAACATGCTTTAAATGTGGTGGACATGCATGCCAGAAACATGCTGAGGATGCAAGTGACCAAATGATCCAAAAATTTCGAGTAGAAAAAATCAAATTCTCTAGTGGTTGGATATTTACTAGGGCCAAACAACCCACTTTTTTCCTATCCTTAAAAATCACAGATACTTTTTGGAATAATCTCTCTCAGCATTTGTGCATTTCCATTTTGGAAGTTAAATTTTTTTTTCAAATCCATAGCATAACTCACTCTCTCATTTTTCTCGTAAACAAGAAAGATATGAGGCATAACAACATGAACATTTTAGAGTTCATGTATGCAAAAAAATTTGAAAACTATAATAAATTTAAGTGAATGCACTAAAAATGAACTCAGAGGTTTAGTTATCCATATTTGGGAAATTCCACTAGTACAAACCCTAATAATAAGCATGGTGGAATTTTATAGCAAAGGGACTTCTAACCGATCCTAACATGCTTTAAATGTGGTGGACATGCATGCTAGAAACATGTTGAGGATGCAAGTGACCTAATGATCAAAAAATTTCAAGGAGTAGAAAAAATCAAATTCTGAAGTGGTTGGATATTTACCAGAGCCAAACAACCCACTTTTTGCCTATTCTTAAAAATCACATATACTTTTTGGAATTATCTTTCTCAGCATTAGTGCGTTTCCATTTTGGATGTTCAAATTTTTTTTCACATTCAAAACTCACTCTCCCATTTTTCTCGTAAACAAAAAAGATATGAGGCATAACAAAATGAAAATTTTATAGTTAATGTATGCAAAAAAAATTTGAAAACTATAATAAATGTAAGTGAACGCAATAAAAATGAACTCCAAAGTTTTGTAAAACATGTTTGGGAAATTCCACAAGTACAACCCCAAATAATAAGCTTGGTGAAATTTTATAGGAAAGGGACTTCTAACTGATCCAAACATACTTTAAATGTGGTGGACATGCATACCAGAAACATGTTGAGGATGCAAGTGACCAAATGATCCAAAACTTTCAAGGAGTAGAAAAAATCAAATTCTCAAGTGGTTGGATATTTACCAGTGCCAAAACAACCCACTTTTTGCCTATCCTTAAAAACCATAGATACTTTTTGAAATTATCTTTCTCAGCATTTGTGTATTTCCATTTTAGATGGTCAAATTTATTTTCAGATCCTAAACTCTCTCTCCCATTTTTCTCGTAAACAAAAAAGATATGAGGCATAAGCAATTGAAAATTTTAGAGTTCATGTATGCAAAAAAAATTGAAAACTATAATAAATGTAAGTGAACGCACTAAAAATGAACTTCAAAGTTTTGTTATACATGTTTGTGAAATTCCACTAATACAACCCCTAATAATAAGCTTGGTGGAATTTTATAGGAAATGGACTATTAACTGATCCTAACATGCTTTAAATGTGGTGGAGATGCAAACCAGAAACATGCTACGGATGCAAATGACCTAATGATCCAAAATATTCTAGGAGAAGAAAAAATCAAATTTTCAAGTGGTTGGATATTTAGCAGAGCCAAAAAACCCACTTTTTGCCTATGCTTAAAAATCACATATACTTTTTTGAATTATCTCTCTCAGCATTTGTGCATTTCCATTTTGGATGTTCAAAATTTTTTTCAGATCCAAAACTTACTCTCCCATTTTTCTCGTAAACAAAAGAGATATAAGGCATAACAAAATGAAAATTTATGCAAAAAAAATTTGAAAATTATAATAAATGTAAGAGAACTCACTAAAAATGAACTCCAAGGTTTTGTTATCCATGTTTGGGAATTTCGACTAGTACAACCCCTAATAATAAGCTTGGTGGAATTTTATAGGAAAGGACTTCAAACTGATCTAAACATGCTTTAAATGTGGTGGACATGCATGCCAGAAACATGTTGAGGATGCAAGTGACCTAATGATCATAAAATTTCAATGAGTAGAAAAAATCAATTTCTCAAGTGGTTGGATATTTACCAGAGCCAAAGAACCCACTTTTTGCCTATCCTTAAAAATCACAGATACTTTTTGGAATTATCTCTCTCAACATTTGTGTATTTGCATTTTGGATGTTCAAATTTTTTTTCAGATTCAAAATTCACTTTCCCATTTTTTTGTAAACAAAAAAAGAAATGAGGCATAAAAAAGTGAAACTTTTATGCAAAAAAAAATTGAAAACTATAATAAATGTTTGTGAACGCCCTCAAAATGAACTCCACGGTTTTGTTATCCACGTTTGGGAAATTCCACTAGTACGACCCCTAATAATAAGCTTGGTGGAATTTTATAGGAAAGGGACTTCTAACTGATCCTAACAAGCTTTAAATGTATTGGACATGCATGCCAGTAACATGTTGCGGATGCAAGTGACCTAATGATACAAAAATTTCAAGGAGTAGAAAAATCAAATTCTCAAGTGGTGGATATTTACCAGAGCCAAACAACCCACTTTTTGCGTATCCTTAACAATCACAAATACTTTTTGGAATTATCTCTCTCTACATTTGTGTATTGTGCATTTCCATTTTAGATGTTCAAATTTTTTTTCATATCCAAAACTCACTCTCCCATTTTTCTCGTAAACAAAAAAGATATGAGGCATAAAAAAAGAAAATTTTATGCAAAAAAAATTGAAAATTATAATAAATGTAAGAGAACGTACTAAAAATAAACTCCAAGGTTTTGTTATCCATCTTTGGGAAATTCGACTAATACAACTCCTAATAATAAGCTTGGTGGAATTTTAGAGGAAAAGGCTTCTAACTGATCCAAACATGCTTTAAATGTGGTGGACATGTATATCAGAAACATGCTGAGGATGCAAGTGACCAAATGATCAAAAATTTTCAAGGAGTAGAAAACATCAAATTCTCTAGTGGTTGGATATTTACCAGAGCCAGACAAACCACTTTTTCCCTATCCTTAAAAAACACAGATACTTTTTGGAATAATCTCTCTATTTTGGATGTTCAATTTTTTTTTTTTAAAATCCAAAACTCACTCTCCCATTTTTCTCGTAAACAAGAAAGATATGAGGCATAACAACATGAAAATTTTAGAGTTCATGTATGAAAAAAACTTCGAAAGCTATAATAAATGTCAGTGAATGCACTACAAATGAACTCAGACATTTTGTTATCCATATTTGGGAAATTCCACTAGTACAAACCATAATAATAAGCATGGTGGAATTTTATAGGAAAGGGACTTCTAACCGATCCTAACATGCTTTAAATGTGGTGGACATGCATGCCAGAAACATGTTGAGGATGCAAATGACCTAATGATCCAAACAATTCAACGAGTAGAAAAAATCAAATTCTCAAGTGGTTGGATATTTACCAGAGCCAAACAACCCACTTTTTGCCTATCCTTAAAAATGACAGATACTTTTTGGAATTATCTTTCTCAGTATTTGTGCATTTCCATTTTGGAAGTTAAAATTTTTTTTCAGATCCAAAACTCACTTTCCCATTTTTCTCATAAATAAAAAAGATATGAGGCATAACAAAATGAAAATTTTAGAGTTAATGTATTCAAAAAAAATTGAAAACTATAATAAATTTAAGTGAACGCAATAAAAATGAACTCCAAAGTTTTGTAAAACATGTTTGGGAAATTCCACTAGTACAACCCCAAATAATAGGCATGGTAGAATTTTAGACGAAAGGGACTTCTAACTGATCCAAACATGCTTCAAATGTGGTGGAGATGAATGCCAGAAACATGTTGAGGATGCAAGTGACCTAATGATCCAAAAATTTCAAGGAGTAGAAAAAATCAAATTCTCAAGTGGTTGGATACCAGTGCCAAAACAACCCACTTTTTCACTATCCTTCAAAATCACAGATACGTTTTGGAATTATCTTTCTCAGCATTTGTGCATTTCCATTTTGGAAGTTCAATTTATTTTCAGATCCTAAACTCTCTCTCCCATTTTTCTCGTAAACAAAAAAGATATGAGGCATAACAAAATGAAAATTTTATGCAAAAAATTTTGAAAATTATAATAAATGTAAAAGAACGCACTAAAAATGAACTCCAAAGTTTTGTTATCCATGTTTGGGAAATTCCACTAGTACAACCCCAAATAATAAGCTTGGTGGAATTTTATAGGAAATGACTTCTAACTGATCCTAACATGCTTTAAATGTGGTGGTCATGCATGCTAGAAACATGTAGCGGATGCAAATGACCTAATGATCCAAAAATCTCAAGGAGTAGAAAAAATCAAATTCTCAAGTGGTTGGATATTTACCAGAGCCAAACAACCCACTTTTTGCCTATCCTTGAAAATCACAGATACTTTTTGGAATTATCTATCTCAGCATTTGTGCATTTCCATTTTGGATGTTCAAATTTTTTTCCAGATCCAAAACTCTCTCACCCATTTTTCTCGTAAAGAAAAAAGATATCAGGCATAACAAAATGAAAATTTTAGAGTTGATGTATGCAAAAAAATTTAAAAACTATAATAAAAGTAAGTGAACGAATTAAAAATGAACTCCAAGGTTTTGTTATGAATGTTTGGGAAATTCGACTAGTGTAATCCCTAATAATAAGTTTGGTGGAATTTTATAGGAAAGGACTTCTAACTGATCTAAACATGCTTTAAATGTGGTGGACATGCATGCCAGAAACATGTTGATCATGCAAATGACCTAATGATCAAAACATTTTGAAGAGTAGAAAAACTCAAATTCTCAAGTGGTTGGATATTTAGCAGAGCCACACAACCCACTTTTAGCCTATCCTTAAAAATCATAGATACTTTTTGGAATTATCTCCCTTAGCATTTGTGCATTTCCATTTTGGATGTTCAAATTTTTTTTCTGATCCAAAACTCACTTTCCTATTTTTCTCGTAAACAAAAAAGATATGAGGCATAACAAAACGAAAAATTTATGAAAACAATTTTGAAAATTATAATAAATGTAACAGAACGCACAAAAAATGAACTCCAAGGTTTTGTTATCCATGTTTGGGAAATTCCACTAGTACAACCCCTAATAATAAGCTTCATGGAATTTTATAGGAAAGGACTTCTAACTGATCCAAACATGATTTAAATGTGGTGGACATGCATGCCAGAAACATGTTGCGGATGCAAATCACCTAATGATCCAAAAATTTCGAGAAGTAGAAAAAATCAAATTCTCAAGTGGTTGGATATTTACCAGAGCATAACAACCCACTTTTTGCCTATCCTTAAAAATCACAGATACTTTTTGGAATTATCTCTCTCAGCATTTGTGCATTTCTATTTTGGATGTTGAATTTTTTTTTCAGATGCAAAACTCACTCTCCGATTTTTCTCGTAAACAAAAAAGATATGAGGGATAACAAAATGAAAATTTTAGAGTTCATGTATTCCAAAAAATTTTAAAACTATAATAAATGTAAGTGAACGCACTAAAAATGAACTCAGAGGTTTTGTTATCTATGTTTGGGAAATTCTCCTAGTACAACCCCTAATAATAAGCTAGGGGGAATTTAATAGGAAAGGGTCTTCTAACTGATCCTTACAAGCTTTAAATGTGGTGGACATGCATGCCAGAAACATGTTGAGGATGCAAGTGACCTAATGATCCAAAAATTTCAATGAGTAGGAAAAATCAAATTCTGAAGTGGTTGGATATTTACTAGAGCCAAATAACCCACTTTTTGCCTATCCTTAAAAATCACAGATACGTATTGGATTTAATTCTCTCAGCATTTGTGCATTTCCATTTTCGATGTTCAAATATTTTTCTGATCCAAAACTCACTCTCCCAATTTTCTCGTAAACAAAAAAGATATGAGGCATAAAAAAAAGTTTATGCAAAAAAATTTGAAAATTATAATAAATATAAAAGAACGCACTAAAAATGAACTCCTAGGTTTTGTTATCCATGTTTGGGAAATTCCATTTGTACAACCCCAAATAATAAGCTTCCTGGAATTTTATAGGAAAGGGACTTCTAATTGATCCTAACATGCTTTAAATGCGGTGGACATGCCTGCCAGAAACAAGCTGCGTATGCAAATGACCTAATGACCCAAAAATTTCAAGGAGTAGAAAAAATCAAATTCTCAAGTGGTTGGATATTTAGCAGAGCCAAACAACCCACTTTTTGCCTATCCTAAAAAATCACAGATAGTTTTTGGAATTATCTTTCTCAGCATTTGTGCATTTCCATTTTGGATGTTCAAATTTTTTTCCAGATCCAAAACTCTCTCTTCCATTTTTCTCGTAAACAAAAAAGATATGAGGCATAAAAAAATGAAAATTTTAGAGTTCATGTACGCAAAAAAATTTGAAAACTATAATAAATGTAAGTGAACGCACTAAAAATGAACTCCAAGGTTTTGTTCTACATGTTTGGCAAAATCCTCTAGTACAACCCCTAATAATAGGCTTGGTGGAATTTTATAGGAAAGGGACTTCAAAACTGATCCTAACATGCTCTAAATGTGGTGGACATACATGCCAGAACATGCTGCGGATGCAAATGACCTAATGATCCAAAAATTTTGAGGAGTAGAAAAAATCAAATTCTCAAGTAGTTGGATATTTACCAGAGCATAACTACCCACTTTTTGCCTACCCTTAAAAATCATAGATACTTTTTGGAATTATCTCTCTCACTATTTGTGCATTTCTATTTTGGATGTTCAAATTTTTTTTTAGATCCAAAACTCACTCTCCGATTTTTTCGTAAACAAAAAAGATATGAGGCATAACAAAATGAAAATTTAACAGTTCATGTATTGCATAAAATTTGAAAACTATAATAAATGTAAGTGAACACACTAACAATGAACTTAGAGGCTTTGTTATCTATGTTTGGGAAATTCTCCTAGTACAACCACTAATAATAAGCTTGGTGTAATTTTATAGGAAAGGGACATCTAACAGATCCTAACAAGCTTTAAATGTGGTGGACATCCATGCCAGAAACATGTTGAGGATGCAAGAGACCTAATGATCCAAAAATTTCAATGAGTAGAAAAAATCAAATTCTCAAGTGGTTGGATATTTACCAGAGCCAAACAACCCACTTTTTGCCTATCCTTAAAAATCACAGATACGTTTTGGAATTAACTCTCTCAGCATTTGTGCATTTCCCTTTTGGATGTTATAATTTTTTTCTGATCCAAAACTCACTCTCCCAATTTTCTCGTAAACAAAAAAGATATGAGGCATACAAAAAAGTATATGCAAAAAAATTTGAAAATTATAATAAATGTAAGAGAACGCACTAAAAATGAACTCCAAGGTTTTGTTATCCATGTTTGGGAAATTCGACTAGTACAACCCCTAATTATAAGCTTGGTGGAATTTTATAAGAAAGGACTTCTAACTTATCCAAACATGCTTTAAATGTGGTGGACATGCATGCCAGAAACATGTTGCGGATGCAAATGACCTAATGATCCAAAAATTTTGAGGAGTAGAAAAAATCAAATTCTCAAGTGGTTGGATATTTAGCAGGATATTTAGCCTATCCTAAAAAATCACAGGTACTTTTTGGAATTATCTCTCTCAGCATTTGTGCATTTCCATTTTGGATGTTCAAATTTTTTTTCAGATCCAAAGCTCTCTTTCCCATTTTTCTCATAAACTAAAAAGATATGAGGCATAACAAAATGAAAATTTTAAGCAAAGAAATTTGAAAAATACAATAAATGTAAGAAAACGAACTAAAAATGAACACCAAGGTTTTGTTATCCACATTTGGGAAATTCGACTGGTACAACCCCTAATAATAAGCTTGGTAGAATTTTATAGGAAAGGACTTCTAACTGATCCAAACATGCTTTAAATGTGGTGGAAATGCATGCCAGAAACATGTTGCGGATGCAAATCACCTAATGATCAAAAAATTTCAAGGGGTAGAAAAATCAAATTCTCAAGTGGTTGGATATTTTTACCAAAGCCAAACAACCCACTATTTGCCTATCCTTAAAAATCACAGATACTTTTTGGAATTATCTCTCTCAGCATTTGTGCATTTCCATTTTGGATGTTCAAATTTTTTTTCAGATCCAAAACGCACTCTCCCATTTTTGTCGTAAACAAAAAAGATATGAGGCACAACAAAATGAAAATTTTATGCAAAATAATTTGAAAATTATAATAAATGTAAGAGAACGCTCTAAAAATGAACTCCAAGGTTTCGTTATCCATGTTTGGGAAATTCGACTAGTACAACTCCTAATAATCAACTTCGTGGATTTTTATAGGAAAGGACTTCTAACTGATCCAAACATGTTTAAATATGGTGGACAGGCATGCCAGAAACATGTTGAAGATGCAAGTGACCTAATGATCCAAAATTTTCAAGGAGTAGAAAAAATCATATTCTCAAGTGGATGGATAAATTACCAGAGCCAAACATCCCACTTTTTTCCTATCCTCAAAAATCACAGCTACTTTTTTGGAATTATCTCTCTCAGCATTTGTGCATTTCCCTTTTGGATGTTCAAATTTTTTTCAGATCCAAAACTCACTCTCCCATTTTTCTCGTAAACAAGAAAGATATGAGGCATAACAAAATGAAAATATTAAAGTTCATGTATGCAAAAAAAATTGAAAACTATAATAAATGTAAGTGAGCGCACTAAAAAAGAACTCAGAGGTTTTGTTATCCATGTTTGGGAAATTCCTCTAGTACAACTCCTTATAATAAGCATGGTGGAATTTCATAGGAAAGGGACTTCTAACCGATCCTAACATGCTTTAAATTTGGTGGACATGCATGCCAGAAACATGTGGAGGATGCAAGTGACCTAATGATCCAAAAATTTCGAGTAGAAAAAAATAAATTCTCAAGTGGTTGCATATTTACTAGAGCCGAACAACCCAGTTTTTGCCTATCCTTAAAAATCACAGATACTTTTTGGAATTATCTTTCTCAACATTTGTGCATTTCCATTTTGAATGATTAAATTTTCTTTCAGATCCAAAACTCACTCTCCCGTTTTTCTCGTAAACAAAAAAGATATGAGGCATAACAAAATGAAAATTTTAGAGTTGATGTATGCAAAAAAATTTAAAAACTATAACAAAAGTAAGTGAACGCTTTACAAATGAACTCCAAGGTTTTGTTATCCATGTTTGGGAAATTTGACTAGTACAACCCCTAATAAAAAGCTTGGTGGAATTTTCTAGGAAAGGGATTTCTAACTGATCCTAACATGCTTTAAATATGGTAGACATGCATGCCAGAAACCTGTTGAGGATGCAAGTGACCTAATGATCCAAAAATTCCAAGGACTAGCAAAAATAATATTCTCAAGTGGATGGATATCTACCAGAGCCAAACAACCCACTTTTTTCCTATCCTTAAAAATCACAGGTACTTTTTGGAATTATCTCTCTCAGCATTTGTGCATTTCCATTTTGGATGTTCAATTGTTTTTTTCAGATCTAAAACTCAGTCTCCCATTTTTCTCGTAAACAAAAAAGATATGAGGCATAACGAATGAAAATTTTAGAGTTGATGTATGCAAAAAAATTAAAACTACTAAATTAAAACTAAGTGAACGCATTAAAAATGAACTCCAAGGTTTTGTTATCAATGTTTGGGAAAATCGACTAGTACAACCCCTAATAACAAGTTTGGTGGAATTTTATAGGAAAGGACTTTTAACTAATCCAATTGTGCTTTAAATGTGGTGGACATGCATGCATGAAACATGTTGCGGATGCAAATGACCTAATGATCCAAAAATTTTGAGGAGTAGAAAAAATATAATTCTCAAGTGGTTGGATATTTACCAGAGCCAAACAACCCACTTTTTGCCTATCCTTAAAAGTCATAGGTACTTTTTGGAATTATCTCTCTCAGCATTTGTGCATTTCCATTTTGGATGTTCAAATTTTTTTTCAGATCCAAAACTCACTCTCCCATTTTTCTCGTAAACAAAAAACATATGAGGCATAACAAAATGAAAATGTTAGAGTTAATATACGCAAAAAAATTTGAAAACTATAATAAATGTAAGTGAATGCAATAAAAATGAACTCCAAAGTTTTGTAAAACATGTTTAAGAAATTCCACTAGTACAACCCCAAATAATAAGCTTGGTGAAATTTTATAGGAAAGGGACTTCTAACTGATCCAAACATGCTTTAAATGTGGTGGACATGCATGCCAGAAACATGTTGAGGATGCAAGTAATCAAATGATTCAAAAATTTCAAGGAGTAGAAAAAATCAAATTCTCAAGAGGTTGGATATTTACCAGTGCCAAAACAACCCACTTTTTGCCTATCCTTAAAAATCACAGATACTTTTAATTATCTTTTTCAGCATTTGTGCATTTCCATTTTGGATGTTCAAATTTATTTTCAGATTCTAAACTCTCTCTCCCATTTTTCTAGTAAACAAAAAAAGATATAAGGCATAACAAAATGAAAATTTTAGAGTTCATGTATGAAAAAAAAATTGGAAAACTATAATAAATGTAAGTCAACGCACTAAAAATGAACTCCAAGGTTTTGTGATACATGTTTGGGAAATTCCACTAGTACAACCCCTAATAATAAACTTGGTGGAATTTTATAGGAAAGGGACTTATAATTGATCCTAACATGCTTTAAATGTGGTGGACATGCAAGCCAGAATCATGCTGCGGATGCAAATGACCTAATGGTCCAAATATTTCAAGGAGTAGAAAAAATCAAATTTTCAAGTGGTTGGATATTTAGCAATGCCAAAAAACCCTCTTTTTGCCTATCCTTAAAAATCACATATACTTTTTTGAATTATCTCTCTCAGCATTTGTGCATTTCCATTTTGGATGTTCAAAATTTTTTTCAGATCCAAAACTCTCTCTCCCATTTTTCTAGAAAACAAAAAAGATATGAGGCATAACAAAATGAAAATTTATGCAAAAAAATTTGAAAATTATAATAAATGTAAGAGAACTCACTAAAAATGAACTCCAAGGTTTTGTAATCTATGTTTGGGAAATTCGACTAGTACAACCCCAAATAATAATCTTGGTGGAATTTTATAGGAAAGGACTTCTAACTGATCTAAACATGCTTTAAATGTGGTGGACATGCATGCCAGAAACATGTTGAGGATGCAAGTGACCTAATGATCCAAAAATTTCAATGAATAGAAAAAATCAAATTCTCAAGTGGTTGGATATTTACCGGAGCCAAACAACCCACTTTTTGCCTTTCCTTAAAAATCACAGATACTTTTTGGAATTATTTCTCTCAGCATTTGTGCATTTCCATTTTGGATGTTCAATTTTTTTTCAGATTCAAAATTCACTTTCCCATTTTTCTCGTAAACAAAAAAAGATATGAGGCATAAAAAAATGAAACTTTTATGCAAAAAAATTTGAAAACTATAATAAATATTTATAAACGCACTAAAAATGAACCCCACGGTTTTGTTATCTATGTTTGGGAAATTCCTCTAGTACGACCCCTAATAATAAGCTTGGTGGAATTTTATAGGAAAGGGACTTCTAACTGATCCTAACAAGCTTTAAATGTAATGGACCTACATGCTAGTACATGTTGCGGATGCAAGTGACCTACTGATCCAAAAATTTCAAGGAGTAGAAAAATCAAATTCTCAAGTGGTTGGATATTTACCAAAGCCAAACAACCCACTTTTCGCCTATCCTTAAAAATCACGGATACTTTTTGGAATTATCTCTCTCAGCATTTGTGCATTTCCATTTTGGTTGTTCAAATTTTTTTTCTGATCCAAAACTCACTCTCCCATTTTTCTCGTAAACAAAAAAGATATGAGGCATAAAAAAAAGAAAATTTTATGCAAAAAAATTGAAAATTATAATAAATGTAAGAGAACGCACTAAAAATAAACTCCAAGGTTTTTTTATCCATCATTGGGAAATTCGACTAGTACAACTCCTCATAATAAGCTTGGTGAAATTTTAGAGGAAAGGACATCTAACTGATCCAAACATGCTTTAAATGTGGTGGACATGCATGCAGGAAACATGCAGAGGATGCAAGTGACCTAATGATCCAAAATTTTCAGGGAGAAGAAAAAATCAAATTCTCAAGTGCTTGGATATTTACTAGAGCCAAACAACCCACTTTTTTCCTATCCTTAAAAATCACAGACAATTTTTGGAATAATCTCTCTCAGCATTTGTGCATTTCTATTTTGGATGTTCAATTTTGTTTTCAGATCCAAAAGGCACTCTCCCATTATTTCGTAAACAAGAAAGATATGAGGCATAACAATATGAAAATTTTAGAATTCATGTATGCAAAAAAAATTGAAAGCTATAATAAATGTAAGTGATTGCACCACAAATGAACTCAGACGTTTTGCTATCCATATTTGGGAAATTCCACTAGTACAAACCCTAATAATAAGCACGGTGGAATTTTATAGGAAAGAGACTTCTAACCGATCCTAACATGCTTTAAATGTGGTGGACATGCATGCCAGAAACATGTGGAGGATGCAAGTGACCTAATGATACAAAATTTTCAAGGAGTAGAGAAAAACAAATTCTCAAGTGGTTGCTTTTTTACGAGAGCCGAACAACCCACTTTTTGCCTATCCTTAAAAATCACAGATACTTTTTGGAATTATCTTTCCCAGCATTTGTGCATTTCCATTTTGGATGTTCAAATTTTTTTTTAAAACCAAAACTCACTCTCCCATTTTTCTCGTAAACAAAAAGGATATGAGGCATAACAAAATGAAAATTTTATGCAAAAAAATTGAAAATTATAATAAACGTAAGAGAATGCACTAAAAATAAACTCCAAGGTTTTGTTATCCATCATTGGGTAATTCGAATAGTGCAACTCCTAATAATAAGCTTGGTAGAATTTTAGAGGAAAGAATTCTAAAATATCCAAACATGCTTTAAATGTGGTGGACATGCTAGCAAGAAACATGTTGAGGATCCAAGTGACCTAATGATCCAAAAATTTCGAGTAGAAAAAATCAATTTCTCAAGTGGTTCGATATTAACCAGTGCCAAAACAACCCACTTTTTGCCTATCCTTCAAAATCACAGATACTTTTTCGAATTATCTTTCTCAGCATTTGTGCATTTCCATTTTGGAAGTTCAAATTTATTTTCAGATCCTAAACTCTCTCTCCCATTTTTCTCGTAAACAAAAAAGATATGAGGCATAACAAAATAAAATTTTATGCAAAAAAATTTGAAAATTATAATAAATGTAAGATAACGCAAGAAAAATGAACTCCAAGGTTTTGTTATCCATGCTTGGCAAATTCGACTAGTACAACCCCTAATAATAAGCTTGGTGGAATTTTATAGGAAAGGACTTCTAATTGATCCAAACATGCTTTAAATGTGATCGACATGCATGCCAGAAACATGTTGTGGATGCAAATGACCCAATGATCCAAAAATCTCGAGGAGTAGAAAAAATCAAATTCTCAAGTGTTAGGATATTTACCAGAGCCAAACAACCCACTTTTTGCCTATCCTTAAAAATCACAGATACGTTTTGGAATTAACTCTCTTAGCATTTGGGCATTTCCATTTTGGATGTTCAAATTTTTTTCTGATCCCAAACTCACTCTCCAAATTTTCTAATATACAAAAAAGATACGAGGCACAAAGAAAAGTTTATGCAAAAAAATTTGAAAATTATAATAAATGTAAGAGAACGCACTAAAAATGAACTCCTAGGTTTTTTTATCCATGTTTGGGAAATTCCACTTGTACAACCCCAAATAATAAGCTTCGTTGAATTTTATAGGAAAGGGACTTCTAACTGATCCTAACATCCTTTAAATGTGGTGGACATGCATGCCAAAAACATGCTGCGGATGCAAATGACCTAATGATCCAAAAATTTCGAGTAGAAAAAATCAAATTCTCAAGTGGTTGGATATTTAGCAGAGCCAAACAACCCACTTTTTGCCTATCCTAAAAAATCATAGATACTTTTTGGAATTATCTCTCTCAGCATTCTTGCATTTCCATTTTGGATGTTCAAATTTTTTTCCAGATCAAAAACTCTCTCTCCCTTTTTTTCTCGTAAACAAAAAAGATATGAGGCAAAACAAAATGAAAATTTTATGCAAAAAAATTTGAAAATTAGAATTAATGTAGGAGAACGCACTAAAAATGAACTCAGGGGTTTTGCTATCAAAGTTTGGGAAATTCTGCTAGTACAACCCTTAATAGTAAGCTTGGTGGAATTTTATAGTAAAGGGACTTCTAACTAATCCTAACATGCTTTAAATATCGTGGACATGCATGCCAGAAACATGTTGAGGATGTAAGTGACCTAATGATGCAAAAATTTCAAGGAGTAGCAAAAATCAAATTCTCAAGTGGTTGGATTTTTACTAGAGCCAAACAACCCACTTTTTGCCTATCCTTAAAAATCACAGATACGTTTTGGAATTATCTCTCTCAGCATTTGTGCATTTCCATTTTGGAAGTTCAAAGTTTTTTTCAGATCCAAAACTCACTCTCCCATTTTTCTCGTAAACAAAAAAGATATGAGGCATAACAAAATGAAAATTTTAGAGTTGATGTATGCAAAAAAATTTAAAAACTATAATAAAAGTAAGTGAACGTAAATGAACTCCAAGGTTTTGTTGTCAAGGTTTGGGAAATTCGACTAGTACAACCCCTAATAACAAGTTTGGTGGAATTTTATAGGAAAGGACTTTTAACTTATCCAAACGTGCTTTAAATGTGGTCGACATGCATGCCAGAAACATGTTGCGGATGCAAATGACCTAATAATCCAAAAATTTTGAGGAGTAGAAAAAATCAAATTCTCTAGTGGTTGGATATTTACCAGATCCAAACAACCCACTTTTTGCCTATCCTTAAAAATCATAGATACTTTTTGGAATTATCTCTCTCAGCATTTGTACATTTCCATTTTGGATGTTCAAATTTTTTTCAGATCCAAAACTCACTCTCCCATTTTTCACGTAAACAAAAAAGATATGAGGCATACCAAAATGAAAATGTTAGAGTTCATGTATGCAAAAAAATTTGAAAACTATAATAAATGTAAGTGAACACACTAAAAATGAACTCCAAGGTTTTGTTTTACATGTTTGGCAAATTCCACTAGTATAACCCCAAATAATAAGCTTGGTGGAATTTTATAGGAAAGGGACTTATAATTGATCCTAACATGCTTTAAATATGGTGCACATGCAAGCCAGAAACATGCTGCGGATGCAAATGACCTAATGATCCAAAATTTTCTTGGAGTAGAAAAAATCAAATTTTCAAGTGGTTGGATATTTAGCAAAGACAAAAAACCCACTTTTTACCTATCCTTAAAAATCACAGATACTTTTTGGAATTATCTCTCTCAGCATTTGTGCATTTCCATTTTGGATGTTCAAAATTTTTTTCACATCCAAAACTCACTCTCCCATTTTTCTCGTAAACAAAAAAGATATGAGGCATAACAAAATGAAAATTTATGCAAAAAAATTTGAAAATTATAATAAATGTAAGAGAACTCACTAAATATGAACTCGAAGGTTTTGTTATCCATGTTTGGGAAATTCGACTAGTTCAGCTCCTAATAATAAGCTTGGTAGAATTTTATAGGAAAGGACTTCTAACTGATCTAAACATGCTTTAAATGTGGTGGACATGTATGCGAGAAACATGTTGAGGATGCAAGTGACCTAATGATCCAAAAATTTCAATGAGTAGAAAAAATCAAATTCTCAAGTGGTTGGATATTTACCAGAGCGAAACAACCCACATTTTGCCTATCCTTTAAAATCACAGATAATTTTTGGAATTATCTCTCTCAGCATTTGTGCATTTCCATCTTGGATGTTCAATTTTTTTTTCAGATTCAAAATTCACTTTCCCATTTTTCTCGTAAACAAAAAAATTTATGAGACAAAAAAAATGAAACTTTTATGCAAAAAAATTTGAAAACTATAATAAATGTTTGCGAACGCACTAAAAATGAACTCCACGGTTTTGTTATCCATGTTTCAGAAATTCCACTAGTACGACCCCTAATAATAAGCAGGGTGGAATTTTATAGGAAAGGACTTCTAACTGATCCAAACATGCTTTAAATGTGGTGGACATGCATGCCAGAAACATGCTGAGGATGCGAGTGACCTAATGATCCAAAATTTTCAAGGACAAGAAAAAATCAAATTCTCAAGTGGTGTAATATTTACCAGAGCCAAACAACCCACTTTTTGCCTATTCTTAAAAATCACAGATACTTTTTGGAATAATCTCTCTTAACATTTGTGCATTTCCATTTTCGATGTTCAATTTTTTTTTCAAATTCAAAAGTCACTCTCCCATTTTTCTCATAAACAAGAAAGATATGAGGCATAACAACATGAAAATTTTAGAGTTCATGTATGCAAAAAAAATTGAAAGCTATAATAAATGAAAGTGAATGCACTACAAATGAACTCAGACGTTTTGTTATCCATATTTGGGAAATTCCACTAGTACAAGCCCTAACAATAAGCATGGTGGAATTTTATAGGAAAGGGACTTCTAACCGATCCTAACATACTTTAAATGTGGTGGACATGCATGCCAAAAACATGTTGAGGATGCAAGTGACCTAATGATCAAAAAATTTCAAGAAGTAAAAAAAATCAAATTCTCAAGTGGTTGGATATTTAGCAGAGCCAAACAACACATTTTTTGCCTATCCTTAAAAATCACAGATACTTTTTGGAATTATCTTTCTCAGCATTTGTACATTTCCTTTTTGGATGATCAAATTTTTTTTCAGATCCAAAACTTGCTCTCCCATTTTTCTCGTAAACAAAAACGATATGAGGCATAACAAAATCAAAATTTTAGAGTTAATGTATGCAAAAAATTTTGAAAACTATAACAAATGTGAGTGAACGCAATAAAAATGAACTCCAAAGTTTTGTAAAACATGTTTGGGAAATTCCACTAGTACAACCCGAAATAATAAGATTGGAGGAATTTTATAGGAAAGGGACTTCTAACTGATCCAAACATGCTTTAAATGTGGTGGACATGCATGCCAGAAACATGTTGAGGATCCAAGTGACCTTATGATCAAAAAATTTTAATGAGTAGAAAAAATCAAATTCTCAAGTGGTTGGATATTTACCAGTGCCAAAACAACCCACTTTTTGCCTATCCTTCAAAATCACAGATACTTTTTGAAATTATCTTTCTCAGCATTTGTGCATTTCCATTTTGGAAGTTCAAATTTATTTTCAGATCCTAAACTCTCTCTCCCATTTTTCTCATAAACAAAAAAGATATGAGGCATAGCAAAATGAAAATTTTAAGCAAAAAAATTTGAAAATTATAATAAATGTAAGATAACGCACTAAACATGAATCCAAGTTTTTGTTATCCATGTTTGGGAAATTCGACTAGTACAACCCCTAATAATAAGCATGGGGGAATTTTATAGGAAAGGACTTCTAACTGATCCAAACATGCTTTAAAAGTGGTGGACATGCATGCCAGAAACATGTTGCGGATGCAAATGACCTAATGATCCAAAAATTTCGAGTAGAAAAAATCAAATTCTCTAGTGTTTGGATATTTAGCAGAGCCAAACAACCCACTTTTAGCCTATCCTTTAAAATCACAGATACTTTTTGGAATTATCTCTCTCAGCATTTGTGCATTTCCATTTTGGATGTTAAATTTTTTTTTCTGATCCTAAACTCACTTTCCCATTTTTCTCGTAAACAAAAAAGATATGAGACGTAACAAAATGAAATTTTTTTGCAAAAAAAATTGAAAATTATAATAAATGTAAGAGAACGCACTAAAAATGAACTCCAAAGTTTTGTTATCCATGTTTGGGAAATTCCACTAGTACAACCCCAAATAATAAGCTTGGTGGATTTTATAGGAAAGGACTTCTAACTGATCCTAACATGCTTTAAATGTGGTGGTCATGCAAGCCGGCAACATGTAGCGGATGCAAATGACGTAATGATCCAAAATTTTCAAGGAGTAGAAAAAATCAAATTCTCAAGTGGTTGGATATTTACCAGAGCCAAACAACCCACTTTTTGACTATCCTTAAAAATCACAGATACTTTTTGGAATTATCTTTCTCAGCTTTTGTGCATTTTCATTTTGGATGTTCAAATTTTTTTCCAGATCCAAAACTCTCTCTCCCATTTTTCTCGTAAACAAAAAAGATATGAGGAATAAAAAAAGGAAAACTTTATGCAAAAAAATTTCAAAAATATAATAAATTTAAGATAATGCACTGAAAATGAACTCCAAGGCTTTGTTATCCATGTTTGGGAAATTCCACTAGTACAACCCCTAATAATAAGCTTGGTGGAATTTTATAGGAAAGGACTTCTAACTGATCCAAACATGATTTAAATGTGGTGGACATGCATGCCAGAAACATGTTGCGGATGCAAATGACCTAATGATCCAAAAATTTTGAGGAGTAGAAAAAATCAAATTCTCAAGTGGTTGGATATTTAGCAGAGCCAAACCACCCACTTTTAGCCTATCCTTAAAAATCACAGATACTTTTTGGAATTATTTCTCTCAGCATTTGTGCATTTCAATTTCGGATGTTCAAATTTTTTTTCAGATACAAAACCCACTTTCCTATTTTTCTCGAAAACCAAAAAGATATGAGGCATAACAAAATGAAAATTTTATGCAAAAAAATTTGAAAATTATAATAAATGTATGAGAATGCACTAAAAATGAACTCCAATGTTTTGTTATCCATGTTTGGGAAATTCCACTAGTACAACCGCTAATAATAAGCTTCGTGGAATTTTATACGAAATGACTTCTAAGTGATCCAAACATGCTTTAAATGTGGTGGACATGCATGCCAGGAACATGTTGAGGATGCAAGTGACCTAATGATCCAAAAATTTCTAGGAGTAGAAAAAATAAAATTCTCAAGTAGTTGGATATTTACCAGAGCCAAACAACCCACTTTTTACCTATCCTTAAAAATCACAGATAATTTTTGGAATTATCTCTCTCAGCATTTGTGCATTTCCATTTTGGATGTTCAAATTTTTTTTCAGATCCTAAACGCACTCTCCCATTTTTCTCGTAAACAAAAAAGATATGAGGCATAACAAAAAGAAAATTTTATGCAAAAAAATTTGTAAATTAAAATAAATGTAAGAGAACGCACTAAAAATGAACTCCAAGGTTCTTTTATCCTTGTTTGGGAAATTCAACTAGTACGACCCCTAATAATAAGCTTGATGGAATTTTATATGAAAGGACTTCTAACTGATCCAAACATGCTTTAAATGTGGTGGACATGCATGCCAGAAACATGTTGCGGATGCAAATGACCTAATGATCCAAAAATTTTGAGGAGTAGAAAAACTGAAATTCTCAAGTTGTTGGATATTTACCAAAGCTTAACAACCCACTTTTTGCCTATCCTTAAAAATCATAGATACTTTTTGGAATTATCTCTCTCAGCATTTGTGCATTTCCATTTTGGATGTTCAAATTTTTTTTCAGATCCAAAACTCACTCTCCCTTTTTTCTCGTAAACAAAAAAATATGAGGCATAACAAAATGACAATTTTATGCAAAAAAATTTGAAAATTGTAATAAATGTAGGAGAACGCACTAAAAATGAACTCCACGGTTTTGTTATCCATGTTTGGGAAATTCGACTAGTACAACTCCTAATAATAAGCTTGGTGGAATTTTATAAGAAAGGACTTCTCACTAATCCAAACAAGCTTTAAATATGGTGGACATGCATGCAGGAAACATGTTGAAGATGCAAGTGACCTAATGATCCAAAAATTTCAAGGAGTAGAAAAAATCAAATTCTCAAGTGGATGGAAATTTACCAGAGCCAAACAACCCACTTTTTGCCTATCCTTGAAAATCACAGCTACTTTTTGGAATTATCTCTCTCAGCATTTGTGCATTTGCATTTTGGATGTTCAAATTTTTTTTCAGATCCAAAACTCACTCTCCCATTTTTCTCGTAAACAAGAAAGATATGAGGGATAACAAAATGAAAATATTAGAGTTCATGTATGCAAAAAAATTTGAAAACTATAATAAATGTAAGTGAACACAATAAAAAGGAACTCCAAAGTTTTGTAAAACATGTTTGGGAAATTCCACTAGTACAACACCAAATAATAAGCTCGGTGGAATTTTATAGGAAAGGGACTTCTAACTGATCCTAACATGCTTTAAATGTGGTGGACATGCATGCCAGAAACATGTTGAGGATGCAAGTGACCTAATAATCCAAAAATTTCAACGAGTCAAAAAAATCAAATTCTCAAGTGGTTGGATATTTACCAGAGCAAAACAACCCTCTTTTTGCCTTTCCTTAAAAATCACAGATACTTTTTGGAATTATCTTTCTCTACATTAATGCATTTCCATTTTGGATGTTCAAATTTATTTTCAGATCCAAAACTCTTTCTCCAATTTTTCTCGTAAACAAAAAAAATATGAGGCATAACAAAATGAAAATTTTAGAGTTCATGTATGCAAAAAAATTTGAAAACTATAACAAATGTAAGTGAACACACTAAAAATGAACTCCAAGGTTTTGTTATACATGTTTGGGAAATTCCACTAGTACAACCCCTAATAATAAGCTTGGTGGAATTTTATAGGAAATAGACTTGTAACTGATCCTAACATACTTTAAATGTGGTGGACATGCATGCCAGAAACATGGTGCAGATGCAAATGACCAAATAATCCAAAAATTTAAAGGAGTAGAAAAAATCAAATTCTCAAGTGGTTGGATATTTAGCAGAGCCAAACACCCACTTTTTGCCTGTCCTTAAAAATCACAGATACTTTTTGGAATTATCTCTCTCAGCATTTGTGCATTTCCATTATGGATGTTCATTTTTTTTTTAGATCCAAAACTCACTCTCCCATTTTTCTCGTAAACAAAAAAGATATGAGGCATAACAAAAAGAAAATTTTATGCAAAAAAATTTGAAAATTATAATAAATGTAAGAGAACGCACTAAAAATGAACTCCAAGGTTTTTTTATCCAAGTTTGGGAAATTTGACTAGTACCACCCCTAATAATAAGCTTGGTGGAATTTTATAGGAATGGGACTTCTAACTCATCCTAACATGCTTTAAATATGGTGGACATGCATGCCAGAAACATGTTGAGGATGCAAGTGACCTAATGATCCAAAAATTTCAAGGAGTAAAAAAAATCAAATTCTCAAGTGGTTGAATATTTACAAAAGCCAAACAACCCACTTTTTGCCTATCCTTAAAAATCACAGATACTTTTTGGAATTATCTTTCTCAGCATTTGTGCATTTCCATTTTGGATGTTCAAATTTTTTTTCAAATCCAAAACTCACTCTCCCATTTTTCTCGTAAACAAAAAAGATTTGAGGCATAACAAAAAGAAAATTTTATGCAAAAAAATTCGAAAATTATAATAAATGTAGGAGAATGCACTAAAAATGATCTCATAGGTTTTGTTATCCATGTTTGGGAAATTCCACTAGTACAACCCCTAATAATAAACTTGGTGGAATTTTATAGGAAAGGGATTTCTAACTTATCCTAACATGCTTTAAATATGGTGGACATAAATCCGAGAAACATGTTGAGGATGCAAGTGACCTAATGATCCAAAAATTTCGAGTAGAAAAAATCAAATTCTCAAGTGGTTGGATATTTACAAGAGCCAAACAACCCACTTTTTGCCTATCCTTAAAAATCACAAATACTTTTTGGAATTATCTCTCTCAGCATTTGTGCATTTCCATTTTGGATGTTCAAATTTTTTTTCAGATCCAAAACACACTCTCCCATTTTTCTCGTAAACATAAAAGATAAGAGGCATCACAAAATGAAAATTTTAGAGTTGATGTATGCAAAAAAAATTAAAAAACTATAACAAAAGTAAGTGAACGCATTAAAAATTAAATCCAAGGTTTTGTTATCCATGTTTGGGAAATTCGACTAGTACAACCCCTAATAATAAGTTATGTGGAATTTTATAGGAAAGGACTTTTAACTGATCCAAACGTGCTTTAAATGTGGTGGACTTGCCTGCCAGAAACATGTTGCGGATGCAAATGTCATAATGATCCATAAATTTCGAGGAGAAGAAAAATTCAAATTCTCTAGTGGTTGGATATTTACCAGAGCATAACAACCCACTATTTGCCTATCCTTAAAAATCACAGATACTTTTTGGAATAATCTCGCTCAGCATTTGTGCATTTCCATTTTGGATGTTCAAATTTTCTTTCAGATCCAAAACTCACTCTCCCATTTTTCTCATAAACAAAAAAGATATGAGGCATAACAAAATGAAAATTTTAGAGTTCATGTATGCAAAAAAATTTGAAAACTATAATAAATGTAAATGAACGGAATAAAAATGAACTCCAAAGTTTTGTAAAACATGTTTGGGAAATGCCACTAGTACAACCCCAAATAATAAGCTTGGTGGAATTTTATAGGAAAGGGACTTCTAACTGATCCAAACATGCTTTAAATGTGGTGGACATTCATGCCAGAAACATGTTGAGGATGCAAGTGACCTAATGATCCAAAAATTTCAAGGAGTAGAAAAAATCAAATTCTCAAGTGGTTGGATAATTACCAGTGCCAAAACAACCCACTTTTTGCCTATCCTTAAAAATCACAGATACTTTTTGGAATTATCTTTCTCAGCATTTGTGCATTTCCATTTTGGATGTTAAAATTTATTTTCAGATCCTAAATTCTCTCTCCCATTTTTCTCGTAAATAAAAAAGATATGAGGCATAACAAAATGAAAATTTTAGAGTTCATGTATGCAAAAAAAATTGAAAACTATAATAAATGTAAGTGAACATACTAAAAATGAACTCCAATGTTTTGTTATACATGTTTGGGAAATTCCACTAGTACAACCCTTAATACTAAGCTTGGTGGAATTTTATAGGAAATAGACTTATAACTAATCCTAACATGCTTTAAATGTGGTGGACATGCATGCCAGAAACATGGTGCAGATGCAAATGACCTAATGATCCAAAAATTTAAAGGAGTAGAAAAAATCAAATTCTCAAGTGGTTCGATATTTAGCAGAGTCAAACACCCACTTTATGCCTATCCTTAAAAATCACAGATACTTTTTGGAATTATCTCTCTCAGCATTTGAGCATTTCCATTTTGGATGTTCATTTTTTTTTTCAGATCCAAAACTCACTCTCCGATTTTTCTCGTAAACAAAAAAGATATGAGGCATAACAAAAACAAAATTTTATGCAAAAAAATTTGAAAATTATAATAAATGTAAGAGAACGCACTAAAAATGAACTCCAAGGTTTTTTTATCCTAGTTTGGGAAATTCGACTAGTACCACCCCTAATAATAAGCTTGGTGGAATTTTATAGGAAAGGGACTTCTAACTCATCCTAACATGCTTTAAATATGGTGGACATGCATGCCAGAAACATGTTGGGGATGCAAGTGACCTAATAATCCAAACATTTCAAGGAGTAGAAAAAATCAAATTCTCAAGTGGTTGGATTTTTACTAGAGCCAAACAACCCACTTTTTGCCTATCCTTTAAAATCACAGATACTTTTTGGAATTATCTCTCTCAGCATTTGTGCATTTCCATTTTGGATGTTCAAATTTTTTTTCAGATCAAAAACTCACTCTCCCATTTTTCTCGTAAACATAAAAGATATGAGGCATCACAAAATGAAAATTTTAGAGTTGATGTATGCAAAAAAATTTAAAAACTATAATAAAAGTAAGTGAACGCATTAAAAATTAAATCCAAGGTTTTGTTATCCATGTTTGGGAAATTCGACTAGTACAACCCCTAATAATAAGTTGTGTGGAATTTTATAGGAAAGGACTTTTAACTGATCCAAACGTGCTTTAAATGTGGTGGACTTGCCTACCAGAAACATGTTGCGGATGCAAATGTCCTAATGATCCAAAAATTTCGAGTAGAAAAATCAAATTCTCAAGTGGTTGGATATTTACCAGAGCATAACAACCCACTATTTGCCTATCCTTAAAAATCACAGATACTTTTTGGAATAATCTCACTCAGCATTTGTGCATTTCCATTTTGGATGTTCAAATTTTCTTTCAGATCCAAAACACACTCTCCCATTTTTCTCGTAAACAAAAAAGATATGAGCCATAACAAAATTAAAATTTTAGAGTTAATGTATGCAAAAAAAATTGAAAACTATAATAAATGTAAATGAACTGAATAAAAATGAACACCAAAGTTTTGTAAATCATGTTTGGGAAATTCCACTAGTACAACCCCAAATAATAAGCTTGGTCGAATTTTATAGGAAAGGGACTTCTAACTGATCCAAACATGCTTTAAATGTGGTGGACATTCATGCCAGAAACATGTTGAGGATGCAAGTGACCTAATGATCCAAAAATTTCAAGGAGTAGAAAAAATCAAATTCTCAAGTGGTTGGATAATTACCAGTGCCAAAACAACCCACTTTTTGCCTATCCTTAAAAATCACAGGTACTTTTTGGAATTATCTTTCTCAGCATTTGTGCATTTCCATTTTGGATGTTCAAATTTATTTTCAGATCCTAAATTCTCTCTCCCATTTTTCTCGTAAATAAAAAAGATATGAGGCATAACAAAATGAAAATTTTAGAGTTCATGTATGCAAAAAAATTTGAAAACTATAATAAATGTAAGTGAACACACTAAAAATAAACTCCAAGGTTTTGTTATACATGTTTGGGAAATTCCACTAGTACAACCCCGAATAATAAGCTTGGTGGAATTTTATAGGATATAGACTTATAACTGATCCTAACATGCTTTAAATGTGGTGGACATGCATGCCAGAAACATGGTGCAGATGCAAATGACCTAATGATCCAAAAATTTAAAGGAGTAGAAAAAATCAAATTCTCAAGTGGTTGGATATTTAGCAAAGGCAAACACCCACTTTTTGCCTATCCTTAAAAATCACAGATACTTTTTGGAATTATCTCTCTCAGCATTTGTGCATTTCCATTTTGGATGTTCTTTTTTTTTTCAGATCCAAAACTCACTCTCAGATTTTTCTCGTAAACAAAAAAGATATGAGGCATAACAAAATGAAAATTTTATGCAAAAAAATTTGAAAATTATAATAAACGTAGGAGAACGCACTAAAAATGAACTCATAGGTTTTGTTATCCATGTTTGGGAAATTCCACTAGTACAACCCCTAATAATATGCTTGGTGGAATTTTATAGGAAAGGGACTTCTAACTCATCCTAACATTCTTTAAATATGTTGGACATGCATCCCAGAAACATGTTGAGGATGCAAGTGACCTAATGATCCAAAAATTTCGAGTAGAAAAAATCAAATTCTCAAGTGGTTGGATTTTTACAAGAACCAAACAACCCACTTTTTGCCTATCGTTAAAAATCACAGATACTTTTTGGAATTATCTCTCTCAGCATTTGTGCATTTCCATTTTGCATGTTCAATTTTTTTTTCAGATCCAAAACTCACTCTCCCATTTTTCTCGTAAACATAAAAGATATGAGGCATCACAAAATGAAAATTTTAGAGTTGATGTATGCAAAAAAATTTAAAAACTATAATAAAAGTAAGTGAACGCATTAAAAATTAAATCCAAAGTTTTGTTATCCATGTTTGGGAAATTCGACTAGTACAACCCCTAATAATAAGTTATGTGGAATTTAATAGGAAAGGACTTTTAACTGATCCAAACGTGCTTTAAATGTGGTGGACTTGCCTGCCAGAAACATTTTGCGGATGCAAATGTCCTAATGATCCAAAAATTTCGAGGAGAAGAAAAAATCAAATTCTCAAGTGGTTGGATATTTTCCAGAGCATAACAACCCACTATTTGCCTATTCTTAAAAATCACAGATACTTTTTGGAATAATCTCACTCAGCATTTGTGCATTTCCATTTTGGATGTTCAAATTTTCATTCAGATCCAAAACACACTCTCCCATTTTTCTCGTAAACAAAAAAGATATGAGGCATAACAAAATTAAAATTTTAGAGTTAATGTATGCAAAAAAATTTGAAAATTATAATAAATGTAGGAGAACGCACTAAAAATGAACTCATAGGTTTTGTTATCCATGTTTGGGAAATACCACTAGTACAACCCCAAATAATAAGCTTGGTGGAATTTTATAGGAAAGGGACTTCTAACTGATCCAAACATGCTTTAAATGTGGTGGACATTCATGCCAGAAACATGTTGAGGATGCAAGTGACCTAATGATCCAAAAATTTCAAGGAGTAGAAAAAATCAAATTCTCAAGTGGTTGGATAATTACCAGTGCCAAAACAACCCACTTTTTGCCTATCCTTAAAAATCACAGATACTTTTTGGAATTATCTTTCTCAGCATTTGTGCATTTCCATTTTGGATGTTCAAATTTATTTTCAGATCCTAAATTCTCTCTCTCATTTTTCTCGCAAATAAAAAAGATATGAGGCATAACAAAATGAAAATTTTAGAGTTCATGTATGCAAAAAAATTTGAAAACTATAATAAATGTAAGTGAACACACTAAAAATAAACTCCAAGGTTTTGTTATACATGTTTGGGAAATTCCACTAGTACAACCCCTAATAATAAGCTTGGTGGAATTTTATAGGAAATAGACTTATAACTTATCCTAACATGCTTTAAATGTGGTGGACATGCATGCCAGAAACATGGTGCAGATGCAAATGACCTAATGATCCAAAAATTTAAAGGAGTAGAAAAAATCAAATTCTCAAGTGGTTCGATATTTAGCAGAGTCAAACACCCACTTTTTGCCTATCCTTAAAAATCATAGATACTATTTGGAATTATCTCTCTCAGCATTTGTGCATTTCCATTTTGGATGTTCATTTTTTTTTCAGATCCAAAACTCACTCTCCGATTTTTCTCGTAAACAAAAAAGATATGAGGCATAACAAAATGAAAATTTTATGCAAAAAAATTTGAAAATTATAATAAATGTAGGAGAACGCACTAAAAATGAACTCATAGGTTTTGTTATCCATGTTTGGGAAATTCCACTAGTACAACCCCTAATAATATGCTTGGTGGAATTTTATAGGAAAGGGACTTCTAACAGATCCTAACATGCTTTAAATATGGTGGACATGCATCCCAGAAACATGTTGAGGATGCAAGTGACCTAATGATCCAAAAATTTCGAGTAGAAAAAATCAAATTCTCAAGTGGTTGGATTTTTACAAGAACCAAACAACCCACTTTTTGCCTATCGTTAAAAATCACAGATACTTTTTGGAATTTTCTCTCTCAGCATTTGTGCATTTCCATATTGGATGTTCAAATTTTTTTTTAGATCCAAAACTCACTCTCCCATTTTTCTTGTAAACATAAAAGATATGAGGCATCACAAAATGAAAATTTTAGAGTTGATGTATGCAAAAAAATTTAAAAACTATAATAAAAGTAAGTGAATGCATTAAAAATTAAATCCAAAGTTTTGTTATCCATGTTTGGGAAATTCGACTAGTACAACCCCTAATAATAAGTTATGTGGAATTTTATAGGAAAGGACTTTTAACTGATCCAAACGTGCTTTAAATGTGGTGGACATGCCTGCCAGAAACATGATGCGGATGCAAATGTCCTAATGATCCAAAAATTTAGAGGAGTAGAAAAAATCAAATTCTCAAGTGGTTGGATATTTACCAGAGCATAACAACCCACTATTTGCCTATCCTTAAAAATCACAGATACTTTTTGGAATAATCTCTCTCAGCATTTGTGCATTTCCATTTTGGATGTTCAAATTTTTTTTCAGATCCAAAACACACTCTCCCATTTTTCTCGTAATCAAAAAAAATATGAGGCATAACAAAATTAAAATTTTAGAGTTAATGTATGCAAAAAATTTTGAAAACTATAATAAATGTAAATGAACGGAATAAAAATGAACTCCAAAGTTTTGAAAAACATGTTTGGGAAATTCCACTAGTACAACCCCAAGTAATAAGCTTGGTGGAATTTTATAGGAAAGGGACTTCTAACTGATCCAAACATGCTTTAAATGTGGGGGACCTTCATGCCAGAAACATGTTGAGGATGCAAGTGACCTAATGATCCAAAAATTTCAAGGAGTAGAAAAAATCAAATTCTCAAGTGGTTGGATAATTACCAGTGCCAAAACAACCCACTTTTTGCCTATTCTTAAAAATCACAGATACTTTTTGGAATTATCTTTCTCAGCATTTGTGCATTTCCATTTTGGATGTTAAAATTTATTTTCAGATCCTAAATTCTCTCTCCCATTTTTCTCGTAAATAAAAAAGATATGAGGCATAACAAAATGAAAATTTTAGAGTTCATGTATGCAAAAAAATTGGAAAACTATAATAAATGTAAGTGAACACACTAAAAATAAACTCCAAGGTTTTGTTATACATGTTTGGGAAATTCCACTAGTACAACCCCTAATAATAAACTTGGTGGAATTTTATAGGAAATAGACTTATAACTGATCCTAATATGTTTTAAATGTGGTGGACATGCATGCCAGAAACATGGTGCAGATGCAAATGACCTAATGATCTAAAAATTTAAAGGAGTGGAAAAAATCAAATTCTCAAGTGGTTGGATATTTAGCAGAGCCAAACACCCACTTTTTGCCTATCCTTAAAAATCACAGATACTTTTTGGAATTATCTCTCTCAGCATTTGTGCATTTCCATTTTGGATGTTCATTTTTTTTTTCAGATCCAAAACTCACTCTCCCATTTTTCTCGTAAACAAAAAAGATATGAGGCATAAAAAAATGAAAATTTTATGCAAAATAAATTCAAAATTATAATAATGTAAGAGAACGCACTAAAAATGAACTCCAAGGTTTTTTTATCCAAGTTTGGGAAATTCGACTAGTACCACCCCTAATAATAAGCTTGGTGGAATTTTATAGGAAAGGGTCTTCTAACTCATCCTAACATGCTTTAAATATGGTGGACATGCGTGCCAGAAACATGTTGAGGATGCAAGTGACCTAATGATCCAAATATTTCAAGGAGTAAAAAAAATCAAATTCTCAAGTGGTTGGATATTTACAAAAGCCAAACAACCCACTTTTTGCTTATCCTTAAAAATCACAAATACTTTTTGGAATTATCTTTCTCAGCATTTGTGCATTTCCATTTTGGATGTTCAAATTTTTTTTCAAATCCAAAACTCTCTCTCCCATTTTTCTTGGAAACAAAAAAAATTTGAGGCATAACAAAATGAAAATTTTATGCAAAAAAAATTGAAAATTATAATAAATGTAGGAGAAAGCACTAAAAATGAACTCATAGGTTTTGTTATCCATGTTTGGGAAATACCACTAGTACAACTCCTAATAATATGCTTGGTGGAATTTTATCGGAAAGGGACTTCTAACTGATCCTAACATGCTTTAAATATGGTGGACATGCATCCCAGAAACATGTTGAGGATGCAAGTGACCTAATGATCCAAAAATTTCAAGGAGTAGAAAAAATAAAATTCTCAAGTGGTTGGATTTTTACAAGAACCAAACAACCCACTTTTTGCCTATCCTTAAAAATCACAGATACTTTTTGGAATTATATCTCTCAGCATTTGTGCATTTCCATTTTGGATGTTCAAATTTTTTTCAGATCCAAAACTCACTCTCCCATTTTTCTCGTAAACATAAAAGATATGAGGCATCACAAAATGAAAATTTTAGAGTTGATGTATGCAAAAAAAATTAAAAACTATAATAAAAGTAAGTGAACGCATTAAAAATTAAATCCAAAGTTTTGTTATCCATGTTTGGGAAATTCGACTATTACAACCCCTAATAATAAGTTATGTGGAATTTTATAGGAAAGGACTTTTAACTGATCCAAATGTGCTTTAAATGTGGTGGACTTGCGTGCCAGAAA
Organism: Aristolochia californica; assembly: GCF_029961685.1. Classification (NCBI taxonomy): domain Eukaryota; kingdom Viridiplantae; phylum Streptophyta; class Magnoliopsida; order Piperales; family Aristolochiaceae; genus Aristolochia; species Aristolochia californica. The sequence goes on along the minus strand of NW_027182279.1, from coordinate 32,800,817 downwards.
CATGTTGCGGGTGCAAATGTCCTAATGATCCAAAAATTTCGTGGAGTAAAAAAAATCAAATTCTCAAGTGGTTGGATATTTACCAGAGCATAACAACCCACTATTTGCCTATCCTTAAAAATCACAGATACTTTTGGGAATAATCTCACTCAGCATTTGTGCATTTCCATTTTGGATGTTCAAATTTTCTTTCAAATCCAAAACTCACTCTCCCATTTTTCTCGTAAACAAAATAGATATGAGGCATAACAAAATTAAAATTTTAGAGTTAATGTATGCAAAAAAATTTGAAAACTATAATAAATTTAAATGAACGGAATAAAAATGAACTCCAAAGTTTTGTAAAACATGTTTGGGAAATTCCACTAGTACAACCCCAAATAATAAGCTTGGTGGAATTTTATAGGAAAGGGACTTCTAACTGATCCAAACATGCTTTAAATGTGGTGGACATTCATGCCAGAAACATGTTGAGGATGCAAGTGACCTAATGATCCAAAAATTTCAAGGAGTAGAAAAAATCAAATTCTCAAGTAGTTGGATAATTACCAGTGCCAAAACAACCCACTTTTTGCCTATCCTTAAAAATCACAGACACTTTTTGGAATTATCTTTCTCAGCATTTGTGCATTTCCATTTTGGATGTTCAAAGTTACTTTCAGATCCTAAATTCTCTCTCCCATTTTTCTCGTAAATAAAAAAGATATGAGGCAAAACAAAATGAAAATTTTAGAGTTCATGTATGCAAAAAAATTTGAAAACTATAATAAATGTAAGTGAATGCACTAAAAATGAATTCCAAGGTTTTGTTAAACATGTTTGGGAAATTCCACTAGTACAACCCCTAATAATAAGCTTGGTGGAATTTTATAGGAAAGGGACTTATAACTGATCCTAACATGCTTTAAATGTGGTGGACAAGCGTGCCAGAAACATGCTGCGGATGCAAATGACCTAATGAATCAAAATTTTCAAGGAGAAGAAAAAATCAAATTTTCAAGTGGTTGGATATTTAGCAGAGCCAAAAAAACCCACTTTTTGCCAATCCTTAAAAATCACAGATACTTTTTTGAATTATCTCTCTCAGCATTTGTGCACTTCCATTTTGGATGTTCAAAATTTTTTTCAGATCCAAAACTCACTCTCCTATTTTTCTCGTAAACAAAAAAGATTTGAGGCATAACAAAATAAAAATTTATGCAAAAAAATTTTAAAATTATAATAAATGTAAGAGAACTCTCTAAAAATGAACTCCAAGGTTTTGTTATCCATGTTTGGGAAATTCGACTAGTACAACCTCTAATAATGAGCTTGGTGGAATTTTATTGGAAAGGACTTCAAACTGATCTAAACATGCTTTAAATGTGGTGAACATCCATGTCAGAAACATGTTGCGGATGCAAATGACCTAATGATCCAAAAATTTCGAGGAGTAGAAAAAATCAAATTCTCAAGTGGTCGGATATTTACTAGAGCCTAACAACCCACTTTTTGCCTATCCTTAAAAATCACAGATACTTTTTGGAATTATCTCTCTCAGTATTTGTGCATTTCTATTTTGGATGTTCAAATTTTTTTTCAGATTCAAAACTCATTCTCCCATTTTTGTCGTAAACAAAAAAGATATGAGGCATAAAAAAATGAAAATTTGAAGCAAAAAAATTTGAAAATTATAGTAAATATAAGAGAACGCACTAAAAATGAACTGAGAGGTTTTGTTATGCATGATTGGGAAATTCCACTAGTACAACCCCATATAATAAGCTTGGAGGAATTTTATAGGAAAGGTACATCTAACTGATCCTAACATGCTTTAAATGTGGTGGACATGCATGCCAGAAACATGTTGAGGATACAAGAGACCTAATGATCCAAAAAATTCAAGGAGTAGAAAAAATCAAATTCTCAAGTGGTTGGATATTTACCAGAGCCAAACAACCCACTTTTTGCCTATCCTTAAAAATCACATATACGTTTTGGAATTATCTCTCTCAGTATTTGTGCATTTCCATTTTGGATGTTCAAATTTTTTTTCAGACTCAAAATTCACTTTCCCATTTTCCTCGTAAACAAAAAAAAATATGAGGCATAAAAAATGAAACTTTTATTCCAAAAAATTTGAAAACTATAATAAATGTTTGTGAACGCACTAAAAATGCACTCCACGATTTTGTTATCCATATTTGGGAAATTCGACTAGTACAACTCCTAATAATAGGGTTGGTGGAATTTTAGAGGAAAGGACTTCTAACTGATCCAAACATGCTTTAAATGTGGTGGATATGCGTGCCAGAACCATGCAGAGGATGCAAGTGACCTAATGATCCAAAATTTTCAAGGAGTAGAAAAAATCAAATTATCAAGTGGTTGGATATTTACCAAAGCCAAACAACCCACTTTTTTCCTATCCTTAAAAATCACAGATAGTTTTTGGAATTATCTCTCTCAGCATTTGTGCATTTCCATTTTGGATTTTCAAATTTTTTTTTAGATCCAAAACTCACACTCCCATTTTTCTCGTAAACAAGAAAGATATGAGGCATAACAACATGAAAATTTTAGAGTTCATGTATGCAAAAAAATTTGAAAACTATAATAAATGTAAGTGAGTGCACTAAAAATGAATTTAGAGGTTTTGTTATCCATATTTGGGAAATTCCACGAGTACAAACCCTAATAATAAGAATGGTGGAATTTTATAGGAAAGGGACTTCTAACCGATCCTAACATCTTTAAATGTGGTGGACATGCATGCCAGAAACATGTTGAGGATGCAAGTGACCTAATGATCAAAAAATTTCAAGGAGTAGAAAACATCAAATTCTCAAGTGGTTGGATATTTACCAGAGCCAAACAAAAATCACTTTTTGCCTATCCTTTAAAATCACATATACTTTTTGGAGTTATCTCTCTCAGCATTTGTGCTTTTCCATTTTGGATTTTCAAATTTTTTTCAGATCCAAAACTCACTCTCCCATTTTTCTCGTAAACAAAAAAGATATGAGGCATAACAAAATGAAAATTTTAGAGTTAATGTATGCAAAAAAATGTTAAAACTATAATAAATGTAAGTGAACGCAATAAGAATGAACTCCAAAGTTTTGTAAAACATGTTAGGGAAATTCCACTAGTACAACCCCAAATAATAAGCTTGGTAGAATTTTATAGGAAAGGGACTTCTAACTGTTCCAAACATGCTTTAAATGTGGTGGACATGCATGCCAAAAACATATTGAGGAAGCAAGTGACCTAATGATCCAAAAATTTCAAGGACTAGAGAAAATGAAATTCTCAAGTGGTTGGATATTTACCAGTGCCAAAACAACCCACTTTTGGCCTATCCTTCAAAATCAAAAATACTTTTTGGAATTATCTTTCTCAGCATTTGTCAATTTCATTTTTGGAAGTTCAAATTTATTTTCATATCCTAAACTCTCTCTCCTTTTTTTCTCGTAAACAAAAAAGATATGAGGCATAACAAAATGAAAATTTTAGAGTTCAAGTATGCAAAAAAATTTGAAAAATATAATAAATGTAAGTGAACGCACTAAAAATGAACTCCAAGGTTTTGTAATACATGTTTGGGAAATTCCACTAGAACAACCCCTAACAATAAGCTTAGTGGAATTTATAGGAAAGGGACTTATAACTGATCCTAACATGCTTTAAATGTGGTGGACAAGCATGCCAGAAACATGCTGCGGATGCAAATGACCTAATGATCCAAAATTATCTAGGAGTAGAATAAATCAAATTCTCAAGTGGTTGGATATTTAGCAGAGCCAAAAAACCCACTTTTTGCCTATCCTTAAAAATCACAGATACTTTTTTGAAATTATCTCTCTCTGCATTTGTGCATTTCCATTTTGGATGTTCAAAAATTTTTCAGATCCAAAACTCACTCTCCCATTTTTCTCGTAAACACAAAAGATATGAGGCATAATAAAATGAAAATTTTATGCAAAAAAATTTGAAAAATATAATAAATGTAAGAGAACGCACTAAAAATGAACTCCAAGGTTTTGTTATCCATGTTTGGGAAATTCCACTAGTACAACCCCTAATAATAAGCTTGGTGGAATTTTATAGGAAAGGACTTCTAACTGATCCAAACGTGCTTTAAATGTGGTGGACATGCATGCCAGAAACATGTTGTGGATGTGAATGACCTAATGATCCAAAAATTTCGAGGAGTAGAAAAATCAAATTCTCAAGTGGTTGGATGTTTACGAGAGCATAATAACCCACTTTTTTCCTATCCTTAAAAATCACAGATACTTTTTGGAATTATCTCTCTCAGCATTTGTGCATTTCCATTTTGGATGTTAAAATTTTTTTTCATATCCAAAACTCACTCTCCCATTTTTCTCGTAAACAAAAAAGATATGAGGCATAATAAAATGCAAATTTTATGCAAAAAAATTGAAAATTATAATAAATGTAAGAGAACGCACTAAAAATAAACTCCAAGGTTTTGTTATCCATCTTTGGGAAATTCGACTAGTACAACCCCTAATAATAAGTTATGTGGAATTTTATAGGAAAGGACTTTTAACTGATCCAAACGTGCTTTAAATGTGGTGGACTTGCCTGCCAGAAACATGTTGCGGATGCAAATGTCCTAATGATCCAAAAATTTCGAGGAGTAGAAAAAATCAAATTCTCAAGTGGTTGGATATTTTCCAGAGCATAACAACCCACAGATACTTTTTGGAATTATCTTTCTCAGCATTTGTGCATTTCCATTTTGGATGTTCAAAGCTTTTTTCAGATCCAAATCTCACTCTCCCATTTTTCTCGTAAACAAAAAAGATATGAGGCATAACAAAATTAAAATTTTAGAGTTAATGTATGCAAAAAAATTTGAAAACTATAATAAATGTAAGTGAACGCAATAAAAATCAACTCCAAAGTTTTGTAAAACATGTTTGGGAAATTCCACTAGTACAACCCCAAATAATAAGCTTGGTAGAATTTTATAGGAAAGGGACTTCTAACAGATTCAAACATGCTTTAAATGTGGTGGACATACATGCCGGAAACATGTTGAGGATGCAAGTGACCTAATGATCCAAAAATTTCAAGGAGAAGAAAAAATCAAATTCTCAAGTGGTTGGATATTTACCAGTGCCAAACCAACCCACTTTTTTGCCTATCCTTCAAAATCACAGATACTTTTAGGAATTATCTTTCTTAGCATTTGAGCATTTCCATTTTGGATGTTCAAATTTTTTTTCAGATCCAAAACTCACTCGCCCATTTTAGTCTTAAACAAAAAAGATATGTGGCATAACAGAATGAAAATTTTATGCAAAAAAATTTTAAAATTATAATAACTGTAAGAGAATGTCACTAAAAATGAACTCAGAAGTTTTGTTATGCATGTTTGGGAAATTCCACTAGTACAACCCCTAATAATAAGCTTGGTGGAATTTTATAGGAAAGGGACTTCTAACTAATCCTAACATGCTTTAAATGTGGTGGACATGCATGTCAGAAACATGTTGAGGATGCAAGTGACCTAATGATCCAAAAATTTCAATGAGTAGAAAAAATCAAATTCTCAAGTGGTTGGATATTTACCAGAGCCAAACAACCCCCTTTTTGCCTATCCTTAAAAATCACAGATACTTTTTGGAATTATCTCTCTCAGCATTTGAGCATTTCCATTTTGGATGTTCAAATTTTTTTTCAGATTCAAAATTCATTTTCCCTTTTTTCTTGTAAAAAAAAAATATGAGGCATAAAAAAATGAAACTTTTATGCAAAAAAATTTGAAAATTATAATAAATGTTAGTGAACGCACTAAAAATGAACTCCACGGTTTTGTTATCCAAATTATAGAAGTATCTATGTAAGGAGATTCTGATCTATGTAAGGAGTATCTATCTAGGAGATTCTAATTCTTACATAGGTGTTGGAGCAGCAATCGGTGTACTTATCCCCTCGTGAAGTGATCAACCTCACTCAGCCTATCACTCGGTGAAATTCTTTCAAGCTATAACTGGACACTTATGTCCTAGGCTACTAATTAACTAGTTTAATATGGCTAGCTATTAGTTTGGTGTCTGAATTAATCACTGATGCAGTAAGCGTGGAAGCAACATCCATTACTATTTTATTCACTCTTCCTATTTTTTTAGAAGAGCTGCTCTTGGAACTAGCAAAATTCAGTTCAGTTATTCATTTTGAGAAGATTCACAACACTCAGTTCAACTTATTGAGAACTTATTACTCGATTCCAGCTTATTATTTGGTGTACATCTTCCTTATTCAAGGATGGACTTGCTGCGGATTATCTCATGTGTCCTTATTAATCTTAAGAAGTTTTACTATTTACTAGTTATCCATTGCTATATAACAACATATTTGGTATGTGTTATTTGGGCATTGGCTCATTACCACAGCTGCTATTGTGTCTATTTGGTTGAGACATTATTATTAAATAAGAAATCTTTGGTTGCTTGCCTTGGCTTCATTACTTGCTGACTCTTATCGACATTAGTTCATTGGTTCATATGATGAAGAATAAATCACATGATGACACCGACTTCTTCATCTTATCTTCCTCGTTGCCCATTACCCTTTTATTATTTGGCAACTTTTCTCCTACCATCCTTTATTTGACTCTCACTTACCCTTTTGGCCAAACCTGTTGGAGCATTGCTTTGGTTGGTCTTTATATATGGGTGTTTTTAAGTCCTTTGAGACTTTTAATTGGTACCCTTGTGTTTTTTATTGCCATCTTGTGAAAGACATGCACTACCCGCTTTAGTGATTATTATAACTATATTTTTTTGAAATAATTTCAGATTGGTTTCAACTTATGTTTTATCACCCATATCTACCCTTTGAGAATCTGTGCCCGGTGTTGTACTTATCATTGGGACATTGCAGTGAAGGAGATTATTACTACATCTATGTTATTTATTTCAAACTGGGATCACTGCCATTACCTCCCAGCTTGAGGGGGAGTGTTGGAAGATATGATGTAGTTATAGTGTCATTGATGTAATTAATTTATGTTTCTTGTCTCTTCTTCTTACTAGGTTGAAGGGTATAATTGTAATATTTTACTTTTACCATCTATAAATATAGCTTAAGGGGGAGGTTTTGAACTAAGTCCATAACCTCATTCTTTCTCCCTTTTCTTCTCCAATGTAGGTTCTTCCTCTTTCTCCACGAGGTAATCCATGGAGTCTTGAAAATCAACACAAACAATATTTGTAGTTGTGGGTCTCAAAACAATCTCCCAAGTGTTATTAGAGTGCATAATATTAATGTCCTTGGGCATAGCCTCAACCAATTGAGGATGTTTGATAGCTTCTTGATAAGTAATGGGTTTATAAATTATGAGGTTGCTTGGAGGAATAGCCAGGTGAGTGCATACTTGGTTTCAGGATTAAGGTCGATGGTTGAGGAACTTGAGCAGAATGATGAAGAGTAGGACCGAAAGTAACCGAGGTGGAGGCATTGGGAAATAGAGAAGTTGACTCAATAGAAGGAGAAGACTAAGAAGTGTCATGATGTGAAGGAGAAGAAACGTGGAGTGGACTCAGAGGGGAAATTGAGGTGACTTGAAGAGGTAGACAAGGAATTAGTGGAGAAATTAGAGAAACATCAAGTTGACCGAAAGTCACCAAGTTGACTTGATACTCTTGCACGAGCAAAGTTGAGGTGGGGGCAACTAGAGGTTGGATGAGGTGTTCATATCGAGTTGACTTCAGAATTATGTGCAAGTGATGATGAGTGGACTCAAGGGGGTAGAGGCAACTCGGGATTGGCATGAGGAATAGTGAGGGTGACTTATATCAACTTGATGGGGTTGGAGTTGATTTGAGAACTGTTGTGTAGGTATGTTAATGCCTGAAACCAATCTAGTAGAGCCTCTCTTTGTTGTTCTTGAATGGAAATATTTTTTGAGTAAGGCTGGATAACTTCCATTCTTGCATGAAGCCCTTTGAACCATGAAAAAAAATCATGTTGATTGTCCTCTTGCTTGGTATGAAACGTTGTTTGAAGGATATCATAGACCTTCTACAAGCTGTCAAAACATGAATACAACTTAATATATATATCCCAAATAATCTATGTTGTCTCTAGATGAACCACATTGTTAGCAATGTTTTCCTCCATGGTATTAATTTGCAGGTAATGACCATAGTCTCTTGCTTGAGCACTTTCATAAGCAACATCTCTAACGTAAACAAATAGGTGTTGATTTAGATAGGTGATCAACCAGATACCTAGTAATCAAGAATCGTTTGATAGACTATCAAAAAGACAAATAATTTGATAAACCTTTGAGATGGAAGTAGCAATTTTTTAAAAAAAATCATTTATCCAAACATATTAGTTGAAATTTCTTCAACCATGTCTTAGGGAATAGTAGTGGATGATAAACTTCCAAATAATAAGAACGTGTTAATTTTCAAGATTCAATAGAATTAAGATTTGTGGTAATGAAGGAGAGAAGGAAGAAGGAAGAAGAAGAGAAGAAGAGAAGAGAGAAGGAAGGAGAGAGGATGGCTAAGAGAAAGAGAGAGAGAGAGAGAGAGAGAGAGAGATTAGAGAGGAGAATTAGGGTTGTGGACTTATGTCCTAATCCTCCCCCTTAAGCTTTATTTATAGATGCCAAAAGTAAAAATATTATAAGTATACCCTTTATCCTAGTATGAATGAACTAGTAGGAATGAATTCGAGACAAAAGATCAAAGGATAATAATATCAATGGCACCTAGGCTTGTCCATATCTTCAACACTTTCCTTGAAGTTGGGAGGTAATGGGTCCAAACTTGAAAAAAATATAGTTGTAGTAATTATCTTCTCCATCAAGGTGTCACAAGGATAAGTACTCAACGAACAAACTCTCAAAAAGTAAAAAAATAAAGGTGATAAAACATGAGTCAAAACCAACCTCAAAGGATTTCGAACAAAAGAGAGATAGTAATCACTAAAGAAGGGTAATACATGTCACTTAAAATATGGTGATAAAAACCCATAAGGTACCAATAAAAACTTCTTAATAGACTTAAAAACACCCATTTTTTAAAAAAAAGGACCAACCAAAGCAAACACAACAAAGGGTTGGCAAGGCAACAAAGTAAAACGTTAATGGGGGATTAAAGGAAGAGGAGAAGGTGAAGAAGTTGGGGCTATCATGTACTTTATTCTCTGAAGTAACTCAAATTCTTCATAAGGGTAGATATCATCATATGCTTTATCTACTGGAGTAATTCAAACTCCTCTGCAAAGATGGTCTTCTTGCCTTTGTGGTTTTTAAGAGTCATTATAGAACTGAACTCTTTGAACAAACTGAATCCTTTAAGTTAAATTAAGCTGACAACAGTTAGCAAATAATGAACCTAGGGTAATCAACCAAAGATTTCTTTCTTCAATAATATTGTCTCAATTAGAGAGACATAATAACAGCTGGTGTAATGATCCAAAACCAAAATAGCACTCACCTAGCAATGAGAGTAATAGAATGCTCCAAACCTAACAACTGATACCAATGGCAGCAGATCATATAATGAATAAAAGTCCTCAAGTGTAAACAAGGACGTGTGAAACACTTCTGCAGTAATTTGTAATAAGGAGCAATGATGTCTTGTAGTTGTGATGGGCTACTCAGATAAGTCCAAACAACATACGACTAGTATTGTGTTGAGACTGAAAAACAAACCACAACTGAGTGATGCTGAGTCGAGAGCAGGAACTTGAAAGCTGCTACAAGGAGTTCCTCAAAATACAGAATATTTGTGCCAATATTATATATGTAAGTTGTTGATAGGCATGAAAACAGCGGGAATAATCCTGCTATAGCCTGCATAGTCTTATTATTTATGTAATGAAAGGTTGCTGGTTTAAAAGGAGAAGTAACCAGCAACGCGACCAGCTAGATAAACAGCAACGTGAAAAACAACAATATGGAACTTGCTGAATAACACCAACGTTCTGGAAAATTTCATGAATAACAACAACATGTCTTCCGGGCAATATTCTCCAAGTAGATTAACAATGTTGATAACAATGTTAAAGTCTGCAGGATTTCAATGCGGAAGGTTGCTAATTCAAAACCGAGCATTCCAATATCAATTCAAGAAGAAACGAAAACTTCCCTGAATAGCAGCTTCATGTTCTAAACCTTCCTGAAATAGCATGGTTCCTTCCTTGGAAAAGGCAATCTCAAGAAAGAGTCGTGTTGCTGAACGTGATTCTTACTCACATTGCTAATTAAGATAGCCGGGAAAAGAAACTTCCCAAGCCAACAGTAAAAAACTTTCCAAACCAGCAGATTTATGTTGTTGTTCATGATCTTGATGAATGACTATTTCTGAGTGATGTTCAGAAACCTTTAAGCACGTCAAGGAGGCCAAATATTCTACTGGCCTAAGATGCAGTAACCGAGTTCGCGAATGGCCCGAGTTTGGCTTGGACCTGACTCGATTCAAAAGCATTTTGAATAGCAGTGGTTCGTGCTCGTTTAAGTAACTGAGCTAGCTGCGGTTTGGTTTGCGCTTGCGAGCTGGCTTGGTTAATCAATAAAGCCCCTTTCTATATGGCGTGTATGACTTGCTGGCTTTTGCATCAGTTTGTGAGGAGGTATGTTGGGCACCGCTTGATTTTTTGTAGTAGTAGAAAAAGCTTTTTAGCTGTCGAGGTCGACGATAAGGATTCTGATGGTGAAATGCAGAATGGTGATGGTGTGGCAGAGGATAGTAGGACGAGGGTTAGGTCGAGCTCTCCACGAAAAGGAAAAAAGACTTATATCGAGAAAAAGGAGAACGACGTTTGCTATTCCTTCTCATTTTTCCAGGATGATATCGACTATCCGAGAAGCAAAATGAACGACGTGCGAGATGGATTTGGCTAAAATGCAAAAGGAAGCTATGATAAAAGGTGGTCTTGCCAAGGGCAAGTTGAAGAAAAAGACAATGGAAGAGAAGGGAAAAGAAAGGAGAAGGAAGCAGAGGAGAAAGTTGTGGTGGTTTAGAATGGGGACTCGATAAGTATGTTGGAGGAAGATTCTGGTTTCTATGAATTCGACATGGACAGGACTGAGCGAAGTTTCAAGAAAGGTCATTGGGCTATTTACGATGATGATGATGGGATGCCTTGACATTATGGATTGATTGATGAAGTAGTTTCAATTGATCTTTTTATGGTTAGATTGTTGGGATCTTCCCGGGCCGTGGATCTCGTCACCCTTCTTCCCTCTCTTCCCTCAAGATTTACTGTTGACGCTGGAAGAGAACCCCTTTTCTTTGAACGTGTAATGGTGGAATCGGAATGGAATGGATTGAGCTTTGAAGGAAGCTCGACCTAGACCTATGAGGGAGAATCCGACCTGGCTACAATTAATTTACTCAATGTTTACCTTCATTCATCTCACGTCCCTATATAGGGAATTAGGGAAAACATGCCAAAGGCCATAAGTTCAACAAATTACAAATAAACCCCTAATGAATTGAATTACAAATTTAATTCCTACGCCTGTTGATAACTCGGGATGCTATGGAGTCCATAACATCACCCCCCCCCCCCCCCCCCCCCTCCTGGAGAAAGAGCTTGTCGTCAAGCTTGAAAGAGGGGTAGAGAGCCCTGAAAGCGGCCAAGGGCTCCCATGTAATGTCACTGGGGTCAGCATCAGCCCACTGCACTAGAACATCCCAATCACCCTGAATACGGCGAGCCTGCAATACCTGCATTGGAGTAGAAAGGACCCGACCTTCATGTAGCGGTGGCAGAGGGGTGTGTATGTTATGGACTCTATAGCATCACGAGTTACCAACAGGCGTAGGAATTAATGAATGTGTTTTTCAATTTCCATGTAATTGTTTCTTGGGTTGGTTTTGTCTTTGGTTTGGGTTGGTTTAGCATTTATTGGTTTGAACCATTGACCCAAGGGGTATTTAGTGTTTTGGACGTCCTCAACCCTATTTAAGGGGACGACTAGGGTAATGAGGATTATGAATTGAGTCTACTTTAGCTAGAGTAAATTAGATAAACAGGTCAAGAGCTCCTTCCAGCTCTCTTCCGTTTTTTCCCCAATTCTCCTTTCCGAAATTCAATACCCATCAATCCTTCATTCCATCTCAACGTCAAGCAAGGTAATGGAAGGAAGAGAAGAGAGGAGGGTGACAAGATCCATGGCTCGTGAGGATCCTAACAACGTGGTATCAGACAGGTCCACCCTCGGTGATTCCTTGTTAGGATCCTCACGAGCCATGGATCTTGTCACCCTCCTCTCTTCTCTTCCTTCCATCACCTTGCTTGACATTGAGATGGAATGAGGGATTGATGGGTATTGAATTTCGGAAAGGAGAATTGGGGGAAAAATGGAAGAGAGCTTGAAGGAGCTCTTGACCTATTTATATAATTTACTCTAGCTAAAGTGGACTCAATTCATACTTCTCATTACCCTAGCCGTCCCCTTAAATAGGGTTGAGGACGTCCAAAACACTAAAGATCTCTTGGGTCAATGGTTCAAACCAACAAATGCTAAACCAACCCAAACCAAGAAACAATTACATGGAAATTGAAAAACACATTCATTAATTCCTACGCCTGTTGATAACTCGTGATGCTAAAGAGTCCATAACATTCCTCTTCTCCAGAGGACATACGTCAAGTACTTTCAGAACTTCAACAACGATCCACTCTTCAAGGTACTGAAATTTCTCACATCAATAATACATTACAAACACTGGAATCATCTCTCCAAACCGTCATCCGACAACTTGCTGCACTTCAACCACCAACGCCACCACCAGCAACCAATTTTCAACCACAACCAGTACCTCACCAACAATTCACGCCACCATCAAATCCAGCCCTGCGCCAACCAATGGTTTCCATGGCAACTCACGCACAAGGACCATCAATGGTTCCAAGGTACTTTAAACTTAACTTTCCTTCAAATGATGGCTCTAAAGATCCTTTACTGTGGTTCACGAAATGTGAACAATTCTTCTATCATCAACAAACGGTGGAAATGGACAAGGTTACTTTTGCCGCCTACCACCTGCTCGATGAAGCGCTCATGTGGTTCCATCACTACCGAAATGTCCATTCCATTCAGGATTGGCTGCACTTTAAACATGCTTGCTAGTTGAGGTTTGGACCTCCAGCGAGCAGCAACCCAGTGGGGGATCTCATCAACTATAAACAGACAGGCACCTTAGAAGTTTACCAAAAAACGTTCCAAGAAAGGTTGGCCCGAGCTAGTGAATTTGTTCCTCCTCACCTACATGTTCAGATTTTTAATGCTGGATTGACAGAGGAGGTTAGATTGGAAGTTGAATTACTTGGTCCAAAAGATTTGGACTCAGCAATGAATTATGCCAGAGTTGTGGAACACAAACAGAGAGTTCTCAAAGAGTCTTTACACCGAAAACCATTTTGGAACAACAGAATACAGGGTACTGCATTTGGTCCACGTTTTGGGTCCTCTGCCCCTAACCGAGAATATCAGGCTACCAGTGTGCCTCCACACACTATGCCACATAAATTTTTGACTAAACAGGAAAAGGACGCTAGAAAAGCAAAGGGCCTATGTTTTAATTGTGACGAACAATTCCTGCCAGGACATACCTGTAAACGCTTATTCAGTATTGAACTGTTGGAAGAAGATTCAGAAGAGCTTCTTGAAAATGAATTTGTTGAAGAGGTACAGCAAGAATCAGAGCTCTCCCTCCATGCCATGCATGGCCTACGTAGTTCTAATACCATGCAGGTAAAGGCCAGGTTACATCATCTCATGCTACTTGCTTTAGTTGATTCGGGCAGCACCCATAATTTTATTAGTGAACCAGCCGCGCAACAATTGGGATTGGCAATTCAACACCAAAGGGGACTCTCAGTTTCAGTGGCCAATGGGGCTAAAATTGCAAGTGTGGGGTTATGTGCTAACACCCCTTTCACCATTGAGGGGCATTCATTTCAGGCAAATTTATTAGTCATTCCATTGGCTGGATTTGATTTGGTGCTCGGGATCAAATGGCTCCAATTATTAGGACCTATATTATGGGACTTTCAGGCTCGGACTATGACATTTTCAGCACCACAGGGTCAGATTACATTACAAGGTATTGTGGCACAGGTACCTAATGCACTTCACACTTTACAACTTCAGCACACTGGTGATGATCAGTTATCTCCTTTACTTACAGCATTTGCGGATTTATTTAATGATCCTATGGATCTACCACCAGTGCGTCATTGCGATCACTACATTCATTTAAAGTTGGGAACTGATCCAGTAGTGGTGCGGCCTTATCGTTACCCGTATATATAGAAAGATGAAATAGAATGACAGTGCATGCATATGCTCGTTCAGGGTGTGATCCAGCCCAGTCGATCTCCTTTTCCCTCACCAGTTTTTCTAGTACGTAAAAAGGATAAATCATGGAGATTTTGTGTCGACTATAGGCCACTCAACTTGCAAACAATTAAGGACAAGTTCCCCATTCCAGTCGTCGACAATTTGCTGGATGAGTCACATGGTGCTGCAATTTTTACCAAATTAGATTTGAAATCGGGCTATCATCAAATACAAGTTCACCCGGCGGATGTGGAGAAGACTGTGTTCCGGATACATCACGGTCATTTCGAGTTCCTCATCATGCCCTTCGGTATCTCCAATGCACCCTCCACCTTTCAGGCCCTCATGAATGAGGTCTTTTCATCAATTCTACGCAACTATGTGTTAGTCTTTTTTTATGACATTCTGGTCTACAGCAAAAATTGGGAAGAACATCTCCACCACCTCCATCAGGTATTTACCATTCTAATCTCTCATCATTTGGTTTTGAATAAATCAAAATGTTCTATGGGTAAATCTGAGGTGGCATATTCGGGCCACGTCATATTAGTTGTGGGTGTGAAAGTTGACCAGAGCAAGATACAAGCAATAACAGATTGGCTGATTCCCACCTCCATCACAGCATTAAAGGGATTTTTGGGCCTAGCGGGATATTACAGAAAATTTATCCAATCTTATGGCCAGATAGCAGCACCACTCAACAACCTGCTCAAAAAAATGCCTTCCACTGGTCTTCTTCAGCGGAACAGGCCTTTCACCTGTTAAAGGAAGCCTTAGCCTCAGCGCCAGTCCTACAATTACCAGATTTTGAGGGAGACTTTGTGGTGGAATGTGAGGCATCCGGGGGAGGTATAGGGGCAGTGTTACAAAAATTGGGACACCCCATTGCTTATTTCAGCTGTCAGTTGGGACAACACCACAATAAGTTAGCGGCATATGACAAGGAATTGATTGGGTTAGCCAAGGTTGTCCAACATTGGCGACCTTATCTCTGGAGATGACCATTTCTCATTCGTACAGATCATTGCAGCCTCAAGTATCTTCTTGAACAGCGCCTCACCACATCCCCTCAGCAGCATTGGTTAACTAAACTCATGGGCTTCGATTTTACGATTCACTATAAGCCAGGTAGTTCGAATTTTGGGGCTGATGCTTTATCACGTCGGGATAATTCAGCCACACAAATTTATGCTATCAGTCACCCACGTTCACTGGTATTAGATTCTATTCGTGAGGAAGTACATCAATATTCGGATCTCATGTCATTATATAGAGATTTTCAACAAGGGACAGCTGCTCCTCATTGGACGATTCAGGATCGTCTCATACTCTACAAAAACAGGATCTTTTTGCATAATACATCCCTACTTCTTCACACCATCCTGTCCTCTATCCATGATAGCACACCTGAGGGTCGACAGAAAACATATTTCCGAATCAGTCGGGACTTTTACTGGAAGGGCATGAAGAGCACAATTGCTGATTATGTAGCTGCTAGTCAGATTTGTCAACAAAACAAGGCCGAATCTTTAAGTCCGGCCGGCCTACTGCAACCTCTGCAACTACCGTCTCAAATCTGGTCCGACATTTCCATGGACTTCATTGCTGGACTTCCCATTTCATCAGATAAATCTGTGATATTCGTCGTCGTTGATCGGTTTTCAAAATATGGTCACTTCATTGCTTTGGCGCATCCATATACGGCTGCTCAGGTCGATCAATTATTTATGGACAACATTGTCCGATTACATGGAATTCCCTCATCCATTATCAGTGACAGGAATGCCATTTTTACCAGTATCTTTTGGAAGGAATTATTCAAATTATAGGGCACCCAATTGGCATTTTCATCTGCATATCATCCACAAACGGATAGACAAACAGAGGTTGTCAATCGCACGATTGAAATTTATCTTCGTTGTTTTGTGGGGGATGCACCTAGAAGGTGGGTGAAATGGCTTTCATGGGCAGAATTTTGCTGTAACACATCTTACCACACAGCACTGGGAACTACTCCTTTCAGGGTAGTTTATGGCAGAGATCCACCTCGTCTGTTACCATATGAACCTAGGGCATCCAAAGTCGTCACTTTCGACCAAGCGTTAGCTGAAAGAGACGCTATGCTCACTGAGGTACGTACTCATCTACAGGAGGCCCAGCACTCTATGAAACGCTATTATGATAAGAAGCACCGGGAGGCATCTTATTTCCCTGGAGACTATGTGTGGTTAAAGCTTCAACACTACCGCCAGCTGTCCCTGACTGCATCCAAGCACCATAAACTGTCTCCAAAATATTATGGTCCATTTCAGGTATTGGACAAAATTGGGCCCGTGGCATACCGCTTGCAACTACCACCGGAATCAAAGATCCATAATGTATTTCACGTCTCCCAATTGAAGCCCTTCCAGGGTGACTCGCCCCTACTGCACACTCCACTGCCGCCACTACATGAGGGCAGAGTCCTTTCTATTCCAGTTCTGCTAGTACAAGCACGCCACATTCAAAGTGATTGGGAAATTATTGTCCAGTGGGCCGATGCCGACCCCAGTGACACCACATGGGAGTCGTTCTTAGCATTTCGACTCTTATATCCTTCCTTCGAGCTTGAGGACAAGCTCTTTCTCCAGGAGGGGGTGATGTTATGGACTCTATAGCATCACGAGCTACCAACAGGCATAGGAATTAATGAATGTGTTTTTCAATTTCCATGTAATTGTTTCTTGGTTTGGTTTTGTCTTTGGTTTGGGTTGGTTTAGCATTTATTGGTTTGAACCATTCACCCAAGAGGTCTTTAGTGTTTTGGACGTCCTCAACCCTATTTAAGGGGACGGCTAGGGTAATGAGAAGTATGAATTGAGTCTACTTTAGCTAGAGTAAATTAGATAAACAGGTCAAGAGCTCCTTCAAGCTCTCTTCCATTTTTCCCCCAATTCTCCTTTCTGAAATTCAATACCCATCAATCCCTCATTCCATCTCAACGTCAAGCAAGGTGATAGAAGGAAGATAAGAGAGGAGGGTGACAAGATCCATGGCTCATGAGAATCCTAACAGTTTATTATTTTGGTTCGTGTTATATGTGTTGGAAGATGGTCGTGTTACATTACAATTGTTGCTATTTTGTCCCTTTGGATGAGACATTATTATTTAAGAAGAGGTGGCCTCAATACCTTTTCTCATACTATAATTTATTTGACTCTCAAAAATATTACAGTTGGGACACCATGAGAGTTAGTGCCCAGATTGGGAGAACATGATAAATTTAACTCTCAAAAATATCACAGTTGGTATACCATGACAGTCGGTGTCCAGATTGGGACACCATTACAAATAAACCCAGTAATCCCCCACCTATAATGGCTTTTATTACTCCTACCACTTGAGAGTCGTTGTCCTGTGGAGGGACACGGTGGTGGACACTTTAGAGTAATGTGTTATGGACTCCATAGCATCACGAGTTATCCATAGGCATAGGAATTAAATTATGTCAATTTACTTTTCATGTAATTTCAATTCGGTTTTGATTACTTTATTTGGTTTGGTTTACTTTGGGTCAGTTCAGTGTAATGTGGCGTGAACCACTTGACCTATGGGTCATCTTTGTATTTTCGTCCTCAACCCTATTTAGGGGGACATGAAGGAAAAGAGAGGCAAGTATTGAGAAAATTATATTTTACAGGTCTAATTCTCCCTCAGAGGTCTAGGTCGGATTCTCCCTTTGAGGTCCAAGGTTGAGCTTCCTCCAAAGCTCCTTCGTTCTAATTGAGTTCCACCATTACTCGTTCAAGAAACAAGAATTCTCTTCCAACGTCAAGATCATCCATGGAGGGAAGAGAGGAAAGAAGGGTGACTCGATCCATGGCAAGGATAGAACCTAACATCTTGGTATCAGACTGTTATGGACTCCATAGCATCACGAGTTATCCATATGAATAGGAATTAAATTATGTCAATTTACTTTTCATGTAATTTCAATTCGGTTTGGTTTACTTTATTTGGTTTGGTTTACTTTGGGTTGGTTCAGTGTAATGTGGCATGAACCACTTGACCTAATGGGTCATCTTTGTATTTTCGTCCTCAACCCTATTTAGGGGGACGTGAAGGAAAAGAGAAGCAAGTATTGAGAAAATTATATTTTACAGGTCTGATTCTCCCTCAGAGGTCAAGGTCGGATTCTCCCTTTGAGGTCCAAGGTTGAACTTCCTTCAAAGCTCCTTCATTCTAAATTGACTTCCACCATTACTCGTTCAAGAAACAAGGTTTCTCTTCCAACGTCAAGATCATCCATGGAGGGAAGAGAGGAACGAAGGGTGACTCGATCCATGGCAAGGGAAGAACCAAACATCATGGTATCAGACAGGTCCACCCTTGGGGATTCCTCTTCCCCTGACGATTTGAGACAGTTAGTGGAAGATAATAGGCAAAGGACAGATAACCAGGCTCATGCCCTGGAAGAGGTGCGTCAAACAACCTCTGATTTGCGTGAGGCAATAAAATCAATGGATGCTGCCATCCAAGCTCTCCTCCGGCGACAAGAGGACCATGATACACGAGCCCAACCTCCAGCTGCCTACTCTCCACCGGCCACACACCATCCATTCCACCCACCACCTCCCCCACAACCACCAATGCGTCAACACCATTCCCATCTGGGGCCTGTCGTTCAAGGACCAAACACTGTGCCGAGGTATTTAAAACTTGACTTTCCTACGTATGATGGGTCTAAGGACCCTTTGATTTGGTTAGCCAAGTGTGATCAGTTCTTTTACCATCAAAAAACACATGCGGATGAGAAAGTGCATTTGGCCGCCTACCACATGCTCGATGAAGCGCTTCTATGGTACCACCAATTCCGAAATGACCAAGTGGTTCAGGATTGGGCAACTTTTAGATAGTCTTCATGATGAGATTTGGTTCTCCTGCTAGTAGCAATCCATTGGGCGAATTAATCAATTACAAACAAACTGGAACACTAGAGGTGTACCAAAAGACCTTCCAGGAAAGGTTAGCCCGAGCAAACCAGTTTGTTAGCCACACACAGTATGTTCATATTTTTACTGCTGGTTTGATAGAAGCTCTGCGTTTAGAAGTTGAATTACATGCTCCTACAGATTTAGACCATGCTATGAATTTAGCCAGGGCAATTGAGCACAAGCAGCGTGTTCTAAAGGAGTCACTGGTCAGAAAACCAGCTTGGCCAGGGAGGCACAATGCCTCTGCGCCAAACCTATCCTATGGACCAACAAGATTTAGAGACAATGCAAGCCCACGCCCAGACATCTCTAATTCGGCTCCACCTGCTCCTTACTTCAAAAAACTTACTCGACAGGAAATGGACCCGAGAAAGGCCAAAGGCCTCTGTTTTAACTGTGATGAACAGTATGTCTTTGGGCACCACTGCAAACGATTATTCAGTATATGTCTGTGGGAGGATGGAGAAGAAATACCACCAGAGGAAGAAATTGTGGAAACTGACCAAGAAGGTCCAGAGATTTCCCTTCATGCTATGACAGGTCTACGCAGTGCAAGCACCATGCAGGTTAAAGCCCAATTACATCATTTACAGTTACTGGCTTTAGTTGACTCGGGTAGTACACATAATTTCATCAGTCAGCAGGTGGCAGACAACTTGGGTTAGTAGTACAGCAACAGACTGGTCTTTCTGTATCAGTAGCCAATGGGGCTAAAATTACTAGTGTAGGCATATCACCAGCCACACACTTTGATATTGAGGGATATGCATTTGTTGCAAATTTTTTGGTGATTCCACTATCAGGATTCGATTTGGTGCTAGGAATTAAATGGCTACAATTGTTGGGACCAATACTATGGGATTTCCAAGCTCTGACCATGTCTTTTATAGAGGACCAACATCAGATTATATTGCATAGCACACAAGCACCACTCACCTGCGCACTAAAGGTTGCCCAGGTCCAATCCACAAACACATGTCAGTTATCACACTTACTTACAGAATTTGAAGATATCTTTCAAGACCCTACTGCCTTACCGCCACTGAGGCACTGTGATCACCGTATCCGTTTGAAATCGGGTACAACGCCGGTAGTGGTTCGTCCATATCGTTACCCTCACTTACAAAAGGATGAGATTGAAAGGCAATGCCAGCAGATGTTAGCACAGGGTATTATTCAGCCCAACAGGTCTCCTTTTTCTTCACCGGTATTACTAGTCCACAAGCATGATAAGTCATGGAGGTTCTGTGTGGATTACCGACAGCTCAATGCCCATACAATTAAAGATAAGTTTCCTATTCCAGTAGTGGACGAGTTGTTAGACGAGCTACATGGAGCTACAATTTTTACTAAACTCGATTTGAAATCTGGCTATAATCAAATCCGAGTTCATCCATCAGATGTAGAGAAAACAGCGTTCCGCACGCATCACGGCCATTTGAATTCCTCGTAATGCCATTTGGTCTGTCAAATGCGCCTTCCACCTTCCAGGCCCTCATGAATGAGGTATTTTCTCCTCTCTTGAGAAAATATGTATTGGTCTTTTTCGACGATATTTTGGCCTATAGCAACAGCTGGGAAGAACATCTTCAGCACCTTCACCAGGTATTTTCTCTTATACGTTCACATCATTTGGTTTTAAATTGGTCAAAATGTTCTATGGGCACATCAGATGTGGCATATTTGGGCCACGTTATTTCAGCATCAGGGGTGAAGGTAGACCAGAGTAAGATACAAGTGGTCACAGATTGGCCTATTCCTACATCAATTAGCATCACGAGTTATCCATAGGCATAGGAATTAAATTATGTCAATTTACTTTTCATATACTTTCAATTCGGTTTGGTTTACTTTTTTTGGTTTGGTTTAATTTGGGTTGGTTCAGTGTAATGTGGCGTGAACCACTTGACCTAATGGGTCATCTTTGTATTTTTGTCCTCAACCCTATTTAGGGGGACGTGAAGGAAAAGAGAGGCATGTATAGAGAAAATTAAATTTTATAGGTCTGATTCTCCCTCAGAGGTCAAGGTCGGATTCTCCCTTTGAGGTCCAGGGTTGAGTTTCCTCCAAAGCTCCTTCATTCTAAATTGAGTTCCACCATTACACGTTCAAGAAACAAGGTTTCTCTTCCAACGTCAAGATCATCCATGAAGGGAAGAGAGGAAAGAAGGGTGACTCGATCCATGGCAAGGGAAGAACCTAACATCTTGGTATCAGACAAGTCCACCCTTGGGGATTCCTCTTCCCCTGACGATTTGAGACAGTTAGTGGAAGATAATAGGCAAAGGACAGATAACCAGGCTCATGCCCTGGAAGAGGTGCGTCAAACAACCTCTGATTTGCATGAAGCAATAAAATCAATGGATGCTGCCATCCAAGCTCTCCTCCGGCGAAAGAGGACCATGATACACGAGCCCAACCTCCAGCTGCCTACTCTCCACCGGCCGAACACCATCCATTCCACCCACCACCTCCCCCACACCCACCAATGCGTCAACACCATTCCCATCTGGGGCCTACCGTTCAAGGACCAAACACTGTGCCCAGGTATTTAAAACTTGACTTTCCTACGTATGATGGGTCTAAGGACCCTTTGATTTGGTTAGCCAAGTGTGATCAGTTCTTTTACCATCAAAAAACACCTGCGGATGAGAAAGTGCATTTGGCCGCCTACCACATGCTCGATGAAGCGCTTCTATGGTACCACCAATTCCTAAATGACCAAGTGGTTCAGGATTGGGCAACTTTTAGACAGTCTTGCATGATGAGATTTGGTCCTCCTGCTAGTAGCAATCCATTGGGCGAATTAATCAATTACAAACAAACTGGAACACTAGAGGTGTACAAAAAGACCTTCCAGGAAAGGTTACCCGATCAAACCAGTTTGTTAGCCACACACAGTATGTGCATATTTTTACTGCTGGTTTGATAGAAGCTCTGCGTTTAGAAGTTGAATTACATGCTCCTACAGATTTAGACCACGCTATCAATTTAGCCAGAGGAATTGAGCACAAGCAGCGTGCTCTAAAGGAGTCACTGGTCAGAAATCCAGTTTGGCCAGGAAGGCACAATGCCTCTGCGTCAAACCATTCCTATGGACCTCCAAGATTTAGAGACAGTGCAGCCCCACGCCCAGACATCTCTAATTCAGCTCCACCTGCTCCTTACTTCAAAAAACTTACTAGACAGGAAATGGACCAGAGAAAGGCCAAGGGCCTCTGTTTTAACTGTGATGAACAGTAGGTTTTTGGTCACCACTACAAACGATTATTCAGTATATGTCTGTGGCAGGATGGAGAAGAAATACCACAAGAGGAAGAAATTGTGGAAACTGACCAAGAAGGTCTAGAGATTTCCCTTCATGCGATGACTGGTCTACGCAGTGCAAGCACCATACAGGTTAAAGCCCAATTACATCATTTACAGTTACTGGCTTTAGTTGACTCGGGTAGTACACATAATTTCATCAGTCAGCAGGTGGCAGAACAACTTGGGTTAGTAGTACAGCAATAGAATGGTCTTTCTGTATCAGTAGCCAATGGGGATAAAATTACTAGTGTAGGCATATCACCAGCCACACACTTTGATATTGAGGGATATAAATTTTTTGCTGATTTTCTGGTGATTCCACTACCAGGATTCGATTTGGTGCTAGGAATTAAATGGCTACAATTGTTGGGACCAATACTATGGGATTTCCAAGCTCTGACCATGTCTTTTATAGAGGACCAACATCAGATTATATTGCATGGCACACAAGCACCACTCACCTGCGTACTACAGGTTGCCAAGGTCCAGTCCACAAATACATGTAAGTTATCTCAATTACTTATAGAATTTGAGGATATCTTTCAAGACCCTACTGCCTTACCGCCACTTAGGCACCGTGATCACCGTATCCGTTTGAAAACGGGGACCGAGCCGGTAGTGGTACGTCCGTATCGTTACCCTCACTAACAGAAGGATGAGATTGAAAGGCAGTGCCAGTAGATGTTAGCACAGGGTATTATTCAGCCCAGCAGGTCTCCTTTTTCTTCACCGGTATTACTAGTCCACAAGCATGATAAGTCATGGAGGTTCTGTGTGGATTACCGACAACTCAATGCCCATACAATTAAAGATAAATTTCCTATTCCAGTGGTGGACGAACTGTTAGATGATCTACATGGAGCTACTATATTTACCAAACTCGATTTGAAATCTGGCTATCATCAAATCCGAGTTCATCCATCAGATGTGGAGAAAACAGCGTTCCGCATGCATCACGACCATTTTGAATTCCTCGTAATGCCATTTGGTCTGTGAAATGCGCCTTCCACCTTCCAGGCCCGCATGAATGAGGTATTTTCCCCTCTCTTGCGAAAATATGTGTTGGTCTTTTTCGACGATATTTTGGTCTATAGCAACAGCTGGGAAGAACATCTTCAGCACCTTCACCAGGTATTTTCTCTTATACGCTCACATCATTTGGTTTTAAATCGGTCAAAATGTTCTATGGGCACATGAGAAGTGGCATATTTGGGCCACGTTATTTCAGCATCAAGGGTGAAGGTAGACCAGAGTAAGATACAAGCGGTCACAGATTGGCCTATTCCTCATCTATTACAACCTTAAGAGGATTTTTGGGCCTAGCTGGATATTATAGAAAATTTATTCGTACCTATGGCCAGCTTGCAGCTCCGCTCAACAATCTCCTCAAGAAATATGCTTTTACCTGGTCAGATACAGAACCTCATTCCTTTCAGCAATTGAAAGATGCCTTATCATCAGCCCCAGTTTTGCAGCTCCCCGACTTTGAGGAGTCCTTTGTAGTGGAATGTGATGCTTCAAGGGGTGGTATTGGCGCAGTGTTGCACCAAAAGGGCCACCCGATTGCTTATTTTAGCCATCAACTGGGCCAACACCACCACAAGTTGGCAGCTTATGAAAGAGAATTGATTGGATTGGCGAAAGCTATACAGCATTGGCGCCCTTATCTTTGGGGACGTTCTTTTTTTATTCGCACTGATCATTGCAGCCTCAAGTATCTTCTTGAGCAGCGTCTCACTACTTCACCACAACAGCATTGGTTAAGTAAGCTTATGGCGTTTAAATTTTCTGTCGAGTATAAACCGGGCAGTTTGAATGTAGGGGTTGATGCCTTATCACGGCAGGACGTTCCAGAGCTGCAATTAAACGCCATCAGTCAGCCCAGAGCTCTCTTGTTGGATTCTATACAGGAAGAGGCACAACAGTACCCAGATATTATATCCTTATGCCAGGATATCCAGCAGGGACAGCGGCACCACAATGGACGGTTTAGGACAATCTCGTCCTCTACAAAAACAGAATTTTTCTACACCTCACATCCCTTCTGATTAACAGCATTTTGGCCTCCTTCCATGACAGTACACATGAGGGCCGACAGAAAACATATTTTCGAATCAGTAGGGAATTTTATTGGAGGGGCATGAAGCGTAGTATAGCTGATTATGTGGCGGATTGTCAGACTTGTGAACGGAATAAATCTGAAACATTAAGTCCAGCAGGGTTGCTCCAACCACTTCAGCTTTCGTCACAGGTCTGGTCTGATATTTCTATGGACTTCATCGATGGACTTCCCTCTTCGTCGGGTAAATCTGTTATCCTTGTAGTGGTGGATCGTTTCTCTAAATATGGGCATTTCATTCCTCTGGCACATCCTTACACTGCAACGCAGGTCACTCAACTTTTTATGGATAACATTGTACGATTACATGGGATGCCTAATTCAATTACCAGTGATAGGGATGTAATCTTTATAAGTACCTTCTGGAAAGAACTCTTCAAGTTACAAGGCACAACGTTAGCCTTTTCTTTAGCCTACCATCCACAGACTGATGGTCAGACAGAGGTCATCTAACAAAACCATTGAAATGTATCTCCGCTGTTTCGTGGGGGACTCACCTAAGAGGTGGGTTAAGTGGCTCGCCTGGGCTGAGTTCTGTTACAACACCTCCTACCATAACGCACTCGGCACAACCCCATTCAAGGTGGTATATGGTAGAGAATGTTATGGACTCCATAACATCACGAGTTATCCATAGGCATAGGAATTAAATTATGTCAATTTACTTTTCATGTAATTTCAATTCGGTTTGGTTTACTTTATTTGGTTTGGTTTATTTTGGGTTGGTTTAGTGTAATGTGGCGTGAACCACTTGACCTAATGGGTCATCTTTGTATTTTCGTCCTCAACCCTATTTAGGGGGACGTGAAGGAAAAGAGAGGCAAGTATTGAGAAAATTATATTTTACAAGTCCGATTCTCCCTCAGAGGTCAAGGTCGGATTCTCCCTTTGAGGTCCAAGGTTGAGCTTTCTCCAAAGCTCCTTCATTCTAAATTGAGTTCCACCATTACTCGTTCAAGAAACAAGGTTTCTCTTCCAACGTCAAGATCATCCATGGAGGGAAGAGAGGAAAGAAGGGTGACTCGATCCATGGCAAGGGAAGAACCTAACATCTTGGTATCAGACAGGTCCACCCTTGGGGATTCCTCTTCCCTTGACAATTTGAGACAGTTAGTGGAAGATAATAGGCAAAGGACAGATAACCAGGCTCATGCCCTGGAAGAGATGCGTCAAACAACCTCTGATTTGCGTGAAGCAATAAAATCAATGGATGCTGCCATCCAAGCTCTCCTCCGGCGACAAGAGGACCATGATACACGAGCCCAACCTCCAGCTGCCTACTCTCCGCCGGCCGAACACCATCCATTCCACCCACCACCTCCCCCACAACCACCACTGCGTCAACACCATTCCCATCTGGGGCCTGCTGTTCAAGGACCAAACACTGTGCCCAGGTATTTAAAACTTGACTTTCCTATGTATGATGGGTCTAAGGACCCTTTGATTTGGTAGCCAAGTGTGATAAGTTCTTTTACCATCAAAAAACACCTGCGGATGAGAAAGTGTATTTGGCCGCCTACCACATGCTCGATGAAGCGCTTCTATGGTACCACCAATTCCGAAATGACCAAGTGGTTCAGGATTGGGCAACTTTTAGACAGTCTTGCATGATGAGATTTGGTCCTCCTGCTAGTAGCAATCCATTGGGCGAGTTAATCAATTACAAAAAAACTGGCACACTAGAGGTGTACCAAAAGACCTTCCAGGAAAGGTTAGCCCGAGCAAACCAGTTCGTTAGCCACACACAGTATGTTCATATTTTTACTGCTGGTTTGACAGAAGCTCTGCATTTAGAAGTTGAATTACATGCTCCTACAGATTTAGACCATGCCATGAACTTAGCCAGAGCAATTGAGCACAAGCAGCGTGTTCTAAAGGAGTCACTGGTCAGAAAACCAGCTTGGCCAGGAAGGCACAATGCCTCTGCGCCAAACCATTCCTATGGACCTCCAAGATTTAGAGACAGTGCAGCCCCACGCCCAGACATCTCTAATTCAGCTCCACCTGCTCCTTACTTCAAAAAACTTACTAGACAGGAAATGGAGTAGAGAAAGACCAAGGGCCTCTGTTTTAACTCTGATGAACAGTATGTTTTTGGTCACCACTGCAAAGGATTATTCAGTATATGTTTGTGGGAGGATGGAGAAGAAACCCCACAAGAGGAAGAAATTGTGGAAACTGACCAAGAAGGTCCAGAGATTTCCCTTCATGCTATGACTGGTCTACGCAGTGCAAGCACAATGCAGGTTAAAGCCCAATTACATCATTTACAGTTACTGGCCTTAGTTGACTCGGGTTGTACACATAATTTCATCAGTCAGCAAGCGGCAGAACAACTTGGGTTAGTGGTACAGCAACAGAATGGCCTTTCTGTATCAGTAGCCAATGGGGCTAAAATTACTAGTGTAGGCATATCACCAGCCACACACTTTAATATTGAGGGATATAAATTTGTTGCAGATTTTTTGGTGATTCCACTATCAGGATTCGATTTGGTGCTAGGAATTAAATGGCTACAATTGTTGGGACCAATACTATGGGATTTCCAAGCTCTCACCATGTCTTTTATAGAGGACCAACATCAGTTTATATTGCATGGCACACAAGCACCACTCACCTGCGCACTACAGGTTGCCCAGGTCCAGTCCACAAATACATGTAAGTTATCTCACTTACTTAAAGAATTTGAGGATATCTTTCAAGACCCTACTGCCTTACCGCCACTTAGGCACTGTGATCACCGTATCCGTTTGAAAACGGGGACCGAGCCGGTAGTGGTACGTCCGTATCGTTACCCTCACTTACAGAAGGATGAGATTGAAAGGCAGTGCCAGCAGATGTTAGCACAGGGTATCATTCAGCCCAGCAGGTCTCCTTTTTCTTCACCGGTATTACTAGTCCGCAAGCATGATAAGTCATGGAGGTTCTGTGTGGATTACCGACAACTCAATGCCCATACAATTAAAGATAAATTTCCTATTCCAGTGGTGGACGAGCTGTTAGATGAGCTACATGGAGCTACTATATTTACTAAACTCGATTTGAAATCTGGCTATCATCAAATCCGAGTTCATCCATCCGCTGTGGAGAAAACAATGTTCCGCACGCATCACGGCCATTTTGAATTCCTCGTAATGCCATTTGGTCTGTGAAATACGCCTTCCACCTTCCAGGCCCTCATGAATGAGGTATTTTCCCCTCTCTTGCGCAAATATGTATTGGTCTTTTTCGACGATATTTTGGTCTATAGCAACAGTTGGGAAGAACATCTTCAGCACCTTCACCAGGTATTTTTTCTTATACGTTCACATCATTTGGTTTTAAATCGGTCAAAATGTCCTACGGGCACATCAGAAGTGGCATATTTGGGCCACGTTATTTCAGCATCAGGGGTGAAGGTAGACCAGAGTAAGATACAAGCGGTCACAGATTGGCCTATTCCTACATCTATTACAACCTTAAGGGGATTTTTGGGCCTAGATGGATATTATAGAAAATTTATTCGTAGCTATGGCCAGCTTGCAGCTCCGCTCAACAATGTCCTCAAGAAAAATGCTTTTACCTGGTCAGAGACAGCAGCTCATTCCTTTTAGCAATTGAAAGACGCCTTATCATCAGCCCCAGTTTTGCAGCTCCCCGACTTTGAGGAGTCTTTTGTAGTGGAATGTGATGCTTCAGGGGGCGGTATTGGCGCAGTGTTGCACCAACAGGGCCACCCGATTGCTTATTTTAGCCGTCAACTGGGCCAACACCACCACAAGTTGGCAGCGTATGAGAGGGAATTGATTGGATTGGCGAAAGCTATACAGCATTGGCGCCCTTACCTTTGGGGACGTTCTTTTTTGATTCTCACTGATCATTCCAGCATCAAGTATCTTCTTGAGCAGCGTCTCACTACTTCACCACAACAGCATTGGTTAAGTAAGCTTATGAGGTTTGACTTTTCTGTTGAGTATAAACCGGGAAGTTTGAATGTAGGGGCTGATGCCTTATCTCGCCGGGACATTCCAGAGCCGCAATTAAACGCCATCAGTCAGCCCAGAGCTCTCTTGTTGGATTCTATACAAGAAGAGGCACAACAGTACCCCAGATATTATCTCCTTATGCCAGGATATCCAGTAGGACACAGCGGCACCACATTGGACGGTTCAGGACAATCTCATCCTTTATAAAAATAGAATTTTTCTCCACCACACATCCCCTCTGATTAACTGCATTTTGGCCTCCTTCCATGATAGTACACATGAAGGCCGACAGAAAACATATTTTCAAATCAGTAGGGAATTTTATTGGAGGGGCATGAAGCGCAGTATTGCTGATTATGTGGCGGCTTGTCAGACTTGTCAACGGAATAAAGCTGAAACATTAAGTCCAGCGGGGTTGTTCCAACCACTTCAGCTTCCGTCACAGATCTGGTCTTATATTTCTATGGAGTTCATAGATGGACTTCCCTCTTCATCGGGTAAATCTATTATCCTTGTAGTGGTGGATCGTTTCTCTAAATATGGGCATTTCATTCCTCTAGCACATCCTTACACTGCAACGCAGGTCGCTCAACTTTTTATGGATAACATTGTACGATTACATGGGATGCCTAATTCAATTACCAGTGATAGGGATGCAATCTTTACTAGTACCTTCTGGAAAGAACTCTTCAAGTTACAAGGCACAACGTTAGCCTTTTCTTCAGCCTACCATCCACAGACTAATGGTCAGACAGAGTTCGTCAATAGAACCATTGAAATGTATCTCCGCTGTTTCGTGGGGGACTCACCTAAGAGGTGGGTTAAGTGGCTCGCCTGGGCTGAGTTCTATTACAACACCTCCTACCACAGCGCACTCGGCACAACCCCATTCAAGGTGGTATATGGTAGAGAACCTCCCCGTCTTTTAGCCCATGAACCAGGGGCCTCTAAAGTCGCAAGTTTGGACCAAGCATTGGCTGAAAGAGACTCATTCATCACTGAGGTGCGCACTCATCTATAGAAGGCACAACATTCTATGAAACAATATTATGACAAGAAGCACCGGGAATTCTTCTTTTCTCCTGGAGATTATGTTTGGTTGCGTCTCCAACACTACAGGCAGCTGTCGTTGACAGCCTCCAAACGTAACAAGCTCTCTCCAAAATATTATGGTCCCTTTCAGGTGATGGACCGCATTGGGACAGTGGCCTACAGATTGCAGCTTCCGCCAGAGGCCAGAATTCACAACGTCTTTCATGTCTCACAATTAAAGGCCTTCCACGGTGATTCGCCCTTGCTGCACACCCCGCTGCCACCACTCCATGAGGGACGTGTACTTTCTACCCCGGCACAGGTATTACAAACTCACCGTATTCAGGGTGATTGGGAGATCTTAGTGCAATGGGCAGATGCTGACCCCAGTGACATAACATGGGAGCCATTAGCGGTGTTTTGCACCCTCTACCCATACTTTGAGCTTGAGGACAAGCTCTTTCTCCAAGGGGGGGGGGGGGGGGGGGGGGGGGGGGGGGTGATGTTATGGACTCTATAGCGTCACGAGTTATCCATAGGCATAGGAATTAAATTATGTCAATTTACTTTTCATGTAATTTCAATTCGGTTTGGTTTACTTTATTTGGTTTGGTTTATTTTGGGTTGGTTCAGTGTAATGTGGCGTGAACCACTTGACCTAATGGGTCATCTTTGTATTTTCGTCCTCAACCCTATTTAGGGGGACGTGAAGGAAAAGAGAGGCAAGTATTGAGAAAATTATATTTTACTGGTCCGATTCTCCCTCAGAGGTCAAGGTCGGATTCTCCCTTTGAGGTCCAAGGTTGAGCTTTCTCCAAAGCTCCTTCATTCTAAATTGAGTTCCACAATTACTCGTTCAAGAAACAAGGTTTCTCTTCCAACGTCAAGATCATCCATGGAGGGAAGAGAGGAAAGAAGGGTGACTCGATCCATGGCAAGGGAAGAACCTAACACAGACAGGTCCACCCTTGGGGATTCCTCTTCCCCTGACGATTTGAGACAGTTAATGGAAGATACTAGGCAAAGGACAGATAACCAGGCTCATGCCCTAGAAGAGGTGCGTCAAACAACCTCTGATTTGCGTGAGGCAATAAAATCAATGGATGCTGCCATCCAAGCTCTCCTCCGGCGACAAGAGGACCATGATACACGAGCCCAACCTCCAGCTGCCTACTCTCCACCGACCGACCACCATCCATTCCACCCACCACCTCCCCCACAACCACCAATGCGTCAACACCATCCCCATCTGGGGCCTGCCATTCAAGGACCAAACACTGTGCCCAGATATTTAAAACTTGACTTTCCTACGTATGATGGGTCTAAGGACCTTTTGATTTGGTTAGCCAAGTGTGATCAGTACTTTTATCATCAAAAAACACATGCGGATGAGAAAGTGTATTTGGCCGCCTACCACATGCTCGATGAAGCGCTTCTATGGTACCACCAATTCCGAAATGACCAAGTGGTTCAGGATTGGGTAACTTTTAGATAGTCTTGCATGATGAGATTTGGTCCTCCAGCTAGTTGCAATCCCTTGGGAGAATTAATCAATTACAAATAAATTGGAACACTAGAGGTGTACC
The DNA here is from genome assembly GCF_029961685.1 of Aristolochia californica. Classification (NCBI taxonomy): domain Eukaryota; kingdom Viridiplantae; phylum Streptophyta; class Magnoliopsida; order Piperales; family Aristolochiaceae; genus Aristolochia; species Aristolochia californica. The sequence continues at coordinate 32,769,507 of NW_027182279.1, read as the reverse complement.
AAAAGACCTTCCAGGAAAGGTCAGCCCGAGCAAACCAGTTTGTTAGCCACACACAGTATATTTAGAAGTTGAATTACATACTCCTACAGATTTAGACCACGCTATGAATTTAGCCAGGGCAATTGAGCACAAGTAGCGTGTTCTGAAGGAGTCACTGATCAGAAAACTAGCTTGGCCAGGGAGGCTCAATGCCTCAGAGCCAAACCCTTCCTCTGGCCCTCCAAGATTTAGAGACAATGCAGCCCCACACCCAGACATCTCTAATTTGGCTCCACCTGCTCCTTACTTCAAAAAACTGACTAGACAAGAAATGGACCAGAGAAAGACCAAGGGCCTCTGTTTTAACTGTGATGAACAGTATGTCATTGGACTCCACTGAAAATGATTATTCAGTATATGTCTGTGGGAGGATGGAGAAGAAATACCACCAGAGGAGAAAATTGTGGAAACTGACCAAGAAGATCCAGAGATTTCTCTTCATGCTATGACTGGTCTACACAGTGCAAGCACAATGCAGGTTAAAGCACAATTACATCATTTACAGTTACTGGCTTTAGTTGACTTGGGTAGTACACATAATTCCATCACTCAGCAGGCGGCAGAACAACTTGGGTTAGTAGTACAGCAACAGACTGGTCTTTCTGTATCAGTAGCCAATGGGGCTAAAATTACTAGTGTAGGCATATCACCAGCCACACACTTTGATATTGAGGGATATGCATTTGTTGCAAATTTTTTGGTGATTCCACTATCAGGATTCGATTTGGTGCTAGGAATTAAATGGCTACAATTGTTGGGACCAATACTTTGGGATTTTCAAGCTCTAACCATGTCTTTTATAGAGGACCAACATTAGATTATATTGCATGGCACACAACAACCACTCACCTGCGCACTACAGGTTGCCCAGGTCTAGTCCACAAACACATGTAAGTTATCTCACTTACTTACAGAATTTTAAGATATCTTTTAGGACCCTACTGCCTTACCGCCACTTAGGCACTGTGATCACCGTATCCGTTTGAAAATGGGTACCGAGCCGGTAGTGCTGGATCCATATCGTTACCCTCACTTACAGAAGGATGAGATTGAAAGGCAGTGCCAGCAGATGTTAGCACAGGGTATTATTCAGCCCAGTAGGTCTCCTTTTTCTTCACCGGTATTACTAGTCCGCAAGCATGATAAGTCATGGAGGTTCTGTGTGGATTACCGACAACTCAATGCCCATACAATTAAAGATAAATTTCCTATTCCAGTGGTGGACGAGCTGTTAGACGAACTACATAGAGCTACTATTTTAACTAAACTTGATTTGAAATCTGGCTATCATCAAATCCGAGTTCATCCATCAGACGTGGAGAAAAAAGCATTCCGTACGCATCACCGACATTTTGAATTCCTCGTAATGACATTTGGTCTATCAAATGCGCCTTCCACCTTCCAGGCCCTCATGAATGAGGTATTTTCTTCTCTCTTGAGAAAACATGTATTGGTATTTTTCGACGATATTTTGGTCTATAGCAACAGCTGGGAAGAACATCTTCAGCACCTTCACCAGGTATTTTCTCTTATACGTTCACATCATTTGGTTTTAAATCGGTCAAAATGTTCTATGGGCACATCAGAAGTGGCATATTTGGGCCACGTAACTTCAGCATCAGGGGTGAAGGTAGACCATAGTAAGATACAGGCGGTCACAGATTGGCCTATTCCTATAGCTATTACAGCCTTAAGAGGATTTTTGGGCCTAGCTGGATATTATAGAAAATTTATTTGTAGCTATGGCCAGCTTGCAACTCCGCTCAACAATCTCCTCAAGAAAAATTCTTTTACCTGGTCAGAGATAGGAGCTCATTCCTTTCAGAAATTGAAAGACGCCTTATCATCAACCCCAGTTTTGCAGCTCCCCGACTTTGAGGAGTCCTTTGTAGTGGAATGTGATGCTTCAGGGGGTGGTATTGGCGCAGTGTTGCACCAACAGGGCCACCCGATTGCTTATTTTAGCCGTCAACTGGGCCAACACCACCACAAGTTGGCAACTTATGCGAGGGAATTGATCGGATTGGCGAAATCTATACAGCATTCGTGCCCTTATCTATGGGGACATTCTTTTTTTATTTGCACTGATCATTGCAACCTCAAGTATCTTCTTGAGCAGCGTCTCACTACTTCACCACAACAGCATTGGTTAAGTAAGCTTATGGGGTTTGACCTTTCTGTCGAGTATAAACCGTGAAGTTTGAATGTAGGGGCTGATGCCTTATCTCGCCGGGATGTTCCAGAGCCGCAATTAAACACCATCAGTCAGCCCAGAGCTCTCTTGTTGGATTCTATATGGGAAGAGGCACAACAGTACTCGGATATTATCTCCTTATGCCAGGATATCCAGTAGGGGACAGCGGCACCACATTGGAAGGTTCAAGACAATCTCGTCCTCTACAAAAACAGAATTTTTCTACACCACACATCCCCTCTGATTAACAGCATTTTAGCCTCCTTCCATGACAATACACATGAGGGCTGACAGAAAGCATATTTCCGGATCAGTAGGGAATTTTATTGGAGGGGCATGAAGCGTAGTATTGCTGATTATGTGGCGGCTTGTCAGACTTGTCAACGAAATAAAGCTGAAACATTAAGTCCAGCGGGGTTGCTCCACCCACTTCAGCTTCCGTCACAGGTCTGGTCTGATATTTCTATGGACTTCATAGATGGTCTTCCATCTTCGTCGGGTAAATCTGTTATCTTTGTAGAGGTAGATCGTTTCTCTAAATATGGGCATTTCCTTCCTCTGCCACATCCTTACCCTCCAACTCAGGTCGCTGAACTTTGTATGGATAACATTGTTCGCTTACATGGGATGCCTAATTCAATTAGCAGTGATAGGGATGCAATCTTTACAAGTACCTTCTGGAAAGAACTCTTAGTGTTACAAGGCACAACGTTAGCCTTTTCTTCAGCCTACCATCCATAGACTGATGGTCAGAGTGAGATCGTCAACAGAACCATTGAAATGTATCTCCGCTGTTTCGTGGGGGACTAGGTGGGTTAAGTGGCTCGCCTGGGTTGAGTTCTGTTACACCACCTCCTACCACAGCGCACTCGGCACAACCCCATTCAAGGTGGTATATGGTAGAGAACCTCCCCGTCTTTTAGCCTATGAACCAGGGGCCTCTAAAGTCTCCACTTTGGACCAAGCATTAGCTGAAAGAGACACATTCATCACTGAGGTGCGCACTCATCTACAGGAGGCACAACATTCTATGAAAAAATACTATGACAAGAAGCACCGGGAAGTCTTCTTTTCTCCTGGAGATTATGTTTGGTTGCGTCTCCAACACTACAGGCAGCTATCGTTGACAACCTCCAAACGTCACAAGCTCTCTGCAAAATATTATGGTCCCTTTCAGGTGATGGACCGCATTGGGATAGTGGCCTACAGATTGCAGCTTACGCCAGAGGCCAGAATTCACAACGTCTTTCATGTCTCACAATTAAAGGCCTTCCAAGGTGATTCGTCTTTGCTTCACACCCCGCTGCCCCCACTCCATGAGGGACGTGTACTTTCTACCCCGGCATAGGTATTACAAACTTGCCGTATTCAGGGTGATTGGGAGATCTTAGTGCAATGGGCAGATGTTGACCCCAGTGACACGACATGGGAGCCATTAACGGCGTTTCGCACCCTCTACCCATACTTTAAGCTTGAGGTCAAGCTCTTTCTCCAGGGGGGTGATGTTATGGACTCCATAGCATCACGAGTTATCCATAGGCATAGGAATTAAATTATGTCAATTTACTTTTCATGTAATTTCAATTCGGTTTGGTTTACTTTGGGTTGGTTCAGTGTAATGTGGCGTGAACCACTTGACCTATGGGTCATCTTTGTATTTTCGTCCTCAACCCTATTTAGGGGGACGTGAAGGAAAAGAGAGGCAATTATTGAGAAAATTATATTTTACAGGTCTGATTCTCCCTCAGAGGTCTAGGTCGGATTCTCCCTTTGAGGTCCAAGGTTGAACTTCCTCCAAAGCTCCTTCGTTCTAATTGAGTTCCACCATTACTCGTTCAAGAAACAAGAATTCTCTTCCAACGTCAAGATCATCCATGGAGGGAAGAGAGGAAAGAAGGGTGACTCGATCCATGGCAAGGGAAGAATCTAACACAATCCCGATAGAAATACTACCTACAGAAGACAGAGTGTGCCCTACATCTAGCATTAGGACTGGAGTATGGAGTAATGTCTTACTGGCAAGGAGTGATTTTTTACTCTCAGTTATATTATGCCAGCAGAGCCTCATGGAAGGACGCAGTAGCGTGAGGGGGAATGTTGGAAGATGAAGGCATATTGGAAAATGTGTCATTTTATACAAAAAGATTTTATACATCATTTGCGGCAAGTTGGGAGTTCATGATGTTCTCTCACCCCCAGCTTGAGGGGGAGTGTTGGAAGATAGGCCCAATCCCACACGACCAAGGAAGGCCAACATATCTAAGAGTATTTATAAGATGGGCCACACAACCAAGGAAGGCTCACAAGATGGGCCCAAACACATAAGAAGTAGGACCGAGTTGCCATCCTTATCACCTAAGTTGGAAGATCAAGAAGGACTCACAAAAGCATCTTTATCTTATGGTCACGTTCTAGAAGAGTTCTAGTTTGAGTTATGTTTTCTTTTATCTATATTGAGTTATTTAATTATGCTAGGACTTATCTTTAAGTGTTAGAATTTGGGTGTAATTGGGACAAAGGTAGTTTTATTTTAATTGGACTCTACTACCTTCCTTTATTATAAATTGAGGTTCATGTACTCTGATTATAATAAGTTAATCAAGTCAATGAAGTATTTCTCTTTTTCATAAATTCAACAGTTACAACACTCCTTCCACATCGCTTTACAGCCTACTCCCTTCAGCATTCTATATGGCAGAGATCCTCCTCGGTTTCTCTCGTATACTCCGGGCTCCACCCGCATGGACTCTATTGATCAAGCACTCATTGAACTGGACCAAGAGCTACAAAATATTTCAGATCAACTCCTCAAAGCACAAGTTCGTACTCATTGAACTGGACCAAGAGCTACAAAATATTTCAGATCAACTCCTCAAAGCACAAGTTCGTATGAAGGACTTCTACGACAATGGACACTAGGATATCGCATACAATGAAGGGGACTATGTCTAGTTACGAATGTCTAGTTACGACTCCATCCTTACCGCCAGCATTCAATAGCGGGCCAACACCATCATAAACTTTCTCCAAAGTAATTTGGACCTTTCTCTATTATTCGACGCATCGGGCCAGTCACCTATCAATTGTAACTGCCTACAACGGCTAAACTTCATGATGTGTTCCATGTCTCCTAACTTAAAAACTTTTAAGGGTCCACCTCCTTCTTCAATCTCATTCCTTCCTCCAGTGGACAATGGACGGGTTATTCTTACTCCAGTTAGGGTATTGCATGCCCATCGTATTAATGAGGAATGGGAGATTCTAGTATAATGGAAGGACACCGAACAAGAGGCTGCTACATGGGAACAACTGGCCAACTTCAAACAGGTCTACCTAACTTACAAGCTTGAGGACAAACTCTTTCTCCATTGGTGGGAGGGGGGGGGGGGGGGGGGGGGGGGGGGGGGGGGGCGGGGGGGGGGGCGCGGGCTGATGTTGAGGACTCAATAGCTCACCGAATCACCCAAAGGAGCCGGCAATGACTCACTGGGTTAATTACTTTTAAATTTCATATTTTATATTGCTTTAAGTATATTTTTATTAAGTATGTAAGGATCCAGGTCGCATGGGCAGAATTGTCAATTTAAACCCTAAAACTCTAATGACGTCAAACCCCATTTAGAGGGTAGAGAAATAGAAGAAAGAAAAACATTGAATTAGGTTAAATAGGGTTTGGAGTTCTCCTTGACGAGCTCTAGAGTTTTGGAGGTCTCCTTGACGAGCTTCAGGTATCGTTCTCTCTTGATTTTGGGTTTATTCTTTCTCTTTTGAATTCTGGTTTGCATTGATCTTACCAAAGCCAAGGGGGGAAAGATTGAATTATAGTTTCTAAGTTCAATTAGAGGTTGTAGCCTCTCCTAAGTCCACAACAACAAGAGGGAGCTTCTCTCCTTCATTCCAAGCAGGGGTAGGTGTTATGGACTCCATAGCATCACGAGTTATCCACAGGCATAGGAATTAAATTATGTCAATTTACTTTTAATGTAATTTCATTTGGTTTGGTTTGGTTTGGTTTAGTTTGGTTTTGTTTGGTTTAGATGTAATATGGCATGAACCAATTGACCCATGGGTCTATTTTGTATTTCCGTCCTCAACCCTATTTAGGGGGACGTCAAGGTGAAGGAAAGTAAGCATTGAAAAATTAGAATTAAACAGGTCAGATTCTCCCTCAGAGGTCTAGGTCGGATTCTCCTTCTGAGGTTCAGGTCGAGCTTCCTTCAAAGATCAATCATTCCATTCCTATTTCCATCATTCCACATTCAAGAAAAAAGAAACCTCTCCCAGCGTTAAGATTCAATGTGGAGGGAAGAGAGGAAAGAAGGGTGACTCGATCCATGGCTCGGGAAGAACCAAAAATCTTGGTATCAAACAGGTCCACCCTTGGGGATTCCTCTTCCCTTGAGGATTTGAGGCAATTAGTTGAAGATAATCGCCAGAGGACAGACCTTCAGGCTGAATCCCTGGAAGAGGTGTGTCATACCACATCTGACCTGCTTGAGGCCATCAAATCCATGGTTGCCGCCATCCAAGCCCTCCTCTGGCGACAAGATGGCAGTGGTACACGAGCACAACCGCCGGCAGCCTACTCTCCACCGGCCGACCACCACCACTACCACCCACCACCTCCTCCACCACCACCAATGCATCATCACAATCCCCATCTGGGGCCTGCTGCTCAAGGACCAAATACGGTTCCCAGGTATTTAAAACTAGACTTTCCTACATATGATGGGTCTAAGGACCCCTTGATTTGGTTAACCAAGTGTGATCAATTCTCTTATCATCAAAAAACACCTGCGGATGAGAAAGTTTATTTGGCTGCCTACCCCATGCTCGATGAAGCGCTCCTATGGTACCACCAATTCCAAAATGACCAATTGGTTCAGGATTGGGCAACCTTTAGACAATCATGCATGATCAAGTTTGGTCCTCCAGCTAGTAGCAATCCATTGGGTGAATTAATCAATTATAAGCAGACTGGATCACTAGAGGTATATCAAAAGACCTTCCAGGAATGGTTGGCCTGCGCTAATGAGTTTGTCAGTCACACCCAGTATGTTCATATTTTTACTGCTGGTTTGACAGAAGTTCTGCGGCTGGAAGTTGAATTACATGGTCCGACAAATTTGGACCACGCTATGAATTTATCCAGGTCAATTGAGCATAAGCAGCGTGTTCTGAAGGGTTCACTGGTAAGAAAACCAGCTTGGCCAAGAAGGCACAATGCCACTGTGCCACCATGTTAAGCCCCTTGCCAATACTACCCAAAGACCAGCCTATTAGAAGCGAAAGACATAAGTACTTGACCCCAGGACACAACATCACACCCCACCTTCGCGAGCCGACGTCCACGGCGGCCCACTCTAGCAATGGCCTACTCTTGCGACGGCCCACTCTATCGACACTGGCCGGACCCGGGTTAAGTTCCTATGGCCTACCAGTAATTTTAATCTGGCCTCTAGGTCGCCCCTTCCGCTAGGTCGCCCCCTCTGGGATTCGAAAGAGCGATCTGGGAGCCCACTCTGATACCAAATGTTAAGCCCCTAGCCAATACTACCCAAAAGACCGGCCTATTAGGAGTGGAAGACATAGGTACTTAACCCCAGGACCACAAAACACCACCATATTATGGACCTCCACGTTCTGGAGCCAGTACAGCACCACGCCCAAACAGCTCTAACTCGACTCCACCAGCTCCTTACTTCAAAAAACTGAACTGACAAGAAATGGATCAGAGAAAGGTCAAGGGCCTTTGTTTTAACTGTGATGAACAGTATGTACAAGGTCACCTATGCAAAAGATTATTCAGTATATGTCTGTGAGAGGATTGTGAGGACATACTACCAGAGGAGGAGATTATGGAGACAGACCAAGAGGGTCCAAAGATTTCCCTTCATGCCATGACTGGTCTGCGCAGTTCTAGTACCATGCAGGTTAAAGCCCAATTACATCATCTACAGTTACTTGCTTTAGTTGATTCTGGCAGTACACATAATTTCATCAGTCAGCCAGCGGCAAAACAACTTGGGTTAGTCGTCCAGCAACAGACTGGCTTTCTGTATCAGTAGCCAATGGGGCTAAAATTACCAGTGTGGCCATCTCTCCAACCACACACTTTGCTTTTACGGGACACGCCTTTATTGTAGATTTCCTGTGATTCCACTGTCTGGATTTGATTTGGTACTGGAAATTAAATGGCTACAACTTTTGGGGCCAATATTATGGGGTTTTTAGGCTCTGGCCAACCTTCACAGAGGACCACAGTCAGATTACATTACATGGCACCCAGGCACCAGTGCCCTGTGCCCTTCAGGTGGTTCAGGTCCAGAGCACGGACAACTGTAAGTTATCTCAATTACTTACAGATTTTGAGGATATCTTTTAGGAACCTATTGCTCTACCGCCAATTAGGCACTGTGATCACCGTATCCGTTTGAAAACGGGCACTGAACCTATAGTGGTGCGTCCTTATCTTTACCCCCACTTACAGAAGGATGAGATTGAAAGGCAGTGCCAAAAGATGCTCACCCAGGGGATTATTCAGCCCAGCAGGTCTCCTTTTTCCTCCCCGGTATTACTAGTCCGCAAGCATGATAAGTCGTGGAGGTTTTGTGTGGATTACAGGCAACTCAATGCACATTGGTATTAAAGAAAAATTTCCCATACCAGTGGTGGACAAGTTGCTAGATGAGTTACATGGTGCTACTATTTTTACCAAGCTCGATTTGAAATCTGACTATCATCAAATCCGAGTTCATCCATCAGATGTCGAGAAAACTACATTCCGCACGCACCATGGGCATTTCGAGTTCCTCGTAATGCCATTTGGTCTCTCAAATGCGCCTTCCACATTCCAGACCCTCATGAATGAGGTATTTTCCTCTCTCTTGAGGAAATACATTTTGGTATTTTTGATGATATTTTGGTATATAGCAATAGTTGGGAAGAGCATCTTCAACACCTTCACCAGGTATTTACTCTTATCCGCTCACATCATTTGGTTTTAAATCAGTCCAAATGTTCTATGGGAACCTCAGAAGTGGCATACTTGGGCCACGTTATTTCAGCAGTTGGGGTGAAGGTCGGCCAGAGTAAGATACAGGCCGTCACAGATTGGCCTCCTCCCACATCCATTATAGCATTAAGGGGATTTTTAGGCCTAGCTGGGTATTATAGGAAATTTATTCGCATCTATGGTCAGATTGCAGCACCACTCAACAACCTACTCAAGAAAAATGCCTTTACATGGTCCAAGATAGCGACTCATTCCTTTCAGCAGTTGAAAGAGGCCTTATCATCCGCCCCAGTTTTGCAACTACTGGACTTTGATGAGTCATTTGTTGTGGAATGTGATGCTTCGGGGGGTGGTATTGGTGCAGTGTTACACCAACAGGGTCACTCGATTGCTTATTTTAGCCGCCAACTTGGCTAGCACCACCACAAGTTAGCAACTTATGAGAGGGAACTGATCGGATTAGCGAAAGCAATACAGCATTAGCGGCCTTATCTCTGGGAGCGCCCATTTCTGATTCACACCGATTATTGCAGCCTCAAGTATCTGCTTGAGCAGCGCCTCACTACCTCACCACAGCAGCATTGGTTAAGTAAACTTATGGGGTTTGACTTTACTATGGAGTATAAACCTAAAAGTTTGAATGTGGGCGCTGATGCGTTATCTCGCTGGGACATTCCAGAGCCGCAATTACATGCTATAAGTCAGCCCAAAGCTCTCTTGTTGGATTTTATCCGGGAAGAGACACAACAATACCCAAAAATTATTTTTTTATATCATGAGATCCAGCAGGGGAGAGCGGCAAACCATTGGACTGTTCAGGATAATCTGGTCCTCTTCAAAAATTGGATCTTTCTACACCACACGTCACCACTGATTCACAACATTTTAGCCTCCTTCCATGACAAAACACATGAGGGCCGACAAAAAACATATTTTCGGATAAGTCGGGAATTTTATTGGAGGGGTATGGAGAGCAATATAGCCGATTATGTGGCGGCTTGTCATATTTGTCAACGGAATAAAGCTGAATCATTAAGTCTAGCAGAGTTGCTCCAACCACTTCAGCTGCCATCACAAGTCTGGTCAGATATTTCCATCGACTTCATAGATGTCCTTCCCTCATCGTCCGACAAATCCGTTATCTTTGTAGTGGTTGATCGTTTCTCAAAGTATGGCCATTTCATACCTCTGGTGCATCCTTACACTAAAGCTCACGTCGCTCAGCTCTTTATGGATAATATTGTCCACTTACATGGGATGCCTACTTCTATTACAAGTGACAGGGATGTCATCTTTACCAGTACATTCTGGAAAGAACTATTCAAACTGTAGTGCACAACGTTAGCATTCTCTTCAGCCTACCATCCGTAGACTGATGGTCAGACAGAGGTCATCAACCGGACAATTGAGATGTATCTTCGTTGTTTCATGGGGGACTCACCTAAACGGTGGGTTAAGTGGCTCACCTGGGCTGAATTCTGTTACAACACCTCCTACCACAGCGCACTCGGAACAATCCCATTCAAGGTAGTATATGGTAAAGACCCGCCCAGCCTTTTATCATATGAACCGGGTGCCTACAAGGTCGCCACTTTGGACCAAGCATTAGCATAAAGAGACACCTTGCTCACTGAGGTGCGCACTCATCTCCTAGAGGCCCGTAATACTATGAAGTTTTATTATGACAAGAAGCACTGGGAAGTCTTCTTTTCTCCAGGAGATTATGTATGTCTGTGTCTCCAACACTACAGGCAGCTGTCACTGACAGCCTCCAAACACCACAAGCTCTCTCCGAAGTATTATGGTCCCTTTTAGGTAATGGACTGCATTGGTACAGTTGCCTACCTCTTACAGCTTCCGCCGGAGGCCAAGATTCACAATGTGTTTCACGTTTCCCAACTAAAGGCCTTCCAAGGTGACTCATCCTTGCTGCACACACCTCTGCCCCCACTACATGAGGGGCGTGTCCTTTCTACTCCTGCACAAATATTACAGGCCCGCGGCATTCAGGGTGATTGGGAGATCCTAGTGCAATGGGCTGATGTTGATCCCAGTGACACGACATGGGAACCATTAGCTGCGTTATGCACCCTCTACCCCTACTTCAAGCTTGAGAACAAGCTCTTTCTCTAGGAGGGGGGTGATGTTATGGACTCCATAGCATCACAAGTTATCCACAGGCATAGGAATTAAATTATGTCAATTTACTTTTAATGTAATTTCATTTGGTTTGGTTTGGTTTAGATGTAATATGGCATGAACCAATTGACCCATGGGTCTATTTTTTATTTCCGTCCTCAACCCTTTTTAGGGGGATGTCAAGGTGAAGGAAAGTAAGCATTGAGAAATTAGAATTAAACAGGTCGAATTCTCCCTCTGAGGTCCAGGTCGAGCTTCCTTCAAAGCTCAATCATTCCATTCCTATTACCATCATTCCATGTTCAAGAAACAAGAAACCTTTCCCAGCGTCAAGATTCAATATGGAGGGAAGAGAGAAAATAAGGGTGACTCGATCCATGGCTCGGGAAGAACCTAACAGTAGGGGTTTCCCAACCCCTAACCTCTTATCCGAGGACTGTCCAAGTTAGAAGCTTTCAACCCCTAACCTGAGCAATAGCAGAGAGGGGTCTAAATCCTCTCAATTGTGAGCAGCAAAGGAGACCTTTCCCCTCCTATCCGAGCAGCAGCAGCAAGGGCTCTCTGCCCTTACCGAGAACAGCAACCTAGGTTCAAAAAGGAGGTTGTTTTCCTCCTATCCGAGAACAGCCAAAGAAAAGGAGACTCCTTTTTAGCCTTACCAAGAGCAATAGCTCTATTACAGTGTTGTATTCACAAATCCCACACCGAATTACTTGATCCATGGCTAGGGACCACAATACGATGACCACTTTCAACTGATGCCACTTTTCTCGCCGGAGACGATCGGTGATGAACGGCGGTCGGGATGAAGTCAGACGGCCGGTGAACAGAGGTGGCCAGTTTCTCACCAGAAAAAATGACTGCTCCTTCTCGCAAAAAAAAAATGATTGCTCTGATACCAATGATAGGTCCCAGATATAGAATATATGAAAGCTAGGATAATTGTTTTCTCTTCGGGTGAGAAAAAAACCACAAATTGAATGCATAATACTTGATTTTCTTTAATGGAAGCATTGGCTACTTACATAAGCAAAGCCACGTACAAACAAAACCGAAATGAAAGGAAACTAATAGCTAAAACTAGAACTCAACAAATAGAACATGCAATAGAGCATAACATACGAAAAATTGGAAATGACTTAAAACTCGCACTATTGATGCGCAAAAATCTCGCCACGACCCGATCTACTTGTATGCGTGTTGCAAGCAACGGTCCTTCACATCCAGCTCATCCCAAATATTTGGGATTTGGTTTATGGCCCCTCTCAGATAGTCATGGTGTATCAAAGACGAGTTTCATTAAGTGGTAATTCTTCTAGCTCATGTGATCATCATAGTGTTAGGGAATCCCCGGGTTTGAATAGTCAAGGAACATATTGGGATTTTTTGGTTTTCTTTATGAGGTTGGCGTGTGGAACACTCAACCTCATTAAATCTTACTTTTACCTTATATCCCCCTCCCCGATGTTGATCATCTCGTTGTGATTTTTCGATAGTGAGAAGTGAAAAAATAGAAACATGATTTTGATTTCTGGTGAAGCTATTTGAAGGACTGATTTTCAGAGAGAGAGAAATCTTTGTTCTTTGAGTGAGAAGCTCATGTGCGACCAATACAGTGAGAAACTATTATTTTCCCGTCGAGTCGTTGTTGTAGAAACAGAGCTTTCTGCTTGTCGTCGTTGTGCTGCTTCAACGTTGTGTGATTCCTTTCATTGGGTGTCTCTATCCTCAGTGTAGAGTGAGAGAGACCAGAGAAGGAAGAAGGGTGTTGTATCCTCAATGTAGAGGGAGAGAGCGAAGGAGAGGAAGAAGGAACGTCTCCGCAGAGGCGGTGTCTGGTTCATTTATTACTGACCGTGTGCTGTCTGGTTTTGTGTTGTTTCTGACCGGTGTTATTTGGGTGTCGGCGAGTCTCAAGATCTTCATATAGGTTACATTGTTCCTCTTTTACAGATTTGTATTTATTTATCTACAGTGGTAGATTAATGTATGGATTGTATGTGAAGGAAATTTTAAACACTAAACTATATTCCCTATAAAGAATTATCATCAGAGTTGTGGATGTAACCCGATTTGGGTGAACGATGTTAAATCTGTATATTTAATTTTGCTCCCTAGGTATAATCTGATTTGTATAATCCTATCAAATTGGTATCAGTACTAGGTTATACAAAAAGTCAGATTTGAGTAGGAGCAATGGCTGCAGATGAAGGGAAGTTAAAGATTGAAAAGTTCAATGGAGCAATTTTGGTTTCTAGAAAATGCAGATAAAGGATTATTTGTATCAGAAAAATTTATACATACCGCTTGATAGAGTGAAATCAGACAGTATGAATGATGAAGAGTGGAACTTCCTTGATAGGAAAGCCCTTGGATTTATCCGACTGTCGTTATCCCACAATGTTGCATTTTACATAGCAAAAGAGAAGACAACAACAAGTCTCATGGAGGCTCTCGCCAATATGTACGAGAAGCCGTCAGCCTCAAATAAGGTGCATTTGATGAGGCGATTGTTCAATTTGCGGATGACAGAAGGAGCATCAGTAACTCAACATATAAACAAACTTAATATCATTACAACCCAATTGCGTTCATTATAATTGAATTCTACGATGAAGTACAAGCATTGATACTTTTGTCTTCCCTGTAAGAGAGCTGGAATGCCACTATTACAGCAGTGAGCAGCTCGTCAGGAAGCAACAATTTAAAATTCAATGATGTACGTGATCTAGTTCTTAGTGAAGAAATCATAAGAAAATCGTCGAGTGAAGGGACGATTTCTTCAGCATTGTCTACAAAGGCAAGAGGAAGAACTAGAGGAAATAGACCTGGAAGGTCAACTCATCGAGGCACTTCTCAGAATAGAAGGTCTCAATCAAGAAACCCAAACAGACCTCAGAATAGAAGGTCTCAATCCAGAACCTCAAACAGATCTCAGAACTCAAGTATCAAGTGCTAAAACTGCAGGAAAATGGGCACTACCAAAGTAAGTGTAATAGTGCACTAAAGGATCAGGAGGTGAAGGTAGAAGCAAATGTTGCTTCCTCTTCAGGGAATGATGCTACATTGATATGTTCTCTGGAGAGCAAGGAGGAGTCTTGGGTATTAGACTCTGGAGCATCATTCCATGCTACCTCGCAGAAAGAAATCTTCAAGAAATATGTGTCCAAGAACCTTGGTAAGGTATATCTCGCTGATGATCAACCTTGCAATATTTTAGGCAAAGGTGTAGTGAAGATCCAGTTGAATGGGTCTGTATGGGAGCTGAAAAATGTCAGGCACATTCCCGACCTGAGAAAGAACTTAATCTCAGTAGGGCAGCTAGCCAATGAAGGCTACACCACGACCTTCCATGGTGATGATTGGAAGATTGCGAAGGGTGCATTGGTGGTTGCACGAGGAAAGAAGAGTGGTACTCTCTACATGACAGCACAAGCATGTTGTACCATTGTTGCTGCAACAAACAACCAAGGTTCCAACCTGTGGCACCAGAGACTTGGCTACATGAGTGAGAAAGGAATGAATATTATGCATTCCATGGGGAAACTATCAGAGCTACAGTCAGTAGAAATTGATATGTGCTAGGATTGCATACTTGGAAAGCAGAAGAGAGTTAGCATTCAGACACATGGCAGAGCTCCGAAGAAGGAAAGGCTAGAGCTCATTCATTCTGATGTTTGGGGGCCAACAACTGCTTCATCCATTGGTGGAAAACACTACTTCGTGACATTCATCGATGATCATTCACGGAAGGTATGGGTTTATTTCCTAAGTCACAAGTCTGAAGTGTTTTATACCTTCAGAAAATGGAAAGCCATGGTTGAAAATGAAACAGGGCTTAAGATCAAAAAGTTGAGAACTGATAATGGTGGTGAATATGAAGACACCAGATTCAAGAAATTCTATTATGATCATGGGATCCGCATAGAGAGAATCGTGCCAGGTACGCCTCAGCACAAAGGTATAGTTGAGCGTATGAACAGAACTTTGACTGAGAGAGCTAGAAGTATACGTATACAGTCAGGCCTGCCAAACCAATTATGGGCAGAAGCAGTCAAAACATCAGCTTATTTGATCACCCAAGGTCCATCAGCTCCACTGGAGTACAGAATACCAGAAGAAGTATGGAGCAGAAAAGAAGTAAGACTCTGTTATGGTCCTGGGTTAAGTACCTATGTCTTTCGCTCCTAACAGGCCGGTCTTTTGGGTAGTATTGGCTAGGTGCTTAACATTTGGTATCAGAGCTAGCGCTCGGTCGCTAGTTCGAATCCCAGCAATGACGCAGAGGCTGGATTTAAATACTGGTAGGTCGCGCCGTTGTTGTGATGCTGCGGTTGGGCCAGTGCCGCTGCGTTGCGCGCAAAGGCTGGATTAAAATACTGGTAGGTCGCGCCGCTGTTGCAATGCTGCGGTTGGGCCAGTGTCGTCGGCTCGTGAAGGTGAGTGTGATGTTATGGTCCTGGGTTAAGTACCTATGTCTTCCGCTCCTAATAGGCCGGTCTTTTGGGTAGTATTGGCTAGGTGCTTAACAAACTCTCACACCTTAAAGTTTTCGGTTGTATGGCGTATGTGCACATCAGTGATCGAGGTAGGAATAAGCTTGATCCCAAATCCAAGAAATATACCTTCCTCGGTTATGGTGAGAATGAGTTTGGATACCGCATATGGGATGATGAAAACAAAAGGTGATCTGCAGTAGAGATGTGATTTTCAGTGAAAGGATGATGTACAAGTATAGACATACTGCAATTGACAGTAACTCAATAGAGAGTGGACCAGTATATGCAAATGTGGATGATGTTCCAGATAATTCTGTAGCAAGCCCTCAGCTAGAGGAATCTGTTGAACAAAATAGTGTACAACAATCCGACATATCACAGTCCCCTGTTCCAGCTCCGATATTGAGAAGATCTTCTCGACCTCATGTGCCTAACAGGAGATACATCAACTATCTATTGTTGATTGATGGAGGAGAACCTGAATGCTATGAAGAGGCATGTCAGACTGAAGATGCTAGCAAGTGGGAGTTTGCTATGAAAGATGAGATGAATTCTCTAATCTCCAACCAGACATGGGAACTAATTGAGTTACCCATAGGGAAGAAGGCCCTCCATAACAAATGGGTGTATCGGGTGAAAGAGGAGCACAACGGCTCTAAGAGATACAAAGCTCGTTTGGTTGTCAAAGGATTCCAACAGAAGGAAGGAATCGATTACACTGACATCTTCTCTCCCGTTGTGAAGCTCACCACTATCAGAACAATGTTGAGCATTGTTGCCATTGAAGATCTCTATCTAGAGCAGTTAGATGTGAAAACTGTATTTCTTCACGGACACTTGGATAAGTTATACATGCATCAACCAGAAGGTTTCTCAAGAAAGGAGAAAGAGAATATGGTGTTAAAACTCCAAAAAGAGCATGTATGGTTTGAAACAGGCTCCAAGACAGTGGTACAGGAAGTTCGACAGTTTCACGCATGAGGAAGGTTTCCAGAAGTGCAATGTCGATCACTATTGCTACTTCAAAAAGTATACATCCAGTTATATCATTTTGCTACTTTATGTCGATGATATGTTAGTAGCTGGGTCAGATATGGATGAGATTAGAAACTTGAAGTGGCAATTGTCAAAAAGATTTGACATGCAGGACTTGGGTCCAGCTAAGAAAATTCTCGGAATGCAAATCACAAGAGATAAGCAAAGTGGAGTATTGCAGTTATCTCAAGCAGAGTACATCACTCATGTTTTGTAGAGATTCAACATGAGCAATGCCAAGCCAGTTGGCACACCCTTGGACAAACACTTATGTCTATCCAAGGATCAGTCTCCTCACACGGAAGAAGAGAGAGAGCTCATGGATAAGGTTCCCTATGCCTCAGACATTGGCAGTTTGATGTATGCAATGGTCTATACGAGACCAGATATTGGTCACGCAGTGGGAGCTGTTAGCAGATTTATGTCAAACCCAGGTGAACCCAGTGGAAGGCAGTAAAGTGGATCTTGAGATATCTGCGTGGCACCACAGATTAAGTGTTTGCACTTTGGCAAAGGTGAATTGCAAGTGCAAGAGTACACAGATGCAGACTTTGCAAGAGAAGTTGATCACCAGAGAAGCACCACTGGTTATGTGTTTACCGTGGGCACAACAGCTATTAGTTGGATGTCGCAGATACAGAAGATTGTTGCATTATCCACCACTGAATCTAAATATATAGCTATAATAGAAGCCAGTAAAGAGATGATATGGGTTCAAGGATTGTTAATCGAGCTTGGTTTCGAGCAAAGGATGAAAGCCTCGCACAGTGACAGTCAGAGTGTGATACATCTGGCAAAGAATTCTGCATTTTATTCTAGAATCAAGCACATTGGTCTTCATTATCATTTCATCAGATCTTTGTTAGAGGATGAGGTGCTAATGCTGAAGAAGATCCAAGGTAATAGGAATCCTGCGGACATGCTAACAAAGCCGGTGACTATTGATAAACTGAAGCTATGTTCAGCTTCAGTTGGTCTGGAAGAATTAAGAGACCTAGATAAAGCCGCTGCATTGATATGTGTGAAGACAGATTGATATCAGCCTTCAAGTGGGAGATTGTTAGGGAATCCTCGGGTTTGAATAGTCAAGGGACATATTGGAAATTTTTTGTTTTCTTTATGAGGTTGGCGTGTGGAACACTGAACCTCATTAAATCTTACGTTTACCTTATATCTCCCTCCCTGATGTTTATCATCCCGTTGTGATTTTTCGAAAGTGAGAAGTGAAAAAACAGAAACAAGATTTTGATTTCCGGTGAAGATCTTTGAAGGACTGATTTTCAGAGAGAGAAATTTTTGTGCTTAGAGTGAGAAACTATTCTTTTCCAACCGAGACGTTGCTGCAGAAACAAAGTTTTCTGCTTTTCGTCGTTGTGCTGCTCCAACGCTGCGTGGTGCCTTTCGTTGGGCGTCTCTATCCTCAGTGTAGAGTGAGAGAGACCAGAGAAGGAAGAAGGGCATTGTATCCTCAGTGTAGAGGGAGAGAGCGAAGGAGAGGAAGAAGGAACGCCTCCGCAAAGGCGTTGTCTGGTTCGTTTATTACTGACCGTGTGCTGTTTGGTTTTGTGTTGTTTTTGACCGGTGCTATTTGGGCGTCGGCGAGTCTCAAGATCTTCATATAGGTTACATTGGTCCTCTTTTACAGATTTGTATTTATTTATCTGCAGTGGTAGATTAATGTATGGATTGTATGTAAAGGAAATTGTAAACTCTGAACTATATTCCCTATAAAGAATTATCATCAGCAGCTGTGGACGTAGCCCGATTTTGGTGAACCACGTTAAATCTGTGTATTTAATTTTGCTCCCTAGGTATAATCTGATTTGTATAATCCTATCACATAGACGGACGGACGAGTGGCAATAGGTTTGGTTGCCAAATGCGATGTTGAACTTTTGGATTACTGCCTCGATCTGGAATTGATTTAAAGCAGAAGATAGGCCGGAAGCTATCAGAGCTTAAGACAAGAAGAAGAAACGAAAAGAAAAGGAACTCTAACTACGTACGTACTTTAAAGGAAACAACAAAGAAGAAGAAACGAAAAGAAAAGGAGCTCATTACCTGCGTTTGATGATCTACTACCTTCTCATCTGAAGCAAATCGGACGGACTCATTTCGTTTTGCCTATTTTAATAAAAGTGGTAACAGTTATTGGTCATCTCAGAGAGAGAAATTAAAGCGAGAGTAGGGGAAGTGGAATGTGGAGGGCGCTCATCTGTGGTCACGCTTAAAGATTAAGATGGTGATTTACAGGAGAAAAGCCGCTGTAGGTTTCTATATGGCCTCCATTGACCTCTACACATTGGAAACCTTGGTGAATTTAGTATCGGATTTGAAGAAAATGGAGTAATTAACTGTTACTGCATTTTTTGTTATTAATATTAAGCTACAGGATATGACAATAGTGAGTGAGATCTAGTGTAAGTTGGATAGATACAGTATGGGGATCAAAGGTGCCGTTGGGTTAGCTTGAAAGATCCATTTGCAACCAAATACATGCATTTGGGTGGTTCCCCAAAGTATTATCATCATGGGAAAGCCTCAAGCTCGAGATCCATCGCAACACATCAATGAGGGAGGTTGACAGAAGTTTTATATAACATCTAAGATATCTTATATTCATGAAATATATTTTATCAAAAGAATTGTACTTTAAGTTCTAAGAATTTGATTGGATTATTATTATTTTAAAAAATAGTTAATAAAAAAAGAATTTAATTATTATCTCATTTTTTTAACTATTTTTAAGAATAATAACGATCAAATTCTTTGTTTTTTCTTTTCTTGGGTTATCAAAAGAGCTTCCTAACGAAGGATTAGTCCCGGCTTATGCACGTCCCAAATCGATTAACTCAGCCCAAGATCGAAGTTGATTTTCTCGGTCTGGATCGACTTTTCACTGAAAAGATGTTTGTCTGTGTGAGCATCAGGAGTAGAGACATCTCCCCCACTTCTCCGTTATTTCTTAATCTCTCTGATCGTTTGCAGGTGGGAATTGATGTGTACTTCCCCCGTCAACAAATCTTACAGTGTGACGTATTCCCCACTGGAATTTTTTTTCTTTTCTCTCTTTTACATCTAATCTTAGCACACCTGCAGGTGGTAGATGGTTCAGCTTTCCGTACCTGTACTGACCAAAGGTGGAGAAGGAAGACTGCGGAGCGGAATTTGTGAGGACATCATGATTCATGCCGATGAACACTCTTTTTATTTACGTTTTCAATTTGAACTACTGGCGTAGCAAATCACGTTTCAATAAATCTTAACTGCTAAAACCCGACCTTCGGTTTCAAGCTAGCTTAGACATGAAATTTATTATTTCCAAAACAAAAAACTTAAAAAAAAGCTGTACATGTCGGAACTGGGAAAAATGAAGATCCTGATTCAAGCACCGAGTATATACCATCAGTTTTCTGAACTATTTTAACTTTCAGTGACAAGGGTGATGTCTGATTCAGTTGGCATAGTCTTTATCCCCAGAATCGGATACCTATCCCATGCAAACCATAAACAGAAATTTACTAAGGTGTAGATTCTAAAAATCTGAATACATTATTTAATTTCATAGAATTCATCCCTTTTTGCCAGTTGATTGTTGGGAGGTACATGTGGTATTAACCTTTTGTGTCTTGGAGTCTAGTACTCAATATTTTATTGGGGTCGATAATAGTGAAAATTGAAGCAGTTCACTTAGACCTTTTATGTTATATGGTCTTGTATGAGACCATAAATTGACTTAATGTCGCATCACTATATAATATTGCGCGTATATTATTACATAGTTAGTAATTGGATTTCAAGCCCATGATCCCAATTACCTTCTTGTTTCCTTTGGAGTGAAAATGACTATGTAAATACTTTACTTGGTACATGTAGCCATTTGAAGAATTCAAACCTCTTACGAAGTTGGGAGTTTTTTATTCCAATGGAAAATTTATAATTTTGAGAAATATAATAAACCCAAAAAATATTAATTATATTAAAATTTATGGATATTCTAATTCTTCTAAATGGTTATATAATAACTGCTTCAAAATTATTTTTATGAAAATTATTTTTAAAGATATTTTTATTAAAAAAATTATAGTATTGGGCTAATGAATCCACATGTTAAGAGAGGAGGAATCCTCGTACTCATATAGGTTAATGGGTCATTGAACTCAATATAAAACACATGTTAAGGAGATCACACCAATCTTCAATTAGATTCTATCCCATCTCAGGAGAGAGGCACTTGCACTCAGGGTATACTCGCCAAAGAGGTGGTGGACTTCAAGAAAAATGAATTTTTGCAAAGAGATAAGTGTTTGATATATTTTATTTTTTTAATTAAGAAATTTTAATTAATTTTTAAAATTTTAAAAATTAATTCTAAGACAACAATAGGTATCAGAGCTGGATTTGTTTTTGAGTTTCTTGATTTATGTTAAAGAGATAAGGAGGTAGCCGTTTCCACCACCTCTTGACACACCCTTCCTTCGCCCTGTTCACCATCTCCTTGCTGTAGTTTCCTCTTCCAAGGGGAGAAGTTGCTCGTAGCTCACCGCCTCTTTAGTACAAAGGTTTCAAGAACAAAGACAAATCTTGTACATGTAGAATGATTGTTGGAGTTGTTTTTTTATTTCATTTTATATATTTCATGTTAGGGACGACTCTTAGAAACCTTCAATTACATACTCTTGTTAGAGTTGGTAGTGTAGGCAAATCTTGAATTTTCTTTTATGCCGCTACTTTGTGATGTTCTCATAGTTTTTGTTTATAATTCTAGAGGTACATATACCTTATGCTTGTAAGTTGCTCTTCTTAGAATGTTTATGAGAGAAGTGATACCTTCCAAAGAACAAAAGAAGGAAGGAGCATGAAAACACATCATTCTGAAACATCTACTACATGAAGATCTTCATGCAAAGCTATCAAATTTTGGGCTTGCCCTGCAAGGACCAGCAGGACTTGGTCATGTGTAATCAACACCTATAAGATTGCTAGCTTTGAAGGATTATCTTTGAGTTTATCCATTATTTAGTCTAAATGAATCTAGATGCCAAATAGAGTCGCAAGATTTTGTAACAACATCATCAATTAGAGAATAGTGCTTTTTGTTTAACTGAGTTTTTGGTCAAGGTAGTATTGATATAGACCCTTCCTAAATGGGGTTCGATTTCACAAAAAAAAAAAAAAAAAAAAAAAAAAAAAAAAAAAAAAAAAACATTATCCTCTTATCGTGCTTGATATTTTTTTTGTAGCTCCTTCTATTGGTGGTTATTCTCATAAGCTGGTAGTTGATCGCCTTTTATTGAAATTTCTTCCTTCATAAGTTGTTCAGATTATTTTTAGGTCCCAAAGCTTTAAGATGACAACAAAATGAAGGATCGTTTCACTAAATCAATGGAAGTGGTTTTACTTTAAGCACATTAAGATGGCATTAGCTAAGGCTCCATTACTAGCTGGTAGATGAGTTATAAAACAAAATGTTGAGAGTCATAGACAAGCTTAGATGGTAGTATTGTAAATATCTTATGTTTATTATCTTTTCTTCACTCTCTCTAGGTATTGAGAGCACAATAAAAGCCTTTTTTTTTTATGAACAGAGTTTATGCAAGGGGAGAGACACATGTGGCAAGACATTCATTTTTCCACGAGTGTGACACTTCATCTTATTCAAATATCTTACTCATTTGAAATAATGCCACCATTTCCTTTAAGGAACAACCTTCCTATGATGCCACGTGTTGCCCATGTGTCACCACCCTTACTTGGGTGGAGCTTTCCTGGTAAATATGTCATTCATGCGTCAACTCCTACTTTGGTGATGCTTAGGTAGTGTCTCCTTTAATCTGATCTTAGTCATGACCCATACAATAACCTAACCGCCGATTGGGCTTTTTAATGTGTGCCAAAATCTCTTTTTAGTGTGTGCCAAAATCTCCAAGTTTTGGCTATGACCTTTAATCAATTGATGATCCAGTTCCTTTAATCTTGGTATTTAATCAATGTCAATAATATAATCCATTAATCGGGGTTCTAATATTGATGGTTAAATTTATATAACTAAAAATATAAAAAATTTGTAATAGGATACTGTAATTCCCACTCATCGAATAAGTCCTACTTTGAAACCCAATAAGCTGCTGTAGTTATTTTTAATTATTGTGTTACGGGCAAACGATGCCTTGGACACTGAAGCACCATTCTCACGTACTCTGGGAGGAGTAGGAATTCGCTTATCTTCTCATTGCTTCCTGCTTGTACTCTACTGCAATTGGTGGTTACTGGGCCAATGGGAGCATCGCGAGTATAAACCCATTCAACAGATTCCGCCAACTGGTATCTTGACTGCATTGAATATATATCGAGGACGAATCTTAGGATTAACGAGCTTGCTGGTGGTCCTCAACCGCCTGAGTTCCTTCCAGATATATGCACAGCATGGAATCTGGTTATAGTATCAATAAAAACAGGCCGCCTTGCCCAGGCTAGTAGCTGGGATTGCACCAAAAATACTCTTAGCTGCAGCCCAGCTCCATTTCAAACTAAAGCCATAGTCCAGCTTGATAAGAAAATGAGCTTTGTCATACAATGATGTAAAAATTCCATCAGATGCCTCTTACATTTTCCTACAGCTTCAGTAACAGCATCGAATAAAATGTTCCTCTTTACATTTCTTTGCACACAATTTCTTACACAATTCATCAATGTAGCCTGCAGAATTACTTTCCTCCCTGTGACTATATTGAGCACCTTACATTCCATGGTGCTTTCAGAAACAACATCAATCACATTTTTCCTATAAAAATAACTATTACAAAAAGTGAACCCAATCAATGATTGTAAAGGGAAAAACCACACTAGCTTGGACTCACTTTCAGATGACCAATGTAAACGAACAGTTTACATAGACAATGGCAGCAACATTCTTCGCTTCCTCTTTCTCGCTAGTCTTACTTGCTTCGTAATTTTCAGGCATACAACCAATAGGGTTGCGATGGATATTAAGCAAAATGCAAGTTGCATGCACCTATAATACAAGGATACTGCTGAGAAAACAAGGAAAGCAAGAATAATGAGCTCCCATATCACCGAAACCACCACATCTACCCTGCATACCAAGAAGCCCAAATAAGAACGTAATGTACAAATATGAAAAAACTATCTGTCATGTGAACAATAGAATGTTTGCAAAAACTTTTGGAAGATTCAAGAAAAATGCAACATGAGCCACGTTACTGGAAAAATATGGCTGACTACATAGCATTGAAAAAACAAATAAATTCATTTGGCCACCTAACACATGTACTTTAAAGGCTTGTAACGGCATAAAATTTTCAACATTCACAAGGAATGATAGTCTTCTTCCCATTCTAGTTTCTATTTGGCACTCTTATTAGGGAGCTTAACACCCCAAAGGTTTCAGTAGGGCTGACAAAATAAGGAACTTATCTTACGGATCAGTTGTGCTCTAATAATCAGAGATACCAAAGAAGTTTTTTTGAGTGGGAAAAGTTCCACTTGAGAAACAGGAAGAAAAATTAATGAGTTATAATATTGAGCAATAGGCTACCTAAGTGGCTAGTCATTTTAGGAAGGAACTAGGCTCAATCTAATAGTGGTACTAGAGTTAGATGTGTGTGTGAGCCAAGGTTTAGTTTGTACTCCCTACATTATCTGTGTTGTGGGCTCCATGATGTGGGAGTTTGTCCCCACAAATCAGATCCATTATATGTAAGCCTAGACGGGGAGTACTGAGTATGAAAGAGTCTCACATTGAGATATAAGAAAAAAAGTTAACAAGTTATAAGATTGAACCAAAGGCCTCCCAAGTGGCTAGTCTTTTTGGGATGGAAATGGACTCTTATCTAATAGTACAAGCTTCCCAAGTGGCTAGTCATTTTGAGATGGAACCGGGCTCTATCTAATAGTATTATTATATAGAGTCTAGTTCCATCCCAAAAGAACTAGCCACTTCAGAGGCCTATTGCTCAATCTTACAACTAGTTAACTTTTTTTTTTCCATTTCTCAATGTAGAACTTTTTCCCACACAAGAAGTTTTACAAGAAAGTAACCAACACTTTTTTTGGGACTAATCACAAAAATACTTGGATTTTGTAACTAAGCCTCTACAGCCCCAAATTTCTTAAAACAATGCAAATGCCACCACAAATTCTCTTGCTAGATGAAAGATAATCTCAAAGTAACAATGCATGAAACTAGTAAGGATTAAGCTAAGATTTTAAAGTAAAAGCACAAGTACTTTGCTGTTTGGAGAGTAGCTTTCAAATGCCCAAATTCAATCCCCAAAACCCATTTCAAAGTATAAGTGTTTGGGAGAGTGGTTGTTTTTGCCTCAGGAGTTGAGAAAGAGTTTGAGGCAAAAGTAACTCAAATAAAGAAGTTCTCCATCTTCATAATTTGAGTAATTAAGTTTGGAAATCTCAATGAAATCTCTTTTTCTTCTTTTGGAAATTCAACTTCTTTGGCCTGGGCATTAGCATGGTTAGCTGAACGGATGCTTCCAGTGGCTTTTTCTCTCCTGGCCATTCGATGGTCTCAGTTTGATCTGTTAGCCTTCATAAATCACTCCTCTTTTCTTCAGTCCAATCATTTGGCCTCCATAAATCGCTCCTCTTTCTTCAATTCTCATGTCTGGTCATACGAGGGAAGTCCGGTCAGACAATCTTATTTGCATTGCCTTGTTTCCCTCTTTTATCATCTGCCTCTTCTAGGTTAGTCCTTCGCACATATATACGAACAGTCTTCAACAATGGACTTTCCGTCTTTAGACGGTCTTGTCATGCTTATTGTGCTAAGCTCACTTGTCCAATCGGATTGTGTGCTTTCAAGCATGAGCTACTTGTTTCCCTTTTTTTATGGGCAGCTCGGAAGAACCAAGGTCAATCTAATAGATAGACTACCAGAATTTCCTTTGGGCTTTTTGAGCTACAAAGCATTCTTAATGTACATCATTTCCTTTGGGCTTTTTGAAATGGTGACCAAAGAGCATCTCGTACATGGTCAAAATAGCTTTGACATTAACAATATTATCTTTGCTGCCATCGTAGAAGCATATAGTATCATCCACATATTGGAGAATGGGGGTGTTGAGGGGAGAAGTGTCTGTGTCCCTAAAGATCCAACCATTTTGGTGAACCGTAATGATAGGACTGTTAATGGCTTCCACAACTAAGTTGAAAAGGAGGGAGCAAATTGGATCTCCCTGTTTGAGACCCCTCATAGCTCGAAAGTAGACTTAGGTAGTGCCACTTATGAGGATGGAGTATCTTGCAGAGGTAATGCAGCTGGCAATCCATTGTCTCCAGGTATTATGAGAGCCCATCTTGGTGAGAATCTTGTCTAAGAAAGTCCAATTGACACAATTAAAGGCTTTTTTGAGATTGAGCTTGAGGATAATCTTGGGAAAGGTGCCGCTGGAAAATAGTGGATGAGCTCACAGGCAAACATCATGGAGTTGAGGATTCATTACCCTTTAACGAAGGCAATTGCTATGGACAGACCAGGTTGCCGATGACTTTGTGAAGCTAGTTGGTGAGCACTTAGGTGATTAATTTGAAGGCATTATATATGAGGCTGATTGGGCGATTATTCGGCAAGCTTCGAGGTGCCCTCGATCCTAGGGCTGAGACAAATGAAGGAGGCTCCAATGGAGCTGTTGGTGAGGCCGAACTTGTGGAAGCTAAATATGGCCAACACATCATTTTTTATCGTTCATCATTCCCCAATTAGATTTGTAAAATTTTGCACCAAACCCATTGGAGCCACCCAATGCCTTTGTCATTTGGCAAAGACTTAGGGTAACTTCAATTCTTTGACTGAGAAGGTGGCATCCAAGGAATCAGCTTGATAGGGTTGGAGAGATTGGAAGGTAAGGTTGGAGGAAATAGGTACGAAGGGATGGTCCTTGCAAAGATTGGAAAAGTGGTTGATTACTGCACTGATGATCTATTAGGTTTGGAGATATGGGGGGTCATTGATGCCTAGAGAGTTGATGGCATTCTGTCTTCTCCTTGCAAAGAAGACGGAGTGGAAAAAGAAAGTGTTCACGTCTCCTTCTTGGAGCTACAGGAAGCGAATGCAGTGTTTCCATCAGATAAAATCATGTTGCCCCAGGTCTTCAAAGGCAGCTAGGAGGTTGGTGCAGTGGAGAGACTGACTAAAACGTAAGGCCTTTCATTGTTCCTCCAAATCCAGCTCATGCAACTAGTTGAGGATAATGGTGCGTTCGCAGCCTCCTTCCTACACTTCTCTGCAACCCAAGCTTTAATATTTTGCTTTAGAAGCTTAAGTTTCAGTAAAAAGGCCAGCATAGAAGGCCCACTTGTGGGAATATCATGCCAAGTGTTCACTAACCATCCACCAAACATCTCATTGTACACCAAATCCTCTCAAAGCGAAAGGGAGAGGAGCCCATAAGATACCCCCAGAATCCAAAAGGATTGGGTGGATGTTTAAAGTTGGTTTAAGTAAGAGGCAACAAGTAGAATTTGGGAAAAGGCTAAACCAAGTGGGAGTGGCAAGGTACCTACCGTATTTGGATAAAATAGTTGGAGGTTGATAGCTTGTCCAATTGAACTGACCACCGTGTAGTGGCAAGTCCTCTAGGCAACAGTCATCAATCAACTCTTCAAATTTCGACACAGTAGTTGGTACGACTAGAACCCAGGGCTTTTTCATGAGGGTAGCGGATAGTACGAAAGTCACCCCCAAGAAGCCAAGGTTCGCTCCCAGAGTTGATGCGTTGTTTTAATACTTACCGTAACTCATTTCAACTGTTGTGAGAGGGAGGGAGGGGGCATAAACTCCGCAAAAGGCCCAGCTACTGTGACCATTGACATGTTGGCAATTGATTGAAAACTCCCAGTGGGTAATGTTGTGTTGTTAGGTGATTAGGATCCTAGGCGAGGAGGATGCCAATGGCGTTGATCATTGTCCAATCCTAGCGCTAACGACTTAGTAAATCAAAATGATACAGTCAATCATCTGAACCATTTTGGTTTCTTGAAGAATGAGTATCTAAGGTTTAGGAAGAGGGATCAAATCACGGATGATGGCCATTCATTGGTCAACATTGCTATCATTGGGGTACGCATTCAAGAAGACGATTTGCATACCTTTGGGATCTACAAGAGTCATTTCAGTCGACTTGCTGTACAAATATTCTCGTGAGAGATGATCTCCCAACTGCAGGTGAGCAATGGTGTCAAGGCTTGGGATAAGTTAGCTGGTATAGGGATCAAGCAATCAGGAGTGATTGCGATCCGTTCAATGATTTTCTACCCAATGATGCAATCACTGGATGCTCTTGAGGGCAGCTGTAGGGTCAAAGTGATGCACCCGAGGAGGTGTGACAGCACTAAAATCCTAGGGAGGGATCTAAGGCTGCAAGCAGCCACCCATAGAGGTATGCTCCTGATGACCATTTCTCAGGATGGTAACCAGGCTGTCACCTACTCCCAGTTTTGAATTTCAAATGGCTGTAAGGCATCAGATAAGCCTGTCGAGCATCACTTCTGTTGCAAACCTCATTAGCGGTACCCTGACCATGGTTTGATTCCTCACACCAGGTTCAACAATTCAACTCAGAAACTCAGTTGCAACTAAGAAATCCAAGGCTGTTTCAATGAGCTGATTCATCAACTCTGATGTGGCCAGTGTCATTGTCTTGCCTGGTCATGGCCATCGTTAAGTCACCATTACTGTCATGGTGGTCGTTTCCGCACCTAATACACTCGATGTGAATGATGAGGAACTCTCCTTCAACTTCAATGGTGATGTCTTTCAGGTAGAAGGTTGAAGGGGTATTTTCACGTACAATATCCTAAGAATATTTGGAAAATCAACAAAATTTTTTTAAAAAAACTATAATATTACAAATCAACCAATAGAATCATCCTGTAGTGAACTGTAAAATCATATGTTACCATAAATTCTCTAAAATTAGTAAAAAATAATCGAATTCTGAAAATCCATTTAACCGAGATGTGCTAATTCTATTCATACCATATGTGATGCACATGGCAACAAAAACCATGCAACACAAATCAAAGAGAGGCACGTGCAACTACAGTATCAAACACGCTATTGTGATGCGAAACTCACTACTATAATGTGAAACCAGCAATCACAACACAACTTTTTATCGCAGTGCAAAACTTGCTACAGCAGTAAGATGTTACTGTAGTATGGTGCTACCACAATGTTTGACCACCTAGCACAATATCGTGCTAGTGTAAAATTAACTACCATAGTGTCAAACCAGCGACTGCAATGTGAAATTGTTAAGCTCCCTTACCATGGATCGAGTCACCTGACGATCTCTTCTTGGTTCCAGATTGGAAGATGTCCTTGAGGAAGGCTTGGGATTTTTGGAACGCCCTATTGCTGAGGATAACCAAGCTTTCGAAGGAAGCTTGCACCTTGGACCTCGTTGGGAGAGAGAATCTGATCTCTGAACTAAAACTATTGATCAATGCTTAATTTCATTCCAGTGCCTGTCCTCCATATAAGATAGGATTAGGGTAGACGTACACAGCCAAGTCAAGAAAAAGGCCCACTAAACTAAAATAAATTACATCTAAACCTGCAAGTGCATAAACCTGGAAATTACATAATTTAACCCCTGCGTCTACTAAATTACTCTCGATGCTATGGAGTCCATAACATCACCACCCCTCCTGGAGAAAGAGCTTGTCCTCAAACTCAAAGTTGGGGTAGAGTGCACGGAATGCGTCTAACGGTTCCCAGGAGGCTTCAACAGGGTCCGTCTCAGCCCAATAGACTAAAATTTCCCATGCGCCATGGACTCAGCAAGCTTGCAAAACATGAGCTGGAGTGGGCAGAACACAACTATCCTCTAACGGCGGCAAGGGGGTGTGCAACATAGGCGAGTCGCCCTGGAATGGCTTCAACAGTGAGACATAGAAGACATCATGAATTTTGGCATCCGGGGGAAGTTTCAACCGATAAGCCATGCTGCCAATTCGATCCAAAATCTGGAATGGCCCATAGAATTTTGGTGAAAGTTTGTGACGTTTGGAGGTTGTAAGGGAAAATTGGCAGTAATGTTGAAGAGCAAAGGTCCTTTTTTGTCTCTGAGTTCTCTCTTCACAATGATCTCAATCATGAATTTCAAGAAATTATGTACAACGAATCCATTCACTAGAAACAACGGCCCTGGTTCCGTTGGCTGACTGATAGAGATGAAAACAATAAATTTTTCCACTCCATTGCCTCAACTAGAAGGAGACCTAATGTTAAGGTGAATATGGATAGACTCTCAATCTCTAATGCCCTTGTTAAGTTTTTCACAGATCTATACACAGAGGAATAGTACAATCGGCCTATTTGAACCAACTCCAATACCACTGTATCAACAACCAGGCTGCCGCCAGACTTGAACTCCCCTTCACCTCCACCGAAATTGACTACGCCACTCTCGAGATGCCGACAGATCGCACCCCAAGGCCGGATGGCTTCAATAACTTCCAATAGTGCGGAATTACTCATCGAGCCTTAAACACCTTCTACATTACCTTGATCCCAAAGAAGATCAACACCGAGCACCCTCAAGATTTCAAGCAATCGGCCTTACTAGCAGTACCTACAAGATTATCGCTCATGTATTGGCCAATCGCCTTCGATGTGTACTCCCGTAGATTATCCACCCCTGCCAGAGCACCTTCATCAAAAGCCGAAACATCCCCGACTCTACAATGGCAGCCCATGAATTTCTCGACTCCTTCAAGCGCCCCAATCTCCCTAAAATTGCCATCAAACAGGATTTCGAGAAAGCCTTTGACAAAGTCAACTGGAAATTACTTGACCATCTATTTGATTAAATGGCCTTCAACACTCGCTGGCGCTTTTGGATGTGTAGTTGTATCTCTACTGCATCCTACTCCATCCTAGTTAATGGCATATCCTGTGGCCGCTTCTATGGCACCCAGGGGATCAAACAAGGTGACCCCTTATCACCCTTCTTATTCACCATCATTGTCAAGTACCTTTCCGCTATGGTCCGGCATGCCAAATATATTGGTTGGCTCACCCCCATTTCAGACGACGTCAACCAAGACATTGTCATTCTTCAATACACTAATGACACCATTCTTTTCGGAGAAGGCACTATGGAACAAACTATTCATTTAATAGCCCTGCTAAACCTCTTTGAACTCTCTTCCAGCCAAAAAGTTAGTTGGGCCCAATCCACTATCTTGGGCTATAATGTAGATCAAAATGCTCTCCACTCCATGGCTGATTACCTCGACTGCAAAATCGCCAACCTTCTTCGCACTTATCTTGGCCTACCTCTGACTCATGGCACTCCGAACAAGCACTGCTGGCTCCTAGTGATTGAACGAATGGAAGGTAGACTAGCCACCTAGCGGGGCAAACTCCTTTCGAAGGCAGGCAAACTCACCCTTATTAAGTCATGCCACCATGGGATTCCTAGCTACTTCATATCCTTACTCCATTGTCCTGCTACTGTCAAAAATCATTTTGAATTCCTCAAACGCAGTTTTCTCTGGGAAGGACCCAATGGTCAAAGGAAATATCATCTTGTGAAATGGTCAAACATCTGTAAGCCTATGTTTCTTGATGGGCTTAGCATCAGAAGCATCGCAAGCAACAACGCTGCATACTTACTCAAAAGGATTTGGCGCTTCAATACCCACCCTACATTGATTTGGAGAGCCTTGGTCACTGCCAAAGCTGGCAAGCGGGATGGCTAGTGGCTGGAAGGAGGCTATAACTATAAGCTATCACCAATTTGGAGGAACATCTCCTTCCTCCTTCCCAAATTATCAAATGTTGTTAAGTGCTTCCCTAGAAATGGGCTTCAAATCAAATTCTGGACAGATTGGTGGTTGGGTGATAAATCGTTGAACAAAAATTTCAACTCCATTTCGAGCCTCTCCAACCTCCTTCCAGCCTCAATCACTGAAATCTGGCAAAGCTCTGGTAGACGAAATTTTCAACTTCATGGAGCCCTCACTAATACTAAAGCCTTGGTGGCTTCAAACCTACTCTCCAGCCTCGCTAATGTCAAAATCATAAACCATATTCCAGACATTCTTATTTGGACTCCTTGCTTCAAAGGCTCCTTCACTGCTGCTTCTGCCTATAATCACACTCAAGGCCTTAGCATCACCTAGCCTCGCCACCTAGCTGCGCTGGCCTGGTCTCTCATTGGCCCCCCTCTAGCTAAATTCTTCATTTGGTGCGCCTGCAAAAACAAAGTCCTCACCTCTGATGCCTTGATTAGAAGTGGGACCCATGTCCCTGACCCATCTTGCCCCTTCTACCAAAGGACTCTGGAATTTGCCACTCACGTCTTACTTCACTGCCATTTTGCCCAATCTATTTGTGCCAACATTTTAAATAGAATCGGCAAGCAATTTTGTGTTCCCCATACTCTTTCATCCATAATCAAGTCCATCATCAGCTCTCGCCTCCCTAAGCTTGGCAAAATGTTAATCTCCAGTTGTGCAAGTTACATTCCTTGGGCACTCTGGAATGAGAAAAACAACAAGAAAGTCCAGTTCAAATCCTCCACTGTCTCTGTGCATGTTGAGCACATTGCTGGCAAGGTCTCCACCTGGCTCCTCAAGCAGAAAGAATTCCTCCACCTTAGCAACTTTAATTTTTGTGGGAATTGGCACTTGGTTGCAACTATGGCAGGACCCTCACATCCTCCAAACATGAGTGTCTGATCTCCTCCTTCTCCTAGTCACCTCAAGTTGAACTTCAATGGCAGCACCTTTGGTTGTCCTGGGCCTACCGGTTTTGGCAGAGTAATTCATGATGACAACAACAGCCTCCTCTCATTCGTCGATCCTTTGGGTATATCAAACTCCACCTCCGCATAACTTGCCGGGCTGCTTCATGGACTTATAAACTTTTGGGACCGTTTCTCGGGTCCCCTTATAATTGAAAGGGACTCCAAAGTTGTCATTGATTGTTGTGCCAAATTCAAGACCCTCCCCCTCTGGCGGCACTGGGATGTCTTCCTAGATATTTGTATCGTTTCCTCCTCCTTCAATTGTACTTGGGTGCATGCCCCATGCACCCATATCCGCCAATCACCTTGTGGACTTCAATGCTAAATGGGGATCTTCCCTCCTAACCCTTATTGTGGAGGGCAGCCGCACCTTATAGGTTATATTTTTCCTCTCTTTTCCCTTATAAAACTCAGACATTCTATCAGAAAAAAAGGATAGAAGGAAAGAACAGTTCATAGACTTAGCAAGTTGACTAACAGACAACAAATTTAAAGGGAATTTGGGAACAAGTAATGCAGACTGAGGTGATAGGAAATAAGTAGGAGTAACATTTCCCACTCCTTGTACTAGTGAAACTAACCCATCAGTAAGATTGACATGTTTAATGAGCAAGGACTCATTTAAGTCAGAAAATAATAAAGACACACCTGACTTGTGTTTAGTAGCTCCTAAATCAAATACCCAAGACGGGGAATGACACATAGTGAATGCAAGCATACCTATGGGAGGAGAAGTATGAGCCAAGGATGCAGAGGGGGAAGTAATGGAGAGTTGTGCCATATGCTAAGCAATCTGTTGTTGTTGCTGAATTAGTTCTTGCATGTCATCTGTGGCTCCAAGTGTGACAGGTGTTGTAACATCAGGTACATGAGCGGTACTATCATGTATAGTAGAATTTTCCCATGTTGGTTTTCCAAACTTTATCTAGCATCTATCAGAGTAATGATTAGTACATCCACAATGAACACACTTTCTTTCAGATTTTCTAGGCCTCATCGGCCTAAGCTGTTTGTACCTCTACCTCTACCAGTCCTTGTGCCTCCCCTAGACGAATCAGTGGAACCAGACGCAGCAGTTGATGTATTAAGAGTCGTTGCTTCACCCATTTTTGCATTATTTCCTACTTTTGGCCTCATTAACCTATTCAAGGTAGTGGAGAGCTTAGGAATGAGGACATGCACCTTTTTGCTATCAAATTCAGCACCCAAACCATCAAGGAACTTTGCCACTAAAAGTTGATTTTATTGTTTCCTGAGTTCCCGTTCATCCATAGTAAATGGATGATAAACATTAATCTCTTGTACCCTTGAAAGAACTGTAGTACTCTATCACTATCTTGTTGCCTCTTTTCAAGCCAAAAATCAATATATAACTCATACACCCATCAAAGATGGTTTTCCTGAGCATATAAAGAATCTAGAGAGAACCACGTAGCTTTGGCAATCACAAAATTCATAACTGATTCTGAAGAGAAGAATCTATTGTTGACAATCCAAGTCATAACTTGACTATCTTCTACTTCTCAATCATCATCAAGGGGGATAGGAGGATCATCCCTAATAAACTTCAGCTTTTTTCTGCTTTTTAAATACATCCTAACAGATTTGGCCCAATTGAGATAATTATCACCATTCAATTTTTCAAATGTAATAGTAATAATGTTTTTTTTTTTAGAGGATGTGTGAATGTATGTAAAAAGAAAAATTACATACCTAGAAGCTAAAAAGACATTTCCTCCACAACAAGATGTTGAAGGGTAACGGCTTTTTTCGCTTGAGCATCGGCTAAGTGATTAGCAGATCTTGGAACATGTTTCCAAGTGCATTGTAAACCAGAAGTTAAATTACAAATTTCATCAAAAATCTCCCAATGATGCCAAAGAGGTTTTGATGGCTTGGAGCATCAGTTTATAATGACTTGAGAATCCCCTTCAACCAAGAGAGCACCCTCCTTTTTTTGTTTGAAGAGCTTCAGTCCGTTGAACAAACCATGCAATTCCGCACAAGTAGAGTTAGATACTCTAATTGGACCCGCATAAGTGAAGAGAAGATTCGCTTGATCATCGTGAATTACTCCGCCAAAACCAGCTGGCCCTGGACACCCGAGAGCACTGCCATCAAAATTGAGTTTAAAGTGTCCAGGAGGAGGTTTGGTCCATTCAACCATAATAGGAACCTTCGATGGAAAAGACATACCTGCAAAATTGAGTAATAATGTTCTTCCCATCAGAACTAAAAACCTCTTTAGATGGAGTATATACATCACTAAAATCAGCCATAATACATGTATAGAAACATAAACCAGATGAGTTGTACCTTCCAAAAGTTTTTTTATGATCAGCCTAGGAGGGCCCCACCAAGCAGAATTAAGGTTAGGACAATTACTGTGATGTGCACACTTCAAAAGTCACAGATTATAGCATAAACTTCAAATTCCAGATCAAATAACCAAAATGTCAACAACTAGGATTGATGTCAGAATAGACTTGGGATGATGCCAGCACGGGTAGAATGAGAGTTGGCGCACATCCCAAGACAAGCATAAGAAAACCCTTTTGGGGCAGTTTAAAACATAAAGAACTATCCTGGGAATAGTAGAACCAGTAACCCTAGGGTTATGGCAAAGAAAAAAGAATAAAAATTTGGATTTTTTCCAACTAATGGTCCAAAAATATAAGGAGATCCTTCTTTTATGTAAAAGTTGGCTTCAACGGATGAAAAAGGTTAACAAAAAACCTTCCCAGCAGTGATCTACTGCTCTAATACCATGCAAGAAGTAACGAGAGAGAGAGATGAGAGAGAATGAGAGAAGAATAAAGAGTGGAGGAGAAAGCTCTAAAATTGAGCTGCGTTAGGGATCGTGCATGACCCCCAACCTATTTATTTAAGTGGCTCTAACAAAATTATAATAATGTCCCTCACTTAAGTGAAACCCTAGTCTTCTTATATCTCCCATTCTACATGTCCTATATACATGAAACTTGGACCATAGACATAATTCAACATAAGGAAGAAGATTACATCAAGATATGAGAGTGAGGGTAAGGTGAACTGACCAAAATGCCCTTGCACTCGTTTTTCAACAAACTTCATCATCTCTTCCTTTATATTCATAGTTGTCTCACCTTCAGCTGTACTATTAGATCCACATATTTCTAGAGTAGCCTGGTTTGCCATACTGGTTTACCAAATTAAACCTAGAATCTATCAAAGAAATGATATGTGAGTCCGTAGTGGATGCACCATCAATTCCCATGGGCTCAACCTCAATATCCTCCCTCTTGCTGTCTACTTTCATCACCCTCATGCCCTCTAGAGGCCTATGGAAAGTTGACATTCATGGACAAATATCAGTCTTAGTCGTTGTCTCTACACCTGACGAAACTGTAGGTTTTTCCAGTAACAGATGGGTATACATATCCTCATATGAATGATCACCTTAGTTGGCTAACATGCTAGCCTGTTTGACTTATAATTTGAACTATGAGAATGAATCAAGCTAAACAGGACGTTTCCCTCCTACAGCTTGTTGTGGAGGAAGGCCACTTTAGCTAGGTATTGTATTCTCTCTCTTTTTGCAATATATTGTTATGGTCCCTAGCCATGGATCTAGTAACTCGGCGAGTTGAATATGAATCCAGCACTGTTTGAGGGTTTCTTATCACGTTTTTGTGAAAAGAACTCTCTTATACTTCTCCTTTCACGTTAGGATTGAAAAGGATTTTGCTTTTCTCAATTATAGATGCCACCAGCAAATTAAAGGACTGTTTAAGCACTCAGATATGAAACCCCTCTTTTATGATTCACGTCAAGAGGGTTTTACTTGCTGTAATGACTAAAGAACAACCCCTTCCCCTTTACTGAATTCATTCCCCTTGAAAAGGAGTTTCCTTTTTCTTAATTATGAACGAACCCAGCTAGTCAAGGAAGCTCCTTGAGGCCCCAACGTGGAACCCCCTTTCTTATGGCTCACGTCAAGGTAGGGTTTCCAATTTCATGCAGCACTGGTTCTTTACGTAAAAGAGAAACATAAATCTAATCTCAATGCTTGAAATAAGATTAGCAAATACCTCTGGACGTCAACACCCAACTAGCAACAAGAACTCGTCCTCCTTCGTGGGTAGACTCACGTCAAGACCTCTCCTTCTCTGGAATTTTCGTGAAAGAGATGATCTTCTCTTGCAGCTCGGAAGAGAAAGGTAATTCCTCTTTCTTTTCCTTCCAAGATCTCCTCAAAGACTCCCCAATGGATGCAGCAAACCCCCAAGAGAGTTCACGCCAAGAACCCTAGAATAGGGAGCCTAGAAGGAACCTAAATTACCCTAGTTTATGCTAATTCCGAACTTGCTTTATTTCTCCATCCTTACCCCTTAAATAGGGTCATTAACATCAACATAGGTTAGGGTTATAAAACCCAATTCTACCCCTACCTTTAAGTCTTATTACAAATCAATAAAATTCAAAATTAAAAGCAACATAAATAATAAAAGTAAAGTAGATGACTCAGTGTTATTGAGTCCATAACATCTATTCACACCTTTCTTTCAAAAAAAACTATCAGAATGAAGGAATCGAGCAAAACACAAGTCTTCCAATTTCTACTGGCTTCCTTCTCATCCCCAGTGATTGGATGGTAAACCTTAGTTTCCCGTTCAGTCATGTCCATCTGGCCCATAAACAATGTGTTTATTTCCTATCTGCATAGAGAGGAATTTAGAGTATAACTCAAATACTCGAGAGAGGTTCCTATCCTGAGAGACTCAAATACTCTAGATAGGTTCCTATATTGAGAGGTGTCTTTTAGAGTGTGTCTCATATCTCTTTCGTTGCATCACAAAATGGCTTCTAACTAAATGCTTATACAAGAGGACTTCAAATATTTTTTTAATGAAATGTGATTTTATTAAGAGAACAAAAAGGAGGAGAACAAGAGGGCTTCAAATATTCGCTAATGATGTCATGATAAGTGCATTATCTTTCATCTACTTGGCTGCAAGCAAGAGTTGGAGAAGGAGCCTTGATATAGGACTTAGTTTGATAAGGAAAACCTTACAGCCCTACCACAAAACAACTAATTTTAACTATTTAATTTGATGGTATCAACCTGGACACAAGTAACTAGTTTCCCTTCAGTTTCAGACCATGAGTGGATGAAATCAACTCATTAGAATTGAATGACAACATTTTTCACCACACAAGATTCCAAACAAGTCACTCCAAATCACAGATTTAATAACCCAACCAGTCTCAAACTTACCACCTTACAGGTCAGCACACACGAGGCAAAATGCAGTCAATACAGTACAGTAACCACACACAACAGAAGAACTAAAATTCCACAATATGAGGGTCCAACACAAACTCCCTCTAAAACGGTAATTCCAGCAATCTTGTAAAATCCAGCAAAAAATCACAGGATTTCACATTTAAGTCTGTGCAGACTGGATATGAAGCTAGGAAGCCCTCACTTCACACTGGGACACTTAAACAGACATTCATGCCCTGAAAGACCACTAACACCATCAACCAGTGCGCTGTTGCAATAGAAAGAGAGAGGCTAAAAACTGTAGGACCTCTCACTAGAACACAATCAAGTCTTTCTTACAGAGAAAGGCAATTGCAGAACAAAGGAAGAAAAGAATGCATGAAAAAATCTTACTAGGGCCTTGAATTTTCCTCTGATACCATGTAGAATTGCAGTCTAGGAAGAAAATGGAAGAGAGAAGAAAAGCAACAGAGATGAGAAGGGAAGCTGCCGCACAAAAGAATAAGAACAGTTAGGAATTGAGTTTGACCCTCTGCCCTCTTTATATTTTCTTAAGAAAATATTCCAAAAGACAGGTATATCCCTCTGAGAGAGTATAATGACTAATCTACCAAACATGAATTGACTAGAGTTACACTGGATTACAATACTTAACAGCTTTTTTACTTGTCCACAATTACTACATATTTAGGTTCTAAAACTGTTCATTGATGTGACCTTCTCTACGGATTTAAAAAAACTTACTACATCATCCATTTGAATCTTACATCTCTTTAATGATTAATGCCTCATGAATTCTCAACAAAGTAAGCTAACAGGAGACTTTGATTTCCATGTGATGGACCCTGAGAGGAGAACTCACAGTCACGAACTCCCTAAGAATGCACTATCATGAATTTCCATAAATTCACTGTCTAGATCATCAAAAATTCGATTTTGGTTAGATTTGCACAAATCAAGACATAGTGTATGTGAAATTTTCTCTGCCTTTAAAATTCTAGGACAAACAATCTGCCCTCAAAACCTACCAATAACCATAAAAATAATAAATAAACACATTGAGAGGTTGAACTTCCAAAATCCATTCGACCTCATAAGGTTACAGAATGGAACAAGACAGGAGAGGGAGATGCCCTCTCCCGCCTCCTGCCCTTCCTTTTTCTGACTGGAAAAGGTGGATCACTTCCCGGTCCCCTTCCATCCCCATCTGTGTTGCCAAGCAGAGATGAGAGGGGACAGAAGGGGGAGAGGGAATGGAGGCCCTCCCACTGCATCCCTCTACCTTTCCAACCAGAAAGTGAAGGCTCTGTTTTTCTATTTCTTCTGTTTATTTTGGGTGCGGGTTGGGGGGAGGTGAGGAAACAAATTCTTATCTCATTCTCTCTAACAATGGATTTTAAAACCCCTAAAGAAAATGCAAATAGAATCCACAAACTTGCAATATCTATGGGTTTTAAAAAACCAATCTCACTAAACTGACATCCCACTTAAATGTAAAATATGCTGGAATAATGACCTTATAAGTCCTCATCCTCTACAAAAAAATAAACAGCTATAAAATAACAAGAACAAATAAGAGAAATCAGTGACATGCTTAAGACTTCATCATTTAAATATATTCACCATCAATTAGCTAGATTAGAGACATCCTCTGCCTCCTTGAGTATTAGCCCTTTTTTTGAAAGGGTTATTAGCAGATTCTATTCAAAAGGAAATTATTTATTTATGGTTATATCCAGTCCTCCGCGAATGATGAGACTGTCAAAGCTCATACTTATGCACTGTTTATGATTTAATCAGTTTTAAGGTCGTAGTAAATGTCATCCCTTGTTGTCACTTCACTCCAAGTTGAAAATTTAATCAGATGTTCAAATTGAAACCGTTAATTATCATCAACTAGTGGTCCCAAATGTGTGGGTTTTGGTCAAAAGAATCGTCAAAACCACTACACACCAAGACAGGCGCTGTCGAATTCCATGATTGATTTCAACGTCTCTGAGAAAACCCGTAACAGAACCAAACACGGTTAGTACATATGAGCCTCCAAAAGAGAAATCGGAAACCCTAGATTGTGTGATCCTTAGTGCATCACCTTGGAACTAAACAAAGGCCAAGTGCAAGACTCTAAAGACAGTAACAACAGCAACACGTTAATTCCAGACCAAATTTACTAGAAAAAAAAAAGAGAGAAACTCAAAAATGCGATCTAAAAGCATGCTTTGATACATAAAGCATAAATCATGGATTTAGATTTTCGAGCCAATACTATGAGCAAATGATGTTAAAAACAGAAAGACCCAAACGAAACGTATCATTTCCTCCATACCTTGAAGAATTGAGATTTGCAGTAGAGGAAAAAAATGAAAGAGAAGCCCACTCGTATTTAGACCGAATCTGATACTCCCTTAACTGCTCCGCCAAATTCGAACGCGTAATCATTTCTTCCGTTCCTCACTTTCTTCACCAGCGGTCTGAAAGCCGAATTCCCTCCACGTTTAGTCTTATTCCAAACTCTCAATTATTTCACGTAGAGTGGATTTCGAAAAATTGGAGCCGAAAACGAAGAACAGAGACGCGTTTGAAATTTCCAACCATGTCGTCAATTTCTTATGACGTACTTCGGTAACTCAGCGAGGAAGCTAATTACAAGTCGAAACTACTAAATTACCCTCTACTGGCTGATAATTAGAAGTGCGAAGTCAGATTCTATTATATAGGCTGGGCGTTACGGGAACCCGATACATATCGGGTTTCGGAAGCTATACGCTCTGTACCACCCTGCCAGTGACTCAAAATCAGTTGCACTCCGTCCATTATGCATTACGAAGCCTGTAACGTCAGCCCGAGGCAAATTAGACGGCTTTATGCCGGCCATAAAATATATGCTACGAAATGGTACAAGTAGTAAATATGGAAGACACTGGGCCATTGGAAGTGGTATTTATATTTTTTTTTCCTTCTTATTGTGTTTTTAAAGACATTAAGACAAAACAGGTGATTGGTGGTAATTATTAGAGATGAAGTCTCTACTACTTGGATACTCAAATCATCTCAATTGTGACTTCATTAAGTCAAAATATAGTACAATGGGATAATAGGTTATAATATCCTTGTTTTTTTATGTTCTAAAGTTTCACCATTAAAGTCTCTTACTAGTTTGCATGGTGAATTTATGAATTGGGAAAAACACCATATGGATATTTCTTCACCTTTACTTGGCAAAAGAGCTTCAAGTCTCTTTTCTTTAGTTCATTTAGATGTTTGGAGAACAACTCATGTTCCAAACATAACTCAGTCCGAGTGTTTTATTATCTTTGTGGATGATTGTACTCATGTAACATAGCTTTATTTATTGAAAGACAAATCTGAAGTACTTTCCATATTTGATTCATTTTACACTGTGATTTAAATACATTTTTCACAAAAAGGTGTAAGTTTTTTGTTTAGATAATGCAAAAGAATATGTCTTCTTAGTTTCAATCTACGTGACAAAAAGGGAATTATTCATCAGACATTTTGTGCATATCCTCTGCAATAAAATGGTGTATATGAAAGGAAGAACAAACATCTCTTGAAGGTTACTCGAACAATTGTGTTATCAATGAATTTTTCACAATTTTATTGGCATTATGCTATTCTCACTATTTGTTTCCTCATTAGTAAAATTCCCTCAAAATGTACTTCAACACATAACCTTTTTTCACAATTGTTCTCAGCATTCTCACCATTTCCATTATGCCCTCATATGTTTGGGTGTGTATGTTTTGTTCATAACATATCTTTTATCCAAAAAAAATTCATTTCATGAGATGTGAAGTGTATTTTTCTTGGATACTCAAAAAAATCATAAATTTTATGTGCGTTATTCTGTATTTATTCATAAAACCTTTATTTTAGGCATACATCACATTTTTTTAGGATCAATCTTTTTTATTCTAGCAAGTCATCTCATAGATGTATTTCTTTCATAGGGATGTCAAGGCCATTGATTCCACTAGATTAGCATATTTCACAACCATCTATTGAGAAAAATCCAAATTCAATCTTAGAAGACTGCTCTCCTACTCCTACAACCAACCAATCAATTGTGCCATCAAGTGATAATCTTAAGGCAAGCCCTTCACCATCTTCTCCACTTGTTTTTGGTCCTCTTTATGACAATCGACCTATTGATATTCGCAAAGGAACCAGATCCTGTGTTCAAAAACAACCTTCCACATCTCACCCTATTGCCAATTTCTTTGCACTCATATGTTATCCTCAAGTTGTTGTTCTTTTTATAGTTGTATCCAATTTCTATTCCTAATGCTAATGAAGAGGCCTTGAAAGGTCTTAGGTGGAGAACTGTCATAGAAGAAGAAATGGTTGTCATGTATGACAATAACACTTGGGAATTGACATATTTCTTTCACAAAAGAAAATTGTGGGTTATTGACGGTTCTTTACTTTGGAACAACACAATCCAAATGATATTATTGCTCGATATAAAGCACAACTAATTGCAAGGGCTAGTCTTAGTTCTATGGTATTAATTACAAGAAAACCTTTTTATTAGTGGCCAAATTGAATTTGGTATGTGTTCTTATCTTTCTTGTGCAAACTGTAAGTAGTTTATTTCTAAATTTGATATCAAGAACACTTTTCTTAATGGTGACTTGTGTGAGGAAGTTTATTGACCTAGGTTGATTCCCATCAATATTTTGATGATAACAAAACTTAATCAAACTAATGATTGCAAACTAAGCATTTCAGATGATTTGGCTTCAAGAGATACAATTTCAACGGTCTTTGCAAATAAACCGACAAACTCATCTCATGACCTCAAGCTGAAAGAAGTGTCAAATTATCTACAAAAAATACCTATAAGAAGTTTGAAGACTTGAAGACTAGAGTCAAGACAAGTATAAACATCTCAAAAACTCTAGCAATGTATGAGAACAATCAATCAACCTTCAATCCAAAGGTATATAAGAAGTTTTGGAGCTTTAGGACAAAATCTTGCAAAATTATGTTTAGGTGATGCATTTAATGGTTAAAACTTGCTAGAACGCCTTATGATAAATGTTATAATGTTTAAAAGCCTTTTTGGAATACTAGCAATTTGTATGATCGATCATACTACAGGTCATAATCAGTCATCTATAGCGCAGTCTGACAAGTGTTAAAGAATATGTATTAAAGAATCTTACATCTCTCTCATGGAAAGAAGTCTCACATAACCAAAATTAATATGGTAGAGTTGTACAGGAGTCTCAGAGGATGAGGTCTCACAAAAGAGGTTCAATTTAAAGATATTTTAGCTATGTTAATTTTCTATTCATATTCAGTTGTTTAATTGTTCTAGGAGTTATCTTTTAGTGTTTGATTTGAGTGTAATTGGAACATGGGTAGTTTAATTGTAATATAATTCTATTCATTTCCTCTATTATAAATAGAACCTTATTGTACTCAGTTATAATCAAGTCAATGAATTATTTTTTCTTTATAAATTCAACATGGTATGAAAACAAGTTCTGCGAGTTGACTTAGTCAACTCACAGAGACGAT
Organism: Aristolochia californica; assembly: GCF_029961685.1. Classification (NCBI taxonomy): domain Eukaryota; kingdom Viridiplantae; phylum Streptophyta; class Magnoliopsida; order Piperales; family Aristolochiaceae; genus Aristolochia; species Aristolochia californica. Next base: position 32,725,979 of record NW_027182279.1, on the reverse strand, counting down.
AAAATACTAATTTATGTGTGATCCTTAAATTTTTAGTTTTTATTATTTAATCTTTTAGATTAGTCCTTTTATGTGTTTCAATTGGAGTTTCCAGTTTTCTGTTACCTAAATTTTTCTGCAATGTAGCTTTCCTCCGGTCTTTGTTGCTTGATGTCCTCTTAGTTTGTCATCTTATTATCGTTGCTTCTACGCTGGTGGTTAGTACTCTACTTCTTCTTTCTACTTTAATGATCATCTCTTTCTACTTTACGGTTTCCTGGGTCCATGTTGTTTTGCTGAATCTCTCAAATCCACACCTCAAAGCAGATCAATCCATGATGTTTTGTTGCAAATCCCTCATAAGCGTCGGTTCTTTGTGGATTGTTCATGTTCAACCTTGATCGGATGCCAAAATCAGTTTTTGTTTATGAATCTTAGCAGCGTATGTACATGTGAGTGGTGGTGTAAAAACAGAACCTTCAAGATAATTTTCAATGATGTATTCTTCTCCGTCTAGGAGGCTATTTATAATACATTACAAGTCGATTTTGGGATCAATTTAGATCCTAAAATCAAGGGATAAAATCAAGAATACAATCAAGGGATTAGAGAAAACAATCATCCTATACAGTTTTCTCTGATCATTCTATACCAACTATACAGTTCAACACTCCCCCTCAAGTTGGTGCATAGATATCGGTCATGCCCAACTTGTCAATTATACCATGAAATGCTTTCCCTGATACTGCCTTCGTGATCATATCAGTCATCTGGCTCTCAGATTGAATAAAGGGGAATTTTATAATCTTTGCAATGAGGTTCTCCTTGATGAAATGACGATCAACTTCAACATGTTTAGTGTGATCATGTTGAACCGGATTTTGTGCAATTGCGATGGCTGCCTTGTTATCACTGTGAAGATTCATAGGTTTGTCATATTCACCCCTAAGTCCCTTAGTATATTCCTTATCCATAACAACTCGCATACACCATGAGCCATACCTCGAAATTCAGCTTTAGCACTTGATCTTGATACTACCTTCTGTTTTTTGCTTTTCCAAGTGACAAGATTCCCTTCCACAAAAGTAAAGTAACCCGACGTGGATCTTCTGGTTGTCTGATCACCTACCCAATCAGAATTTGTGTATCCATCAATATTAGACATACCATTTTTTTAGAATAACAACCCTTTTCCTGGAGCACTCTTTAGATATCTCAAGATCCGATAGACTGCTTCCATATGTTCTTCACTTGGTGCATGCATGAACTAACTCACAACGCTCACTGCATATGCTACATCGGGCCTTGTGTGTGATAGGTAGATTAATCTTCCAACTAATCGCTGATAACACCCTTTGTCTGCTGGGGTTTGATCTGGGAAAATTTTGAGCTTATGATTCATTTCCATGGGCATCTCTATTGGTTTACAATCAAGCATTCCTGTTTCGGTTAGAAAATCCAACACATATTTTCGCTGTGAAAGGAAGACTCCATGTTTTGATCTTGCAACTTCAATTCCCAAAAAATATTTAAATTGTCTGAGGTCCTTCATTTCGAATTTAGTCGCTAAATACTCCTGTAAAGCTTGCATTTCACATGGGTCATCTCATGTCACGACCATATCATCAACATATACAATTAAAGTTGTTACTTTTCCTTCTTTGTGTTTGATAAACAAAGTATGATCTGAGTTACTTTGCTTATATCCATACTCCTTCATTGTAGCCGAAAATCTCCCAAACCATACTCTAGGTGACTGTTTAAGCCCATATAATGACTTCTTCAATTTACAAACTTCACCTTGACATAAAGAACCACTTTTAACTCCGGGTGGTAGCTCCATGTAGACTTCTTCTTCTAAGTCTCCATTGAGGAAGACATTTTTAACATCAAACTATTTTAGAGGCCAGTCTCGATTTGCCGCTATAGATATAAGAATGCGAATTGTGTTGATCTTAACTACAGGTGCAAAAGTATCTTGATACTCTATCCCATATCTTTGCATATATCCCTTTGCAACTAGCCGAGCTTTATATCTGTCAATACTTCCATCCTATTTGAGTTTCAATGTGAACACCCATCGATATCCAACTGTATTTACTCCATTAGGTTGGGGAACAAGTTCCCAAGTGGCATTCTTTTGTAGAGCCTCCATCTCTTCATTCATCGCCTTTTTCCATTTTGGATCAGCTAATGCATCCTGCACATTACTAGGAATAAAAACCCTGAACAATTGATCAATAGTAAATGCATACGATTTAGTCAACCTATGGGAGGACACATAGTTGTTGATTGAGTATTTGGTCTTGGCTTCAAGATTAGGTTCATACCATTTTTTTGGAACTCCCCTATTTAATCTTTGTGGATATCTAGGAGTTATATTTTCTATAGGAACACATGTTTCAATAGGTTCATCAAACACATGATTTGTATTTACCTGAGGAGGAACATTCTGGGTTGATTCTTCAGTTGATGGTGCAGACGGAGGCATCTCTGAGGATTCTTCAGGAGCAATTAATGATTCACTCTCAGCTTCACGGTTGGGAGCATAATCTTGTTGCACATCACGATAACCTGGTTGGTTAAAAAATTCATTCACCGCTTCTAACTCAACACCTCCACTATTCTCTTGTTTATTAAACAAGTCATTCACCGCTTCTAACTCAATAAACTCAGCCCCTCCGCTATTCTCTTCACTTGAGCTCTCCCCCTGAAGAGAATTATGAGAGACTCCCCCTGAGTAATAAGGTTTTAATTCATGGAAAGAAGCATCTAGAGTTACATGGAGCTTTCGGGTATGTGAATCATAGCACTGATATCCTTTTTGAAAATCAGAATAGTCAACAAAAACACATCGTTTGGCACACAGATCAAGTTTATTTCGCAAGACTTTTGGGATATGAACATATACAGTACACCCAAAAACCCAGGGTTCAAGATTCGGAAGATGGGGAATGGAAATTAGGGAGTGCAATTTTTTTTGAGGAGTTTGAAAGTTTATAACTCGATAAGATGTTCGATTGATAAGGTAAGCAGTAGATTTGACAGCTTCGCCCCAATAAAATTGAGGCATGTTCATGCCAAAGAGAGAGGCACGCACTACTTCCAAAAGTTGTCTATTCTTCCTCTCTGCCAATCCATTTTGTTGGGGAGTATAAGTGCATAAGGTCTGATGACGAATTCCATGATTGTTCAGAAAATTACTAAGAGAAGCATCGACAAACTCAGTACCATTGTCAGATTGCAAAACATGAAGCTGCTTCTAGTATTGAGTGTGTACCATTTAGTAAAATTTATGAAAAGCTAGACACACGTCACTCTTTTTTATAAGCAGGGATACCCAAGTCATTCTAGTGCATTCATCAATAAAGGTCACAAAATACTGGGCTCGAGAAATAGAGGGAAATTTTGCAGGACCCCAAACATCTGAATGAATAGCCTCAAAAGGTTCAAAACTCTTATTCAAACTCGATAAATAAGAGATACAGTGGCTCTTAGCCAGTTCACAAGTGTCACAATAAAAATCTAAATTATTCAAACCTGAAAAGAGTTGTGGTCGCAATTTCTTAAGATAACCAAAGGAAAGATGACCGAGTCTTCGATGCCATAACCATATAGTTGCTCGAGCACTGTCTTTACTACTAGCTTGATTTACCTGACTGATTTTCGATCCCCTATTCTCTATTAACTCCAAATAGTAGAGTTTGCCCCGTCTAACACCATAACCAAGAATCTTCCCGGTTAGAATATCCTGAAAGACACAATAGGAGGGCCATAAAGTTAAAGTACAAGCAAGAGTTGAAGTAATTTGGCTAACAGACAAAAGATTGTATTCAAGAGATGGAATAACAAGGACAATATCTAATGTAAGATTATTCGACAAGATAACTGATCCTTTCCCAGTAAGAGGAGAGGTGCTACCATTGGTGGTGGAAATAACGGATTAAGGAGAAGTTAGGACATATTTTAACTGACTAGAATCCCTTGTCTAGTGATCAGATGCACCTGTGTCAATAATCCAAGTTCTATTCTTAGAATATGCAGAGAATACTGAAGCTTTACCGATAAAACCTAGATGGGCAACATTCACCGTAGGCAACAACTTTTTCCCAACAATTTTTTTCTGACGTCTTTTTGAGAAGTTCCACCACTTTGGATAACCAATAATCTCGTAACAACGTTGTTGCGAATGGCCTTTTTCCCCGTAGTGAGTGCATACCCGATTGTTAGCTTTGCTAGAGATTGGACGATAGCTCCCCATTGTCTGTCTTTGGGTTGATTCGAATTTTATGTCCGGTCCAGGAAATAGTCTGGTTCGGTTCGGTAGTCAGGTTCGGTCCGATTCAATTTGGTCTGGTTTGGATCGGTTCGGGTCCGATTCAGGTCTGGTTTGGTTCGATATGGTTCAGTCTGATTCTGGTCCGGTCAGGTTCTGGTTTGGTCTGGTCCGATTAGGGTGCAGTTCGGATTCGCTTGAGTTGACCCGCTAGTCTAGTTCGGTTCTGATGGAAGGCCAAGCGGTAGCTCGGCTGCGTCGTTGGCGGCCGATGGAAAATTCCGAACAACGTTGTTCGTTGCGAAATAGAGCATACAGTTTCTCCTGCGATTGAGATTACGGGAAAAAGCTTTCGCCTATTCTTCAGCTATGATAGACTACAAAACAGAGCTTTTGCTCTGCTCTTCGGCGATGAGAAGGAGAAGGAGAAGATTCTCCCGCTCTGATACCATGTAAAAACAGAGCCTTCAAGATAATTTTTGATAATGTATTCTTCTCCGTCTAAGAGACTATTTATAATACATTACAAGTTGATTTTAGGATCAATTTAGATCCTAAAATCAAGGGATAAAATCAAGAATACAATCATGAGATTGGAGGAAACAATCACGCTATACAGTTATACAGTTCAACAGATGGAAAGGCTATGTTTTCTCATGGTTTTGGCTTGCTCATCTATGGAACGAATGCAGCTTGTTGGAAGGAGCGTTGGCCCATAATTCCAACCTTTTTTTGCTTCGTTTTCTGTGGTTTGTTGATATGTCGTGTTTGGACGTTTGTTGAGGTGTTGTGTTTGAGTAGGTAAATATGATGACCCAGGTTGTGAAAGTGAAGAGGGAGTTGCTTGTGGCATGCATGACAAGCCCCCCTTTGTGATAAGTTGTTGAAAGAAGCTACCACCATATCTAATTTAGAAACTTTGAAAAATCTCATTGGATGAAGAAGATGATATAGCATAAGATATCTTGGTAAGGCTTCTCATACCATGCTTGAACCACATCCTAGGGGAGAAGATCGTGCCTCCTTCCAAAACTGCTTCCGGTAAGTGATACCTGTAAATTTCAAAGATCTGGATGAGGTTCTACAATTCCAAACAACCTCCATATATCTTCTCCTTGGCCTAGAATTGTTCATCTTTGCTTCTGGCTCCTATCTTGTAGCCGACTCTATCGGAATCCATCCGGGCAGAAAACAAGACCAACAACGAAGTCACCAGTCACAATTACAGTTTCATCAAGATTGCAGTCTCCTTTTGTCTATATGACTCTCCTGCGTTGGGTAGCAGAAGATAGCAATCTGGTTCAGATAATGCTTATATGAAGTATTTGTCATGTCTTCCTTCGTGTAGGACTCAAAGTGCTATCTAAGCAATTGAGCAGCTCGAGCTTCACTTATTGGGAACCACCTCCAGCTGGTTCCTCTTCCACATTGCCTTCTACTACCAAAACTCTTTCTCGGTTTTGTATACTTCGAGACTTTAGCTTATTCTTGTTGCCCTCAGAATCCTCTTCTACTTCAACTCGGGTACAACAACTTATTCTTCCGTCAGATGCCTTAGGCTTTGCACCTTCCATCGGACTGCCACATTGAAGAATCACACCTTGAAGAAGTAGCAACAAGTGGACTCTCTTGATAGCCAATGACAAAAGTCCCTCTTTGTTAGGATCTTCCCTTGCTATGGATCTCGACACCCAGCGTTCTCCTCTTTCCTCCATATTGTCTATTGATGAAGAGAAGAATTTCTTGTGCTTACTATGCCCAATTGCTTGGGATGGAACGAGCTTTGAAGGAGGCTCAACCTTGGACCTCAGAGAGGGAGAATTCAACCTTCTATTCTAATTTGATTTCAATGCTTACTTTCATTCCATCCTGTTCTTCTCCATAAAAAAGATTAGGGACGCAAAAGATCAAGCCCAAATCGAGGAGCACAAGTTATAAGAAAATTACATGTAAACCACCCAAACACATCAAAAAGGAAATTACATAAATTAACTCCTGTGTCTGCTTATTATTCGGGATGCTATGGAGTCCATAACATCACCCCCTCCTGGAGAAAGAGTTTGTCCTCAAGCTCAAAAGTGGGGTAGAGAGCCCTGAAAGACGCCAAGGGCTCCCAAGTAGTGTCAAGTGGGTTTGTGTTGGCCCACTGTACTAAAACCTCCCAGTCGCCTTGGACTCGGTGAACCTGCAACACCTGAGCAAGGGTGGAAAGCACACGCCCCTCCTGAAGTTGTGGAAAAGGGGTGTGGAGCAATGGAGAGTCACCCTAGAAGGCCTTCAACTGTGAGACGTGGAAAACGTCATGGAGCTTTGCATCCGGCGGAAGCTGCAAATGGTAGGCCATAGTGCCAATGCATTCCAGTACTTGGAATGGCCCATAAAACTTTGGGGACAATTTGTGACATTTGGAGGCCGTAAGGGAGAGCTGGCGATAATGTTGGAGACCAAGCCATACATAATCTCCCGGAGAAAAGATGAGGTCTCGATGCCATTTATCATAATTTGCTTTCTTTGTATGTTGAGTTTCCAGTAAATGATCTCGGACATGGCGGATCATTGCATCTCATTCTGCCAAAGCCTGATCAAGAGTAGCCACCCTAGAAGAGCCAGGTTCATATGATAAGAGCCGTGGGGGATCTCTGCCATAAACGACCTTGAAAGGAGTGGTGCCGAGTGATGTGTGGTACGAGGTATTATAACAAAACTCTGCCCATGCCAGCCATCTGACCCAATTTTTTGGTGAATGATAGACGCCAGATTCTGACACGAGAACTAGGTTAATTATAATTGAATAACCCTTATAATTGTGTTATAGGTGGTTATTTATCGGTTTTCACATGAAACGTGTATTTATTGAATTTGGCATTAATCACTGCTTATATTGCATATTTTTCTCTCCTGAATTATATTTCATTGCTTTTAGGGTTTATTTCTTCCTGAAATGATTTTTATGGATTTAATTATGGAATTTCAGGAGAATTTTGTGTGGAGAAGAAGATATTTACAGAAATGCCATTAGTGGGGGATGTGATTTTTAGGGCAAAATCATATTGAAAAGGGGGGAAGACAGCTCGACAAAAAGGGGAGGAGCCACCGGCGAAAGGAGAGGAGAGCTTGAGAGAGTCTCCCTCCAGCGGCCGACTGTTCGAAGGGAAGACCCGAGAGGGCTCCCTTCGAATGCCGTTCGTCACCGTCGTCCACCACCATCCGGCAATCGAGAACAGACCCGAGGAGAGCTCGAGAGAGTCTTCATCGCGGTGAGTTCAACGATGCCATTTTCTGCTCGCCAAGCTGAGAGGTGACCCGAGAAGGCTCCTCTGGCACCGATTCCTCATTTTCGACCATTTTCGAAGCTATTCTGACTCTGACCGAGACTCGAGAGATCCGGTCAGAGGACTTCGGCTCCATTCCGTCGTCCGGCGCACCACCTCCATCTGTGGTTTTCTATCCTTTTTCGCCGGTGTCGTCTCTACCTCCGGCCACTCGCTCTTGCAACCCGAAGCCATCAATTTCTGGAAATTGCAGCACCTGTGAGAACGAGCCTTTGTTGCCCGAGCGAGAGGAAGGAGAAGGGGAGTAATCCATCATTTTGTAATTTAATTTTCCTATAGTTTGAACTTAGGTTTTGAATGTTTATTAAATTTAATTTGAGAATTAATGTTTATTGAATATTTGTTTTTTGAATATTTGATTAAATTAGCTAGTTAGGGTAGGATTGTAATTTAGGTTGGATTCTGGTATTTTAATCCGATTGCTGTCTTTAACTCTATAAGCCCGAGAGGGGCTAGACACAAGCATTGAGAAACCAGATTCGTGATTATGTGGCGCTCGAGAGAGGCACAAATCACGATAAAATCAAGAGTTGATAATTTTAGCATCATCACAATAGGAAATTGATTCTCTGCATTCTATTGTAATCTAATCTCTGCCATTAACTCTAGGAGTGCTCGAGAGGGGCTAGACGCAAGGATTGAGAATTCGGATTCGTGGTTACGTGGTGCTCGAGAGAGGCACGAATCACGGTAAAATCCAGAGTTGACGTTTCCTGTTGTGCTAGTAGTTAATTAGATTATTGCTTGATAATTTAGGATATAATTAGTGTTTAGTTCAGATTAATTCATCATATTTGGTTAGGCTAGTTGATTGAAGAATACACAAAATTTAGTCCTCCCTATTGATATGACCCTCACTTACCACTAGATTACATGAACGATTCGTACACTTGCGAGGTATAAAAGCCTATGTAATAAAAATTTAACATCAGTGAATCCCCAACAAAATAACGGAGGTACATCTCAATGGTACGGTTGACTACCTCTGTTTGTCCATCGGTTTGCGGGTGGTAGGCGGAGGAAAAAGCCAATTTTATCCCTTGCAGCTTGAATAGTTCTTTCTAGAAAGTACTTGTGAAGACTACATCTTTGGCACTGGTAATGGGCGCAGGCATGCCATGTAGTCGAACAATTTGATCCATGAAGAGTTGGGTGACATGACTCGCTGTATATGGATGCACCAGGGACAAGAAATATCCATATTTAGAGAATCAGTTGACCACCACAAAAATGACTGATTTGCCCGAGGATGGGGGAAGACCATCAATAAAGTCCATGGATATATCGGCCCATACCTATGAAGGTAACTAAAGTGGTTGCAGCAACCCTGCAGGACTTAAGGACTCCGCTTTGTTCCACTGAAAAATCTGGCAAGCTGTCACATAGTCCGGCACACTACTTTTCATGCCCCGCTAGTAAAAATCATGGCTTATACAAAAATACGTTTTCTGCCAGCCCTCATGTGTGCTGTCATGAAACATAGATAATATGTTGTGAATGAGGGGTGATGTTGGATGGAGATAAATCTGATTCTTGAACAATATGAGTCGCGCCTGAATGGTCCAGTTGCTATCCAGTGTTTTCTGCTCAATATTGTGATATAATTCATGGAGCTCGGGGTGCTTTTGAGTTTCATCCCGAATGGAGTCCAGCAAAAGAATTCTTGGCTGACTGATTGCGTGTAGCTGAGGCTCAGATAGGTCCTTGCAGGACAAGGCATCTGCACCCACGTTGAGGTGGCCAGGTATGTATTCAACACTAAAATCAAATCCCATCAATTTTCTAAACCAATGCTGCTAGGGGGAAGTGGTGAGACGCTTCTCGAGTAAGTACTTAAAACTGTAATGATCGGTCCGTATGACAAAGGGGTGCCCCCAGAGATAGAGCCTCTAGTGCTGAATGGCTTTTGCTAAGCCGATCAGTTCCCATTCATAGGCAACTAATTTGTGGTGATGTTGGCCTAGCTGCCTGCTAAAATAAGCTATGTGTTACGGTCCCGGATCTGACACGTGGATTCTTTGGGAGGATCTGCAGTCTGCCACGGGTTACGGGTCTTCCAAGCATTACCGTAGGGGTAGTAGGAAGACATGGGGAAGACAAAAACAAAAGATCAAGCCAAAGGGAAACTTAAAAACCCTAGAGCTCGTTGAGGAGAACTCTAAGCCTCTTTACACTAGATTTAACCTAATTCTTAATACTTCAATGCTTTTCTTTTCTCATTACTCTTACCCCTTAAATAGGGTTCACCATATTAGGGTTTAATAAAATATTACAAAAATATCCCTATGAATAAAATATTCCAAAAATATCCCTATTAATAAATAATTCCAAAAATACCCCTATGACCTAAAACTGAAATAAAATAAAGTAAATTAAAGAAAACACTAAAATAATAATGTTATTGCATGCATAACATTACACCCCCCTTGGAAGACGAGCTTGTCCTCAAGCTCGGAAGTAGTGTCGGTATGCCGATGTCTCCACCGGTGCCGAAGTAGCATCTGCGATAGCTATGACCCACCTTCAGGACGCCAAATTATTATTTATTTATTTATTTTTTGACCCGGTCTGAGTTAACCTGGGTTGACTCGGTTTAGGAACCCGGTCCGGTGCACGACCCCTCTTCTGGACGCGATTTTTTTTTTTTTGGCCGGTTTGAGTGAACCTGGGTTGACTCGGTTCAGGAACCCGGTCTGGCGCACGACTCAGCTTCGTGTGCTGATGAAATTTTCCTAACTTAGGAAATTTTGAATTGAACATCTTCTTCCTCCTTCGACGGAAATTTCGTCGACGATTCTTCGAAAATCGAAATCCGGCGTTATCCTCCTGCCGATCCTGAGCATAGCGGCCGTCGGTAAGTGCCGAAACCTTGTCGACAGTTGCTCCTTCCCTCAGGGCACCGACGAAGGCGGGCGACGGTCTTCTTCCATCCACACGGTTCCGAACAAGGCGGAAAGTTCGTGGTCGAACAACATACAGGGGATCCAGAAATTTAAATCCCACAGCTGCAATTCGAAGATCCAAATCCGCACAGGTATTGTGCTCATCCACAGAAACACAAAGCCCCTCAAAAAAAAAATATTCCGACACATTGTCCCCCCCCAATTTGGAACAATGGTTTGCTCTATTCTACCGAGAGGTGGATTGAGTGTGAGAGGTGGTGGCCGGAAGTCGAATCCCACCGGAGTTGTGTATGACGGCGCCGACGGAGTCGCCTTCGTGTCCGGTGGTGAAGAGCAGCCGTTTTGGGCGTCGTCGCCTGGTAATTTTCCGAGACCGAGGGCTCTCGAAAACACACCACTGTCGGAAGAATCGCCAGAAGACACCGGGCTGGCCGTGGGGAGGGGTTTTGGGAGGTGGAACCCCCACCCTTGATTACCGACGGGAGCGAGGCATAATACCCTTCCGATATCCTAAAATTGAGGTCCCGTCGGGAGATTGCGGAAAATGTGGTGGCCAAAATCGGCTGTGATTTCGTAGGTGCTATTTCGAAAATGTTGAGGTCGAAATCGACGCCCCTTTTTGTTAACAAAACAGCGTCCGCCTCTTCTACATGGATGTTTTCCGGTAACGATGACGAAATTTTTGATTTTTCCGGCCCCTGGCCTGTTGCCCCGTTCGAGATAGCTTCTGGTACTTCATGTTGGTCGGAGATTTGAGGTCGTGTGACCTGTTTTGCTGCAGCAACGAGTTCCTCCCTTGCATAACGTTCAATGGAAGCATCTAACCATGCTCGTATTTCTTCCAATTCCTTACCCATAGCCATCCATATTTCTTGAGATATAGAATAACCCATTGTGTTCCTGCTCTGATACCAGTTGTTACGGTCCCAGATCTGACACAAGGATTCTTTGGGAGGATCTGGGGTCTGCCACGGGTTACGGGTATTCCAAGCATTACCGCAGGGATAATAGGAAGACATGGAGAAGAAGAAAATGAAAGATCAAGCCTAAGGGAAGCTTGAAAACCCTAGAGCTCGTTGAGGAGAACTCTAAGCCTCTTTACTCTAGATTTAACCTAATTCTTAATACTTTAATGCTTCTCTTTTCTCATTACTCTTACCCCTTAAATAGGGTTCACCCTGTTAGGGTTTAATAAAATATTACAAAAATATCCCTATGAATAAAATATTCCAAAAATATCCCTATTAATAAATAATTCCAAAATACCCCTTGTGACCTAAAACTGAAATAAAATAAATTAAATTAAAGAAAACACTAAAATAATAATGTTATTGCGTGCATAACACTATGGGGTGTCCTTGCTGCTGTAAGACCGCACCAATACCTCCTCCTGACGCATCACATTCAATAACAAACAAATCATCAAAGTTGGGAAGATGGAGTACCGGGGCGGATGATAATGCTGTCTTCAAGTTCTTAAAGGAGGATGCAGCTGTGTCAGACCATGTGAATGCATTGCGCGTAAGGAGATTATTGAGTGGATCTGCAATCTGTCCATAGTTACGAATAAATTTTCTATAGTAACTGACGAGTCCCAAGAACCCCCTTAACGCTGTGACTGATGTGGGAGTAGTCCAGTCGAAGACGACCTGAATTTTGCTATGACGTGGCCCAAATATGCTACCTCTGAAGTTCCCATCGAGCATTTGGATTGGTTGAGAACCAAATGATGGGAACGTAGGAGAGTGAACACCTGGCACAGATGTTGAAGGTGCTCGTCCCAGTGCTTACTATAAACTAGAATATCATCAAAGAGCACAAGAATAAACTTCTGTAAAGTAGAACGGAATACCTCATTCATGAGGGACTGAAAGGTGGAGGGTGCATTGGATAGAAAAATGGCATGGCTAAAAACTCGAAAAGCCCATGGTGATTGCGGAACGCTGTCTTCTCCACGTCGGAGGAGTACACTCGAATTTGGTGATACCCTGATTTCAAATCTAGCTTGGTAAATAAGTTGGCCCCGTGCAATTAGTCTAGCAGTTCATCCACCACTGGAATGGGAAATTTATCTTTGATGGTATGAGCATTGAGCTCTCTGTAGTCAACACAAAGCCGCTAGGATTTGTCCTATTTCTTGACGAGTAACACTGGTGAAGAAAAGGGAGACCTACTGGGCTGAATAATCCCTTGTGCGAGCATAGTCTGGCATTGGCACTCAATTTCATCTTTTGTAAGTGTGGGTAACGGTAAGGCCGTACCACCATAGGCTCAGTGCCCAATTTCAATCGGATATGGTGATCACAATTTCTGAGAGGTGGAAGTGCAGTAGGCATTTGAAATAATTCACCAAATTCTGTAAGTAAGGAATTTAACTTACAGTGATCTGCGTCCAGGACTTGAATTTCCTGAAGAGTACAAGGCGTGGGAGGATGAGTGTCATGAAGTGTAATAGGATGCTGTTGGGCAATAAAAGTCATAGTGAGCGCCTTGAAATCCCATAATATGGGCCCCAACGTCTGGAGCCATTTAATGCCCAGTACCAAGTCAAACCCAGCCAGTGGAATGACTAGAAAATCTGCTACAAATGAGTGCCCTTCGATATTAAATTAAGTAGAGTAAGAAATGCCCACACTTGAAAATTTTCCCCATTGGCAACTGATACTGAAATGCCTGTGTTATTTTGAATCACCAACCCAAGTTGTTGAGCGACTGGCTGGCTAATGAAATTGTGAGTACTTCCTAAATCCACTAATGCCAGTAACTAAAGGTGCTGCAATCTGGGATAGACTTGCATAGTGTTGGAGCTGTGCATGCCTGTCATAGCATGGAGGGAAATAGCTGGTTCTTCCAGTTCGGGTTCAGCACTGTCTTCCAACTGTGGATCTTCCTTGGACTCATCCAGTACCTCCAACCAGAATAAACATTTGCATTGGTGGCCCTGGACATATTGCTCATCACAATTGTAACAAAGCCCCTTGGCTCGTCTCTGTTCTATCTCGGGTCTAGACAGACGACGGATATATTGTGCTGGTGGAGTGGAAGTAGAATTGTCAGAACGCGGTGCTGGATTTTTGCCATAGCTTGGAGATGTTGAATAGGATGTGGGGGCACTAGTGGATGCCTTGCTTGGCCAAGATGGTCGTCGTATGAGAGACTCCTTAAGACCGTTGTTTTGTATCTATAGTCCGGGCAAGGTTCATAGCATGGGCTAGATCTTGAGGGTCATGCAGTTCTACTTCTAGGCGCAAGGCCTCCACTAACTCGACAGTGAATAAATTAACATATTGGGTAGGAGGCACAAATCGACTGGCTCGGGCCAGGCGTTCTTGAAATTGCTTTTGATACAACCCAATGGTCCCTGTCAGTTTTAAATTCACAGATCCCCCAAAGGGTTGCTACGTGCAGGAGGGCCAAACCTCAACATGCAATAATCTTTAAATATATCCCAATCATGAAGATGATGCTCTGAATTAAATTGGTCGGTACCATAGGAGCGCTTCATCAAGCATATGGAAGGCAGCTAAGTGGACTCGAACATCAGCATGCATTCTTTGATTATAAAAGAACTAGTCACAATGGTGTAACTAGATCAAGGGATCTGTAGACCCGTCATAGGTAGGAAAGTCGAGCTTGGCATACCTGAGCACCGTATTGTGGCCTGGTGCGGGAGGTCCCATGGCAGTTGGAGGTTGGTGGCATAGATGTGGTGGAGGTGGGGGCGGGTGGGGAGGTTGGGGCGCTACAGGAAGTGTGGAACTGCCCGGTGGCGTAGGACCACGAGTAAAACCATCCTCCACTCACCGAAGTAAGTGTTGAAGAGTGTCATTGATGGCAGACATTGCTGATTGAAGTCCGTCAGTTCGATTTTGAGTTTCCTCAACGCTATGATGCAACTCCTCAACGATATGATGCAACTCCTCAACGATATGACGCAAATCTTCCTAGGAAGAGGACTCACCAAGGGTGGTCCTGTCTGATACCATGATGTTAGGATCTGCCTTGCCATGGATCTTGTCACCCTGCGTTCTCCTCTTTCCTCCAAATTGTCTATTGATGAAGAGAAGAATTTCTTGTGCTTGCTACGCCCAATTTCTTGGGATGGAACGAACCTTGAAGGAGGCTCAACCTTGGACCTTAGAGAGGGAGAATCTGACCTTCTATTCTAATTTGATTTCAATGCTTACTTTCATTCCAGCCTATTCTTCTCCATAAAAGGGATTAGGGATGCAAAACATCAAGCCCAAACCGAGGGGCATAAGTTATAAGAAAATTACAAGTAAACCACCCAAACACATCAAAAAGGAAATTACATAAATTAACTCTTGTGTATGCTTATTATTTGAGAAGCTATGGAGCCCATAACACTGTTGGACTCGAATTATGCTTGCTGGTTGCAATCGTGTTGTGCATGGTTTCTTGTCTCCATGATCGTGCACTTTCTCTTCTCATATATGCATTCGTGTTGAAGAGAAACAATCATAAATGCTGGTGAATTATGACTGGAAGGAGTCCAGCAAGTACACATCATAGATGACGTTGCTCTACGTTGGAAGATGGGCTCAAACCCACAAGCTCAAGACAAGAATCCCACACGTCAAAGGAGTGACATATGTCTAAAATATGGTACTTTCCATAAATATGGCATAAAGGTGTAAATATGTGTTCCTTTTTTGTCTTTTTTTAATCAAATTGTAGCCCTAAGAGCATTTTAAAACTATAAATAAAGGCATTGGCTAAGAGGTAGAAAATTGAAACCCTCTCCTCTTCTTCCACAAATTCTTCCAACCTTCCTCTTTCTTATTTGACGCAAACCCTTCTT
This sequence comes from Aristolochia californica, assembly GCF_029961685.1. Taxonomy (NCBI): domain Eukaryota; kingdom Viridiplantae; phylum Streptophyta; class Magnoliopsida; order Piperales; family Aristolochiaceae; genus Aristolochia; species Aristolochia californica. The sequence continues at coordinate 32,710,667 of NW_027182279.1, read as the reverse complement.
CCCTTAATCCAAACTCTCTCCTCCTATGTTCTTCTTCTTCTCCTCTCCTTTCTCTCTTCTTCTTCTTATTCCTTGTTGATCTAAAGTTCTTCTCATGGGATCCTAAATTCTACATGGTATCAGAGAAAGGAGTTTAGGATCCCACTTGATGAAGTAGTTATGAAATTTGTCCAAGAAGTTAGTAAAAGAAGGAATTCAGCCATGAAGAGATAAGTTAATTCTCTTATTCTTTACTTTTTTTCTTCTTCTTATTTACATACTCCTTCTTTACATTTTTTTCCCTTCTTCTTCAACTTTGAATCACATTAAGTCAAGATAATCTTCATATGTTGTGAAGATTTATTTTTATGACTAAAATGATGTTATAGTCTTGATCTTTTTGTAAATCGATTACAAGCTTGATCAAGATCAGTTGCTATTTGTGTCTTATCAAGATTGATGTTTTGAGAATCAGTTACCTTTATGTAACTTAGATCAATTTTATTTGAGGAGGAATTCCAGCACATGTTACTGTAAATTCTCCCACTTGATGTTGCTAATGGGATTGTGTTATGTTGTTGGATGACCGTTATATGTAGGATGAAATTTCAGCACTCACTTATCCCTATTATTTTTGTTGCTCTTGAACTTCAACAATTGTATTTTTTTTTAAGTTGAAGTATTCCCATGAGCTGAAGATAAACTTGTTTCCAAGTGTCTTGATTTGCCTCTACGTATTTTCTATATATTTTTTGCCCTCGGTTTGTGTTGGAGTTTGGATTAAGGCCTAAGCAATTGCATCTACCTTCTCCTCTTTGTTTTTCCTTTAAGAATATAAGAGGAATTGAGTGATGACTGGATCTTATTCTCACTTGCCAAAAGCAAAAATTTGTTGATAATTTGGTGCTTACACTCGTGAAGAAATTCTTTTCTCCTTTTCCCTCTGTTGTTGGTGACTTATTTGGTCCACGGGTTCTTCAAATTACATTAAGTAATTATTATTTGAAGAAGGCCCCTACCCTTGACCTCCACATTTGTATTAGGTTCTTCCCTTGCCATGGATCGAGTCACCCTTCTTTCCTCTCTTCCCTCCATGGATGATCTTGACGTTGGAAGAGAATTCTTGTTTCTTGAACGAGTAATGGTGGAACTCAATTAGAACGAAGGAGCTTTGGAGGAAGCTCAACCTTGGACCTCAAAGGGAGAAATCCGACCTTGACCTCTGAGGGAGAATCTGACCTGTAAAATATAATTTTCTCAATACTTGCCTCTCTTTTCCTTCACGTCCCCCTAAATAGGGTTGAGGACGAAAATACAAAGATTACCCATAGGTCAAGTGGTTCACGCCACATTACACTGAACCAACCCAAAGTAAATCAAACCGAATTGAAATTACATGAAAAGTAAATTGACATAATTTAATTCCTATGCCTATGGATAACTCGTGATGCTATGGAATCCATAACATCACCCCCCCCCCCCTGGAGAAAGAGCTTGTCCTCAAGCTCAAAGTATGGGTAGAGGGTGCAAAACGCCGCTAATGGATCCCATGTCGTGTCACTGGGGTCAGCATCTACCCATTGCACTAAGATCTCCCAATCACCCTGAATACGGCGAGTTTGGAATACCTGTGCCGGGGTAGAAAGTACACGTCCCTCATAGAGTGGGGGCAGCGGGGTGTGCAGCAAAGGCGAATCACCTTGGAAGGCCTTTAGTTGTAAGACATGAAAGACGTTGTGAATTCTGGCCTCTAGCGGAAGCTGCAATCTGTAGGCCACTGTCCCAATTCGGTCCATCACCTGAAAGGGACCATAATATTTTGGAGAGAGCTTGTGCCGTTTGGAGGCTGTCAACGACAGTTGCCTGTAGTGTTGGAGACACAACCAAACATAATCTCCAGGAGAAAAGAAGACTTCCTGGTGCTTCTTGTCATAATATTTTTTCATAGAATGTTGTGCCTCCTGTAGAAGAGTGCGCACCTCAGTGATGAATGTGTCTCTTTCAGCTAATGCTTGGTCCAAAGTGGCGACTTTAGAGGTCCCTGGTTCATAGGCTAAAAGACGGGGAGGTTCTCTACCATATACCACCTTGAATGGGGTTGTGCCGAAGTGCGCTGTGGTAGGAGGTGTTGTAATATAACTCAGCCTAGGCGAGCCACTTAACCCACCTCTTAGGTGAGTCCCCCATGAAACACCGGAGATACATTTCAATGGTTCTATTGACGACCTCTATCTGACCATCAGTCTGCGGATGGTAGGCTGAAGATAAGGCTAACGTTGTGCCCTGTAACTTGAAGAGTTCTTTCCAGAAAGTACTTGTAAAGATTGCATCCCTATCACAAGTAATTGAATTAGGCATCCCATGTAAGCGGACAATGTTATCCATAAAAAGTTGAGTGACCTAAGTTGCAGTGTAAGGATGCGCCAGAGGAATGAAATGCCCATATTTAGAGAAATGATCCACCACTACAAAGATAACAGATTTACCCGATGAAGAGGGAAGTCCATATATGAAGTCCATAGAAATATCAGACCAGACCAGTGACGGAAGCTGAAGTGGTTGGAGCAACCCCACTGGACTTAATGTTTTAGCTTTATTCCGTTGACAAGTCTGACAAGCCGCCACATAATCAGCTATACTGCGCTTCATGCCCCTCCAATAAAATTCCCTACTGATCTGGAAATATGTTTACTGTCGGCCCTCATGTGTACTGTCATGGAAGGAGGCTAAAATGCTGTTAATCAGAGGGGATGTGTGGTATAGAAAAATTCTATTTTTGTAGAGGACGAGATTGTCCTGAACCCTCCAATGTGGTGCCGCTGTCCCCTACTGGTTGTCCTGGCATAATGAGATAATATCCGGGTACTGTTGTGCCTTTTCCTGTATAGAATCCAATAAGAGAGCTCTAGGCTGACTGATGGCGTTTAATTGCAGCTCTGGAACGTCCCGACGAGATAAGGCATCAGCCCCTACATTCAAACTTCCTGGTTTATACTCGACAGAAAAGTCAAACCCCATAAGCTTACTTAACCAATGCTGTTGTGGTGAAGTAGTGAGACGCTGCTCAAGAAGATACTTTAGGCTGCAATGATCAGTGCGAATATAAAAAGAACGTCCCCATAGATAAGGGCGCCAATGCTGTATAGCTTTCGCCAATCCGATCAATTCCCTCTCATAAGCTGCCAACTTGTGGTGGTGTTGGCCCAGTTGACGGCTAAAATAAGCAATCGGGTGGCCCTGTTGGTGCAACACTGCGCCAATACCGCCCCTCGAAGCATCACATTCCACTACAAAGAACTCCTCAAAGTCAGGGAGCTACAAAACTGGGGCTGATGATAAGGCGTCTTTCAATTGCTGAAAGGAATGAGTTGCTGTCTCTGACCAGGTAAAAGCATTTTTCTTTAGGAGATTGTTGAGCGGAGCTGCAAGCTGGCCTAAGCTACGAATAAATTTTATATAATATCCAGCTAGACACAAAAATCCTCTTAAGGCTATAATAGATGTAGGAATAGGCCAATCTATGACCGCCCGTATCTTACTCTGGTCTACCTTCACCCCCGATGTTGAAATAACGTGGCCCAAATATGCCACTTCTGATGTGCCCATAGAAAATTTTGACTGATTTAAAACCAAATGATGAGAACGTATAAGAGAAAATACCTGGTGAAGGTGCTGAAGATGTTCTTCCCAGCTGTTGCTATAGACCAAAATATCATCGAAAAATACCAATACATATTTTCTCAAGAGAGAGGAAAATACCTCATTCATGAGGGCTTGGAAGGTGGAAGGCGCATTTGACAGACCAAATGGCATTACGAGGAATTCAAAATGGCCGTGATGCGTGCCGAATGCTGTTTTATCCACATCTGATGGATGAACTCGGATTTGATGATAGCCAGATTTCAAATCGAGTTTAGTAAAAATAGTAGCTCCATGTAGCTCGTCTAACAGCTCGTCCACCACAGGAATATGAAATTTATCTTTAATCGTATGGGCAATGAGTTTTCGGTAATCCACTCAGAACCTCCATGACTTATCATGCTTGCGGACTAGTAATACCAGTGAAGAAAAGGAGACCTGCTGGGCTGAATAATACCCTGTGCTAACATCTGCTGGCACTGCCTTTCAATCTCATCCTTTTGTAAGTGAGGGTAATGATACGGATGCACCACTACCGGCTCGGTACCTGTTGTCAAACGGATACGATGATCACAGTGCCTAAGTGGCAGTAAGGCAGTAGGGTTCTGAAAGATATCTTCAAATTCTGTAAGTAAGTGAGATAACTTACATGTGTTTGTGGACTGGACCTGGGCAACCTATAGTGCGTAGGTGAGTGGTGCTTGTGTGCCATGCAATATAATGTGATGTTGGTCCTCTATAAAAGACATGGTTAGAGCTTGGAAATCCCATAGTATTGGTCCCAACAATTGTAGCCATTTGATTCCTAGCACCAAATTGAATCCTGATAGTGGAATCACCAGAAAATCTGCAACAAATGCATATCCCTCAATATCAAAGTGTGTGGCTGGTGGTATGCCTACACTAGTAATTTTAGCCCCATTGGCTACTGATACCGAAAGACCAGTTTGTTGCTGTACTACTAACCCAAGTTGTTATGCCGCCTGCTGACTGATGAAATTATGTGTACTACCAGAGTAAACTAAAGCCCGTAACTGTAAATGATGTAATTGGGCTTTAACCTGCAGTGTGCTTGCACTGCGTAGACCAGTCATAGCATGAAGGGAAATCTCTGGACCTTCTTGGTCAGTTTCCACAATTTCCTCCTCTGGTGGTATTTCTTCTCCATCCTCCCACAGACATATACTGAATAATCATTTGCAGTGGTGTCCAATGACATACTATTCATCATAGTTAAAACAGAGGCCCTTGGCCTTTCTCTGGTCCATTTCCTGTCCAATAAGTTTTTTGAAGTAAGGAGCATGTGGAGCCGAATTAGAGATGTCTGGGCGTGGGGCTGCACTGTCTCTAAATCTTGGAGGTCCAGAGGAAGGGTTTGGCACTGAGGCATTGTGCCTCCCTGGCCAAGCTGGTTTTTTGACCAGTGACTCCTTTAGAACACGCTGCTTGTGCTCAATTGCCCCGGCTAAATTCATAGCGTAGTCTAAATCTATAGGAGCATGTAATTCAACTTCTAAACGTAGAGCTTCTGTCAAACCAACAGTAAAAATATGAACATACTGTGTGTGGCTAACAAACTGGTTTGCTCGGGCTAACCTTTCCTGGAAGGTCTTTTGGTACACCTCTAGTGTTCCAGTTTGTTTGTAATTGATTAATTCTCCCAATGGATTGCTACCAGCTGGAGAACCAAATCTCATCATGCAAGACTGTCTAAAAGTTGCCCAATCCTGAACCACTTGGTCATTTCAGAATTGGTGGTACCATAGAAGCGCTTCATCGACCATGTGGTAGGCGGCCAAATACACTTTTTCATCCGCAAATGTTTTTTGATGATAAAAGAACTTATCACACTTGGCTAACTAAATCAAAGGGTCCATAGACCCATCATACATATGAAAGTCAAGTTTTAAATACCTGGGCACAGTGTTTGGTCCTTGAACGGCATTTCCCAGATGGGGATGGTGTTGACGCATTGGTGGTTGTGGGGGAGGTGGTGGGTGGAATGGATGGTGTTCGGCCGGTGGAGAGTAGGCAGCTGATGGTTGGGCTCGTGTATCATGGTCCTCTTGTCGCCGGAGGAGAGCTTGGATGGCAACATCCATTGATTTTATTGCCTCATGCAAATCAGAGGTTGTTTGACGCACCTCTTCCAGGGCATGAGCCTGGTGATATGTCCTCTGCCTAGTATCTTCCACTAACTATCTCAAATCGTCAGGGGAAGAGGAATCCCCAAGGGTGGACCTGTCTTGAACGAGTAATGGTGGAACTCAATTAAAATGAAGGAGCTTTGGAGGAAGCTCAACCTTGGACCTCAAAGGGAGAAATCCGACCTAGACCTCTGAGGGAGAATCTGACCTGTAAAATATAATTTTCTCAATACTCGCCTGTTTTTTCCTTCATGTCCCCCTAAATAGGGTTGAGGACGAAAATACAAAGATGACCCATAGGTCAAGTGGTTCACGCCACATTACTCTGAACCAACCCAAAGTAAACCAAACCAAATAAAGTAAACCAAACCGAATTGAAATTACATGAAAAGTAAATTGACACAATTTAATTCCTTTGCCTATGGATAACTCGTGATGCTATGGAGTCCTTAACAACCTCCTTCTACTCCTCCCATGATGCTCCTCCAGGATGGACATTTCCTTCTACCACTCTGTGTCTGCTTGTGCCTTTCAATGTTGATATTAATCCACGTCCTAACTCACTGACCGTACCTTCACCTGTGGAGTTGTCGGATCCACTAGAGGTAAGTCCTTCTCCTCCTTTGTTTGGGCCTCAATTTGATACTAGGCCTATTGCATTAAGAAAGGAATATCATTCCCGTACTACTTCACATCCTATCTCAAATTTTATTTGTCACCATCGCTTGCCTTTTGAGTGTTTTCAGTTCCTTGCTTCTCCTTCTTCTACTTCCACTCCATAGTTGTATTAGGAGGCCCTGAAGAATCTAGGATGGAAGGCGGCTATGGATGAAAAAATGCACGCCTTATATAAAAATCAAACTTGGTCCTTAACTGTTGAGGACTCAATAGCTCATCGAGTCACCCAAGGGATGCGGAAATGACGCACCGAGTTAATTAATTTTAAATTTCATATTTTATATTGCTTTAAGTATATTTTTTCATTAAGTATGTAAGGATCCAGGTCGCAGGGGTAGAATTGTCAATTTATGCCCTAAAACACTAATGACATCAAACCCTATTTAGAGGGTAGAGAAATAGAAGAAAGACAAACATTGAATTAGGTTTAATAGGGTTTGGAGTTCTCCTCGATGAGCTCTAGGGTTTTGGAGGTCTCCTTGACGAGCTCCAGGTATAGTTTCTGTCTTGATTTGGGTTATTTTTCTTCCCTTTTGAATTCTGTTTTGCATTGATTTTATCGAATCAAAGAGGAAGGGATTGCTGCTGTTTTCGAGTTCAGTCAGAGGCTATAGCCTCCCCTTCATCCACAACAGCAAGAGGGGGCTTCCTTCCTTCATTCCGAGCAAGGGAAGGGGTTCCCCCAATCCCCAACCTGAGAGCAACCTCTAAAGATGTGATTTAGCCTATAATCGAGCAAGGCAAGATCAGGAACTCCTAATCGCTCATTCGTGAACATCAGCACCTTGCCAAGAGGGTCCTTACCCTCTCAGCAGTGAGCACCCAAGGGTTCAACCCTTCCTAGCCGAGAACAGCAAGGCTTCTCAACCCTTACCGAGAAAAACCAAGAAAGGAGACCCCTTTTCAGTCTTACCTAGAACAACCAAGAAAAGAACCTCTGCATCCTTACTGAGAGTAGCAACTCTATTATAGTGCTGGATTCACAAATCCCACGCCGAGGTACTCAATCCATGGCTATGGACCATAACATTAACATCAATCCCGAAAGGTAAAAGACCCATTGGTTGTAGATGGGTGTTTTCGGTGAAACATAACCCAGATGGATCGGTTGCTCGTCTTAAAGCTCGACTCATTGCTAAAATTTATACTCAGTGCTATGGGATAGATTATGAGGAGACCTTTTCTCCTGTTGCCAAATTTATTTCCGTATGTATCATCTTATCTGTTACTGCTAACTCATCATGGCGTATATCAATTGGATGTCAAAAATGCCTTTTAAAATGGTGATATACGTGAGGAAATTTATATGGTTCATCCACCTGGTTATGTGGTTGAGGGGGAGTCGGTATGCCGATTTAAAAAATCTTTATATGGGCTTAAACAGTCCCCTCAGGCTTGGTTTGATAAATTTACTCAAGCACTTCTGCGGTTTGGTTTTCATCGGTGCTCGATCGATCATTCAGTATATTTTAAAGATACTATCAAAGGGAAAATATTACTGGCTGAATATGTTGATGATATTATCTTAACCGGTGATGATGCTCTGAGCATATAAGAAGTGAATAATATGATATGTCAAGAATTCAAGACTAAAGATCTGGGTATGCTTAAATATTTTTTGGTCATAGAAGTTCTTCAATCCAAACATGGGATAATATTGTCTCAGTGGAAATATATCTTGTATCTCCTTGAAGAAACATGAATGAAGGGTTGTCGACCAGTTGACACACCTATGGATATAAATGTTAAATTGTGTGCCAGGAGAAGATATTGATTTTGGAAAATATCAAAGACTCGTGGGAAAACTGATCTATCTCACAGTAACTAGGCCGGACGTATCATATGTTGTAAGTGTGGTGAGTCAATTCATGCACAGACCACAAATTACCCACTAGCAAGCCTTAGAGAGAATATTACGATACCTAAAAGGAGCTCCAGGAAGAGGATTGTTGTATAAAAAACATGGGTACTTCAACATAGAAGGCTTCTCAGATGCAGATTGGGTTGGATTACTTGATGATAGGAAATCTACATCGGGATATTGTACTCTTGTTGGAGGGAACTTGGTTACATAGAAAAGTAGAAGCAAAATATGGTTGCAAGATCTAGCGCCGAAATAGAATACAGATCTATGGCCCATACAATTAGTGAACTCTTATAGATTAGGACCCTTCTTACCAAATTAGGATTTTATAAAAGCGGTTCCATGGGTCTGCATTGTGATAACCAAGCAACCATTCATATTACTTCAAATCCAGTCTTCCATGAAAGAACTAAACATATTAAGGTGGATTGTCACTTTATACAAGAGAAGTTTTAAGCAGGAATAATCTCCCTCAAACATGTTTCATCTCAAGAGCAAGCAGCTAATATTCTCACTAAACCCGTTACATCTAAAATCCTGTCTTTATATGTGGCAAGCTGGGTATTTATGATGTCTTTTCTCCTCCAACTTGAGGGGGAGTGTTCGAAGATGTCAAGCCCACAAGCTCAAGACAAGAATCCCACACATCAAAGGAGTGGCATATGTGTAAAATATGGTACTTTCCATAAAGATGGCATAGAGGTGTAAATATGTGTTCCTTTTATGTTTTTTGTTTTATCAAGTTGTAGCCCTAAGGGCATTGTAAAACTATAAATAAAGGCATTGGCTAAGAGGTAGCGCATTGAAGCCCTCTCCTCATCTTCCACAAATTCGTCCAGCCCTCCTCTTTCTTATTTGATGCAAACCCTTCTTCCCTTAATCCAAACTCTCTTCTTCTACGTTCTTTTGTTAGGTTCTTCCCAAGCCACGGATCGAGTCACCCTGCTTTCCTCTCTTCCCTCCATATTGAATCTTGACGCTGGAAGAGGTTTCTTGTTTTTTGAACTTGGAATGATGGAAATAGGAATGAAATGATTGAGCTTTGAAGGAAGCTCGACCTAGACCTCAGAGGGAGAATTTGACCTAGACCTCTTAGGGAGAATCTGACCTATTTAATTCTAATTTCTCAATACTTACTTTCCTTCACCTTGACGTCCCCAAAAATAGGGTTGAGGACGAAAATACAAATTAGACCCATGGGTCAATTGCTTCATGCCATATTACATCTAAACCAAACCAAACCAAACTAAACCAAACCAAACCAAATGGAATTACATTAAAAGTAAATTGACACAATTTAATTCCTATGCCTATGCATAACTCGTGATACTATGGAGTCCATAATATCACCCTCCTCCGGGGGAAAGAGCTTGTCCTCAAGCTTGAAGTAGGGGTAGAGGGTCCGGAACGAAGCTAATGGCTCCGATGTCATGTCACTGGGATCAACATCAACCCATTGCACTAGGATCTCCCAATCACCTTGAATGCGGTGTGCTTGTAACACCTGTGCTGGAGTAGAAAGGACATGCCCCTCATGTAGTGGGGGCAGAGGTGTGTGCAGCAAGGGAGAGTCACCTTGGAAGGCCTTCAGTTGGGAGACGTGAAACACATTGTGAATCCTGGCCTCTGGCGGAAGCTGCAAGCAGTAGGCAACTGTACCAATGCGGTCCATTACCTGAAAGGGACCATAATACTTTGGAGAGAGCTTTTGGCATTTGGAGGCTGTCAGTGACAACTGCCTGTAGTGTTGGAGACACATCCATACATAATCTCCTGGGGAAAAGAAGACTTCCTGGTGCTTCTTGTCATAATAAAACTTCATAGTATTCTGGGCCTCCTGGAGATGAGTGTGCACCTCAGTGAGCAAGGTGTCTCTTTTTGCTAATGCTTGGTCCAATGTGGCGACCTTGGAGGCACCTGGTTCATATGATAAAAGGCTGGGTGGGTCTCTACCATATACTACCTAAATGAGGTTGTTTCGAGTGCGCTGTGGTAGGAGGTGTTGTAACAGAATTCAGCCCAGGCGAGCCACTTAATCCACCGTTTAGGTGAGTCCCCCATAAAACAACGAAGATACATCTCAATTGTCTGGTTGACTACCTCTGTTTGACCATTAGTCTGTGGATGGTAGGCGGAAGAGAATGGTAACGTTGTACCCTGTAGCTTGAATAGTTCTTTCCAGAATGTACTAGTAAAGATGGCATCTCTGTCACTGGTAATGGAAGTAGGCATCCCATGTAAACAAACAATATTATCCATAAAGATCTGAGCTACGTGAGCTACAGTGTAAGGATGCGGCAGAGGTATGAAATGGCCATACTTTCAGAAACGATCAACCACTATAAAGATAACGGATTGCCGAACGATGAGGGAAGACCATCTATGAAGTCCATGGAAATATCTGACCAGACTTGTGACGGCTGCTGAAGTGGTTGGAGCAACCCAGCTAGACTTAATGATTCAGCTTTATTCCGTTGACAAATTTGACAAGACGCCACATAATTGGCTATACTACACTTCATACCCCTCCAATAAAATTCCTAACTTATCCAGAAATATGTTTTTTGTCGGCCTCATGTGTACTGTCATGGAAGGAGGCTAAAATGTTGTGAATTAGTGGTGACGTGTGGTGTAGAAAGATCCGGTTTTTGAAAAGGACCAGACTATCCTGAACTGTCCAATGTTTTTCCGATCTCCCCTACTGGATCTCCTGATATAAAGCAATAATTTTTGTACTGTTGTGTCTCTTCCCGGATAGAATCCAATAAGAGAGCTCTGGGCTGACTTATGGCATGTAATTGCGGTTCTGGAATGTCCCAACGAGATAAAGCATCATCCCCCACATTCAAACTCCCAGTTTTATACTCCACTGTAAAGTCAAACCCCATGAGTTTCCTTAACCAATGCTGTTGCGGTGAGGTAGTGAGGCGTTGCTCAAGCAGATACTTGAGGCTGCAATGATCGGTGCAAATCAGAAATGGGTGCCCCCAGAGATAAGGCCGCCAATGCTGTATTTTTTTAGCTAAACCGATCAGTTCCCTCTCATAAGCTGCTAACTTGTGGTGGTGTTGGCCAAGTTGGCAGCTAAAATAAGCAATCGGGTGTCCCTGTTAGTGTAACACTGCACCAATACTGGCCCCCGAAGCATAACATTCCACCACAAATGACTCATCAAAGTCCGGTCACTGCAAAACTGGTGCAGAGGATAAGGCCTCTTTTAACTGCTGAAAGGAATGAGCCGTTGTCCCACACCAGGTAAAGGCATTTTTCTTGAGGAGGTTGTTGAGCGGTGCTGTAATCTGGCCATAGTTGTGAATAAATTTCCTGTAATACCCAGCGAGGCCCAAAAATCCTCTTAATGCTGTAATGGAGGTGGGAGGAGGCCAATCTGTAACGGCCTGTATCTTACTCTAGTCTACCTTCACCCCAACTGCTGAAATCACGTGGCCCAATTATGCCACTTCTGAGGTCCCCATAGAACATTTGGACTGATTTAAAACCAAATGATGTGAGCGGATAAGAGTAAATACCTGGTGAAGGTGCTGAAGATGCTCTTCCCAACTGTTGCTATATACCAAAATATCATAAAAAAATACCTAAACATATTTCCTCAAGAGAGAGGAAAATACCTCATTCATGAGGGCCTAGAATTTGGAAGGTGCATTTGAGAGACCAACTGGCATTACGAGGAACTCAAAATGCCCGTGGTGCGTGCAGAACACAGTTTTCTCCACATATGATGGATGAACTCGGATTTGATGATAGCTAGACTTCAAATCGAGCTTGGTAAAAATAGTAGCACCATGTAACTCATCTAGCAACTCATCCACCACTGGTATGGAAAATTTGTCTTTAATGGTGTGCACATTGAGTTGCCTATAATCCACACAAAACCTCCACGACTTATCATGCTTGCGGACCAGTAATACTGGGGAGGAAAATGGAGACCTGCTTGGCTGAATAATACCCTGGGTGAGCATCTTTTGGCACTGCCTTTCAATCTCATCCTTCTGTAAGTGGGGGTAACGATAAGGATGCACCACTACAGGTTCAATGCCCATTTTCAAATGGATGCGGTGATCACAGTGCCTAATTGGTTGTAGAGCAGTAGGTTCCTGAAAGGTATCCTCAAAGTCTGTAAGTAATTGAGATAACTTACAGTTGCCCGTACTATGGACCTGAACAACCTGAAGGGCGCAGGGCACTGGTGCCTGTGTGCCATGCAATGTAATCTGACGGTGGTCCTCTGTGAAGGTCATGGTCAGAGCCTAAAAATCCCATAAAATAGGCCCCAACAGTTGTAGCCATTTAATTCCTAGTACCATATCAGATCCAGACAGTGGAATCACTAGGAATTCTGCAATAAATGTGTGTCCCTCAATATCAAAGTGTGTGGCTGGAGATATTCCCACACTGGTAATTTTAGCCCCATTGGCTATTGATACAAAAAGGCTTGTCTGTTGCTGGACGACTAACCCAAGTTGTTCAGCCACTGGCTGACTGATGAAATTATGTGTACTGCCAGAGTCAACTAAAGCAAGTAAGTGTAGATGATGTAAGTGTGTTGTAACCTGCATGGTATTAGAACTGTACAGACCAGTCATGGCATGAAGTGAAATCTTTGGACCCTCTTGGTCTGTCTCCACAATCTCCTCCTCTGGTAGTATGTTTTCATAATCCTCCCATAGACATATACTGAATAATCTTTTGCATAGGCAACCTTGTACATACTGTTCATCACAGTTAAAACAAAGGCCCTTGGCCTTTCTCTGATCCATTTCTTGTCTGTTCAGTTTTTTGAAGTAAGGAGCTGGTGGAGTAGAGTTAGAACCGTCTGGGCGTGGTGCTACACTGTGTTAAGCATCTACCCAATACTACCCAAAAGACCGGCCTGTTAGGAGCGGAAAGCATAGGTACTTAACCCAGGACCATAACATCACACCCCACCTTTGCGAGCCGACGACCACGGTGGTGCAATGACACTGGCCCAACCATAGCGACACTCGCCCAACCGCAATAATACCTAGACGCGACCTACTAGTAATTTTAATCCAGCCTCTGTGACCTACTGGTAATTTTAATCCAGCCTTTGCGCTCCCCAGGACTCGAACTAGCGACGTGGCAACCTGCTCTGATACCAAATGTTAAGCACCAAGCCAATACTACCCAAAATACCGGCCTGATAGGAATGGAAGGCATAGGTACTTAAACCAGGACCATAACACACTGGCTCCAGAACGTGTAGGCCCATAATATGGTGCTGGCGTAGTGGCATTGTGCCTTCCTGGCCAAGCTGGTTTTCTGACCAGTGAATCCTTCAGAACATGCTGCTTATGCTCAATTGACCTGGCTAAATTCATAGCATGGTCCAAATCTATAGGACCATGTAATTCAACTTCCAGCCGCAGAGTGTTATGGACTCCATAGCATCAAGAGTGGCTAACCGGAGAAGAGAAGAGATGGAGTAAACTTGTATTGCAGTACCTTAGGGGTTTAATTGTAATTTGAAGTTCCATAAGGGTCTAATTGTAATTATAGAACCTTTGATGTTTTCCTTGACCTATTTAGGGCGTCAAGTGATGGAATGAAGACAAGTATTGATCATTAGTCTAAATGAGATCAGGTTCTCTCTCTAAAGAGGCCTAAGGTTGGAGCTCCTTGCAAGGCTCACGTCATTCACCATTGGGCGTTCCAGGTACCCCAAATCCCTCCCTTCTTCGTCATTCAATCTGGAAGCTAGAGGAGATCGCCGGGTGACTCGATCCATGGCTAGAGAGCCTAACATCGTGGTATCAGACAGGACCACCCTTGGTGATTCCTCTTCACCTGCAGAAATTCAAAATTTTGTGGAAGAAAACCATGCTGATCTACAATCTCAAATCAATGGCCTGGAGGGAAAATTCCAGATGTTGTTGTCCCGCATGGAGGAAGGCTTCACCCAGCTTTCAGTCCAGATGGCATCCTCCTCACGTCCAGCAGATCCTCTCAACCCTCATCCAACGCCTCCACCTCCTCCCCTGCGCCAAACACCTCCACCTCGTGGGGGCCTCAATCCAGCACCTCCTACCGTGCCAAGGTACACAAAGCTTGATTTTCCAACGTATGATGGGTCCTCTGACCCTTTAATGTGGTTGCACAGGTGTGATCATTTCTTTTCCAATCAAGGAACTCTACCAGAAGGCAAGGTTCAATTAGCCGCCTTCCACATGCTCGATGAAGCTCTTATGTGGTTTCATCAATTCAAAAACGAGTTTGTGGTCTATGATTGGGAATTTTTCAAAGAAAATTGTATGCTACGGTTTGGTCCTCCGCTTCGCAGCAACCCAGTTGGGGATTTGGTCAATCTAAAACAGCTTGGCACTATAGAACAATATCAAAAATTGTTCCAAGAAAAACTTGCTCGTGCAAGTCATTTGGTCCGACCTGAACTTTATGTCAATTTGTTCACGGCTGGCCTGGTAGAACCCGTTCGCCTAGAAGTGGAATTGGAAGCCCCCACCTCCCTAGCCCACGCCATGAATTTGGCAAGAGCATTGGACACCAAACAACGCCTCTTCCGTGAGTCCTTAAACAAATGTCCCCCTTGGCAACCTCGCCCACAGCCCCATGGCCCTTATTCCACTCACCCCAGGCCTCCTCCCAACCAACCATCACCACCACCACCACCAGCCTTTACACCCCCACCAGGATTTATCAAACATCTGACAAAAGCATAAATTGATCAGAGAAGGGCTCAGGGCCTATGTTTCAATTGTGATGAAAAATTCGTCAAGGGCCATCAATGCAAAAGACTATTTTGGGTAGAAATAGAAGACCCCTCAGAGGATGACTTTCAGGAGGATATGGACCAAACCGAGGAGGAAACACCAGAAATCTCCCTCCATGCCATGACAGGCCTGCATAGCACAAATACCATGCAGGTCCATGCCACCATGAACCATCATATTCTGCTAGCACTCGTGGACTCAGGCAGCACACATAATTTTATAAGCAGCCAGGCAGCACAACAGTTGGGGTTATCACTACAGCAGAAATCAGGAATATCAGTCTCAGTGGCTAACGGTGACAAGGTCACCACTGTGGGTTTCGGTTCAGCAGTGCCCTTTACTATTGAAGGTCACTACTTTGTAGCAGATTTTTTGGTCATACCGCTGGCAAGGTTTGACCTCATCTTGGGCATTAAATGGATACAATGATTGGGTCCGATCTTATGGGATTTCCAATCCCTGACCATGAGTTTTAACCAGGACACCCATCCGATCACCCTCCACGGCAATAGCGCCCAGAGGCCATGCAGCCTCCAAACACTTTCGGTGGATCCTTCAAAAGGGGATAACTTAGCTTCGTTGTTGGCCGAATATGCTGATTTATTTCAGGAACCTGCCGACCTTCCTCCTATAAGAGAGTGTGATCATAGAATTCGTTTGAAGATGGGCATCGAATCAGTTGTAGTACGTCCCTACCGCTATCCCCATGTGCAAAAAGATGAGATAGAACGACAATGTCAATAAATGCTACAACAAGGTATTATTCAGCCTAGTCATTCTCCTTTTTCATCCCCGGTATTGCTGGTAAAGAAATCAGATAAATCTGGGCACTTTTGTGTGGATTACCGTGAACTCAATGCTCGCACCATCAAAGATAAATTTCCAATTCCAGTGGTCGATGAATTATTGGATGAGCTACACGGCTCTCAATTATTTACAAAGTTGGACTTAAAATCTGGCTACCATCAGATTCGGGTTTATTCAGAGGATATCAAAAAAACTGCCTTCTGCACCCACCATGGTCACTACGAGTTCTTGGTGTTGCCATTTGGGCTATCCAATGCCCCGTCCACCTTTCAAGCGCTTATGAACCAGGTATTTTGCCCTTTCTTACGGAAGCATGTCTTAGTTTTTTTTGACGATATACTGGTCTATAGCAAAACTTGGGCAGCACACTTGCATCAATTGAGACAGGTTTTCACCATTCTCCGAGCACACCATTTATTTCTCAATCGTGCCAAATGTGACTTTGCCACATCCGAAGTAGCTTATTTGGGGCATGTGATCTCGGCATCCGGGGTGAAACCAGACTTCAGCAAGATACAATCGGTGATGGATTGGCCCACACCTCACTCCGTTACAGCTTTGAAAGGGTTCCTTGGTCTCACAGCTTATTATAGAAAATTTATCAAAGAATACGGTCACCTGGCAGCACCATTGCATAATTTACTGAAGAAGCATGCCTTTCAGTGGTCTCAGTTGGCAGACTCCTCATTTAACAACTTGAAACAAGCATTAGCGTCAGCACCAGTTCTCCAATTGCCCAACTTTGCCGAAAATTTCATCATAGAATGCGATGCATCCGGGGGAGGGATAGGTGCCGTCTTGCAGCAACAGGGTCACCCATTGCCTATTTCAGCCGCCATCTCGCTCCTCACCATCACAAGTTAGCCACTTATGAAAGGGAACTTATCGGTTTGGCCAAAGCTGTGCAGCATTGGAGGCCGTATCTGTGGGGCAGACCTTTTGTGATCTGGACAGACCACTGTAGCCTCAAATACTTATTGGAGCAGTGCCTTACTACATCCCCACAACAACATTGGCTCAACAAATTAATGGGATTCAATTTTCAGGTGGAATACAAACCGGGTTATCTCAACAGGGCAGCAGACGCTTTGTCCCGCCGGGAACTAGAGGATTCACATTTGCACGCATTGAGCCACCCCAAGTCCCCTTTGCTGGACACAATCCGTCAGGATACTAGCCATCATCCAGATCTCCTTGAGTTACAAGCTCAAATCGAAAACCATTCCAAGGACAAGAACTGGACACTACAGGACGGTCTCATTCTGTATAAAGGACGCATATATCTTCATCCTTCGTCGGTACTCCTTCCTGCCATTATTGCCTCCTTTCATGATAGTACACATGAGGGCCAGCAGAAAACATACTTCCGCCTCAGTCGGGAATTTTATTGGAGCGGTATGAAGTGGGTCATTGCTGAGTATGTTGCAGCGTGCCAAATCTGTCAGAGGAATAAGTCTGAATCCTTACAACCCGCCGGCTTGCTCCAGCCACTTCAACTTCCTTCACAGGTATGGGCAGATCTCTCAATGGATTTTATCGATGGTCTTCCTCCTTCTGCAGGGAAATCTGTTATTCTTGTTGTAGTAGACCGGTTCTCGAAATATGTCCACTTTATGGCCCTCAGCCATCCGTATACAGCAACACAAGTCACTCAGCTCTTCATGGATAATATTGTCCGTCTCCATGGCCTTCCGGAGACCATCACCAGCGACCATGGTGCTATCTTCACCAGTAAATTCTGGGGGGAACTATTTAAGCTCCATGGCTCTAAGTTAGCTTTTTCTTCAGCATACCACCCTCAAATAGACGGCCAGACAGAGGTGGTTAACCGCACATTGGCGATGTATTTGCGGTGCTTTGTGGGGGACACGCCCCGATTGTGGGTTCGTTGGTTAGCACGGAGTATTGTTATAATACCTCATACCACACCGCACTGTGTACTACCCCTTTTCAAGTTGTTTATGGACGCGAACCTCCGTGACTACTTTCTTATGAACCGGGGTCTTCTCGGGTAGCAGCATTGGACCAAGCATTAGCCGACAGAGATGCAATGCTTGCTCAAGTCCGCCTTCAGTTACAACGGTCACAAGCAACTATGAAGCATACTTATGACAAAGGACATCGTCCCCTTTCCTTTGCAACTGGAGAATTTGTTTGGCTCAAACTTCAGCCATACCGCCAACTATCTCTTGCAGCCTTCAAACGCCATAAGCTCTCTCCAAAATTTTATGGGCCATTCCAGATCATGCAACGTATTGGCACTGTGGCGTATCGTTTGAAACTACCACCAGACGCCAAGCTCCATGACGTCTTCACGTCTCCCTTCTCAAGCCGATCAAGGGAGACTCACCACTGCTGCATACCCCTCTGCCTCCTCTCAAAGATGGCAGGTCCATGCCCACGCCCACTCAGATCCTTCAAGCCAGTCGAGTTAACAACGCTTGGGAAGTGCTGGTTTGGTGGACTGACAAGGAATTGATAGAAGCCTCTTGGGAGACACTCGAGTCCTTCTAGACTCTATTTCCCACTTTCGAGCTTGAGGACAAGCTCTTTCTTCAGGAGGGGGGTGATGTTATGGACTCCATAGCATCAAGAGTGGCTAACCGGAGAAGAGAAGAGATGGAGTAAACTTGTATTGCAGTAACTTAGGGGTTTAATTGTAATTTGAAGTTCCATAAGGGTCTAATTGTAATTATAGAACCTTTGATGTTTTCCTTGACCTATTTAGGGCGTCAAGTGATGGAATGAAGCCAAGTATTGATCATTAGTCTAAATGAGATCAGGTTCTCTCTCTAAAGAGGCCTAAGGTTGGAGCTCCTTGCAAGGCTCACGTCATTCACCATTGGGCGTTCCAGGTACCCCAAATCCCTCCCTTCTTTGTCATTCAATCTGGAAGCTAGAGGAGATCGCCGGGTGACTCGATCCATGGCTAGAGAGCCTAACACAGAGCTTCTATCAAACCAGCAGTAAAGATGTGAACATACTGGGTGTGACTGACAAACTCATTAGCGCGGGCCAACCGTTCTTGGAAGGTCTTTTGATACACCTCAAGTGATCCAATCTGCATATAATTGATTAATTCGCCCAATGGATTGCTACTAGCTGGAGGACCAAACCTCATCATGCATGATTGTCTAAAGGTTGCCCAATCCTGAACCAATTGGTCATTTCGAAATTGGTGGTACCAAAGGAGCGCTTCATCGAGCATGTGGTAGGCGGCCAAATAAACTTTCTCATACGCAGGTGTTGTTTTTATGATAAAATAATTGGTCACAGCTGGTTAACCAAATCAAGGGGTCCTTAGACCCATCATATGTAGGAAAGTCTAGTTTTAAATACATGGGAACCGTATTTGGTCCCTAAGCGGTAGGCCCCAGATGGGGACTGGTATGGCGCATTGGTGGTGGTGGAGGAGGTGGTGGGTGGTAGTGATAGTGGTCGGCCGTTGGAGAGTAAGCTACTGGCGGTTGTGCTCGTATCCCACTGTCATCCTATCGCCGGAGGAGGGCTTGGATGGTGGCATCCATGGATTTGTGTTATGGACTCCATAACATCACGAGTTATCCATAGGCATAGGAATTAAATTATGTCAATTTACTTTTCATGTAATTTCAATTCGGTTTGGTTTACTTTATTTGGTTTGGTTTACTTTGGGTTGGTTCAGTGTAATGTGGCGTGAACCACTTGACCTATGGGTCATCTTTGTATTTTTGTCCTCAACCCTATTTAGGGGGACGTGAAGGAGAAGAGAGGCAAGTATTGAGAAAATTATATTTTATAGGTCAGATTCTCCCTCAGAGGTCTAGGTCGGATTTCTCCCTTTGAGGTCCAAGGTTGAGCTTCCTCCAAGCTCCTTTGTTCTAATTGAGTTCCACCATTACTCGTTCAAGAAACAAGAATTCTCTTCCAATGTCAAGATCATCCATGGAGGGAAGAGAAGAAAGAAGGGTGACTCGATCCATGCCAAGGGAAGAACCTAACATCTTGGTATCAGACGGGTCCACCCTTGGCGATTCCTCTTCCCCTGACGATTTGAGAAAGTTAGTGGAAGATACTAGGTCGAGGACAGATAACCAGGCTCATGCCCTAGAGGAGGTGCGTCAAACAACTTCTGATTTGCGTGAGGCAATAAAATCAATGGATGCTGCCATCCAAGCTCTCCTCCGGCGACAAGAGGACCATGATACACGAGTCCAACCACCAGCTGCCTACTCTCCACCGGCCGACCACCATCAATTCCACCCACCACCTCCCCCACAACCACCAATGCGTCAACACCATCCCCATCTGGGGCCTGCCGTTCAAGGACCAAACACTGTGCCCAGGTATTTAAAACTTGACTTTCCTACGTATGATGGGTCTATGGACCCTTTGATTTGGTTAGCCAAGTGTGATCAGTTCTTTTATCATCAAAAAGCACTTGCGGATGAGAAAGTGTATTTGGCCACCTACCACATGCTAGATGAAGCGCTTCTATGGTACCACCAATTCTGAAATGACCAAGTGGTTCAAGATTGGGGAACTTTTAGACAGTCTTGCATGATGAGATTTGGTCCTCCAGCTAGTAGCAATCCATTGGGAGAATTAATCAATTACAAACAAACTGGAACACTAGAGGTGTACCAAAAGACCTTCCAGGAAAGGTTAGCCCGAGCAAACAAGTTTGTTAGCCACACACAATATGTTCATATTTTACTGCTGGTTTGATAGAAGCTCTACGATTAGAAGTTGAATTACATGCTCCTACAGATTTAGACCACGCTATGAATTTAGCCAGGGTAATTGAGCACAAGCAGCGTGTTCTAAAGGAGTCACTGGTCAGAAAACCAGCTTGGCCAGGGAGGCACAATGCCTCAATGCCAAACCCTTCCTATGGACCTCCAAGATTTAGAGACAGTGCAGCCCCATGCCCAGACATCTCTAATTCGGCTCCACCTGCTCCTTACTTTAAAAAACTTACTAGACAGGAAATGGACCAGAGAAAGGCCAAGGGCCTCTGTTTTAACTGTGATGAACAATATGTCATTGGACACCACAGCAAACGATTATTCAGTATATGTCTGTGGGAGGATGGAGAAGAAATACGACCAGAGGAGGAAATTTTGGAAACTGACCAAGAAGGTCCAGAGATTTCCCTTCATGCTATGACTGGTCTACGCAGTGCAAGCACAATGCAGGTTAAAGCCCAATTACATCATTTACAGTTACTGGCTTTAGTTGACTCGGGTAGTACACATAATTTCATCAGTCAGCAGGCGGCAGAACAACTTGGGTTAGTAGTACAGCAACAGACTGGTCTTTTTGTATCAGTAGCCAATGGGGCTAAAATTACTAGTGAAGGCATATCACCAGCTACACACTTTGATATTGAGGGATATGAATTTGTTGCAGATTTTCTGGTGATTCCACTATCAAGATTCGATTTGCTGCTAGGAATTAAATGGCTACAATTGTTGGGACCAATACTATGGGATTTCCTAGCTCTGACCATGTCTTTTATAGAGGACCAACATCAGATTATATTGCATGGCACACAAGCACCACTCACCTGCGCACTACAGGTTGCCCAGGTCCAGTCCACAAACACATGTAAGTTATCTCACTTACTTACAGAATTTGAAGATATCTTTCAAGACCCTACTGCCTTACCGCCACTTAGGCACTGTGATCACCGTATCCGTTTGAAAACGGGTACCGAGCCGGTAGTGGTGCGTCCGTATCGTTACCCTCACTTATAGAAGGATGAGATTCAAAGGCAGTGCCAGCAGATGTTAGCACATGGTATTATTCAGCCCAGCAGGTCTCCTTTTTCTTCACTGGTATTACAAGTCCGCATGACAAGTCATGGAGGTTCTGTGTGGATTACCGACAACTCAATGCCCTTACGATTAAAGATAAATTTCCTATTCCAGTGGTGGACGAGCTACATGGAGCTACTATTTTTACTAAACTCGATTTGAAATCTGGCTATCATCAAATCCCAGTTCATCTATCAGATGTGGAGAAAACATCATTCCGCACGCATCACGGCCATTTGGATTCCTCGTAATGCCATTTGGTTTGTCAAATGCGCCTTCCACCTTCCAAGCCCTCATGAATGAGGTATTTTCCTCTCTCTTGAGAAAAAATGTATTGGTATTTTTAGACGATATTTTGGTCTATAGCAACAGCTGGGAAGAACATCTTCAGCACCTCCACCAGGTATTTTCTCTTATACGTTCTCATCATTTGGTTTTAAATCGGTCAACATGTTCTATGGGCACATCAGAAGTGGGGTATTTGGGCCACGTTATTTCAGCAACGGGGGTGAAGGTAGACCAGAGTAAGATACAGGCGGTCACAAGTTGGCCTATTCCTACATCTATTACAGCCTTAAGAGGATTTTTGGGCCTAGCTGGATATTATAGAAAATTTATTCGTAGCTATGGCCAGCTTGGAGCTCTGCTCAACAATCTCCTCAAGAAAAATGCTTTTACCTGGTCAAAGATAGCAGCTCATTCCTTTCAGCAATTGAAAGTCGCCTTATCATCAGCCCCAGTTTTGCAGCTCCCCGACTTTGAGGAGTCCTTTGTAGTGGAATGTGATGCTTCAGGGGGCAGTATTGGAGCAGTGTTGCACCAACAGGGCCACCCGATTGCTTATTTTAGCCGTCAACTGGGCCAACACGACCACAAGTTGGCAGCTTATGAGAGGGAATTGATCGGATTGGCGAAAGCTATACAGCATTGGCACCCTTATCTATGGGGATGTTCTTTTTTGATTCGCACTTATCATTGCAGCCTCAAGTATCTACTTGAGCAGCGTCTCACTACTTCACCACAACAGCATTGGTTAAGTAAGTTTATGGGGTTTGACTTTTCTGTCGAGTATAAATCGGGAAGTTTGAATGTAGGGGCTGATGCCTTATCTCGCGGGGGCGTTCCAGAGCCGCAATTGAATGCCATCAGTCAGCCCTGAGCTCTCTTGTTCGATTCTATACGGGAAGAGGCACAACAGTACCCGGATATTATCTCCTTATGCCAAGACATCCAGCAGGGGACAGTGGCACCACATTGGAAGGTTCAGGACAATCTCGTCCTCTAAAAAAACAGAATTTTTCTACACCACACATCCCCTCTGATTAACAGCATTTTAGCCTCCTTCCATGATAGTACACATGAAAAACATATTTTCGGATTAGTAAGGAATTTTATTGGAGGGGCATGAAGCGCAATATAGCTGATTGTGTGGCGGCTTGTCAGACTTGTCAACAGAATAAAGCTGAAACATTAAGTCCAGCGGGGTTGCTCCAACCACTTCAGCTTCCATCACAGGTCTGTCTGATCTTTCTATGGACTTCATAGATGGACTTCCTTCTTCGTCGGGTAAATCTGTTATCCTTGTAGTGGTGGATCGTTTCTCTAAGTATGGGCATTTCATTCCTCTGGCGCATCCTTACAACTCAGGTCGCTCAACTTTTTGTGGATAACATTGTCCGCTTACAGGGGATGCCTAATTCAATTACCAGTGATAGGGATGCAATCTTTACAAGTAATTTCTGGAAAGAACTCTTCAAGTTACAAGGAGCAATGTTAGCCTTTTCTTCAGCCTACCATCCACAGGCTGATGGTCAGACAGAGGTCATCAATAGAACCATTAAAATGTATCTCTGCTGTTTCATGGGGGACTCACCTAAGAGGTGGGTTAAGTGGCTCCCCTGGGCTGAGTTCTATTACAACACCTCCTACCACAACGCACTTGGCAAAACCCATTCAAGGTGGTATATGGTAGAGAACCTCCCCATCTTTTAGCCTATGAACCAGGGGCCTCTAAAGTCGCCACTTTGGACCAAGCATTAGCTGAAAGAGACACATTCATCACTGAGGTGATGGACTGCATTGGGACAGTGGCCTACAGTTTGCAGCTTCCGCCAGAGGCCAGAATTCACAACGTCTTTCATGTCTCACAATTAAAGGCCTTCCAAGGTGATTCACTTTTGCTGCACACCCCGCTGCCCCCACTCCATGAGGGATGTGTACTTTCTACCCCGGCACAGGTATTACAAACTCTCCGTATTCAGGGTGATTGGGAGATCTTAGTGCAATGGGCAGATGCTGACCAGTGACATGACATGGGAGCCATTAGCGGCGTTTCACACCCTCTACCCATAATTTGAGCTTGAGGACAAGCTCTTTCTCCAGTGGGGGGGGGGGGGGGGGGGGGGCTGTTAGGCTCTCTAGCCATGGATCGAGTCACCCGGCGATCTCCTCTAGCTTCCAGATTGAATGACGAAGAAGGGAAGGATTTGGGGTTCTTGGAACACCCAATGATGAAGGGACGTGAGCCTTTGAAGGAGCGCCAACCTTAGGCCTCTTTAGAGAGAGAACCTGATCTCATTTAGACTAATGATCAATGCTTGCTTTCATTCCATCACTTGACGCCCTAAATAGGTCAAGGAAAACATCAAAGGTTCTATAATTACAATTAGACCCTTATGGAACTTCAAATTACAATTAAACCCCTAAGGTACTGAAATACAAGTTTACTCCATCTCTTCTCTTCACCGGTTAGCCACTCTTGATGCTATGGAGTCCATAACATCACCCCCCTCCTGAAGAAAGAGCTTGTCCTCAAGCTCGAAAGTGGGGAATAGAGTCTGGAAGGACTCGAGTGTCTCCCAAGAGGCTTCTATCAATTCCTTGTCAGTCCACCGAACCAGCACTTCCCAAGCGTTGTTAACTCACCTGGCTTGAAGGATCTGAGCGGGCGTGGGCATGGACCTGCCATCTTTGAGAGGAGGTAGAGGGGTATGCAGCAGTGGTGAGTCTCCCTTGAACGGCTTGAGAAGGGAGACGTGGAAGACGTCATGGAGCTTGGAGTCTGATGGTAGTTTCAAACGATACGCCATAGTGCCAATACGCTGCATGACCTGGAATGGCCCATAAAATTTTGGAGAAAGCTTATGGCGTTTGATGGTGGCAAGAGATAGTTGGCGGTATGGTTGAAGTTTGAGCCAAACAAATTCTCCAGGTGCAAAGGAAAGGGGACGATGTCCTTTGTCATAAGTATACTTCATAGTTGCTTGTGAACGTTGTAATTGAAAGCGGACTTGAGCAAGCATTGCATCTCTGTCAGCTAATGCTTGGTTCAATGCCGCTACCCAAGAAGACCCCAGTTCATAAGAAAGTAGGCGTGGAGGTTCGCGTCCATAAACAACTCGAAAAGGGGTAGTACCCAGTGCGGTGTGGTATGAGGTATTATAACAATACTCCACCCATGCTAACCAACGAACCCACTGTCGGGGCGTGTCCCCCACAAAGCACCGCAAATACATCGCCAATGTGAGGTTAACCACCTCTGTCTGGCCGTCTGTCTGAGGGTGGTATGCTGAAGAAAAAGCTAACTTAGAGCCATGGAGCTTAAATAGTTCCCCCCAGAATTTACTGGTGAAAATAGCATCACGGTCGCTGGTGATGGTTTCAGGAAGGCCATGGAGACGGACAATATTATCCATGAAGAGCTGAGCGACTTGTGTTGCTGTATACGGATGGCTGAGGGCCATAAAGTGAGCATATTTCGAGAACCGGTCTACCACAACAAGAATAACAGATTTCCCTACAGAAGGAGGAAGACCATCGATAAAATCCATTGAGAGATCTGCCCATGCCTGTGAAGGAAGTTGAAGTGGCTGGAGCAAGCCGGCAGGTTGTAAGGATTCCGACTTATTCCTCTGATAGACCTGGCACACTACAACATATTCAGCAATGACCCGCTTCATACCTCTCCAATAAAACTCCCGACTGAGGCAGAAGTATGTCTTCTGCTGGCCCTCATGTGTACTATCATGAAAGGAGGCAATAATGGCAGGAAGGAGTACCAACGAAGGATGAAGATATATGCGTCCTTTATACAGAATGAGACTGTCCTGTAGTGTCCAGTTCTTGTCCTTGGAATGGTTTTCAATTTGAACGTGTAATGCAAGGAGATCTGGATGATGGCTAGTATCCTGACGGATTGTGTCCAGCAAAGGGGACTTGGGGTGGCTCAGTGCGTGCAAGTGTGAATCCCCTAGTTCTCTGCGGGACAAGGCGTCTGCTGCCCGATTGAGATAACCCGGTTTTTATTCCACCTGAAAATCGAATCCCATTAATTTTCTGAGCCAATGTTATTGTGGGGATGTAGTAAGGCGCTGCTCCAATAAGTATTTGAGGCTACAGTAGTCTGTCCGGATCACAAAAGGTCTGCCCCACAGATACGGCCTCCAATGCTGCACGGCTTTGGCCAAACCGATGAGTTCCCTTTCATAAGTGGCTAACTTGTGATGGTGAGGAGAGAGATGGCAGCTGAAATAGGCAATGGGGTTACCCTGTTGCTGCAAGATGACACCTATCCCTCCCCTGGATGCATCGCATTCGATGATGAAATTTTCAGCAAAGTTGGGCAATTGGAGAACTGGTGCTGACGCTAATGCCTGTTTTAAGTTGTTAAACGAGGAGTCTGCCAACTGAGACCACTGAAAGGCATGCTTTTTTAGTAAATTGTGCAATGGCACTGCCAGGTGACCATATTCTTTGATAAATTTTCTATAATACCCTGCGAGACCAAGGATTCCTTTCAAAGCTGTAACGGAGTGAGGTGTGGGCCAATCCATAACCGATTGTATCTTGCTGAAGTCTAGTTTCACCCCAGATGCCGAGATCACATGCCCCAAATAAGCTACTTCGGATGTGGCAAAGTCACATTTGGCACGATTGAGAAATAAATGGTGTGCTCGGAGAATTGTGAAAACCTGTCTCAATTGGTGCAAATGTGCTTCCCAAGTTTTGCTATAGACCAGTATATAGTAAAAAAAAATTAAGACATGCTTCCGTAAGAAAGGGCGAAATACCTGGTTCATAAGCGTTTGAAAGGTGGACAGGGCATTGGATAGCCCAAATGGCATCACCAAGAACTCGTAGTGACCACGGTGGGTGCGGAAGGCAGTTTTTTTGATATCCTCCAAATAAACTCGAATCTGATGGTAGCCAGATTTCAAGTCCAACTTTGTAAATAGTTGAGAGCCCTGTAGTGTTAGGTTCTTCCCTTTCCATGGATCGAGTCACCCTTCTTTCCTCTCTTCCCTCCATAGATGATCTTGACGTTGGAAGAGAAACCTTGTTTCTTGAACGAGTAATGGTGGAACTCAATTTAGAATGAAGGAGCTTTGAAGGAAGCTCAACCTTGGACCTCAAAGGGAGAATCCGACCTTGACCTCTGAGGAAGAATCAGACCTGTAAAATATAATTTTCTCAATACTTGCCTCTCTTTTCCTTCACGTCCCCCTAAATAGGGTTGAGGACGAAAATACAAAGATGACCCATTAGGTCAAGTGGTTCACGCCACATTACACTGAACCAACCCAAAATAAACCAAACCAAATAAAGTAAATCAAACCGAATTGAAATTACATGAAAATTAAATTGACATAATTTAATTCCTATGCCTATGGATAACTCGTGATGCTAAGGAGTCCATAACATCACCCCCTCCCCCCTTGGAGAAAGAGCTTGTCCTCAAGCTCAAAGTATGGGTAGAGGGTGTGAAATGCCACTAATGGCTCCCATGTCATGTCACTGGGGTCAGCATCTGCCCATTGCACTAAGATCTCCCATTCACCCAGAATACGGCGAGTTTGTAATACATGTGCCGGGGTAGAAAGTACATGTCCCTCATGGAGTGGTGGCAGTGGGGTGTGCAGCAAGGGCGAATCACCGTGGAAGGCCTTTAATTGTGAGACATGAAAGACGTTGTGAATTCTGGCCTCTGGCGGAAGCTGCAATCTGTAGGCCACTGTCCCAATGCGGTCCATCACCTGAAAGGGACCATAATATTTTGGAGAGAGCTTGTGACATTTGGAGGCTGTCAACGACAGCTGCCTATAGTGTTGGAGACGCAACCAAACATAATCTCCAGGAGAAAAGAAGACTTCTCGGTGCTTCTTGTCATAATATTGTTTCATAGAATGTTGTGCCTTCTGTAGATGAGTGCACACCTCAGTGATGAATGAGTCTCTTTAAGCCAATGTTTAGTCCAAAGTTGCGACTTTAGAGGCCCCTGGTTCATAGGCCAAAAGACGGGGAGGTTCTCTACCATATACCACCTTGAATGGGGTTGTGCCGAGTGCGCTGTGGTAGGAGGTGTTGTAACAGAACTCAGCCCAGGCAAGCCACTTAACCCACCTCTTAGGTGAGTCCCCCACGAAACAGCGGAGATACATTTCAATGGTTCTGTTGACGACCTCTGTCTGACAATCAGTCTGTGGATGGTAGGCTGAAGAAAAGGCTAACGTTGTGCCTTGTAACTTGAAGAGTTCTTTCCAAAAGGTACTTGTAAATATTGCATCCCTATCACTGGTAATTGAATTAGGCATCCCATGTAATCGTCCAATGTTATCCATAAAAAGTTGAGCGACCTGCGTTGCAGTGTAAGGATGTGCTAGAGGAATGAAATGCCCATATTTAGAGAAACGATCCACCACTACAAGGATAATAGATTTACCCGACGAAGAGGGAAGTCCATCTATGAAGTCCATAGAAATATCAGACCAGACCTGTGACGGAAGCTGAAGTGGTTGGAGCAACCCCGCTGGATTTAATGTTTCAGCTTTATTCCGTTGACAAGTCTGACAAGCCGCCACATAATCAGCTATACTGCGCTTCATGCCCCTCCAATAAAATTCCCTACTGATTCGAAAATATGTTTTTTGTCGGCCTTCATGTGTACTGTCATGGAAGGAGGCCAAAATGCTGTTAATCAGAGGGGATGTGTGGTGGAGAAAAATTCTGTTTTTGTAGAGGACGAGATTGTCCTGAATCGTCCAATGTGGTGCCGCTGTGCCTTGCTGGATATCCTGGCATAAGGAGATAATATCTGGGTACTGTTGTGCCTCTTCCTGTATAGAATCCAACAAGAGAGCTCTGGGCTGACTGATGGCGTTTAATTGCGGCTCTGGAACGTCCCGGCGAGATAAGGCATCAGCCCCTACATTCAAACTTCCCGGTTTATACTCGACAGAAAAGTCAAACCCCATAAGCTTACTTATTCAATGCTGTTGTGGTGAAGTAGTGAGACGCTGCTCAAGAAGATACTTGAGGCTGCAATGATCAGTGCGAATCAAAAAAGAACGTCCCCAAAGATAAGGGCGCCAATGCTGTATAGCTTTCGCCAATCCAATCAATTCCCTCTCATACGCTGCCAACTTGTGGTGGTGTTGGCCCAGTTGACGGCTAAAATAATCAATCGGGTGGCCCTGTTGGTGCAAAACTGCGCCAATACCGCCCCCTGAAGCATCACATTCCACTACAAAGGACTCCTCAAAGTCGGGGAGCTTCAAACTGGGGCTGATGATAAGGTGTCTTTCAAGTGCTGAAAGGAATGAGCTGCTATCTCTGACCAGGTAAAAGCATTTTTCTTGAGGAGATTGTTGAGCGGAGCTGCAAGCTGGCCATAGCTACGAATAAATTTTCTATAATATCCAGCTAGGCCCAAAAATCCTCTTAAGGCTATAATAGATGTAGGAATAGGCCAATCTGTGACCGCTTGTATCTTACTCTGGTCTACCTTCACTCCTGATGCTGAAATAACGTGGCCCAAATATGCCACTTCTGATGTGCCCATTGAACATTTTGACCGATTTAAAACCAAATGATGTGAATGTATAAAAGAAAATACCTGGTGAAGGTGCTGAAGATATTCTTCCCAGCTGTTGCTATAGACCAAAATATCGTCGAAAAAGACCAATACATATTTGCGCAAGAGAGGGGAAAATACCTCATTCATGAGGGCCTGGAAGGTGGAAGGAGCATTTGACAGACCAAATGGCATTACGAGGAATTCAAAATGGCCGTGATGCATGCGGAATGCTGTTTTCTCCACATCGGATGGATGAACTCGGATTTGATGATAGCCAGATTTCAAATCGAGTTTAGTAAATATAGTAGCTCCATGTAGCTCATCTAACAGCTCGTCCATCACTGGAATAGGAAATTTATCTTTAATTGTATGGGCATTGAGTTGTCGGTAATCCACACAGAACCTCCATGACTTATCATGCTTGCGAACTAGTAATACCGGTGAAGAAAAAGGAGACCTGCTGGGCTGAATAATACCCTATGCTAACATCTGCTGGCACTGCCTTTCCATCTCATCCTTCTGTAAGTGAGGGTAACGATACGGACGTACCACTACCGGCTTGGTCCCCGTTTTCAAATGGATACGGTGATCACAGTGCCTAAGTGGCGGTAAGGTAGTAGGGTCTTGAAAGATATCCTCAAATTCTATAAGTAAGTGAATTAACTTACATGTATTTGTGGACTGGACCTGGGCAACCTGTAGTGCGCAGGTGAGTGGTGCTTGTGTGCCATGCAATATAATCTGATGTTGGTCCTCTATAAAAGACATGGTGAGAGCTTAAAAATCCCATAGTATTGGTCCCAACAATTGTAGCCATTTAATTCCTAGCACCAAATCGAATCCTGATAGTGGAATAACCAGAAAATCTGCAACAAATTTATATCCCTCAATATCAAAGTGTGTGGCTGGTGATATGCCTACACTAGTAATTTTAGCTCCATTGGCTACTGATACAGAAAGACCATTCTGTTGCTGTACTACTAACCTAAGTTGTTCTGCCGCTTGCTGACTGATGAAATTATGTGTACTACCCATGTCAACTAAAGCCAGTAACTGTAAATGATGTAATTGGACTTTAACCTGCATTGTGCTTGCACTGCGTAGACCAGTCATAGCATGAAGGAAAATCTCTGGACCTTCTTGGTCAGTTTCCACAATTTCTTCCTCTTATGGTATTTCTTATCCATCCTCCCACAGACATATACTGAATAATCGTTTGTAGTGGTGACCAAAAACATACTGTTCATCACAGTTAAAACTGAGGCCCTTGGCCTTTCTCTGCTCCATTTCCTGTCTAGTAAGTTTTTTGAAGTAAGGAGCAGGTGGAGCTGAATTAGAGATATCTGGGCGTGGGGCTGCACTGTCTCTAAATCTTGGAGGTCGATAGGAATGGTTTGGCGCAGAGGCATTGTGCCTTCCTGGCCAAGCTGGTTTTCTGACCAGTGACTCCTTTAGAACACGCTGCTTGTGCTCAATTGCTCTGGTTAAGTTCAAAGCGTGGTCTAAATCTGTAGGAGCATGTAATTCAACTTCTAAACGCAGAACTTCTGTCAAACCAGCAGTAAAAATATGAACATACTGTGTGTGGCTAACAAACTGGTTTGCTCAGGCTAACCTTTCCTGGAAGGTCTTTTGGTACACCTCTAGTGTGCCAGTTTGTTTGTAATTGATTAACTCGCCCAATGGATTGCTACTAGCAGGAGGACCAAATCTCATCATGCAAGACTGTCTAAAAGTTGCCCAATCCTGAACCACTTGGTCATTTCGGAATTGGTGGTACCATAGAAGCGCTTCATAGAGCATGTGGTAGGCGACCAAATACACTTTCTCATCCGCCGGTGTTTTTTGATGGTAAAAGAACTGATCACACTTGGCTAACCAAATCAAAGGGTCCTTAGACCCATCATACGTTGGAAAGTCAAGTTTTAAATACCTGGGCACAGTGTTTGGTCCTTGAACGGCAGGCCCCAGATGGGAATGGTGTTGACACAGTGGTGGTTGTGGGGGAGGTGGTGGGTGGAATGGATGGTGTTCGGCCGGCGGAGAGTAGGCAGCTGGAGGTTGGGCTCGTGTATCATGGTCCTCTTGTAGGCGGAGGAGAGCTTGGATGGCAGCATCCATTGATTTTATTGCTTCATGCAAATCAGAGGTTGTTTGACGCACCTCTTCCAGGGCATGAGCCTTGTTATCTGTCCTTTGCCTATTATCTTCCACTAACTGTCTCAAATCGTCAGGGGAAGAGGAATCCCCAAGGGTGGACCTGTCTGATACCAAGATGTTAGGTTCTTCCCTTGCCATGGATCGAGTCACCCTTCTTTCCTCTCTTCCCTCCATGGATGATCTTGACGTTGGAAGAGAAACCTTGTTTCTTGAACGAGTAATGGTGGAACTCAATTTAGAATGAAGGAGCTTTGGAGGAAGTTCAACCTTGGACCTCAAAGGGAGAATTCGACCTTGACCTCTGAGGGAGAATCAGACCTGTAAAATATAATTTTCTCAATACTTGCCTCTCTTTTCCTTCACGTCCCCCTAAATAGGGTTGAGGACGAAAATACAAAGATGACCCATTAGGTCAAGTGGTTCACGCCACATTACACTGAACCAACCCAAAATAAACCAAACCAAATAAAGTAAACCAAACCGAATTGAAATTACATGAAAAGTAAATTGACATAATTTAATTCCTATGCCTATGGATAACTCGTGATGCTATGGAGTCCATAACATGTAGCTCATCCAATAATTCATTGACCACTGGAATTGGAAATTTATCTTTGATGGTGCGAACATTGACACAAAAGCGCCAAGATTTATCTGATTTCTTTACCAGCAATACCGGGGATGAAAAAGGAGAATGACTAGGCTGAATAATACCTTGTTGGAGCATTTGTTGACATTGTCTTTTTATCTCATCTTTTTGCACATGGGGATAGCGGTAGGGACGCATTACCTCTGGTTCGATTCCCATTTTCAAACGAATTCTGTGATCACAGTCTCGTATAGGAGGATGGTCGGCAAGTTCCTGAAATAAATAAGCATATTCTGCCAACAATGAAACTAAGTGATCCCCTTTTGAAGGAGCCAACGAAAGTGTTTGGAGGCTGCATGGCCGCTGGGCGCTATTGCCCTGGAGGGTGATCGGATGGGTGTCCTGTTGAAAACTCATGGTAAGGGATTGGAAATCCCATAAGATCGGACCCAATCACTGTAGCCATTTAATGCCCAATACGAGGTCAAACCCAGCCTGCGGTATGACCAAAAAATCTGCTACAAAGTAGTGACCTTCAATAGTAAAGGGCACTGCTGAACCGAAACCCACAGTGGTGACCTTGTCACCGTTAGCCACTGAGACTGATATTCCTGATTTCTGCTGTAGTGATAACCCCAACTGTTGTGCTGCCTGGCTGCTTATAAAATTATGTGTGCTGCCTGAGTCCACGAGTGCTAGCAGAATATGATGATTCATAGTGGCATGGACCTGCATGGTATTTGTGCTCTGCAGGCCTGTCATGGCATGGAGGGAGATTTCTGGTGTTTCCTCCTCGGTTTGGTCTATATCCTCCTGAAAGTCATCCTCTGAGGGGTCTTCTATTTCTACCCAAAATAGTCTTTTGCATTGATGGCCCTTGACGAATTTTTCATCACAATTGAAACATAGGCCTTGAGCCCTTCTCTGATCAATTTCTGCTTTTGTCAGACGTTTGATAAATCCCGGTGGGGGTGTAAAGGCTGGTGGTGGTGGTGGTGGTGAGGGGTGGTTGGGATGAGGCCTGGGTTTAGTGGAATAAGGACCATGGGGCTGTGGGCGAGGTGGCCAAGGGGGACGTTTGTTTAATCACTCTCGGAAGAGGCGCTGTTTGGTGTCCAATGCTCTTGCCAAATTCATGGCGTGGGCTAGGGAAGTGGGGGCTTCCAATTCCACTTCTAGGTGAAGGGGTTCTACCAGGCCAGCTGTGAAAAAATTGACATAAAGTTCAGGTCGGACCAAATGACTTGCACGAGCAAGTTTTTCTTGGAACAATTTCTGATATTGTTCTATAGTGCCAAGCTCTTTTAGATTGACCAAATCCCCAACTGGGTTGCTGCGAAGCGGAGGACCAAACCGTAGCATACAATTTTCTTTGAAAAATTCCCAATCATATACCACAAACTCGTTTTTGAATTGATGAAACCACATAAGCGCTTCATCGAGCATGTGGAAGGCAGCTAATTGAACCTTGCCTTCGGGCAGAGTTCATTGATTGGAAAAGAAATGATCACACCTGTGCAACCACATTAAAGGGTCGGAGGACCCATCATACATTGGAAAATCAAGCTTTGTGTACCTTGGCATGGTAGGGGGTGCTGGATTGAGGCCCCCACGAGGTGGAGGTGTTTGGCGCAGGGGAGGAGGTGGAGGCGTTGGATGAGGGTTGAGATGATCTGCTGGGCGTGAGGAGGATGCCATCTGGACTGAAAGCTGGGTAAAGCCCTCCTCCAGGCGTGACAGCAACATCTGGAATTTGCCCTCCAGGCCATTGATTTGAGATTGTAGATCAGCATGGTTCTCTTCCACAAAATTTTGAATTTCTGCAGGGGAAGAGGAATCACCAAGGGTGGTCCTGTCTGATACCATGATGTTAGGCTCTCTAGCCATGGATCGAGTCACCCGGCGATCTCCTCTAGCTTCCAGATTGAATGACGAAGAAGGGAAGGATTTGGGGTTCTTGGAACGCCCAATGATGAAGGGATGTGAGCCTTTGAAGGAGCTCCAACCTTAGGTCTCTTTAGAGAGAGAACCTGATCTCATTTAGACTAATGATCAATGCTTGCTTTCATTCCATCACTTGATGCCCTAAATAGGTCAAGGAAAACATCAAAGGTTCTATAATTGCAATTAGACCCTTATGGAACTTCAAATTACAATTAAACCCCTAAGGTACTGAAATACAAGTTTACTCCATCTCTTCTCTTCTCCGGTTAGCCACTCTTGATGCTATGGAGTCCATAACAGGGGGATGATGTTATGGACTCCATAGCATCACGAGTTATCCATAGGCATAGGAATTAAATTATGTCAATTTACTTTTCATGTAATTTCAATTCGGTTTGGTTTACTTTATTTGGTTTGGTTTCCTTTGGGTTGGTTCAGTGTAATGTGGTGTGAACCACTTGACCTATGGGTCATTTTTGTATTTTCGTCCTCAACCCTATTTAGGGGGGCGTGAAGGAGAAGAGAGGCAAGTATTGAGAAAATTATATTTTACAGGTCAGATTCTCCCTTTGAGGTCTAGGTCGGATTTCTCCCTTTGAGGTCCAAGGTTGAGCTTCCTCCAAGCTCCTTCGTTCTAATTGAGTTCCACCATTACTCGTTCAAGAAACAAGAATTCTCTTCCAACGTCAAGATCATCCATGGAGGGAAGAGAGGAAAGAAGGGTGACTCGATCCATGGCAAGGGAAGAACCTAACAATTTGATGGCCTCACGTAAGTCAGATGTAGTCTGACACACTTCTTCCAGAGATTGAGCTTGAAGGTCTGACCTCTGGCGATTATCTTCAACTAATTGCCTCAAATCCTCAAGGGAAGTGGAATCCCCAAGGGTGGACCTGTCTGATACCAAGATGTTAGGTTCTTCCCGAGCCATGGATCGAGTCACCCTTCTTTCCTCTCTTGCCTCCATATTGAATCTTGACACTGGAAGAGGTTTCTTTTTTCTTGAACATGGAATGATGGAAATAGGAATGAAATGATTGAGATTTGAAGGAAGATCGACTTGGAACTCAGAGGGAGAATCCGACCTAGACCTCTGAGGGAGAATCTGACTTGTTTAATTCTAATTTCTCAATACTTACTTTCCTTCACCTTGACGTCCCCATAAATAGGGTTGAGGACGGAAATACAAATTAGACCCATGGGTCAATTGGTTCATGCCATATTACATCTAAACCAAACCAAACCAAACCAAATGGAATTACATTAAAAGTAAATTGACATACTTTAATTCCTATGCCTATGGATAGCTCATGATGCTATGGAGTCCATAACATCTTCTTCTTCTCCTCTCCTTTTCTCTCTTCTTCTTCTTCTTCTTCTTCTTCTTCTTCTTCTTCCTTGTTGATCTAAAGTTCTTCTCATGGGATACTAAATTCTACACTCTATAAGCATCCTTCTTGACATTCACTTTGCAAGATTGAAAAGTATTTCAAGCCAATTGGAAAACATGATGAGATTAAATCAAGAAGTAGTTTCGACTATTGTTGCATTAGATTCCATATCCAAAAAAAACTTGAAATGGTTCGATCTAGGAATTGAAGTATCCTCATCCAAGCCTACAACATCTGGGGGAAAAAACCAAGGCTGAAGAGATGGGACGACAGACTGCTGGATTCCATTTTTCTTGCTGCCAAAACATTCCATAGGAGAGGAGGAAGTTTCTTTTAAACACTACTACTACTACTGTACAAAGAAAGTGTTGCTGCTGCATTTTGCTAAAGTTGTTAGAATTGTTAGAAGGAACTATTCCTTTGGGACTATTTTAGTCCTTAGACCATTTTTACGGAATGTAAAACAGAAGAATTTCAATTTCTCTATAAGGCTATTTGTAAGCCATTTTGATTTTTGAATAAACTGATTTTTCAACTCATGAATTCTTGCTTTGTATACAAAATATTCAATATCTGGTATCAGAGCTAGATTAGCGACTTCGGGAAGAAAATTCCATTTAGAGCTCTCATCTTCTTTCACTGCAACTGTAGAAGGAGAGAGTTGTGAATCAAGAGTAAAAAGAAGAAAAGAGGCAGAGAGAGGCAACATCAGGAAGTCTGAAATCTTCCCGTCTCGAGTTGTTTTTCAGGAGCCAGCGTCGCGATGAGCCTGAAATTTATTCTACCATCGTACCAGAGCCAGGGACGACGATCCTCAAGTGAGGCCAAAACTTTGTATCGGAGATAGGGACGATGAGCTTCAAGTCAGGCCGAAACACCGATATCCTTGTAGAAGCATCCTCTGAAGAAGAGAAATAAGAAACCTACTGAAGAGCATCCCCCGAGAGGAGAGGAGCTGCGTTTGCTTCGAGGAGAAAAGAGAGAGAAAAAAACATAAGAGAGCATTTCAAGGAGAGGAGAAGAGAAATAAAGAAAAATGAGGAGAGCCTTTTGTTGCTTCGAAGAGAGAAGAGTAGGGCCTTTGTTGGAAGATAGGGCCCAAGACCATAAGAAGTAGAACCCACCATGAATACCACGAGCTGGCATCCTTATCACATAAGTTGGAAGATCAAGAAGGACTCACAAAAGCATCTTTATCTTATTGTGGCGTCCAAGAAGAGTTTTGGTTTGAGTTATGTTTGTCTTTTATCTATATTAAGTTATTTAATTTTGCTAGGACTTATCTTTAAATGTTAGAGTTTGGGTGTAATTGGGACAAATGCAGTTTTATTATAATTGGACTCTACTACCTTCCGCTCTTATAAATAGAGGTTCGTGTACTCTAATTATAATAAGTCAATGAAGTATTTCTCTTTTCCATAAATTCAACATGGTATCAGAGCAGGTTCTGTGAGTTGACTTGGTCA
The DNA here is from genome assembly GCF_029961685.1 of Aristolochia californica. Classification (NCBI taxonomy): domain Eukaryota; kingdom Viridiplantae; phylum Streptophyta; class Magnoliopsida; order Piperales; family Aristolochiaceae; genus Aristolochia; species Aristolochia californica. The sequence continues at coordinate 32,673,586 of NW_027182279.1, read as the reverse complement.
ACCCACAAAGATAATGAGATCCTTTTCTCTAAACCCTAAACCCTAAGTCTAGGTTCGTAGTTATTTTTTTCATTCCCTGCACCCGTAGTTTACTTTGCATTTTTTAATGCTACACATAGTTTTTCATATTGAAAATTATATATTGACGAAAATATAATTGAGTCTACTTTCCAAAGAAAAATGATTTTTTCCAATGTGAGTTATCTACAGAGAGATATTGATATTTGAATGAGCAAATATTAGATTGCAAAAAGGTTCAAGTAGTAGTAGCAATCTTTAGATTCCGAGGTATTTTTTGCTATCAAGAACTAAACTTTTTATTGAGAAATATATATCAAAAGAAAGATCTGTAAGTCTATTATTTTAAATATTTGACCATTTTTTTTATCTGAGTTATCTACAAAGAGAAATTGATATTTGAAACAAAAAGGTCAGATTGAAAAAGAGATTCGAGCGGCAGCAGAAATCCTCAACTTTAGAGGTATTTTATGCGGTTAAGAAAGAGACTTTTATTACGGTCTCTAATCTGACACAAGGATTCGTTGTTATGGTCTTGGATTTGCCACGGGTTATTGTAGGGATACCATGTGGAATTTTAGGAAGACATGAAGAGGAAGACGAAGATCAAGCCAAAGGGAAGTTTGAAAACCCTAGAGCTCGTTGAGGAGAGCCCTAAGCTTGTTTACCCTAACATTACCTAAATTCAATGCTTGTATTTTCTCATTACTCTTACCCTTAAATAGGGTTCACCTACTAGGGTTTAAGATAAAATATTACAAAAACCCCTATAAATAAAATATTCCAAAAATACCCCTGTGGCCTAAAACTGAAATAAATAAAGTAAATTAAAGAATTTTTTTTAAATAATAATGTTATTGTGTGCATAACATTACACCCCCTTGGAAGAATGAGCTTGTCCTCAAGCTCGGAAGTAGGGCCTATATGCCGACTTATCCATCTGTTCCCAATTAGCATCCGTGATAGGTATGTCTGCCCTCCGGACACCCAAAATTGGAGCATTCCATTTTTTTATAGTCAAATGTAGGAATGTGTGCCAAATCACGCTACATCACTCCAAGAAGCAGCTCTGCCTGCCCTCAGTCCAGGATGGCACTGCCTACACTTTGCCTGCATGGCAGCCACAGCATCATGACCAGTCCCCTTGGGATTGAGAAGATTCAGTAGCACTAACTACATCCTTCATGGTCATGGTTGAAAACCAGTATGGAAGCATTGCACCCCCAATCAACCTAATGAAGACTTTAGGTGTCAAAACATCCACTATTGAAATTGCAGCCTGACTCACAAAAGCACCAAAAAGAGCTAAAGACACCAGGGCGGCTGAACCACTCGCAAAGCCCTTTCCAATAGCAGCAGCAGTGTTTCCAACAGCCACAAGGGCGTTGGTTCTCGCACGTATCCTGTGGCTCATGCCTGCCATCTCAACAATACCTCCGGCATTGTCACTCATGGGTCCATATGCGTCAATTGCCAACCCAGTGGCGATGGTGCTCAGCGTCCCAAGAGCAGCCACTGCAAAACCATACATAGCAGCAAGACTAAAACTGACAAAAATGTTGATTGCAATTGCAAAAATGGGAATAATGACAGACTTATATCCCAAAGCCAGCCCAAAGATCATATTTTTGGCAGCTCTTGTCCTGCAGGAATCAGCAACATCTTGCACAGGGCTGTAAGCATTATTGGTGTAGTATTCAGTTACAAGCCCAATGACAAGTCCAGCCCAAAGACCAATAACAACACAGAAGAACAACTCCCAGTTCTTCACAACCTTTTGGGCTCCAAAATTATAGATTGTAAAGGACCATGGCACGCCAATCCAGCTAATAATAGCAATTCCAATAGACATGAGAGCAATGGTAATGATGAGCTGCTTCTTCGAAGAAGTTGCAATGTCTTTAACTGCTTTGATTTCAAGGAAATCAGTAGCAAAGAGGGTATTGATCAAATAGATGATAATACCCAAAGAACTAATGAGGAGAGGATATAGTATTGCAGTCAATTCAAGGTTAATACCAAAAAATAAAAAAAGATTGATTGCACAATGAGGGCAGGGTAGGAAGCTTCAGCATACGAACCAAAAAGATCAGAGCCCATTCCAGCAATATCTCCAACATTGTGTTAAGCACCTAGCCAATACTACCCAAAAGACCGGCCTGTTAGGAGCGGAAGACATAGGTACTTAACCCTTAGCGTAGGACCACCAAGACCAGGGCGTCCCATAACACCCAGGACCGGGTGCGTGTACTGTGACATCACACCCCCCCTTCGCGAGCTGATGCCCACGGTGGCTCACCTGCAGCTAGCCTACTCATGCGGCTGCCCCACTCCTAGTGCCCCTTCGCAGTTCTCCAGGTCGACCCCTACCGCATGGTCGCTCCTTTGCACAAGCGCTCCTTCGGGGATTCGAACTCGCGACCGAGGTCGGCTCATATACCAAATGTTAAGCACCTAGCCAATACTACCCAAAAGACCGGCCTGTTAGGAGCGGAAGACATTAGCCCAGGACCACCAAGACCAAGGCGTCCCATAACACCCAGGGCCGGGTGCGTGTTGCTGTCACTCCCATGGAAGTTTATCCAGCACTACCTGCAACGAAATGGAAAATTGTGAAACTTATGGGTCGTCACAGTGGGTTTATAGCTATGTATGCTACTTTGGCAAGCCGACATGTGGATTGTTGCTTAATTCCGGAGTCTCCATTTTACTTAGAAGGGGAAGGTGGACTTTTTGAATTTGACGAGCAATGAATTAAAGAAAATGGGCATATTGTCATTGAATTAACCGAAAGTGCTGGTTAGGAGTATGTTGCTCACAGCATGAGTCATATGGGTACAAAAGATGCATCTGATGTTGGCCTCTGGCAGTCTCAAAAAGTCAATGATCATTTCCCAAAAAGCCAGAAGACAACAATAAACCTGCAGTATATTAATCCAACTTACATGATCCGTGTAATTCCTGGTAATGCATCAGACAACATCAACTGTACTCTTCTTGCCCATAGTGCTGTTCATGGAGCCATAACCGGATATCCTGGCCAGGTGGTGATTGGCATGGATGTCACTGCATCTGAGTTCTCTGACCATGAGGATAAGTCATATGATTTGAATTTCAAAGAGGCAAACCATGATAGCTCCCAAAAAATTTCAAGAGACAGCTTAAAGACTGTCTACAAGTCCTTTGTGGCCTACTACCCACTTGTGTCTGTTGCGGATCGAATTGCTAAGGCTGATTGGGAACATTACAACAAGCTAACAAAGGAGATTAGGGAGCAAGTTCAGAGTGTTGGACATCATTTTCTTCTTACTAACTCAAAGCGTGTGGAGAAAGCAATCCAGGACAAGGCGTGCAATGTTCTTCTGTTGAAGGTCAACCATATTGGCTCAGTGACAGAGAGCATTGAGGCTGTTCAGATGTCCAAACGTACTGGCTGGGGTGTGATGACAGTCGCTGGAGTGATGGAACTGAGGATCCCTTTATTGCTGATATGGCCATGGGTTTGTCAACAGGTCAGATCCAGATAGGATCCCCATGCCGGTCTAAGTGCTTTGCCAAAGATGACCAGCACCCTCCCCAGGTTCTGTGGCCTGTTATTAGATCCAGTGCTGGCCTGAATAATGAAATTGCAGAGGTAGTAGACTCTTTTTACCACCAAACCTGGTTTTGAAACCTCTGCATTGCATGGTACTGACATAAGCGAGAATTGCAGTGATGAGGTTACCCAAAAAAAAAAAAAAAAAAAAATTTGTAGTCCAGCGTGCTGACGTTGATACTGTGGTTGCCACTTTACATAGACCCAACCTTTGGCACGGTAAACCATCCTACATTCGAGCTTGGAGGCAAGCTCATTCTCCAGGAGGGGAGTAAGGTTATGGACTCATTAGGGGTTTATTTGTAATTTCTATTCATTAGGGGTTTATTTGTAATTTCTATTCATTAGGGGTTTATTTGCAATTTCTATGCATCAGGGGTTTATTTGTAATTTGTTGAACTTATGGCCTTAGGCATATTTTCCCTAACTCCCTATATAGGGACGTGAGATGAATGAAGAAAGTAAGCATTGAATTAATTAGTTGTAATCAGGTCAGATTCTCCCCTCTGAGGTCTAGGTCAGATTCTCCCGTTGAGGTCCAGGGTTGAGCTCCCTTTGAAGGCTCAAAACATCACAACAATCCTCCCTATTCATCGTCTTCATCGCGTGTTAGATCCGGGGCATAACACATTGTCACCAACAATGTCAGAAATCACAATAGGATTTCTTGGGTCAACCTCAGGAATGTTTCTCTCAACTTTTCCAACAAGATTAGCACCAACATCTGCATCATCTACATCCTCATCCCCTTCTATATCATCAAACTAGTCACCCTGAACAACCACTCACTGTTAGGATCCTCACGAGCCATGGATCTTGTCACCCTCCTCTCTTCTCTTCCTTCCATTTCCTTGCTTGACGTTGAGATGGAATGAGGGAATGATGGAGATTGAATTCGGAAAGGAGAATTTCGGAAAGGAATTTGGGGATAAACGGAAGAGAGCTTGAAGGAGCTCTTGACCTGTTTATCTAATTTACTCTAGCTAAAGTAGACTCAATTCCTATCATTCATTACCTTAGTCGTCCCCTTAAATAGGGTTGAGGACGTCCAAAACACTAAAGACCCCTTGGGTCAAGGGTTCAAACCAATAAATGCTAAACCAACCCAAACCAAAGACAAAACCAAACCAAAGACAAACCCAAACCAAAAATAATTACATGGAAATTGAAAAACACATTGATTAATTCCTACGCCTGTTGGTAACTCGTGATGCTATAGAGTCCATAACACTCACATAAACCATGAGACAACATGTGGGATAATATTGGCGCTGGCGGGGGATCCAATATTAAAATCTCGTTCCATTTGAGGCTGAAGCTGTTCAGAAAGTTTCTGGTACTTGGCTGCATTAGAAGCAGTTGTTGCATCCGCAAAATCTGAGCAAAATCTTAATCTCATGTCAGAAAACCATCCCTCCAATCCCATCTCCCTTGCTGAATGCCTCTGGGCATTCCCCACATACGGGATGACCACTGCTTCCAGTCCATTCAATGAGTTTTCTGTTATGGTACCTAGCCATGGCTCTAGTAACTCGACGAGTTGAATAAGGATCCAACACTATTTGAGGGTTTCTAAACACGTTTTTGTGAAAAGAACTCTCTTCTACTTCTCCTTTTACGTTAGGATTGAAATGGAGTTTGCTTTTCTCAATTATAGATGCAACCAGCAAGTTAAAGGAATGTTTAACCACTCAGATATGAAACCTCTATTTTATAACTCACGTCAATAGGTATAAATCCCTAAAACCATGCATCTATTGTCTTATACGTAAAAGAGACCAGAGAAGACCTTTCCAAACACGGAAAAGGTAATCAGAAATACCCCTTGAAGATCTCCTCCCACCAACTACTCAAAAGCCTCCTCCTTTGATTATAAGGCTCACACAAACCTCCTCCTCTTGCTGCTGGTTCGTGGCAGAGGTAGATTGCTCTTGCAGCTTGGAAGAGAAGGGTGATTCCTCTTCCTCTTCCTCCCGCGATCTCCTCAAGGACTCTTCAATGGATGCAACAAACCACCAAGAGAGTTCACGCCAAGAACCCTAGAATAGGGAGCCAAGCAAGAACCTAAATTACCCTAGTTTATGCTAATTCCAATCTTACTTTATTTTTCACTCCTTACCCTTTAAATTGGGTCATTCACGCCAAGATAGGTTAGGGTTAGATTTATAAATCCCAACTATACCCCTACCTTCAAGTCTTATTACATAATCAATCAAATTCAAAATTAAAAGCAACATAAGTAATAAAAGTAAAAGTAGGTGACTTGGTGAGTTATTGTCTCCTCCTCTGAGTGACTCGGTGTGCTATTGAGTCCATAAAATTTGCTAATTCAGCAAGACCAGTAAAATCAAGGACTTCTGACAGTGTATTGCAGTGGCTGAGATCAACAACAACACCTTTAACATGTGCAATAGCATAAAGATGGAGAGATGAAACCAAAGTGACAATTTGATCAGAAGGGGAAGGGGCTGTCCAATTCCGCTGGCAGCACCTAGAATGGCCACTTTGAAACCTGAGGCTCGAGGCTGCAAATGATAGTCAAATGTATAATTTTATTTTGCGATTTTACAACAATGGAATGTTGAAGTGCAGAACTTCTCTCCTTTCCCAAGGACATCTCGGATTCATAGTTCACACTTGTTGCTGCTTTAAGTCCACAGAAATTCCTCAAATGGTTGGTTGAGCTGCACCTCATTTCTACAGTCTCAATTGAGGCACTTCTAATAGAAGAAACATGCAGCACTGATTCCTCTGTTTCCGTATACCCGACATTAGGTTGAACTCAAATATCATAATCATTTAACATGCTTGCATTCTTATAATTATATACAACACTACTCTCAAAGGTAACAAATCCAAAATATTTGGATTTCCCATCCCCTTCTCTCATTAGTACAGTGCATGTAATGTTTCCACACCCACCCAATAGTTTCTTCAAATCATCATCACCAAAAGGCACACCAGGTTGAAAAATTATGATAAAAAATGGTCAAGCATCATACAATTCATCCAAAAAAATTAACACAACTTTTTTAAATGGATTCTTACTGCTGTCAAAATTACCCAAAACCGCCACACAACTGTTGTAGTCATTCAAAACAATAGAAGACATCCCATTCAGCATGAACAGGGCCCGAGTAGCAGCACATATATTATCCAAAAAATTAGATTCAACAAATTCAACTTGACGATGAACAGACGCATCGGTGCTGTTCTCATTAACCAAAAAATAAATCAGCATCCATAGAAATTTTGTGTTTTCCATTTCTGGAATCCAAAAAAAATGTCCCTCTTGTGTCGCAGACCCAAAATTTTCACGAAACAATTTAAACACCATTGGAGAGGAATTATGTAGAACATAGAGGGTTTTGAGTAAAAAAAAGACAAAATTTGCAGAAATTCGTCGCAAGAGTTTACCCCAGTTTGTTCGGAATTTCATTTTCTGCTGTGCATCCGAGACCGAGAGTGAGGTTGAGCGGGGACGTGAGAGGTGGTTGCCGAAAGTCAAATCCCACCGGATTTGTTTCCGACGTTGCCGACGGAGCCTCCTCCTCAGTTTCCGGTGGCAAACTGCCGCTCGTTGTGGCTTCGATGCTTGAAAGTTTTCCCTGTCGACGGTGAAGAACAGACCCTTATGGTGTCTTGCACATAATCGATTTGAGGTCGAGCCCAAATCGATGAAATCTGCCGACGAAATCCTCTTTCCTAAAATTTCTAGAGAGGATGGATTTCCCGATTGGAGATCGAGAGCAGCAACAAGGGGCTGGCGCTCGTCGTATCATCCCGAAGGGTGATTTTCTGAAAAACCCTCCGAATTTTGATTTGCAGTGTCTCCGTTGTCTGATTTGGGAAGTTTTGAGGCCGATTTCGGATTTGAAGTCGACTTCGAATACTGATGTGCAGGGTTCCTCTCATCTGATTTCCCTGATTTAGAAATCAATTTTATCTGGCCCGTCACTGGAGTTCCCTGCTCAGACATATTGAAATTTCCTCATCCTTGGCCATTCTGCTCGTCTAAAACAGCGTTTGCTTCCTCTACTGCGTGTTACGGTCCCGGGTCATGGATCGAGTAACACGGCGTGGGATTTGTGAATCCAACACTCAAAATTTACTCACTTCACGTCAAGGGTCTGTGTATGAGTATTTCTCCTTAATCTGTGCTTGGCCAGGAGGAAAGATCCTCTTTTGAGGGTCCTACCGAGTTGTTGTGCTAGGTAGAAGACCCCATAGCAATGATGACCTTGCTAGAGCAAGGTGCTCTATTTTCTTGGTCACGGCAAAGAGGGTTTGGCCCTCTTTGTTGCTGCTCTAGCTAAGAATGCAATCCTTCTTTCTTAAATAACTTGAAACATGAGTTTGGGATAGATTAATACCTCTTCTTTGATGCTATGATCAGCTCCCACGTTGCACCAGGATTTGCTCAAGATTTGAGGATAAAAATCCTCACTTTGCTGCTTGGTAAGGGAGGAATTGGGCCTCTCTTTCCGCTGCTGCCGAGAGGGAATAGACCTCCTCTTTGGGCTTGGAAAAGGGGCAGGAAGCTCCTTTTCTTAGTAGGGATGATGGTGGATGAATTTGGGTGAAGATGGATGGCAAAGGAGGGTGAAGGATAGGTTGGATTTTTGGAGTAAACCCTAAACTCGAGATCAAGAAGTGATCTCAACCTATTTAGACTAGGTTATTCTAAAATCTCAAAGCTTACCTATTTCATTCATACCTATCCCTTAAATAGGGAGTTTTAGGGTTAGGGTTACAATAATTCCCCATAATGCCCTTACATATAAAGTAATTAGAAATAACTCCTACTTAAAACAATTTAAGAAATAAATCCTACTTAAAAAAGTATAAGAAATAAATCCTACTCAAAGAAATATAAGAATTAAATCCTATTGAGTGAGTTGTTGTTGTCTTCTTCGTTGTGTGACTCGGTGTGCTATTGAGTCCACAACACTACGCATATGTCATACTCAGAGAATTGAGGTCGTATGACCTTCTTCTTTTTTGCTGCATGGATATCCCTCTTTTGCACAGAAATTTCAATAGAAGTTCTACGCATTCCCTCCTACAATGATTATTTCACTTCTCCGAATCCTTTGCATATTTTTTTCCATTGAATCACATACTTTTTCCATTGAATCACATACTTTTTCCATTGAATCATGTACCTTGTCCAGAACAATCCATTCTTTTGGGAAAAATGAATCGCCCATTGTGTTCCTGCTCTGATACCATTTTTTACTGTCCTGGATCTGACACAAGGATTTGTTGTTACGGTCCTGGATTTGCCACTGGTTATTGTAGGGATACCATGTGGAATTGTAGGAAGACATGGAGAGGAAGACGAAGATCAAGCCAAAGGGAAGCTTGAGAACCCTAGAGCTCGTTGAGGAGAGCCCTAAGCCTGTTTACCCTAACATTACCTAAATTCAATGCTTGTCTTTTCTCATTACTCTTACCCTTTAAAATTCACCCTGTTAGGGTTTAAGATAAAATATTACAAAAATACCCCTATAAATAAAATATTCAAAAAATACCCCTGTGACCTAAAACTGAAATAAATAAAGTAAATTAAAGAAAAAAAATTAAAATAATAATGTTATTGTGTGCATAACAACTTTATATGGAGAATTATATATCAAAAGAAAGATATGTAAGACTATTCTCTTACCTATTCAACTAATTCTCGGTATGAGTTTTTAATAAGGTTATATTGATCTTGGAAGAGTCAATGGTCATTCTGGAAAAACAAGAGGAACGATAATTTATTCTGCCAGATGTTAGAGACCAAAATATGTCAGATTATTTATCTTCTGATAATTATATTTTATGAAAATAATTTATAATTGGATGAAAGGTATTTAATTCTACTCTCAGAAGGAGAAATTTTCATGTCAATCTGATCTATATTTAAATATGTATTTGCACGGAAGAATCAAAGGTCATGCTGGTTTCTTGTTACATTGAAAAATCCGAATTTAAGCCAATTATTTTGTGTCACTTTTTGAGTTTCTATATCAGGAAAATATCTCACTTTTCCATGGTTTGAGGGCTTATTACTCCATCTTTGTTATTTGGGCTTATTTCTGCATCTTTAATGTTTGGTTCAAGCTGGGATCACTGCCATTACCTCCCAGCTTGAGGGGGAGAAGTAGAAGAAGTACAAGAAAGAGGTATTTTATTCCAGATGTTGTGGATAAAGTTTATGTGACCAAAATATTCAAGAGGGGGAGAGCATAATTGAAGCTTGTGCATCTAAGAAGAAATTTTTATTTTAGATTATTTCATGGGTTCTTTTAAAAGTCTATTATTTGGTTCGTGTTATATGTGTTGGAAGATGGTCATGTTACATTCAGATGTAGCTATTATGTCTCTTTGGGGACATTATTATTGAAGAAGAGGCGGCCTCATACCATTATTTATTTGTCCCCATCAAAAATATAAAAAATGTCAATGGTTAGGATTCCATGACGGAGGAACTTAATACCCTGTCAAAAGTATCAAGTGTCAATAGTTTGGATTCCATGACGGAGGAACTTAATACCCAGTAAAAAATATCAAGTGTCAATGGTTGGGATTCCTTGACAGAGGAACTTAATACCCCGTAAAAAATATCAAATATCAACGGTTGGGACACCATGACAGAGGAACTTATTATTACATCTATGTTATATCCCCATGAATTGGCCAACTGAGTCTTAAGGAAGAGAGCACCAATGTGAGGGGGAGTGTTGGAAGATTGGAGGACTGCCATTTTATACAAAAAGATTTTATACATCATTTCCTGCACGTTGGGAGTTCTTGATGTTCTCTCACCCTCAACTTGAGCGGGAGTGTTTGAAGATAGGACCCAAGGCCATAAGAAGTAGGACCACCATGAATACCACGAGCTGACATCCTTATCACATAAGTTGGAAGATCAAGAAGGACTCACAAAAGCATCTTTATCTTATGGTGACGTCCAAGAAGAGTTTTAGTTTGAGTTATGTTTGTCTTTTATATATATTGAGTTATTTAATTATGCTAGGACTTATCTTTAAGTGTTAGAGCTTGGGGTATAATTGGGACAAAGGTAGTTTTATTATAATTGGACTCTACTACCTTCATCTATTATATATAGAGGTTCATGTACTCTGATTATAACAAGTCGATGAAGTATTTCTCTTTTCCATAAATTCAACAACCTTCTTCGAGGAGATAAGAGCAACGTTCGTTTCGAGGAAAAAAAATGAGGAAAGAAGAAAAAATATCCTTGAGATGAAAAGAGAAAAAAAGGGAAAAAATAAGAATGGCAACTGAAAGTAGTTTTGTTCAACCAACAATTCCATAGTTTGATGAACACTATGATGACTGGTGTATGCTCATGGAGAATTTTCTCTGTTCAAAGGAATATTGGGACTTGATAGAGGAAGGGATCCCTATAGCAGAAGCAGAGGTAGAACTCACAGAAGGACAAAAGAAGGTGATTGTAGATGCAAAGCTGAAGGATTTGAAGGTTAACAATTATCTCTTCCAAGCTATTGATCGATTAGTCCTGAAGACTATTTGGGACTCCTTAAAGCAAAAGTACAAGGGGACAACACAGGTGCAACATGTTCAACGACAAGCACTTCGAAAGATAATTTCAGGTGCTCAACATAAAGTTAGGAGAATATGTGAATAAATATTTTTCTCGTACCCTTACTATAGCTAACAAGATGAGGGTTCATGGTGAGAAAATGAAGGATATTGTGGTCATTGAAAATATTCTATGATCAATGACTAAAAAATTCGACTATGTTGTGTGCTCAATTGAAGAGTCTAATGATCTAGACACTGTTATGGACTCCATAGCATCCCGGGTAATAAACAAGTGTAGAAATTAAATTATGGAATTTTCCTTTTTATGTATGTTGGTTTTGGTTTGGGTTGGTTTGATTGTAATTTTCGTGAACTTAGTGACCCATGGGTCAGGTTTGTCATTCACGTCCCTAATCCTATTTATAGGGGAGAAGGTCTTAATGAAGGATGAAGCATTGAATCAAGTAGAAAGTTAGAGGTCGGATTCTCCCTCCTAAGGTCCAGGTCGAGCTTCCTTCAAGGCTCAATTCTCTTTCACCATTCGACGTTCCAAACACCGAAATCTCCTTCCCACGTCAAGGGAAAATCTGGAGGGAAGAGAAGGAAAAAGGGTGATGAGATCCATGGCCCGGGAAGATCCCAACATCTTGGTATCAGACAGGTCCACCCTTGAGGATTCCTCTTCCCCAGAGGATTTACGTCAACTTATAGAGGAACAGTGTCAAAGGTCAGAGGCACAACATCAAGCCATTACTGATAATTGCCAGTGCACTGCTGACCTTCAATTGGCAATGGACGCCTTGAATGATTCTATCCAGCAAATCCTCCAACGACTGGATGAAGGTGTGGTTCGAGGGCCGCCGTCGCGCGGAAGCTACACTCCTCCGGCCGAGCACCACCCACCACCACCACCACCATAGTTGCGCCCCCACATCCCATAATGGGACCCCATGCACATGCCCCTAATTCGGTACCAAGGTATGTTAAATTGGATTTCCCGACATTTGATGGGTCTACAGACCCCTTGATCTGGTTACACTGATGTGACCAGTTATTTTACATTCAAAGAACCCCTACGGATGACCGGGTCCAGTTAGCCACATACCATATGCTCGATGAAGCACTTCTATGGTTCCACTAGTTTAAGAATGAACATCTGGTTCAGGATTGGGATTTATTTAAACAATCTTGCATGTTGAGGTTTTGTCTTCCCACCCGTAGCAATCCTTTGGGTGATTTGTTGAATTTAAAATAGATGGGAGCTATTGAATTGTACTGTTATGTCTTCCGCTCCTTACAGGCCGGTCTTTTGGGTAGTATTGGCTAGGTGCTTAACATTTGGTATCAGAGCTAGTGCTGCGTCCCGACTTCGAATCCCGATGCCCCCCAAAAAAGGGATGCGGGTGGTCACACACTTGGATTGACCCGGGTTCGGCCCGGCTCCGGTTGCTCTGTTGTGGTAGCCTCCGCGGGGAAGGGCGGGGTACTGTTAGGGTCCTGGGGTTAAGTACCTATGTCTTCTGCTCCTTACAGGCCAGTCTTTTGGGTAGTATTGGCTAGGTGCTTAACATTAAGCACCTAGCCAATACTACCCAAAAGACTGGCCTGTAAGGAGTAGAAGACATAGGTACTTAACCCCAGGACCCTAACAGTACCCCGCCCTTCCCCGCGGAGGCTACCACAACAGAGCAACCGGAGCCGGGTCGAACCCGGGTCAGTCCAGGCATGTGACCACCCGCATCCCTTTTTTGGGGGGCACCGGGATTCGAAGTCGGGACGCAGCACTAGCTCTGATACCAAATGTTAAGCACCTAGCCAATACTAACCAAAAGACCGGCCTGTAAGGAGCGGAAGACATAGGTACTTAACCCAAGACCCTAACATGTACCAAAAGAACTTCTAGGAACACTTGGCCCAAGCCAGTTACTTTGTCAGGCCCTCACAGTATGTTCATCTCTTTACTGGTGGCTTGACAGAGGCCCTGCATCTGGAGGTAGAATTACATGACCCTCGAGACTTGGACCACACTTTGAACTTGGCTAGGACAATTGATGCTAAACAGTGCGTCCTCAAAGAGTCCCTGGTCAGAAGACCCTCATGGCTCAGCAGGGTGCCCACCAATGCCCCCTCATCCTATTCAGGAATTACACGCCCTGGGCCAAATTCAGCACCCCGTGCAGACATTTCACCCTCCACGCCACCAGCTCCATACATTAAAAAACTGTCCAGGCAGGAGATGGAACTGCTGCGGGCCAAGGGCCTTTGTTATAACTATGATGAACTATATGTCCAGGGTCACATATGAAAGAGGTTATTCTATTTGGAGGTCTTCGATGACACAGAGGAAGTTCAACCAGTGGAAGACAGTGTTGAGGCCGAATAGGATGCACCTACTATTTCACTCCATGCTATGACTGACATGCATAGCTCCAACACAATGAAAGTTCAAGCCGGTTTGCAACACCTTCAGTTACTGGCCTTAGTTGACTCCGGCAGCACCCATAACTTCATAAGTCAGCCAGCCACAAAATAGCTTGGGTTGGTAATACAGCAGAACATCGGCATATCCGTCTCAGTGACCAATGAGGCCAAAATCTCTAGTGCGAGTATCTCTACAACCACACCATTTTGTGATGAGGGGCCCTCCTTTGTAGCCAATTTTTTGGTCATTCCACTGGCGTGGTTTGACTTGGTACTCAGAATTAAATGGCTCCAAACATTGGGGCCTATCTTGTGGGATTTCAAATATCTTACCATGACGTTTACAACTACCCAACGTCAGATTACCCTTCATGACACACATGCTACTGCGCCCTGCACTCTTCAGGAAATTCAGGTCCAGAGCGCTGGGCATTGTAAGTTAACTACTTTACTTATAGAATTTGGTGATTTATTTCAGTCCCCTACTGCCCTCCTGCTTATTCGCCATTGTGATCACCGCATAAGGTTGAAATTGGGGACTGAACTAGTGGTGGTCAGGCCTTACTGTTACCCCCACTTATAGAAGGATGAAATTGAGCACCAATGCCAAACTATGCTTGCCCAATAAATTATTCAGACTAGCAGGACTCCCTTTTTATCCCCCGTGTTACTGGTCAAGAAACATGACAGGTCTTGGCGGTTTTATGTTGACTACAGGGAGCTCAATGGTCATGCAATTAAAGATAAATTTCCTATACCGGTGGTTGATGAGTTATTAGATGAATTACATGGAGCTACCTTATTTAAAAAGTTGGACCTAAAGTTAGGTTATCATCAGTTTCGGGTTCATCCGTCCGATGTGGAGAAGATGGCGTTTAGGACGCACCATGGGCATTTCGAGTTTCTAGTCATGCCATTTGGTCTATCTAACGCCCCTTCCACTTTCCAGGCCCTCATGAATGAGGTATTTAATTCTCTCCTGAGGAAGTTTGTTCTAGTTTTTTTTTTTTTTATGATATCCTGGTATATAGAAAAAAATGGGACGAACACCTTCATCATCTTCTCCAAGTTTTTATTATCTTACGTTCCCATCATTTGGTTTTAAACCAAACCAAGTGTTCCATGGGCACACCCGAAGTGGCATATCTGGGGCATGTTATATCAGCAGAGGGTGTGAAGGTCGACCATAGTCAAATACAGGCAGTCACCGACTAGCCTCTTCCCACATCCATCTCAGCATTAAGGGGGTTTTTTGGGGCTTGCTGGTTATTACAGAAAATTCATCCGTAACTACTGACAGATTGCTGCTCCACTCAACTATATCCTTAAGAAAAATGCATTTCTCTGGTCCAAGATAGTAGCTTCTTCTTTTCAGCAGTTGAAGGCAGCATTGTCTTCAGCGTCGGTCTTGCAACTACCAGACTTTGATGAATTATTGGTAGTTGAATGTTATGCGTCTGGTGGGAATATCAGCAGAGGGTGTGAAGGTCGACCATAGTCAAATACAGGCAGTCACCGACTAGCCTCTTCCCACATCCATCTCAGCATTAAGGGGGTTTTTTGGGGCTTGCTGGTTATTACAGAAAATTCATCCGTAACTACTGACAGATTGCTGCTCCACTCAACTATATCCTTAAGAAAAATGCATTTCTCTGGTCCAAGATAGTAGCTTCTTCTTTTCAGCAGTTGAAGGCAGCATTGTCTTCAGCGTCGGTCTTGCAACTACCAGACTTTGATGAATTATTGGTAGTTGAATGTTATGCGTCTGGTGGGAATATCGGCGCAGTATTACAACAACATGGCCACCTGATAGCTTATTTCAGCAGACAGCTGGGCCAACACCATCAAAAACTCACTGCCTATGAAAGGGAACTGATCGGGTTAGCGAAAGCCATCTAGCACTGGCAGCCTTATCTCTGGGGGTGCCCATTTATCATACAGACCGATCATTGTAGCCTGAAGTATCTGCTTGAGCAACGTCTTACCACCTCCCCTCAGCAGCATTGGTTGAGCAAATTGATGGGGTTCGATTTCATAGTTGAGTATAAACCGGACAACTTGAATGTGGGAGCAGATGCCTTGTCTCGTCGGGACATGCCAAAGCCAAAATTACATGCTATCAGTCACCCCAGACTTCTTTTGTTGGACTCTATTCGGGAGGAAACACAACAGCATCCGGAGCTCATTGAGTTTTATCATAATATTGAGCAGGGTACCTGTTATGGACTCTATAGCATCACGAGTTACCAGCAGGCGTAGGAATTAATTAATGTGATTTTCAATTTCCATGTAATTGTTTTTGGTTTGGGTTTGTCTTTGGTTTGGGTTGGTTTAACATTTATTGGGTTCGACCTCCCAAATCACCTTATCACGGCCAGCCGCACCTCTTCCAGCACCACAGACGGAAGTCTTCTCATCTTCCTTGGTCATGGCGAAGCAATTCAACCTTTTCCCCTCTGTCTCCGTACATTGACCAGCTTCGGCAGCCACAAGATTCCACCGGAAAAAGTGGAAGCGCCATCGAAAACATGTCCAGGGGGATGTGACTTCCAACCATTCCCTCCCACTCGCTGTCCCCCTCTCGGCAGAACCGAGGGAACCCAACTTCCAAATTGGGTGGGCGTGGCTCCAAATTTTTTTTTGGGGGGAGTTGGCTTCCGGCCAATTGCAATCACTCTCATTCTCCTTCTCGGCTAGCCATTGGGGAACCCTCATCCACGCAATTGCGGGTAAGCATTTACACCATCCTCTATTTTCCACTCAATTCGATTCTTCCATGCAGTGGATGGGGCTCCCAGGCCCGGAGCAGCAGCAACGCTCCCTTCAAATTGGGTTTATTTTTTTGGGAGAGCATTGTCAAATTGGCAAATTGGGATTCTGCCAAATGGATGTTGGATGGCATATTATTTCCTTGTTAATTACAGCTGGTTTAGGGGGTAGAATCGGCCTTCTAGAGGAGCGCAGGTTCGTCTATGATTCATTGGCAATTCAGACCATTCAGGTGCTTTTCTTCGGAACCTTCCCTGCTGTGTCTAATTACAGATCTGCCAAGGATGAGGCAGATGATGGAGTTGCGCCCTCTATGTTAGGCTTGCAAAGCTATTGGGAAGTTGCGTATGCACATGACCTGGCAAATTTTCATGAGCATGGTCATGTAGGTGAAATTTGGTTTGGATCTGAAGTTATGGAGATTGTTGTCAATTGGACCAAAAATTTGTGCGTCAACATATCCAACAATTATACACAGAATCTTGCTGATGAAGCCAGATCCAAATGTGAGTCAATTGAAGAGGTCAACAAGTGGTTGTCTAGCTGGAGTGTCCTTGACATTGGCACTGGACATGGTGTCCTTCTCCAAGAACTTGGAAAAGAAGGGTTTTGTGACATGCCGGGAACTGCTTACAGTAAAGCAGCAGTTGATCTTGCACGCAATCTTGCATTTGATTGTGATGATACCCATTTCACCATGGAAGAAATAAGAACACAAATTGTGGAGAAAGGTTCTGATTGGCTTCAAAATTGCCCTGACATTGAGAATTATCCTCACATGGCCAAACTATATTTGGGCCCAGAAAATGGAGACAATCTAAATCATCCAATGGAGAACATTGAGAGAAGTGCTGGAGATAATTCTGGAAGTATCTCATTTTACATCCCAAATTTTTTGGCAGGATTCAGTGTGCTAAATAACCATAGTACTAACAAGTTTGAATGTTTCTCTTCTTATATGGATGAGCGTGTTGGAGTATTGTCACAGGCTTTACAAGTAACACGAAATGAAGTTGTTCATCTGCTTGGACTCATGAAGTTGCTGAAGCTTAACATGAAAAACTTGGAAGCAAGTAACCATGACCAAGACCATACGATAATACTGCTCCAAACTACTATAGATGTTCTATATGCTGCATGCTGTAATTCTATCCTCGACCTGTAGACTGTGTCGAACTCCAGTGCAGGTCTGGATTTTGTGGACTTGGGGGCAAGAGGTGGTGATAATGTACCAGAAGAGCCATCAGAATGCATTAAGACTACAGAAAAGTTGTCAGCGGTTGTGAAACACATTCACGCTAAAATAGAAGAATTCAGGGTTGAGAACAGTAACAAATGCAAGATGGTGAGATAGGCAGTAGTACAAAAATTGACAAGCAGGCGCTTGAGGTTAAAAAATTTGGAAAGGATCCATTGAAAATATGTGTGAAGGATGGAGATATTAGCAGTGTTATGTGTTCTTATAATCACATCAATGGTGTTCCCTCTTGTGCTAAAAGAAATTGTTTGGGGGCATCCAAAGTCGTCACTTTGGACCAAGCGTTAGCTGAAAGAGACGCTATGCTCACTGAGGTACGTACTCATCTCCAGGAGGCCCATCACTCTATGAAGCTCTATTATGATAAGAAGCACCAGGAGGTATCTTATTTCCCTAGAGACTATGTGTGGTTAAAGCTTCAACACTACCGCCAGCTGTCCCTGACGGCATCCAAGCCATAAGCTGTCTCCAAAATATTATGGTCCATTTAAGGTGTTGGACAAAATTGGCCCCGTGGCATACCGCTTGCAGCTACCAATGGAAGCAAAGATACATAAGGTATTTCATGTCTCCCAATTGAAGCCATTCCAGGGTGACTCGCCCCTACTAAACACTCGACTGCCGCCACTACATGAGGGAAGAGTCCTTTCTACTCCAGTTCAGGTTTTAAAAAGCACGCCACATTCAAGGTGATTGAGAAATTCTCGTCCAGTGGGCAGATGCCAACCCCAGTGACACCACATGGGAGCCGTTATCAGCATTTCGACTCCTATATCTTTCCTTCTAGCTTGAGGACAAGCTCTTGTTCCAGGAGGGGGGTGATGTTATGGACTCTATAGCATCACGAGTTACCAACAGGCGTAGGAATTAATTAATGTGATTTTCAATTTTCATGTAATTGTTTTTGGTTTGGGTTTGTCTTTGGTATGGGTTGGTGTAGCATTTATTGGTTTGAACCATTGACCCAAGGGGTCTAAAATGTTTTGGGCATCCTCAACCCTATTTAAGGGGACGGCTAGGGTAATGAGAGAGTAGCAATTGAGTCTACTTTAGCCTAGAGTAAATTAGATAAACAGGTCGAGAGCTCCTTCAAGCTCTCTCCTATTTTCCCCAATTCCTTTCCGAAATTCCCTTTTCCGAAATTCAGTCTTCATCATTCCATCATTTTATCTCAACATCAAGCAAGCCAATGGAAGGAAGAGAAGAGAGGAGGGTGACAAGATCCATCTCTCGTGAGGATCCTAACAGTACCATAGATAGTCATTGGACAATCCAGGATCGTCTTATATTGTTCCAGAATAGGATTTATCTGCATCACATATCACCACTCATTCATAGCATCTTGTCCACTTTTCATGATAGCACACATGAGGGCAGGTAGAAAACATATTTCCGTCTCAATTGGGATTTTTATTGGAGAGGCATGAAGAGAAGTGTCACAGACTATGTGACAACTTGTCAGCGGAACAAAACCGAATTATTAAGTCCAACAAGGTTGCTCCAACCACTTTAGTTACCTTCACAGGTATGGTCTGATATTTCAATGGATTTCATTGATGGATCACAAAAATCAGTTATTTTTGTAGTGGTTGACCACTTCTGAAAATATGCCCATTTTCTGCCTCTGGCGCATCCCTACACAGTAGCTCACATCGCCCAGCTCTTCATGGATTATATTGTCCGATTACATGGGGTGCCTACGTCTACTACAAGTGAGAGAGACGCCATCTTCACCAGTACTATTTGGAAGGAACTCTTCAAACTGCAAGGCACCAAGTTGGCTTTCTCTTCCACCTACCACTCGCAGAATGATAGCCAGACAGAAGTTGTCAATAGAACTATTGAGATGTACCTCCGTTGTTTTGTGGGAGACTCGCCTAAATGGTGGGTTAAGTGGCTGGCATGGGCAAAATTCTGTTATAATACTTCCTACCATAGCGTACTTGGCACAACTCCTTTCAAGGTAGTGTATGGTCGTGATCCACCCCGGCTCTTATCCTATGAACCCGGTTCTTCTAAGGTGGCCACTCTGGACCAGGCCCTCGCAGAAAGGGATGATATGCTCAATCAGGTGCACACTCACCTCCAAGTAGCCCAACAAGCAATAAAACACTCTTATGATAAAAAGCACCGGGAAGTGGTCTTCTCTCCAGGGGATTATGTGTGGCTTGATCTCCAACACTACCGGCAACTATCTCTCACGGCCTCAAAGCGTAAAACATTATCCCCAAAAGTTTTTGGGCCCTTTCAAGTGTTGGACCGCATTGGCATAGTAGCCTACCGCTTGCAGCTACCTCAAAGGCTAAGCTCCGCAATGTTTTTCATGTCTCGCAATTGAAGTCCTTCCATGGCGTGTTATGGTCCTGGGTTAAGTACCTATGTCTTCCGCTCCTAACAGGCCGGTCTTTTGGGTAGTATTGGCTAGGTGTTTAACACTTGGTATCAGAATAGGGTAACTTGGGGGATAATATCATCAATGAAGAAATCCAAATCAGGATACAAAAGATAGAAGATAGCCTTGAAACATCACAACCAGTGTTGGGAAAGGTTTGTGGTTTGGAAGAAGAGATGAGCCGAATCATCAGCATGCTACTCCAGGAAAAGTTGGCTCATGCTGGTGAGGGGGTATTGGTTGACCAGCAGGTCTCAATGAGTATTTACGGCTAGAGGTTGAACTCCTTATGCCCACGGATCTAACTCATGCCATGAATATGGCCCGAGCAATGGAACAACAACAACAGCTGTAGCAACATAAGCTGGGTTGGTCGAGTGAGAGGAACACTTCCTCCACATGGCAAGGGTGCTGCTATAATTCATCTCAGGGAGCATCTACAACAGCACCATCCAGACACACTCCAACTACGACTCGGGTAGCCGATCCCTACCGAGATTTATAAAAAAATTGACGAGTGCGGAGATGGCAGAAAGGCTGTCCAAAAATCTATGTTATAACTGTGATGAACAGTATATCCTTGCATGCTATTACTGGGTAGAAATCTCCTACTACAATGCAAGTCCGAGCTCATGTCATCGACTGAGAACTGGTGGGACTAGTCAACTCGGGGAGTACACACAATTTTCTGAGTTTGACAGCCGCACATCATCTCCTCCAGATACACATTCATCCGACATCCACCGTCTCAGTGGCCAATGGCAAGAAGGTCCCTAGCTATGGGATTAGTAAGGCGGTAACTTTTTCCATTGGATTTAATTCATTTAATGCGGAATTTTTTGTAATTCCCCTGGCGGGATTTGATATGGTATTAGGCATTAAATGGTTACAAACATTGGGGCCCATTATGTGGGACTTTTTGGCTTTAACCATGAGCTTTGATTTGGCCGAAAGTCGGGTGCTCTTACAGGGCTATCAGGTGGACAGGGCCCACCGCATGCACACTTTGCAGACACGGGTTCAGCCTGACAGTACTAGTGATGGTCTGGTTGAGGAGTTCTCTGACCTCTTCCAGGAGCCTTGGGGGTTGCCTCCCATGAGGCACTGTGACCACAGGATCTGTCTGAAACCAGGTTCTAAGGTAGTGGTCGTGCGACCATACTGTTACCCATACCTTCAGAAAGATGAGATAGAGCGTCAGTGCCATGAGATGTTGAAACAGGGTCTTATTCGTCCCAGCTGCTCCCCGTTCTCTTCACTCATCTTACTTAAGAAGAAACATGATGGGACATGGAGGTTTTGCGTGGATTATCGGGAGTTGAATGTGCTGACAGTAAAAGACAAGTTCCCTATTCCGGTAGTGGATGAGTTACATGGGTCGTGGTTATTCACTAAACTCGACCTCCGTTCGGGATACCATCAGGTCCGGATGCACCCCTCAGATATCGAGAAGATGGCATTCCGCACGCACCATGGCCACTTTGAGTTCGTCGTCATGCCGTTCGGCTTATCCAATGCACCCTCCACTTTTCAAGCTTTGATGAATGAGGTATTTAGCCCCTATCTTCCAAAATTTTTTCTTGTATTTTTCGATGATATTTTGATATATAGCAAGTCGTTTGAGGAGCACTTGGCACACTTGAGGATTGTTTTCGACTTGTTAAGAGCACATCAGCTCTATTTGAAACATTCCAAGTGTTCTTTTGCGGCTTCACATGTGTGGTATCTGGGACACATTATCTCACATGAGGGGGTTACGGTGGATCCCGAGAACATCCGAGCTATTCACGAGTGGCCGCAGCCACAGTCGTGTTATGCATTATGGGGTTTTTTGGGTCTTGCGGGCTTCTACAACAAATTTATTAAGAACTATGGGCTAGTGGGAGCACCATTGACGAGTCTACTCAAGAAAAATTCCTTTATTTGGAATGAGGGGGCCACCACGTCGTTTGTGGCACTCAAAGCTGCCCTCGCATCCGCGCCAATATTACAACTTCCCAACTTTGATGAATTGTTCGTGGTAGAGTGTGATGCTTCGGGCGTGGGCATCGGGGCCGTTTTATAGCAGCTCGGTCATCCTAAGTATTTTAGCAGATAGTTGGTAGTCCATCATCACGAGCTGGCAGCCTATGAGCGCAAATTGATTGGGTTGGCCAAAGCGGTCCAACATTGGAGGCTCTATCTCTGGGGCCGGGCTTTTATCATACGCACGGATCACTACAACTTTAAATTCCTACTAGAACAGCGTTTGACGACGTCGCCACAACAACACTAAATCAGTAAGTTGTTGGGGCTTGACTTCTCGGTGGAGTACCATGCAGGGAGATTAAATAAGGTAGCAGATGCCTTGTCACGGTGTTTTGAAGATCAACAGTTAGTCTATTCTATCAGCTAGCCGAGATTTCTCATTCTGGACTTGGTGCGAGACTCACATGCCACTAACCCTGCACTGTAGGAACTGCATAAGAAGATCTTGAAAGGGACAATGAATTTGAAGTGGTCCATCCAGGATTCACTTATTTATTACAAGCAGCGAATTTTCCTTCCACATGAGTCCGAGTTGATTCCAGCTATTCTCTCAGCCTACCATGACAGTACACACGAGGGGATCCAGAAGACCTTGCACAAAATTCAAGCTGGTTTTTACTGGCAAGCCATGAAACCCTCTATTGCGACTTATGTGGGCGACTGTCAGGTATGCCAGCGCAACAAAGCCGAGCACTTGAGTCCAGCCGGTCTTCTCCAGCCTCTGGCCCTTCCTACGTAGGTTTGGTTGAATGGCCAATCCCAATTATTGCGTGGCTGGTTCACTGATAAAATTATTTGTGCTGCCCGAATCAACTAAAGAAAGTAGCATGAGATGATGTAACCTGGCCTTGACCTGCATGGTATTAGAAGTACGCAGGCCATGCATGGCATGGAGGGAGAGCTCTGGTTCTTGCTGTACCTCTTCAACAATTTCATTTTCAATAAGCTCTTCTGCATCTTCTTCCAACAATTCAATACTGAATAAGCGTTTACAAGTATGGCCTGGCAGGAATTGTTCATCACAATTAAAACATAGGCCCTTTGCCTATCTAGCGTCCATTTCCTGTTTAGTCAAAAATTTACGTGGC
This sequence comes from Aristolochia californica, assembly GCF_029961685.1. Lineage (NCBI taxonomy): Eukaryota > Viridiplantae > Streptophyta > Magnoliopsida > Piperales > Aristolochiaceae > Aristolochia > Aristolochia californica. Next base: position 32,650,460 of record NW_027182279.1, on the reverse strand, counting down.
ATAGTCTATGGAGGCACATTGGTAGCCTGATCTGCTCGGTGAGGGGTAGAGGACCCAAAACGTGGCCCAAATGCAGTACCCTGTATTCTGTTGTTCCAAAATGGTTTTCGCTGTAAAGACTCTTTTAGAACTCTCTGTTTGTGTTCCACAGCTCGGGCATAATTCATTGCTGAGTCCAAATCTGTCGGACCAAGTAATTCCACTTCCAATCTAATTGCCTCTGTCAATCCAGCATTAAAAATCTGAACATGTAGGTGAGGAGGAACAAATTCACTAGCTTGGGCCAACCTTTCTTGGAACGTTTTTTGGTAAACTTCTAAGGTGCTGGTCTGTTTATAGTTGATCAATTCCCCCACTGGGTTGCTGCCAGCTGGAGGTTCGAACCTCAACTGGCAAGCATGTTTAAAGTGCAATCAATCCTGAATGGAATGGACATTTCGGTAGTGATGGAACCACATGAGCGCTTCATCGAGCATGTGGTAGGCAGCCAAAGTAACCTTGTCCATTTCCACCGTTTGTTGATGATAGAAGAATTGTTCACATTTCGTGAACCACAGTAAAGGATCTTTAGAGCTATCATATGTAGGAAAGTTAAGTTTAAAGTACCTGGGAACCGTTGATGGTCCTTGTGCGTGAGTGGTCATTGAACCCATTGGTTGGCGCAGGGGTGGATTTGGTGGTGGCGTGAATTGTTGGTGGGGAACTCGTTGTGGTTGAAAATTGGTTGCTGGTGGTGGCGTTGGTGCTTGAAGTGCAGCAAGTTGTCGGAGGATGGTTTGTAGAGATGATTCCAGTGTTTGTAAGGTATTATTGATGTGAGAAATTTCAGAACCTTGAAGAGTGGATCGTTGTTGAAGTTCTGAAAGTACTTGACGTATGTCCTCTGGAGAAGAGGAATCACCGAGGGTGGACCTGTCTGATACCTCGTTGTTAGGATCCTCATGAGCCATGGATCTTGTCACCCTCCTCTCTTCTCTTCCTTCCATTACCTTGCTTGACGTAGAGATGGAATGAGGGGTTGAAGGGAATTGAATTTCGGAAAGGAGAATTGGGGGAAAAAATGGAAGAGAGCTTGAAGGAGCTCTTGACCTGTTTATCTAAATTACGTTAGCTAAAGTGAACTCAATTCATAATTCTCATTACCCTAGCCGTCCCCTTAAATAGGGTTGAGGACGTCCAAAACCCTAAAGACCTCTTGGGTCAATGGTTCAAACCAATAAATGCTAAACCAACCCAAACCAAAGACAAAACCAAACCAAGAAACAATTACATGGAAATTGAAAAACACATTCATTAATTCCTACGCCTATTGGTAACTCGTGATGCTATAGAGTCCATAATAGTTTGGGCTGACATTTCAATGGATTTTAAGGAAGGCCTACCCCTGTCTGCAGGAAAATCCGTAATTTTCGTAGTGGTTGATAGATTCTTCAAGTACGGACATTTTTTATCGATGGTTCTTCCGAATACATCAACACGGGTTGCTCAGACTTTCCTAGAACAGATGGTCCGCTTAAATGGCATTCCAAAATCCATTGTGAGTGATAGAGATGTAGTTTGCACGAGCACCTTTTCGTAGGAATTTTTTCGCTTGAGTGGGACGAAATTGAAGTTCTCCTCCGCCTATTATCCACAGATAGACGGGCAAACTGAGGTGGTGAACGGGACCATCAAGATGTATCTACGGTGCTTGGTGGGGGATCGTCCGCCACAATGGGTTCAATGGCTTCCGTGGGCTGAATACTGTTACAACACTTCATTCCTATTAGGCTCTCTAGCCATGGATCAAGTCACCCGGCGATCTCCTCTAGGTTCCAGATTGAATGACGAAGAAGGGAAGGATTTGGGGTTCTTGGAACGCCCAATGATGAAGGGATGTGAGCCTTTGAAGAAGCTCCAACCTTAGGCCTCTTTAGAGAGAGTACATGATCTCATTTAGACTAATTGATTAATGCTTGCTTCCATTCAATCACTTGACACCCTAAATAGATAAGGGAAAACATCAAAGGTTCTATAATTACAATTAGACCCTTATTGAACTTCAAATTACAATTAAACCCCTAAGGTACTGGAATACAAGTTTACTCCATCTCTTCTCTTCTCCTGTTCGCCACTCTTGATGCTATGGAGTCCATTATATCACCCCCCTCCTGAAGAAAGAGCTTTTCCTCAAGCTCGAAAGTGGGGAATAGAGTCTGGAAGGACTTGAGTGTCTCCCAAGAGGCTTCCACCAATTCCTCGTCAATCCACTGAACGAGCACTTCCCAAGCATTGTTAACTCGCCTTGCTTGAAGGATCTGTGCGGGAGTGGGCATGGACCTATCATCCTTGAGTGGAGGCAGAGGGGTATGCAGTAGTGGTGAGTCTCCCTTGAATGGCTTGAGAAGGGAGACGTGGAAGACGTCATGTAGCTTGGCATCTGGTGGTAGTTTCAAACGATACGCCACAGTGCCAATACGGTGCAGGACCTGGAATGACCCATAAAATTTTGGAGAGATCTTATGGCATTTGATGGCTGCAAGAGAGAGTTGGCGGTATGGTTGAAGTTTGAGCCAAACAAATTCTCCGGGTGCAAAGGAAAGGGGACGATGTCCTTCGTCATAAGTATGCTTCATTGTGGCTTGTGAACGCTGTAACTGAAAGCGGACCTAAGCAAGCATTGCATCTCTATCGGCTAATGCTTGGTCCAATGCTTCTATTCGAGAAGACCCCGGTTCATAAGAAAGTTGGCGCGGAGGTTCGCGTCCATAAACGACTCGAAAAGGGGTTGTACCCAGTGCAGTGTGGTATGAGGTATTATAACAATACTCCGTCCATGCTAGCCAACGAACCCACTGTTGGGGCGTGTCCACCACAAAGCACCGCAAACACATCTCCAATGTGTGGTTAACCACCTCTGTCTGGCCGTCTGTTTGAAGGTGGTATGCTGTAGAAAAGGCTAACTTGGAGCCGTGGAGCTTAAATAGTTCCCCCCAGAATTTACTGGTGAAGATAGCATCACAGTCGTTGGTGATGGTCTCCGGAAGTCCATGGAGACGGACAATATTATCCATGAAGAGCTGAGCGACTTGTGTTGCTGTATACGGATGGCTAAGGGCCATAAAGTGGGCATATTTCAAGAACCAGTCGACCACAACAAGAATAATAGATTTCCCTACAGAAGGAGGAAGACCATCGATAAAATCCATTGAGAGATCTTCCCATACCTATGAAGGAAGTTGAAGTGGCTGGAGCAAGCTGGCGGGTTGTAAGGATTCAGACTTATTCCTCTGACAGACCTAGCATGCTGCAACACACTCAACAATGACCCGCTTCATACCCCTACAATAAAACTCTCGACTGAGGCGGAAGTATGTCTTCTGCTGGCCCTCATGTGTACTATCATGAAAGGAGGCAATAATGGCAGGAAGGAGTACCGACGAAGGATGAAGATATATGCATCCTTTATATAGAATGAGACCGTCCTGTAGTGTCCAGTTATTGTCCTTGGAATGGTTTTCGATTTGAGCTTGTAATGCAAGGAGATCCGGATGATGGCTAGTATCCTGACGGATTGTGTCCAGCAAAGACAACCTGGGGTGTCTCAGTACGTGCAGGTGTGAATCCTCCAGTTCTCTGCATGACAAGGCGTCTGCTGCCCGGTTGAGATAACCCGGTTTGTATTCCACCTGAAAATAGAATCCCATTAATATGCTGAGCCAATGTTGTTGTGGGGATGTAGTAAGACGCTGCTCCAATAAGTATTTGAGGCTACAATGGTCTGTCCGGATCACAAAATGTCTGCCCCACAGATACGGCCTCCAATGCTGTACGGCTTTGGCCAAACCGATGAGTTCCCTTTCGTAAGTGGCTAACTTGTGATGGTGAGGAACGAGATGGTGGCTGAAGTAGGCAATGGGGTGTCCCTGTTGCTACAAGACGGCACCTATCCCTCCCCCGGATGCATCGCATTCTATGATGAAATTTTTGGCAAAGTTTGGCAATTGGAGAACTGGTGCTAATGCTAATGCCTGTTTTAAGTTGTTAAATGAGGAGTCCGCCAACTGAGACCACTGAAAGGCATGCTTCTTCAGGAAATTGTGCAATGGTGCTTTCAGGTGACCATATTCTTTGCTAAATTTTCTATAATACCCTGCGAGACTAAGGAACCCTTTCAAAGCTGTAACGGAGTGAGGTGTTGGCCAATCCATAAACGCCTATAATTTGCTGAAGTCTGGTTTCACCCCAGAGGCAGAGATCACATGCCCCAAATAAGCTACTTCGGAAGTGGCAAAGTCACATTTGATTCGATTGAGAAATAAATGGTGTGCTCGAAGAATTGTGAAAACCTGTCTCAATTGGTGCAAATGTGCTTCCCAAGTTTTGCTATAGACCAGTATATCATAAAAAAAAACTAAGACATGCTTCCGTAAGAAAGGGCAAAATACCTAGTTCATTAGTGCTTGAAAGGTGGACGGGGCATTGGATAGCCCAAATGGCATCACCAGGAACTCGTAGTGACCATGGTGGGTGCGGAAGGCAGTTTTTTCGACATCCTCCGAATAAACCCGAATCTGATGGTAGCTAGATTTCAAGTCCAACTTTGTAAATAATTGAGAGCCGTGTAGCTCATCCAATAATTCATCTACCACCAGAATTGGAAATTTATCTTTGATTGTGCGAGCATTGAGTTCACGGTAATCCATACAAAGCGCCAAGATTTATCTGATTTTTTTACCATCAATACAAGGGACGAAAAAGGAGAATGACTAGGCTGAATAATACCCTGTTGGAGCATTTGTTGACATTGCCTTTCTATCTCATCTTTTTTCACATAGGGATAGCGGTAGGGACGCACTACCACTGGTTTTGTGCCCATCTTCAAACGAATTCTATGATCACAAGCTCGTATAGGCGGAAAGTCTGCAAATTCCTGAAATAAATCCGCATATTCGGCCAACAATGAAGGTAAGTTATCCCCCTTTGAAGGACCCACAAAAGGTGTTTGGAGGCTGCATGGCTGCTAGGCGTGTTAGGATCCTCACGAGCCATGGATCTTGTCACCCTCCTCTCTTCTCTTCCTTCCATTACCTTGCTTGACGTAGAGATGGAATGAGGGGTTGAAGGGAATTGAATTTCGGAAAGGAGAATTGGGGAAAAAACGGAAGAGAGCTTGAAGGAGCTCTTGACCTGTTTATCTAAATTACGTTAGCTAAAGTGAACTCAATTCATAATTCTCATTACCCTAGCCGTCCCCTTAAATAGGGTTGAGGACGTCCAAAACCCTAAAGACCTCTTGGGTCAATGGTTCAAACCAATAAATGCTAAACCAACCCAAACCAAAGGCAAAACCAAACCAAGAAACAATTACATGGAAATTGAAAAACACATTCATTAATTCCTACGCCTGTTGGTAACTCATGATGCTATAGAGTCCATAACATCACCCCCCCTCCTGGAGAAAGAGCTTGTCCTCAAGCTCGAATGAAGGATATAAAAGTCAAAATGCTGATAACGGCTCCCATGTGGTGTCACTGGGATCGGCATCTGCCCACTGGACAAGAATTTCCCAATCACCTTGAATGTGGCGTGCTTGTATTACCTGAGCCGGAATAGAAAGGACTCTGCCCTCATGTAGTGGGGGCAGTGGAGTGTGCAGTAAGGGCGAGTCACCCTAGAAGGGCTTCAACTGGGAGACGTGAAAGACATTGTGGATCTTTGATTCTAGTGGTAGCTGCAAGCGGTATGCCACGGGCCCAATTTTGTCCAATATCTGAAATGGACCATAATATTTAGGAGACAGCTTATGGCGCTTTGATACAGTCAGGGACAGCTGGCGGTAGTGTTGAAGCTTTAACCACACATTGTCTCCAGGGAAATAAGATGCCTCTCGGTGCTTCTTATCATAAAAGCGTTTCATAGAGTGTTTGGCCTCCTGTAGATGTGTACGTACCTCAGTGACCATAGCATCTCTTTCAGCTAATGCTTGGTCCAAAGTGACTACTTTGGATGCCCCAGGTTCATATGGTAACAGACGAGGTGGATCTCTGCCATAAACTACCCTGAAAGGAGTAGTGCCCAGTGCTGTGTGGTAAGATGTGTTATAGCAAAATTCTGCCCATGAAAGCCATTTCATCCATCTTCTAGGTGCGTCCCCCACAAAACAACGAAGATACATTTCAATCGTGCGATTGACAACCTCTATTTGGCCGTCCGTTTGTGGATGATAGGCAGAAGAAAATGCCAATTGGGTGCCCTGTAATTTGAATAATTCCTTCCAAAAGACACTGGTAAAAATGGCATCCCTGTCACTGATAATGGATGAAGGAATTCTATGTAATCGGACAATGTTATTCATAAATAATTGAGCGACCTGAGCGGCAGTATATGGATGCGCCAAAGCAATGAAGTGCCCATATTTTGAAAACCGATCAACGACGACGAATATCACCGATTTACCTGATGAAATGGGAAGTCCAGCAATGAAGTCCATGGAAATATCCGACCAGATTTGAGATGGTAGTTGCAGAAGTTGCAGTAGGCCGGCCGGACTTAAAGATTCGGCCTTGTTTCTTTGACAATTCTGACAAGCAGCTACATAATCAACAATTGTGCTCTTCATGCCCTTCCAGTAAAAGTCCCGACTGATTCGGAAATATGTTTTCTGTCGACCCTCATGTGTGCTATCATGGATAGAGGACAGGATGGTGTGAAGAAGTGGGGATGTATTATGCAAAAAGATCCTATTTTGTAGAGAATGAGACAATCCTGAATCGTCCAATGAGGAGCAACTGTCCCCTGTTGAATATCCTGATATAATGACATGAGATCCGGATATTGATGTACTTCCTCACGAATAGAATCTAATAGCAGTGCACGTGGGTGACTGATAGCATAAATTTGTGTGGCGGAAATATCCCAACGTGATAAGGTATCAGCCCCCAAATTCGAACTACCTGGCTTATAATGAACCGTAAAATCGAAGCCCATGAGTTTAGTTAACCAATGCTGCTGTGGGGATGTGGTGAGGCGCTGTTCAAGAAGATACTTGAGGCTGCAATGATCTGTATGAATGAGAAATGGTCGTTCCCAAAGATAAGGTCACCAATGTTGGACAACCTTGGCTAACCCAATCAATTCCCTCTCATATGCAGCTAACTTATGGTGGTGTTGTCCCAACTGACGGCTGAAATAAGCAATGGGGTGTCCCTATTGCTGTAACACTGCCCCTATACCTCCCCCGGAGGCATCACATTCCACCACAAATTCTGCCTCAAAATCTGGCAATTGTAGGACTGGCGCTGAGGCTAAGGCCTCCTTTAACAGGTTAAAGGCCTGTTCTGCTGAAGAAGACCAGTGGAAGGCATGTTTTTTGAGCAGGTTGTTGAGTGGTGCTGCTATCTGGCCATAAGATTGGATAAATTTTCTATAATATCCCGCTAAGCCCAAAAATCCCTTTAATGTTGTGGTGGAGGTGGGAATCGGCCAATCTATAACTGCCTGTATCTTGCTCTGGTCAACTTTCACGCCCACAGCTGATATGACGTGGCCCAAATATGCCACCTCAGATGTACCCATAGAACATTTCGATTTATTCAAAACCAAATGATGAGAGCATAGAATGGTAAATACCTGATGGAGGTGGTGGAGATGTTCTTCCCAAATTTTGCTGTAGACCAGAATGTCATAAAAAAAGACTAACACATAGTGGCGCAGAAGTGATAAAAAGACCTCATTCATGAGGGCCTGAAAGGTGGATGGTGCATTGGAGAGACCGAAGGGCATGATGAGGAACTTGAAATGACCATGATGTGTGCGGAAGGCAGTCTTCTCCACATCCACCGGGTGAACTCGTATTTGATGATAGCCCAATTTCAAATCTAATTTGGTAAAAATTGTATCACCATGTAACTCATCCAGCAACTCGTCCATGACTGGAATGGGGAACTTGTCCTTAACTGTGTGCAAGTTGAGTTGCCTATAGTCGACACAAAATCTCCATGATTTATCTTTTTTACGTACAAGTAACACTGGTGAGGAGAAAGGAGATCGACTGGGCTGGATCACACCCTGAGCGAGCATATGCATGCACTGTCGTTCTATTTCATCTTTCTGGATATGCGGGTAACGATAAGGCCGCACCACTACTGGATCAGTTCCCAACTTTAAACGAATGCGGTGATCACAATGACGCACTGGTGGTAGACCTGTAGGGTCATTAAATAAATCCGCAAATGCTGTAAGTAAAGGAGCTAACTGATCATCACCGGTGTGTTGAATATGCAAAGTGTGAAGTGCGTTAGGGACCTGTGCCACAATGCCTTGTAATGTAATCTGGCCCTGTGGTGCTGAAAATGTCATAGTCCGAGCCTGAAAGTCCCATAATATCGGTCCTAATAGCTGGAGCCATTTGACCCCGAGTACCAAATCAAATCCAGCCAATGGAATGACTAATAAATCCGCCTGAAATGAATGCCCTTCAATGGTGAAAGGGGTGTTAGCACATAACCCCACACTAGAAATTTTGGCTCCATTGGCCACAGAAACTGAGAGTCCCCTTTGTTGTTGAATGGCCAATCCCAATTGTTGCGCGGCTGGTTCACTAATAAAATTATGTGTGCTGCCCGAATCAACTAAAGCAAGTAGCATGAGATGATGTAACCTGGCATGGAGGGAGAGCTCTGGTTCTTGCTGTACCTCTCCAACAATTTCATTTTCAATAAGCTCTTCTGAATCTTCTTCCAACAATTCAATACTAAATAAGCGTTTACAAGTATCTCCTGTTTAGTAAAAAATTTACGTGGCATAGTCTGTGGAGGCACTTTGGTAGCCTGATCTGCTCGGTGAGGGGTAGAGGACCCAAAACGTGGCCCAAATGCAGTACCCTGTATTCTGTTGTTCCAAAATGGTTTTCGCTGTATAGACTCTTTTAGAACTCTCTGTTTGTGTTCCACAGCTCTGGCATAATTCATTGCTGAGTCCAAATCTGTCGGACCAAGTAATTCCACTTCCAATCTAATTGCCTCTGTCAATCCAGCATTAAAAATCTGAACATGTAGGTGAGGAGGAACAAATTCACTAGCTCGGGCCAACCTTTCTTGGAACGTTTTTTGGTAAACTTCTAAGGTGCTGGTCTGTTTATAGTTGATCAATTCACCCACTGGGTTGCTGCTAGCTGGAGGTCCGAACCTCAACTGGCAAGCATGTTTAAAGTGCAGCCAATCCTGAATGGAATGGACATTTTGGTAGTGATGGAACCACATGAGCCCTTCATTGAGCATGTGGTAGGCGGCCAAAGTAACCTTGTCCATTTCCACCGTTTGTTGATGATAGAAGAATTGTTCACATTTCGTGAACCACAGTAAAGGATCTTTAGAGCCATCATATGTAGGAAAGTTAAGTTTAAAGTACCTGGGAACCGTTGATGGTCCTTGTGCGTGAGTGGTCATTGAACCCATTGGTTGGCGCAGGGGTGGATTTGGTGGTGGCGTGAATTGTTGGTGGGGAACTGGTTGTGGTTGAAAATTGGGTACTGGTGGTGGCGTTGGTGCTTGAAGTGCAGCAAGTTGTCGGAGGATGGTTTGTAGAGATGATTCCAGTGTTTGTAAGGTATTATTAATGTGAGAAATTTCAGTACCTTGAAGTGTGGATCGTTGTTGAAGTTCTGAAAGTACTTGACGTATGTCCTCTGGAGAAGAGGAATCACCAAGGGTGGACCTGTCTAATACCATGTTGTTAGGATCCTCACGAGCCATGGATCTTGTCACCCTCCTCTCTTCTCTTCCTTCCATCACCTTGCTTGACGTAGAGATGGAATGAGGGGTTGAAGGGAATTGAATTTCGGAAAGGAGAATTGGGGAAAAAACGGAAGAGAGCTTGAAGGAGCTCTTGACCTGTTTATCTAAATTACGTTAGCTAAAGTGAACTCAATTCACAATTCTCATTACCCTAGCCGTCCCCTTAAATAGGGTTGAGGACGTCCAAAACCCTAAAGACCTCTTGGGTCAATGGTTCAAACCAATAAATGCTAAACCAACCCAAACCAAAGACAAAACCAAACCAAGAAACAATTACATGGAAATTGAAAAACACATTCATTAATTCCTACGCCTGTTGGTAACTCGTGAGGCTATAGAGTTCATAATAGGGCGCTAGTGCCCTCGAGGGTGATCGGATGGCTGTCCTGTTTAAAACTCATGGTAAGTGATTGGAAATCCCATAAGATCGGACCCAATCGCTATAGCCATTTAATGCCCAATACGAGGTCAAACCCAGCCAGAGGTATGACCAAAAAGTCTGCTACAAAGGAGTGACCCTCAATAGTAAAGGGCACTGCTGAACCAAAACCCACAGTGGTGACCTTATCACCGTTAGCCACTGAGACTGATATTCCTGATTTCTGCTGTAGTGATAACCCCAACTGGTGTGCTGCCTGGCCGCTTATAAAATTATGTGTGCTGCCTGAGTCCACGAGTGCTAGCAGAATATGATGGTTCATGGTGGTGTGGACCTGCATGGTATTGGTGCTGTGCAGGCCTGTCATTGCTTGGAGGGAGATTTCTGGTTCCTCCTCCTCGGTTTGGTCCACATCCTCCTAAAAGTCATCCTCTGAGGGGTCTTCTATTTCTACCCAAAAGAGTCTTTTGCATTGATGGCCCTTGACGATTTTTTCATCACAATTGAAAGATAGGCCCTGAGTCCTTCTCTGATCAATTTCTGTTTTTGTGAGACGTTTGATAAATCCTGGTGGTGGTGTAAAGGCTGGTGGTGGTGTTGGAGAGGGGTTGTTGGGTTGAGGCCTTGGGTAAGTGGAATAAGGACCATGGGGCTGTGGGCGAGGTGGCCAGGGGACATTTGGTTAATGACTCTCGGAAGAGGCTCTGTTTGGTGTCCAATGCTCTTGCCAAATTCATGGCGTGGGCTAGGGAGGTGGGGGCTTCCAATTCCACTTCTAGGCGAAGGGGTTCTACCAGGCCAGTCGTGAACAAATTGACATAAAGTTCAGGCGACACCAAATGACTTGCACGAGCAAGTTTTTCTTGGAACAATTTCTGATATTGTTCTATAGTTCCAAGTTGTTTTAGATTGACCAAATCCCCAATTGGGTTGCTGCGAAGCGGAGGACCAAACCGTAGCATGCAATTTTTTTTGAAAAATTCCCAATCATATACCACAAACTCGTTTTTGAATTGATGAAACCACATAACCGCTTCATCGAGCATGTGGAAGGCAGCTAATTGAACCTTGCCCTGGGGCAGAGTTCCTTCATTGGAAAAGAAATGATCACACTTGTGTGACCACATTAAAGGGTTGGAGGACCCATCATACATTGGAAAATCAAGCTTTGTGTACCTTGGCACGGTAGGGGGTGCTGGATTGATGCCCCACGAGGTGGAGGTGTTTGTCGCAGGGGAGGAGGTGGTGGCGTTGGATGAGGGTTGAGATGATCTGCTGGGCGTGAGGAGGATGCCATATGGACGGAAAGCTGGGTAAAGCCCTCCTCCATTCGGGACAACAACATCTGGAATTTGCCGTCCAGGCCATTGATTTGAGTTTGTAGATCAGCATGGTTTTCTTCCACAAAATTTTGAATTTCTGCCGGGGAAGAGGAATCACGAAGGGTGGTTCTGTCTGATTCCACGATGTTAGGCTCTCTAGCCATAGATCGAGTCACCTGGCGATCTCCTCTAGCTTCCAGATTGAATGACGAAGAAAGGAAGGATTTGGGGTTCTTGGAACGCCCAATGATGAAGGGACGTGAGCTTTTGAAGGAGCTCCAACCTTAGGCCTCTTTAGATAGAGTACCTGATCTCATTTAGACTAATTGATTAATGCTTGCTTCCATTCAATCACTTGATGCCCTAAATAGATCAGGGAAAACATCAAAGGTTCTATAATTACAATTAGACCCTTATTGAACTTCAAATTACAATTAAACCCCTAAGGTACTGAAATACAAGTTTACTCCATTTCTTCTCTTCTTCGGTTTGCCACTCTTGATGCTATGGAGTCCATAACAGACACCTTGTTCTTTGATGTGCTACAAAGTAGTCTTCTAGTGCATGAACAATGCATGAATAGTCACGTTTTGAAAGAACAAGCTTTGAAGGTTACTTCTGAAGGACAATCAGGAGGAAGAGGATGAGGTCGTGGTGGATTTAGAGGGAGAGGATGAGGTAGGTAAAATTTTGACAAGTCTACCATTGAGTGTTACAATTGTCATAAGCTTGGACATTTTCACTATGAATGCCCAACAAAGGGGACAAAGACAAAGGCACACTATGCAGAAGTTAATGAAGAAATATTGTTAATGGCATATGTGGACTCATAGGAAGCTAGTAAAGAGGAGCTATGGTTCCTTGATTCAGGTTGCAGGAACCATATGTGTGGCAAGAAGGAGCTTTTCTCCATGCTTGATGAAAGTTTTAGCAATTTTTTAAAGTTGGGAGACAATTCAAGCATTGCTGTGATAGGAAAAGGAAACATACAAATGCTGGTGAAAGGACTTGTGTAGGTCATCATTGAGGTGTTTTATGTGTTATGCACGCAATAACATTATTATTTTAGTTGGTTTATTTAATTTACTTTATTTTATTTCAGTTTTAGGCCATAGGGGTATTTTTGGAATTATTTATTAATAGGGATATTTTTGGAATATTTTATTCATAGGGATATTTCTGTAATATTTTATTAAACCCTAACAGGGTGAACCCTATTTAAGGGGTAAGAGTAATGAGAAAAGGAAGCATTGAAGTATTAAGAATTAGGTTAAATTTAGCGTAGAGAGGCTTAGAGTTCTCCTCAACGAACTCTAGGGTTTTCAAGCTTCCCTTTAGCTTGACTTTTGTTTTCGTCTTCCCCATGTCTTCCTACTACCCCTACGGTAATGCCTGGAAGACCCGTAACCTGTGGCAAATCCCAGATCCTCCCTAAGAATCCACGTGTCAGATCCGGGGCCGTAACAACTAGTATCAGAGCGGGAACACAATTGGTTATTCTATATCTCAAGAAAGATGGATGGCTATGGGTAAGGAATTGGAAGAAATACGAGCACGGTTAGATGCTTCCATTGAACATTATGGAAGGGAAAAACTCGTTGTTGCAGCAAAACAGGTCATACGACCTCAAATTTCTATCTCGGACAGGCAGAATGGCCCATGGCCAGAAAAATCAAAAAATTCGTCTCGAGAGGCAGACGCAGAAAAGCAATAGAAATCAGTCCTCCCCTGCTCACGGCAACAAGCCAATGTTATGCACACAGCCATATTCCGTTCTGCACGGGAGGGGGAAAATTTCCGTTCCGCATGGGAGGGGGAAAATTTCCGTTCCGCACGGGAGGGGAAAAATTTCCCGGCCATTCCCACCGGGAAATATTTCTGAGAGTGTTTTGGCAAAATTCCAATCGGTGAAGCCTCCAAGTGCTGCTAGTCACCGCAGGAGCAGCACGAGACTCCGTTGGTGACAATTCTGCCTTGTTCGGCGACATTCCAACAACAGAACCGTCGACATTCCAGCAGAAGATCGTCGGCGATATTTCCGAAGAAGACCGTCAGCAACAATTCAGCAGAAGACCTATCAGCGACATTCCAGCAGAACCGTCGGCGATATTCCGAGAGCCCTCTGTCTCGGCAACTCTCCCATCGGTGAAGCGAAGCCCCAACGGGTTACTCTTCATCACCAGACAATCAGGTGATTCCGTCGTTGCCGGGAGAGAGGAAGGAGACGTCCGTCGCCGAACTTCGTCGGTGCCGTGAGGAAAGGATCCATCGGCCGCAGTTCGGGAGTGCCGAAGGATGAAGACGACTCCCGATTAAATTTTCCTAACTTAGGAAAATTTAATCGGCCCGGTTCGCTGACTCTCACGCCGGACTGGGTTTCGGAACAGAGTCAACCCAGCTTAACTCGGACCGGCCCAATAAAAAAAAAAAAGTGGGCAAACAGAGGGGGCGTCATAACTATCGCGGATGCTACTTCAGCACCTGTGAAGACGTCGACATACAGACACTACTTCCGAGCTTGAGGACAAGCTCGTCTTCCATGGGGGGTGTAATGTTATGCATGCAATAACATTATTATTTTAGTTGTTTTATTTAATTTACTTTATTTTATTTCAGTTTTAGGCCATAGGGGTATTTTTGGAATTATTTATTAATAGGGATATTTTTGGAATATTTTATTAATAGGGATATTTCTGTAATATTTTATTAAACCCTAACAGGGTGAACCCTATTTAAGGGGTAAGAGTAATGAGAAAAGGAAGCATTGAAGTATTAAGAATTAGGTTAAATTTAGCGTAGAGAGGCTTAGAGTTCTCCTCAACGAACTCTAGGGTTTTCAAGCTTCCCTTTGGCTTGATCTTTTATTTTCGTCTTCCCCATGTCTTCCTACTACTCCTACGGTAATTCCTAGAAGACCCGTAACCCGTGGCAGATCCCAGATCCTCCCAAAGAATCCATGTGTCAGATCCGGGACCGTAACATTATGTTTCAGAACTGAAGACTAATTTGCTAAGTGTTGGACAGCTACAAGAAAATTGTCATGGTCTCGGATCTCACACAACGATTATCAGTGGAGAAGGAGGATGGGGAGATAACCAAGCTCGATGGGGAACTTGAGACCCTGGGTTCATTGAGGAGAACGTGCACCCTAGAGCTTGTTGCAGAGAACTCCAAATCCCTTATTTAACCTAAATTCAAGACTTACTTCTTTCCCATTCCTTACACCCCTAAATAGGGATCACGTCAACAAGGTTCAAGAGAAAATTACAGATTTGCCCCTCCACGGAATTTAACTTGAAAAGTACATAAACTTAATGACTAAGTAATTGACTTAACTTACTAACTAACTTAACAACTAAGTAACTTAATGACTAAGTAACTGACTCAGCCAAAGTAATTGACTCAGTCACGGTGTCTCTGCATGACTCGGCTTGCTATTGAGTTCATAACATTACACTCCTTGAGAGAAAGAGCTTGTCCTCAAGCTCAAAGGTAGGGCCAAAACGTCTCCACGTCTTCCCAAGTAGCAGCTGTGTCAACCCATTGGATAACACAAGTGGTGCAAGCACTCCAATGTAACACCTCGAATAGAGAGATTGCAGTATCTGAAACCCTCCTCTGGTTCCCCCCGTTGGCAAAATGTTCCACCTGAGAAGCAAATTTTTTTTTTTTTTTTTGGTGATAATTCTACATTGCCATCATCACTCGCTGTAGCAAACCACCATACAGTTAAGCAGCCAAACACAACAATCTGAACTATCACATGCTCCATTTTGGCAAGACCATGACTGGACAACAAGACTTTCCACCATAATCTTCGGAAACCCATGTGAGAATGAACCCACCAATGCGAAAAGTGAACAAAATGGAGGATTGAAATGCATTGACTTGCTGTCCACCCAAGTTCTATCAGTGTACCATCTCTTTTCTTGGCATAAACTACTGCCCTCATATCAATCTGCATATCCTTGTGAAATCCACACACAACTGCAGCAGTTCTGGTTGAGGCTCTGACCAATTCTATGTAAATAAGCCAAATTCCTGGGACACGAGTAACTCCAAGGCTTGGACACTGATCAGGTTCAATTGGTACTAAAAATAGTTAGCCTAAAATCATTTGCATCCAATTTCCACTTCTTGTGTTGTTTATCCCATAATTGAGAGCAGCCACATGAGCCTCACAAGCATATTCATGCAAGTAAGCCTTCAACAGCCGTGCACAAATTTCAATGAGAACCTCGGCTTCTGAAAAGCAACGTGAATGGGGGAAGTTAAAATCTCACTTGATGTAAGCCTGCAAGAATTTCCCTTGATGTAATGCACCCATATTGGCGATGTTATGGACTCCATAGCATCACGAGTTATCCATAGGCATAGGAATTAAATTATGTCAATTTACTTTTCATGTAATTTCAATTCGGTTTGGTTTACTTTATTTGGTTTCGTTTACTTTGGGTTGGTTCAGTTTAATGTGGCGTGAACCACTTGACCTATGGGTCATCTTTGTATTTTTCGTCCTCAACCCTATTTACGGGGACGTGAAGGAGAAGAGAGGCAAGTATTGAGAAAATTGTATTTTACAGGTCAGATTCTCCCTCAGAGGTCTAGGTCAGATTCTCCATTTGATGCCCAAGGTTGAGCTTCCTCCAAAGCTCCTTCATTTCAATTGAGTTCCACCATTACTCGTTCAAGAAACAAGAATTCTCTTCCAACATCAAGATCATCCATGGAGGGAAGAGAGGAAAGAAGGGTGACTCGATCCATGCCAAGGGAAGAACCAAACATCTTGGTATCAGACAGGTCCACCCTTGGGGATTCCTATTCCCCTGACGATTTGAGACAGTTAGTGGAAGATACTAGGCAGAGGAAAGATAACCAGGCTCATGCCCTGGAAGAGGTCCGTCAAACAACCTTTGATTTGCGTGAGGCAATAAAATCAATGGATACTGCCATCCAAGCTCTCCTTCGGCGAGAAGAGGACCATGATTCACGATCCCAACCACCAACTGCCTACTCTCCACCGGCCGACCACCATCAATTCCACCCACCACCTCCCCCACAACCACCAATGCGTCAACACCATCCCCATCTGGGGCCTGCCGTTCAAGGACCAAACACTGTGCCCAGGTATTTAAAACTTGACTTTCCTACGTATGATGGGTCTAAGGACCCTTTGATTTGGTTAGCCAAGTGTGATCAGTTCTTTTATCATAAAAAAAACCTATGGATGAGAAAGTGTATTTGGCCGCCTACCACATGCTTGATGAAGTGCTTCTATGGTACCACCAATTCCGAAATGACCAAGTGGTTCAAGATTGGGCAACTTTTAGACAGTCTTACATGATGAGATTTGGTCCTCCAGCTACTAGCAGTCCATTGGGAGAATTAATCAAATACAAACAAACTGGAACACTAGAGGTGTACCAAAAGACCTTCCAGGAAAGGTTAGCCCGAGCAAACCAGTTTGTTAGCCACACACAGTATGTTCATATTTTTATTGCTGGTTTGACAGAAGCTCTGTGATTAGAAGTTGAATTACATGCTTCTACAGATTTAGACCACGCTATGAATTTAGCCAAGGCATTTGCACACAAGCAGTGTGTTCAAAAGGAGTCACTGGTCAGAAAACCAGCTTGGCCAGGGAGGCACAATGCCTCAGCGCCAAACCCTTCCTATGGACCTCCAAGATTTAGAGACAGTGCAGCCCCACGCCCAGACATCTCTAATTCGACTTAACCTGCTCCTTACTTCAAAAAACTTACAAGACAGGAAATGGAGCAGAGAAAGGCCAAGGGCCTTTGTTTTAACTGTGATGAACAGTATGTCATTGGACACCACTACAAACGATTATTCAGTATATGTCTGTGGGAGGAAGGAGAAGAAATACCACCAGAGGAGGAAATTCTGGAAACTGACCAAGAAGGTCCAGAGATTTCCCTTCATGCTATGACTGGTCTACGCAGTTCAAGCACAATGCAGGTTAAAGCCCAATTACATCATTTACAGTTACTGGCTTTAGTTGACTCGGGCAGTACACATAATTTCATGAGTCAGCAGGCGGTAGAACAACTTGGGTTAGTAGTACAGCAACAGACTGGTCTTTCTGTATCAGTAGCCAATGGGGCTAAAATTACTAGTGTAGGCATATCACCAGCCACACACTTTGAAATTGAGGGATATGCATTTGTTGCATATTTTCTGGTGATTCCACTATCAGGATTCAATTTGGTGCTAGGAATTAAATGGCTATAATTGTTGGGTCCAATACTATGGGATTTCCAAGCTCTGACCATGTGTTTTATAGAGGACCAACATCAGATTATATTGCATGGCACACAAGCACCACTCACCTGCGCACTATAGGTTGCCCAGGTCCAGTCCACAAACACATGTAAGTTATCTCACATACTTACAGAATTTGAAGATATCTTTCAAGACCCTACTGCCTTACCGCCACTTGGGCATTGTGATCACCGTATCCGTCTGAAAACGGGTACCGAGCCGGTAGTGGTGCGTCCGTATCATTACCCTCACTTACAAAAGGATGAGATTGAAAGGCAGTGCCAGCAGATGTTAGCTCAGGGTATTATTCAGCCCAACAGGTCTCCTTTTTCTTCATCGGTATTACTAGTCCACAAGCTTGATAAGTCATGGAGGTTCTGTGTGGATTACCGTCAACTTAATGCCCATACGATTAAAGATAAATTTCCTTTTCCAGTGGTGGATGAGCTGTTAGACGAGCTACATGGAGCTACTATTTTTACTAAACTCGATTTGAAATCTGGCTATCATCAAATCCGAGTTCATCCATCAGATGTGGAGAAAACAGTGTTCCGCACGCATCACGATCATTTTGATTTCCTCGTAATGCCATTTGGTCTGTCAAATGTGCCTTCCACCTTCCAGGTCCTCATGAATGAGGTATTTTCCTCTCTTGAGAAAAAATGAATTGGTATTTTTTGACGATATTTTTGTCTATAGCAATAGCTGGGAAGAACATCTTCAGCACCTTCACCAGGTATTTTCTCTTATACATTCACATCATTTGGTTTTAAATGGGTTGAAATGTTCTATGGGCACATCAAAAGTGGCATACTTGGGCCACATTATTTCAGCAGCGGGGGTGAAGGTAGACTAGAGTAAGATACAGGCGGTCACAGATTGGCCAATTCCTACATCTATTACAGCCTTAAGAGGATTTTTGGGCCTAGCTGGATATTATAGAAAATTTATTCATAGCTATGGCCAGCTTGCAGCTCCGCTCAACAATCTCCTCAAGAAAAATGCTTTTACCTGGTTAGGGACAACAGCTCATTCCTTTGAGCAATTGAAAGACGCCTTATCATCAGCCCTAGTTTTGCAGCTCCCCGACTTTGAAGAGTCGTTTGTAGTGGAATGTGATGCTTCAGGGGGCGGCATTGGCGCAGTGTTGCACCAACAGGGCCACCCGATTGCTTATTTTAGCCGTCAACTGGGCCAACACCACCACAAGTTAGCAACTTATGAGAGGGAATTGATCGGATTGGCGAAAGCTATACAGCATTGGCGCCCTTATCTATGGGGACGTTCTTTTTTGATTCACACTGATCATTGCAGCCTCAAGTATCTTCTTGAGCAGCGTCTCACTACTTCACCACAACAACATTGGTTAAGTAAGCTTATGGGGTTTGACTTTTCTGTTGAGTATAAACTGGGAAGTTTGAATGTACGGGCTGATGCCTTATCTCGCCGGGACGTTCCAGAGCCGCAATTAAATGCCATCAGTCAGCCCAGAGCTCTCTTGTTGGATTCTATACGGGAAGAGGCACAACAGTACCCGGAAATTATATCCTTATGCCAGGACATCCAGCAGGGGACAGTGGCAAACCATTGGAGGGTTTAGGACAATCTCGTCCTCTACAAAAACAGAATTTTTCTACACCACACATCCCCTCTGATTAACAGCATTTTAACCTCCTTCCATGACAGTACACATGAGGGCTGACAAAAAACATATTTCCGGATCAGTAGGGAATTTTATTGGAGGGGCATAAAGCGCAATATAGCTGATTATGTGGCGGCTTGTTAGACTTGTCAACGGAATAAAGCTGAAACATTACGTCTAGCTGGGTTGCTCCAACCACTTCAGCTTCCGTCACAGGTCTGGTCTGATATTTCTATGGACTTCATAGATGGACTTCCCTCTTCGTCGGGTAAATCTATTATCCTTGTAGTGGTGGATTGCTTCTCTAAGTATGGGCATTTCATTCCTCCGGCGCATCCTTACACTGCAAATCAGGTCGCTCAACTTTTTATGGATAACATTGTCCGCTTACATGGGATGCCTAATTCAATTACCAGTGATAGGGATGCAATCTTTACAAGTACCTTTTGGAAAGAACTCTTCAAGTTACAGGGCACAACGTTAGCCTTTTCTTCAGCCTACCATTTTCAGACTGATGGTCAGATAGAGGTCATCAACAGAACCATTGAAATGTATCTCCGCTATTTCGTGGGGGACTCACGTAAAAGGTGGGTTAAGTGGCTCGCCTGGGCTGAGTTCTGTTACAACACCTCCTACCACAGCGAACTCGGCACAACCCCATTCAAGGTGGTATATGGTAGAGAACCTCCCCGTCTTTTAGCCTATGAACCAGGGGCCTCTAAAGTCGCCACTTTGGAACAAGCATTAGCTAAAAGAGACACATTCATCACTGAGGTGCGCACTCATCTACAGGAGGCACAACATTCTATGAAAAAATATTATGAAAAGAAGCACCGGGAAGTCTTCTTTTCTCCTGGAGATTATGTTTGGTTGCGTCTCCAACACTACAGGCAGCTGTCGTTGACAACCTCCAAACGTCACAAGCTCTCTCCTAAATATTATGGTCCCTTTCAGGTGATGGACCGCATTGGGAAAATGGCCTACAGATTGCAACTTCCACCAGAGGCCAGAATTCACAACGTCTTTCATGTCTCACAATTAAAGGCCTTCCAAGGTGATTCGCCTTTGCTGCACACCCCGCTGCCCCCACTCCATGAGGGATGTGTACTTTCTACCCCGGCACAAGTATTACAAACTTGCCGTATTCAGGGTGATTGAGAGATCTTAGTGCAATGGGCAGATGCTGACCCCAGTGACACGACATGGGAGCCAGGAGCGGCGTTTCACACCCTCTACCCATACTTTGAGCTTGAGGACAAGCTCTTTCTCCAGGGGGGTGATGTTATGGACTCCATAGCATCACGAGTTATCCATAGGCTTAGGAATTAAATTATGTCAATTTACTTTTCATGTAATTTCAATTCTGTTCGGTTTACTTTATTTGGTTTGGTTTACTTTGGGTTGGTTCAGAGTAATGTGGCGTGAACCACTTGACCTATGGGTCATCTTTGTATTTTCGTCCTCAACCCTATTTAGGGGGACGTGAAGGAGAAGAGAGGCAAGTATTGAGAAAATTATATTTTACAGGTCAGATTCTCCCTCAGAGCTCTTGGTCGGATTTCTCCCTTTGAGGTCCAAGGTTGAGCTTCTTCCAAGCTCCTTCGTTCTAATTGAGTTCCACCATTACTCGTTCAAGAAACAAGAATTCTCTTCCAACGTCAAGATCATCCATGGTGGGAAGAGAAGAAAGAAGGGTGACTCGATCCATGGCAAGGGAAGAACCTAACATCTTGGTATCAGACAGGTCCACCCTTGGGGATTCCTCTTCCCGTGACGATTTGAGACAGTTAGAGGAAGATACTAGGCAGAGGACAGAAAACCAGGCTCATGCCCTGGAAGAGGTGCGTCAAACAACCTCTGGATAACTCGTGATGCTATGGTGTCCATAACATTTCCATATTGGTTTAAATTCGTTTTTATGCATTATTTAAGTTAAATTGCCTTAGGGGCATAGTTGTAATAATTAACCCTAAAACTATGGTTGGTGTCAACCCTGCTTAGAGGGCAAGGGAATGAGAAAAAAGGAAGTCTTGACTTAGGTTAAACAGGGTATGGAGTTCTCCTTAACGAACTCTAGGGTTTGGAGGTCTCCTTGATGAGCTCTTGGTCTAGGTTCCCCCCTGAATCTGAATTTCCTTCTTCCTTATTTTGATTTTTGTTTACCTGGATCCATACCGAAGAGGAGAGGGAAAGTGCTGCCCCTTTTTCGAGTTCAATCAGAGGCTTCGGCCTCCCATCCATCCACAACAGCCATAGAGGGTTTCTCTCCCTCTTTTTCCAAGCTAGGGTTGAGGCTTCTCAATCCCCATACCACGACCAGCACAAGTTAGAGTTTTCTCAGCCTCAAGGCCAACAAGAAGCAAGGTAAGGAACCCCTAACCCTTGATCCAAGGACTGTCCAAGTTAGTGGCTTTTCAGCCCCTAACTACAGAGCAACAAGGATGGGTCTAAACCCTCTAAATCGTGACAAAAGGGGAACCTTTCCCCTCCTGTCCAAGTAGCAGCAGTAAGGGCTCTCTTCCATTACCGAAAGTAGCAGCATAGACCCACAAAGGAGGCTGCTTTCCTCCTATCCAAGATCAGACCAAAGAAAGACTCTTTCCCTTCTTTACCAAGAGCAGCTGTTCTATTAGCACGTTGTGTTAATCGATCCATGACTAGGCACCAGAACAACTTAGTATCTGTCACAAAACACACACCCGATCCTGGGTGTTATGGGACACTCTGGTGTTGGTGGTCCTGGGCTAAGGGTTAAGTACCTATGTCTTCCGCTCCTAACAGGCAGGTCTTTTGGGTAGTATTGGCTAGGTGCTTAACATTTGGTATCAGAGCCGACCCTCGGTCGTGAGTTTGAATCCCCGGAGGAGCGCTTGCAGAAAGGAGCGACCATGCGGAAGGGGCCCTCCTGGAGAACTGCGATGCGGCACTAGGAGTGGGGCAACCGCATGACTAGGCTAGCTGTAGGTGAGCCGCCGTGGGCATCGGCTAACGAAGGGGGGGGTGTGATGTCACAGTACACACACCCGGTCCTGGGTGTTATGGGACGCTCTAGTGCTGGTGGTCTTGGGCTAAGGGTTAAGTACCTATGTCTTTCGTTCCTAACAGGCCGGTCTTTTGGGTAGTATTGGCTAGGTGCTTAACATTCACCCCCCGAAGCATCACATTCCTGTTGTGGACTCAATAGCACACCGAGTCATACAACGAAGAAGACAACAACAACTCATTCAATAGGATTTAATTCTTATATTTCTTTGAGTAGGACTTATTTCTAATATTGTTTTAAGTAGGATTTATTTCTTATATTGTTTTAAGTAGGAGTTATTTCTAATTACTTTTTATGTAAGGGCATTATGGGGAATTATTGTAACCCTAACCCTAAAACTCCCTATTTAAGGGATAGGTATGAATGAAATAGGTAAGCTTTGAGATTTTAGAATAACCTAGTCTAAATAGGTTGGGATCACCTCTTGATCCCGAGTTTAGGGTTTACTCCAAAAATCCAACCTATCATTCACCCTCCATTGCCATCCATCTTCACCCAAATTCATCCACCATCATCCCTATTAAGAAAAGGAGCTTCCTGCCCCTTTTCCGAGCCCAAAGAGGAGGTCTATCCTCCTTCTTGGCAGCAGCAACAAGAGAGGCCCAATTCCTCCCTTACCAAGCAGCAAAGTGAGGATTTTTATCCTCAAATCTTGAGCAATTCCTGGTGCAACGTGGGAGCTGATCATAGCATCAAAGAAGAGGTATTAATCTATCCCAAACTCTTGTTTCAAGTTATTTAAGAAAGAAGGATTGCATTCTTAGCTAGAGCAGCAACAAAGAGGGCCAAACCCTCTTTGCCGTGACCAAGAAAGAGAGCACCTTGCTCTAGCAAGGTCAGCATTGTTGTGGGGTCTTCTACCTAGCACAACAACTCGGTAGGACCCTCAAAAGAGGATCTTTCCTCCTGGCCAAGCATTGGTTAAGGAGAAATACTCATACACAGACCCTTGATGTGAAGTGAGTAAATTCTGAGTGCTGGATTCAGAAATCCCACGCCGTGTTACTCGATCCATGACTCGGGACCGTAACAGTTTGGTATCAGAGCAGGGTAACATGGGGGATAATATCAGCAATGAAGAAATCCAAATCAGGATACAAAAGATAGAAAATAGCCTTGAAACAGCACAACCAGTGTTGGGAAAGGTTTGTGGTTTGGAAGAAGAGATGAGCCGAATCATTAGCATGCTACAGGAGTTGAGGGCAGAGAGACATCAGAGTCCAGAGGTGAGAGAGGTTACTCAACCATATCACAGAAGAGGGGAGCAGTGGCCTGGGCACACTGCTGTCCAAGCACCTCAGCATGGAGGCACAATCCCAAGGTACACCAAGTTAGAGTTTCCCTCTTTCAATGGTTCTGTGGATCCCGTAATTTGGTTGCATAGATGTGAAATTTTTTTTTTGAACCAAGGGACTACTGAATGGGATAAGGTGCAACTAGCCTCTTTCCATATGACAGATGAAGCCATGTTATGGGTGACTCAAGTAGAGAAAGAGAGACCGGGAATGACTTGGGGAGAATTTAAAAATCTATGCACAGTTAGATTTGGGCCTCCCGCCAACAGCAACCCCTTGGGAGAGTTAGTCCTATTGAGACAAACGGGTTCGGTGGAACACTATCAAAAACTCTTCCAGGAAAAGTTGGCTCGTGCTGGAGAGAGGGTATTGGTTGACCAGCAGGTCTCCTTATTCACAGCAGGTCTCAATGAGTATTTACGGCTAGAGGTAGAACTCCTTATGCCCACGGATCTAGCTCATGCCATGAATATGGCCCGAGCAATGGAACAACGACAACAGTTGCAGCAACGTAAGTCGGGTTGGTCGAGTGAGAGGAACACTTCCTCCACGTGGCAAGGGCGCCGCTATAATTCATCTCAGGGAACATCTACAGCAGCACCATCCAGACACACTTCGACTATGACTCGGGTAGCCGATCCCCGCCCTGGTAATTCCCTACCGAGCTTTATAAAAAAATTGACGAGTGCGGAGATGGCAGAAAGGCGGTCCAAAAATCTCTGTTATAACTGCGATGAGCAGTATCGGGTCGGACACCAATGTAAACGATTATTTTGGCTCGAGATGGAGGATTCAGAGGATCCAGAGGAACCAGAGGATATTATCGAGGAGGAACCACCAGAGATATCCTTGCATGCTATTACTGGGCAGAAATCGCCTACTACAATGCAAGTCCGAGCTCATGTCATTGACCGAGAACTGGTGGGACTAGTCGACTCAGGGAGTACACACAATTTTCTGAGTTTGACAACCGCACAACATCTCCAGCTCCAGATACACACTCATCCGACAGTCACCGTCTCAGTGGCCAATGGCGAGAAGGTCCCTAGCGATGGGATTAGTAAGGCGGTAACTTTTTCCATTGGATTTACTTCATTTAATGCGGAATTTTTTGTTATTCCCCTAGCGGGATTTGATATGGTTTTAGGCATTAAATGGTTACAAACATTGGGGCCCATTCTGTGGGACTTTTCGGCTTTAACCATGAGCTTTGATTTGGCCGGAAGTCAGGTGCTCTTACAGGGCTGTCAGGTGGATAGGGCCCACCGCATACACACTTTGCAGACACAGGATCAGCCTGACAGTACTAGTGATGGTCTGGTTGAGGAGTTCTATGACCTCTTCCGGGAGCCTTCGGGGTTGCCTCCCATGAGGCACTGTGACCACAGGATCTGTCTGAAACCAGGTTCTGAGGTAGTGGTCGTGCGACCATACCGTTACCCACACCTTCAGAAGGATGAGATAGAGCGTCAGTGCCATGAGATGTTGAAACAAGGTCTTATTCGTCCCAGCCGCTCCCCGTTCTCTTCACCCGTCTTACTTGTGAAGAAACATGATGGGACATGGAGGTTCTGCGTGGATAATCGGGAGTTGAACGTGCAGACAGTAAAAGACAAGTTCCTGATTCCGGTAGTGGATGAGCTTCTGGATGAGTTACATGGGTCGTGGTTATTCACTAAACTCGACCTCCGTTCGGGATACCATCAGGTTCGGATGCACCCCTCTGATATCGAGAAGACGGCGTTCCACACGCACCATGGCCACTTTGAGTTCGTCGTCATGCCGTTCGGGTTATCCAATGCACCCTCCACTTTTCAAGCTTTGATGAACGAGGTATTTATCCCCTATCTTCGAAAATTTGTTCTTGTATTTTTTGATGATATTTTGATATATAGCAAGTCGGTTGAGGAGCACTTGGCACACTTGGCACATCAGCTCTATTTGAAACACTCCAAGTGTTCTTTTGCGGCTTCACACGTGGGATATCTGGGACACATTATCTCACATGAGGGGGTTACGGTGGATCCCGAGAAGATCCGAGCTATTTACGAGTGGCCGCAACCACAGTCGTGTTCTGCATTACGGGGTTTTCTGGGTCTTGCGGGCTACTACCGTAAATTTATTCAGAACTATGGGCCAGTGGCAGCACCATTGACGAGTTTACTCAAGAAAAATTCCTTTATTTGGAATGAAGGGGCCACCACGTCATTTGTGGTACTCAAAGCTGCCCTCGCATCCGCGCCAGTATTACAACTTCCCAACTTCGACGAATTATTCGTGGTAGAGTGCGACGCTTCGGGCGTGGGCATGGGGGCCATTTTACAGCAGCTAGGCCATCCTATTGCTTATTTTAGCAGACAGTTGGCAGTCCGCCATCACAAACTGGCAGCCTATGAGCGCGAATTGATTGGGTTGGCCAAAGCGGTCCAACATTGGAGGCCTTATCTCTGGGGTCGGGCTTTTCTCATACGTACGGATCACTACAGCCTTAAATTCTTACTAGAACAGCGTTTGACGACGTCGCCACAACAACACTGGATCAGTAAGTTGTTGGGGTTTGACTTCTCAGTGGAGTATCGTGCGGGGAGATTAAATAAGGCGGCAGATGCCTTGTCACGATGTTTTGAAGATCAGCAGTCGGTCTATTCTATCAGCCAGCCGAGATTTCTCATTATGGACTTGGTGCGAGAAGCACATGCTACTAACCCTGCACTGCAGGAACTGCATCAGCAGATCTCAGAAGGGACAATGAATGTGAAGTGGTCCATCCAGGATTCACTTATTTATTATAAGCATCGGATTTTCCTTCCTCCTGAGTCTGAGTTGATTCCAGTTATTCTCTCGGCCTACCACGACAGTACACACGAGGGGATCCAGAAGACCTTGCACAGAATTCGAGCTGATTTTTACTGGCAAGCCATGAAAGCCTCTATTGCGACTTATGTTGGCGACTGTCAGGTATGCCAACGCAACAAAGCCGAGCACTTGAGTCCAGCCGGTCTTCTCCAGCCTCTGGCCCTTCCAACGCAGGTTTGGGCCGACATTTCAATGGATTTTGTGGAAGGCTTACCCCTGTCAGCCGGCAAATCCGTACTTTTCATAGTGGTTGATCGATTCTCCAAGTACGGGCATTTTATACCGATGGCTCATCCGTATACAGCAACACGGGTTGCTCAGACTTTCCTGGAGCAGATAGTCCGCTTACATGGCATTCCAGAATCCATTGTGAGTGACAGAGATGCAGTTTTCACGAGCACCTTTTGGCGGGAACTGTTTCGCTTGAGTGGGACGAAATTGAAGTTCTCCTCCGCCTATCATCCACAGACAGACGGGCAGACTGAGGTGGTGAACCGCACCATCGAGATGTATCTACGGTGCTTGGTGGGGGATCGTCCGCGGCAATGGGTTCAATGGCTTCCGTGGGCCGAATATTGTTACAACACTTTGTTCCACTCTGCATTGCAATCCACTCCTTTTCGGGTTATATATGGCCGGGATCCACCTCGCCTCCTCTCGTACAACCCAGGGTCCACCCGCGTGGACACGATTGATCAGGCACTCATAGACAAGGATCTACTGCTACAAAATATCACAGAACGGCTACGACGTGTCCAAGCTCGGATGAAGGATGTATACGACAGAGGCCACCGTGAGGTCTCTTTTGAGGTTGGAAAGTATGTGTGGCTACGTGTTATGGACTCTATAGCATCACGAGTTACCAACAGGCATAGGAATTAATTAATGTGTTTTTCAATTCCCATGTAATTGTCTTTGGTTTGGGTTGGTTTAGCATTTATTGGTTTGAACCATTGACCCAAGAGGTCTTTAGGGTTTTGGACATCCTCCACCCTATTTAAGGGGACGTCTAGGGTAATGAAGATTATGAATTGAGTTCACTCTAGTTAATGTAATTTAGATAAACAGGTCAAGAGCTCCTTCAAGCTCTCTTCCGAATTTCCCCAATTCTCCTTTCCGAGATTCAATCCCCTTCAACCCTCATTCCATCTCAACGTCAAGAAAGATAATGGAAGGAAGAGAAGAGAGGAGTGTGACAAGATCCATGGCTCGTGAGGATCCTAACAATGTGGTATCAGACAGGTCCACCCTCGGTGATTCCTCTTCTCCAGAGGACATACGTCAAGTCCTTTCAGATCTTCAACAACGATCCACTCTTCAAGGTACTAAAATTTCTCACATCAATACTACCTTACAAACTCTGGAATCATCTCTACAATCCATCCTATGACAACTTGCTGCACTTCAAGCACCAACGCCACCACCAACAACCAATTTTCAACAACAACCAGTTCCCCACCACCAATTCATGCCACAACCAAATCCACCCTTGCGCCAACCAATGGGTTCAATGACCACTCACGCACAAGCACCATCAACGGTTCCCAGGTACTTTAAACTTAACTTTCCTACATATGATGGCTCTAAAGATCCTTTACTGTGGTTCACGAAATGTGAACAATTCTTTTATCATCAACAAACGGTGGAAATGGACAACGTTACTTTGGCCGCCTACCACATGCTCGATGAAGCGCTCATGTGGTTCCATCACTACCGAAATGTCCATTCCATTCAGGATTGGCTGCACTTTAAACATGCTTGCCAGTTAAGGTTCGGACCTCCAACTAGCAGCAACCCAGTGGGGGAATTGATCAACTACAAACAGACCAGCACCTTAGAGGTTTACCAAAAAACGTTCCAAGAAAGGTTGGCCAGAGCTAGTGAATTTGTTCCTCCTCACCTACATGTTCAGATTTTTAATGCTGGATTGACAGAGGCAGTCAGATTGGAAGTGGAATTACTGGGTCCAACAAATTTGGACTCTGCAATGAATTATGCCAGGGCTGTGGAGCACAAACAGAGAGTTCTAAAAGAGTCTTTACAAAGAAAACCATTTTGGCAAAACAGAACACAGGGTACTGCATCTGGTCCACGTTTTGGGTCCTCTGCCCCTAACCGAGCAGATCAGGCTACTCATGTTCCTCCACACTCTATGCCACGTAAATTTTTGACTAAACAGGAAATGGATACTCGAAAGGCAAAGGGCCTATGTTTTAATTGTGACGAACAATTCCTGCCCGGACATACCTGTAAACGTTTATTCAGTATTGAATTATTGGAAGAAGATTCAGAAGAGCTTCTTGAAAATGAAATTGTTGAAGAGGTACAACAGGAAGCAGAGCTCTCCCTCCATGCCATGCATGGCCTGCGTAGTTCTAATACCATGCAGGTAAAGGCCAGGTTACATCATCTCATGCTACTTGCTTTAGTTGATTCGGGCAGCACACATAATTTTATCAGTGAACCAGCCGCGCAACAATTGGGCTTGGAAATTCAACAACAAAGGGGTCTCTCAGTTCAGCCCTACCGTCAGCAGTCTCTAGCGGGACCTCCACATCATAAGCTCTCACCCAGATTTTTTGGGCCGTTTCCCATTCTTCGACGTGTGGGACCAGTCGCCTATCAACTCAAATTACCGGACACCGCCAAAATTCACGATGTGTTTCATGTCTCTCTTTTGAAGCCGCATTCCGGAGCACAGCCTACATCCACTCCATTCCTACCACCAGTTGATCATGGCGAGGTTATTCTTAAACCAGCTATGGTGTTACGTGCACGGCTGACCAATGATCATTGGGAGATTCTCGTTCAGTGGACGGACACTGACCCTGATGCTGCAACATGGGAACGTGTGGACATCTTCAAACAAGTCTACCCAGCTTTTGAGCTTGAGGACAAGCTCTTTCTCCATGGGGAGGCAGATGTTGTGGACTCAATAGCACACCTAGTCACACAACGAAGAAGACAACAACAACTCACTCAATAGGATTTAATTCTTATATTTCTTTGAGTAGGACTTATTTCTAATATTGTTTTAAGTAGGATTTATTTCTTATATTGTTTTAAGTAGGAGTTATTTCTAATTACTTTTTATGTAAGGGCATTATGGGGAATTATTGTAACCCTAACCCTAAAACTCCCTATTTAAGGGATAGGTATGAATGAAATAGGTAAGCTTTGAGATTTTAGAATAACCTAGTCTAAATAGGTTGGGATCACCTCTTGATCCCGAGTTTAGGGTTTACTCCAAAAATCCAACCTATCATTCACCCTCCATTGCCATCCATCTTCACCCAAATTCATCCACCATCATCCCTATTAAGAAAAGGAGCTTCCTGCCCCTTTTCCGAGCCCAAAGAGGAGGTCTATCCTCCTTCTTGGCAGCAGCAACAAGAGAGGCCCAATTCCTCCCTTACCAAGCAGCAAAGTGAGGATTTTTATCCTCAAATCTTGAGCAATTCCTGGTGCAACGTGGGAGCTGATCATAGCATCAAAGAAGAGGTATTAATCTATCCCAAACTCTTGTTTCAAGTTATTTAAGAAAGAAGGATTGCATTCTTAGCTAGAGCAGCAACAAAGAGGGCCAAACCCTCTTTGCCGTGACCAAGAAAGAGAGCACCTTGCTCTAGCAAGGTCAGCATTGTTGTGGGGTCTTCTACCTAGCACAACAACTCGGTAGGACCCTCAAAAGAGGATCTTTCCTCCTGGCCAAGCATTGGTTAAGGAGAAATACTCATACACAGACCCTTGATGTGAAGTGAGTAAATTCTGAGTGCTGGATTCAGAAATCCCACGCCGTGTTACTCGATCCATGACTCGGGACCGTAACAATTCCACTACAAAGGACTCCTCAAAGTTGGGGAGCTGCAAAACTGGGGCTGATGATAAGGCGTCTTTCAATTGCTGAAAGGAATGACCCGCTGTCTTTGACTAGGTAAAAGCATTTTTCTTGAGAAGATTGTTGAGCGGAGCTGCAAGCTAGCCATAGCTACGAATAAATTTTTTATAATATCCAACTAGGCCCAAAAATCCTCTTAAGGCTGAAATAGATGTAGGAATAGGCCAATCTGTGACCGCCTGTATCTTACTCTGGTCTACCTTCACCCCCGATGCTGAAATAACTTGGCCCAAATATGCCACTTCTGATGTGGCCATAGAACATTTTGACCAATTTAAAACCAAATGATGTGAACGTATAAGAGAAAATACCTGGTGAAGGTGCTGAAGATGTTCTTCCCAGCTGTTGCTATAGACCAAACTATCGTCGAAAAATACCAATACATATTTTCTCAAGAGAGAGGAAAATACCTCATTCATGAGGGCCTGGAAGGTGGAAGGCGCATTTGACAGACCAAATGGTATTACGAGGAATTGTTATGGACTCCATAGCATCACGAGTTATCAATAGGCATAGGAATTAAATTATGTCAATTTACTTTTCATGTAATTTTATTCGCTTTGGTTTACTTTATTGGTTTGGTTTATTTTGGGTTGGTTCATTGTAATGTGGCGTGAACCACTTGACCTAATGGGTCATCTTTGTATTTTCGTCCTCAACCCTATTTAGGGGGACGTGAAGGAAAAGAGAGGCAAGTATTGAGAAAATTATATTTTACAGGTCTGATTCTCCCTCAGAGGTCAAGGTCCGATTCTCCCTTTGAGGTCCAAGGTTGAGCTTCCTCCAAAGCTCCTTCATTATAAAATGAGTTCCACCATTACTCGTTCAAGAAACAAGGTTTCTCTTCCAACGTCAAGATCATCCATGGAGGGAAGAGAGGAAAGAAGGGTGACTCGATCCATGGCAAGGGAAGAACCTAACATCTTGGTATCAGACAGGTCCACCCTTGGGGATTTCTCTTCCCCTGACGATTTGAGACAGCGAGTGGAAGAAAATAGGCAAAGGACAGATAACCAGGCTCATGCCCTGGAAGAGGTGCGTCAAACAACCTCTGATTTGCGTGAAGCAATAAAATCAATGGATGCTGCCATCCAAGCTCTCCTCCGGCGACAAGAGGACCATGAGACACAAGCCCAGCCTCCAGCTGCCTACTCTCCGCCAGCCGAACACCATCCATTCCACCCACCACCTCCCCCACGACCACCACTGCGTCAACACCATTCCCATCTGAGGCCTGCCATTCAAGGACCAAACACTATGCCCAGGTATTTAAAACTTGACTTTCCTACGTATGATGGGTCTAAGGACCCTTTGATTTGGTTAGCCAAGTGTGATCAGTTCTTTTACCATAAAAAAACACTTGCGGATGAGAAAGTGTATTTGGCCGCCTACCACATGCTCGATGAAGCGCTTCTATGGTACCACCAATTTCGAAATGACCAAGTGGTTCAGGATTGGGCAACTTTTAGACAGTCTTGCATGATGAGATTTGGTCCTCCTGCTAGTAGCAATCCATTGGGCAATTTAATCAATTACAAACAAACTGGCACACTAGAGGTATACCAAAAGACCTTCCAGGAAAGGTTAGCCCGAGCAAACCAGTTTGTTAGCCACACACAGTATGTTCATATTTTTACTGCTGGTTTGACAGAAGCTCTGCGTTTAGAAGTTGAATTACGTGCTCCTACAGATTTAGACCACGCTATGAACTTAGCCAGAGCAATTGAGCACAAGCAGCGTGTTCAAAAGGAGTCACTGGTCAAAAAACCAGCTTGGCCAGAAGGGCACAATGCGTCTGCACCAAACCATTCCTATGGACCTCCAAGATTTAGAGACAGTGCAGCCCCACGTCCAGACATTTCTAATTCAGCTCCACCTACTCCTTACTTCAAAAAACTTACTAGACAGGAAATTGGAGCAGAGAAAGGCCAAGGGCCTCTGTTTTAACTGTGATGAACAGTATGTTTTTGGTCACCACTGCAAACGATTATTCAGTATATGTCTGTGGGAGGATGGAGAAGAAATACCACAAGAGGAAGAAATTGTGGAAACTGACCAAGAAGGTCCAGAGATTTCCCTTCATGCTATGATTGGTCTACGCAGTGCAAGCACAATGCAGGTTAAAGCCCAATTACATCATTTACAGTTTCTGGCTTTAGTTGACTCGGGTAGTACACATAATTTCATCAGTCAGCAGGCGGCAGAACAACTTGGGTTAGTAGTACAGCAACAGAATGGTCTTTCTGTATCCGTAGCCAATGGAGCTAAAATTACTAGTGTAGGCATATCACCAGCCACCCACTTTGATATTGAGGGATATAAATTTGTTGCAGATTTTCTGGTGATTCCACTATCAGGATTCGATTTGGTGCTAGGAATTAAATGGCTACAATTGTTGGGACCAATACTATGGGATTTCCAAGCTCTCACCATGTCTTTTATAGAGGACCAACATCAGATTATATTGCATGGCACACAAGCACCACTCACCTGCGCACTACAGGTTGCCCAGGTCCAGTCCACAAATACATGTAAGTTATCTCACTTACTTACAGAATTTGAGGATATCTTTCAAGACCCTACTGCCTTACCGCCACTTAGGCACTGTGATCACCGTATCCGTTTGAAAACGGGGACCGAGACGGTAGTGGTACGTCTGTATCGTTACCCTCACTTACAGAAGGATAAGACTGAAAGGCAGTGCCAACAGATGTTAGCACAGGGTATAATTCAGCCCAGCAGGTCTCCTTTTTCTTCACCGGTATTACTAGTCCGCAAGCATGATAAGTCATGGAGGTTCTGTGTGGATTACCGACAACTCAATGCCCATACAATTAAAGATAAATTTCCTATTCCAGTGGTGGACGAGCTGTTAGACGAGCTACATGGAGCTACTATATTTACTAAACTCGATTTGAAATCTGGCTATCATCAAATCCGAGTTCATCCATCCGATGTGGAGAAAACTGCGTTCCGCACGCATCACACCCATTTTGAATTCCTTGTAATGCCATTTGGTCTGTCAAATGCGCCTTCCACCTTCCAGGCCCTCATGAATGAGGTATTTTCCCCTCTCTTGTGCAAATATGTATTGGTCTTTTTCGACGATATTTTGGTCTATAGCTACAGCTGGGAAGAACATCTTCAACACCTTCACCAGGTATTTTCTCTTATACGTTCACATCATTTGGTTTTAAATCAATCAAAATGTTCTATGGGCACATCAGAAGTGGCATATTTGGGCCACGTTATTTCAGCATCAGGGGTGAAGGTAGACCAGAGTAAGATACAAGCGGTCACAGATTGGCCAATTCCTACATCTATTACAGCCTTAAGAGGATTTTTGGGCCTAGCTGGATATTATAGAAAATTTATTCGTAGCTATGGCCAGCTTGCAGCTCCGTTCAACAATCTCCTCAAGAAAAATGCTTTTACCTGGTCAGAGACAGCTGCTCATTCCTTTCAGCAATTGAAAGATGCCTTATCATCAGCCCCAGTTTTGCAGCTCCCTGACTTTGAGGCGTCCTATGTAGTGGAATGTGATGCTTCATGGGGCGGTATTGGCGCAGTGTTGCACCAACAGGGCCACCCGATTGCTTATTTTAGCCGTCAACTGGGCCAACACCACCACAAGTTGGCATCTTATGAGAGGGAATTGATTGGATTGGCGAAAGCTATACAGCATTGGCGCCCTTATCTTTGGGGACGTTCTTTTTTGATTCGCACTGATCATTGCAACCTCAAGTATCTTCTTGAGCAGCGTCTCACTACTTCACCACAACAACATTGGTTAAGTAAGCTTTGGGGTTTGACCTTTTTGTCGAGTATAAACCGGGAAGTTTGAATGTAGGGGCTGATGCCTTATCTCACCGGGACATTCCAGAGCCGCAATTAAACGCCATCAGTCAGCCCAGAGCTCTCTTGTTGGATTCTATACAGGAAGAGGCACAACATCACCCAGATATTATCTCCTTATGCCAGGATATCTAGCAAGGCACAGTGGCACCACATTGGACGGTTCAGGACAATCTCGTCCTCAACAAAAACAGAATTTTTCTCCACCACACATCCCCTCTGATTAACAGCATTTTGGCCTCCTTCCATGATAGTAAACATGAAGGCCGACAGAAAACATATTTTCGAATCAGTAGGGAATTTTATTGGAGGGGCATGAAGCGCAGTATAGCTGATTATGTGGCGGCTTGTCAGACTTGTCAACAGAATAAAGCTGAAACATTAAGTCCAGCGGGGTTGCTCCAACCACTTCAGCTTCCGTCACAGGTCTGGTCTGATATTTCTATGGACTTCATAGATGGACTTCCCTCTTCGTCGAGTAAATCTATTATCCTTGTAGTGGTGGATCGTTTCTCTAAATATGGGCATTTCATTCCTTTAGCACATCCTTACACTGCACCGCAGGTCGCTCAACTTTTTATGGATAACATTGTACAATTACATGGGATGCCTAATTCAATTACCAGTGATAGGGATGCAATCTTTACAAGTACCTTCTGGAAAGAACTCTTCAAGTTACAAGGCACAACGTTAGCCTTTTCTTCAGCCTACCATCCATAGACTGTTGGTTAGACAGAGGTCGTCAACAGAACCATTGAAATGTATCTCCGCTGTTTCGTGGGGGACTCACCTAAGAGGTGGGTTAAGTAGCTCGCTTGGGCTGAGTTCTGTTACAACACCTCCTACCACAGTGCACTCAGCACAACCACATTCAAGGTGGTATATGGTAGAGAACCTCCCCGTCTTTTAGCCTATGAACCAGGGGCCTCTAAAGTCGCAACTTTGGACCAAGCATTGGCTGAAAGAGACTCATTCATCACTGCGGTACGCACTCATCTACAGAAAGCACAACATTCTATGAAAAAATATTATGACAAGAAGCACCGGGAAGTCTTCTTTTCTCCTGGAGATTATGTTTGGTTGCGTCTCCAACACTACAGGCAGTTGTCATTGACAACCTCCAAACGTCACAAGCTCTCTCCAAAATATTATGGTCCCTTTCAGGTGATGGACCGCATTGGGACAGTGGCCTACAGATTGCAGCTTTCGCCAGAGGCTAGAATTCACAACGTCTTTCATATCTCACAATTAAAGGCCTTCCATGGTGATTCGCCCTTGCTGCACACCCCGCTGCCACCACTCCATGAGGGATGTGTACTTTCTACCCCGGCACAGGTATTACAAACTCGCCATGGGAGGGTTTCGCACCCTCTACCCATACTTTGAGCTTGAGGACAAGCTCTTTCTCCAAGGGGGGGGGGGGGGGGGGGGGGGGGGGGGTGATGTTATGGACTCCATAGCATCACGAGTTATCCATAGGCATAGGAATTAAATTATGTCAATTTACTTTTCAGGTAATTTCAATTCGGTTTGGTTTACTTTATTGGTTTGGTTTATTTTGGGTTGGTTAAGTGTAATGTGGCGTGAACCACTTGACCTAATGGGTCATCTTTGTATTTTCGTCCTCAACCCTATTTAGGGTGACGTCAAGGAAAAGAGAGGCAAGTATTGAGAAAATTATTTTTTACAGGTCTGATTCTCCCTCAGAGGTCAAGGTCGGATTCTCCCTTTGAGGTCCAAGGTTGAGCTTCCTCCAAAGCTCCTTCATTCTAAATTGAGTTCCACCATTACTCGTTCAAGAAACAAGGTTTCTCTTCCAACGTCAAGATCATCCATTGAGGGAAGAGAGGAAAGAAGGGTGACTCGATCCATGGCAAGGGAAGAACCTAACAGGAATTCAAAATGGCCATGATGCGTGCGGAACATTGTTTTCTCCTCATCTGATGGATGAACTCGGATTTGATGATAGCCAGATTTCAAATCAAGTTTAGTAAAAATAGTAGCTCCATGTAGCTCGTCTAATAGCTCATCCACCACTAGAATAGGAAATTTATCTTTAATCGTATGGGCATTGAGTTGTCGATAATCCACGCAGAACCTCCATGACTTATCATGCTTGCGGACTAGTAATACCGGTGAAGAAGAAGGAGACCTGCTGGGCTGAACAATACCCTGTGCTAACATCTGCTGGCATTGCCTTTCAATCTCATCCTTCTGTAAGTGAGGGTAATGATACGGATGCACCACTACCGGCTCGGTACCCGTTTTCAAACGGATACGGTGATCACAGTGCCTAAGTGGCGGTAAGGCAGTAGGGTCCTGAAAGATATCTTCAAATTCTGTAAGTAAGTGAGATAACTTACATGTGTTTGTGGACTGGACCTGGGCAACCTGTAGTGCGCAGGTGAGTGGTGCTTGTGTGCCATGCAATATAATCTGATGTTGGTCCTCTATAAAAGACATGGTCAGAGCTTGGAAATCCCATAGTATTGGTCCCAACAATTGTAGCCATTTAATTCCTAGCACCAAATCGAATCCTGATAGTGGAATGACCAGAAAATCTGCAACAAATGCATATCCCTCAATATCAAAGTGTGTGGCTGGTGATATGCCTGCACTAGTAATTTTAGCCTCATTGGTACTGATGTAGAAAGACCAGTCTGTTGCTGTACTACTAACCCAAGTTGTTCTACCGCCTACTGACTTATGAAATTATGTGTACTACCCGAGTCAACTAAAGCCAGTAACTGTAAATAATATAATTGGGCTTTAACCTGCATTGTGCTTGCACTGCGTAGACCAGTTAGAGCATGAAGGGAAATCTCTAGACCTTCTTGGTCTGTTTCCAAAATTTCCTCCTCTAGTGGTATTTCTTATCCATCTTCCCACAGACATCTACTGAATAATCGTTTACAGTGGTGTCCAATGACATACTATTCATCACAATTAAAACAGAGGCCCTTGGCCTTTCTCTGGTCCATATCCTGTCTAGTAAGTTTTTTGAAGTAAGGAGCAGGTGGAGCCGAATTAGAGATGTCTGGGCATGGGGATGCACTGTCTCTAAATCTTGGAGGTCCAGAGGAAGGGTTTGGCGCTGAGGCATTGTGCCTCCCTGGCCAAGCTGGTTTTCTGACCAGTGACCCCTTTAGAACACGCTGCTTGTGCTCAATTGCCCTGGCTAAATTCATAGCGTGGTCTAAATCTGTAGGAGCATGTAATTCAACTTCTAAACGTTGAGCTTCTGTCAAACCAGCAGTAAAAATATGAACATATTGTGTGTGGCTAACAAACTGGTTTGCTCGGGCTAACCTTTCCTAGAAGGTCTTTTGGTACACCTCTAGTGTTCCGGTTTGTTTGTAATTGATTAATTCTCCCAATGGATTGCTACTAGCTGGAGGAGGAAATCTCATCATGCAAGACTGTCTAAAAGTTGCCCAATCCTAAACCACTTGGTCATTTCGGAATTGGTGGTACCATAGAAGCGCTTCATCGAGCATGTGGTAGGCGGCCAAATACACTTTCTCATCCGCAGGTGTTTTTTTATGATAAAAGAACTGATCACATTTGGCTAACCAAATCAAAGGGTCCTTAGACCCATCATACGTAGGAAAGTCAAGTTTTAAATACCTGGGCACAGTGTTTGGTCCTTGAATGGCAGGCCCCAGATGGGTATGGTGTTGATGCATTGGTGGTTGTGGGGGAGGTGGTGGGTGGAATGGATGGTGGTCGACCGGTGGAGAGTAGGCAGTTGGTGGTTGGGCTTGTGTATCATGGTCCTCTTGTCGCCGGAGGAGAGCTTGGATGGCAGCATCCATTGATTTTATTTCCTCACGCATATCAGAGGTTGTTTGACTCACCTCTTCCAGGGCATGAGCATGGTTTTCTGTCCTCTGCCTAGTATCTTCCACTAACTGTCTCAAATCATCAGGGGAAGAGGAATCCCCAAGGGTGGACCTGTCTGATACCAAGATGATAGGTTCTTCCCTTGCCATGGATCGAGTCACCCTTCTTTCCTCTCTTCCCTCCATGGATGATCTTGAAGTTGGAAGAGAATTCTTGTTTCTTGAACGAGTAATGGTGGAACTCAATTAGAACGAAGGAGCTTTGGAGGAAGCTCAACCTTGGACTTCAAAGGGAGAAATCTGACCTAGACCTCTGAGGGAGAATCTGACTTGTAAAATATAATTTTCTCAATACTTGCCTCTCTTTTCCTTCATGTCCCCCTAAATAGGGTTGAGGACGAAAATACAAAGATGACCCATAGGTCAAGTGGTTCACGCCACATTACACTGAACCAACCCAAAGTAAACCAAACCGAATTGAAATTACATGAAAAGTAAATTGACATAATTTAATTCCGTAGCCTATGGATAACTCGTAATGCTATGGAGTCCATAACAGTATCAGAGCAGGGTAACATGGGAGATACATCCAGCAATGAAGAACTTAGAAGCATGATCAAAGGGATGCAAGATGAACAGGCTGAAGCATGAGAAAAGTTGCAACAAATTCCTGGCATGGGCTATCAAATCCAGCAACTCATTAGCATGATATCAAATCTCATGGCAGAGAGACACTCTATCCCAGACCGAAGGGGGGAGAATCATTCACACAGCCAAAGGGAGGAGTAGTTTGTTGGGCGTACCACTAGCCAGGCACTGCAGAATAGAGGTACAATACCTAGGTACACAAAATTGGATTTTCCTACATTTACTGGGTCAGTCGATCCCTTAATTTGGTTGCATAGGTGTGAGAATTTCTTTTCAAATCAAGGGACTGCTGAGTTTGACAAGGTGGGACTTTTTGCCTTCCACATGTTAGATGAGGCACAACTATGGTTTCACCAGGTGGAACTAGAAAGATTAGTGCTGGATTGGGATGAATTTAAAGAGTTATGTACAATTCGATTTGGCCATCCCGCCCATAGCACCCCCTTGGGAGATTTAGTCCTATGGAGACAAACTGGGATCTGTTGAACTGTATAAAAAACAGTTCCAAGAAAAATTGGCTCACACTGACCGGTTGGTACAAGTCGACCAGCAGGTCAACTATTTACAGCAAGCCTCACTAAATCTCTACGGTGAGAGGTGGAACTTCATTCACCTTCAGATTTGGGTCGGGCAATGAATTTAGCTCGAGCAATGCAACAACGACAACAACTTCAGCATCGTAGGCCAGTTTGGCAAGGGGAACGGAACACTTCCTCCAATTGGCAAGGGCAACAAAATACTTCTCCTAAGGTGCCATATCCAGCATTACCACTGCCTCATAAATAATCCGATTACTAATCTGGCAGCTGACACACGCTCTAGTAACCTCCCACCTCAGTATATCAAAAAATTAACTAGTTCTATGATGGCGGAATGAAGATCCAAGAATTTGTGCTACAATTGTGATGAACCATACAGGGTAGGCCACCAATGTAAACGGTTGTTCTGGCTCGAAGTGGATGAAACAAAGGATAGAGAAAATAGTGATGATCTTATTGAGGAGGAACCACCAACAATCTCTCTGCATGCCATTACTGGGCAAAAATCTGCCAAAACTATGCAAGTCAGAGCTCGAGTGCTCGAACAGGAACTTGTGGGACTAGTGGATTCGGAAAGAACACACAATTTTCTTAGCTTGACAACTGTTCAACATCTTCAATTACAGATTCATCCAAACCCAACAGCCATGGTTTCAGTGGCCAATGGGGAGAAAGTCCCTAGCTACGGGATCAGCAAAGCTATAAAATTTTCAATTGGTACGACTTTATTTCATTCATAATATTTTGTCATACCTTTTGTAGGATTTGATATGGTGTTAGACATCAAATGGTTACAAGCATTGGGACCCATATCGTGGGACTTCTCTACTTTAACTATGAACTTTGTTTTGAGCGGTCCCCAAGTGCTATTACAGGGCAATCAGGTGGACAAACCCCACCACCTTCATACCATTCACACACAAGACCAACAGGACAACACTATTGAAAAATTTCTTGACGAGTTCTTAGACATCTTCCACGAGCCTTCTGGATTGCCTCCCTTGAGACACTATGACCATAGGATCTATTTAAAACCAGGTTATGATGCGGTGGTAGTTTGGCTGTACAGGTATCCCCACCTCCAGAAGGATGAAATCGAGCGGCAGTGCCAAGCCATGTTACAACATGGCCTTTGTTATGGTCTTGGGGTTAAGTACCTATGTCTTCCGCTCCTAACAGGCCAGTCTTTTGGGTACTATTGGCTAAGTGCTTAACATTTGGTATCAGAGCTAGCGTTGCGTCCCGACTTCGAATCCCGGCGTCCCCCAAAAAAAATGGATGTGGGTGGTCATGCACCTGGATTGACCCGGGTTCGACCCAGCTCCGGTTGCTCTGTTGTGGTAGCCTCCGCGGTTGTCGGCTCGGGGAAGGGCGGGGTACTATTATGGTCCTGGGGTTAAGTACCTATGTCTTCCGCTCCTAACAAGCTGGTCTTTTGGGTAGTATTGGCTAGGTGCTTAACATTTGTCTGTTACAGCCCATTTTGGATCAACCACCGGACGAATTCTTCCAGCGTGGGGAGGAAGGGATTGAGCCTTGAAGGAGGCTCGACCTTGAACCTCAAAGGGAGAATCCGACCTAGATCTCTGAGGGAGAATCTGACCTGTTTAATCTAATTTTCTCAATACTTACTTTCTTCATTCATCTCACGTCCCTATATAGGATGTTAGGGAAAACATGCCAAAGGCCATAAGTTCTAAAAATTACAAATAAACCCCTAATGTTCAACAAATTAAAAATAAACCCCTAATGAATAGAAATTGCAAATAAACCCCTAATGAATAGAAATTGCAAATAAATCCCTAATGAGTCCATAACATTACTCCCCTCCTGGAGAACGAGCTTGTCCTCAAGCTCAATGTAGAATTGCCTGTTCGTACAAAAATAGAGCAGCCTAGCAGAGGAGCAATTAAATTTGTTTTTTTTACTAGTCACCCGCTCAGAGCGCAGTCAAATATCATCGTCACCATAGACAAAATTTTGAGGATAATTAACTGTGAAAACATGCTCGGTAACTTGTTAACTAAATCATGTGTCCGTATTGCATGGGGGCCACATATGGATCTCCTAGATATATCTGATCTTGCATAGATAAGGAGAAGAGCTTTAGCGACATCTCGGACAGCAACTATGCGCCGGATGTTGTATTTCTGTCCATACTCCAAAGCTGCACTTGCGACTGCTGTTGTTGCAAGGCAGTACCAATTCCCAATTGTTCTGCAGTATACTTTGTCTGACCAGCAAGTCCTTCCATCTGAATATGAAGGTGCAATGAGGCTCTTTATAAGCGCGCAGGTATGAGACAAATGCCTTGACTCCTTTCTCCATAAACCCACTAGTAACGTAACATATAAATATGGCCCACAACCATTCTCCAACAACCTGTCTAAGAGACCAGCAGCAGTGGTAGAACCTCTCGCCTTTCCTGTGGAAAGATAGCCATCAATGTGGTCTTTTCAAGAACGTCTTGATCCTTCT
Source organism: Aristolochia californica (assembly GCF_029961685.1). NCBI lineage: Eukaryota > Viridiplantae > Streptophyta > Magnoliopsida > Piperales > Aristolochiaceae > Aristolochia > Aristolochia californica. The sequence continues at coordinate 32,608,605 of NW_027182279.1, read as the reverse complement.
GCAAGCCATTCAGCAAAACACCGTAGGGTCCATCTATTACTGAAGTATTAGTCACTCGATCTGGAATCAACCCTTTCCTTTGCATTTCTTTAAATAGAAGCTCGACCTCCATGGCGTTGACTTCTTGACATAATCCATAGATGAGTGTGCTGTAAGTGTGATGGTTTGGTAGGCAATTGTGCTTCATCATCTCATCAACCACTTTAAATGCAAGACTGGTGGCCCCACTCTTACACAACCCATCAATCAAAGTTGTATAGGTTCCAACAGTGGGGAACAACCCCTGTGCTGCAATTTTTGTACAGAGCTTTTCTGCTTCTGGTAACCTATTTTGTGTGCAAAATCCATTAAATAACACATTATATGTATGCACCTTAGGTCTACAACTAATCTCCTTGATCTTGTCCAACAACGATAGTGCCAGGCCTATCGCCTCCCTTTTGCAACATCCATGTATTAAGGCAGTATAACTGACCTTTTTTGGATTTAATCCACATGCTGCCATTTTATTGAACATATCTAAAACCACATCCAACGTACCCCTTTTTAAGAATCCACAAATCAGTTCTGTAAATGTCCACTCATCCGGTTCACATCCATTCTCTTGCATGAAATTCAGCAATCTCATTGCATTGTTCAGATTTCCCAATTTGCAATATCCATTTATCAAAGTAACCACACTATCCTGTAACATCTTGTTAAACAAGCCAATAGAAATTTTAAAGCAATCCACTCTAAACAAACCAGGGATCAAACCAGTGTGAGTTTGAACGTTAGGACAAACACATCTTTTTCTCATGTCAATGAGCAGATCACATGCTTCCTTGAGACGACCAGCCTCACAGAGAGATGTGAGAGGAAGTGTATAGGTAGAAGCCATTGGACCAATGCCCTTGTCCACCATTTCCTTGATGAGATCCGGTGCTTCATAAATTATCCCAACATTTCAAAGACCATGAATCAAACCCGAATAAGTAACAGAGTTGAGATGAGAACCTGCCTTGACCAGTCTATCAAAAACCAGAAAAGCCGAATCGAAGCTGCCATTTGGACAATGCCTCGTGATTGCGTGGACGAGGTTGCCCCACTGGATTGCCGAGAAGGAGATGGGCACTGCTAGCTGGCCGGAATCCAATTTCCCCCAAAATTTTTTGCTGAGCCACGCCCACCCAATTTGGAAGTTGGGTTCCCTCGGTGTTGTTGAGAGGGGAATTGCGAGTGGGAGGTGATGGTCGGAAGTCACCTCCCACCGGACAAGTTTTCGATGACGCTTCCTCACTTTTCGGTGGACTCTTGTATCTTCCGGTGCTGGTAGATTGTCGGAGATAGAGGAGGGAGGGTTGAATTGATTCGCCGTGATTGAGGCAGATGGGAATACTTCCGTCTGCTGTGTGGGAAGAGGTGCTGCCGTCCGTGAGAATGGGATTTGGGAGGTCGAACCTAAATCAGCTTGTATTGACGGGATTTGGGCAGAAATGTCTTGTGATTTACCAAAATATGGGTCCCCACCTTTTGATTTCGGGAGTTTGGAAAGCTTTTCCGAGTTTGCGATCCGTCAGACTGGAAACTTCCGTTGTGCAAGAAGGGTTATGGCTTCCCGAGAGACAGGGGTGAGGAAAAAACCCTCTGGTGTGCATGATTTAGGGTCGCCGCCATCTGAAGACGAAAGTTGGGGAGCTTTTCCGTGACCCAGAGCTCCCGAATGGGCATTTTGGCCGATGAAGGTTGTGTTGGGCGCAGAGGAGCCCTAGGTGGGGGCGGAGTTTGAAGGGGCAGAAGTCGTGGGGTTGGGATCGGGGGGAAATGGTGGTGCTCGGCCAGAAGAGTGGAACTGCCCGGCGGCGTTTGATCACGACCCATTTCCTCATCCAGTAGCCATTTGATCCGCTGTAATATGTCCTTCACGGCATACATGTCCACCTTGATTTCCTCCATGGCCTGATGCTGTTTCTCCATTACTGGACGTTGTTCCACCAAATGTCGATGCAAATCCTCCCAAGAAAACGAATCGCCACAGTTGGTCCGCTCTGATACCAAGCTGTTACAGCCCATTTCGGATCAACCACCGGACGAATTCTTCCAGCGTGGGGAGGAAGGGATTGAGCCTTGAAGGAAGCTCGACCTTGGACCTCAAAGGGAGAGTCCGACCTAGACCTGTAAGGGAGAATCTGACCTGTTTAATCTAATTTTCTCAATACTTACTTTCTTCATTCATCTCACGTCCCTATATAGGGAGTTAGGGAAAACATGCCAAAGGCCATAAGTTTTAAAAATATCAAATAAACCTCTAATGAATAGCAATTTCAAATAAACCCCTAATGAATAGAAATTGAAAATAAACCCCTAATGAGTCCATAACAGCCTTATTCGCAACAACCACTCCCCTTTCTCTTCACCAGTCTTGCTCATGAAGAAACATAATGGCACATAGTAATTTTGTATCGATTATAGGGAGTTAAATGCCCAAACCATGAAGGATGAGTTCCCTATCCCGGTAGTGGAGGAGCTTCTGAATGAATTACATGGTTCGTGGGTCTTCACTAAACTGGATTTACGCTCAGGATATCATTAGCTTCGTATGCACCCCTCTGACATTGAGAAGATGGCCTTCCATACACATCATGGCCATTTTGAGTTTGTGGTCATGTCGTTTGGGTTATCAAATGCACCATCCACTTTCAGGCATTGATGAATGAGGTATTTAGCAACTATCTTCAAAAATTTGTACTTGTTTTTTTTATTGTATACTCATATACAACAAGTTCAGGGAAGAGCATTTAGCACATTTATGGATAGTTTTTGAATTGTTACGAGCCCACCAGCTCTATTTGAAGAAAGCCAAATGCTCTTTTGCAGAGTCACATGTCGCCTATCTCGGCCATATTATATCACATGCGGGGGTCACTGTGTTATGGACTCTATAGCATCACAAGTTACCAACAGGCGTAGGAATTAATGAATGTGTTTTTCAATTTCCATGTAATTGTTTCTTGGTTTGGTTTTGTCTTTGGTTTGGGTTGGTTTAGCATTTATTGGTTTGAACCATTGACCCAAGAGGTCTTTAGTGTTTTGGACGTCCTCAACCCTATTTAAGGGGACGACTAGGGTAATGAGAATTAGGAATGGAGTCTACTTTAGCTGGAGTAAATTAGATAAACAAGTCAAGAGCTCCTTCAAGCTCTCTTCCATTTTTCCCCAATTCTCCTTTCCGAAATTCAATACCCATCAATCCCTCATTCCATCTCAATGTCAAGCAAGGTGATGGAAGGAAGAGAAGAGAGGAGGGTGACAAGATCCATGGCTCGTGAGGATCCTAACAACGTCAGGAACATGCCGACCTTCCTCCTATAAGAGAGTGTGATCACAGAATTCGTTTGAAGATGGGCACCGAACCAGTGGTAGTGCGTCCCTACCGCTATCCCCATGTGCAAAAAGATGAGATAGAACGACAATGTCAACAAATGCTACAACAAGGTATTATTCAGCCTATTCATTCTCCTTTTTCATCCCCGGTATTGCTGGTAAAGAAATCAGATAAATCTTGGCGCTTTTGTGTGGATTACCGTGAACTCAATGCTCGCACCATCAAAGATAAATTTCCAATTTCAGTGGTCGATGAATTATTGGATGAGCTACACGGCTCTCAATTATTTACAAAGTTGGACTTAAAAACTGGCTACCATCAGATTCGGGTTTATTCAGAGGATATCGAAAAAACTGCCTTCCGCACCCACCATGGTCACTACGAGTTCTTGGTGATGCCATTTGGGCTATCCAAAGCCCCGTCCACCTTTCAAGCGCTTATGAACCAGGTATTTCGCCCTTTCTTACGGAAGCATGTCTTAGTTTTTTTTTATGATATACTGGTCTATAGCAAAATTTGGGCAGCACACTTGCATCAATTGAGACAGGTTTTCACCATTCTCCGAGCACACCATTTATTTCTCAATCGTGCCAAATGTGACTTTGCCACATCCGAAGTAGCTTATTTGGGGCATGTGATCTCGGCATCTGGGGTGAAACCAGACTTCAACAAGATACAATCGGTGATGGATTGGCCCACACCTCACTCCGTTACAGCTTTGAAAGGGTTCCTTGGTCTCGCAGGGTATTATAGAAAATTTATCAAAGAATACGGTCACCTGGCAGCACCATTGCATAATTTACTGAAGAAGCATGCCTTTCAGTGGTCTCAGTTGGCAGACTCCTCATTTAACCACTTAAAACAGGCACTAGCGTCAGCACCAGTTCTCCAATTGCCCAACTTTTTTGAAAATTTCATCATAGAATGCGATGCATCCGGGGGAGGGATAGGTGCCGTCTTGCAGCAACAGGGTCACCCCATTGCCTATTTCAGCCGCCATCTCGCTCCTCACCATCACAAGTTAGCCACTTATGAAAGGGAACTTATCGGTTTGGCCAAAGCTGTGCAGCATTGGAGGTCGTATCTGTGGGGCAGACCTTTTGTGATCCGGACAGACCACTGTAGCCTCAAATACTTATTGGAGCAGCGCCTTACTACATCCCCACAACAACATTGGCTCAGCAAATTAATGGGATTCAATTTTCAGGTGGAATACAAACCGGGTTATCTCAACAGGGCAGCAGACGCTTTGTCCCGCCGGGAACTAGAGGATTCACATTTACACGCATTGAGCCACCCCAAGTCCCCTTTCCTTTACACCTGGAGAATTTGTTTGGCTCAAACTTCAGCCATACCGCCAACTATCTCTTGCAGCCATCAAATGCCATAGGCTCTCTCCAAAATTTTATGGGCCATTCCTGATCATGCAACGTATTGGCACTATGGCGTATCGTTTGAAACTACCACCAAACGCCAAGCTCCATGACGTCTTCCACGTCTCCCTTCTCAAGCCGTTCAAGGGAGACTCACCACTGCTGCATACCCCTCTGCCTCCTCTCAAAGATGGCAGGTCCATGCCCACACCCGCTCAGATCCTTCAAGCCAGGCGAGTTAACAACGCTTGGGAAGTGCTGGTTCGGTGGACTGACAAGGAATTGATAGAAGCGTCTTGGGAGAGACTCGAGTCCTTCCAGACTCTATTTCCCACTTTTGAGCTTGAGGACAAGCTCTTTCTTCAGGAGGGGGGTGATGTTATGGACTCCATAGCATCAAGAGTGGCTAACCGGAGAAGAGAAGAGATGGAGTAAACTTGTATTTCAGTACCTTAGGGGTTTAATTGTAATTTGAAGTTCCATAAGGGTCTAATTGTAATTATAGAACCTTTGATGTTTTCCTTGACCTATTTAGGGCGTCAAGTGATTGAATGAAAACAATCATTGATCATTAGTCTAAATGAGATCAGGTTCTCTCTCTAAAGAGACCTAAGGTTGGAGCTCCTTCAAAGGCTCACGTCCCTTCATCATTGGGCGTTCCAAGAACCCCAAATCCTTCCCTTCTTCGTCATTCAATCTGGAAGCTAGAGGAGATCGCCAGGTGACTCGATCCATGGCTAGAGAGCCTAACACAGGGCCAGATTACATTACAAGGTATTGTGGCATAGGTACCTAACGCACTTCACACTTTACAGCTTCAGCACACCGGTGATGATCAGTTAGCTCCTTTACTTACAGCATTTGCGGATTTATTTAATGATCCTACGGGTCTACCACCAGTGCGTCATTGTGATCACCGCATTCGTTTAAAGTTGGGAACTGATCCAATAGTGGTGCGGCCTTATCGTTACCCGCATATACAGAAAGATGAAATAGAACGACAATGCATGCATATGCTCGCTCAGGGGGTGATCCAGCCCAGTCGATCTCCTTTTTCCTCACCAGTGTTACTTGTACGTAAAAAGGATAAATCATGGAGATTTTGTGTCAACTATAGGCAACTCAACTTGCAAAAAATTAAGGACAAGTTCCCCATTCCAGTTGTGAACGAGTTGCTGGATGAGTTACATGGTGCTACAATTTTTACCAATTTAGATTTGAAATCGGGCTATCATCAAATAAGAGTTCACCCGGCGGATGTGGAGAAGACTGCCTTCCGCACACATCACGGTCATTTCAATTTCCTCGTCATGCCCTTCGGTCTCTCCAATGCACCCTCCACCTTTCAGGCCCTCATGAATGAGGTCTTTTCATCACTTCTGCGCAACTCTGTGTTAGTCTTTTTTTATGACATTCTGGTCTACAGCAAAAATTGGGAAGAACATCTCCACCACCTCCATCAGGTATTTACCATTCTACGCTCTCATCATTTGGTTTTGAATAAATCCAAATGTTCTATGGGTACATCTGAGGTGGCATATTTGGGCCACGTCATATCAGCTGTGGGCGTGAAAGTTGACCAAAGCAAGATACAAGTAGTAACAGATTGGCCAATTCCCACCTCCATCACAGCATTAAAGGGATTTTTGGGCCTAGCGGGATATTACAGAAAATTTATCCAATCTTATGGCATGATAGCAGCACCACTCAACAACCTGCTAAAAAAGAATGCCTTCCACTGGTCTTCTTCAGCGGAACAAGCCTTTCACCTGTTAAAGGAGGCCTTAGCCTCAGCGCCAGTCCTACAATTACCAAATTTTGAGGGAGACTTTGTGGTGGAATGTGATGCATCCGGGGGTGGTATAGGGGCAGTGTTACAATAATTGGGACACCCCATTGCTTATTTCAGCCGTCAGTTGGGACAACACCACCATAGGTTAGCTGCATATGAGAGGGAATTGATTGGGTTAGCCAAGGCTGTCCAACATTGGCGACTTTATCTTTGGGGACGACCATTTCTCATTCGTACAGATCATTGCAGCCTCAAGTATCTTCTTGAACAGCACCTCACCACATCCCCACAGCAGCATTGGTTAACTAAACTCATGGGCTTCGTTTTTACGATTCACTATAAGCCAGGTAGTTCGAATTTGGGGGCTGATGCTTTATCACGTCGGGATAATTTAGCCACCCAAATTTATGCTATCAGTCACCCACGCTCACTGGTATTAGATTCGATTCGTGAGGAAGTACATCAATATCCGGATCTCATGTCATTATATCAGGATATTCAACAGGGGACAACAGCTCCTCATTGTACGATTCAGGATCGTCTCATACTCTACAAAAACATGATTTTTTTGCATAATACATCCCCACTTCTTCACACCATCCTGTCATCTATCCATGATAGCACACATGAGGGTCGACAGAAAACATATTTCCAAATCAGTCGGGACTTTTACTGGAAGGGCATGAAGAGCACAATTGCTGATTATGTAGCTGCTTGTCAGATTTGTCAACGAAACAAGGCCGAATCTTTAAGTCCAACCGGCTTACTACAACCTTTGCAACTACCATCTCAAATCTGGTCTGACATTTCCATGGACTTCATTGCTGGACTTCCCATTTCAACAGGTAAATCTGTGATATTCGTCGTCGTTGATCGGTTTTCAAAATATGGTCACTTCATTGCTTTGGCGCATCCATATACTACTGCTCAGGTCGCTCAATTATTTATGGAAAACATTGTCCGATTACATGGAATTCCCTCATCCATTATCAGTGATAGGGATGCCATTTTTACCAGTATATTTTGGAAGGAATTATTCAAATTACAGGGCACCCAATTGGCATTTTCGTCTGCATATCATCCACAAACGGACGGACAAACAGAGGTTGTCAATCGCACGATTGAAATGTATCTTCGTTGTTTTGTGGGGGACGCACCTAGAAGGTGGGTGAAATGCCTTTCATGGGCAGAATTTTGCTATAACACATCTTACCACACAGCACTGGGAACTACACCTTTCAGGGTAGTTTATGGCAGAGATCCACCTCGTCTGTTACCATATGAACCTGGGGCATCCAAAGTCGTCACTTTGGACCAAGCGTTAGCTGAACGAGACGCTATGCTCACTGAGGTACGTACTCATCTACAGGAGGCCTAACACTCTATGAAACGCTATTATGATAAGAAGCACCGGGAGGCATCTTACTTCCCTGGAGACTATGTGTGGTTAAAGCTTCAACACTACCACCAACTGTCCCTAACTGCATCCAAGCGCCATAAGCTGTCTCCAAAGTATTATGGTCCATTTCAGGTATTGGACAAAATTGGACCCGTGGCATACCGCTTGCAACTACCACCGGAATCAAAGATCCACAATGTATTTAACGTCTCCCATTTGAAGCCCTTCCAGGGTGACTCGCCCCTACTGCACACTCCACTGCCGCCACTACATGAGGGCAGAGTCCTTTCTATTCCAGTTCATGTCGTACAAGCACGTTTCATTCAAGGTGATTGGGAAATTCTTGTCCAGTTGGCCAATGCTGACCCCAGTGACACCACATGGGAGCCGTTATCAGCATTTTGACTCTTATATCCTTCCTTCGAGCTTGAGGACAAGCTCTTTCTCCAGGAAGGGGGTGATGTTATGGATTCTATAGCATCACCAGTTACCAACAGGCGTAGGAATTAATGAATGTGTTTTTCAATTTCCATGTAATTGTTTCTTGGTTTGGTTTTGTCTTTGGTTTGGGTTGGTTTAGCATTTATTGGTTTGAACCATTGACCCAAGATGTCTTTAGTGTTTTGGACGTCCTCAACCCTATTTAAGGGGATGGCTAGGGTAATGAGAATTATGAATTGAGTCTACTTTAGCTAGAGTAAATTAGATAAACAGGTCAAGAGCTCCTTCAAGCTCTCTTCCGTTTTTCCCCAATTCTCCTTTCCAAAATTCAATACCCATCAATCCCTCATTCCATCTCAACGTCAAGCAAGGTGATGGAAGGAAGAGAAAAGAGGAGGGTGACAAGATCCATGGCTCGTGAGGATCCTAACACACTATTGATCGTGAGAAGATTCAGGTAATTCATGATTGGCCACAACCTCAGTCTTGCTCAGCTTTGAGAGGATTTTTGGGCCTAGCTGGATACTACCGCAAATTCATTAAGAATTATGGACCCTTGGAAGCACCATTGACCAGTCTCCTCAAGAAGAATTCCTTTATTTGGACTGAGGAGGCCACACAGTCCTCTGAGGCCCTCAAACTAGCTCTCGCCTCCACACCCGTCCTAAAACTTTCCAATTTTGAGGAATTATTTGTGGTTGAATGCGATGCATCCGGTGGGGGCATTGGGGCCATCTTACAACAACAATCACACCCCATTACATATTTCAGCAGGCAGTTGGCAACTCGACATCACAAATTGGCAACGTATGAAAGGGAATTAATCGGGTTTGCCAAGGTGGTCCAACACTTGCGTCCTTACTTATGGGGTTGTGCATTTCTCATTTGTACTGATCATTACAACCTTAAATTCTTATTTGAATAGTGCCTCAGGACTTCGCCACAACAACACTGAATCAGTAAGTTGATGGGATTTGATTTTTTAGTCGAGTACCATTCGAGAAGATTAAAAAAGGTAGTGGATTCCTTGTCACTGCATTTTGAACACCAGTAGCTCATATATGCGATCTGCCAGCCTTGTTTCCTCATCTTAGACTTGATGAGAGAGGCTGATGCCACTCTGCCTATCCTACAAGAGCTACACAGAAAAAGTTACAGAGGGGACAATGGATTATAAGTGGTCCGTCCAGGATTCCCAACACAAGTCTGGGTTGATATTTCTATGGACTTTGTCGAGGGTCTTCCCCAGTCAGCCAAAAAATCAGTATTATTTGTGGTGGTCGATCGGTTCTCCAAGTAGGCACATTTTATTCCTATGGCTCATCCATATACAACATCAAAAGTGACACATACCTTCCTTGAGCATATTGTCTGCTTGCATGACATTCTAGAATATATTGTCAGTGATAGGGATGAGGTATTTACCAACACTTTCTGGCGGGAACTTTTTCGTCTGAGCGGCATGAAGTTGAAATTTTCCTCCTCATATCATCCCCAGACAGATGGCCAAACCAAGGTGGTTAACAACACTATTGAAATGTATCAATGGTGCCTTGTGTGTGATCGTCCAAACCACTGGGTTCAGTGGCTACCATGGGCTGAATATCATTACAACACTTCATTCCACTCAACTTTGCAATCCACTCCTTTCAGGGTTCTCTATGGCTGGGATCCCTCTCGTCACCTCTCTTATACTCCAGGGTCCACCCACGTAGACACCATTGATCAGGCACTCGTGGATCGTGACCAGGTATTACAGAATATTACTGATCGCCTCCAGCGCACTCAGTTTCACATGAAAGATTTCTACAACAAGGGACACTAAGACGTCTTGTATGAGGTAGGGGACTACGTTTTGTTACGACTCCAATTGTACCGACAATAGTCCATTGCTGGACTGCCACGCCATAAACTCTCACTCAAGTACTTTGGGCCTTTCTCCATTACTCGGAGTGTGGGACTAGTGGCCTATCAACTCCAACTTTCAGCCACGACCAAGCTGCATGATGTGTTTCATGTATCCCTCCTGAAACCATATAAAGGATCACCACCCACAACCACTCCGTTCCTTCCCCGGTGGACAATGGACACGTCATCCTTACTCTTGCCGCGGTATTATGAGCCCATTTTGTTGATGACCAGTGGGAGATTCTATTCCAGTGGACAGCTATTGAACCAGATGCAGAGACATGGGAATAGTTGGACACCTTCAAATAGGTCTACCCAGCTTACGAGCTTGAAGACAAACTCTTTCTCCAAGGGGAGGCAGATGTTGAGGACTCAATAGCTAACCAAGTCATACAACGGAGGCGCACTGAGTCACAAAGTTAATAGCTTTCTTTCCATATTGTTTTAAATTCGTTTTTATGCATTATTTAAGTTAAATTGCCATAGGGGCATAATTGTAATAATTAACCCTAAAACTGTGGTTGGCGTCAACCCTACTTAGAGGGCAAGGGAATGAGAAAAAAGGGAAGTCTTGAATTAGGTTAAACAGGGTTGGGAGTTCTCCTTGACGAACTCTAGGGTTTGGAGGTCTCCTTGATGAGCTCTAGGTCCAGGTTCCCTCTTGAATCTGAATTTCCTTCTTCCCTATTTTGATTTCTTTTTACCTTGATTCATACCGAAGAGGAGAGGGGAAGTTCTGCCCCTTTTTCAAGTTCAATAAGAGTCTTCAGCCTCCCATCCATCCATAGCAGCCATAGAGGGTTTCTCTCCCTCTTTCTGAGCCAAGGTTGAGGCTTCTCAATCCCCATACCACAAGCAGAACAAGTCAGAGTTTGCTCAGCCTCAAGGCCAACAAGAAGCAAGGTAAGGAACCCTTAACCCTTGATCCAAGGACTGCCCAAGTTAGAGGCTTTTCAGCCCCTAACTATAGAAGCAGCAAGGAGGGGTCTAAACCCTCTAAATTGTGAGCAAAAAGGGAACATTTCCCCTGCTGTCCGAGCAGCAGCAGTGAGGGCTCTCTGCCCTTACCGAAAGCAGCAGCATAGCCCCACAAAGGAGGCTGATTTCCTCCTATCCAAGATCAGACCAAAGAAAGACTCTTTCCCCATCCTTACTGAGAGCAGCTGCTCTATTACAGTGTTGGATTCTCAAATCCCACACCGAATTACTCGATCCATGACTAGGGACCATAACACATTACTGTTTTGAGACAACAACTCAGATGATAGATTACGGGATGAATGGCAGAGACAACTTTGTGACTTCGAAAAAAACCCAGCAGCAGCGGTGTTTTGGAAGAGGCAATGCCGGATAACAGCAACAAATATAATCGTTTATGTTACAATGTGGGACCCACCATAGTGTTCGAGCTGGTGGAACCCACCATGAGAACGTGGGACACCAAGAAGAGTCCTAGAAGACATGGGACACCAAGAAGATTCCTCACCCAAGCAAGCACAAGTTAAGGAATCAAGAAGCACAAGTAGAATTGAGTTAGACGACTTGAAGATCAAGTGGGACCCAAAAATATCTCACAAGCTATCAACCTTATCAAGATGAGCTGGAGGATCATGAGGGACCCACAAGTATAAGGCTACAAGCTGGCCTTTTCCCCTATAGTCACGTGAAGAAAGCAAGAGTTCTAGTTCAATTTATATTATGCTTCTAGTAGTTTGGTTTAAATAGACTTATCTTAGAGAGTTAGAGTTGGAATGTAATTAGGATTGAAATGCTAATTGTATAAGGACTCTACCTCATCCTCTACTATAAATAGAGGTGTTTTAATTCAGAATTAATCAAGTTACACATCTCATTCTCGAGTTACTCTATCTCTCTCTCTCTCTCTATCTCTCCCTTGCTTGGCTCAACCTCTCTTTGCTCTTTTATTTTTTCTTCTCTCTACCCGAGAGCTCTTCTTCCCTTTTCTCTTTTTTCTTTCTTCTTTATCTTGCTCAGAATTATGGAAAAGGGATCCTAAATTCAACATGGTATCAGAGCATTATATTTAAGATCCCTCGTCAAAGGAATTCTCTAGAGAAGTGATGATCAACACCACTCAAAGAAGGCTATTTTATGAAGGAAGAACACAAGCCGAGAGATAAGTGTTCAATTTTTTTTATGCTACTGGTTATTCAAATTTAGAAGATAATTCAAGGATGAATATGTGAATGTTTTCATCTTATTATGTTATGAATATGCATGCCTCTCTATCTAGAAGGAGCTATCAAAACAATTTTATTGGTTTGGAAATTCTATTTATCGAGACGAGTCCATAATCAGATTATTTAAATTTTTTTCGTGGGATAAGAGTTCCATGATATAGAAGAATGTTATTGAGCCTCTTATGAGTGGTTTTTAAAAAAAAAATTAGAATAATAATTTAGCATTGATGCTAAATTTTCCCATACATCGAGTTGATTGAATAAGTGCTACTTGGTGTTATTATTAGAAATTATTTTTGAAGAAAGGCCTATCATGGCTGACGAAAATATGAATATAAAAGCTGATATACTGAGAATCACCACCATACCCTTATGTGGGGTATCAAATTTTATGAGTTGGTCCACATCGGTTCGGAGGTTTCTTATAACAAAAAACCTACTTGGTCATCCCGCTTTAGAGGCTTTCTTCAAGAGTGGAAATTAGCTCAACCCTCAACCACTGATATTTCTATCCAAGAAAAATAAAAGGAAGCCTTAATTACTGCTATTTGTCTTGCTAATGTTAAACCTCATCCTCCACTACTGATGTATCATCCGCTATGTATTCTGATCATAGAGGATCATCATCTAACCACGGCCGAGGTAGAGGTTATAGAGATGGCAAAGGAAGAGGTGGAAGGACTGGTGCTGACAGAACAGGTGATACCAAATGTACTCATTGTAAATTTTTTGGCCACACTATAGATCAGTGCCATTACAGGGCATGCACTTACTGTGGAAAATATGGCCATTTTAAAGAAATATTCTATAAAGCAAATGAAAGACAAAATTGACAAGGGATATTCAAGCCTTTATGAGTGATACAAAAGAAGAACATCCCACAAAAATAGCTGCACAGAAAAATATTACTGATGAAGAGTTTAGCTATTTCAGAAAATGAAGACAATGCTAGGTTCTTCTCCTAGTTCCTCCACAACTACTGCTGCCACTACCGCTTCAAGTATGCTATCTACCTCATCTTCATCTTGGATAATTGTTTCAGGAGCCTCCGAGCATCTTACAGGTAACAAAAATTTATTACATTCTCTATCTCCGAGTCTTTCACACAAGTTTGTTACCATAGCTGACGATTCTCAAACCAAAGTCCAAGGGAAAGGTTCCACTTCTGTCACCCCATCGCTTCCGCTCAATGATATTCTTTTTGTTCCTACTTTTCCTTTGAACCTATTATCTATTAGTCAACTTAAAAAATATTTTAATTGCTCGGTTACTTTCTCACCCACTTAATGTGTCTTTCAGGATCTTGTAACAAAGCAAGTGATTGGTGGAGGCCATGAACAAGGGGGGTTTTACTACTTGGATGTGCCAAAAATCAATATGGTTTCTATTACTGAAAATGACACACGTTTATGGCACAATCGGTTGGGACATCCTTCTTCACAATCTCTTCATTATATGTTTCCGTCTCTTAAAGTCAAGTTAGAATTTCGTTGTGAGGTCTATCAATTGAGTAAACATCAAAGGAGTACATACTTTCCTCATCCAGAAGTCAAAAGTGACATTCCATTTTCATTAATTCATACTGATGTTTGGGGGCCCTTGAGTGTCTCTAATATTTCTCAAGCAAAATATTTTATTACTTTTATTGATGATTTCACTCACACAACTTGGTTGTTTGTCTTTAAGGAGCATTCTGAGGTTCCATACATTTTTAAGTCATTTCATGCTATGGTACTCACACAATTTGGTCAGAAAATAAAAATTTTCCAGTTTGATAATGCCAAAGAATACGTTTCCAAAGACCTTGACTTTTTTTGTCAAGAAAATGGCATTATCCATCAAACATAATGTCCCTACACTCCTCGAAAAAAAGGTGTAACCGAGCGGAAAAATCGTCATATTCTTGAGGTTGCTCGAGGTTTGTTATATGCCATGAAAGTTCCATACTTTTATTGGCCTCATGCTGTCCTTACGATTTGCCTTCTTATTAATCGTCTGCCATCTACTGTTCTTGGTAATAAATCTCCCTACTCTAGATTATTACCAAATGATGATCCATTTTCATTACCGTTGAAAGTCTTTGGATGTCAATGTTTTGTTCATAACTCATTACCTAGACACAAAAAACTTGATCCTAAATCTATCAAGTGTATTTTTTTGGGATACTCTCGCACACAAAAGGGTTATGTTTGTTATAGTCCTACTCTTCAACGTTCATTTGTGTCCAGGGATGTAACATTTTTTGAAGACTCCTCATATTATTATGTTAGCGATCCTCCTAGTCTATCCTCAATAACAAGTTCCCCTAGACCGATGTGACTCGTGATACAGAGATCATTCAACCCCCAGAGCAAGTGGCTGATACCACACCTGCCAAGTTAACAAATCCACTAGAGGTAAGTCCTTCATCACTAGTTATTTTTGGTCCTCAATATGATACTCGCCCTATTGTTATACAGAAAGAACCTCTATCATGCACTCAACCTTCTACTTCTCATCCTATTTCCAATTTTGAGTCTCATCATCGCCTCTCACCTTTATGTTGTCAGTTTATTTATTCTATTTCCTTCATATATGTTCCATAGTCATATCAGGAGGCTCAACAACATCCAGGGTGGAAGGCAACAATGGATGAAGAAATGAAGACACTTAATGACAATCATACATGGTCATTGGTTCCTCTTCCCACAGATAAAAAACCCGTTGGTTGCAAGTGAGTTTATACTATCAAACACAATCCGGATGGGTCCATTGCACAACTGAAGGCTTGACTGGTTGCTAAGGGTTATACTTAGTGCTATGGAATTGATTATGGAGAAACCTTCTCTCCAGTGGAAAAAATTAACTCAGTATGTATCTTATTATCTCTGGCAGCCAATTCATCATGGCCAATATATCAACTGGATGTAAAACATGCATTTCTAAATGGTGATATTAAAGAAGAAATTTACATGCAACAACCATCTGGGTATGTGGTTGAGGGGGAGTCCATATGCCGCCTTAAAAAATCTCTATATGGTCTAAATCAATCCCCTCATGCATGGTTTGAGAAATTTAGTCAAGCCATGAGACAAGCCGGTTTTCATAGATGCCCTGTAGATCACTCAGTATTTATTGAAAATACAGTGAGAGGTAAGGTGATTCTATCTGTATATGTTGATGATATTATTTTAACTGGAAGTGATTCCGAGGGCATTCAAAAACAAAGGAGAAAATATGTGCAGAATTCAAGACAAAGCATCTTGGATTACTCAAATATTTCTATGGTATTGAAGTGTTACAATCTAGACATGGGATTGTCCTATCCCAAAGGAAGTATGCTCTTGAACTACTAGAAGAAACAAGAATGATGGGATGCAAACCAGCAGACACTCCAATGGATGCAAATAAAAAATTAGGTGGAGGCACTGAAGAAGAAGTAGATATTGGAAAATATCAAAGACTAGTATGACGACTTATTTACCTGTGTGTAACAAGGCTGGATATTTCATACGTTGTAAGTGTGGTAAGTCAATACATACACAAGCCACAACTTAGTCATTGACAAGCACTTGAAAGGATACTACGATATCTGAAAGGAGCTCCTGGAAGGGGGCTTCTATATCAAAATCATGGTCACTTCAACATAGAAGGATTCTCAGATGCATACTGGGCTGGATCCCCAGATGACAGAAACTCTACTCCGAGATTTTGTACAATGGTTGAAGGAAATCTGGTTACATGGAAAAGCAAAAAGCAAAATGTAGTAGCACAGTCGAGTGCAGAAGCAGAATACAGAGCCATGACACACACTGTTAGTGAACTCATATGGATAAGATCTCTTCTCATTGAGTTGGGATTCTACAAAGAAGTTCCAACAAATCTATACTATGACAATCAAGCAGCGATACACATTACATCGAATCCAGTCTTTCATGAAAGGACAAAGCATATTGAAGTAGATTGCCATTTTATACGAGAAAAGTTCCAAGCTGGTATCTTATCTTTGAAGCATATATCATCGCAAAATTAAGTTACAGACATTCTCACCAAGCCAGTCACTCACAAGATTATGTCTACCATATGCAGCAAGCTAGGCATTTATGATGTCTTCTCACCCCCAACTTGAGGGGGAGTGTTACAATATGGGATGCACCATGGTGCTCGAGCTGGTAGGACCCACCATGATGCTCGAGCTGGTGGGACCCACCAAGAAGAGTCCTCACCCAAGCAAGCATGATTTAAAGAATCAAGAAGCACAAGCAGAATTGAGTTAGAAGACTTGAAGATCAAGTGGGACCCACAAATATCTCACGAGCTATCAACCTTATCAAGATGAGCTGGAGGATCACGAGGGACCCACAAGGATAAGGCTATGAGCTGGCCTTCTCCACTATAGTCACATGAAGAAAGCAAGAGTTCTAGTTCAACTTATATTATGATTCTAGTAGTTTAGTTTAAATAGACTTATCTTAGAGAGTTAGAGTTGGAATGTAATTATGATTGAAAGGCTGATTGTATAAGGACTCTACCTCCTCCTCTACTATAAATAGAGGTGTTGTAATTCAGAATTAATCAAGTTACACATCTCATTCTCGAGTTAGTCTCTCTCTCTCTCACTTTCTCTCTCTCTTTGCTTGGCGCAACCTCTCTTTGCTCTTTTATTTTTTCTTCTTTCTACCCGAGAGCTCTTCTTCCCTTTTCTCTTTTTTCTTTCTTTTTCTTGCTCGGAATTATAGAAAAGGGATCCTAAATTCAATAGTTTATATGTAGTAACTCAAAATAATGACACAAAGAGAGATCCGACTGGTAGCAATTACCGAAATATAGTAACCACATAATAATAGCAATAACAGTGGAGATCCAATGAACCAGGGATCGCAGACTAGAATTTTTCTGGATGCTGGTTTCTGAGCGGAGTGGATCCAATCCAATGCCAGAGAAGAGACTTCTTTTATCGAAGTAGGTGACTAAGAGTTCGGCTGAAAGAAGCATGGAGTATAGCACCAACGTATTGTTGTTTCTGCTGTTACTGAATGCCAACCATGAGTGTGACAATATTGCTTTTGTTTCTGCTCCCAACACTGCTAAAAAATAGAGCATGAGCTACTAAACACTCCCTCTTACTATGATGGATTGATAAAATATAGAGATATGAAGTCCTCTCCATGGAGTTCATGTTGGCCAGAATAAGAAGAGGAGAACCATAGTGCAAGTGCTACAAATACTTCTCCAAACAGAGAAGGGTAGAAGAGAATCAATAGATTTGCACCAACAAAAAATAAACTCTGATCATAAACTCTATTGTAATAAACAGATAGCAACAACTCTAGCAGGTGTACTAGCCAAATAGATAAAAATAAAAAAAATAACAACAATATGGCAAAAAACTCAGCAAAGTATGAACAAAGAAAAAAAATAATGGGTTTTTTTTTTTTAATTTGAAAACCATAGATGAGAATCTTGAAATCAAAGCTCTGATACCATGTAGATTTTTTAGGACTCCATGGATTTAGGTCATAGAGAAAAAGGGAGATAAACCCATTGGGAGAATGTTGGAGGAAGAAGTGGTTATGGACTTGATGTCCTAACCCTCTCCTTGAAGCTCTATTTATAGATTAATGAAACTAATGTATTAAAATAATACCCCTGAACTTAGGGTTTAGGGTTTTAACCTTGGAACTTTAACTTAATTACATCAATGCCATCTCTGTGAGATGACCCTTTATTTACCATCCTGCCATCATTGTATGTGGGAATATGGGCCTTCTCCTTGATTTGTGGGCCTTGAGCCCGTCTTCTATATCTCTTGGATGCATGGCTCTTCCTTGGTCTTTTGGGCTTGTGCCCATCTTCTAACACACTTGGATATGTGGGCCTTCCTTGGACATGTGGGCTTGGGCCCTATCTTCCAACAAACCCTAATCTGGCTGTTCTAACACGATTTGAGGTCGAATGACGGACAACAACTGTTCATCTTCTGGAACGGCACCCTTCCCCTCTGAGGCCTTAATGCGATGCTTCTCAATTTTGGCCAATCTCTCAGCCATGTCACTGATACACTGGCGTATATTATCCAATTCCTCACGTATTTCAGAGATTAACTGTTATGGACTCTATAGCATCACGAGTTACCAACAGGCGTAGGAATTAATGAATGTGTTTTTCAATTTCCATGTAATTGTTTCTTGGTTTGGTTTTGTCTTTGGTTTGGGTTGGTTTAGCATTTATTGGTTTGAACCATTGACCGAAGAGGTCTTTAGGGTTTTGGACGTCCTCCACCCTATTTAAGGGGACGGCTAGGGTAATGAGATTATGAATTGAATTCACTTTAGCTAGCGTAATTTAGATAAACAGGTCAAGAGCTCCTTCAAGCTCTCTTCCGTTTTTCCCCCAATTCTCCTTTCCGAAATTCAATTCCCTTCAACCCCTCATTCCATCTCAACGTCAAGCAAGGTAATGGAAGGAAGAGAAGAGAGGAGGGTGACAAGATCCATGGCTCGTGAGGATCCTAACAACGTGGTATCAGACAGGTCCACCCTCGGTGATTCCTCTTCTCCAGAGGACATATGTCAAGTACTTTCAGAACTTCAACAACGTTGCACTCTTCAAGGTACTGAAATTTCTCACATCAATACTACCTTACAAACACTGGAATCATCTCTACAAACCATCCTCCGACAACTTGCTGCACTTCAAGCACCAACGCCACCACCAGCAACCAATTTTCAACCACAACCAGTTCCCCACCAACAATTCACGCCACCACCAAATCCACCCCTGCGCCAACCAATGGGTTCAATGGCCACTCACGCACAAGGACCATCAAAGGTTCCCAGGTACTTTAAACTTAACTTTCCTACATATGATGGCTCTAAAGATCCTTTACTGTGGTTCACGAAATGTGAACAATTCTTCTATCATCAACAAACGGTGGAAATGGACAAGGTTACTTTGGCCGCCTACCACATGCTCGATGATGCACTCATGTGGTTCCATCACTACCGAAATGTCCATTCTATTCAGGATTGGCTGCACTTTAAACATGCTTGCCAGTTGAGGTTCGGACCTCCAGCTAGCAGCAACCCAGTGGGGGAATTGATCAACTATAAACAGACCAGCACCTTAGAAGTTTACCAAAAAACATTCCAAGAAAGGTTGGCCCGAGCTAGTGAATTTGTTCCTCCTCACCTACATGTTCAGATTTTTAATGCTGGATTGACAGAGGCAGTTAGATTGGAAGTGGAATTACTTGGTCCGACAAATTTGGACTCAGCAATGAATTATGCAAGAGTTGTGGAACACAAACAGAGAGTTCTAAAAGAGTCTTTACAAAGAAAACCATTTTGGAACAACAGAATACAGGGTACTACATCTGGTCCACGTTTTGGGTCCTCTGCCCCTAACCGAGTAGATCAGGCTACCAATGTGCCTCCACACTCTATGCCATTTAAATTTTTGACTAAACATGAAATGGACGCTCGAAAGGCAAAGGGCCTATGTTTTAATTGTGACGAACAATTCCTGCCCAGACATACCTATAAACGTTTATTCAGTATTGAACTGTTGGAAGAAGATTTAGAAGAGCTTCTTAAAAATGAAATTGTTGAAGCGGTACAACAGGAACCAGAGCTCTCCCTCCATGCCATCTCCCTCCATGCCATGCATGGCTTGCATAGTTCTAATACCATGCAGGTAAAGGCCAGGTTACATCATCTCATGCTACTTGCTTTAGTTGATTCGGGCAGCACACATAATTTTATCAGTGAACCAGCCGCGCAACAAATGGGATTGGAAATTCAACAACAAAGGGGACTCTCAGTTTCAGTGGCCAATGGGGCCAAAATTGCTAGTGTGGGGTTATGTGCTAACACCCCTTTCACCATTGAGGGGCATTCCTTTCAAGCAGATTTACTAGTCATTCCATTGGCTGGATTTGATTTGGTGCTCGGGGTCAAATGGCTCCAGTTATTAGGACCGATATTATGGGACTTTCAGGCTCGGACTATGACATTTTCAGCACCACAGGGTCAGATTACATTACAAGGCATTGTGGCATAGGTACCTAACACACTTCACACTTTGCAGCTTCAACACACTGGTGATGATCAGTTAGCTCCTTTACTTACAACATTTGCAGATTTATTTAATGATCCTACAGGTCTACCACCAGTGCGTCATTGCAATCACATTCGTTTAAAGTTGGGAACTGATCCAGTAGTGGTGCGGCCTTATCATTACCCGCATATACAAAAAGATGAAATAGAATGACAGTGCATGCATATGCTCGCTCAGGGTGTGATCCAGCCCAGTCGATCTCCTTTCTCCTCACCAGTGTTACTTGTATGTAAAAAAGATAAATCTTGGAGATTTTGTGTCGACTATAGGCAACTCAACTTGCACACAGTTAAGGACAAGTTCCCCATTCCAGTCGTGGACGAGTTGCTAGATGAGTTACATGGTGCTACAATTTTTACCAAATTAGATTTGAAATCGGGCTATCATCAAATACAAGTTCACCCGGTGGATGTGGAGAAGACTGCCTTCTGCACACATCACGGTCATTTCGAGTTCCTCGTCATGCCCTTCGGTCTCTCCAATGCACCCTCCACCTTTCAGGCCCTCATGAATGAGGTCTTTTCATCACTTCTGCGCAACTATGTGTTAGTCTTTTTTTATGACATTCTGGTCTACAGCAAAAATTGGGAAGAACATCTCCACCACCTCCATCAGGTATTTACCATTCTACGCTCTCATCATTTGGTTTTCAATAAATCCAAATGTTCTATGGGTACATCTGAGCTGGCATATTTGGGCCACGTCATATCAGCTGTGGGCGTGAAAGTTGACCAGAGCAAGATACAAGCAGTTACAGATTGGCCGATTCCCACGTCCATCACCGCATTAAAGGGATTTTTGGGCCTCGTGGGATATTATAGAAAATTTATCCAATCTTATGGCTAGATAGCAGCACCACTCAATAACCCGCTAAAAAAAAATGCCTTCCACTGGTCTTCTTCAGCAGAACAGGTCTTTAACCTGTTATAGGAGGCCTTCGCCTCAGTGCCAGTCCTACAATTACCAGATTTTGAGGGAGACTTTATGGTAGAATGTGATGCATTCGGGGGAGGTATAGGGGCAGTGTTACAACAACTGGGACACCCCATTGCTTATTTCAGCCGTCAGTTGGGACGACTGTTGCATATGAGAGGGAATTGATTGGGTTAGCCAAGGCTGTCCAACATTGGCGACCTTATCTTTGGGGACGACTGTTTCTCATTCGTACAGATCATTGCAGCCTCAAGTATCTTCTTGAACATCGCCTCACCACATCCCCACAGCAGCGGTTAACTAAACTCATGGGTTTCGATTTTACGGTTCATTATAAGCCCGGTAGTTCGAATTTGGGGGACGATGCCTTATCACGTAGGGATATTTCTACCACACAACTTTATGCTACCAGTCACCCACGTTCACTGGTATTAGATTCTATTCATGAAGAAGTACATCAATATCTGGATCTCATGTCATTATATCAGGATATTCAACAGGGGACAGCTGCTCCTCATTGGACGATTCAGGATCGTCTCATTCTCTACAAAAACAGGATCTTTTTGCATAATACATCCCCACTTCTTCACACCATCCTGTCCTCTATCCATGATAGCACACATGAGGGTTGACAGAAAACATATTTCCGAATCAGTCGAGACTTTTACTGGAAGGGCATGAAGAGCACAATTGCTGATTATGTAGCTGCTTGTCAGATTTGTCAAAGAAACAAGGCCGAATCTTTAAGTCCGGCCGGCCTATTGCAACCTCTGCAACTACCATCTCAAATCTGGTCTGATATTTCCATGGACTTCATTGCTGGACTTCCCATTTCATCAGGTAAATCGGTGATATTCGTCGTCATTGATCGGTTTTCAAAATATGGGCACTTCCTTGCTTTGGCGCATCCATATACTGCTGCTCAGGTCGCTCAATTATTTATGGACAACATTGTCCGATTACATGGAATTCTCTCATCCATTATCAGTGACAAGGATGCCATTTTTACTAGTATCTTTTGGAAGGAATTATTCAAATTACAGGGCACCCAATTGGCATTTTTTTCTGCCTATCATCCACATATGGACGGCCAAACAGAGGTTGTCAATCATACAATTGAAATGTATCTTCGTTGTTTTGTGGGGGACACACCTAGAAGATGGGTGGAATGGCTTTCATGGGCAGAATTTTGCTATAACACATCTTACCACACAACACTGGGAACTACTCCTTTCAGGGTAGTTTATGGCAGAGATCCACCTCGTTTGTTACCATATGAACCTGGGGCATCCAAAGTCGTTACTTTGGACCAAGCATTAGCTGAAAGAGACGCTATGCTCACTGAGCTACGTACACATCTGCAGGAGGCCCAACACTCTATGAAACACTTTTATGATAAAAAACACCGGGAGGCATCTTATTGCCCTGGAGACTATGTGTGGTTAAAGCTTCAACACTACCGCCAGCTATCCTTGACTGCAGCCAAGCGCCATAAGCTGTCTCCAAAATATTATGGTCCATTTCCGATATTGAACCAAATTGGGCCCGTGGCATACCGCTTGCAGCTACCACTGGAAGCAAAGATCCACAATGTATTTCACGTATCCCAATTGAAGCCCTTCCAGGGTGACTCACCCCTACTGCACACTCCACTGCCACCACTACATGAGGGCAGAGTCCTTTCTATTTCGGCTCAAGTAATACAAGCACGCCACATTCAAGGGGATTGGGAAATTCTTGTCCAGTGGGCAGATGCCGATCCCAATGACACCACATGGGAGCCGTTATCTGCATTTTGACTTTTATATCCTTCCTTCGAGCTTGAGGACAAGCTCTTTCTCCAGGAGGGGGGTGATGTTATGGACTCTATAGCATCACGAGTTACCAACAGGCGTAGGAATTAATGAATGTGCTTTTCAATTTCCATGTAATTGTTTCTTGGTTTGGTTTTGTCTTTGGTTTGGGTTGGCTTAGCATTTATTGGTTTGAACCATTGACCCAAGAGGTCTTTAGGGTTTTGGACGTCCTCCACCCTATTTAAGGGGATGGCTAGGGTAATGAGATTATGAATTGAGTTCACTTTAGCTAGCGTAATTTAGATAAACAGGTCAAGAGCTCCTTCAAGCTCTCTTCTGTTTTTCCCCCAATTCTCCTTTCCGAAATTCAATTCCCTTCAACCCCTCATTCCATCTCAACGTCAAGCAAGGTAATGGAAGGAAGAGAAGAGAGGAGGGTGACAAGATCCATGGCTTGTGAGGATCCTAACATTAACTCTGTGAGCATTGCTGCAAAGAACTCTGTGCACATTGCTATTAATTGATCTTGGAGTAGAGCACAAATTTCATTTGTGATCAATGAATCACTCATTGTTTTCTTGCTCTAATACCAAGTTGTTAAGGTCCCAGATCTCACATAGCGATTAGCAGGGGAGGAGTAGGATGGGGAGATAACCAAGCTTGAAAGGGAACTTGAGACCCTAGATTTATTGAGGAGAACGCACGTCCTTAGGTACGCATACCCTAGAGCTTGTTGTGGAGAACTCAAAACCCGTTGTTTAACCTAAATTCAAGACTTACTTCTTTCCCATTCCTTACACCCCTAAATAGGGATCACATCAACAAGCTTCAAGAGAAAATTATAGATTTGCCCCTCCACGACATTTAACTTGAAAGTTAAATAAATTTAATGATAAGTAATTGACTTAACTTACTGACTAAGTAACTTAACAACTAAGTAATTTAATGGCTAAGTAACTGATTAATGGCCAAGTAACTGACTCAGCCAAAGTAATTGACTCAGCCATGACATCTTTGCATGACTCGGCCTGCTATTTAGTTCATAACAAAAAGGGGCTTGCAATTCAGCATGGTAAATATAAAATTTATCAATCTTAGAGAGAATTGATCATGGAGATTGCAATGACCTCAAACAGAATATTCATCTTATCTGCCTAGAAATAGCAAAAAGAAGAAATATGTTTTTTTTCTCTTGAAGAGGATCCAACTCGACTTTGCCACTTTAGATATGGACATTTAAGCTTCAATGGCTTAAAATTCTTCAGCGGAAAAGAATGGTGAATGGACTGCCTTAATTTACAGCTCCTTCAACGGTATGTGAAAATTGTTTGGTAGGAAAAAAATGCAGAGATCCATTTCCATAAGAAAACACATTGACGGCTTCTCAGAATCTTCAACTGGTGTATGCCGACATCTGTGGACCAATCAACCCTACTTCAAACAGCAAGAAAAGGTACCTAATCACTTTCATTGATGATTTTAGCCGCAAAACTTGGGTTTATTTCTTGAAAGATAAATCAGAAGCTTTCATTATTTTCAAGAATTATAAGAGTCGTGTTGAGAAAGAAACTGGTTCTTATATAAGATGTCTTCGCACTGATCAAGGAGGAGAATTTACATCACACGCGTTCAAAAGTTTTTGTAAGGAAAATGGCATACATAGACAACTTATTGCAGCATAAACTCCACAATAGAATGGAGTTGCAGAGAAAAGAAGAATATGGTTCAAAGCATGCTTTCAAGAGGAAAGATTCCAAAACATTTCTTGCCTGAAGCAGTCAATTGGACTATCTATGTTCTGTATAGAAGTCCAACTTTGGTAGTTAAAAATATGACTTCGGAAGAAGCGTGGAGTGGAATTAAACCATCAATTGATCATTTCAGGGTGTTTGGCTACATATCACATGTTCATATTCCTGATAATAAGAGGACTAAGCTTGATGACAAGAGTGTGAGATGTATTCTACTAAGAGTTAGTGCGGAATCGAAGGCATACAGATTGTATGATCCAGTTTCTCAAAAAATAATAGCAAGCAGAGATGTAAAGTGTTGAATTTATGGAAAAGATAAATACTTCATTGACATCAATAACTTGTTGTAATCAGAGTACATGAACCTCTATTTACAATAGAGGAAAGTAGTAGAGTCCAATTACAATAAAACTACCCTTGTCACAATTACACCCAAACTCTAACACTTAAAGATAAGTCCTAACATAATTACATAACTCAATATAGACAAAAGACAAACATAACTTAAAACTAAAACTCTTCTTTGACATGACCATAAGATAAGATACTTTTGTGAGTCCTTCATGATCTTCCAACCGAATTGATAAGGATGCTAGCTCATGGTAATCATTGTGGGTCCTACTTCTTATGGGCTTGGTCACATCTTGTGGGCCTTCCTTGGTTGTGTGGCCCATCTTATAATAATCTTAGATATGTGGGCCTTCCTTGGTCGTGTGGGCTTGAGCTTATCTTCTAACACTCCCCCTCAAGCTGGGGGTGGGAGAACAACATGAACTCCGAGCTTGCAGCAAATGATGCATATAATATTTTTGTATAAAATGGCACATCTGCCAATATGCCTTCATCTTCCAATATTCCCCCTCACGCTGTTGTGTCCTTCCATGAGGCCCTGCTGGCATAATATAAGTGAGAGTAAAAATCACTCCTAGCCGGTATGCCATTGCTTCATACTCCAGTCCTAATGCTGGATGTAGGCCACACTCCATCTTCTATTGGTAGTGTGTCTATCGGCATTGCTATGAAGTGTCCACAACCGTGTCCCTCCACAGGACAACGACTCTTAAGTGGTAGGAGTGATAAAATCCATTATAGGGGGGATAACATAGATGTAATAATAAGTTCCTCCTTCATGGTTTCCCAACTGTGATATTTTTTTACTGGGCCTATCATGGTTTCCCGACCGTGATATTTTTTGACAGGCCATCCTCCATCATGGTCTCCCAACTGTGATAATGTTTTTTTGACAGGGCCTATCATGGTTTCCCAACCGTGATATTTTTTTATAGGGTATCCTCTGTCGTGGTTTCCCAACCGTGATATTTTTTGATGGGGTAAAATAAATGATGATATGAGGCCACCTCTTCATCAATAAGAATGTCCCCAAAGATACATAATAGCAACAGCTGTATAAAACATGACCATCTTCCAACATATATAACATGAACCAAATAATAAACATTGTAAAAGAACCCATGAAATAATCCGATATAAAAATTTCTTCTTAGATGCACAAGCTTCATCTTTTGTGCTCCTCCTTTCTTGATTATTTTGGTCACATAAACTTATCCACAACATATGCAATAAAATACCTATTTCTTGTACTTTTTCTACTTCTCCCCCTCAAGCTGGGAGGTAATGGCAGTGATCCCAGCTTGAACCAAATATCATAGATGTAGCAATAGGCCCAAATAACATATATGTAAAAATAAACCCTCAAACCCGGGAGAAGTGAGATATTTTCTTGATATATCAACTCAAAAAGTGACACAAAACAATCGGCTTAAGTTCGGATTTTCATTATAACAGAATACCAGCATGACCTTTGATTCTTCCAATGCGAATATTTATTTAAATATAGATCAGATTAACACAAATATTTTCTCATTATGGAGGTAGAATTAAATACCTTTCATCCAATTATAACATATCTTCATAAAATATAATTATCAGAAGATAAATAATCTGATAGATTTTGATCTCTATCATCTGGCCGAACTAAGTACTATTTCTCCTTTTTTTCCAGAATGACCATCGACTCTTCAAAGAACAATATCTCCTTATAAAATCATCATACAGAGAATTGGTTGAATAGGTAAGAAAATAAACTTATGTATCTTTCTTTTTATATATAATTCTCCATATAAAGTCTCTTTCTTGATAGCATAAAATACCTCAAAATTTGAGGCTTTTTGCTGCCGCTCGAACCTCTTTTTCAATCTGACCTCTGCTGCTTCAAATATCGATTTCTCTTTGTAGATAACTCAGATAAAAAATGGTTGAATAGGTAAAAGAATAGACTTACAAATATTTCTTTTGATATATATGTATTCATATAAATTCTAGTTCTTGATAGCAAAAAATACCTCAGAATTTGAAGATTTCTACTGCTGCTCGAACCTTTTTGCAATCTAACCTTCGCTCATTCAAATATCGACATCTCTCTGTAGATAACTCCGATTGGAACAAATAGTTTTTATTTGGAAAGCAGACTCAAATATATTTTCGTCAATGTGTTATTTAAAATATTAAAAACTCCGTATAGAGGTAAAAAAACTACAATCAAACTACGGGTGTAGGGACTGAAAAAAAAACTACAAACCTAGACTTAGGGTTTAGGGTTTAGAGAAATGGATCAGATTACCTCTGTGAGTTGACCAAGTCAACTCACAGAACCTGCTCTAATACCATGTTGAATTTATGGAATAATGAAATACTTCATTGACATCAATAACTTGCTGTAATAAGAGTACATGAACCTCTATTTATAATAGAGGAAGGTTGTAGAGTCCAATTAAAATAAAACTACCCTTGTCCCAATTACACCCACACTCTATCACTTAAAGATAAGTCCTAATATAATTAAATAACTCAATATAGATAAAAGACAAACATAACTCAAACTGAAACTCTTCTTTTATGTGACCATAAGATAAGATACTTTTGTGAGTCCTTCTTGCTCTTCCAACCGATGTGATAAGGATGCCAGCTCATGGTAATCATTGTAGGTCCTACTTCTTATGGGCTTGGGCACATCTTGTGGGCCTTCCTTGGTCATGTGGCCCATCTTATAATAATCTTAGATATGTGGGGATGCCTTGGTCGTGTGGGCTTGAGCTTATCTTCCAACATAAAGTTTGAAGAAGAAAAAAGTTGGGATTGGAGCAAGAGTCATGAAGAAGCTATTATAGCTGATCTTGTTATGGTACCGAGTCATGGATCATGTAACACAGCGCCAAGAAGAGGGATCCAGGGTTGAGGAATGAGTTCTTTTCTATCCAAACTTCTAGGTCGCATTGAGATTTAGAAATAGAGGGAAGATTGAAGCAGATTCGTAAGGGAAACAATACCTGGGGCTCTTTGAAGGAGAACTCCAATCCCAGGGTTCGTTACAGGGGAACACCGACCCTTGTTTAGAGAAATCAAGACTTGCCCTTTTTCCATTCCCTTCACCCCTAAGTAGTCAAGATTACAATGGTTCAAGAGAAATAAATCATAGATATGCCCCTGCGGCACTTAAATTGAAAAGTAAATTGAAGTAACTCAATGACTAACTAAATGACTCAGCCATGACGCTTCTGAATGACTTGGCCTGCTATTGAGTCCACAACATTTGCCCCCCTTGGAGGAAGAGCTTGTCGTCAAGCTCAAATTCGGGGTAGACTTAATTGAAGTTGTCTAAGTGTTCCCAAGTAGCTGCTGCTGGTTTTGTATCTGTCCACTGGTCATTAAGAAATTGGGCATGCAACACAGATGCTGGAGAAAGGTTAACTCATCTGTCATCCACTGGAGGAAGGATAGGAGTTGGAGGAGGTGTTTCACCTTTAAATGGTTTAAGGAGGGATACATGAAAGACATTGTGAAGCTTGGCATTGACTGGGATTTATGGCAGATAGGCAACCTGTCCTATTCGCTTGAGGATAGAGAATGGGCCAAAGTACTTGGGGGAGAGTTTATGGCATTGTGAGCCAGCAATGGAGTGATGTCGGTGAGGTTGCAGGTGTAGCCATATGTCCTCTACATTGTATGAGATGTCCCTGTGACCTTGGTCATAGAACTCCTTCATTCGAGCTTGGGCCTTCTTGAGACGATCAGTAATATCTTGTAACATCAGGTCAAGGTCAATGAAGGCCTAATCAATTGCTTCAACTTTGGTGAAACCTGGAGCATCAGAGGAGGTGGAGGGGGGTGTCACTTCCCTAAAGAACTTGGAATGGAGTGGCCTGCAAGGCTGTGTGGAATGACATGTTATAACAATATTCTGCCCGTGGTACCCATTCAACCCATCGTTTAGGTTGATCATCAACAAGTCACTATAAGTACATCTCCACTGTGCGGTTAACCACCTCGTTTTGGCCGTTGGTTTGAGGATGATAGGATGAGGATAAGTTCTGCTTGGTGCCACATAGCCGAAAAAGCTCCCTCCAAAAATGGCTTGTAAAGACTGCATCCTGATCACTGACAATTGATTCTGGAATCCTATGTAAACGTACAATATTCTTGAGGAGGACCCGTGCCACTCTTGAGGCCATATAGGGGTGTGCCTTGGAATAAAGTGAGCATACTTGAAGAATTGATCAATCACCACAAATAACACTGATTTTCTGGAAGTCTTGGGAAGACCCTCAAAAAAATCCATAGATATATCGGCCCAAACTTGTGTTGGGAGGGCAAGAGGTTGGAGGACTCTAACTGGACTCAAGTGGTCTGCCTTGTTGCACTGACATACTTCACAGGTTATCACATATTCAGCAATGGTTTCCTTCATGCCCTTCTATTAAAAGTCCTCCCAAATGCGATGCAATGTTTTCTGGCCACCTTCGTAGGTGCTGTCATGGTAGGAAAATAGAATTGCTGCAATAAATAAGGAAGTGTGAGGTAAGTAGATACGATTTTTGTAGAAGATGATATGGTCCTAGATGGACCACTTAGAGTCCATTGCATCTTTAGTTATTTGTTTGTACAACACCTAGAGGGTGGAATTATTTTGAATTTCATCCTTAACCAAATATAACAAAAGAAAATGAGGTTGGCTCATTGCTTAGATGATCTGCTGATCCTCCATTCACCTGGACAAAGCATATGCCACCTTGTTTAACTTACCGGCTCCATATTCCACAGAAAAGTCAAATCCCATCAACTTACTGATCCAATGTTGTTGAGGAGAAGTAGTGAGGCGTTGTTCTAGAAAAACATTGAGACTATAATGGTCTGTAAGTATGAGAAATGCACACCCCCACAAGAAAGGGCACCAGTGTTGAACCGTCTTGACCAAATAAATCAGTTCCCTTTCATAGGGTGCCAATTTATGATGCCTTTCTGCCACTGTCTGCTGAAAATGCAATTGGGTGATTGTTTTGATGAAGGACAGACCCAATGCCCCCCATTGGATGTGTCACACTCCACGAAAAATAATTCATCGAAATTAGGTAGTTGCAGAACTGGGGCGGATGCTAGTGTGTTTTAAGAGCTTGAAAGGAATGTGATGCCTCTTCACTCCAATTGAAGGAATTTTTCTTTAGGAGACTGGTCAATGGTGCTGCCAGCTGCCCATAAGTGTTGATGAATTTTTTGTAGTATCCTACTAACCCCAAAAATCCTCTAAAAGCTGAGATAGTCTGAGGTTGTGGCCACTCAGAGATGGCCTGAATCTTTCAAAGTCCATGGTCACTCTTGCATCTGAAATAACATGGCCGAGATAGGCCACTTGGGACTTGGCAAAAGAGCATTTAGATTGTTTTAAATAAAGCTGAAATGCCCGGAGTAATTGAAATACAATCCGTAAATCTTCTAAATGTTGGTCCCATGACTTCCTAAATTAATATATCCTCAAAGAAATCTAGCACAAATTTTCAGAGATAGTCTCAGAATACCTCGTTTATTAAGGCCTGGAAATGGGGCATTGGACAACCCAAATGGTATCACCACAAACTCATAATGTCCATGATGAGTGCGGAAGGTTGTTTTCTCAATGTCTGGAGGATGCATTCTAATTTTGTGGTACCCTAATCGCAAGTCTAATTTTGTCGTGAGCCATGCAATTCACTCATGAACTAATTCTCCACAGGTATAGGGAACTTATCCTTTACTATTTTTTCACTGAATTCTCTGTAGTCCAAACAAAATCTTCACGTGCTATCATGTTTCTTATCTAGAAGGACTGGTGAAGAGAATGGGGAATGACTGCTCCGGATAAGGCCTTGTTCTAGCATCACTTCGCATTGCTGCTCTATTTCATCTTTTTGGAGGTGTGGATAATGGTAAGGTCTAACAACAACCACTTCTGAACCTGGTTTCAAACATATTCTTTGGTCACAACTCATCAATGGTGGCAGACCCAAAGGTTCTTGAAAAAAATCTGCAAATTCATTTAATAACTCTTCTAGAAGTTGGTCTGACGACGATTGGTCTTGCAATAAATTAATGTGACTCGTCATATCATTCGGACTGCCATGCAACATAACTTGGCGACCCTCCGATACAAAACTCATTGTCAAGGCAGTAAAATCCCATAATATAGGACCCAAATTTTGCAGCCACTTCACTCCAAGCACCAAAATGAGCTAAGGAAATGACAAAGAATTGAGCTGTAAAGTTAGTAGGTCCAATAGAAAATGTTGAATTTAGGAACCCATAAATAATATCTAGAGCAAGGTGAGAGAGAGAAGGGACAAACCAAGAAGGAGAAAGAGTGCTCTCGGGTAGAGGTGAAAAAAGAAGAAAAAGAAGAAGAAGAGAAGAAGAAGCTCTACATGGGAGAGGGAGAGGAGAGAACTCCTTGCCTTGATGATTTATTATGAATACAAGCTCCTCTATTTATAATGGAGGAGTGATATAATTTATGTACACTTTCCTAATATAATTCAAATCAATTTAAAACTTACCCAAATTCTAACTTCCTTAACTTGTGACTTACTTAAATTCTAAGTCCTCTGTAAGGAAGTGATCTCTTAGCTAGATTTGCCAGCTTGTGTAATATATTTTTGGGTCCCACGTAATCTTCCAGTTCAAGTGTCAAAGATGCCAACTCATGGTATCTTTTGTGGGTCCCACTAGATCTTCAATTCTGCCAACTCGTGCCAGCTTGTGTGTTGAATTCTCTTGGCTTCTCATGTCCTCATGGTGGGTCCCACCAGCTCATGCTACCATAGTGGGTCTCACATTGTAACACTCCCCCTCAAGCTGGGGGTGAGAAAACATCGTAGATGCCCAGTTTGCTATAGATGGTGAACAAAATATTTTGAGTGGCTGGTTTGGTGAGAATATCTGTAAGCTGGTTCTAAGAAGATATATGTTTGAGAGATAAGATGCCTGCAGTAAATTTTTCTCGGATGAAGTGGCAATCTATTTCAATATGCTTTGTTCTCTCATGAAAGACTGGATTTGATGTGATGTGTATTACGGCCCGATTATCGTAATTTAGGACCATGGGAGCTTCTTTTCAGAATCCCATTTCAGTAAGAAGAGACCTGATTCATAGGTGTTCATTGACCGTGTGTGCCATGGCGCTATACTCTGCTTCTACACTGGACCGTGCAACTACATTCTGTTTCTTGCTTCTCCATGTAACCAAGTTCCCTCCAACCATAGTATAATATCCCGAAGTAGATTTTTTGCCATCCAGGGATCCGGCCCAGTCTGCATCTGAGAATCCTTCCATGTTGAAGTGACCATGATTTTTATAGAGAAGCCCTCTTCTTGGTGCTCGTTTCAGATATCGTAATACCCTTTCTAGTGCTTGCCAATGACTTAGTTGTGGGTTGTGCATATACTAAATTACCACACTGACTGCATATGAAATATCCGGCCTTGTCACATAGAGGTAAATAATTTTTCCCACCAAATTTTGATATTTTTTGGTATCTATCTCTTCTCCAGTACCTACACATAATTTTGTATTTGGATCCATAGGAGTTTCTACTAGTCTGCATCCTATCATTCCAGTCTCCTCTAGTAGGTCAAGGACATACTTCCTCTGAGATATTATAATTCCATGTCCGAATTGTAGTACTTCAATACCCAGAAAATATTTGAGCAACCAGAGATCCTTTGTCTTGAATTCAGCATATATCCTTTCTTTTGTTTTCTGGATGCCCTCGAGATCACTACCGATTATAATAATATCATCAACATATACTGCTAGAATAACTTTTCCCTTCAGTGGGTCTTTAATAAATACGGAGTGATCTCCAGAGCCTCTATGAAATTCGACCTGTATAAGTGCTTGGCTAAAATGTTCAAACCATGCACAAGGAAACTGTTTCAAACCATAAAGGGATTTTTGTAGTCGGCATATGGACTCCCCCTCAACCACATACCCAAGTGGTTGCTGCATATAAATTTTTTCTTTTATATCCCCATTGAAAAAAGCATTTTATGCATCAAGTTGATAGACCTGCCAGGAAGAGTTAGTGGCCAGAAATAATAATATACATACTGGATTCATTTTTTTCCACTGGAGAGAAAGTTTCCTCATAATCAATGCCATAACATTGTGTATAGCCTTTAGCAACAAGAAGAGGCTTCAGCCGAGCCACAGACCCATCCAAATTGTGTTTCATAGTAAACACCCATTTGCAACTGACAGGTTTCTTGTCTGATGGTAGTGGGACTAGCGCCGATGTCTGATTTTCATAAAGAGCCTGCATTTCTTCATCCATGGTCGCCATCCACCTTGGATGTGTGAGAGCCTCTTGATAGCACTGTGGTACAAAGATGGAAGAAATAGCAGAGACAGATTGAAAACATACATGAGACAGACGATGATGAGACAAAAAAATTGTTATGGGATGAGAAGAAGAGGGCATGGTGCATTACCGGGGTGCTTTTCTGAAGGCAATATGACAAGTATCATATTGTGAGCCAAAAAAAACTAGAGAAGATGGACTTACCTTGGTGGGATCCATAAACTTAGCAGGTGTGGTGTCAGCTAGAGTGTGAAGAGGACTCAATAGCTAAATGAGTCATCCAAAGGAGGCTCCACTGATTCACTGAGGTAATTGCTTATAGTTTCATATTCCATATTGCTTTTAATTTCTATTTTTGATTAATTGTTTAAGTACGAATGTCGTAGGTGCAGAAGTGTAATTTTTAAACCCTAAATTCTGTTTGCGTCAACCTTACTTAGTGGGAAGAGGAATGAGGAAAAAGACAAGACTGATTTTAGATTAAACAGGGTTATGAGTTCTCCTTGACGAACTCTAGGTTCAGGTTCACTCTTGAATCTGATTTCTCTCGTACCCCTTTTTTATTTCTCCCTTTCCATAAACCCTTATTGAGAGAAAAGAGGTCCCTAACCTTCTTTTCCATGAACAACAAGAGGTTTCTCAACCTCATTTTTTGTGAGCAGCAAGAGATCCATCAATCTCTTTTCCGAGTTGAACAAAAGGTTCCTATACCTCTTAACCGACAGCAGCAACACCTTCCAGTGCTGAATTCGTCCTTCAAATTCAGGATTCACCAATCTCACGCCAAGTTACTAGATCCATGGCAAGGGACCATAACAATGTGGTATCAGAGTAGGGTAACACGGCGGTTCTTAGCAATGGTGAGTTAAGAGAGCTGATGATGATCAGAGGGCCGAATGCGCAGATGGAAAATGAGAGAAGATTTGATCTAGTCATGCAGAAGTTGGAACAAATCCCAAATATGAATCTCCAGATCGACAGACTCTTAGGTTGGGGAATATTCCTGCTGGAAGAAACTCAACCCCAGAACAAAGAGGAGAGGACAACTCGAACAACAGAGGGGTGGACCAGTTTGTAGGGCACACTGGTTTCCCTGTGCAGACTGGAAATTTCAACCAGGGAGGAGCCACTGTACCCAAGTATACAAAATTGGCTTGTCCTACTTTTACTGGGTCAGACATAGGTGCAAATGTTTTTTCTCCATCAAAGAGCAAAAAAAATTGAAAAGGTGGGACTGGCTGCCTTCCACATGCTTGATGAAGCGCAACTGTGGTTTCATCATGTTGAGTGCTATGGTCTCTGACCAGGGACCATGTAACCCGACGGAAGGAGAGCTTTGCGTCCAGCACAGGTTCAGCACCAGGGTGCTATCCACGTCCTGGTCTTCCTATGATTTCGAATTCTGGGTGAAGTACGTGAGGAAAATGAGAAAAGGGAAGTGTTCGGAATGGATGGGAGGGGATGGAGGATAATCCGGATCTGAGGGAGACCGTAACCTACAGCTCTTAGGGAGACCATAACCTGGTTTGTCGGAGGAGAACTTGTCCTGTTTCTGAGTCCTGTTTCTGATTTCAATTTCATTCCTTTTTCATTTCATTTTGCCCCCTCTTAAGCTGTTCACTGAGGGCCAAAAAGATTTACAATGTTGCCATTATATGGCGTACACGCTCAAGGCTGAATCATACAACATAAGTTAAGTAGCTGCTGAAATAAGATTTAAAAAAGTGCCATTATGGCTTACACGTTCAGAATGCTGAGATAATTCAACATATGTGCTGAGAATGCTGAAATAATTCAAAAACAAAACACAAGTGATCTGCCTTCAACTGCGTCGCCTTTGAATGACTCGTTTGGCTATCGAGTCTATAACATCACTCCCCTCTTTGTAAGAGAGCTTGTCCTCAAGCTCAAATGAAGGGTACACGTGCTGAAACACCTGTAAGTCTTCCCAAGTGGCCTCGGTTGGATCAGTATGTGACCACTAAACCAAAATCTGGGTGCTGTCCTAGAGCTGCCTAGACTATAGAATGTTGACCGGAGTGAGAGAGAGCTTACAGTCTTCAACAGGTGGCAGAGCAGGGATGGACTGAGGTGCTGGTCAGTGGCTTGAACAGGGAAACAAGGAAAACATCATAGAGTTGAGACTTTGGGGGCAGTTGGAGCTAATAGACTACTTGTCCCACTAGCCGCAGAATGCTATAGGGCCCAAAGTACTTGGGGGATAGCTTGTGGCGCGTCCCGGCAATGGAGTGTTGGCGATATGGCTGGAGGCAGAGCCAAACAAAGTCATTGGGGTGGCACTGCACATCCCAGTGCTGCTGATCATACTGAAGCTTCATGTGGGCTTGAGCTTGCCGGAGCCGGGCGAGGGCATTTGCTAACAACTGATCTCTGTTCTGCAAGTTGTGATCAATTGCGTCCAATCGGTTGGACCCAGCCCAATAAAAATTGCCGTGTACCCGCTGTAAAGTTTTCTTGAGCCAAGGGAGATATAATAGCAGTGATTTTTTTTTTTTTTTTGACAGGGCCTAGATAGGGGTAAAATAAATGATGATATGAGGGCACCTCTTCTTCAATAATAACGTCCCAAAGACACATAATAGCAGCAACTGTATATAACACGACCATCTTCCAACACATATAACATGAACCATATAATAAACTTTTTAAAAGAACCCATGAAATAACCCGATATAAAAATTTCTTCTTAGATGCACAAGCTTCATGTATTGTGCTCCCCTTTTCTTGAATATTTTGGTCACATAAACTTATTCACAACATATGAAATAAAATACCTCTTTCTTGTACTTCTTGTACTTCTCCACCTCAAGTTGGGAGGTAATGGCAGTGATCCCAGCTTGAACCAAATATCATAGATGTAGCAATAAGCTGAAAAAATAGAGATGTATAAATAAGCCCTCAAACCAGGGAGAAGAGAGATATTTTCTGATATATCAACTCAAATAGTGACGCAAAAAAATCGGCTAAAATTCGGATTTTCAATGTAACAGAATACCAACATGACCTTTGATTCTTTCAATACGAATATATCTTTCAATATAGATAAAATTTACATGAAATGTTTTCCTTCTGAAAGTAGACTTATATACTTTTCATCCAAATATAACTTACCTTCATAAAATATAATTTTTTGAAAATAAATAATCTGATATATTTTGGTCTCTATCATCTGGCTGAACTAAATACTGTTTCTCGTATATTTATTTTGATATATAATTTTCCATATAAAGTCTCTTTCTTGATAGCATAAAATACCTCAAAATTTGAATCTTTCTGCTGCCGCTCAAACCTCTTATTCAATATGACCTTTGCTGCTTCAAATATCAATTTATCTTTGTAGATAACTCCGGTAAAAAATTGATTGAATAGGTAAAAGAGTAGACTTACATATATTTTTTTATATATATTTCTCCATATAAATTCTAGTTCTTGATATAAAAAACTACCTCGGAAGATTGCTGCTGTTGCTCGAACCTTTTTGCAATCTGACCTTCGATCATTTAAATATGGATATCTCTCTGTAGATAACTCAGATTGGAACAAATAGGTTTTCTTTGGAAAGTAGACTCAAATATCTTTCCTTCAATATATAATTTTCAATATAAAAAACTACGTATAGAGGTAAAAATGTGCAAAGAAAACTATGGGTGTAGGGACAGAAAAAAATAACTACGAACCTAGACTTGGGGTTTAGGGTTTAGAGAAAAGGATCACATTACCTCCGTGAGTTGAACAAGTCAAATCACAGAACCTGCTTTGATACCATGTTGAATTTATGGAAAAGTGAAATACTTCATTGACATCAATAATCTTAGATATGTGGGCCTTCCTTGGTCGTGTGGGCTTGAGCTTATCTACGAACATGTATGAGTGAAGTCATCAATAAATGTGATAAAATATCTAACTTGTGAAAAGTTGGAGACGCTCAAGGGTCCCCCGTACATCAGTATGAATTAAGGAAAAGGGAGTGACACTTTTAACTTCTGGACAAGGTGAGTATGTGGACCTCTGATGTTTGATCATTTGATAGACTTCACAATGGAACTCTGACCTTGCTTTGAGAGTAGGAAACATATGATGAAGAGATTGTGCAGACGGATGTCCCAACTGGTTGTGCCATAATATGGTCATAGTTTCACTAGTGGAAACAATATTTATTTTTGGCACATATAGGTAGTAGAGCCCCTGTTGTTAACAGCCTCCACCATTCACCTGCTTCATTATAAGATCCTGAAAAACACATCAACTAGGTGAGAAGGTTGTTGGAAGATAAGCTCAAGCCCACACGACCAAGGAAGACCCAATTATCTAAGATTATTATAAGATGGGCCACATGACCAAAGAAGGTCCACAAGATGGGCCCAATCCCATAAGAAGTAGGATCCACAATGATTACCATGAGCTGGTATCCTTATCACATCAATTGGAAGATCAAGAAACAGTCACAAAAGTATCTTATCTTATGGTCACATCAAAGAAGAGTTTTATTTTGAGTTATGTTTGTCTTTTATCTATATTGAGTTATTTAATTATGTTAGGACTTATCTTTAAGTGTTAGAGTTTGGGTGTAATTGGGACAAGGGTAGTTTAATTGTAATTGGACTCTACTACCTTCCTCTATAATAAATAGAGGTTCATGTATTCTGATTACAACAAGTTATTGACGTAAATGAAGTATTTCACTTTTCCATCAATTCAACATGGTATCAGAGCAGGTTTTGGGAGTTGATTGGTCAACTCATGGAGGTAATGTGATCCTTTTCTCTAAACCGTAAACCCTAAGTCTAGGTTCATAGTTATTTTTTTCAGTCCCTATACCCATAGTTTTATTTGTATTGTTTACCTCTATATGTAGTTTTTCATATTGAAAATTATATATTGAAGGAAATATATTTGAGTCTACTTTCCAAAGAAAAATTATTTGTTCCAATCTGAGTTATCTACAGAGAGATGTCGATATTTGAATGAGAGAAGGTCAGATTGCAAAAAGATTCGAGCTGCAGCAGCAATCTTCAGATTCCGAGGTATTTTTTGCTATCAAGAACTAGACTTTATATGGAGAAATATATATCAAAAGAAAGATTTGTAAGTATATTATTTTACCTATTCAATCAATTTTTTATCTGAGTTATCTACAAAGATAAATCGATATTCAGTAAAGGTCAGATTGAAGAAGAGGTTCGAGCTGCAGCAGAAAGCTTCAATTTCTAAGGTATTTTACGCTATCAAGAAAGAGACTTTATATGGAGAATTATATATCAAAATAAAGATACGTAAGTATATTTTCTTACATATTAAAACAATTCTCAGTATGATTTTATTTTAAGGAGATATTGTTCTTGAAAGAGTACTTAGTTTGGCCAGATGATAGAGACCGAAATCTATCAGATTATTTATCTTCTGATAATTATATTTTATGAAGATAAGTTAGACTTGGATTAAATTTATTTAATTCTACTTTCATGATAAGATAACTTCATGTTAATCTGATATATATTTAAAGAAATATTCACATGGGAAGAATCAAAGGTCATGTTGGTATTCTGTTACATTGAAAATCCGAATTTAAGCTGATTGTTTTGTGTCACTTTTTGAGTTGATATATCAGGAAAATATCTCACTTCTCCCTAGTTTGAGGGCTTATTTATACATCTCTGTTATTTGGGCCTATTGCTACATCTATGATATTTGGTTCAAGCTGGAATCACTGCCATTACCTCCCAACTTGAGGGGGAGAAGTAGAAGAAGTACAAGAAAGAGGTATTTTATTTCATATGTTGTGAATAAGTTTACGTGACCAAAATATTCAAGAAAGGGGGAGCACAAAAGATGAAGCTTGTGCATTTAAGAAATTATTTTTATATCGAATTATTTCATGGGTTCTTTTACAAAGTTTATTATTTGGTTCGTGTTATATGTGTTGGAAGATAGTCGTGTTATATACAATTGCTGCTATTATGTCTCTTTGGGGACAATATTATTGAAGAAGAGGTGACCTCATATCATCATTTATTTTACCCCATAAAAAATATCATGGGTGGGAAACCATGATGGAGGATACCCTATAAAAATATATCACGATTGGGAAACCATGACGGGCTCTGTAAAAACAAAATCATGATTGGGAAACCATGATCAGCCTTGTAAAAAAAAAAAAAATTCACGGTTGGGAAATCATGATGGAGGAACTTATTATTACATCTACGTTATCCTATTATATTTCATCTATTTTATTTCATATGTTGTGAATAATTTTATGTGACAAAAATATTCAAGAAAGGGGGAGCACAAAAGATGAAGCTTGTGCATTTAAGAAGAAATTTTTATATCGGATTATTTCATAGGTTCTTTTACAAAGTTTATTATTTGGTTCGTGTTATATGTGTTGGAAGATGGTCATATTATACACAAATGCTGCTATTATGTCTCTTTGGAAACAATATTATTGAAGAAGAGGTGACCTCATATCATCATTTATTTTACCTCATAAAAAATATCATGGGTGGGAAACCATGACGGAGGATACCCTATAAAAATATATCACGGTTTGGAAACCATGACGGGCTCTGTAAAAAAAAATCACGATTGGGAAACCATGACAAGCCTTGTCAAAAAACAAATTATGGTTGGGAAATCATGATGTAGGAACTTATTATTACATCTACGTTATCCTATTGCAACCCCCCTCCCCCTCCTCCTATAATGGATTTTATGACTCCTACAACTTGAGAGTCGTTGTCCTGTGGAGGGACACAGGGGGTGGACACTTCAGAGCAATGCCAACAGATACACTACCGATAGAAGACGGAGTGTGCCCTACATCCAACATTAGGACTGGAGTATGAAGCAATGGCTTACCGGCTAGGAGTGATTTTTACTCTCACTTATATTATGCCAGCAGGGCCTCATGGAAGGATACAACAGCGTGAGGGGGAATGTTGGAAGATGAAGGCATATTGGAAGATGTGCCATTTTATACAAAAATATTCTATACATCATTTGCAGCAAGCTGGGAGTTCATGTTGTTCTCTCACCCCCAGCTGGAGGGGGAGTGTTGGAAGATAAGCTCAAGCCCACAGGACCAAGGAAGGCCCACATATCTATGATTATTATAATATGGGCCACACGACCAAAAATGCCCACAAGATGGGGGCCCAAACCCATAAGAAGTAGGATCCACAATGATTACCATGAGTTGGCATCCTTATCACATCATTTGAAGATGAAGAAGGAGTCACAAAAGTATCTTATCTTATGGTCACATCAAAGAAGATTTTTATTTGAGTTATGTTTTTCTTTTATCTATATTGAGTTATTTAATTATGTTAGGACTTATCTTTAAGTGTTAGAGTTTGGGTGTAATTGGGACAAGTGTAGTTTTATTATAATTGGACTCTACCTTCCTCTATTATAAATAGAGGTTCATGTACTTTAATTACAAAAATTTATTGAAGTCAATGAAGTATTTCTCTTTTCCATAAATTCAACAAAGGTGATAGAGCAATTAAAATGTTTGGTGAGCTAACTAACTGATAAAAGATTTAAGGGAAAGGTTGGAACAAAAAGCATCTCAGTTAGCAGAAGTGATGGTGTAACAGAAGTGGAATCTTTCCCTAGAACTTTAGTTTGAGTCCCGTAAGCTATGGTAACAATTTTATGTGAAAGACAAGAAGACACTGGGTGTAGTAAATTTTTGTTACGTGTGAGATGCTCAGAGGCCCTTGAATCAATAATCCAGGATGAAGAGGAGGCAAATATCATACCTGAAGGAGTGATAGTAGTAGTAGTGGAGGATGAACTTGAGCATAACCCAATAGTGATTTCCTTTTTTGAAATAACTCATACTCATCATCAGGAAGGGTTTTCTTATTTGTTGATGTGGGAGGTTGTTCCTCCTTTGTAGTACTTAATAGGACTTGAGTAGCCTTCCTGTAATACATCTCTTCAAGGTGGCCATATTGTTTTTTGCATAAAGGACATTGCTTGTCTAAAAAGCATGCATCTATTGTGTGGCCAACTTTCCCACACTTAGTGCCTTCTTTCCAATCGGTTCTGCCATAACCATTCATTCCACCTCTTCCTCGGCCTCCTCTAAAGTTTCGGCCATGGCCTCGGCCTTGGTCAGATGGTGTTCCTCTATGTCCAGAGTACATAGCGGATGATACTTTCTGTATTAGGGGAAGAAGCTTGTGGTATACGGAGAAGTGTGGCATATACATCATCAAAGGTGGGAACCGCAGAAGAGCTAAGAAGTTGACTCTTAGCAATTTCAAGATATATTTTAATATTAGCAAGGCATATATCCATAAAAAGTTGAGCGACCTGCGTTGCATTGTATGGATGTGCCAGAGGAATGAAATGCCCATATTTAGAGAAACGATCCACCACTACAAGGATAACAGATTTACCCGACGAAGAGGGAAGTCCATCTATGAAGTCCATAGAAATATCAGACCAGACCTGTGACGGAAGTTGAAGTGGTTGGAGCATGTTATGGTCCCTAGCCATGGATCTCTTGAAGACCTCCTTCAATTCAGCAACTCGAAAATCCCTTTCTTGATGCTAAGACTCAACCAAATCCTCCTCCCCTCACTACTGGTTCGTGGAAGAGATGGATGACTATTGCAGCATGGAAGAGAAGGCTGATTCCTCCTCCTTTTCCTTCCAAGATCTCCTCAAAGACTCCCCAATGGATGCAGCAAACCCCCAAGAGAGTTCACACTAAGAACCCTAGAATAGAGAGCCTAGAAGGAACCTAAATTACCCTAGTTTATGCTAATTCCGAACTTGCTTTATTTCTCCATCCTTACCCCTTAAATAGGGTAATTAACATCAACATAGGTTAGGGTTATTAAACCCAATTCTACCCCTACCTTTAAGTCTTATTACAAATCAATAAAATTCGAAATTAAAAGCAACATAAATAATAAAAGTAAAGTAGATGACTCAGTCTTATTGAGTCCATAACATCTGCCCCCCCTTGGAGATCGAGCTTGACCTCAAGCTCGGAAGCTGGGTAGACCTGGTGAAAGTTGTCGAGCTGCTCCCATTTTGCGTAGTTGTGGCCGATTGCTGCCCAGTAATGGCATGCAGGGACATGTCCGGTGGTTCTTCCTCAATCATATCCTCTGTCACCTCGATATCCTCATCTTCAACCTTATCGATCAAAAACAATCTTTTGCACTGATGCCCAACCCGATATGGTTCATCACAGTTGTAACATAGATTCTTAGCCCGCCGTTCTGCCATCTCAGCACTTGTAAATTTTTTTATATAAGGAGTTGTAGGATGACTAGATCTCAGATCCCCTGTCAAAGTAATACCCGGGTTGTTTCTCGGAGGAATGCGCTCCCCTGACCCTGGAGGTCGCCTGTGTTGTGCCTGTTGTCGCAATTCTAAAGCACGAGCTATATTCATAGCGCTGGATAAGTCAACAGGTGCATAGAGCTCCACCTCAAGCTTTAAGGCCTCTGTCAGTCCTGCTGTAAATAGCGTAACTTGCTGATCCACTTGTACCATACTGCTGGCTCGTGCTAATTTTTCCTGGAATAATTTTTGATATTGCTCCACGGCCCCAGTTTGGCGTAGTAAAACCAAATCTCCCAAAGGGTTACTGTAAGCCGGAGGACCAAAACGGAGAGAACACAGTCGCTTAAATTCATCCCAATCTACCACCTCGCTATCAACCTCAACTAGCTGGTACCAAAGTTGTGCTTCCCCTAGTAAGTGGAAAACAGCTACGTTGACTCGGTCATAGGTTGGGACTCGCTGATGGCTAAAAAATTTTTCACATCGATACAACCATATCAAAGGGTCTTCTGACCCATTATAAGTAGGAAATTCCATTTTAGTATACCTCGGAACAGTGCCTCCCCCCTGGTAGAAGTGTCCCCCCGGAATGAGGGTCCTTGCTGTCCTGAAAAACTCGTGCGCCTCGAAAATTCATCTCCCCCTCTGTTATACGAATGGTCCCCTCCTCTCTGATCTGGAATGAGGGGTACAGTCCCTCCCCCATGGTTGAGGTGTCCCCCCGGAATGAAGGGTCCTTGCTGACCCGAGAAACTCTGTTAGGCTCTCTAGCCATGGATCGAGTCACCCGGCGATCTCCTCTAGCTTCCAGATTGAATGATGAGGAAGGGAAGGATTTGGGGTTCTTGGAACGCCCAATGGTGAAGGACGTGAGCCTTGAAAGGAGCTCTCACGTTAGGCCTCTTTTGAGAGAGAACCTGATCTCATTTAGACTAATACTCAATGCTTGTCTTCATTACTTCACTTGACGCCCTAAATAGGTCAAGGAAAACATCAAAGGTTCTATAATTACAATTAGACCCTTATGGAACTTCAAATTACAATTAAACCCCTAAGATATTGAAATACAAGTTTACTCCATCTATTCTCTTCTCCGGTTAGCCACTCTTGATGCTATGGAGTCCATAACATCACCCCCCTCCTGAAGAAAGAGCTTGTCCTCAAGCTCGAAAGTGGGAAATAGAGTCTGGAAGGACTCGAGGGTCTCCCAAGAGGCTTCTATCAATTCCTTGTCAGTCCACCGAACCAACACTTCCCAAGCGTTGTTAACTCGCCTGGCTTGAAGGATCTGAGCAGGCGTGGGCATGGACCTGCCATCTTTGAGAGGAGGCAAAGGGGTATGCAGCAGTGGTGAGTCTCCCTTGAACGGCTTGAGAAGGGAGACGTGGAAGACGTCATGGAGCTTGGCGTCTGGTGGTAGTTTCAAACGATACGCCACAGTGCCAATACGTTGCGTGATCTGGAATGGCCCATAAAATTTTGGAGAGAGCTTATGGCGTTTGATGGCTGCTAGAGAAAGTTGGCGATATGGCTGAAGTTTGAGCCAAACAAATTCTCCAGGTGCAAAGGTAAGGGGACGGTGTCCTTTGTCATAAGTATGCTTCATAGTTGCTTGTGCACGTTGTAACTGAAGGCGGACTTGAGCAAGCATTGCATCTCTGTCGGCCAAGGCCTGGTCCAATGCTTCTACCCGAGAAGACCCCGTTTCATAAGAAAGTAGTCGCGGAGGTTCGCGTCCATAAACAACTTGAAAAGGGGTAGT
Organism: Aristolochia californica; assembly: GCF_029961685.1. Lineage (NCBI taxonomy): Eukaryota > Viridiplantae > Streptophyta > Magnoliopsida > Piperales > Aristolochiaceae > Aristolochia > Aristolochia californica. Next base: position 32,563,774 of record NW_027182279.1, on the reverse strand, counting down.
ACCCAAGGCGGTGTGGTATGAGGTATTATAACAATACTCCGCCCATGCTAACCAACGAACCCACAGTCGGGGCGTGTCCCCCACAAAGCACCGCAAATACATACCCAAGGTGCGGTTAACCACCTCTGTCTGGCCGTCTGTTTGAGGGTGGTATGCTGAAGAAAAAGCTAACTTAGAACCATGGAGCTTAAAGAGTTCCCCCCAGAATTTACTGGTGAAGATAGCATCACGGTCGCTGGTGATGGTCTCCGGAAGGCCATGGAGACGGACAATATTATCCATGAAGAGCTGAGCGACCTGTGTGGCTGTATACGGATGGCTGAGGGCCATAAAGTGGGCATATTTGGAGAACCGGTCTACCACAACAAAAATAACAGATTTCCCTGCAGAAGGAGGAAGACCATCGATAAAATCCATTGATAGATCTGCCCATACCTGTGAAGGAAGTGGAAGTGGCTGGAGCAAGCCGGCTGGTTGTAAGGATTCTGACTTATTCCTCTGACAGATCTGGCACGCTGCAACATACTCCACAATGACCCGCTTCATACCGCTCCAATAAAATTCCCGACTGAGGCGGAAGTATGTTTTCTGCTGGCCCTCATGTGTACTATCATGAAAGGAGGCAATAATGGCAGGAATGAGTACCGACGAAGGATGAAGATATATGCGTCCTTTATACAGAATGAGACCGTCCTGTAGTGTCCAGTTCTTGTCCTTGGAATGGTTTGCGATTTGAGCTTGTAACTCAAGGAGATCTGGATGATGGCTAGTATCCTGACGGATTGTGTCCAGCAAGGGCGACTTGGGGTGGCTCAATGCGTGCAAGTGTGACTCCTCTAGTTCCCGGCGTGACAAAGCGTCTGCTGCCCTGTTGAGATAACCCGGTTTGTATTCCACCTGAAAATCGAATCCCATTAATTTGCTGAGCCAATGTTGTTGTGGGGAGGTAGTAAGGCGCTGCTCCAATAAATATTTGAGGCTACAGTGGTCTGTCCGGATCACAAAAGGTCTGCCCCACAGATACGGCCTCCAATGCTGCACCGCTTTGGCCAAACCGATAAGTTCCCTTTCATACGTGGCTAACTTGTGATGGTGAGGAGCGAGATGGCGGCTGAAATAGGCAATAGGGTGACCCTGTTGCTGCAAGACGGCACCAATCCCTCCCCCGGATGCATCGCATTCTATAATGAAATGTTCGGCAAAGTTGGGCAATTGGAGAACTGGTGCTGACGCTAATGCCTGTTTTATGTTGTTAAATGAGGAGTCTGCCAACTGAGACCACTGAAAGGCATGTTTCTTCAGTAAATTATGCAATGGTGCTGCCAGGTGACCGTAGTCTTTGATAAATTTTCTATAATACCCTGCGAGACCAAGGAACCCTTTCAAAGCAGTAACGGTGTGAGGTGTGGGCCAATCCATCACCGATTGTATCTTGCTGAAGTCTGGTTTCACCCCGGATGCTGATATCACATGCCCCAAATAAGCTACTTCGGATGTGGCAAAGTCACATTTGGCACGATTGAGAAATAAATGGTGTGCTCGGAGAATGGTGAAAACCTGTCTCAATTGATGCAAGTGTGCTGCCCAAGTTTTGCTATAGACTAGTATATCGTCAAAAAAAACTAAGACATGCTTCCGTAAGAAAGGGCGAAATACCTGGTTCATAAGCGCTTGAAAGGTGGACGGGGCATTGGATAGCCCAAATGGCATCACCAAGAACTCGTAGTGACCATGGTGGGTGCGGAAGGCAGTTTTTTCGATATCCTCTGAATAAACCCGAATCTGATGGTAGCCTGATTTTAAGTCCAACTTTGTAAATAATTGAGAGCCGTGTAACTCATCCAATAATTCATCGACCACTGGAATTGGAAATTTATCTTTGATTGTGCGAGCATTGAGGTCACGGTAATCCACACAAAAGCGCCAAGATTTATCTGATTTCTTTACCAGCAATACCGGGGATGAAAAAGGAGAACGACTAGGCTGAATAATACCTTGTTGTAGCATTTGTTGACATTGACGTTCTATCTCATCTTTTTGCACATGGGGATAGCGGTAGGGACGCACTACCACTGGTTCTGTGCCCATCTTCAAACGAATTCTGTGATCACACACTCTGATAGGAGGAAGGTCGGCAGGTGCCTGAAATAAATCAGCATATTCGGCCAACAATGAAGCTAAGTTATCCCCTTTTGAAGTATCCACCGAAAGTGTGTGGAGGCTGCATGGCCTCTGGGCGCTATTGCCATGGAGGGTGATCGGATGGGTGTCCTGGTTAAAACTCATGGTCAGGGATTGGAAATCCCATAAGATCGGACCCAATCGCTGTAGCCATTTAATGCCCAAGACAAGGTCAAACCCAGCCAACGGTATGACCAAAAAATCTGCTACAAAGGAGTGACCTTCAATAGTAAAGGGCACTGCTGAACCGAACCCCACGGTGGTGACCTTGTCACCATTAGCCACTGAGACTGATATGCCTGATTTCTACTGTAGTGATAAACCCAACTGTTGTGCTGCCTGGCTGCTTATAAAATTATGTGTGCTGCCTGAGTCCACGAGTGCTAGCAGAATATGATGTTTCAAGGTGGCATGGACCTGCATGGTATTTGTGCTATGCAGGCCGGTCATGGCATGGAGGGAGATTTCTGGTGTTTCCTCCTCGGTTTGGTCCATATCCTCCTGAAAGTCATCCTCTGAGGGGTCTTCTATTTCTACCCAAAATAGTCTTTTGCATAGATGGCCCTTGACGAATTTCTCATCACAATTGAAACATAGGCCCTGAGCCCTCCTCTGATCAATTTCGGCTTTTGTCAGACGTTTGATAAAACCAGGTGGGGGTGTAAAGGCTGGTGGTGGTGGTGATGGTTGGGTGGGAGGAGGCCTGGGGTGAGTGGGATAAGGGCCATGGGGCTGTGGGCGAGGTTGCCAAGGAGGACGTTTGTTTAAGGACTCACGGAAGAGGCGCTGTTTGGTGTCCAATGCTCTTGCCAAATTCATTGCGTGGGCTAGGGAGGTGGGGGCTTCCAATTCCACTTCTAGGCGAAGGGGTTCTACCAGGCCAGCCGTGAACAAATTGACATAAAGTTCAAGTCGGACCAAATGACTTGCACGAGCAAGTTTTTCTTGGAACAATTTCTGATATTGTTCTATAGTTCCACTCTGTTTTAGATTGACCAAATCCCCAACTGGGTTGCTGCGAAGCGGAGGACCAAACCGTAGCATACAATTTTCTTTGAAAAATTCCCAATCATAGACCATGAATTCGTTTTTGAATTGATGAAACCACATAAGCGCTTCATCGAGCATGTGGAAGGCGGCCAATTGAACCTTGCCTTCGGGCAGAGTTCCTTGATTGGAAAAGAAATGATCACACCTGTGCAACCACATTAAAGGGTCGGAGGACCCATCATACGTTGGAAAATCAAGCTTTGTGTACCTTGGCACGGTAGGAGGGGCTGGATTGAGGCCCCCACGAGGTTGAGGTGTTTGGCGCAGGGGAGGAGGTGGAGGTGTTGGAAGAGGGTTGAGGGGATCTGCTGGACGTGAGGAGGATGCCATCTGGACTGAGAGCTGGGTGAAGCCTTCCTCCATGCGTGACAGCAACATCTGGAATTTTCCCTCCAAGCCATTGATTTGAGATTGTAGACCAGCATGGTTTTCTTCCACAAAATTTCGAATTTCTGCAGGTGAAGAGGAATCACCAAGGGTGGTCCTGTCTGATACCACGTTGTTAGGCTCTCTAGCCATGGATCGAGTCACCCGGCGATCTCCTCTAGCTTCCAGATTGAATGATGAGGAAGGGAAGGATTTGGGGTTCTTGGAACGCCCAATGGTGAAGGACGTGAGCCTTGAAAGGAGCTCTCACGTTAGGCCTCTTTTGAGAGAGAACCTGATCTCATTTAGACTAATACTCAATGCTTGTCTTCATTACTTCACTTGACGCCCTAAATAGGTCAAGGAAAACATCAAAGGTTCTATAATTACAATTAGACCCTTATGGAACTTCAAATTACAATTAAACCCCTAAGATATTGAAATACAAGTTTACTCCATCTATTCTCTTCTCCGGTTAGCCACTCTTGATGCTATGGAGTCCATAACAAACTCGTGTGTCTAGTAAACTCATCTCCCCCTCTGATCTGCGAATGGTCTCCCGGAATTGGGTTCTTGCCAGTTCTCAGACCAGTCTCCATGCTATCCATCCTTCCTTTCAAAGTTTCCAAACTGAGAGTGAACTTCTCCTCCAATGCAGCAAATTTCTTGCCAGTAGTTAGACCATTCTCCATGCTATCCATCCTTCCCTTCAAGGTCTCCAAATCGATATCAATTTTTGAGAACCTCTCTAGGACAATATCAAATTTTCTTTCAAGCAATTCAAAGTATTCATTGGTGCTTCTCTCTACCGGGTTACCCTGCTCTGATACCAAGTTGTTATGGTCCCTAGCCATGGATCTCTTGAAGACCTCCTTCAATTCAGCAACTCGAAAATCCCTTTCTTGATGCTAAGACTCAACCAAATCCTCCTCCCCTCACTACTGGTTCGTGGAAGAGATGGATGACTATTGCAGCATGGAAGAGAAGGCTGATTCCTCCTCCTTTTCCTTCCAAGATCTCCTCAAAGACTCCCCAATGGATGCAGCAAACCCCCAAGAGAGTTCACACCAAGAACCCTAGAATAGAGAGCCTAGAAGGAACCTAAATTACCCTAGTTTATGCTAATTCCGAACTTGCTTTATTTCTCCGTCCTTACCCCTTAAATAGGGTAATTAACATCAACATAGGTTAGGGTTATTAAACCCAATTCTACCCCTACCTTTAAGTCTTATTACAAATCAATAAAATTCGAAATTAAAAGCAACATAAATAATAAAAGTAAAGTAGATGACTCAGTCTTATTGAGTCCATAACAGAGCAACCCTGCTAGACTTAATGTTTCAGCTTTATTCCGTTGACAAGTCTGACAAGCCGCCACATAATCAGCTATACTGCTCTTCAGGCCCCTCTAATAAAATTCCCTACTGATTCGAAAATATGTTTTCTGTCGGCCCTCATGTGTACTGTCATGGAAGGAGGCCAAAATGCTGTTAATCAGAGGGGATGTGTGGTGTAGAAAAATTCTGCTTTTGTAGAGGTCGAGATTGTCCTGAACCGTCCAATGTGGTGCCGTTGTGCCCTGCTGGATATCCTGGCATAAGGAGAAAATATCTGGGTACTGTTGTGCCTCTTCCTGTATAGAATCCAACAAGAGAGCTCTGGGCTGACTGATGGCGTTTAATTGCGGCTTTGGAATGTCCCGGTGTGATAAGGCATCAGCCCCTACATTCAAACTGCCCGATTTATAATCGATAGAAAAGTCAAACCCCATAAGCTTACTTAACCAATGTTGTTGTGGTGAAGTAGTGAGACGCTGCTCAAGAAGATACTTGAAGCTGCAATGATCAGTGCGAATCAAAAAAGAACTCCCCAAAGATAAGGGCGCCAATGCTGTATAGCTTTCGCCAATCCAATCAATTCCCTGTCATAAACTGCCAACTTGTGGTGGTGTTGGCCCAGTTGACGGCTAAAATAAGCAATCGGGTGGCCCTGTTGGTGCAACACTGTGCCAATACCACCCCCTGAAACATCACATTCCACTACAAAGGACTCCTCAAAGTCGGGGAGCTGCAAAACTAGGGCTGATGATAAGGCGTCTTTCAATTGCTGAAAGGAATGAGCTACTGTCTCTGACCAGGTAAAAGCATTTTTCTTGAGGAGATTGTTGAGCGGAGCTGCAAGCTGGCCATAGCTAGAATGGTCATTAACTATAAAAAGGTTAATGAAGCCACAAAAATGGATGGCTACTATCTTCCTTACAAAGAAAGGTTAATAGCCGCTATAAGAGGAAAACAATGGTTTTCTAAATTTGATTGCAAATCAGGGTTTGGGAAGATTCATCTAACTGAAAGAGTTATTCCCCTTACTACATTCAGTTGTCCTTCAGGACATTATGAGTGGCTTGTTATGCCCTTGGGGTTGAAACAAGCACCCAATACCTTTCAAAGAAGAATTGACGATATCCGCAAACCATTCTTTAAATTTTGCTTAGTTTATGTTGATGACATCTTAGTTTTCTCTGAAACCAAAGATCAACATGAAGAGCAATTACTTAAGGTATTAAATGCCTTAAAAATGCTGGGATAGCACTCAACAAAAAAGAATGAGAAATTTTTAAAACTAAGATTAATTTCTTAGGACTAAACGTCTCAAAAGGAGAAATTATTCTCCAAAATCGTATTCTAGAAAAACTATCAGCTTTTCCAAATGAAATAGAAGATGTAAAACAACTTCAACGTTTCTTAGGATGCCTAACATATGCTGAACAATTCATAAAGAATTTAGCAAAAATTAGGAAACCTTTTCAACAAAATTTAAAGAAAGATGTCAAATGGGAATGGAATCCCACTGACAGTTCAGAAGTTATCAGGATCAAACAAATGATGAAACTGTTAGGATCCTCACGAGCCATGGATCTTGTCACCCTCCTCTCTTCTCTTCCTTCCATTACCTTGCTTGACGTTGAGGTGGAATGAGGGGTTGAAGGGAATTGATTTTCGGAAAGGAGAATTGGGGGAAAAACGGAAGAGAGCTTGAAGGAACTCTTGACCTGTTTATCTAAATTACGCTAGCTAAAGTGAACTCAATTCATAATTCTCATTACCCTAGCCGTCCCCTTAAATAGGGTGGAGGACGTCCAAAACCCTAAAGACCTCTTGGTCAATGGTTCAAACCAATAAATGCTAAACCAACCCAAATCAAAGACAAAACCAAACCAAGAAACAATTACATGGAAATTGAAAAACACATTCATTAATTCCTACGCCTGTTGGTAACTCGTGATGCTATAGAGTCCATAACATCACCCCCCTCCTGGAGAAAGAGCTTGTCCTCAAGCTCGAAGGAAGGATATAAAAGTCAAAATGCTGATAACGGCTCCCATGTGGTGTCACTGGGATCGGCATCTGCTCACTGGACAAGAATTTCCCAATCCCCTTGAATGTGGCGTGCTTGTATTACCTGAGCCGGAATAGAAAGGACTCTGCCCTCATGTAGTGGTGGCAGTGGAGTGTGCAGTAGGGGCGAGTCACCTTTGAAGGGCTTCAATTGGGAGACGTAAAATACGTTGTGGATCTTTGCTTCCGGTGGTAGGTGCAAGCGGTATGCCACGGGCCCAATATGGTCCAATATCGAAAATGGACCATAATATTTTGGAGACAGCTTATGGCGCTTGGCTGCAGTTAGGGACAACTGGCGGTAGTGTTGAAGCTTTAACCACACATAGTCCCCAGGGAAATAAGATGCCTCCCGGTGTTTCTTATCATAAAAGCGTTTCATAGAGTGTTGGGCCTCTTGCAGATGTGTACATACCTCAGTGAGCATAGCGTCTCTTTCAGCTAATGCTTGGTCCAAAGTGACGACTTTGGATGCCCCAGGTTCATATGGTAACAAACGAGGTGGATCTCTGCCATAAACTACCCTAAAAGGAGTAGTACCCAGTGCTGTGTGGTAAGATGTGTTATAGCAAAATTCTGCCCATGAAAGCCATTTCACCCATCTTCTAGGTGCGTCCCCCACAAAACAATGAAGATACATTTCAATCGTGCGATTGACAACCTCTATTTGGCCATCCGTTTGTGGATGATAGGCAGACGAAAATGCCAATTGGGTGCCCTGTAATTTGAATAATTCCTTCCAAAAGATACTGGTAAAAATGGCATCCCTGTCACATATAATGGATGATGGAATTCCATGTAATCGGACAATGTTGTCCATAAATAATTGAGCGACCTGAGCAGCAGTATATGGATGCGCCAAAACATGGAAGGGCCCATATTTTGACAACCGATAAACAACGACGAATATCACCGATTTACCTGATGAAATGGGAAGTCCAGCAATGAAGTCCATGGAAATATTAGACCAGATTTGAGATGGTAGTTGCAGAGGTTGCAGTAGGCTGACCGGACTTAAAGATTCGGCCTTGTTTCTTTGACAAATCTAACAAGCAGCTACTTAATCAGCAATTGTGCTCTTCATGCCCTTCCAGTAAAAGTCCCGACTGATTCGGAAATATGTTTTCTGTCGACCCTCATGTGTGCTATCATGGATAGAGGACAAGATGGTGTGAAGAAGTGGGGATGTATTATGCAAAATGATCATGTTTTTGTAGAGAATGAGACGATCCTGAATCGTCCAATGAGGAGCAGTTGTCCCCTGTTGAATATCCTGATATAATGACCCGAGATCCGGATATTGATGTACTTCTTCACGAATAGAATCTAATACCAGTGAATGTGGGTGATTGATAGCATAAAGTTGGGTGGCGGAAATATCCCGACGTGATAAGGCATCAGCCCCCAACTTTGAACTACCAGGCTTATAATGAACCGTAAAATCGAAGCCCATGAGTTTAGTTAACCAATGCTGCTGTGGGGATGTGGTGAGGCGCTGTTCAAGAAGATACTTGAGGCTGCAATGATCTGTACGAATGAGAAACGGTCGTCCCCAAAGATAAGGTCGCCAATGTTGGACAGCCTTGGCTAACCCAATCAATTCCCTCTCATATGCTGCTAACTTATGGTGGTGTTGTCCCAACTGACGGCTGAAATAAGCAATGGGGTGTCCCAATTGTTGTAACACTGCCCCTATACCTCCCCCGGATGCATCACATTCCACCACAAAGTCTCCCTCAAAATCTGGTAATTGTAGGACTGGCGCTGAGGCTAAGGCCTCCTTTAACAGGTTAAAGGCCTGTTCTGCTGAAGAAGACTAGTGGAAGGCATTTTTTTTTAGCAGGTTATTGAGTGGTGCTGTTATCTGGCCATAAGATTGGATAAATTTTCTATAATATCCCGCGAGGCCCAAAAATCCCTTTAATGCTGTGATGGACGTGGGAATCGGCCAATCTGTAACTGCTTGTATCTTGCTCTGGTCAATTTTCATGCCCAAAGCTGATATGACGTGGCCCAAATATGCCACCTCAGATGTACCCATAGAACATTTTAATTTATTCAAAACCAAATGATGAGAGCGTAGAATGGTAAATACCTGATGGAGGTGGTGGAGATGTTCTTCCCAATTTTTGCTGTAGACCAGAATGTCATAAAAAAAGACTAACACATAGTTGCACAGAAGTGATGAAAAGACCTCATTCATGAGGGCCTGAAAGGTGGAGGGTGCATTGGAGAGACCGAAGGGCATGACGAGGAACTCGAAATGACCGTGAGGTGTGCGGAAGGGAGTCTTCTCCACATCCGCCGGGTGAACTTGTATTTGATGATAGCCCGATTTCAAATCTAATTTGTAAAAATTGTAGCACCATGTAACTCATCCAGCAACTCATCCACGACTGGAATGGGGAACTTGTCCTTAACTGTGTGCAAGTTGAGTTGCCTATAGTCGACACAAAATCTCCAAGATTTATCTTTTTTACGTACAAGTAACACTGGTGAGGAGAAAGGAGATCGACTGGGCTGCATCACACCCTGAGCAAGCATATGCATGCCCTGTCATTCTATTTCATCTTTCTGAATATGCGGGTAACGATAAGGCCGCACCACTACTGGATCAGTTCCCAACTTTAAACGAATGCGGTGATCGCAATGACGCACTGGTGGTAGACCTGTAGGATCATTAAATAAATCCGCAAATGCTGTAAGTAAAGGAGCTAACTGACCATCACCATTGTGCTGAAGCTGTATAGTGTGAAGTGCATTAGGTACCTGTGCCACAATGCCTTGTAATGTAATCTGACCCTGTGGTGCTGAAAATGTCATAGTCCGAGCCTGAAAGTCCCATAATATCGGTCCTAATAATTGGAGCCATTTGACCCCGAGCACCAAATCAAATCCAGCCAATGGAATGACTAGTAAATCTGCCTGAAAGGAATGCCCCTCAATGGTGAAAAGGGTGAGAGCACATAACCCCACACTAGCAATTTTGGCCCCATTGGCCACTGAAACTGAGAGTCCCCTTTGTTGTTGAATTTCCAATCCCAATTGTTGCGCGGCTGGTTCACTGATAAAATTATGTGTGCTACCCGAATCAACTAAAGCAAGTAGCATGAGATGATGTAACCTGGCCTTTACCTGCATGGTATTAGAACTACGCAGGCCATGCATGGCATGAAGGGAGAGCTCTGGTTCCTGTTGTACCTCTTCAACAATTTCATTTTCAAGAAGCTCTTCTGAATCTTCTTCCAACAGTTCAATACTGATTAAACGTTTACAGGTATGTCCGGGCAGGAATTGTTCGTCACAATTAAAATATAGGCCCTTTGCCTTTCGAGCGTCCATTTCCTGTTTTGTCAAAAATTTACGTGGCATAGAGTGTGGAGGCACACTGGTAGCCTGATCCGCTCGGTTAGGGGCAGAGGACCCAAAACGAGGACCAGATGCAGTACCCTGAATTATGTTGTTCCAAAATGGTTTTCTTTGTAAAGACTCTTTTAGAACTCTCTGTTTGTGTTCCACAGCTCTTGCATAATTCATTGTTGAGTCCAAATTTGTCGGACCAAGTAATTCCACTTCCAATCTAACTGCCTCTGTCAATCCAGCATTAAAAATCTGAACATGTAGGTGAGGAGGAACAAATTCACTAGGTCGGGCCAACCTTTCTTGGAACGTTTTTTGGTAAACTTCTAAGGTGCTGGTCTGTTTATAGTTGATCAATTCCCCCACTGGGTTGCTGCTAGCTGGAGGTCCGAACCTCAACTAACAAGCATGTTTAAAGTGCAGCCAATCCTGAATAGAATGGACATTTCGGTAGTGATGGAACCACATGAGCGCTTCATCGAGCATGTGGTAGGCGGCCAAAGTAACCTTGTCCATTTCCACCGTTTGTTGATGATAGAAGAGTTGTTCACATTTTGTGAACCACAGTAAAGGATCTTTAGAGCCATCATATGTAGGAAAGTTAAGTTTAAAGTACCTGGGAACCGTTGATGGTCCTTGTGCGTGAGTGGCCATTGAACCCATAGGTTGGCGCAAGGGTGGATTTGGTGGTGGCGTGAATTGCTGGTGGGGAACTTGTTGTGGTTGAAAATTGGTTGCTGGTGGTGGCGTTGGTGCTTGAAGTGCAGCAAGTTGTCGGAGGATGGTTTGTAGAGATGATTCCAGTGTTTGTAAGGTAGTATTGATGTGAGCAATTTCAGTACCTTGAAGAGTGGATCGTTGTCGAAGTTCTGAAAGTACTTGACGTATGTCCTCTGGAGAAGAGGAATCACCGAGAGTGGACCTGTCTGATACCACGTTGGTAGGATCCTTACGAGCCATGGATCTTGTCACCCTCCTCTCTTCTCTTCCTTCCATTACCTTGCTTGACGTTGAGGTGGAATGAAGGGTTGAAGGGAATTGGTTTTCGGAAAGGAGAATTGGGGGAAAAACGGAAGAGAGCTTGAAGGAGCTCTTGACCTGTTTATCTAAATTACGCTAGCTAAAGTGAACTCAATTCATAATTCTCATTACCCTAGCCGTCCCCTTAAATAGGGTGGAGGACGTCCAAAACCCTAAAGACCTTTTGGGTCAATGGTTCAAACCAATAAATGCTAAACCAACCCAAACCAAGAAACAATTACATGGAAATTAAAAAACACATTCATTAATTCCTACGGCTGTTGGTAACTCGTGATGCTATAGAGTCCATTACAGAAACACCTCCCGACGTTAACTCTACCAGATCCAAATGCAAAAATAATTTTAGAAACTGACGCCTCAGATCATACTTGGGCAGTAGTACTAAAATATAAAACCAATGATTCTGAGCGAATATGTAAATATACCTCAGGAACATTTTCATTTGTTGAAATAAACTATCAGTCTTATGAAAAAGAAATTTTAGTAGTAAAAAATGGGATATATAAATTTTATATTTTTCTTGCCCCCAAAGAATTTTTTCTGAGAACTGACAGTAAAAATTGTGTCGGTTTTATGACAAGAAATCTAGGAGACTCACTTTGTCGTGGTAGATTACTCCAATGGCAATAATGGTTCTTTCAATTCTCTTTTATTATACAACACATTAAAGGAGACAAAAATTATTTACCTGATACTCTTACTCGAGAATTTTCTTGTGTTATAGATAGGTAAAATGGACGCTCTCAGCAACACACTGATCCCCGCCCTGGTAATCCCCTATCGAACTTTATAAAAAAATTAATGAGTGCGGAGATGGCAGAAAGACGGTCTAAAAATTTATGTTATAACTGTGATGAGTAGTATTGGGTAGGGCACCAATGTAAACAATTGTTTTTGCTCGAGGTGGAGGATTCAGAGGATCCAGATGTTAGGTTCTTCCCTTGCCATGGATCGAGTCACCCTTCTTTCCTCTCATCCCTCCATGGATGATCTTGACGTTGGAAGAGAATTCTTGTTTCTTGAACGAGTAATGGTGGAACTCAATTAGAACGAAGGAGCTTTGGAGGAAGCTCAACCTTGGACCTCAAAGAGAGAAGAAATCCAACCTAGACCTCTGAGGGAGAATCTGATCGGTAAAATATAATATTTTCAATACTTGTGCTCTCTTCTCCTTCACGTCCCCCTAAATAGGGTTGAGGACGAAAATAAAAAGATGACCCGTAGGTCAAGTGGTTCACGCCACATTACACTGAAACAACCCAAAGTAAACCAAACCAAATAAAGTAAACCAACCCGAATTGAAATTACATGAAAAGTAAATTGACCTAATTTAATTCCTATGCCTATGGATAACTCGTGATGCTATGGAGTCCTTAACATCACCCACCCCCTCCTAGAGAAAGAGCTTGACCTCAAGCTCAAAGTATGGGTAGAGGTTGTGAAACGCCGCTAATGGCTCCCATGTCGTGTCACTCTTGTCAGCATCTGCCCACTGCACTAAGATCTCCCAATCACCCTGAATACGGCGAGTTTGTAATATCTGTGCCGGGGTAGAAAGTACACCCCTCATGGAGTGGGGGCAGCGGGGTGTACAGCAAAGGCGAATCACCTTGGAAGGCCTTTAATTGTGAGACATGAAAGACGTTGTGAATTCTGGCCTCTGGCGGAAGCTGCAATCTATAGGCCACAATCCCAATGTGGTCCATCACCTGAAAGGGACCATAATATTTAGGAGAGAGCCTGTGACGTTTGGAGGCTGTCAACGACAGCTGCCTGTAGTGTTGGAGACGCAACCAAACATAATCTCCAGGAGAAAAGAAGACTTCCGGTGCTTCTTGTCATAATATTTTTTCATAGAATGTTGTGCCTCCTGTAGATGAGTGCGCACCTCAGTGATGAATGTGTCTCTTTCAGCTAAGGCTTGGTCCAAAGTGGCGACTTTAGAGGCCTCTGGTTCATAGGCTAAAAGACGGGGAGCTTCTCTACCATATACCACCTTGAATGGGGTTGTGCCGAGTGCGCTGTGGTAGGAGGTGTTGTAACAGAACTCAGCCCAGGCGAGCCACTTAACCACCTCTTAGGTGAGTCCCCCATGAAACAACGGAGATACATTTCAATGGTTCTATTGACGACCTCTGTCTGACCATCAGTCTACGGATGGTAGGCTGAAGAAAAGTCTAACGTTGTGCCCTCTAACTTGAGGAGTTCTTTCCAGAAGGTACTTGTAAAGATTGCATCCCAATCACTGGTAATTGCATGTAAGCGGACAATGTTATCCATAAAAAGTTGAGCGACCTGAGTTGCAGTGTAAGGACGCGCCAGAGGAATGAAATGCCCATACTTAGATAAATGATCCACCACTACAAGGATAACAGATTTACCCGACGAAGAGGGAAGTCCATCTATGAAGTCCATAGAAATATCAGACCAGACCTGTGATGGAAGCTGAAGTGGTTGGAGCAACCCAGCTGGACTTAATGTTTCAGCTTTATTCTGTTGACAAGTCTGACTAGCCACCACATAATCAGCTATACTGCGCTTCGTGCCCCTCCAATAAAATTCCCTACTCATCCTGAAATATGTTTTTTGTCGGCCCTCATGTGTGCTGTCATGGAAGGAGGCTAAAATGCTGTTAATCAGAGGGGATATGTGGCGTAGAAAAATTCTGTTTTTGTAAAGGACGAGATTGTCCTGAACCCTCCAATGGTTTGCCGCTGTCCCCTGCTAGATGTCCTAGCCTAAGGAGATAATAGCTGGGTACTGTTGTGCCTCTTCCCATATAGAATCCAACAAGAGAACTCTGGGCTGACTGATGGCATTTAATTGTGGCTCTGGAACGTCTCGGCGAGATAAGGCATCAGCCCCTACATTCAAACTTCTCGGTTTATACTCGACAGAAAAGTCAAACCCCATACGCTTATTTAACCAATGCTGTTGTGGTAAAGTAGTGAGACGCTGCTCAAGAAGATACTTGAGGCTGCATTGATCAATGTGAATAAAAAACGAACATCCCCATAGATAAGGGCACCAATGCTGTATAGCTTTCGCCATTCCGATCAATTCCCTCTCATAAGCTGCCAACTTGTGGTGGTGTTGGCCCAATTGACAGCTAAAATAAGCAATCGGGTAGCCCTGTTGGTGCAACACTGTGCCAATACCGCCCCCCGAAGCATCACATTCCACTACAAACGACTCCTCAAAGTCGGGGAGCTGCAAAACTGGGGCAAATGATAAGGTGTCTTTCAATTGCTGAAAGGAATGAGCTACTGTCTCTGAGCAGGTAAAAACATTTATCTTGAGGAGATTGTTGAGCGGAGCTGCAAGCTGGCCATAACTACGAATAAATTTTCTATAATATCCAGCTAGGCCCAAAAATCCTGTTAAGGCTGTAATAGATGTAGGAATAGGCCAATCTTTGACCGCCTGTATCTTACTCTGGTCCACCTTCACCCGGCTGCTGAAATAATGTGGCCCAATTATGCCACTTCTGATGTGCCCATAGAACATTTTGACCGATTTAAAACCAAATGATGTGAACGTATAAGAGAAAATACCTGGTGAAGGAGCTGAATATGTTCTTCCCAACAGTTGTTATAGACCAAAATATCGTCGAAAAATACCAATACATGTTTTCTCAAGAGAGAGGAAAATACCTCATTCATGAGGGCCTGGAAGGTGGAAGGCGCATTTGACAGACCAAATGGCATTACGAGGAATTCAAAATGGCCGTGATGTGTGTAGAACACTGTTTTCTCCACATCTGATGATAGCCAGATTTCAAATCGAGTTTAGTAAAAATAGTAGCTCCATGTAGCTCGTCTAACAACTCATCCACCACTGGAATAGGAAATTTATCTTTAATTGTATGGGCATTGAGTTGTCGGTAATCCACACAGAACCTCCATGACTTATCATGCTTGCGGACTAGTAATACCGGTGAAGAAAAAGGAGACCTGCTGGGCTTAATAATACCTTGTGCTAACATCTGCTCGCACTGCCTTTCAATCTCATCCTTCTATAAGTGAGGGTAACGATATGGATGCACCACTACCGGCTCGGTACCCGTTTTAAAATGGATAGGGTGATCACAGTGCCTAAGTGGCGGTAAGGCAGTAGGGTCTTGAAAGATATCCTCAAATTCTGTAAGTAAGTGAGATAACTTAAATGTGTTTGTGGACTGGACTTGGGCAACCTGAAGTGCGCAGGTGAGTGGTGCTTGTGTGCCATGCAATATAATCTGATGTTGGTCCTCTATAAAAGACATGGTCTGAGCTTGGAAATCCCATAGTATTGGTCCCAAAAATTGTAGCCATTTAATTCCTAGTACCAAATCGAATCCTGATAGTGGAATCACCAGAAAATCTGCAACAAATGCATATCCCTCAATATCAAAGTGTGTGGCTGGTGATATGCCTACACTAGTAATTTTAGCCCCATTGGCTACTGATACAGAAAGACCAGTCTGTTGCTGTACTACTAACCCAAGTTGTTCTGCCGCCTGCTGACTGATGAAATTATGTGTACTGCATGAGTCAACTAAAGCCAGTAACTGTAAATGATGTAATTGGGCTTTAACCTGCATTGTGCTTGAACTGCGTAGACCAGTCATAGCATGAAGGGAAATCTCTGGACCTTCTTGGTCAGTTTCCACAATTTCCTCCTCTGGTGGTATTTCTTCTCCATCCTCCCATAGACATATACTGAATAATCGTTTGCAGTGGTGTACAATGACATACTGTTCATCACAATTAAAACAGAGGCCCTTGGCCTTTCTCTGGTCCATTTCCTATCTAGTAAGTTTTTTGAAGAAAGGAGCAGGTGGAGCCGAATTAGAGATGTCTGGGCATGGGGCTGCACTGTCTCTAAATCTTGGAGGTCCATAGGAAGGGTTTGGTGCTGAGGCATTGTGCCTCCCTGGCCAAGCTGGTTTTATGACCACTGACTCCTTTAGAACACGTTGCTTGTGCTCAATTGGCCTGGCTAAATTCGTAGTGTGGTCTATATCTGAAGGAGCATGTAATTCAACTTCTAATCGTAGAGCATCTGTCAGACCAGCAGTAAAAATATGAACATACTGTGTGTGGCTAAAAAACTAGTTTGCTCGGGCTAACCTTTCCTGGAAGGTCTTTTGGTACACCTCTAGTGTTCCAGTTTGTTTGTAATTGATTAATTCTCCCAATGGATTGCTACTAGCTGGAGGACCAAATCTCATCATGCAAGATTGTCTAAAAGTTGCTCAATCTTGAACCAGTTGGTCATTTCAGAATTGGTGTTACCATAGAAGCGCTTCATCGAGCATGTGGTAGGCAGCCAAATACACTTTCTCATCCTCAGGTGTTTTTTGATGATAAAAGAACTGATCACATTTGGCTAACCAAATCAAAGGGTCCTTATACCCATCATACGTAGGAAAGTCAAGTTTTAAATACCTGGGCACAGTGTTTGGTCCTTGAATGGTAGGCCCCAGATGGGGATGGTGTTGACGCATTGGTGGTTGTGGGGGAGGTGGTGGGTGGAATTGATGGTGGTCGGCCGGTGGAGAGTAGGCAGTTGGTGGTTGGGCTCGTGTATCATGGTCCTCTTGTCGCCGGAGGAGAGCTTGGATGGCAGCATCCATTGATTTTATTGCCTCACGCAAATCAGAGATTGTTTGACGCACGTCTTCCAGGGCATGAGTCTGGTTATCTGTCCTCTGCCTAGTATCTTCCACTAACTGTCTCAAATCATCAGGGGAAGAGGAATCCCCAAGGGTGGACCTGTCTAATACCAAGATGTTAGGTTCTTACCTTGCCATGGATCGAGTCACCCTTCTTTCCTCTCTTCCCTCCATGGATGATCTTGATGGTGGAAGAGAATTCTTGTTTCTTGAACGAGTAATAGTGGAACTCAATTAGAACGAAGGAGCTTTGGAGAAAGCTCAACCTTGGACCTCAAAGGGAGAAATCCGACCTAGACCTCTGAGGGAGAATCTGACCTATAAAATATAATTGTCTAATGTTATGGACTCTATAGCATCACGAGTTACCAACAGGCGTAGGAATTAATGAATGTGTTTTTCAATTTCCATGTAATTGTTTCTTGGTTTGGTTTTGTCTTTGGTTTGGGTTGGTTTAGCATTTATTGGTTTGAACCATTGACCCAAGAGGTCTTTAGGGTTTTGGACGTCCTCAACCCTATTTAAGGGGACGGCTAGGGTAATGAGAATGATGAATTGAGTCCACTTTAGCTAGAGTAATTTAGATAAATAGGTCAAGAGCTCCTTCAAGCTCTCTTCCGTTTTTTCCCCTAATTCTCCTTTCCGAAATTCAATTCCCATCAAGCCCTCATTCCATCTCAATGTCAAGCAAGGTAATGGAAGGAAGAGAAGAGAGGAGGGTGACAAGATCCATGGCTCGTGAGGATCTTAACAACGTGGTATCAGACAGGTCCACCCTCGGTGATTCCTCTTCTCCAGAGGACATACGTGAAGTACTTTCAGAACTTCAACAATGATCCACTCTTCAAGGTACTGAAATTTCTCACATCAATAATACCTTACAAACACTGGAATCATCTCTACAAACCATCCTCTGACAACTTGCTGCACTTCAAGCACCAACGCCACCACCAGCAACCAATTTTCAACCACAACCATTTCCCCACCAACAATTCACGCCACCACCAAATCCACCCCTGCGCCAACCAATGGGTTCAATGGCCACTCACGCACAAGGACCATCAACGGTTCCCAGATACTTTAAACTTAACTTTCCTACATATGATGGCTCTAAAGATCCTTTACTGTGGTTCACGAGATGTGAACAATTCTTCTATCATCAACAAACGGTGGAAATGGACAAGGTTACTTTGGCTGCCTACCACATGCTCGATGAAGCGCTCATGTGGTTCCATCACTACTGAAATGTCCATTCCATTCAGGATTGGCTGCACTCTAAACATGCTTTCTAGTTGAGGTTCGGACCTCCAGCTAGCAGCAACTCTGTGGGGGAATTGATCAACTATAAACAGACTAGCACCTTAGAAGTTTACCAAAAAACATTCCAAGAAAGGTTGGCCCGAGCTAGTGAATTTGTTCCTCCTCACCTACATGTTCAGATTTTTAATGCTAGATTGACAGAGGCAATTAGATTGGAAGTAGAATTACTTGGTCCGATAGATTTGGACTCAGCAATGAATTATGCCAGAGTTGTGGAACACAAACAGAGAGTTCTAAAAGAGTCTTTACAGCGAAAACCATTTTGGAACAACAGAATACAGGGTACTGCATTTGGGCTACGTTTTGGGTCCTCTACCCCTAACCGAGCAGATCAGGCTAACAATGTGCCTCCACAGACTATGCCACGTAAATTTTTGACTAAACAGGAAATGGACGCTCGAAAGGCAAAGGGCCTATGTTTTAATTGTGACGAACAATTCCTGCCAGGCCATACTTGTAAACGCTTATTTAGTATTGAACTGTTCGAAGAAGATTCAGAAGAGCTTATTGAAAATGAAATTGTTGAAGAGGTACAGCAAGAACCAGAGCTCTCCCTCCATGCCATGCATGGCCTGCGTACTTCTAATACCATGCAGGTAAAGGCCAGGTTACATCATCTCATGCTACTTGCTTTAGTTGATTCGGGCAGCACACATAATTTTATCAGTGAACCAGCCGCGCAACAATTGGGATTGGCCATTCAACAACAAAGGGGACTCTTAGTTTCTGTGGCCAATGGGGCCAAAATTGCTAGTGTGGGGTTATGTGCTAACACCCCTTTCACCATTGAAGGGCATTCATTTCAGGCGGATTTACTAGTCATTCCATTGGCTGGATTTGATTTGGTGCACGGGGTCAAATGGCTCCAGTTATTTAGACCGATATTATGGGACTTTTAGGCTCGGACTATGACATTTTCAGCACCACAGGGCTAGATTACATTACAAGGCATTGTGGCACAGGTACCTAACGCACTTCACACTTTGCAGCTTCAACACACTGGTGATGATCAGTTAGCTCCTTTACTTACAGCATTTGTGGATTTATTTAATGACCCTACGGGTCTACCACCAGTGTGTCATTGCGATCACCGCATTCGTTTAAAGTTGCGAACTGATCCAGTAGTGGTGCGGCCTTATCGTTACCCGCATATCCAGAAAGATGAAATAGAATGACAGTGCATGCATATGCTCGCTCAGGGTGTGATCCAGCCCAGTCGATCTCCTTTCTCCTCACCAGTGTTACTTGTACGTAAAAAAGATAAATCTTGGAGATTTTGTGTCGACTATAGGCAACTCAACTTGCACACAGTTAAGGACAAGTTCCCCATTCCAGTCGTGGACGAATTGCTAGATGAGTTACATGGTGCTACAATTTTTACCAAATTAGATATGAAATTGGGCTATCATCAAATACGAGTTCACCCAACGGATGTGGAGAAGACTGCCTTCCGCACACATCACGGTCATTTCGAGTTCCTCGTCATGCCCTTCGATCTCTCCAATGCACCCTCCACCTTTTAGGCCCTCATGAGTGAGGTCTTTTCATCACTTCTGCGCAACTATGTGTTAGTCTTTTTTTATGACATTCTGGTCTACAGTAAAAATTGGGAAGAACATCTCCACCACCTCCATCAGGTATTTACCATTCTACGCTCTCATCATTTGGTTTTGAATAAATCAAAATATTCTATGGGTACATCTGAGGTGGCCTATTTGGGCCACATCATATCATCCGTGGGC
Organism: Aristolochia californica; assembly: GCF_029961685.1. Taxonomy (NCBI): domain Eukaryota; kingdom Viridiplantae; phylum Streptophyta; class Magnoliopsida; order Piperales; family Aristolochiaceae; genus Aristolochia; species Aristolochia californica. Next base: position 32,543,663 of record NW_027182279.1, on the reverse strand, counting down.
GTGAAAGTTGACCAAAGCAAGAAACAAGCAGTTACAGATTCGCCGATTCCCACCTCCTTCACAGTATTAAAGGGATTTTTGGGCTTAGCCGGATATTATAGAAAATTTATCCAATCTTATGGCCAGATAGCAGCACCACTCAACAACCTGCTAAAAAAATGCCTTCCACTGGTCTTCTTCAGTAGAACAGGCCTTTAACTTGTTAAAGGAGGCCTTAGCCTCAGCCCCAGTCCTACAATTACCAGATTTTGAGGGAGACTTTGTAGTGGAATGTGATGCCTCCGGGGAGGTATATGGGCAGTGTTACAACAATTGGGACACGCCATTGCTTATTTCGGCCGTCAGTTGGGACAACACCACCATAAGTTAGCTGCATCTGAGAGGGAATTGATTGGGTTAGCCAAGGCTGTCCAACATTGGCGACCTTATCTTTGGGGATGACCGTTTCTCATTCGAACAGATCATTGCAGCCACAAGTATCTTCTTGAACAGCGCCTCACCACATTTCCACAGCAGCATTGGTTAACTAAACTCATGGGCTTCGATTTTACGGTTCATTATAAGCCAGGTAGTTCAAATTTGGGGCTGATGCCTTATCACGTCGGGATATTTCCGCCACACAAATTTATGCTATCAGTCACCCACGTGCACTGGTATTAGATTCTATTCATGAGGAAGTACATCAATATCCGGATCTCATGTCATTATATCAGGATATTCAACAGGGGACAACTGCTCCTCATTGGACGATTCAGGATCGTCTCATTCTCTACACAAACAAGATCTTTTTTCATAATACATCCCCACTTCTTCACACCATCCTGTCCTCTATCCATGATAACACACATGAGGGTCGACAGAAAACATATTTTCGAATCAGTTGGGACTTTTACTGGAAGGGCATGAAGAGCACAATTTCTGATTATGTAGCTGCTTGTCAGATTTGTCAAAGAAACAAGGCCGAATCTTTAAGTCCAGCCGGCCTACTGCAACCTCTACAACTACCATCTCAAATCTGGTCTGATATTTCCATGGACTTCATTGCTGGACTTCCCATTTCATCTGGTAAATTGGTGATATTCGTCGTCATTGATCGGTTTTCAAAATATGGGCACTTCATTGCTTTGGCGCATCCATATACTGCTGCTCAGGTCACTCAATTATTTATGGACAACATTGTCCGATTACATGGAATTCCCTCATCCATTATCAGTGACAGGGATGCCATTTTTACCAGTATCTTTTGGAAGGAATTATTCAAATTACAGGGCACCCAATTGGCATTTTCGTCTGCCTATCATCCACAAACAGACGGCCAAACAAAGGTTGTCAATTGCATGATTGAAATGTATCTTCTTTGTTTTGTGGGGGACGCACCTAGAAGATGGGTGAAATGGCTTTCATGGGCAGAATTTTGCTATAACACATCTTACCACACAACACTGGGCACTACTCCTTTCAGGGTAGTTTATGGCAGAGATCCACCTCGTCTGTTACCATATGAACCTGGGGCATCCAAAGTCATCACTTTGGACCAAGCATTAGCTGAAAGAGACGCTATGCTCACTGAGGTACGTACACATCTACAGGAGGCCCAACACTCTATGAAACGCTTTTATGATAAGAAGCACCGGGAGGCATCTTACTTCCCTGGAGACTATGTGTGGTTAAAGCTTCAACACTACCGCCAACTGTCCCTGACTACATCAAAGCGCCATAAGCTGTCTCCAAAATATTATGGTCCATTTCAGATATTGGACAAAATTGGGCCCGTGGCATACCGCTTGCAGCTACCACCGGAATCAAAGATCCACAATGTCTTTCACATCTCCCAATTGAAGCCCTTCCAGGGTGACTCGCCCCTACTGCACACTCCACTGCCGCCACTACATGAGGGCAGAGTCCTTTCTATTCCGGCTCAGGTAATACAAACACGCCACATTCAAGGTGATTGGAAAATTCTTGTCCAGTGGGCAGATGCCGATCCCAGTGACACCACATGGGAGCCGTTATCAGCATTTTGACTTCTATATCCTTCCTTCGAGCTTGAGGACAAGCTCTTTCTCCAGGAGGGGGGGTGATGTTATGGACTCTATAGCATCACGAGTTACCAACAGGCGTAGGAATTAATGAATGTGTTTTTCAATTTCCATGTAATTGTTTCTTGGTTTGGTTTTGTCTTTGGTTTGGGTTGGTTTAGCATTTATTGGTTTGAACCATTGACCCAAGAGGTCTATAGGGTTTTGGACGTCCTCAACCCTATTTAAGGGGATGGCTAGGGTAATGAGAATGATGAATTGAGTCCACTTTAGCTAGAGTAATTTTGATAAACAGGTCAAGAGCTCCTTCAAGCTCTCTTCCATTTTTTCCCCCAATTCTCCTTTCCGAAATTCAATTCCCATCAACCCCTCATTCCATCTCAATGTCAAGCAAGGTAATGGAAGGAAGAGAATAGAGGAGCGTGACAAGATCCATGGCTCATGAGGATCTTAACACTCAATACTTGCCTCTCTTCTCATTCATGTCCCCCTAAATAGGGTTGAGGACAAAAATACAAAGATGACCCATAGGTCAAGTGGTTCACGCGACATTACACTGAACCTACTAAAAGTAAACCAAACCAAATAAAGTAAACCAACCCGAATTGAAATTACATGAAAAGTAAATTGACATAATTTAATTCCTATGCCTATGGATAACTCGTGATGCTATGGAGTCCATAACACCAGAGGATATTATCGAGGAATTGCCTAATACAATACAAGTCCGAGTTCATGTCATCGACCGAGAACTAGTGGGACTAGTCGACTCTAGGAGTACACACAATTTTTTGAGTTTGACACTTGCACAACATCTCCAACTCTAGATACACACTCATCGACAGCCACTGTCTCAGTGGCCAATGGCGAGAAGGTCCCTAGCTATGACATTAGTAAGGCGGTAACTTTTTCCGTTGCCTATACTTCGTTTAATGTTGAATTTTTTGTTATTCCTGTTACAGTCCCGGGTCATGGATCGAGTAACACGACATGGAACTTGAGACTCCAGCACTCAGAATTTAACTCACTTCACGTCAAGGGTCTGTATATGAGTATTTCTCTTTGACCAGTGCTCAGCCAGGAGGAAAGATCCTCTTTTGATGGTCCTACCGAGTTGCTGTGATAGGTAGGAGACCCCACGACAATGCTGACCTTGCTAGAGCAAGGTGCTCTCTTTTCTTGCTCACAGAAAGAGGGTTTGGCCCTCTTTGTTGCTGCTCTAGCTAAGAGTGCAATCCTTCTTTCTTTAATAACTTGAAACATGAGTTTGGGATAGATTATTACCTCTTCTTTGCTGCTATGATCAGCTCCCACGTTGCACCAAGATTGCTCAAGATTTGAGGACGAAGATCCTCACTTTTTCTGCTCGGTAAGGGAGGAATTGGGGCCTTTCTTGCTGCTGCTACCGAGAAGGAGGACAGACCTCCTCTTTGGGCTCAGAAAAGGGGTAGGAAGTTCCTTTTCGTAGTAGGGATGATGGTGGATGAATTTGGGTAAAGATGGATGGCAATAGAGGTGAAGGATAGATTGGATTTGGAGTAAACCCTAAACTCGAGATCAAGAGGTGATCTCAACCTGTTTACACTAGGTTATTCTAAAATATAAAGCTTACCTATTTCATTCATTCCTTTCCCTTAAATAGGTCACATCATGGAGTTTTAGGGTTAGGGTTACAATAATTACCCATAATGCCCCTACATATAAAGTAATTAGAAATAACTCCTACTTAAAACAATATAAGAAATAAATCCTACTCAAATTAATATAAGAAATAAATCCTATTGAGTGAGTTGTTGTTGCCTCCTTCGTTGTGTGACTCGGTGTGCTAATGAGTCCACAATAATTCCCCTGGCAGGATTTGATATGGTATTAGGCATTAAATGGTTACAAACATTGGGGCTCATTTTGTGGGACATTTCGGCTTTAACCATGAGCTTTGATTTGGCCGGGAGTCGGGTGCACTTACAAGGCTGTCAGGTGGATAGGGCCCACCGCATGCACATTTTATAGACTCAGGAACAACCTGACAGTACTAGTGATGGTCTGGTTGAGAAGTTCTCTCACCTCTTCCAGGAGTTGTCGGGTTTGCCTCCCCTGAGGCACTGTGACCACAGGATCTGTCTGAAACCAGGATTTGAGGTAGTGGTCGTTCGACCGTATCGTTACCCACATCTTCAGAAGGACAAGATAGAGCATCAGTGCCATGAGATGTTGAAACAGGGTCTTATTTATCCTAGTCGCTCCTCGTTCTCTTCACCCACCCATCTTACTTGTGAAGAAACATGATGGGACATGGAGGTTCTGTGTAGATTATCGGGAGTTGAACGTGCAGATAGTAAAAGACAAGTTTCTGATTCCGGTAGTGGATGAGCTCCTGGACGAGTTACATGGGTCGTGGTTATTCACTAAACTCGACCTCCATTCAGGATACCATCAGGTCCGGATGCCCCCCTCTAATATCGAGAAGACGGCGTTCCGCACTCACCATGGCCACTTTGAGTTCGTCGTCATGCAGTTCAGGTTATCCAATGGACCCTCCACTTTTCAAGCTTTGATGAACGAGGTATTTAGCCCCTATCTTCAAAAATTTGTTCTTGTGTTTTTTGATGATATTCTTATATATAGCAAGTTGGTTGAGGAGCACTTGGCACACTTGAGGATTGTTTTTGACTTGTTACGAGCACATCAGCTCTATTTGAAACATTCCAAGTGTTCTTTTGCGGCTTCACATGTGGGGTATCTGGGACATTATCTCACATGAGGGGGTTATGGTGGATCCTGAGAAGATCCGAGTTATTCACGAGTGGCCACAGCCACAGTCTTGTTCTGCATTACGGGGTTTTTTGGGTCTTGCGAGTTACTGCCACAAACTTATTCAGAACTATGGGCCAGTGGCAGCACCATTGACCAGTCTACTCAAGAAAAATTCCTTTATTTGGACTGAGGAGGCCACCAAGTCATTTGTGGCACTCAAATCTGCCCTTGCATTCGTTGTAGTATTACAACTTCCCAACTTTGACAAATTTTTTGTGGTAGAGTGCGACGCTTCGGGCGAGGGCATTGGGGCCATTTTACAGTAGTTGGGCCATCCTATTGTGAATTTTAGCAAACAGTTGGCAGTCCGTCATCACAAGCTGGCAGCCTATGAGCACAAATTGATTGGGTTGGCCAAAGCGGTCCAACATTGGAGGCCTTATCTCTGGGGCCGGGCTTTTCTTATATGCACGGATCACTACAGCCATTAATTCCTACTAGAACAGTGTTTGACGACGTCGCCACAGCAGCACTGGATTAGTAAGTTGTAGGGGTTTGACTTCTCGGTGGAATATTGTGCGGGGAGATTAAATAAAGCAGCAGACACTTTGTCATGTTGTTTTGAGGATCAGCAGTCGGTCTATTCGATCAGCCAGCCGAGATTTCTCATCATGGACTTGGAGAGGGACGCACATGCCACTAACCCTGCATTCCAGGAACTGCATCAGAAGATTTCAGAAGGGAAAATGAATTTGAAGTGGTCCATCTAGGATTCACTTATTTATTACAAGCAGCGACTCTTCCTTCCACCCGAGTCCGAGTTGATTCCAGTTATTCTCTCGGCCTCCCATGATATAGTACACACGAGGGGATACAGAAGACCTTGCACAGAATTCGAGCTGATTTTTACTGGCAAGCCATGAAACCCTCTATTACGACTTATGTGGGCGACTGTCAGGTCGCCAATGCAACAAAGCTGAGCACTTGAGTCCAGCCGGTCTTCTCCAGCCTCTTGCCCTTCCTACGCAGGTTTGGGCCGACATTTCGATGGATTTTGTGGAAGGTCTACCCTTATCCTCCGGAAAATCCGTACTTTTCGTGGTGGTTGGTAGATTCTCCAAGTACAGATATTTTATACTGCTGGCTCATCCGTATACAGCAACACGGGTTGCTAAGACTTTCCTGGAGTAGATAGTCCACTTAAATGGCATTCCAGATGGGCTGAAAGAGGTGGTAAACCACACCATCGAGATGTATCTATGGTGCTTGGTGGGTGATCATCCGCGGCAATGGTTTCAATGGCTGTTGTGGGCCGAATACTGTTACAACACTTCGTTCCACTTTGCCTTGCAATCCACTCCTTTCCGGGTTATATATGGCCGGGATCCACCTCACCTTCTTTCGTACAACCCAGGGTCCACCCGCGTGGACGCAATTGATTAGGCAATCATGGACCGGGATCTATTGCTACAGAATATCACAGAACGGCTACGACGCACCCAAGCTCGGATGAAGGATGTCAATGAGAAAGGCCACCGTGAGGTCTCTTTTGAGGTTAGGGAGTATGTGTGGCTATGGGTCCAACCCTACCGTTAGCAGTCTCTTGCGAGACCTCCACATCATAAGCGCTCTCCCAAATTTTTTGGGTCGTTTCCCATTCTTCAACGCGTGGGACCAGTCACCTATAGCAGCTCAAATTACTGGACACGGCCAAAATTCATGATGTGTTTTATGTCTCTCTTTTGATGCCACATTCCAGGGCGTAGCCTACATCCACTCCATTCCTACCACCGGTTGATAATGGCGAGGTTATTCTTAACCCAACTGCGGTATTACGGGCGTGGCTGACCAATGACCATTGGGAGATTCTCGTTCAGTGGACGGACACTGACCTCGACGCTACAACATGGGAATGTGTGGACATCTTCAAACAAGTCTACCCAGCTTGTGAGCTTGAGGACATGCTCTTTCTCCATGGGGAGGCAGATGTTGTGGACTCAATAGCACACAGAAGCACATAACGTGGAGGCAACAACAACTCACTCAATAGGATTTATTTCTTATATTACTTTGAGTAGGATTTATTTCTTATATTTTTTTACATAGGAGTTATTTCTAATTACTTTTATATGTAGGGGCATTATGGGGAATTATTGCAACCCTAACCCTAAAACTCCATGACGTGATCTATTTAAGGAAAAGGAATGAATGAAATAGGTAAGCTTTGAGATTTTAGAATAACCTAGTGTAAACAGGTTGAGATCAACTCTTGATGTCGAGTTTAGGGTTTACTCCAAAAATCCAACCTATCCTTCACCTTCCATTGCCATCCATCTTCATCCACCTTCATCCACCATCATCCATAGTTGGAAGAGGAGATTCTTGCCCCTTTTTCGAGCCCAAAGAGAGGGTCTTCCCTCCTCCTCAGCGTCAACAACAACTAGGGGTTCAAACCCTCTTGACGAGTAGAAAAAAGGAAGAGTTTCTGGTTCTTCCACGTGAAGGACTAGTGCAACTCCTCTTGTTGGGGAATCATCACGGAAACAGAGCAAGAACAACCATCAACGTGAACCAAGGCTGCTCCCTAAGCTAGGCCTTCAATCCTAGCACAAGCTGCACCAAATCAGGGTGAATAAGAAAAAGTATTTCTTCCATTATCTCTCCACCTGAATTATTTCCATTCTGCACTAGAGTGAGTTCATAAAAAGGGAGATTGATCACTGGAGGAAGATTAGCCTAAGAAGGGATCTTTAACCCTCCTTTTCGAGTCCATCAACTCATTACCCGTGCTGGATTCACAAATCCCACACCGTGTTACTCGATCCATGTCCTGGGACCCTAACAGACTCACTGAGTTTATTACTTTTTAATTTCATATTTTATATTGTTTTAAGTATAATTTTCCATTAATTATGTAAAGAGCAAGGACGCAGGGGTAGAATTGTTATTTTTAACCTAAAAACACTTATGACGTCAAACCCTATTTAAAGGGTAGAGAAATAGAGTAAAGGCAAGTATTGAATTAGGTTAAACAGGGTTTGGAGTTCTCCTTGATGAGCTCTAAGGTTGGGTGTTATGGACTCCATAGCATCACGAGTTATCCATAGGCATATGAATTAAATTATGTCAATTTACTTTTAATGTAATTTCATTTGGTTTCGTTTACTTTGTTTGGTTTGGTTTACTTTGGTTTGGTTTAGATGTAATGTGGCGTGAACCACTTGCCCTATGGGTCACTTTTGTAATTCCGTCCTCAACCCTATTTAGGGGGACGTCAAGGGAAGGAGAAATCAAGTATTGAGAAAATTAGAGTAAATAGGTCAGATTCTCCCTCACAGATCTTGGTAGGATTCTCCCTCTAAGGTCCAAGTCGAGCTTCCTTCAAAGCTCCTTCGTTGTATTTGATTTCCATCATTCCACGTTCCAAAAACAAGAATTCTCTTCCAGCGTCAAGGACATTGATGGAGCGAAGAGAGGAAAGAAGGGTGACTCAATCCATGGCTCAGGAAGAACCTAACATCATGGTTTCAGACAGGTCCACCCTTGGGGATTCCTCTTCCCCTGAGGATTTGAGGCAATTAGTTGAAGATAATTGGCAGAGGACAGACCTTCAGGCTCAACCTCTAGAAGAGGTGCGTCAGACAACCTCTGACTTGCGTGAGGCCATAAAATCCATGGATGCTGCCATCCAAGCTCTCCTCTGGCGACAAAAGGACATTGGTACACGAGCACAACCACTGGCCGACCACCATCAATTCTAGCCACCACCTCCCCCACAACCACCAATGCGTCAACACAATCCCCATCTGGGGCCTGCCACTCAGGGACCAAATACGGTTCCCAGGTATTTAAAACATGACTTTCCTATGTATGATGGGTCTAAGGATCCTTTGATTTGGTTAGCCAAGTGTGATAAGTTCTTTTATCATAAAAAAATACCTGCGTATGAGAAAGTTTATTTGGCCGCCTACCACATGCTCGATGAAGCGTTTCTATGGTACCACCAATTCCAAAATGACAAATTGGTTCAGGATTGGGCAACCTTTAGGCAGTCTTGCATGATGAGATTTGGTCCTCCAGCTAGTAGCAATCCATTGGGTGAATTAATCAATTACAAGCAAACTGGATCAGTAGAGGTGTACCAAAAGACCTTCCAAGAAAGGTTAGCCCGAGCAAACTAGTTTGTCAGTCACACCTAGTATGTTCATATTTTTACTGCGGGTTTGACAAAAGCTCTGAGACTAGAAGTTGAATTACATGGTCCTACAGATTTGGACCACGCTATGAATTTAGCCAGGTCAATTGAGCACAAGCAGCGTGTTCTAAAGGAGTCACTTGTTATGGGCTCCATAGCATCACGAGTTATCCATAGGCATAGGAATTAAATTATGTCAATTTACTTTTCAGGTAATTTCAATTCGGTTTGGTTTAATTTATTTGGTTTGGTTTACTTTGGGTTGGTTCAGTGTAATGTGGCATGAACCACTTGACCTATGGGTCATCTTTGTATTTCCGTCCTCAACCCTATTTAGGGGGATGTGAAGGAGAAGAGAGGCAAGTATTGAGAAATTATATTTTACAGGTCAGATTGTTATGGGACATCCTGGTTATGGGCCTGAGTTAAGTACCTATGTCTTCCGCTCCTAACAGGCCGGTCTTTTAGGTAGTATTGGCTAGGTGCTTAACATTTGGTATCAGAGCCGACCCTCGGTCGCAAGTTTGATTTTCGGCAACGCTGCAGAGGCTGGATTTAAATACTGGTAGGCCATAGGATAAAAACCCGGGTCGGGCCAGTGTCGCTGCATCTCGCGCAAAGGCTGGATTAAAATATAGGTAGGTCGTAGGATAAAAACTCGGGTCGGGCCTGTGTCGTTGCGCTGCCGTGGTCGTCGGCTCGCGAAGGGGGGGTGTGATGTTATGGGACATCCTGGTTATGGGCCTGAGTTAAGTACCTATGTCTTCCGCTCCTAACAGGCCGGTCTTTTGGGTACTATTGGCTAGGTGCTTAACACAGATTCTCCTTCAGAGGTCTTGGTCGGATTCTCCCTTTGAGGTCCAAGGTTGAGCTTCCTCCAAAGCTCTTTCGTTCTAATTGAGTTCCACCATTACTTGTTCAAGAAACAAGAATTCTCTTCCAACGTCAAGATCATCCATGGAGGGAAGGGAGGAAAGAAGGGTGACTCAATCCATGGCAAGGGAAGAACCTAACATTTTGGTATCAGACAGGTCCACCATTGGGGATTCTTCTTCTCCTGATGATTTGAGACAGTTAATGGAAGATACTAGGCAGAGGACAGATAACCAGGCTCATGCCCTGGAAGAGGTGCATCAAACAACCTCTGATTTGTGTGAGGTAATAAAATCAATGGATGCTGCCATCCAAGCTCTCCTCCGGCGACAAGACGACCATGATACACAAGCCCAACCACCAACTGCATACTCTCCACCACCTCCCCCACAACCACCAATGCGTCAACACCATCCCCATCTAGGGCCTGAACATTGTGCCCAGGTATTTAAAACTTGACTTTCCTAAGTAAGATGGGTCTAAGGACGCTTTGATTTGGTTAGCCAAGTGTGATCAGTTCTTTTATCATCAAAAAACACATGCGGATGAAAAAGTGTATTTGGCCGCCTACCACATGCTCGATGAAGCGCTTCTATGGTACCACCAATTCCGAAATGACCAAGTGGTTCAGGATTGGGCAACTTTTAGACAGTCTTGCATGATGAGATTTGGTCCTCCAGCTAGTAGCAATCCATTGGGAGAATTAATCAATTACAAACAAACTGGATCACTAGAGGTGTACCAAAAGACCTTCCAGGAAAGGTTAGCTCGAACAAACCAGTTTTTCAGCCACACACAGTATGTCCATATTTTTACTGCTGGTTTGACAGAAGCTCTGAGATTAGAAGTTGAATTACATGCTCCTTCAGATTTAGACCACGCTATGAATTTAGCCAGGGCAATTGAGCACAAGCAGCGTGTTCTAAAGGAGTCACTGGTCAGAAAACCAGCTTGGCCAGGGAGGCACAATGCCTCAGTGCCAAATCCTTCCTATGGACCTCCAAGATTTAGAGACAGTGCAGCCCCACGTCCAGACATCTCTAATTCGGCTCCACCTGATCCTTACTTCAAAAAACTTACTAGACAGGAAATGGACCAGGGAAAGGCCAAGGGCCTCTGTTTTAACTATGATGAGCAATATGTCATTGGACACCATTGCAAATGATTATTCAGTATATGTCTATGGGAGGATGGAGAAAAAATACCACCAAAGGAGGAAATTGTGGAAACTGACCAAGAAGGTCCATAGATTTCCCTTCATGCTATGACTGGTCTACGCAGTTCAAGCACAATGCAGCTTAAAGCCCAATTACATCATTTATAGTTACTGGCTTTAGTTGACTCGGGCAGTACACATAATTTCATCAGTCAGTAGGTGGTAGAACAACTTGGGTTAGTAGTACAGCAACAGACTGGTCTTTCTGTGTCAGTAGCCAATGGGGCTAAAATTACTAGTGTAGGCATATCACCAGCCACACACTTTGATATTAAGGGACATGCATTTGTTGCAGATTTTCTGGTGATTCCACTATCAGGATTCGATTTGGTACTAGGAATTAAATGGCTACAATTGTTGGGACCAATACTATGGGATTTCCAAGCTCTAACCATGTCTTTTATAGAGGACCAACATCAGATAATATTGCATGGCACACAAGCACCACTCACCTTTGCACTACAGGTTGCCCAGGTCCAGTCCACAAACACATGTAAGTTATCTCACTTACTTACAGAATTTGAAGATATCTTTCAAGACCCTACTACCTTACCACCAATTAGGCACTTTGATCACCGTATCCATTTGAAAATGGGTACTGAGCCGGTAGTGGTGCATCTGTATCATTACCCCCACTTACAGAAGGATGAGATTGAAAGGCAGTGCCAGCAGATGTTAGCACAGGGTATTATTCAGCCCAGCAGGTCTCCTTTTTCCTCACCGGTATTACTAGTTCGCAAGCATGATAAGTAATGGAGGTTCTGTGTGGATTACCTTTTTAAAATCCGAGTTCATCCATCAGATGTGGAGAAAACAGAGTTCCGCATGCATCACAGCCATTTTGAATTCCTCGTAATGCCATTTGGTCTATCAAATGCGCCTTCCACCTTCCAGGCCCTCATGAATAAGGTATTTTCCTCTCTCTTGAGAAAATACGTATTGGTATTTTTTGACGATATTTTGGTCTATAGAAATAGTTGGGAAGAACATCTTCAGCACCTTCACCAGGTATTTTCTCTTATACGTTCACATCATTTGGTTTTAAAACGGTCAAAATGTTCTATGGGCACATCAGAAGTGACATACTTGGACCACGTTATTTCAGCAACGGGGGTGAAGGTAGACCATAGTAAGATACAGGCAGTCATAGATTGGCCTATTCCTACATCTATTACAGCCTTAAGAAGATTTTTGGGCCTAGTTGGATATTATAGAAAATTTATTCGAAGCTATGGCCAGCTTGCAGCTCCGCTCAACAATCTCCTCAAGAAAAATGCTTTTACCTGGTCAGAGACAGCAGCTCATTCCTTTTAGCAATTGAAAGACGCCTTATCATCAGCCCCAGTTTTGCAGCTCCCCGACTTTGAGGAGTCCTTTGTAGTGGAATGTGATGCTTCGGGGGGCGGTATTGGCGCAGTGTTGCACCAACAGGGCCACCCGATTGCTTATTTTAGCCGTCAACTGGGCCAACACCACCACAAGTTGGCAGCTTATGAGAGGGAATCAATTGGATTGGTGAACGCTGTACAGCATTGGCGCCCTTATCTATGGGGATGTTCTTTTTTGATTCGCACTGATCATTGCAGCCTCAAGTATCTTCTTGAGCAGCGTCTCACTACTTCACCACAACAGCATTGGTTAAGTAAGCTTATGGGGTTTGACTTTTCTGTCGAGTATAAACCGGGAAGTTCGAATGTAGGGGCTGATGCATTATCTCGTCGGGATGTTCCAGAGCCACAATTAAATGCCATCAGTCAGCCCAGAGGTCTCTTGTTGGATTCAACAGTACCCGAATATTATCTCCTTATGCCAGGACATCCAGCTGGGGACAGCGGCAAAGAATTAGAGGGTTCAGAATAATTTCGTCCTCTACAAGAACATAATTTTTCTACACCACACATCCCCTCTGATTAACAGCATTTTTGCCTCCTTCCATGACAGTACACATGAGGGCCGACAAAAAATATATTTCCAGATCAGTAGGGAATTTTATTGGAGGGGCATGAAGCGCAGTATAACTGATTATGTGGTGGCTTGTCAGACTTGTCAACGGAATAAAGCTGAAACATTAAGTCCAGCAGGGTTGCACCAACCACTTCAGCTTCCATCATAGGTCTGGTCTGATATTTCTCTGGACTTCATAGATGGACTTCCCTCTTCGTCGGGTAAATTTGTTATCTTTGTAGTGGTGGATCGTTTCTCTAAATATGGGCATTTCATTCCTTTGGCGAATCCTTACACTGCAACTCAGGTCGCTCAACTTTTTATGGATAACATTGTCCGCTTACATGGAATGCCTAATTCAATTACCAGTGATTGGGATGCAATCTTTACTAGTACCTTTTGGAAAGAACTCTTCAAGTTATAGGGCAAAACGTTAGCCTTTTCTTCAGCCTACCATGCGCAGACTGATGGTCAGACAAAGGTCGTCAACATAACCATTGAAATGTATCTCCGTTGTTCCGTGGGGGACTCACCTAAGAGGTGGGTTAAGTGGCTCGCCTGGGCTGAGTTTTGTTACAACACCTCCTACCACAGCGCACTCGGCACAACCCCATTCAAGGTAGTATATGGTAGAGAACCTCCCTGTCTTTTAGCCAATGAACCAGGGGCCTCTAAAGTGGCCACTTTGGACCAAGCATTAGCTGAAAGAGACACATTCATCACTAAGGTGCGCACTCATCTACAGGAGGCACAACATTCTATGAAAAAATATTATGACAAGAAGCACCAGGAAGTCTTCTTTTCTCCTGGAGATTATGTTTGGTTGAGTCTCCAACACTACAGGCAGCTGTCATTGATAGCCTCCAAACGTCACAAGCTCTCTCCTAAATATTATGGTCCCTTTCAGGTGATGGACTGCATTGGGACAGTGGCCTACAGATTGCAGCTTCCGCCAGAGGCTACAATTCACAACGTCTTTCATGTCTCACAATTAAAGGCCTTCCAAGGTGATTCGCCTTTGCTACACACCCCTCTGCCCCCACTCCATGAGGGACGTGTACTTTCTACCCCAGCACAGGTATTACAAACTCGCCGTATTCAGGGTGATTGGGAGATCTTAGTGCAATGGGCAGATGCTGACCCCAGTGACACGACATGGGAGCCAGTAGCGGCGTTTCGCACCCTCTACCCTTACTTTGAGCTCTAGGACAAGCTCTTTCTCCGGGGTGGGGAGTGATGTTATGGACTCCATAGCATCACGAGTTATCCATAAGCATAGGAATTAAATTATGTCAATTTACTTTTCATGTAATTTCAATTCGGTTTGGTTTACTTTATTTGGTTTGGTGTTGTAACAGAACTCAGCCCAGGCGAGCCACTTAACCCACCTCTTAGGTGAGTCCCCCACGAAATAGCGGAGATACATTTCAATAGTCCTTTCTACTCCAGTTCAGGTTTTAAAAGCACGCCACATTCAAGGTGATTGGGAAATTCTCGTCCAGTGGGCAGATGCCGACCCCAGTGACACCACATGGGAGCCGTTATCAGCATTTCGACTCCTATATCCTTCCTTCATGCTTGAGGACAAGCTATTTTTCCAGGAGGGGATGATGTTATGGACTCTATAGCATCACAAGTTACCAACAGACATAGGAATTAATTAATGTGATTTTCAATTTCCATGTAATTGTCTTTGGTTTGGGTTGGTTTAGCATTTATTGGTTTGAACCATTGACCCAAGGAGTCTAAAGTGTTTTGGGCGTCCTCAACCCAATTTAAGGGGGCGGATAGGGTACTGAAAAAGTAGCAATTGAGTCTACTCTAGCTTAGATAAAATTAGATAAACAGGTCGAGAGCTCTTTCAAGCTCTGTCCCATTTTCCCCAATCCCTTTTTCGAAATTCTGTCTTCACCAATCCTTCATTCTATCTCAACGTCTTGCAAGGTAATGGAAGGAAGAGAAGAGAGGAGGGTGACAAGATCCATGGCTCGTGAGGATCCTAACACATAGGCATAGGAATTAAATTATGTCAATTTACTTTTAATGTAATTTCATTTGATTTGGGTTACATTGTTTGGTTTGGTTTACTTTGGTTTGGTTTAGATGTAATGTGGTCTGAACCACTTGACCTATGGGTCACTTTTGTAATTCCGTCCTCAACCCTATTTAGGGGGACGTCAAGGGAAGGAGAAATCAAGTATTGAAAAAATTAGAGTAAACAGGTCAGATTCTCCCTTAGAGGTCTAGGTCAGATTCTCTCTCTGAGGTCCAGGTCAAGTTTCCTTCAAAGCTCCTTTGTTCTATTTGATTTCCATCATTCCACGTTCCAGAAACAAGAATTCTCTTCCAGCGTCAAGAAATTCCATGGAGGGAAGAGAGGAAAGAAGGGTGACTCGATCCATGGCTTGGGAAGAACCTAACTTTGGGAGGTCTCCATGACAAGCTCCAGGTCTGGTTCTCTTGATTTGAGTTTTATTTTTTGTCTCTTTGAATTCTGCATTGCATTGAGATCATCCAATATAAAGGGAGAGGGTCTTGAATACTGTTTTTCGAGTTCAAGGAGGAGCTTTAGCCTCTTCCACATTTACAGAAGCAAGAGGGAAGAATTCCTCTTCAATCCGATCAAGAAAAGAGAAGGCTTGATCCCCTAATCGAGCAGCTGTTAGGATCCTCACAAGCCATGGATCTTGTCACCCTCCTCTCTTCTCTGCCTTCCATCACCTTGCTTGACGTTGAGATGGAATGAGGGATTGATGGGTATTGAATTTCAGAAAGGAGAATTGGGGAAAAATGGAAGAGAGCTTGAAGGAGCTCTTGACCTGTTTATCTAATTTACTCTAGCTAAAGTAGACTCAATTCATAATTCTCATTACCCTAGCCGTCCCCTTAAATAGGGTTGTGGACGTCCAAAACACTAAAGACCTCTTGGGTCAATGGTTCAAACCAATAAATGCTAAACCAACCCAAACCAAAGACAAAACCAAACCAAGAAACAATTACATGGAAATTGAAAAACACATTCATTAATTCCTACGCCTGTTGGTAACTCGTGATGCTATAGAGTCCATAACATCACCCACCTCCTAGAGAAAGAGCTTGTCCTCAAGCTCAAAGGAAGGATATAAGAGTTGAAATGCTGATAACGGCTCCCATGTGGTGTCACTGGGGTTGGCATCGGCCCACTGGACAAGAATTTCCCAATCACCTTGAATGTGACGTGCTTGTACGACCTGAACTGGAATAGAAAGGACTCTGCCCTCATGTAGTGGTGGCAGTGGAGTGTCCAGTAGGGGCGAGTCACCCTTGAAGGGCTTCAATTGGGAGACGTGAAATACATTGTGGATCTTTGATTCCGGTGGTAGTTGAAAGCGGTATGCCACGGGTCCAATTTTGTCCAATACCTGAAATGGACCATAAGACTTTGGAGACAGCTTATGGCGCTTGGATGCAGTCAGGGACAGTTGGCGGTAGTGTTGAAGCTTTAACCACACATAGTCTCCAGGGAAATAAGATGCCTCCCGGTGCTTCTTATCATAATAGCGTCTCATAGAGTGTTGGGCCTCCTGTAGATGAGTACGTACCTCGGCGAGCATAGCGTCTCGTTCAGCTAATGCTTGGTCCAAAGTGATGACTTTGGATGCCCCAGGTTCATATGGTAACAGACGAGGTGGATCTCTGCCATAAATTACCCTGAAAGGTGTAGTTCCCAGTGTTGTGTGGTAAGATGTGTTATAGAAAAATTCTGCCCATGAAAGCCATTTCACCCACCTTCTAGGTGCGTCCCCCACAAAACAACGAAGATACATTTCAATCGTGCGATTGACAACCTCTGTTTGTTTGTCTGTTTGTGGATGATATGCAGACGAAAATGCCAATTGGGTGCCCTGTAATTTGAATAATTCCTTCCAAAATATACTGGTAAAATTGGCATCCCTGTCACTGATAATGGATGAGGGAATTCCATGTAATCGGACAATGTTGTCCATAAATAATTGAGCGACCTGAGCAGCAGTATATGGATGCGCCAAATCAATGAAGTGACCATATTTTGAAAACCGATCAACGACGACGAATATCATAGATTTACTTGTTGAAATGGGAAGTCCAGCAATGAAGTCCATGGAAATGTCAGACCAGATTTGAGACGGTAGTTGCAGAGGTTGCAGTAGGCCGGCCGGACTTAAAGATTCGGCCTTGTTTCGTTGACAAATCTGACAAGCAGCTACATAATCAGCAATTGTGCTCTTCATGCCCTTCCAGTAAAAGTCCCGACTGATTCGGAAATATGTATTCTGTCGACCCTCATGTGTGCTATCATGGATAGATGACAGGATGGTGTGAAGAAGTGGGGATGTATTATGCAAAAAAATCCTGTTTTTGTTGAGTATGAGACGATCCTGAATCGTCCAATGAGGAACTGCTGTCCCCTATTGAATATCCTGATATAATGACATGAAATCCGGATATTGATGTACTTCCTCACGAATCGAATCTAATACCAGTGAGCGTGGGTGACTGATAGCATAAATTTTGGTGGCTAAATTATCCCGACGTGATAAAGCATCAGCCCCCAAATTCGAACTTCCTGGCTTATAGTGAACCGTACAATCGAAGCCCATGAGTTTAGTTAACCAATGTTGTTGTGGGGATGTGGTGAGGTGCTGTTCAAGAAGATACTTGAGGCTGCAATGATCTGTACGAATGAGAAACGGTCGTCCCCAAAGATAAGGTCGCCAATGTTGGATAGCCTTGGCTAACCCAATCAATTCCCTCTCATATGCAGCTAACTTATGGTGGTGTTGTCCCAACTGACGGCTAAAATAAGCAATGGGGTGTCCCAATTGTTGTAACACTACCCCTATACCTGCCCCGGATGCATCACATTCCACCACAAAGTCTCCCTCAAAATATGGTAATTGTAGGACTGGCGTTGAGGCTAAGGCCTCCTTTAACAGGTGAAAGGCCTGTTCCGCTGAAGAAGACCAGTGGAAGGCTTTCTTTTTGAGCAGGTTGTTAAGTGGTGTTGCTATCATGCCATAAGACTGGATAAATTTTCTGTAATATCCCGCTAGGCCCAAAAATTCCTTTAATGCT
Organism: Aristolochia californica; assembly: GCF_029961685.1. Lineage (NCBI taxonomy): Eukaryota > Viridiplantae > Streptophyta > Magnoliopsida > Piperales > Aristolochiaceae > Aristolochia > Aristolochia californica. Next base: position 32,525,548 of record NW_027182279.1, on the reverse strand, counting down.
GGGATGGAGGTGGGAATTGGCCAATCTGTTACTGCTTGTATCTTGCTTTGGTCAACTTTCACGCCCACAGCTGATATGATGTGGCCCAAATATGCCACCTCAAATGTACCCATAGAACATTTGGATTTATTGAAAACCAAATGATGAGAGCATAGAATGGTAAATACCTGATGGAGGTGGTGGAGATGTTCTTCCCAATTTTTGTTGTAGACTAGAATGTCAGAAAAAAAGACTAACACATAGTTGCGCAGAAGTGATGAAAAGACCTTATTCATGAGGGCCTGAAAGGTGGAGGGTGCATTGGAGAGACCGAAGGGCATGACGAGGAATTCGAAATGACCGTGATGTGTGTGGAAGGCAGTCTTCTCCACATCCGTCGGGTGAACTCTTATTTGATGATAGCCCGATTTCAAATCTAATTTGGTAAAAACTGTAGCACCATGTAACTCATCTAGCAACTCGTCCACGACTGGAATGGGGAACTTGTCCTTAATTGTTTGCAAGTTGAGTTGCCTATAGTCGACACAAAATCTCCATGATTTATCCTTTTTACGTACAAGTAACACTGGTGAGGAAAAAGGAGATTGACTGGGCTGGATCACCCCCTGAGCGAGCATATGCATGCATTATCGTTCTATTTCATCTTTCTTTATATGCGGGTAACGATAAGGCCGCACCACTACTGGATCAGTTCCCAACTTTAAACGAATGCGGTGATCACAATGACGCACTAGTGGTAGACCCGTAGGATCATTAAATAAATCCGCAAATGCTATAAGTAAAGGAGCTAACTGATCATCACCGGTGTGTTGAAGCTGTAAAGTGTGAAGTGTGTTAGGTACCTGTGCCACAATACCTTGTAATGTAATCTGGCCCTGTGGTGCTGAAAATGTCATAGTCCGAGCCTGAAAGTCCCATAATATAGGTCCTAATAACTGGAGCCATTTGACCCCGAGCACCAAATCAAATCCAGCCAATGGAATGACTAGTAAATCTGCCTGAAATGAATGCCCCTCAATGGTGAAAGGGGTGTTAGGACATAACCCTACACTAGCAATTTGGCCCCATTGGCGACTGAAACTGAGAGTCCCCTTTGTTGTTGAACTGCCAATTCCAATTGTTGTGTGGTTGGTTCACTGATAAAATTATGTGTGCTGCCCGAATCAACTAAAGCAAGTAGCATGAGATGATGTAACCTGGCCTTTACCTGCATGGTATTAGAACTACGCAGGCCATGCATGGCATGGAGGGAGAGCTCTGCTTCCTGTTGTACCTCTTCAACAATTTCATTTTCAAGAAGCTCTTCTGAATCTTCTTCCAACAGTTCAATACTGAATAAACGTTTACAGGTATGTCCTGGCAGGAATTGTTCATCACAATTAAAACATAAGCCCTTTGCCTTTCGAGCGTCCATTTCCAGTTTAGTCAAAAATTTACGTGGCATAGAGTGTGGAGGCACACTGGTAGCCTGATCTGCTCGGTTAGGGGCAAAGGACCCAAAACATGGACCAGATGCAGTACCCTGTATTATGTTGTTCCAAAATGGTTTTCATTGTCAAGACTCTTTTAGAACTCTCTGTTTGTGTTCCATAGCTCTGGCATAATTCATTGCTGAGTCTAAATCTGTCGGACCAAGTAATTCCACTTCCAATCTAACTGCCTCTGTCAATCCAGCATTAAAAATCTGAACATGTAGGTGAGGAGGAACAAATTCACTAGCTCGGGCCAACCTTTCTTGGAACGTTTTTTGGTAAACTTCTAAGGTGCTTGTCTATTTATAGTTGATCAATTCCCCCACTGGGTTGCTGCTAGCTAGAGGTCCAAACCTCAACTGGCAAGCATGTTTAAAGTGCAGCCAATCCTGAATGGAATGGACATTTCGGTAGTGATGGAACCACATGAGCGCTTCATTGAGCATGTGGTAGGCGGCCAAAGTAGCCTTGTCCATTTCCACCGTTTGTTGATGATAGAAGAATTGTTCACATTTCGTGAACCACAGTAAAGGATCTTTAGAGCCATCATATGTAGGAAAGTTAAGTTTAAAGTACCTTGGAACCGTTGATGGTCCTTGTGCGTGAGTTGCCATGGAACCCATTGGTTGGCGCAGGGGTGGATTTGGTGGTGGCGTGAATTGTTGGTGGGTACTAGTTGTGGTTGAAAATTGGTTGCTGGTGGTGGCGTTGGTGCTTGAAGTGCAGCAAGTTGTCGGAGGACGGTTTGTAGAGATGATTCCAGTGTTTGTAAGGTATTATTGATGTGAGAAATTTCAGTACCTTGAAGAGTGGATCGTTGTTGAAGTTCTGAAAGTACTTGACGTATGTTCTCTGGAGAAGAGGAATCACCGAGGGTGGACCTATCTGATACCACGTTGTTAGGATCCTCACGAGCCATGGATCTTGTCACCCTCCTCTCTTCTCTTCCTTCCATCACCTTGCTTGACGTTGAGATGGAATGAGGGATTGATGGGTATTGAATTTCGGAAAGGAGAATTGGGGAAAAACGGAAGAGAGCTTGAAGGAGCTCTTGACCTGTTTATCTAATTTACTCTAGCTAAAGTAGACTCAATTCATAATTCTCATTACCCTAGCCGTCCCCTTAAATAGGGTTGAGGACATCCAAAACACTAAAGACCTCTTGGGTCAATGGTTCAAACCAATAAATGCTAAACCAACCCAAACCAAAGACAAAACCAAACCAAGAAACAATTACATGGAAATTGAAAAACACATTCGTTAATTCCTATGCATGTTGGTAACTCGTGATGCTATAGAGTCCATAATAGCAGCACACTAAAAGAGGCAACTTTACCCTCTAACCGAGTAAGGGAGAGTTGGAAAGTCCTAATCTCTCCTACGTGGGCAGCAGCAACCTTTTTAAGAGGGTCCCTACCCTCTTAGACCTGAGCAGAAAAAAAGGGTTTAACCCTTCCTGACCAAAAACAGCAAGAGAAGTATTTGATTTATGTAGAAGATTAAGAAAAGGAAACTCCTTTGCAAGCATAACGAGAACAGGGAAAGAAAGAGAGTTATTTTCTTCATTACCGTGATCAAGAACCCTAATACAGTGCTAGATTCACAATTACCTCACCGAGTTACTAGATCCATGGCTAGGGACCATAACAACTTGGTATCAGAGCAGGGTAACACAGTGGACAACAGTATGAATGAGTTCAAGGAATTGGTGCGCGGAGTTCAGCAAGCACAGGTTGAAACTGACAGAAAAATTGCTGTAATGATGGAGCAGTTAGTACAAATTCCAGATATGACTATTCAGATTGAGAGACTCTCTAGGATGATGGGAAATACGATGATTGGAAGAAACTCAATTCCAGAACAAAGAGAAGAGGATAGTTCACACAACAGAGGGGGAGATCAGTTTGCTGGACACACAAGTTTTCTTGGCCAGATGGGAAACTTCAACCAGGGAGGAAGCACCGTACCAAGGTATACAAAACTTGATTTTCCAACTTTTAATGGGTCAGAAGACCCTTTGATTTGGTTACATAGGTGCGAAAAAAAATTATCCATCAAAGAAACACAACAAATGATATGGTAAGGCTGGCCGCTTTCCACTTGCTTGGGGAATCACAACTTTGGTTTCATCATGTTGTGTCGGATAGATTAGTTCTGGATTGGGAAGAGTTTAAAGAATTATGCACTATATGATTCGGTCCTCCAGCCCACAGCAACCCCTTGGGGGATTTGGTGTTGTTACGACAAACTGGCCCAGTGGAGCTATATAAAAAAAATTCCATGAAAAATTGGCAAGAGCTAGCCCAATGGTTCAAGTAGACCAGCATGTCAATTTCTTTATAGCGGACCTTAATGATGTTATGGACCTCATAGCAGGGTTTAATTAATGCATTTTGCAGTTTATGTATTAGAAGGGTTTTTATGTAATTTCCTTAAGACTTGTGGCCTTTGGTTTAGGCCTCTATGTGTGTGCATTCCCTAATCCTTTTATAGGGAGGTCGGACTGAGTAAGAGAGCAAGCATTAATCCAATTATTTTTTAGCAAGGTCGGATTCTCCCTCTTTGAGATCCAGGGTTGAGCTCCCTTTGAAGGCTACAAACCTACCAACGATTCTTAACCTCCATTTTCTTCCTCCCTATGTTAGATCCCGGGCATAACAAGTGGTATCAGAGCGGGAACACAATGAGCCATGAAGAATGGATGGAGTTGCGTAGAGAATTATCCCCAGAAGAATGGAGGTCAATGTCTTTAGAAATGGCAAGAGCGACAGTGAGGGCACCTCTCTTCAATGGAGGGGAAAGAATGCGTGAATGGCGTGCCGCTTACATAAAAAAAAAATTTTGGCAAGGAAGCAACTGGCTCTATCTCTCCAACAACTAGATCTATCTCTCCAGCGGATTTGTTCTGGCTCTGTCTCGGATGGGCGGGCGACGCAAAAAATCAGTGAGCGCTCTGTATCTCGAGCGGCGGTGACATACGAAGTTGGGAATTCAGAAATTCCAAAAAAGGAATTGAATTCAGCACACCCTTCTTCGGAAAATCCTGCTTTGTTTTCAAGTTCGAAAAACCCTTTCTCACATGAGGTAATACAAATCCGAACAGGAGAAATTCAAAAATCGTCGGCACTGGACGATTTGGGTGAGACCTCAAATCCGGACGGACAGCGAGGCCTTGCTTCTGAAAAATCCAAGATTTCCGCGCAAGGAATTCCAAGGCCGAACCACGGCGACGAAGATTTGGACCATGCTTCACAAAAAAATCAAGATTTCAGCGCATGGAAATCCAAAGCCGAACGGCAATCTCAATTTTGCGTTGAAAATTTTGGAAAGTTAGGAAATTTCGTGAAGTTATTTGATAAAGTCGGAAAAAAAATTTTGAGCTGCTTTTTTTTTTTGTGGAGGAGCACCGTATTTGTGTGAATGTGAGTTGTCCAATTGACGTTGTGGGGTTTAATTTTCTGGATCCCGTGTAAGCTGTTCAGCCACAAAAAAAAATTTGGTGGTTGTTTTCTTTCTATACGGCTGAGACCAGCAACCTTGCACCTCTTTCAATTTCTGCTGCATGCAGGGATGCAAGACCTATTTCATATTCTTTGTTGAAGGGAGATAGAATTCTTTTGGGTAGTCAATTTGACAACGGGGTGCTGACATTTTGTTTGTGGAGGAATTATATCCATTTTGCTGGGACAAATTATTTAGTTGTGGGTGAATACTGCATCAGTGTGGCTGTTTCTGGTCATTGTTCCAGTAGTAACAGTCCCTTTAAAACAGTTGTGTTCATTTTTTTGGATGAATTGTATGATGCTAGTCCACTGTTAGTCAAAATTATTTAACCGGTGCTTGTTGGTGATAAAATTTTGTTGGGTATCCAGAGCAGGGTTGAGATAATTCTGTGGATGAATTGTTTTTCTATTGATGGGACCAGCAGTAGTGAGTTTGTTCTGGATCTATAGGACAATGTTGGGCTTAATTCTTGGCTGCATCAAATGCCTGGTACGGTGCTTAGAACAGACAATGAGATATTCAAGAACGAAATGCAAAACTTCACCACTTTTATAGTGGACATGACGAAGCAAGAATAGTTGTTCGCTTCACAAGGAGGTCCCATAATTCTCACTCAGATTGAGAATGACTATGGAAACATTCAGAAATACTATGGAGAAGCTAGGACGAAGTATCTTCAGTGGTGTGCATCCATGGCTGATTCATTCGATATAGGCATCCCATGGATTATGTGCCAGCAAGCAGATGCTCCTGTTCCAATGATCAACACTTGCAATGGATGGTATTGTGACAACTTCACTCCGACCAATCCCAACACTCCAAAGATGTGGACTGAGAACTGGACTTGCTGGTTCAAGGCTTGGGGAGAGAATGACCCACACATGAGGGTGGTAGATGTAGCCTTCGCTGTGGCAAGGTTCTTCCAGACTGGTGGAGTCTTCCAAAATTATTACATGTACCATGGTGGCACAAACTTTGGGCAAACAACAGGAGGTCCATATATCTCCACATCTTATTACTATGATGCATCCCTTGATGAATACGGTCACTTGAATCAGCCTAAATTGGGTCACTTGAAGCAACTTCATGCAGTCCTCACGTCCAGGGAGAGAGTTCTCACTCACGGTAATAATGTAACCACTGACAGGGGCAATGGAGTTGCTGCCACTGTGTCCACTGAAGAAGGTTCTTGTGCGGCTTTCTTGTGCAATGTGAACACCACAACTGATGCCACCACTTTCCATGGAAACCAATACTTGGTACCTGCATGGTCTATTTGCATTTTGCCCGATTGCTCCGCAGAAGTATACAACACAGCAAAGGTAAGCTCTCCAACTTCAGTGAAGGTCAAGCAGCCTAACATGGCTGCGGATCAGCCTGAGCAATTGAGGTGGGTGTGGAGACCTGAACGTCTAGCTGAGGTTCTTAAAGGCTGGGCTGGCCGTGATTCTTTCACTGCATCTTGTCTCATTGACCAAATCACAGTCACTGGAGATGCCAATGACTACTTGTGGTACAAGACTCCAGTGTGGATTGAAAAGAGCAATCCAACTTCAACAACGAAGTGACACTGAGGGTGACCTCCAGTGGACATGTCTTGCATGCATTCTTCAATGGAAAATTTGTTGGCTCCCAGTATGGACCTGCATATGGAAAATACGATTTTGTTTTCGAGGCCCCAAATGTTATTGCTGGAAATGGCATGTCGGGGGGTGAGCTTGGAAGAATTCCTGCACGGGCAAGGACGGAGAAAATTCTGAAGGGTTCTTTTGCAAATGTTGCTTCAACTCCCATGGAAGTTTCTCCAACAATATCAGCAAAGAAGAATAAGAGGGAAGCAGAGGCAGCACTTGAGAAACAGGTTACTGCCAAAAAGCAGAAATGAGAAGTAGAGGCTGGAATTTAGGTGTAGAAGGGTAGCAAGAAAGGCAAACCTGTTTTTGAAGTTGTGCCTAAAAAGAAGCAAGAGACAAGCAGCTTAGAGGATAGTTCGTCTGAATCTGAAGAAGTGGAGGTTGTTGCTCAAGCTGCTCTTCTTTCAAAGAAACCATCCTCTGTTGTCTCCAAAAATGGATCTGCTGGAAACTTGAAGAAAGCAAAACCAGCTAGCAGCTCTGAATCTGAGATTGATTCTGATGAAGTTCCTGCAACTAAGGTTAGTAAGCCAGCAGCTAAGGCTAATGGGTCTGTTACTGTTTCCTGGTGCAGCAACCTGAGGGGGTCAGCGCTGCTGAGTCTACTCCTTCCCAAGGGGCTGGTCATGATGTTGTTGCTGCCACGCTGGCAATGGGTAGGCATTGCAACTTTACCAACGATAGGGGTGGGGGGGGGGGGGGGGGTGCTCTTTCACATCTGTCTAGGACTGAGGGAGGGCAGCGTTGCTGTTGGGCGAGATGTAGCGAGATTCGGCACGCTTTCCTATAGTTAAAATAAAAAATAAAAAATAAAAATATTTTGCTCCTCTGCTTGGTTGCTCTACTTGTGTAGTCCAGTGGGCTGACGTTGATACTGCGGTTGATGCTTGTGCATGGATGGAGACGGCGACACGGGCAAGCAGACCTACCTTCGAGCTTGAGGGTTTAATTAATGCATTTTCCAGTTTATGTATTAGAAGGGTTTTTATGTAATTTCCTTAAGAGTTGTGGTCTTTGGTTTAGGCCTCTGTGTGTATGTGTTCCCTAATCCTTTTATAGGGAGGTCGGGCTGAGTAAGAGAGCAAGCATTAATCCAATTAGTTGTTAGCAAGGTCAGATTATCCCTCTCTAAGGCTCAGGGTTGAGCTCCCTTCGAAGGCTCAAAACCTCCAAACGATTCTTCACCTTCATCTTCTTCCTCCCTGTGTTAGATCCCGGGCATAAAACAACCTTGGGGGATTTTGTGCTGTTATGACAAACTGGCCCACTGGAGCTATATAAAAAACAATTCCAGAAAAAAATTTGCAAGAGCTAGCCGGATGGTTCGAATAGACCAGCAGGTCAATTTCTTTATAGCGGGCCTTAATGAGTCATTACGGTTAGAGGTGGAGCTACATGCACTTGCTGACTTAGTTCGCACACTGGAACTTCGACAAAAAGTTCAAAACAGGAGGCCCACTTGGCAAGGGGACAGGAACACTTCTACTAGCTGGCAAGGGAGGCGCAACAATAATACTCAACTAGCTTCTCAGGCAGGGCAATAGGTCAGAAATTATCCCAGTAGTAATCCTACAACAGATACATGGCCCAGCAACCCATCTGCCTAGTATATTCGGAAATTAACTAGTGGGGAGATGGCGGAGTGCAGAGCAAAGAACTTATGTTACAATTGTGATAAAAGATACAGGGCAGGCCATCAGTGTAAATGGTTGTTCTGGTTAGAGGTTGATGAAATCACAGAAGATATCCAAGAACAACTACAGATTGATACTACTGAGGAGGATCCCCCAGAAATCTCTCTACATGCCATTACAGGACAGAAATCTTCAAAAATGATGCAAGTCCGCACCCAAGTAATGGATCAGGACCTTGTTAGCCTTGTGGATTCAGGAAGTACACATAATTTTCTTAGTTGGACAGCTGCTCAACATCTTCAACTGCAGATACTTCCACAGTCAACAACAACTATTTCAGTTGCCAATGGAGAAAAAGTTCCTAGCTTCGGCATCAGCAAAAAAGTTAAGTTCTCAATAGGTACGACTTTCTTTTGATCTTATTTTTTTGTCATACCTCTAGCTGGCTTTGATATGGTTTTGGGGATTAAATGGTTGCAAACACTCGGCCCTATTTTATGGGACTTTACTACTTTAAATATGAGTTTTGCATGGGCGGACAACAAGTATTATTACAGGGCAGTCATGTGGACAAGCCCCATCATATTCATATGATTCACTCACAGGACAATCCAAACAATAATCTAGATAATCATCTGGAGGAATTTTTGGACTTTTTCCAAAAGCCCTCGGGGCTGCCTGCCTTGAGACATTGTGTTATGGACTCCATAGCATCAAGAGTGGCTAACCGGAGAAGAGAAGAGATGGAGTAAACTTGTATTTCAATACCTTAGGGGTTTAATTGTAATTTGAAGTTCCATAAGGGTATAATTGTAATTATAGAACCTTTGATGTTTCCTTGACCTATTTAGGGCGTCAAGTGATTGAATGGAAGCAAGCATTGATCATTAGTCTAAATGAGATCAGGTTCTCTCTCTAAAGAGGCCTAAGGTTGGAGCTCATTCAAAGGCTCACATCTCTTCATCATTGGGCGTTCCAAGAACCCCAAATCCTTCCCTTCTTCGTCATTCAATCTGGAAGCTAGAGGAGATCGCCGGGTGACTCGATCCATGGCTAGAGAGCCTAACATCGTGCACATTGTGACCATCGGATATGTTTAAAATAGGGATCAGAAGTGGTGGTTATTCTACCTTATTGGTACCCACATCTCCAAAAGACGAAATTGAATGACAGTGCCAAACAATGCTACAACAAAGCCTTATTCGTAGCAGTTATTCCCCATTCTCATCACCAGTCCTCCTCGTAAAAAAATGATGGTACATGACGTTTTTGTGTTGATTATCGGGAATTGAATACCCAAATTGTGAAAGATAAGTTCCCTATTCCGGTGGTGGAGGATCTTTTAGATGAATTGCACAGTTCTCATATATTCACCAAGTTGGACCTGCGCTCGGGATATCATCAGGTTCGTATGCACCCAGATGACATCGAGAAAATGGCTTTTCGCACTCATCATGGCCACTTTGAATTCGTGGTCATGCCATTTGGGTTATCCAACGCCCCATCGACATTCTAGGCATTAATGAATGAGGTATTCCACAAGTATCTTCGTAAATTTTTATCGGTTTTCTTTGATGACATACTTATTTATAGCCAGTCTAGACATCAACATTTAGAGCATTTACGATTGGTATTTGAACTGTTACATGCCCATCAATTATGTATAAAGAAATAGAATGCTCATTTGTAACATCACATGTGGCCTATCTCATGATGGAGTCACAGTGGATTTCGATAAAATTCAGGCTATTGCAAATTGGCTGCAACCTATGAATACCTCGGCTTTGCGAGGGTTTTTGGGATTGGTAGGTTATTTGTTGTGGTCTCTGACCATGGACCGAGTGATTCGACAAAAGGAGAGTTCTTCTTGCAATTCCGAATTAAAACCAGGTCTCCTAGCTCTGCTTGGTCGACCTATGTCGACGAATGGATGGATAAAATGGAATGGAGAGAAGGGGAATTGAGAAATCGAATGGAGTGGAGGATAACCAGGCTTGTCAAAGGGAGTCCTGCACCTTGGGTTCCTTAAGGGGAACGCCGACCCTAGGTTCCACAAAGGAGAACACTGATCCTTGATAATTTCTGCTTCCTTCTCATTCCTTTTCATAAGCTCTTAAAGCCAAGGCTTGATATCTTGGTTATTACAATAATGCCCTTAGTGGCCTTCCTACTTATAATTCATGAAATAAAGAAACAAAGGAAACATGTAATGCCTAATGTCCTTCATAGCTCCACTTAATCACCAACTCATCCGCGTCGCCTCTGGATGACTTGTCCTGCTATCGATTCCACAACATTATTATAAGAAATTTATTAAAAACTATGGACCAATTGCTGCACCATTGACAAACCTCCTCAAGAAAAATTCCTTTATTTGGAATGAGCAGGCTACTAAGTCTATTTTTTCTATCTCAAATCCGCTCTTGCATCTGCACCAGTTCTACAACTTTCCAATTTTGAGGAGTTATTTGAGGTCGAGTGTGACGCCTCAAGTGGGGGCATTGGGGCCGTTCTACAACAACACTTGCACCCTTATTTATGGGGTCGTACATTTCTTATTCAGACTGATCATTACAACCTCAAATATTTGTGGGAGTAGTGCCTCACGATTTCTCCTCAACAACACAGGATAAGTAAATTGTTGGGATTTGACTTTGCCGTGGAATACCACACTGACAGATTAAACAGGGTGGCTGATGCTTTGTCCTGATGTTTGGAGACCCCATCACTTCTTTATGCTACCAGCCAGCCTCATTTTTTCCTTTTAGACTTGGTGAAGAAGGAAAATGCCACCAATCCGGTTCTTCTCAATATGCTCAACAAAATCACAAAGGGGGCCATGGACTCAAGATGGACCATTCAGGACTCTCTTATTTATTATCACTCATGCTTATATATCCTACACAATTCAGATTTTGTATCAGCCATCATTTCAGCATACCATGACAGTACTCATGAAGGCATCCAAAAAACATTGCATCACATACAAGCGGATTTCTATTGGTAGGGTATGAAGACTTCTAATGCAGAATATGTAACATCCTGTCAGGTTTTTCAACGTAACAAGGCCAAACACTTAAGTCCAGCATGTCTTCTGCAACCTTTGTAACTTCCTACACAGGTGTGGACCAATATTTCTATGGACTTCATCGAAGGTCTTCCACTATCTTCCGGCAAGTCGATATTATTTGTGGTGGTGGACCGATTATCCAAATATGCTCACTTCATACCCATAGCTCACCCATATACAACATCCAGAGTGGCACAAATATTTCTCGAGCATATTATTCGTTGACATGGTATTCCATAATCGATTGTCAGTGATCGGGATGCAGTTTTTACCACAACTTTTTGACGTGAATTGTTTCGTCTATGAGGCACAAAGTTGAAGTTCTCATCATCATATCATCCTCAAACAAATGGACAAATAGAGGTTGTTAGCCGCACAGTGGAAATATATCTCCGATGTTTTGTGGGAGATTGTCAGAAAAAACTGGGTGCAATGGCTCCTTTGGGCGGAATATTGTTACAACACTTCCTTCTGCACAGCTTTACAATGTAGTCCCTTCAAGGTTCTATATGGTAGAGATCCGCCTTGGCTTCTATCGTATACTCGGGGCTCCACCCGCTTGGACTCTATCGATCACGCACTTTTGGAATGGGACTAGGTGCTACAGAATATTGCGGACCGCCTCCTCAAAGCACAGGTTCGTATGAAGGACTTCTATGACAAAGGTCACCAGGATATTGTTACGGTCCCGGGTCATGGATTGAGTAAGTCGGCGTGGGATTTGTGAATCCAGCACTTGTATTGAGTTGCTGGATTCGATAAGGAGGGTTAAAGCTCCCTTCTTTGATTGATCTTCCACACATGATCAGTTCCCCTTTTTATGTATCCACTCTAGTGCTAAAGTTATAGCTAGAATTGAATTAATTCATGTGGAGAAAGGACTGGAAGAGATACCTTTTGTTGCTCACGGAAACCAGTGTTTCAACCCTGGTTTGGTTGCTGCTCGTGCTAGGATTGAAGTCCTAGCTTATGTGTAGCCCTTGGCTCACCTTGGTGGACGTTGATGCTAGGTTTCCATGATGCATCCAAGCTAGGAAGAGAATGCACCAGACCTTCACGTGGAAGAACCAGAAAAACCTTCCTTTTTCTGCTTGTCAAGAGGGTTAGAACCCTTGTTGGTTGTTGACGCTAAGAAGGAGGGAAGACCCTCTCTTTGGGCTCAGAAAAGGGGCAGGAAGCCCTCTTCCAGCTATGGATGATGGATGATGAAGATGGACGAATATGGATGAAGATGGACCGTGAAGGTTAGGTTGGATTTTTGGAGTAAACCCTAAACTCGAGATCAAGAGATGATCACAGCCTGTTTACACTATGTTATTCTAAAATCTCAAAGCTTGCCTCATTCATTCATTCTTTGCCTTTAAATAGATCATGTCATGGATTTTTAGGGTTAGGGTCACAATAATTCCCATAATGCCCCTACATATAAAAGTAATTAGAAATAACTCCTACTTAAAACAATATAAGAAATAAATCCTACTCAAAGTAACATAAAAAATAAATCCTACTCAAAGTAATATTAAGAAATGAATCCTATTGAGTGAGTTATTGTTGCCTCCTTCGTTGTGTGACTCGGTGTGCTATTGAGTCCACAACATCTGCCTCCCCCAGGAGAAAGAGCTTGTCCTCAAGCTCAAAATCTGGGTAGACTTGTTTGAAGATGTTCACACATTCCCATGTTGTAGCGTCGGGGTCAATGTCCGTCCACTGAAATAGAATCTCCCAATAGTCATTGGTTAGTCGAGCACATAACACTGTAGCAGGGATAAGAATAACCTCGCCATTATCAACTGGTGGTAGGAATGGAGTGGATGTAGGATGTGCCCCGGAATGTGGCTTCAAAAGAGAGACATGAAACACATCATGAAGTTTGGCCGTGTCCGGTAATTTGAGGTGATAGGTGATTGGTCCCACATGTCGAAGAATGGGGAACGGCCAAAAAAATCTGGGAGAGAGCTTATGTCGTGTAGGTCCCGCAAGAGACTGCCGGTGGTAGGGCTGGAGACCCACACATAATCCCCAACCTCAAAAGAGACCTTAGAGTGGCCTTTGTCGTCGACATCCTTCATTCGAACTTGGGCATGTCGTAGCCGTTCTGTAATATTCTATAGCAGTATATCCCGGTCCATGAGTGCTTGATTAATTGCATCCATGCGGGTGGACCTTGGGTTGTATGAGAGAAGGTGAGGTGGATCTCGGCCATATATAACCTGAAAAGGAGTGGATTGCAAGGCAGAGTGGAACGAATTGTTGTATTCGGCCCACGAAAGCCATTCAACCCATTTTCGTGGACGATCACCCACCAAGCACCGTAGATACATCTCGATGGTGTGGTTCACCCTCTCTGCCTGCCTGTCTGTCTGCGGATTATAGGCGGAGGAGAACTTCAATTTAGGCCCACTCAAGTGAAAGAGTTCTCGCCAAAAGGTGCTCGTGAAAACTGTATCTCAGTCACTCACAATGTATTCAGGAATGCCATGTAAGCAGACTATCTGCTCCAGGAAAGTCTGAGCAACCCGTATAAGGATGAGCCAGCGGTATAAAATGTCCGTACTTGGAGAATCTATCAACCACCACAAAAAGTATGAATTTGACGAAGGACAGGGGTAAACCTTCCATAAAATCCATCGAAATGTCAGTCCAAACCTGCGTAGGAAGGGCCAGAGGCTAGAGAAAACCAGCTGGACTCAAGTGCTCGGCGTTGTTACACTAGAAAATGTTGTAGACTCAATAGCACACTGAGTCACACAACGAAGGAGGCAACAACAACTCACTCAATAGGATTTATTTCTTATATTGAGTAGGATTTATTTCTTATATTGTTTTAAGTAGGAGTTATTTCTAATTACTTTTATATGTAGGGGCATTATGGGGAATTATTGTAACCCTAACCCTAAAACTCCATGATGTGATCTATTTAAAGGAAAGGAATGAATGAAATAGGTAAGCTTTGAGATTTTAGAATAACCTAGTGTAAACAGGTTGAGATCACCTCTTGATCTCGAGTTTAGGGTTTACTCCAAAAATCCAACCTATCCTTCACCCTCCATTGCCATCCATCTTCACCCAAATTCATCCACTATCATCCCTACTAAGAAAAGGAGCTTCCTGGACCTTTTTTGATTCCAAAGAGGCGGTCTGTTCTCCTTCTCGGCAGTAGCAGCAAGAGAGGCCTCAAACCCTCCCTTACCGAGCAGAAAAGTGAGGATCTTCATCCTCATATCTTGAGTAATCCTGGTGCAACGTGGGAGCTGATCATAGTAGCAAAGAAGAGGTAATAATCTATCCCAAACTCATACTTCAAGTTAATGCAAAAAGTAGGATTACACTCTTAGCTAGAGCAGCAACAAAGAGGGCCAAACCCTCTTTGTTGTAAGCAAGAAAAGTGGGCAGCTAGCTCTAGCAAGCCCAACGTTGCTGTGAGGTATCCGACCTATCATAGCAACTCGGTAAGACCATCAAAAGAAGAGCTTTCCTCCTGGTCGAGCACTGGTCAACGATAAACACTCTTATACAGACCCTTGACGTGAAGTGAGTTTTAAATTTTGAGTGCTGGAGTCTCAAGTTCCATGCCGTGTTACTTGATCCATGACCCGGGACCATAAAAACTTGGTATCAGAGCAGGGAAACATGGGGGATAATATCAGCAATGAAGAAATCCAAATCAGGATACAAAAGATAGAAGATAGCTTTGAAACAGCACAACCAGTGTTGGGGAAGGTTTGTGGTTTGGAAGAAGAGATGAGCCGAGTCATCAACATTCTAATGGAGTTGAGGGCAGAGAGACATCAGAGTCCAGAGGTGAGAGAGGTTGCTCAACCATATCACAGAAGAGGGGTGCAGTGGCCTGGGTGCACTGCTGTCCAAGGACCCCAGCATGGAGGCACAATTCCAAGGTACACCCAGTTAGAGTTTTCCCTCTTTCAATGGTTCAGTTGATCCCTTAATTTGGTTTCATTGATGTGAATTTTTTTTTTTGAACCAAGGGACTACTGAATGGGATAAGGTGCAACTCGCCTCTTTCCTTATGACAGATGAAGCCATGTTATGGGTTACTCAAGTAGAGAAAGATAGACCAGGAATGACTTGGGGAGAATTTAAAAATCTATGCACAGTTAGATTTGGCCTCCCGCCAACAGCAACCCCTTGGGAGAGTTAGTCCTATTGAGACAAACTGGTTCGGTGGAACAATATCAAAAACTGTTCTAGGAAAAGTTGGCTCATGCTAATGAGAGGGTATTGGTTGACCAACAGGTCTCCCTATTCACAGTGGGTCTCAATGAGTATTTACGGCTAGAGGTAGAACTCCATATGCCTACGGATTTAGCTCATGCAATGAATATGGCCCGAGCAATGGAACAACGACAACAGTTGCAACAACATAAGCCGAGTTGGTTGGGTGAGAGGAACACTTCCTCCATGTGGCAAGGGTGCCGCTATACTTCATCTCAAGGAGCATCTCCAGCAGCACCATCTAGACACACTCCGACTATGCCTCGGGTAGCCGATCCCCACCCTGGTAATTCCCTACCGACTTTATTAAAATATTGATGACTGCGGAGATGGTAGAAAGGCGGTCCAAAAATTTATGTTAAACTGCGATGAGCAGTATTGGGTAGGACACCAATGTAAATGATTTTTTTGGCTTGAGGTGGAGGATTCAGATGATCCAGAGGATCTAGAGGAGTCTGAGGAATATATCGAGGAGGAACCACCGGAGATATCCTAGCATGCTATTACTGGGCAGAAATCACCTAATACAATGCAAGTCCGAGCTCATGTCATCGACTGAGAACTAGTGGGACTAATCGACTCGGGGAGTACACACAATTTTGTTATGGACTCCATAGCATCACGAATTATCCACATGCATAGGAATTAAATTATGTCAATTTAATTTTAATGTAATTTCATTTGGTTTGGTTTGGTTTAGATGTAATGTGACATGAACCACTTGACCTATGGGTCTCTTTTGTAATTCCGTCCTCAACCCTATTTAGGGGGACATCAAGGAAAGGAAAAATCAAGTATTGAGAAACTTAGAGTAAACATATCAGATTCTCCCTCAGAGGTCTAGGTCGAATTCTCCCTCTGAGGTCCAGGTCGAGCTTCCTTCAAAGCTCCATCATTCTATTCGATTTTCATCATTCCACGTTCCAGAAACAACAATCCTCTTCCAGCGTCAAGAACAAGTATGGAGGGAAGAGAGGAAAGAAGGGTGCCTCGATCCATGGCTCGGGAAGAACCTAACATCTTGGTATCAGAGAGGTCCACCCTTGGGGATTCCTCTTCCCCTGAGGTTTTGAGGCAATTAGTTGAAGATAATTGGCAGAGGACAGACCTTCAGGGTCAATCCCTGAAAGAAGTGCGTCAGACAACCTCTGACCTGCATGAGGCCATTAAATCTATGGATGCCGCCAAACAACCTCTGATTTGCGTGAGGCAATAAAATCAATGGAAGCTGCCATCCAAGCTCTCCTCTAGCGACAAGATGACAGTGGTACACGAGCACAACCACCGGCAGCCTACTCTCCATCAGCCGACCACCATCAATTCCACCCACCACCACCAATGCGTCATCACAATCCCCATCTAGGGCCTGCTGCTCAGGGACCAAATACGGTTCACAGGTATTTAAAACTAGGCTTTCCTACATATGATGGGTCTAAGGACCCCTTGATTTGGTTAACCATGTGTGATCATTTCTTTTATCATCAAAAAATACCTGCGGATGAGAAAGCTTATTTGGTTGCCTACCACATACTCGATGAAGCACTTCTATGGTACCACCTATTACGAAATGACCAAATGGTTCAGGATTGGGCAACCTTTAGACAATCTTGCATGATGAGGTTTGGTCCTCCAGCTAGTAGCAATCCATTGGGCGAATTAATCAATTATAAGCAGACTAGATCACTAGAGGTGTATCAAAAGACCTTCCAGGAAAGGTTAGCCCGAGCTAATCAGTTTGTCAGCCACACCCAGTATGTTCATATTTTTACTGCTGGTTTGATAGAAGCTCTGCGACTGGAAGTTGAATTACATTGTCCTACAGATTTGGACCACGCTATGAATTTAGCCAGGTCAATTGAGCACAAGCAATGTGTTCTAAAGGATTCACTGGTCATAAAAACAGCTTGTCCAGGAAGGCACAATGCCACTGTGCCAACCCCTTATTATGGACCTCCACGTTCAGGAGCCAGTGAAGCCCCACGCCCAGATAGCTCTAACTCAGCTCCACCTGCTCCTTACTTCAAAAAACTTAACAGACAGGAAATGGATCAGAGAAAGGCCAAGGGCCTTTGTTTTAACTATGATGAACAGTATGTACAAGGTCACCAATGCAAAAGATTATTCAGTATATGTCTGTGGGAGAATGGTGACGACATACTACTAGAGGAGCAGATTTGTAGAGACATACCAAGAGGGTCCAGAGATTTCCCTTCATGCCAAGACTGGTCTGCACAGTTCTAGTACCATGCAGGTTAAAGCCCAGTTACATCATCTACAGTTACTTGCTTTAGTTCACTCTGGCAGTACACATAATTTCATCAGTCAGTCGGCAGCAGAACAACTTGAATTAGTAGTCCAGCAATAGACTAGCCTTTTTGCATCAGTAGCCAACGGGGCTAAAATTACCAGTGTGGGCATCTCCCTAGCCACACACTTTGATATTGAGAGACACATATTTATTGCAGATTTCCTAGTGATTCCACTTTCAGGCTTCGATTTGGTACTGGGAATTAAATGGCTACATCTGTTGGGGCCAATATTATGGGATTTTCAAGCTCTGACCATGTCCTTTACAGAGGACCATCGTTAGATTACTGTTAGGTTCTTCCCTTGCCATGGATCGAGTCACCCTTCTTTCCTCTCTTCCCTCCATGGATGATCTTGACGTTGGAAGAAAATTCTTGTTTCTTGAACGAGTAATGGTGGAACTCAATTAGAACGAAGGAGCTTTGGAGGAAGCTCAACCTTGGACCTCAAAGGGACAAATCCGACCTAGACCTCTGAGGGAGAATCTGACCTGTAAAATATAATTTTCTCAATACTTGCCTCTCTTCTCCTTCACGTCCCCCTAAATAGGGTTGAGGACGAAAATACAAAGATGACCCATAGGTCAAGTGGTTCACGCCACATTACACTGAACCAACCCAAAGTAAACCAAACCAAATAAAGTAAACCAAACCGAATTGAAATTACATGAAAAGTAAATTGACATAATTTAATTTCTATGCCTATGGATAACTCATGATGCTATGGAGTCCATAACATCACCCCCCCCCGGAGAAAGAGCTTGTCCTCAAGCTCAAATTATGGGTGGAGGGTGCGAAACGCCGCTAATGGCTCCCATGTCGTGTCACTGGGGTCAGCATCTGCCCATTGCACTATGATCTCCCAATCACCCTAAATACGGCGAGTTTGTAATACCTATGCCGGGGTAGAAGGTACACGTCCCTTATGGAGTGGGGACAGTGGGGTGTGCAGCAAAGGCAAATCACCTTGGAAGGACTTTAATTGTGAGACTTGAAAGACGTTGTGAATTCTGGCCTCTGGCAGAAGCTGCAATCTGTAGGCCACTGTCCCAATGCGGTCCATCACCTGAAAGGGACCATAATATTTGGGAGAGAGCTTGTGACATTTGGAGGCTGTCAATGACAACTGCCTGTAGTGTTGGAGACGCAACCAAACATAATCTCAAGGAGAAAAGAAGACTTCCTGGTGCTTCTTGTCATAATATTTTTTCATAGAATGTTGTGCCTCCTGTAGATGACTGTGCACCTCAGTGATGAATGTGTCTCTTTCAGCTAATGCTTGGTCCAAAGTGGTGACTTTAGAGGCCCCTGGTTCGTAGGCTAAAAGACGGGGAGGTTCTCTTCCATATACCACCTTGAATGGGGTTGTGCCGAGTGCACTGTGGTAGGAGGTGTTGTAACAAAACTCATCCCAGGCGAGCCACGTAACCCACCTCTTAGGTGAGTCCCCCACAAAACAGCGGAGATACATTTCAATGGTTCTATTGATGACGTCTGTCTGACCATCAGTCTGCGGATGGTAGGCTGAAGAAAAGGCTAACGTTGTGCCCTGTAACTTGAAGAGTTCTTTCCAGAAGGTACTTGTAAAGATTGCATCACTATCACTGGTAATTGAATTAGGCATCCCATGGAAGCGGACAATGTTATCCATAAAAAGTTGAGCTACCTGAGTTACAGTGTAAGGATGCGCCAGAGGAATGAAATGCTCATACTTAGAGAGACGATCCACCACTACAAGGATAACAGATTTACCCGACAAAGAGGGAAATCCATCTATGAAGTCCATAGAAATATCAGACCAGACCTGTGACGGAAGCTGAAGTGGTTGGAGCAACCCAACTGGACTTAATGTTTCAGCTTTATTTCGTTGACAAGTCTGACAAGCCGCCACATAATCAGCTATACTGCGCTTCATGCCCCTCCAATGAAATTCCCTACTTATCCAGAAATATGTTTTTTGTCAGTCCTCATGTGTACTGTCATGGAAGGAGGCTAAAATGTTGTTAATTAGAGGGAATGTCTGGTGTAGAAAAATTATGTTCTTGTAGAGGACGAGATTGACCTGAACCCTCCAATGGTTTGCCGCTGTCCCCTGCTGGATGTCCTGGCATAAGGAGATAATATCCTGGTACTTTTGTGCCTCTTCCCATATAGAATCCAACAAGAGAGCTCTGGGCTGACTGATGGCATTTAATTGTGGCTCTGGAACGTCCCGGTGAGATAAGGCATCAGCCCCTACATTCAAACTTCCCGGTTTATAATCGACAGAAAATTTAAACCCCATAAGCTTACTTAACCAATGTTGTTGTGGTGAAGTAGTGAGACGTTGCTCAAGAAGATACTTGAGGCTACAATGATCAGTGCGAATAAAAAAAGAACGTCCCCATGGATAAGGGCGCCAATGTTGTATAGCTTTTGTCGATCCGATCAATTCCCTCTCATAAGCTGCCAACTTGTGGTGGTGTTGGCCCAGTTGACGGCTAAAATAAACAATCGGGTGGTCCTGTTGGTGCAACATTGCGCCAATACCACCCCCTGAAGCATCACATTCCACTACAAACGATTCCTCAAAGTCGGGGAGCTGCAACACTGGGGCTGATGATAAGGCATCTTTCAATTGCTGAAAAGAATGAGCTGCTGTCTCTGTCCAGGTAAAAGTATTTTTCTTGAGAAGATTGTTGAGCGGAGCTGCAAGCTGGCCATAGCTACGAATAAATTTTCTATAATATCCAGCTTGGTCCAAAAATCTTCTTAAGGCTGTAATAGATGTAGGAATAGGCCAATCTGTGACCGCCTGTATCTTACTCTGGTCTACCTTCACCCCCACTGCTGAAATAACGTGGCCCAAGTATATTAGGATCCTCATGAGCCATGGATCTTGTCACCCTCCTCTCTTCTCTTCCTTCCATTACCTTGCTTGACGTTGAGATGAAATGAGGGGTTGAAGGGAATTGAATTTTGGAAAGGAGAATTGGGGGAAAAACGGAAGAGAGCTTGAAGGAGCTCTTGACCTGTTTATCTAAATTACGTTAGCTAAAGTGAACTCAATTCATAATTTTCATTACCCTAGCCGTCCCCTTAAATAGGGTGGAGGACGTCCAAAACCCTAAAGACCTCTTGGGTCAATGGTTCAAACCAATAAATGCTAAACCAACCCAAACCATAGACAAAACCAAACCAAGAAACAATTACATGGAAATTGAAAAACACATTCATTAATTCCTATGCCTGTTAGTAACTTGTGATGCTATAGAGTCCATAACATCACCCCCCTCCTACAAAAAGAGCTTGTCCTCAAGCTCGAAGGAAGGATATAAAAGTCAAAATGTTGATAACGGCTCCCATGTGGTGTCACTGGGATCGGCATCTGCCCACTGGACTAGAATTTCCCAATCGCCTTGAATGTGGCGTGCTTGTATTACCTGATCCGGAATAGAAAGGACTCTGCCCTCATGTAGTGGCGGCAGTGGGGTGTGCAGTAGGGGCGAGTCACCCTGGAAGGGCTTCAATTGGGAGACGTGAAATACATTGTGGATCTTTGCTTCCGGTGGTAGCTGCAAGCGCTATGTCACGGGCCCAATTTGGTCCAATATCGGAAATGGACCATAATATTTTGGAGACAACTTATGGCGCTTGGCTGCAGTCAGGGACAGCTGGCGGTAGTGTTGAAGCTTTAACCACACATAGTCTCCAGGGCAATAAGATGCCTCCCGGTGCTTCTTATCATAAAAGCGTTTCATAGAGTGTTGGGCCTCCTACAGATGTGTACGTACCTTAGTGAGCATAGCGTCTCGTTCAGCTAATGCTTGGTCCAAAGTGACGACTTTGGATGCCCCAGGTTCATCTGGTGACAAACGAGGAGGATCTCTGCCATAAACTACCCTGAAAGGAGTAATACCCAGTGCTGTGTGGTAAGATGTGTTATAGCAAAATTCTGCCGATGAAAGCCATTTCACCCATCTTCTAGGTGCGTCCCCCACAAAACAACGAAGATACATTTCAATCATGCGATTGACAACCTCTGTTTGGCCGTCCGTTTGTGGATGATAGGCAGACGAAAAGGCCAATTGGGTGCCCTGTAATTTGAATAATTCCTTCCAAAAGAGACTGATAAAAATGGCATCCCTGTCACTGATAATGGATGAGGGAATTCCATGTAATTGGACAATGTTGTCCATAAATAATTGAGCAACCTGAGCAGCAGTATGTGGATGCGCCAAAGCAAGGAAGTGCCCATATTTTGAAAACCGATCAACGACGACGAATATCACCGATTTACCTGATGAAATGGGAAGTCCAGCAATGAAGTTGTTATGGATTCATTAGGGGTTTATTTGCAATTTCTATTCATTTGGGGTTTATTTATAATTTCTATTCATTAGGGGTTTAATTGTAATTTGTTGAACATTAGGGGTTTATTTGTAATTTGTAGAACTTATGGCCTTTGGCATGTTTTCACTAATTCCCTATATAAGGGCGTAAGATGAATGAGAATGGAAGCATTGAATTAATTAGTTGTAGTCAGTTTAGATTCTCCCTCAGAGGTCTAGGTCGGATTCTCCCTTTGAGGTCCAAGGTCGAGCCTCCTTCAAGGCTCAATCCCTTCCTCCCCACGCTGGAAGAATTTGTCCGGTGGTTGATCCGAAATGGGTAGTAACACCTTGGTATCAGAGCGGACCAACCGTGGCGATTCTTTTTCCTGGGAGGATTTGCGTCTACAATTGGTGGGACAACATTCAGTTATGGAGAAACAGCAGCAGGCCATGGAGGAAATCAAGACGAACATGTACGCCTTGAAGGAGATGTTACAGCGGATCAAAAGGCTACTGGATGAGGAAATGGGTTGTGGTCAAACGCCACCGGGCAGTTCCACTCTTCTGGCCGAGCACCACCGTTTCCCCCTCGTCATGATGGGCCACGAGGACCCATGTTTGGCGATGCACAGACAAGTTCGTGAAATGGCTGCAGATGGCTTTGCAGTGGAAGAGATACAGAAATGGCGTGATGCCTGGGTGAAGTATTGGCTAACAACAGAGTATCGAGAGGCCTTCGCCAGAGAAGTTATCACCGATGGGAAATCGGGTGACCAGGTTACCACTTTGTCCCGTCGAGCACCCGAAGCCTCTGCAGAGGATTTGGGGTCAATATCAGATGGGCAGAGAGGCTTTACGTCACGACAAATTAAAATTTCCGCACACGAAATTTCAAAGCCGAACAAAGACGACGATTTGGGAAAATCAGAGAGGTTTTCGGCTACGACATCGTTGGCGTTGGTTAGATCGGGGGAGACCTTAAATCTGGAAGCACACCAAAATGAGTCATGGCGAGCCGATCACCATCCCGATCTGCAAAAGGAATATATTCAGGCGCCTATTTCAACCCAGACATCAGATGGTGGCAACCCCAAATTGTGCACATTGGAAGGGTTTTTCCCCTCCCCTGTCTCCCACGGAGCCATACATCTTCCACCGATGAAGAAAACCACGACACTGGCTGAACTGGAACTTTATGGGGCACAAATTCCGCCGGAACGGGCCAACGAGCGGCTGCCATATTCTCCACATCAGCGCAGGTTTGCCTTTCGCCACCGGACACGGATGAGGCTCCGTCGGCGCCATCGGAAACAAATCCGGTGGGCTTTGGCTTCCGGATTCTCATCCTCAGCCTCACCCTTGCCCTCAGAAGCATAGCGGGGAACCATATCCAACGAAATTTGGGGTAAGATTTTGAAGCGCCATCTATTTTATGTTAAAATCCGTGGTTCCCTGCGGTTGAAGGGCCTCCAAGGTGCTGATCAGCAGCAACGCTGCTCAAAAACTGAGAACGAAAGCTTTCTGTTTCGAGAAGCCATGAACTAGAGCCCAAATGCGGGAATTTCGGCTTGGGTCTATGCCAGTCGAGATCAAATTTTTGGGGTGCTAGAATCTGTAAAACTAATTTCTGGGAACGTTGGGAAATTTTTTTTTGGTGGGTTTGTTTTTCTGTGGATGCGTACAGTAGCTGTGCGAAGGTGAATTGTCAAATTGCAGAGGGGCGGTTTCCTTTTCTGGATTCCAGGGAGATAAAATTCGTTTGGGTAGTCAATTTGAAGCTCAAACTTGGACGGAAGGTCTTTGTTTCCAAGAATAAGGCTTCTGGTGTTCCACCTAACTATGAATTGCATAAAACTATTGTTGGAATTTCGGCTTGGCTTGGTTGTTCTGTTGCTGTACACAGCACCAGTGAGTCTATTCGTTGTCCACTTGAGAATGGGAAGCTTTTTAATTTTTCAATTGAGGAGACCAGTGTGCAGGTTCCGTATTTCTTTGTGCTTTATGTGATGCTGAAATTTTTTTGGGGAAGGGTATATTTAGTTGTTGATGAGCACAGTGGCATGAATAAAGTTTCAACACATGATATTCTATATGCTCAGCTAATCATCGATGGACAGGAGCATGGAGTGAATGGTTTTCTTGTGCAATCCTCCCTTCCAGGTAGTACTATTTGTGATATGGGAATGCAATTTGGATATGGAGCGTCCAATACCTTGGATAATGGTATCCTACGGGTTGATCATATGCGAATACCAAGGGATCAGATGTTGATGTGTGTTTTGCAAGCCACACAAGCAGGGCAGAGTGTTCAATCACATGTTCTAAAGCAGCTTATTTATGGGAACCACAGTGGTGATATTCAATTTTCTGTCCAGCATGACCAGCAACTGGAGTGTGGTGGTGGCTGCCTGCAGCTCCTCCCCTTTTATAGTTGTCCAGAAGGTGGTTTGGTAGGAACAATCTACTGGGAGTGTCTATTGGGAGTGGAGATAATGCCACTTTTCTTCCTGTGGATGCATGCAGATAATGCTAAAACTGTCATCCTGGTTCTTGAACGAGTTTCCATTATAGAGCTAACATGGATCATGCAGAATCAATATGTTGAACGTTTGGGGGACGAATCTTTACCAGTTTGCAAGTGGCTCGAAGGAGTGCAGTTCCAGGGGGCTGGTTTTAGCCATGGTGCAGCAAGTGAGCTTGGAAGCATTCCTGCACAGGCAAGGACGAGGAAAATTGTGAAACTTCTAGGTCATCACAGTGGGTTTATAGCTATGAATGCTACTTTGGCAAGCCGACATGTGGATTGTTGCTTAAATCCAGAGTCTCCATTTTACTTAGAAGGGGAAGGTGGACTTTCTGAATTTGCCGAGCAGCGAATTAAAGAAAATGGGCATATTGTCATTGAATTAACAGAAAGTTCTGGGCAGGAGTATGTTGCTCACAGCATGAGTCATATGGATACAAAAGATGCATCAGGGAATTGTTTACTCCTTGATGTTGGCTTCTGGCTGTCTCAAAAAGTCAAGGATCATTTCTCAAAAAGTCAGAAGACAACAATAAACCTGCAGTATATTGATCCAACTTACATGATCCGTGTAATTCTTACTAATGCATTAGACAACATCTACTTTACTCTTCTTGCCCATAGTGTTGTTCATGGAGCCATAACCGGATATCCTGGCCAGATGGTGATTGGCATGGATGTCGCTGCATCTGAGTTCTCTGACCATGCGGATACGTCATATGATTTGAAATTCAAAGTGGCAAACCATGTTAGCTCCCAGAAAATTTCAGGAAACAACTTAAAGACTGCCTACAAGTCCTTTGTGGCCTACTACCCACTTGGGTCTATTGCGGATCGAATTGCTAAGGCTGTGTGGATTAGGGAGATTAGGGAGCAAGTTCAGAGGATGATACTGACATAAGCGAGAATTGCAGCGAGGAAGTTACAAAAAAAAAAAAAAAAAAAAAAAAATTTGCTCCTCTGCTAGGTTGCTCTATTTTTTGTACGAACAGGCGATTCTACATTGAGCTTGAGGACAAGCTCGTTCTGCAGGAGGGGAGTAATGTTATGGATTCATTAGGGGTTTATTTTCAATTTCTATTCATTTGGGGTTTATTTGCAATTTCTATTCATTAGGGGTTTAATTGTAATTTGTTGAACATTAGGGGTTTATTTGTAATTTGTAGAACTTATGGCCTTTGGCATGTTTTCAATAATTCCCTATATAAGGGTGTAAGATGAATGAGAATGGAAGCATTGAATTAATTAGTTGTAGTCAGTTTAGATTCTCCCTCAGAGGTCTAGGTCGGATTCTCCCTTTGAGGTCCAAGGTTGAGCCTCCTTCAAGGCTCAATCCCTTCCTCCCCACGAGGGAAGAATTTGTCCGGTGGTTGATCCGAAATGGGTAGTAACAGAAGTCCATGGAAATATCAGACCAGATTTGAGATGGTAGTTGCAGAGGTTGCAGTAGGCCGGCCGGACTTAAAGATTCGGCCTTGTTTCTTTGACAAATTTGACAAGCAGCTACATAATCAGCAATTGTGCTCTTCATGCCCTTCCAGTAAAAGTCCCGACTGATTCGGAAATATGTTTTCTGTCGACCCTCATGTGTGCTATCATGGATAGAGGACAGAATGGTGTGAAGAAGTGGGGATGTATTATGCAAAACGATCCTGTTTTTGTAGAGAATGAGACGATCCTGAATCGTCCAATGAGGATCAGTTGTCCCCTGTTGAATATCCTGATATAATGACATGAGATCCGGATATTCATGTACTTCCTCACGAATAGAATCTAATAGCAGTGCACGTGGGTGACTGATAGCATAAATTTGTGTGGCGGAAATATCCCAACGTGATAAGGCATCAACCCCCAAATTCGAACTACCTGGCTTATAATGAACTGTAAAATCGAAGACCATGAGTTTAGTTAACCAATGCTACTATGGGGATGTGGTGAGGTGTTGTTCAAGAAGATACTTGAGGCTGCAATGATCTGTACGAATGAGAAACGGTCGTCCCCAAAGATAAGGTCGCCAAAGTTGGACAGCCTTGGCTAACCCAATCAATTCCGTCTCATATGCAGCTAACTTATGGTGGTGTTGTCCCAATTGACGGTTGAAATAAGCAATGGGGTGTCCCAATTGGTGTAACACTACCCCTATACCTCCCCTGGAGGCATCACATTCCACCACAAATTCTGCCTCAAAATCTGGTAATTGTAGGACTGGTGCTGAGGCTAAGGTCTCCTTTAACAGGTTAAAGGCCTGTTCTACTGAAGAAGACTAGGGGAAGGCATTTTTTTTAGCAGGTTATTGAGTGGTGCTGCTATCTGGCCATAAGATTGGATAAATTTTCTATAATATCCCGCTAAGCCCAAAAATCCCTTTAATGCTGTGGTGGAGGTGGGAATCAGCCAATCTGTAACTGCCTGTATCTTGCTCTGGTCAACTTTCACGCCCACAGCTGATATGATGTGGCCCAAATATGCCACCTCAGATGAACCCATAGAACATTTCGATTTATTCAAAACCAAATGATGAGAGCGTAGAATGGTAAATACTTGATGGAGGTGGTGGAGATGTTCTTCCCAATTTTTGCAATAGACCAGAATGTCATAAAAAAAACTAACACAGTGTGGCGTAGAAGTGATGAAAAGACCTCATTCATGAGGGCCTGAAAGGTGGATGGTGCATTGGAGAGACCGAAGGGCATGACGAGGAACTCGAAATGACCATGATGTGTGCGGAAGGCAGTCTTCTCCACTTTCGTCGGGTGAACTCGTATTTGATGATAGCCCGATTTCAAATCTAATTTGGTAAAAATTGTAGCACCATGTAACTCATCCAGCAACTCATCCACGACTGGAAGGGGGAACTTGTCCTTAACTGTGTGCAAGTTGAGTTGCCTATAGTCGACACAAAATCTCCAAGATTTATCTTTTTTACGTGCAAGTAACACTGGTGAGGAGAAAGGAGATCGACTGGGCTGGATCACACCCTGAGTGAGCATATGCATGCACTGTCGTTCTATTTCATCTTTCTGGATATGCGGGTAACGATAAGGCCGCACCACTACTGGATCAGTTCCCAACTTTAAACGAATGCGGTGATCGCAATGACACACTGGTGGTAGACCTGTAGGGTCATTAAATAAATCCACAAATGCTGTAAGTAAAGGAGCTAATTGATCATCACCCGTGTGTTGAATATGCAAAGTATGAAGTGCGTTAGGGACCTGTGCCACAATGCCTTGTAATGTAATCTGGCCCTGTGGTGCTGAAAATTTCATAGTCCGAGCCTGATAGTCCCATAATATCGGTCCTAATAACTGGAGCCATTTGACCCCGAGCACCAAATCAAATCCAGCCAATGGAATGACTAGTAAATATGCCTGAAAGGAATGCCCCTCAATGGTGAAAGGGGTGTTATCACATAACCCCACACTAGCAATTTTGGCCCCATTGGCCACTGAAACTGAGAGTCCCCTTTGTTGTTGAATTTCCAATCCCAATTGTTGCGCGACTGGTTCACTGATAAAATTATGTGTGTTGCCTGAATCAACTAAAGCAAGTAGCATGAGATGATGTAACCTGGCCTTTACCTGCATGGTATTAGAACTACGCAGGCCATGCATGGCATGGAGGGAGAGCTCTGCTTCCTGTTGTACCTCTTCAACAATTTCATTTTCAAGAAGCTCTTCTGAATCTTCTTCCAATAGTTCAATACTGAATAAACGTTTACAGGTATGTTCGGGCAGGAATTGTTCGTCACAATTAAAACATAGGCCCATCGAGCGTCCATTTCCTATTTAGTCAAAAATTTACATGGCATAGAGTGTGGAGGCACACTGGTAGCCTGATCTGCTCGGTTAGAGGCAGAGGACCCAAAACGTGGACCAGATGCAGTACCCTGTATTCTATTTTGCCAAAATGGTTTTCTTTGTAAAGACTCTTTTAGAACTCTCTGTTTGTGTTCCACAGCTCTGGCATAATTCATTGCTGAGTCCAAATTTGTCAGACCAAGTAATTCCACTTCCAATTTGACTGCCTCTGTCAATCCAACATTAAAAAACTGAACATGTAGGTGAGGAGGAACAAATTCACTAGCTCGGGCCAACCTTTCTTGGAATGTTTTTTGGTAAACTTCTAAGGTGCTGGTCTGTTTGTAGTTGATCAATTCCCCCACTGGGTTGTTGCTAGCTGGAGGTCCGAACCTCAACTGGCAAGCATGTTTAAAGTGCAGCCAATCCTGAATGGAATGGACATTTCAGTAGTGATGGAACCACATGAGCGCTTCATCGAGCATGTGGTAGGCGGCCAAAGTAACCTTGTCCATTTCTACTGTTTGTTGATGATAGAAGAATTGTTCACATTTCGTGAACCACAGTAAAGGATCTTTAGAGCCATCATATGTAGGAAAGTTGAGTTTAAAGTACCTGGGAACCGTTGATGGTCCTTGTGCATGAGTTGCCATTGAAACCATTGGTTGGCGCAGGGTTGGATTTGGTGGTGGCGTGAATTGTTGGTGGGGAACTGGTTGTGGCTGAAAATTGGTTGCTGCTGGTGGCGTTGGTGCTTGAAGTGTAGCAAGTTGTCGGAGGATGGTTTGTAGAGATGATTCCAGTGTTTGTAAGGTAGTATTGATGTGAGAAATTTCAGTACCTTGAAGAGTGGATCGTTGTTGTAGTTCTGAAAGTACTTGACGTATGTCCTTTGGAGAAGAGGAATCACCGAGGGTGGACCTGTCTGATACCACGTTGTTAGGATCCTCACGAGCCATGGATCTTGTCACCCTCCTCTCTTCTCTTCCTTCCATTACCTTGCTTGACGTTGAGATGGAATGAGGGTTGAAGGGAATTGAATTTTGGAAAGGAGAATTGGGGGAAAAATGAAGAGAGCTTGAAGGAGCTCTTGACCTGTTTATCTAAATTACGTTAGCTAAAGTGAACTCAATTCATAATTCTCATTACCCTAGCCGTCCCCTTAAATAGGGTAGAGGACATCCAAAACCCTAAAGACCTCTTGGGTCAATGGTTAAAACCAATAAATGCTAAACCAACCCAAACCAAAGACAAAACCAAACCAAGAAACAATTACATGGAAATTGAAAAAACATATTTATTAATTCCTACGCCTGTTAGTAACTCGTGATGCTATAGAGTCCATAACAAAGTATGCCACTTCTGATGTGCCCATAGAACATTTAGACCGATTTAAAACCAAATGATGTGAACGTATAAGAGAAAATACCAGGTGAAGGTGCTGAAGATGTTCTTCCCAGCTGTTGCTATAGACCAAAATATCATCAAAAAATACCAATACATTTTTTCTCAAGAGAGAATAAAATACCTCATTCATGAGGGCCTGGAAGGTGGAAGGCGCATTTGACAGACCAAATGGCATTACGAGGAATTCAAAATGGCCGTGATGCGTGTGAAACACTGTTTTCTCCACATCTGATGGATGAACTCGGATTTGATTGTAGCCAGATTTCAAATCGAGTTTAGTAAAAATAGTAGCTCCATATAGCTCGCCTAACAGCTCGTCCACCACAGGAATAGTAAATTTATCTTTAATCGTATGGGCATTGAGTTGTCGGTAATCCACACAGAACCTCCATGACTTATCATGCTTGCGGACTAGTAATACCGGTGAAGAAAAAGGAGACCTGCTGGGCTGAATAATACCTTGTGCTAACATCTGCTGGCACTGCCTTTCAATCTCATCCTTCTGTAAGTGAGGGTATTGATATGGATGCACTACTACCGGCTCGGTACCCGTTTCAAATGGATATGATGATCACAGTGCCTAAGTGGCGGTAAGGCAGTAGGGTCTTGAAAGATATCTTCAAATTTTGTAAGTAGGTGAGATAACATACATGTATTTGTGGACTGGACCTGGGCAACCTGTAGTGCGCAGGTGAGTGGTGCTTGTGTGCCATGCAATATAATCTGATGTTGGTCCTCTATAAAAGACATGAGCAGAGCTTGGAAATCCCATAGTATTGGTCCCAACAATTGTAGCCATTTAATTCCTACCACCAAATCGAATCCTGATAGTGGAATCACCAGAAAATCTGCAACAAATGCATATCCCTCAATATCAAAGTGTGTGGCTGGTGATCTGCCTACACTAGTAATTTTAGCCCCATTGGCTACTTATACAGAAAGACCAATCTGTTGTTGTACTACTAACCCAAGTTGTTCTGCCGCCTGCTGACTGATGAAATTATGTGTACTGCCTGAGTTAACTAAAGCCAGTAATTGTAAATGATGTAATTGGGCTTTAACCTGCATTGTGCTTGAACTGCGTAGACCAGTCATAGCATGAAGGGAAATCTCTGGACCTTCTTGGTCAGTTTCCACAATTTCCTCCTCTGGTGGTATTTCTTCTCCATCCTCCCACAGAAATATACTGAATAATCATTTGCAGTGGTGTCCAATGACATACTGTTCATCACAGTTAAAACAGAGGCCCTTGGCTTTTCTCTGGTCCATTTCCTGTCTAGTAAGTTTTTTGAAGTAAGGAGCAGGTGGAGCCGAATTAGAGATGTCTGGGCATGGGGCTGCACTGTCTCTAAATCTTGGAGGTCCATAGGAAGGGTTTGGCGCTGAGGCCTTGTGCTTCCCTGGCCAAGCTGGTTTTCTGACCAGTGACTCCTTTAGAACACGCTGCTTGTGCTCAATTGCCCTGGCTAAATTCATAGCGTGGTCTAAATCTATAGGAGCATGTAATTCAACTTCTAATCACAGAGCTTCTGTCAAACTAGGAGTAAAAATATGAACATACTGTGTGTGGCTAACAAACTAGTTTGCTCGGGCTAACCTTTCTTGGAAGGTCTTTTGGTACACCTCTAGTGTTCCAGTTTGTTTGTAATTGATTAATTCTCCCAATGGATTTGTACTAGCTGGAGGACCAAATCTCATCATGCAAGACTTTCTAAAAGTTGCCCAATCCTGAACCACTTGGTCATTTCGGAATTGGTGGTACCATAGAAGTGCTTCATCGAGCATGTGGTAGGTGGCCAAATACACTTTCTCATCCGCAGGTATTTTTTGATGATAAAAGAACTGATCACACTTGACTAACCAAATCAAAGGGTCCTTAGACCCATCATACGTAGGAAAGTCAAGTTTTAAATACCTGGGCACAGTGTTTGGTCCTTGAACGGCAGGCCCCAGATGGGATGGTGTTGACGCATTGGTAGTTGTGGGGAAGGTGGTGGGTGGAATTGATGGTGGTCGGCCGGTGGAGAGTAGGCAGCTGGTGGTTGGGCTCGTGTATCATGGTCCTCTTGTCACCGAAGGAGAGCTTGGATGGCAGATTCCATTGATTTTATTGCCTCACACAAATCAGAGGTTGTTTGACGCACCTCTTCCAGGGCATGAGCCTGGTTATCTATCCTCTGCCTAATATCTTCCACTAACTATCTCAAATCTTCAGAGGAAGAGGAATCCCCAAGGGTGGACCTGTCTGATACCAAGATGTTAGGTTCTTCCCTTGCCATGGATCGAGTCACCCTTATTTCATCTCTTCCCTCCATGGATGATCTTGACGTTGGAAGAAAATTCTTGTTTCTTGAATGAGTAATGGTGGAACTCAATTAGAACGAAGGACCTTTGGAGGAAGCTCAACCTTGGACCTCAAAGGGACAAATCCGACCTAGACCTCTGAGGGAGAATCTAACCTGTAAAATATAATTTTCTCAATACTTGCCTCTCTTCTCCTTCACATCCCCCTAAATAGGGTTGAGGACGAAAATACAAAGATGACCCATAGGTCAAGTGGTTCACGCCACATTACACTGAACCAATCCAAAGTAAACCAAACCAAATAAAGTAAACCAAACCGAATTGAAATTACATGAAAAGTAAATTGACTTAATTTAATTCCTATGCCTGTGGATAACTCGTGATGCTATGAAGTCCATAACAATTACATTGCATGGCACTCAAGCACCAGTGCCCTGCGTACTTCAGGTTCTACCGGTCATGACCATGACCAACTGTAAGTTATCTTAGTTACTTACAGACTTTGAGGATATCTTCAGGAACCTACTGCTCTAACGCCAATTAGGAACTGTGATCACTGTATCCTTTTGAAAATGGGCACTGAACCTGTAGTGGTGCGTCCTTATCATTACCCACACGTACAGAAGGATGAGATTGAAAGGCAGTGCCAGAAGATGCTAGCCCAGGGTATTATTCAGCCTAGCAGGTCTCATTTTTCCTCACCGGTATTACTGGTCCACAAGCATGACAAGTCATGAAGGTTTTGTGTGGATTATAGGCAACTCAATGCGCATATCATTAAAGATAAATTTCCCGTCCTTGTGGTGGACGAGTTGCTCGATGAGTTACATGGTGCAACTATTTTTACCAAACTCGATTTGAAATCTTGCTATCATCAAATCCGAGTTCATCCATAAGATGTGGAGAAAACAGCATTCCACACGCACCATGGGCATTTCGAGTTCCTCGTAATGCCATTTGGTCTATCAAATGCGCCTTCCACATTTCAGCCCCTCATGAATGAGGTATTTTCCTCTCTTGAGGAAGTACGTTTTGGTATTTTTTGACGATATTTTGGTCTATAGCAACAGTTGGGAAGAGCATCTTCAGCACCTTCACTAGGTATTTTCTCTTATCCACTCACACCATTTGGATTTAAATTAGTCCAAATGTTCTCTGGGAATCTCAGAAGTGGCATACTTGGGCCATATTATTTCAGCAGGTGGGGTAAAAGTAGACCAGAGTAAGATACAAGCCATCACAGATTGGCCTCCTCCCACATCCATTACAGCCTTAAGGGCCTTTTTGGGCCAAGCTAGGTATTACAACAAATTCATTCGTAGCTATGGCCAGATTGCAACTCCACTCAACAACCTACTCAAGAAAAATGCCTTTACCTGGTCTGAGACAGCGGCTCATTCCTTTTAGCAGTTGAAAGAGGCCTTATCATCGGCCCCAGTTTTGTAGCTTCCCGACTTTGATGAGTCATTTGTGGTAGAATGTGTTGCTTTAGGGGGCGGTATTGGTGCAGTGTTAAACCAACAGGGACACCCGATTGCTTATTTTAGCTAACAACTTGGCCAACACCACCACAAGTCAGCAGCTTATGAGAGGGAACTGATCGGATTAGCGAAAGCCATACATCATTGGCGGCCTTATCTCTGGGGGCGCCCATTTCTGATTTGCACTGATCATTGCTGCCTCAAGTATCTGCTTGAGCAGCGCTTCACTACCTCACTGCAGCAGTATTGGTTAAGTAAACTTATGGGGTTTGAGTTTACTGTGGAGTATAAACCTAGGAGTTTGAATATAGGGGCTGATGCTTTATCTCGCCGGGACATTCCTGAGCCGCAACTGCATGCCATAAGTCAGCCCAAAGCTCTCTTGTTGGATTCTATACGGGAAGAGGCATAAGAGTACCCTACAATTATTGCTTTATATAATGAGATCCAGCTGGGGACAGCGACAACCCATTGGACGGTTCAGGATAATCTAGTCCTCTACAAAAACAGAATCTTATTACACCACACGTCCCCATTGATTCACAACATTTTAGCCTCCTTCCATGACAGTACACATGAGGGCTGAAAAAAAACATATTTCCGGATAAGTCGGGAATTTTTTTGGAGGGGCATGAAGCGCAGTATAGCCAATTATGTGGCGGCTTGTCAGATTTGTCAACGGAATAAACTTAAATCATTAAGCTCAGCTGGGTTGCTCCAACCACTTCAGTTGCCGTCACAAGTCTGGTCAGATATTTCCATGGACTTCATAGATGGACTTCCATCATCGTTAGGCAAATCATTTATCTTTGTAGTGGTTGATCGTTTCTCAAAGTATGGCCATTTCATACCTCTGGCGCATCCTTACACTGCAGCTCATGTCACTCAACTCTTTATGGATAATATTGTACACTTACATGGGATGCCTAATTCCATTATCAGTGACATGGATGCCATCTTTACCAATACATTCTGAAAAGAATTATTCAAGCTGCAGGGCACAATGTTTGCATTCTCTTCAGCCTACCATCCACAGACTGATGGTCAGACAGAGGTTGTCAACAAGACAATTGAAATGTACCTTCATTGTTTCATGGGGGACTCACCTAAAAGGTGGGTTAAGTGGCTCGCTTGGGCTGAATTCTGTTACAACACTTCCTACCATAGCGCGCTCGGAACTACCCCATTCAAGGTAGTATATGGGAGAGACTTGGACAGCCTTTTATCATATGAACCGGGTGCCTCCAAGGTCGCCACTTTGGACCAAGCATTAGCAGAAAAAGACACCTTGCTCACTGAGGTGCATACTCATCTCCAGAAGGCACAACATATGATGAAATTGTATTATGACAAGAAGCTCAGGGTAGTCTTCTTTTCTCCAGAAGATTTTGTTTGGCTGCGTCTCCCACACTACAGCCAACTGTCACTGATAGCCTCCAAATGCCACAAGCTCTGTCCGAAGTATTATGGTCCCTTTCAGGTTATGGACCTCATTGGTACAGTTGCCTACCGCTTGTAGCTTCCACCAGAGGCCAGGATTCACAATGTGTTTCATGTCTCCCAACTGAAGGCCTTCCAAGGTGACTCTCCCTTGCTGCACACACCTCTGCCCCCACTACATGAGGGACGTGTCCTTTCTACTCCAGCACAGGTACTACAGGCTCGCCTCATTCAGGGTGAGTGAGAGATCCTAGTCCAATGGGCTGATGCTAATCCCAGTGACCCAACATGGGAGCCAGTAGCTGCGTTCCACACCCTCGACCCCTACTTCGAGTTTGAGGACAAGATCTTTCTCCAGGAGGGACGTGATGTTATGGACTCCATAGCATCACGAGTTATCCACAGGCATAGGAATTAAATTATGTCAATTTACTTTTAATGTAATTTCATTTGGTTTGGTTTGGTTTAGATGTAATGTGGCGTGAACCACTTGACCTATGGGTATCTTTTGTAATTACGTCCTCAATCCTATTTAGGGGGATGTCAAGGAAAGGAAAAATCAAGTATTGAGAAAATTAGAGTAAACACGTCATATTCTCCCTCAGAGGTCTAGGTCGGATTCTCCCTCTGAGGTCCAAGTCAAGCTTCCATCAAAGCTCCATCATTCTATTTGATTTCCATCATTCCACGTTCCAGAAACAAGAATCCTCTTCCAGCGTCAAGAACAAATATGGAGGGAAGAGAGGAAAGAAGGGTGACTCAATCCATGGCTCGGGAAGAACCTAATAAATTTTATGAGTTTGACAGCCGCACAGCATCTCCAACTCCAGATATTCACTCATCCGACAGCCACCGTCTCAGTGGCAAATAGCGAGAAGGTCCCTAGCTATGGGATTAGTAAGGTGGTAACTTTTTCCATTGGCTCTACTTCGTTTAATACTGAATGTTTTGTTATTCCACTGGCGGGCTTTGATATGGTATTAGGCATTAAATGGTTACAAATGTTGGGGCCCATTCTGTGGGGCTTTTCAGCTTTAACCATGAGCTTTGATTTGGCGGGGAGTAGGGTGCTCTTACATGGCTGTCAGGTGGTCAGGGCCCACCGCATGCACACTTTGCAGACACAGGAACAGGCTGATAGTACTAGTAAAGGTCTGGTTGAGGAGTTCTCTGACCTCTTCTAGGAGCCTTCGGGTTTGCCTCCCCCGACGCACTGTGACCACAGGATCTGTCTGAAACCAGGATCTGAGGTAGTGGTCGTGCGATCGTACTGTTACCCACACCTTCAAAAGGACAAGATAGAGCGTCAGTGCCAGGAGATGTTGAAACAGGGTCTTAATTATCCCAGTCGCTCCCTGTTCTCTTCACCCATCTGACTTGTGAAGAAACATGATGGGACTTGGAGGTTCTGCATGGATTATCGGGAGTTGAACGTGCAGATAGTAAAAGACAAGTTTCCGATTCCGGTAGTGGATGAGATCCTGGATGAGTTACATGGGACGTGGTTATTCACTAAACTCGACCTCCGTTCGGGATACCATCAGGTCCGGATGCACCCCTCTGATATTGAGAAGACGACGT
This sequence comes from Aristolochia californica, assembly GCF_029961685.1. NCBI lineage: Eukaryota > Viridiplantae > Streptophyta > Magnoliopsida > Piperales > Aristolochiaceae > Aristolochia > Aristolochia californica. Next base: position 32,488,845 of record NW_027182279.1, on the reverse strand, counting down.
TCTGCACGCACCATGGCCATTTTGAGTTCGTCGTCATACCATTTGGGTTATCCAATGCACCCTCCACTTTTCAAGCTTTGATGAACGAGGTATTTAGCCCCTATCTTCGAAAATTTGTTCTTGTATTTTTCGATGATATTTTGACATATAGCAAGTCGGTTGAAGAGCACTTGGCACACTTGAGGATTGTTTTCGACTTGTTACGAGCACATCAGCTCTATTTGAAACATTCCAAGTGTTCTTTTGCAGCTTCACATGTGGGGTATCTAGGACACATTATCTCACATGAGGGGGTTACGGTGGATCCCGAGAAGATCCAAACTATTCACAAGTGGCCATAGCCACAGTCGTGTTTTGCATTACGGGGTTTTTTTGGGTCTTGCGGGCTACTACCGTAAATTTATTTAGAACTGTGGGCCAATGGCAGCACCATTGACCAGTCTACTCAAGAAAAATTTCTTTATTTGGAATGAGGAGGCCACCAAGTCGTGTGTGGCACTCAAACCTGCCCTAGCATCTTTGCTAGTATTACAACTTCCCAACTTTGACGAATTGTTCGTGGTAGAGTGCGACGCTTTGGGCGTGGGCATTGGGGTCATTTTACAGCAATTGGGCCATCCTGTTGCATATTTTAGCAAACAATTGGCAGTCCATCATCACAAGTGAGAGCGAATTGATTGGGTTGGCCAAGGCGGTCCAACATTGGAGGCCTTATCTCCGGGGCCGGGCTTTTCTCATATGCATGGATCACTACAGTCTTAAATTCCTACTAGAACAGCATTTGGCGACCTCACCACAGCAACACTGGATCAGTAAGTTATTAGGGTTTGACTTCTCAGTGGAATATCGCGCGGGGAGATTAAATAAGTCGGCAGATGCCTTGTCACGGTGTTTTGAGGATCACCAGTTGGTCTATTCGATCAGCCAACCGAGATTTCTCATTCTGGACTTGGTGAGAGACGTACATGCCACTGACCCTGCACTGCAGGAACTGCATCGGAAGATTTTGGAAGGGACAATGAATTCGAAGCGGTCCATCCAGGATTCACTTATTTGTTACAAGCAACTACTTTTCCTTCTACCTACGTCTGAGTTGATTCCATCTATTCTCTCGACCTACCATGACAGTACACACGAGGGGATACAGAAGACCTTGCACAGAATTCGAGCTGATTTTTACTGGCAAGCTATGAAACCCTCTATTGTGACTTATGTGGGTGACTGTCAGGTCTACCAGTGCAACAAAGTCGAGCACTTGAGTCCAGCCAGTCTTCTCCAGCCTCTGGCCCTTCCTACTCAGGTTTGGGCTGACATTTCGATGGATTTTGTGGAAGGTCTACCCTTGTCCTCCAGAAAATCCATACTTTTCGTGGTGGTTGATAGATTCTCCAAGTACGGATATTTTATACCACTGGCTCATCCTTATACAGCAACATGGGTTGCTCAGACTTTCCTGGAGTAGATAGTCCGCTTACATGGCATTCTAGAATCCATTGTGAGTGATAGAGATGCAGCTTTCACGAGCACCTTTTGGCGGGAAATTTTTTGCTTGAGCGGGAGTAAATTGAAGTTCTCCTCCGCCTATCATCCACAGATAGACGGGCAGACAGAGGTAGTGAACAGCACCATCGAGATGTATCTACGGTGCTCGGTGGGTGATCATCCATGGTAATGGGTTCAATGGCTTCTGTGGGCCGAATACTGTTACAACACTTTGTTCCACTCTGCGTTGTAATCCACTCCTTTCCGGGTTAATATGGCAGGGATCCACCTCGCCCAGGGTCCATGTTAAGCACCTAGCCAATACTACCCAAAAGACCGGCCTGTTAGGAATGGAAGACATAGGTACTTAACCCCAGGACGATAACATCACACCCCACCTTCGCGAACCAACGACCACGGCGGCGCAACGACACTGGCCCAACCCGGTGGCCTACTCTATCAGCGGCATACTCCTAGTGCCCCTTCCCTGTTCTCCAGGTCACCTCCTCCACTAGGTCGCCCCTTCCGAACCTACCAGTAATTTTAATCCAGCCCTTGCGCGCCCCGGGACTCGAAGCAACGTGGGAGCCCGCTTTGATACCAAATGTTAAGTACCTAGATAATACTACCCAAAAGACCGACCTGTTAGGAGCGGAAGACATAGGTACTTAACCCCAAGACCATAACTGTCCACCCGCATGGACGCAATTGATCAGGAACTCATGGACCGGGATCTGCTGCTACAAAATATCACAGAATGGCTACGACGCGCCCAAGCTCAGATGAAGGATGTCAACGACAAAGGCCACCATGAGGTCTCTTTTGCGGTTGGGGAGTATGTGTGGCTATGGCTCCAGCCATACCATCAGCAGTCTCTTGTAGGACCTCCACGACATAAACTTTCTCCCAGATTTTTTGGCCCGATTCCCATTCTTCGACGCTTGGGACCAGTCGCGTATCAGCTCAAATTACCAGACACAGCCAAATTTCATGATGTGTTTCATGTCTCTCTATTGAAGCCACATTCTGGGGCGCAGCCTACAACCACTCCATTTTTACCACCAGTTGATAATGGCAAGGTTATTCTTAACCCAGCTGCGGTGTTACGGGCTCGACTGACCAATGACCATTGGGAGATTCTCATTCAGTGGACGGACATTGACCCCGACACGGCAACATGGGAACATGTGTACATCTTCAAACAAGTCTACCCAGCATTTGAGCTTAAGGACAAACTCTTTCTCCATGGAGAGGCAGATGTTGTGGACTCAATAGCACACCGAGTCACACAAGGAAGGAGGCAACAACAACTCACTCAATAGGATTTATTTCTTATATTACTTTGTGTATGATTTATTTCTTATATTGTTTTAAGTAAGAGTTATTTCTAATTACTTTTATATGTAGGGGCATTATGGGGAATTATTATAACCCTAACCCTAAAACTCCATGACGTGATCTATTTAAGGGAAAGGAATGAATGAAATAGGTAAGCTTTAAGATTTTAGGATAACCTAGTGTAAACAGGTTGAGATCACCTCTTGATCTAGAGTTTAGGGTTTAATCCAAAAATCCAACCTATCCTTCACCCTCCATTGCCATCCATCTTCACCCAAATTCATCCACCATCAACCCTACTAAGAAAAGGAACTTCTTGCCCCTTTTCCGAGTCCAAAGAGGAGGTCTATCCTCCTTCTCGGCATCAACAGCAAGAGAGGCCTCAAACCCTCCCTTATCGAGTAGAAAAGTGAGGATCTTCATCCTCATATCTTGAGCAATCCTGGTGCAACGTGGGAGCTGATCATAGCAGCAAAGAAGAGGTAATATATCTATCCCAAACTCATGCTTCAAGTTAATGTAGAAAGTAGGATTACACTCTTAGCTAGAGCAGCAAGAAAGAGGGCCAAACATTCGTAGCCGTGAGCAAGAAAAGAGGGCAGCTTGCTCTAGCAAGTCCAGTGTTGCTGTGGGGTATCCTACCTATCACAACAAATTGGTAAGACCATCAAAAGAAGAGCTTTCCTCCTGGCCGTGCACTGGTCAAAGAGAAAGACTCCTATACAGACCCTTGATGTGAAGTGAGTTTAAATTCTGAGTGCTGGAGTCTCAAGTTCCACGCCGTGTTACTCAATCCATGACCCGGGACCGTAACAGCTGACCTGACAGTCGCCCACATAAATCGCAATAGAGGGTTTCAAGGGTTGCTAGTAAAAATCAGCTCAAATTTTGTGCACGGTCTTCTGTATCCCTCGTGTGTACTGTCATGGTAGGCTGAGACAATATCTGGAATCAACTCAGACTCAGGTGGAAGGAAAAGCCGTTGCTTGTAATAAATAAGTCAATCCTGGATTGACCACTTCGAATTCATTGTCTCTTCTGAAATTTTCTAATGCTGTTCCTGCAGTGCAGGGTCAGTGGCATGTGCATCTCTCACCAAGTCCAAGAAGAGAAATTTTGCCTGGCTGATCGAATCGACTGACTGTTGAACCTCAAAACACCGTGACAAGGCATCTGCCACCTTATTCAATCTCCCCGCACGATATTCCATAGAGAAGTCAAACCCCAACAACTTACTGATCCAGTGCTGCTATGGTGATGTCGTCAAATGCCATTCCAGTAGGAATTTAAGGTTATAGTCATTCGTGCGTATGAGAAAAGCCCGGACCCATAGATAAGGCCTCCAATGTTGGACCGCCTTGGCCAACCCACTCAATTCTCGCTCATAGGCTGCCAGCTTGTGATGGCGGACTGCCAACTATCTGCTAAAATACGCAATAGGATGGCCCAGCTACTATAAAATGGCCCAATTGCCCATGCCCAAAGTGTCGCATTCTACCACTAATAATTCATCAAAGTTGGGAAGTTGTAATACTAGTGCGGATGCGAGAGCAGATTTTAGTGCCACAAACGACTAGGTGGCCTCCTCATTCCAAATAAAGGAATTTTTCTTGAGCAGACTGGTCAATGGTGCCACCACCGGCCCATAGTTCTGAATAAATTTGCAGTAGTAGCCCACAAGACCCAAAAAACCTCGTAATGCAGATCAAGACTGTGGCTTCGGCCATTCATGAATAACTTGGATCTTCTCGGGATCCACCGTAACCCCCTCATGTGAGATAATGTGTCCCAGATAAACCACATGTGAAGCCGCAAAAGAACACTTGGAATGTTTTAAATAGAGCTGATGTGCTCATAACAAGTCGAAAACAATCCTCATGTGTGCCAAGTGCTCCTCAACCGACTTGCTGTATATAAGGATATCATCGAAAAACACAAGAACAAATTTTTGAAGATAGGGGCTAAATACTTTGTTCATCAAAGCTTGAAAAGTGGAAGGTGCATTAGATAACCCAAACGGCATGACGACGAACTCAAAGTGGTCATGATGTGTATGGAATGCCGTCTTCTCAATATCAGAGGGGTGCATCCGGACCTGATGGTATCCCGAATGGAGGTCGAGTTTAGTGAATAACCACGACCCATGTAACTCATCCAGGAGCTCATCCACTACCAGAATCGGAAACTTGTCTTTCACAATCTGCACGTTCAACTCCCGATAATCCACGCAGAATCTCCATGTCCCATCATGTTTCTTCACAAGTAAGACGATTGAAGAGAATGGGGAGTGATTGGGATGAATAAGAGCCTATTTCAACGTCTCCTGGCACTGATGCTCTATCTCATCCTTCTAAAGGTCTGGGTAATGGTATGGTCGCACGACCACTACAGCAGATCCTGTGGTCACAGTGCCTCAGGGGAGGCAATCCCGAAGGCTCTTGGAAGAGGTCAGAGAACTCCTCAACCAGACCATCACTAGTACTGTCAGGCTGTTCCTGTGTCTGCAAAGTGTGCATGCGGTGGGCCCTGTCCACCTGACAGCCTTGTAAGAGCACCCGACTCCCGGCCAAATCAAAGCTCATGGTTTAAGCCAAAAAGTGCCACAGAATGGGCCCTAACGTTTGTAACCATTCAATGCCTAATACCATATCAAATCCAGCCAGGGGAATAACAAAAAAATCAGCATTAAACGAAGTAGAGCCAATGGAAAAAGTTACCGCCTGACTAATCCCATAGCTAGGGACCTTCTCGCCTTTGGCCACTGAGACGAGGTGTTGTATGACTGTCAAACTCAAAAAATTGAGTGTACTCCCCGAGTCGATTAGTCCCACCAATTCTCGGTTGATGACATGAGCTCGGACTTGCATTGTGTTAGGGGATTTCTGCCCAGTAATAGAATGCAAGAATATCTCTCGTGGTTCCTCCTCGATAATATCCTATGGCTCCTTTGGATCCTCTGAATCCGCCACCTCGAGTCAAAACAATCGTTCACATTGGTGCCCCACCCGATACTGCTCATCGCAGTTATAACATAAATATTTTGACCACCGTTCTGCCATCTCTACACTCCTTAATTTTTTGATAAAGTGCGGTAGGGGATTACCAAGGCGGGGATCGGCTATCCGAGTCGCAGTCGGAGTGTGTCTGGAGGATGGTGCTGCTAGAGATGCTCCCTGAGATGAAGTATAGTGGTGCCCTTGCCAAGTAGAGGAAGTGTTCCTCTCACCCGACCAACCCGACTTACGTTGCTGCAACTGTTGTCGTTGTTCCATTGCTCGGGCCATATTCATTGCATAAGCTAAATCCGTAGGCCTAAGGAGTTCCACCTCTAGCCGTAAATACTCATTGAGACCCGCTGTGAATAGGGGGACCTGTTGGTCAACCAATACCCTCTCACCAGCACAAGCCAACTTTTCCTAGAACAGTTTTTGATATTGTTCCACAGAACCAGTTTGTCACAATAGGACTAACTCCCCTGGGGGGTTTCTGTTGGTGGGAGGACCAAATCTAACTGTGCATAGATTTTTAAATTCTCCCCAATTCATCCCTGGTCTCTCTTTTTCTACTTGAGTAACCCATAACAGGGCTTCATCAGTCAAATGGAAAGAGGCTAGTTGCACCTTATCCCATTCAGTAGTCCCTTGGTTTAAAAAAGAAAATTCACATCTATGCAACCAAATTAAGGGATCAACTGAACCATTGAAAGAGGGAAACTCTAACTTGGTGTACCTTGGAACTGTGCCTCCATGTTGGGGTCCTTGGACAGCAGTGCGCCCAGGCCACTGCTCCCCTCTTCTGTGATATGGTTAAGCCACCTCTCTCGCCTCTGGACTCTGACGTCTCTCTACCTTCAGCTCAGTTCACATGCTGATGACTCGACTCATCTCTTCTTCCAAACCACAAACCTTCCCCAGCACAGTTTGTGCTGTTTCAAGGTTATCTTCTATCTTTTGTATCCTGATTTGGATTTCTTCATTGCTGAGAGTATCCCCCATATTACCCTTCTCTGATACCAAGTTGTTACAGTCCTGGGTCATGGATCGAGTAACACAGCGTGGGATTTGTGAATCCAGCATTTGTACTGAGTTGCTAGATTCGATAAGGAGGGTTAAAGCTCCCTTCTTTGATTGATCATCCACACGTGATCAGTTCCCCTTTTTATGTATCCACTCTAGTGCTAAAGTTATAGCTAGAATTGAATTAATTCATCTTGGAGAAAAGACTGGAAGAGATACCTTTTGTTGCTCACGGAAACCAGGGTTTCAACCCTGGTTTGGTTGCTGCTTGTGCTAGGATTGAAGTCCTAGCTTATGTGCAGCCCTTGGCTCACCTTGGTGGATGTTGATGCTAGGTCTCCATAATGCCTCTGAGCTAGGAAGAGATGCACCAGACCTTCACGTGGAAGAACCAGAAAAACCTTCCTTTTTCTGCTCGTCAAGAGGTTAGAAACCTTGCTGGCTGTTGACGCTGAGAAGGAGGGAAGATCCTCTCTTTGGGCTCGGAAAAGGGGCAGGAAGCTCTTCTTCCAGTTATGGATGATGGAGAATGAAGATGGACAAATATGGATGAAGATGGATGGTGAAGGTTAGGTTGGATTTTTGGAGTAAACTGTTAGGCTCTCTAGCCATGGATCGAGTCACCCGGTGATCTCCTCTAGCTTCCAGATTGAATGACGAAGAAGGGAAGGATTTGGGGTTCTTGGAACGCCCAATGATGAAGGGAAGCCTTTGAAGGAGCTCCAACCTTAGTCCTCTTTAGAGAGAGTACCTGATCTCATTTAGACTAATTGATTAATACTTGCTTCCATTCAATCACTTGACGCCCTAAATAGATCAGGGAAAACATCAAACGTTCTATAATTACAATTAGACCCTTATTGAACTTCAAATTACAATTAAACCCCTAAGGTACTGAAATACAAGTTTACTCCATCTCTTCTCTTCTCTGGTTCGCCACTCTTGATGCTATGAAGTCCATAACATCACCCCCCTCCTGAAGAAAGAACTTATCCTCAAGCTCGAAAGTGGGGAATAGAGTCTGGAAGGAATCGAGTGTCTCCCAAGAGGCTTCCACCAATTCCTCATCAGTCCACTGAACGGGCACTTCCTATGCGTTGTTAACTTGCCTTGCTTGAAGGATCTGTGTGGGAGTGGGCATGGACCTGGCATCCTTGAGTGGAGGCAGAGGGGTATGCAGTAGTGATGAGTCTCCCTTGAACGGATTGAGAAGGGAGACGAGGAAGACGTCATGTAGCTTGGCGTTTGGTGGTAGTTTCAAATGATACGCCACAGTGCCAATACGGTGCAGGACCTGGAATGTGTTATGGACTCTATAGCATCATGAGTTAGCAACAGGCGTAGGAATTAATGAATGTGTTTTTCAATTTCCATGTATTGTTTCTTGGTTTGGTTTTGTCTTTGGTTGGGTTGGTTTAGCATTTATTGGTTTGAACCATTGACCCAAGAGGTCTTTAGGGTTTTGGACGTTCTCCACCCTATTTAAGGGGACGGCTAGGGTAATGAGAATTATGAATTGAGTTCACTTTAGCTAGCGTAATTTAGATAAACAGGTCAAGAGCTCCTTCAAGCTCTCTTCCGTTTTTCCCCCAATTCTCCTTTCCGAAATTCAATTCCCTTCAACCCCTCATTCCATCTCAACGTCAAGCAAGGTAATGGAAGGAAGAGAAGAGAGGAGGGTGACAAGATCCATGGCTCGTGAGGATCCTAACAATGTGGTATCAGACAGGTCCACCCTCACTGATTCCTCTTCTCCAGAGGACATACGTCAAGTACTTTCAGAACTTCAACAACGATCCACTCTTCAAAGTACTGAAATTTCTCACATCAATACTACCTTACAAACACTGGAATCATCTCTACAAACCATCCTCCGACAACTTGTTGCACTTCAAGCACCAACGCCACCACCAACAACCAATTTTCAACCACAACCAGTTCCCCACCAACAATTCACGCCACCACCAAATCCACCCCTGCGCCAACCAATGGGTTCAATGGCCACTCACGCACAAGGACCATCAACGGTTCCCAGGTACTTTAAACTTAACTTTCCTACATATGATGGCTCTAAAGATCCTTTACTGTGGTTCACGAAATGTGAACAATTCTTCTATCATCAACAAATGGTAGAAATGGACAAGGTTACTTTGGCCGCCTACCACATGCTCGATGAAGCGCTCATGTGGTTCCATCACTACCAAAATGTCCATTCCATTCAGGATTGGCTGCACTTTAAACATGCTTGCCAGTTGAGGTTCGGACCTCCAGCTAGCAGCAACCCAGTGGGGGAATTGATCAACTACAAACAGACCAGCACCTTAGAAGTTTACCAAAAAACGTTCCAAGAAAGGTTGGCCCGAGCTAGTGAATTTGTTCCTCCTCACCTACATGTTCAGATTTTTAATGCTGGATTGACAGAGGTAGTCAGATTGGATGTGGAATTACTTGGTCCGAAAAATTTGGACTCAGCAATGAATTATGCCAGAGCAGTGGAACACAAACAGAGAGTTCTAAAAGATTCTTTACAAAGAAAACCATTTTGGAACAACAGAATACAGGGTACTGCATGTGGTCCACGTTTTGGGTCCTCTACCCCTAACCGAGCAGATCAGGCTACCAGTGTGCCTCCACACTCTATGCCACGTAAATTTTTGACTAAACAGGAAATGGAAGCTCGAAAGGCAAAGGGCCTATGTTTTAATTGTGACGAACAATTCCTGCCCGGACATACCTGTAAACGTTTATTCAGTATTGAACTGTTGGAAGAAGATTCAGAAGAGCTTCTTGAAAATGAAATTGTTGAAGAGCTACAATAGGAAGCAGAGATCTCCCTCCACGCCATGCATGGCCTGCGTAGTTCTAATACCATGCAGGTAAAGGCCAGGTTACATCATCTCATGCTACTTGCTTTAGTTGATTCGGGCAGCACACATAATTTTATCATTGAACCAGCTGCGCAACAATTGGGATTGGACATTCAACAACAAAGGGGACTCTCAGTTTCAGTGGCCAATGGGGCCAAAATTGCTAGTGTGGGGTTATGTGCTAACACCCCTTTCACCATTGAGGGGCATTCCTTTCAGGCAGATTTACTAGTCATTCAATTGGCTGGATTTGATTTGGTGCTCGGGGTCAAATGGCTCCAGTTATTAGGACCGATATTATGGGACTTTCAGGCTCGGACTATGATATTTTCAGCACCACAGGGTCAGATTACATTACAAGGCATTGTGGCACAGGTACCTAACGCACTTCATACTTTACAGCTTCAACACACTGGTGATGATCAGTTAGCTCCTTTACTTACAACATTTGCGGATTTATTTAATGATCCTACGGGTCTTCCATCAGTGCGTCATTGCGATCACCGCATTCGTTTAAAGTTGGGAACTGATCCAGTAGTGGTGTGGCCTTATCATTACCCGCATATACAGAAATATGAAATAGAATGACAGTGCATGCATATGCTCGCTCAGGGTGTGATCCAGCCCAGTCGATCTCCTTTCTCCTCACCAGTGTTACTTGTACGTAAAAAAGATAAATCTTGGAGATTTTGTGTCGACTATAGGCAACTCAACTTGCACACAGTTAAGGACAAGTTCCGCATTCCAGTCGTGGACGAGTTGCTGGATGAGTTACATGGTGCTAAATTTTTTACCAAATTAGATTTGAAATCGGGCTATCATCAAATACGAGTTCACCCGGCGGATGTGGAGAAGACTGCCTTCCGCACACATCACGGTCATTTCGAGTTCCTCGTCATGCCCTTCGGTCTCTCCAATGCACCCTCCACCTTTCAGGCCCTCGTGAATGAGGTCTTTTCATCACTTCTGCGCAACTATGTGTTAGTCTTTTTTTATGACATTCTGGTCTACAGCAAAAATTGGGAAGAACATCTCCACCACCTCCATCAGGTATTTACCATTCTGTGCTCTCATCATTTGGTTTTGAATAAATCAAAATGTTCTATGGGTACATCTGAGGTGGCATATTTGGGCCACGTCATATCAGCTATGGGCGTGAAAGTTGACCAGAGCAAGATACAAGCAGTTACAGATTGGCCGATTTCCACGTCCATCACAGCATTAAAGGGATTTTTGGGCCTCATGGGAAATTATAGAAAATTTATCCAATCTTATGGCCAGATAGCAGCACCACTCAATAACCTACTAAAAAAAATGCCTTCCACTGGTCTTCTTCAGCAGAACAGGCCTTTAACCAGTTAAAGGAGGCCTTAGCCTAAGCGCCAGTCCTACAATTACTAGATTTTGAGGGAGACTTTGTGGTAGAATGTGATGCATCCGGGGGAGGTGTAGGGGCAGTATTACAACAATTGGGACATCCCATTGCTTATTTCAGCCGTCAGTTGGGACAACACCACCATAAGTTAGCTGCATATGAGACGGAATTGATTGGGTTAGCCAAGGCTGTCCAACATTGGCGACCTTATCTTTGGGGACGACCGTTTGTCATTCGTACAGATCATTGCAGCCTCAAGTATCTTCTTGAACAGCGCCTCACCACATCCCCACAGCAGCATTGGTTAACTAAACTCATGGGCTTCGATTTTACGGTTCATTATAGGCCCGGTAGTTCGAATTTGGGGGTTGATGCCTTATCACGTCGGGATATTTCCACCACACAACTTTATGCTATCAGTCACCCACGTTCACTGGTATTAGATTCTATTCGTGAAGAAGTACATCAATATCCGGATCTCATGTCATTATATTAGGATATTCAATAGGGACAACTGCTCCTCATTAGACGATTCAGGATCGTCTCATTCTCTACAAAAACAGGATCGTTTTGCATAATACATCCCCACTTCTTCACACCATCCTATCCTCTATCCATGATAGCACACATGAGGGTCGACAGAAAATATATTTCCGAATCAGTCTGGACTTTTACTGGAAGGGCATGAAGAGCACAATTGCTGATTAAGTAGCTGCTTGTCAGAATTTTCAAAGAAACAAGGCCGAATCTTTAAGTCCGGCCGGCCTATTGCAACCTCTGCAACTACCATCTCAAATCTGGTCTGATATTTCCATGGACTTCATTGCTGGACTTCCCATTTCATCAGGTAAATTGGTGATATTCGTCGTCGTTGATCGGTTTTCAAAATATGGGCACTTCCTTGCTTTGGCGCATCCATATACTGCTGCTCAGGTCGCTCAATTATTTATGGACAACATTGTCCGATTACATGAAATTCCCTCATCCATTATCAGTGACAGGGATGCCATTTTTACCAGTCTCTTTTGGAAGGAATTATTCAAATTACAGGGCACACAATTGGCATTTTCGTCTGCCTATCATCCACAAATGGACGGCCAAATAGAGGTTGTCAATCACACGATTGAAATGTATCTTCATTGTTTTGTGGGGGACGCACCTAGAAGATGGGTGAAATGGCTTTCATGGGCAGAATTTTGCTATAACACATCTTACCACACAGCACTGGGCACTACTCCTTTCAGGGTAGTTTATGGCAGAGATCCACCTCGTTTGTTTCCATATGAACCTGGGGCATCCAAAGTCGTCACTTTGGACCAAGCATTAGCTGAAAGAGATGCTATGCTCACTGAGGTACGTACACATCTGCAGGAGGCCCATCACTCTATGAAACGCTTTTATGATAAGAAGCACCGGGAGGCATCTTATTGCCCTGGAGACTATGTGTGGTTAAAGCTTCAACACTACCGCCAGCTGTCCCTGACTACAGCCAAGCGCCATAAGCTGTCTCTGAAATCTTATGGTCCATTTCTGATATTGGACCAAATTGGGCCCATGGCATACTGCTTGCAGCTACCACCGGAAGCAATGATCCACAATGTATTTCAAGTCTCCCAATTGAAGCCCTTCCAGGGTGACTCGCCCCTACTGCACACTCCACTGCCGCCACTACATGAGGGCAGAGTCCTTTCTATTCCGGCTCAGGTAATACAAGCACGCCACATTCAAGGGTATTGGGAAATTCTTGTCCAATGGGTAGATGTCGATCCCAGTGACACCACATGGGAGCCGTTATCAGCATTTCGACTTTTATATCCTTCCTTCGAGCTTGAGGAGAAGCTCTTTCTCCAGGAGGGGGGTGATGTTATGGACTCTATAGCATCATGAGTTAGCAACAGGCATAGGAATTAATGAATGTGTTTTTCAATTTCCATGTAATTGTTTCTTGGTTTGCTTTTGTCTTTGGTTTGGGTTGGTTTAGCATTTATTGGTTTGAACCATTGACCCAAGAGGTCTTTAGGGTTTTGGACGTCCTCCACCCTATTTAAGGGGACGGCTAGGGTAATGAGAATTATGAATTGAGTTCACTTTAGCTAGCGTAATTTAGATAAACAGGTCAAGAGCTCCTTCAAGCTCTCTTCCGTTTTTCCCCCAATTCTCCTTTCCGAAATTCAATTCCCTTCAACCCCTCATTCCATCTCAACGTCAAGCAAGGTAATGGAAGGAAGAGAAGAGAGGAGGGTGACAAGAGACAGGAATGGTTATTTGGAATGGTTTTCCATTTGAGCTTGTAATGCAAGGAGATCCGAATGATGGCTAGTATCCTGACGGATTGTGTCCTGCAAAGGGGACCTGGGGTGGGTCAGTGCGTACAGGTGTGAATCCCCCAGTTCTCTGCGTGACAAGGCGTCTGCTGACCGGTTGAGATAACCCGGTTTGTATTCCACCTAAAAAATCGAATTCCATTAATTTGTTGAGCCAATGTTGTTGTGGGGAAGTAGTAAGACACTGCTCCAATAAGTATTTGAGGCTACAGTGGTCTGTCTGGATCACAAAAGGTCTGCCCCACAGATACGGCCTCCAATGCTGTATGGCTTTGGCCAAACTAATGAGTTCCCTTTCGTAAGTGGCTAACTTGTGATGGTGAGGAGCGAGATGGCGGTTGAAGTAGGCAATGGGGTGTCCCTATTGCTACAAGACGGCACCTATCCCTCCCTCGGATGCTTCTCATTCTATGATGAAATTTTTGGCAAAGTTTGGCAATTGGAGAACTGGTGCTGACGCTAATGCCTATTTTAAGTTGTTAAATGAGGAGTCCGCCAACTGAGACCACTGAAAGGCATGCTTCTTCAGTAAATTGTGCAATGGTGCTGCCAGGTGACCATATTCTTTGATAAATTTTCTATAATACCCTGTGAGACTAAGGAACCCTTTCAAAGCTGTAACGGAGTGAGGTGTGGGCCAATCCATAACCGCCTTTATTTTGCTGAAGTCTGGTTTCACCCCAGAGGCAGAGATCACATGCCCCAAATAAGCTACTTTGGAAGTGGCAAAGTCACATTTGTCTCGATTGAGAAATAAATGGTGTGCTCGGAGAATTGTGAACCTGTCTCAATTGGTGCAAATGTGCTTCCCAAGTTTTGCTATAGACCAGTATATCGTCAAAAAAAACTAAGACATGCTTCCATAAGAAAGGGCGAAATACCTGGTTCATCAGCGCTTGAAAGGTGGACAGGGGCATTGGATAGCCCAAATGGCATCACCAGGAACTCGTAGTGACCATGGTGGGTGCGGAAGGCAGTTTTTTCGACATCCTCTGAATAAAACCCGAATCTGATGGTAGCCAGATTTCAAGTCCAACTTTGTAAATAATTGAGAGCCGTGTAGCTCATCCAATAATTCATCTACCATCGGAATTGGAAATTTATCTTTGATTGTGCGAGCATTGAGTTCACGGTAATCCACACAAAAGCGCCAAGATTTATCTGATTTTTTTACCAGCAATACTGGGGACGAAAAAGGAGAATGACTAGGCTGAATAATACCCTGTTGGAGCATTTGTTGACATTGCCTTTCTATTTCATCTTTTTACACATGGGGATAGCAGTAGGGACGCATTACCACTGGTTCTGTGCCCATCTTCAAAAGAATTCTGTGATCACAAGCTCGTATAGGCGGAAGGTCTGTAGGTTCCTGAAATAAATCCGCATATTCGGCCAACAATGAAGCTAAGTTATCCCCCTTTGAAGGACCCACAGAAAGTGTTTGGAGGCTGCATGGCCGCTAGGAGCTAGTGCCCTGGAGGGTGATCAGATGGTTGTCCTGTTTAAAACTCATGGTAAGGGATTGGAAATCCCATAACATCGGACCCAATCACTGTAGCCATTTAATGCCGAATACGAGGTCAAACCCAGCCAACGGTATGACCAAAAAATCTGCTACAAAGGAGTGACCCTCAATAGTAAAGGGCACAACTGAACCGAAACCCACAGTGGTGACCTTATCACTGTTAGCCAATGAGACTGATATTCCTGATTTCTGCTGTAGTGATAATGTTAGGTTCTTCCCTTGCCATGGATCGAGTCACCCTCCATGGATGATCTTGACGTTGGAAGAGAAACCTTGTTTCTTGAATGAGTAATGGTGGAACTCAATTTAGAATGAAGGAGCTTTGGAGGAAGTTCAACCTTGGACCTCAAAGGGAGAATCCGACCTTGACCTCTGAGGGAGAATCAGACCTGTAAAATATAATTTTCTCAATACTTGCCTCTCTTTTCCTTCACGTCCCCCTAAATAGGGTTGAGGACGAAAATACAAAGATGACCCATTAGGTCAAGTGGTTCACGCCACATTACACTGAACCAACCCAAAATAAACCAAACCAAATAAAGTAAACCAAACCGAATTGAAATTACATGAAAAGTAAATTGAAATTATTTAATTCCTATGCCTATGGATAACTCGTGATGCTATGGAGTCCATAACATAACCCCCTCCCCTTGGAGAAAGAGCTTGTCCTCAAGCTCAAAGTTTGGGTAGAGGGTGCGAAACGCCACTAATGGCTCCCATGTCGTGTCACTGGGGTCAGCATCTACCCATTGCACTAAGATCTCTCAATCACCCTGAATGCGGCGAGTTTGTAATACCTGTGCCGGGGTAGAAAGTACACGTCCCTCATGGAGTGGTGGCAGCGGGGTGTGCAGCAAGGGCGAATCACCGTGGAAGGCCTTTAATTGTGAGACATGAAAGACGTTGTGAATTCTGGCCTCTGGCGGAAGCTGCAATCTGTAGGCCACTGTCCCAATGCGGTCCATCACCTGAAAGGGACCATAATATTTTGGAGAGAGCTTGTGACGTTTGGAGGCTGTCAACAACAGTAGCCTGTAGTGTTGGAGACGCAACCAAACATAATCTCCAGGAGAAAAGAAGACTTCCCGGTGCTTCTTGTCATAATATTGTTTCATAGAATGTTGTGCTTTCTGTAGATGAGTGCGCACCTCAGTGATGAATGAGTCTCTTTCAGCCAATGCTTGGTCCAAAGTTGCGACTTTAGAGGCCCCTGGTTCATAGGCTAAAAGACGGGGAGGTTCTCTACCATATACCACCTTGAATGGGGTTGTGCTGAGTGCGCTGTGGTAGGAGGTGTTGTAACAAAACTCAGCCCAGGCGAGCCACTTAACCCACCTCTTAGGTGAGTCCCCCACGAAACAACGGAGATACATTTCAATGGTTCTGTTGATGACCTCTGTCTGACCATCAGTCTGTGGATGGTAGGCTGAAGAAAAGGCTAACGTTGTGCCTTGTAACTTGAAGAGTTCTTTCCAGAAGGTACTTGTAAAGATTGCATCCCTATCACTGGTAATTGAATTAGGCATCCCATGTAATCGTACAATGTTATCCATAAAAAGTTGAGCGACCTACGCTGCAGTGTAAGGATGTGCTAGAGGAATGAAATGCCCATATTTAGATAAACGATCCACCACTACAAGGATAATAGATTTACCCGACGAAGAGGGAAGTCCATCTATGAAGTCCATAGAAATATCAGACCAGACCTGTGACGGAAGCTGAAGTGGTTGGAGCAACCCCGCTGGACTTAATGTTTCTGCTTTATTCCGTTGACAAGTCTGACAAGCCGCCACATAATCAGCTATACTGCGCTTCATGCCCCTCCAATAAAATTCCCTACTGTTTCGAAAATATGTTTTCTGTCGGCCTTCAAGTGTACTGTCATGGAAGGAGGCCAAAATGCTGTTAATCAGAGGGGATGTGTGGTGAGAAAAATTCTATTTTTGTAGAGGACGAGATTGTCCTGAACTGTCCAATGTGGTGCCGCTGTGCCCTGCTGGATATCCAGCCATAAGGAGATAATATCAGGGTGCAGTTGTGCCTCTTCTTGTATAGAATCCAACAAGAGAGCTCTGGGCTAACTGATGGCATTTAATTGCGGCTCTGTAACGTCCCGGCGAGATAAGGCATCAGCCCCTACATTCAAACTTCCCGGTTTATACTCGACAGAAAAGTCAAAGCCCATAAGCTTACTTAACCAATGCTGTTGTGGTGAAGTAGTGAGACGCTGCTCAAGAAGATACTTGAGGCTGCAATGATCAGTGCGAATCAAAAAAGAACGTCCCCAAAGATAAGGGTGCCAATGCTGTATAGCTTTCGCCAATCCAATCAATTCCCTCTCATAAGCTGCCAACTTGTGGTGGTGTTGGCCCAATTGACGGCTAAAATAAGCAATCGGGTGGCCTTGTTGGTGCAACACTGCGCCAATACTGCCCCCTGAAGCATCACATTCCACTACAAAGGACTCCTCAAAGTCGGGAAGCTGCAAAACTGGGGCTGATCATAAGGCGTCTTTCAATTGCTGAAAGGAATGAGCTGCTGTCTCTGACCAGGTAAAAGCATTTTTCTTGAGGAGATTGTTGAGCGGAGCTGCAAGCTGGCCATAGCAACGAATAAATTTTCTATAATATTCAGCTAGGCCCAAAAATCCTCTTAAGGCTGTAATAGATGTAGGAATTGGCCAATCTGTGACCGCTTGTATCTTACTCTGGTCTACCTTCACCCCTGATGCTGAAATAATGTGGCCCAAATATGCCACTTCTGATGTGCCCATAGAACATTTTGACCGATTTAAAACCAAATGATGGAAGCGTATAAGAGAAAATACCTGGTGAAGGTGCTGAAGAAGTTCTTCCTAGCTGTTGCTATAGACCAAAATATCGTCGAAAAAGACCAATACACATTTGCGCAAGAGAGGGGAAAATACCTCATTCATGAGGGCCTGGAAGGTGGAAGGCGCATTTGACAGACCAAATGGCATTACGAGGATTTCAAAATGGCCGTGATGCGTGCGGAATGCTGTTTTCTCCACATCGGATGGATGAACTCGGATTTGATGATAGCCAGATTTCAAATCGAGTTTAGTAAATATAGTAGCTCCATGTAGCTCGCCTAACAGCTCGTCCACCACTGGAATAGGAAATTTATCTTTAATTGTATGGGCATTGAGTTGTCGGTGATCCACACAGAACCTCCATGACTTATCATGCTTGCGGACTAGTAATACCGGTGAAGAAAAAGGAGACCTGATGGGCTGAATAATACCTTGTGCTAGCATCTGCTGGCACTGCCTTTCAATCTCATCCTTCTGTAAGCGAGGGTAATGATACGGACGTACCACTACCGGCTCGGTCCCCGTTTTCAAACGGATACGGTTATCACAGTGCCTAAGTGGCGGTAAGGCAGTAGGGTCTTGAAAGATATCCTCAAATTCTGTAAGTAAGTGAGATAACTTACATGTATTTGTGGACTGGACCTGGGCAACCTGTAGTGCACAGGTGAGTGGTGCTTGTGTGCCATGCAATATAATCTGATGTTGGTCCTCTATACAAGACATGGTGAGAGCTTGGAAATCCCATAGTATTGGTCCCAACAATTGTAGCCATTTAATTCCTAGCACCAAATCGAATCCTGATAGTGGAATCACCAGAAAATCTGCAACAAATTTATATCCCTCAATATCAAAGTGTGTGGCTGGTGATATGCCTACACTAGTAATTTTAGCCCCATTGGCTACTGATACAGAAAGACCATTCTGTTGTTGTACTACTAACCCAAGTTGTTCTGCTGCCTACTGACTGATGAAATTATGTGTACTACCCGAGTCAACTAAAGCCAGTAACTGTAAATGATTTAATTGGGCTTTAACCTGCATTGTGCTTGCACTGCGTAGACCAGTCATAGCATGAAGGGAAATCTCTGGACCTTCTTGGTCAGTTTCCACAATTTCTTCCTCTTGTGGTATTTCTTCTCCATCCTCCCACAGACATATACTGAATAATCGTTTGCAGTGGTGACCAAAAACATATTGTTCATCACAGTTAAAACAGAGGCCCTTGGCCTTTCTCTGCTCCATTTCTTGTCTAGTAAGTTTTTTGAAGTAAGGAGCAGGTGGAGCTGAATTAGAAATGTCTGGGCATGGGGCTGCACTGTCTCTAAATCTTGGAGGTCCATAGGAATGGTTTGGTGCAGAGGCATTGTGCCTTCCTGGCCAAGCTGGTTTTCTGACCTGTGAGTCCTTTAGAACACACTGCTTGTGCTCAATTGCTCTGGCTAAGTTCATAGCGTGGTCTAAATCTGTAGGAACATGTAATTCAACTTCTAAACGCAGAGCTTCTGTCAAACCAGCAGTAAAAATATGAACATACTGTGTGTGGCTAACAAACTGGTTTGCTCGGGCTAACCTTTCCTGGAAGGTCTTTTGGTACACCTCTAGTGTGCCAGTTTGTTTGTAATTGATTAACTCGCCCAATGGATTGCTACTAGCAGGAGGTACTGTCTGGGCGGGGTACTGTTAGGGTCCTGGGTTAAGTACCTATGTCTTCCGCTCCTAACAGGCCGGTCTTTTGGGTAGTATTGGCTAGGTGTTTAACATTTGGTATCAGACCTAGCGCTGTGTCCCGACTTCGAATCCCAGCGCCCCCAAAAATGGATGTGGGTGGTCACGTGCCTGGACTGACCCGGGTTCGACCTGGCTCCAGTTGCTCTGTTGTGGTAGCCTCCGCGGTCGTCGGCTCGGGGAAGGGCGGGGTACTGTTAGGGTCCTGGGTTAAGTACCTATGTCTTCCGCTCCTAACAGGCCGGTCATTTGGGTAGTATTGGCTAGGTTTTTAACAGATAACCCCAACTATGTGCTGCCTGGCTGCTTATAAAATTATATGTGCTGCTTGAGTCCACGAGTGCTAGCAGAATATGATGGTTCACGATGGCATGGACCTGCATGGTATTGGTGTTGTGCAGGCTTGTCATTGCGTGGAGGGAGATTTCTGGTTCCTCCTCCTCGGTTTGGTCCACATCCTCCTGAAAGTCATCCTCTGAGGGGTCTTCTATTTTTACCCAAAAGAGTCTTTTGCATTGATGGCCCT
This sequence comes from Aristolochia californica, assembly GCF_029961685.1. Taxonomy (NCBI): domain Eukaryota; kingdom Viridiplantae; phylum Streptophyta; class Magnoliopsida; order Piperales; family Aristolochiaceae; genus Aristolochia; species Aristolochia californica. Next base: position 32,468,834 of record NW_027182279.1, on the reverse strand, counting down.
TGACAAATTTTTCATCACAATTGAAACATAGGCCCTGAGCCCTTCTTTGATCAATTTCTGTTTTTGTGAGACGTTTGATAAATCCCGGTGGTGGTGTTGGAGAGGGGTTGTTGGGTTGAGGCCTTGGGTAAGTGGAATAAGGACCATGGGGCTGAGGGCGAGGTGGCCAAGGGGGACGTTTGGTTAATGACTCTCGGAAGAGGTGTTAGGTTCTTCCCTTGCCCTGGATCGAGTCACCCTTCTTTCCTCTCTTCCCTCCATGGATGATCGTTGGAAGATATTTCTTGTTTCTTGAACGAGTAATGGTGGAACTCAATTAGAACGAAGGAGCTTTGGAGGAAGCTCAACCTTGGACCTCAAAGGGAGAATCCGACCTAGACCTCTGAGGGAGAATCTGACCTGTAAAATATAATTTTCTCAATACTTGCCTCTCTTTTCCTTCATGTCCCTGTAAATAAGGTTGAGGACGGAAATACAAAGATGACCCATAGGTCAAGTGGTTCACGCCACATTACACTGAACCAACCCAAAGTAAACCAAACCAAATTGAAATTACATAAAAAGTAAATTGTCATAATTTAACTCCTATGCATATGGATAACTAGTGATGCAATGGAGTCAATAGCATCACCCCCCCCCCCCCCCCCCCCCCCCCCCCCGCCCTGGAGAAAGAGCTTGTCCTCAAGCTCAAAGTATGGGTAGAGGGTGAAAAACGCCACTAATGGCTCCCATGTCGTGTCACTAGGGTCAGCATCGGCCCATTGCACTAAGATATCCCAATCACCCTGAATACGGTGAGTTTGTAATACCTGTGCCGGGTTAGAAAGTACACGTACCTCATGGAGTGGGGGCAGCGGGGTGTGCAGGAAAGGCGAATCACCTTGGAAGAACTTTAATTGTGAGACATTAAAGACGTTGTGAATTCTAGCCTCTGGGGGAAGCTACAATCTGTAGGCCACTGTCCCAATGCGGTCCATCACCTGAAAGGGACCATAATATTTAGGAGAGAGCTTGGGACATTTGGAGGCTGTCAATGACAGCTGCCTGTAGTGTTGGAGACACAACCAAACATAATCTCCAGGAGAAAAGAAGATTTCTCGGTGCTTCTTGTCATAATATTTTTTCAAAGAATGTTATGCCTCCTGTAGATGAGTGTGCACCTTAGTGATGAATGTGTCTCTTTAAGCTAATGCTTGGTCCAAAGTGGCGACTTTAGAGGCCCCTGGTTCATAGGCTAAAAGACTGGGAGGTTCTCTACCATATACCACCTTGAATGGGGTTGTGTCGAATGCGTTGTGGTAGGAGGTGTTGTAACAGAACTCATCCCAGGCGAACCACTTAACCCACTTCTTAGGTGAGTCCCCCACGAAATAGAGGAGATACATTTCAATGGTTCTGTTGACGACCTCTGTCTGACCATCAGTCTGTGGATGGTAGGCTGAAGAAAAGGCTAACGTTGTGCCCTGTAACTTGAAGAGTTCTTTCCAGAAGGTACTTGTAAAGATTGCATCCCTATCACTGGTAATTGAATTTGGCATCCCATGTAAGCGGACAATGTTATCCATAAAAAGTTGAGCGACCTGAGTTGCAGTGTAAGGATGCGCTAGAGGAATGAAATGCCCATACTTAGAGAAACGATCCACCACTACAAGGATAACAAATTTACCCGACGAAGAGGGAAGTCCATCTATGAAGTCCATAGAAATATCAGACCAAACTTGTGACAGAAGCTGAAGTGGTTGGAGCAACCCAGTTGGACTTAATGTTTCAGCCTTATTCCATTGACAAGTATGACAAGCCGCCACATAATCAGCTATACTGCGCTTCATGACCCTCCAATAAAATTCCCTACAGATCCGGAAATATGTTTTTTGTCGGCCCTCATGTGTACTGTCATGGAAGGAGGCTAAAATGCTGTTAATCAGAGGGGATGTGTGGTGTAGAAAAATTCTATTTTTGTAGAGGACGAGATTGTCCTGAACCCTCCCATGGTTTGCCGTTGTCCCCTGCTGGATGTCCTGGCATAAGGAGATAATATCCTGGTATTGTTGTGCCTCTTCCTGTATAGAATCCAACAAGAGAGCTCTGGGCTGACTGATGGCATTTAATTGCGGCTCTGGAACGTCCCGGAAAGATAATGCATCAGCCCCTACATTCAAACTTCCCGGTTTATACTCGACAGAAAAGTCAAACCCCATAAGCTTACTTAACCAATGTTGTTGTGGTGAAGTAGTGAGACGCTGCTCAAGAAGATACTTGAGGCTGCAATGATCAGTACGAATAGAAAAAGAACGTCCCCATAGATAAGGGCACCAATGTTGTATAGCTTTCGCCAATCCGATTAATTCCCTCTCATAAGCTGCCAACTTGTGGTGGTGTTGGCCCAGTTGACGGCTAAAATAAGCAATCGGGTGGCCCTGTTGGTGCAACACTGCGCCAATACCGCCCCCCGAAGCATCACATTCCACTACAAACAACTCATCAAAGTCGGGGAGCTACAAAACTGGGGCTGATGATAAGTTGTCTTTCAATTGCTGAAAGGAATGAGCTACTGTCTCTGACCAGGTAAAAGCATTTTTCTTGAGGAGATTGTTGAGCGGAGCTGCAAGCTGGCCATAGCTACGAATAAATTTTCTATAATATCCAGCTAGGCCCAAAAATCCTCTTAAGGCTGTAATAGATGTAGGAATAGGCCAATATGTGACCGCATGTATCTTACTCTGGTCTACCTTCACCCCCGCTGCTGAAATAACGTGGCCCAAGTATGCCACTTCTGATGTGCCCATAGAACATTTTGACCGATTTAAAACCAAATGATGTGAACGTATAAGAGAAAATACCTGGTGAAGGTGCTGAAGATGTTCTTCCCAGCTGTTGCTATAGACCCATCATACGTAGAAAAGTCAAGTTTTATATACCTGGGCACAGTGTTTGGTCCTTGAACGGCAGGCCCCAGATGGGGATGGTGTTGACGCATTGGTGGTTGTGGGGGAGGAGGTGGAGAGTATGCAGTTGGTGGTTGGGCTCGTGTATCATGGTCCTCTTGTCGCCGGAGGAGAGCTTGGATGGCAACATCCATTGATTTTATTGCATCACGCAAATCAGAGGTTGTTTGACGCACCTCTTCTAGGGCATGAGCCTGGTTATCTGTCCTCTGCCTAGTATCTTCCACTAATTGTCTCAAATCGTTAGGGGAAGAGGAATCCTAAAGGGTGGACCTGTCTGATACCAAGATGTTAGGTTCTTCCCTTGCCATGGATCGAGTCACCCTTCTTTCCTCTCTTCCCTCCATGGATGATCTTGACGTTGGAAGACAATTCTTGTTTCTTGAACGAGTAATGGTGGAACTCAATTAGAACGAAGGAGCTTTGGAGGAAGCTCAACCTTGGACCTCAAAGGGAGAATCCGACCTAGACCTCTGAGGGAGAATTTGACCTGTAAAATATAATTTTCTCGATACTTGCCTCTCTTCTCCTTCACGTCCCCCTAAATAGGGTTGAGGACAGAAATACAAAGATGACCCATAGGTCAAGTGGTTCACGCCACATTACACTGAAACATCCCAAGGTAAACAAAAAAAAATAAAGTAAACCAATCCGAATTGAAATTACTTGAAAAGTAAATTGACATAATTTAATTCTTATGCTTATGGATAACTCGTGATGCTATGGAGTCCATAACAAGAGGCGTTGTTTGGTGTCCAATGCTCTTGCCAAATTCATGGTGTGGGCTAGAGAGGTGGGGGCTTCCAATTCCACTTCTAGGTGAAGGGGTTCTACCAGGCCAGCCATGAACAAATTGACATAAAGTTCAGGCCGCCGCAAATGACTTGCATGAGCAATTTTTTCTTGGAACAATTTCTGATATTGTTCTATAGTTCCAAGCTGTTTTAGATTGACCAAATCCCCAACTAGGTTGCTGTGAAGCGGAGGACCAAACCGTAGCATGCAATTTTCTTTGAAAAATTCCCAATCATATACCACAAACTCGTTCTTGAATTGATGAAACCACATAAGCGCTTCATCGAGCATGTGGAAGGTAGCTAATTGAACCTTGCCCTCGGGCAGAGTTCCTTGATTGGAAAATAAATGATCACACCTGTGTAACCACATTAAAGGGTCGGAGGACCCATCATACGTTGGAAAATCAAGCTTTGTGTACCTTGGCACGGTAGGGGGTGCTAGATTGATGCCCCCACGAGGTGGAGGTGTTTGGCGCAGGGGAGGAGGTGGTGGTGGTGTTGGATGAGGGATGAGATGATCTGCTGGGCGTGAGGAGGATGCCATCTGGATGGAAAGATGGGTAAATCCCTCCTCCATTCGGGACAACAACATCTGGAATTTGCCCTCCAGGCCATTGATTTGAGATTGTAGATCAGCATAGTTCTCTTCCACAAAATTTCGAATTTCTGCAGGGGAAGAGGAATCACCAAGGGTGGTCCTATTTGATACCACGATGTTAGGCTCTCTGGCCATGGATCAAGTCACCCGGCGATCTTCTCTAGCTTCCAGATTGAATGACAAAGAAGGGAAGGATTTGGGGTTCTTGGAATGCCCAATGATGAAGGGACGTGAGCCTTTGAAGGAGCTCCAACCTTAGGCCTCTTTAGAGAGAGTACCTGATCTCATTTAGACTAATTGATTAATGCTTGCTTCCATTCAATCACTTGACTCCCTAAATAGATTAGGGAAAACATCAAAGGTTCTATAATTATAATTAGACCCTTATTGAACTTCAAATTACAATTAAACACCTAAGGTACTGAAATACAAGTTTACTCCATCTCTTCTCTTCTCCGGTTCGCCACTCTTGATACTATGGAGTCCATAACATAAACCCTAAACTCGAGATCAAGAGGTGATCTCAGCTTGTTTACACTAGGTTATTCTAAAATCTCAAAGCTTGCCTCATTCATTCATTCTTTCCCTTTAAATAGATCACGCCATGGAGTTTTAGGGTAAGGGTTACAATAATTCCCATAATGCCCTACATATAAAAGTAATTAGAAATAACTCCTACTTAAAACAATATAAGAAATAAATCCTACTCAAAGTAATATAAGAAATAAATCCTACTCAAAGTAATATTAAGAAATAAATCCTATTGAGTGAGTTGTTGTTGCTTCCTTCGTTGTGTGACTCGGTGTGCTATTGAGTCCACAATAGATATCGAATACAAGGAAGGTGACTATGTTTGGTGACGAATCCATCCCCACCGTCAGCACTCACTAGCAGGACAACAATGCCATAAACTCTCCCCAAAATACTTTGGGCCTTTCGCTATTATTTGACGTATCGGGCCAGTAGCTTATCAATTGCAACTTCCCGCAACAGATAAACTGCATGAGGTGTTCCATGTTTCATTACTTAAAACCTTTAATGGTCCACCTCCGTCGGCAATTCCGTCTCTTACTCCGGTGGACAATGGACAGGTTATTCTTACTCCTACTATAGTATTGTGTTACGGTCCCGGGTCATGGATCGAGTAACACGGCATGGGATTTGTGAATCCAGCACTAGTACTGAGTTGTTGGACTCGGTAAGGAGGGTTAAAGATCCCTTATTTGGGTAATCTTCCACCAGTGATCAGTCTCCCTTTTTGTGGACTCATTCTAGTGCTAAAGTTATATCTAGAATAGAATTAATTCAGGTGGAGAGATAATGGAGGAATACCTGTTCTTGCTCATGTAAATTAGGGTTTCAACCCTGATTTGATGCAGGTCATTCTAGGACTTGAAGGCCTAGCTTAGGGGGATGGCCTTGGCTCATGTTGATGGCTTCCCTTGCTCTGTTTCCGTGATGAATTCCCAGCAAGAAGAGTGGTTCTAATCCTTCACATGAAAGAACTAGAAATCTTCTTTCTTTGCTGTTCGTCAAGAGGGAATTGAACCCTACTTGTTGTTGATGCTGATGATGAGGGAAGACTCTCTCTTTGGGCTCGGAAAAGGGGCAGGAAGCTCCTCTTCTTAGTATGGATAATGAGGGATGAATTTGGGTGAAGATGGATGGCAATGGAGGGTGAAGGATAGGTTGGATTTTTTGAGTAAACCCAAACTCGAGATCAAGAGGTGATCTCAACTTGTTTAGACTAGGTTATTCTAAAATGTCAAAGCTTACCTATTTCATTCATTCCTTTCCCTTAAATAGATCATGTCATGGAGTTTTAGGGTTAGGGTTACAATAATTCCCCATAATGCCCTACATATAAAGTAATTAGAAATAACTCCTACTTAGAACAATATAAGAAATAAATCCTACTCAAAGTAATATAAGAAATAAATCCTATTGAGTGAGTTGTTGTTCCTCCTTCGTTGTGTGACTCGGTGTGCTATTGAGTCCACAACATCTACCTCCCCATCAGATTGATAACCAATGGGATATTCCTGTACAGTGGAAGGACACCGAGAAAGAAGATGCAACATGGGAGCAGCTAGCCAACTTCCAATAGGTCTACCCTTCTTACGAGCTTGAGGACAAGCTCTTTCTCCATCGGGGGGAGGGGGATGATTTTGAGTGCTCAATACTACACCGAGTCGCCCAAAGGAGGAGGCAATGACTCACTGAGTTTATTACTTTTAAATTTCATATTTTATATTGCTTTCAATATAATTTCCCATTAAATATGTAATGAGCAAGGACACAGGGGCAGAATTGTCATTTTTTTCCCTAAAACATTTATGACGTCAAACCCTTTTTAAAGGGTAGAGAAATATAGAAAAGGCAAGTATTGAATTAGGTTAAACAGGGTTTGGAGGTCTCCTTGACGAGCACCAAGTATGGTTCTCTTGATTTGAGTTTTATTTCTTCTCTCTTTGAATTCTGCTGTGCATTGAGATCATCCAAGATAAACGGAGAGGGTCTTGAATACTGTTTTTCGAGTTCAAGGAGGGGCTTTAGCCTCTTCCACGTTTACAGCAGCAAGAGGGAAGAATTTCCGTTCAATCCGAGCAAGAAAAGAGAAGGATTGATCCCCTAATCGAGCAGCTCACTAAAAGAGGCAGCTTTAGCCTCTAACCGAGTAAGGGAGAGTTGGAAAGTCTTAATCTCTCCTCCATGGGCAGCAGCAACCTTTTTAAGAGGGTCTCTACCCTCTTAGACGTGAGCAAAAAAATGGGTTTAACCCTTCCTGGCCAAGAATAGCAAGAGAAGTATTTTATTTACATAGAAGATTAAAAAAAAGGAAACTCCTTTTCAAGCATAACGAGATCAGGGAAAGAAAGGGAGTTCTTTTCTTTATTACCGTGACCAAGAACCCTAATACAGTACTAGATTCACAATTACCTCGTTGAGTTACTAGATTCATGGCTAGGGACCGTAACACCTTGGTTTCGGATCCATCTACTGTGGACACAAATTCTCTGTTAGACAAGGAGATAGGGAACTCAAGAGATTAACATTACCTATCAGATGCTCAGAGGCCTCAGAACAATGATCAAATAAGCAGAAGTAGCAAAAACGATACCTATCACAATATTTTCAACAATAGTAGTGGTAGAAACCTTGTCGGGGGTAGATGCCATCGTAGCCTTTAATTTTTTAAGTAATACAAAATCCTCATTTTACGGTTTTTTTTCCTTTTTGGGGCTCAATTTTCCCTTCACTCTTGGCTGCATTGTTTTTAGAAACCTGGTTAGCCATAGCCCAATCTGGTTTCCCATGTTTTTTCCAACATATGTAAAGCAGGTGATTTTGGGCCTCACAATAAGTACTTGATCATTTCTAAGTTTCATTCCTTTGAGAGCTTTGACCAGCCCTACCTATTAATTTTTAGGGACAACACATAAACACAAGAAATCTCAAGGGAAGGAGAGAAGAGAAGAATTCAAGCCCATGGGAGAGAGGAGAGAAGAAACCAAGGGAGTGAAGGAAGAAGAAAAGAGAGAGAGATGTATGGACGAATTTGAGCCAAGAGGAAGAGGCTTGAATACTCTACATCATGCCTTCAGGCTATATTTATAGTTGTGTGAAGGTTTTAAAATTACTAAAATGCCCTTAGCGCTACGTGCTTCAAAAGGAAAAGGACATAAGAGAACGTACACCAGCTTGCATAATTCCAATTCTATGCCATCTCTATAGAAGTTTTCCTTATTTACTAGCCATGCCACCCCTATACACGTGGGTGTCTTTTAACACTACCACCTCTTCCTGCTATCCGTATTACTTCTCCATCAACCTTTATTATTCAGATTTCCTCCTCTATTGTAGGATTACATGGCTGATGATACATCAATGAGTGAAATAGCGGAAGGTTTTGGAATACGCCGCAATGTGTGTTATGGACTCCATAGCATCATGAGTTATCCATAGGCATTCATGTAATTTCAATTCGATTGGTTTACTTTGTTTGGTTTGGTTTACTTTGGGTTGGTTCAGTTGTAATGTGGCGTGAGCCACTTGACCTATGGGTCAACTTTGTATTTCCGTCCTCAACCCTGTTTAGGGGGATGTCAAGGGAAGGAGAAAGCAAGTATTGAAAAAACTAGATTAAACAAGTCAGATTCTCCCTCAGAGGTTTAGGTCGGATTCTCCCTCTGAGGTCCAGGTTGAGCTTCCTTCAAAGCTCCTTCATTCTATTTGAATTCCACCATTCCACGTTCAAGAAACAAGAATTCTCTTCCAACGTTTAGAGCATCCATGGAGGGAAGAGAGGAAAGAAGGGTGACTCGATCCATGGCAAGAGAAGAACCTAACATCTTGGTATCAGATAGGTCTACCCTTGGGAATTCCTCTTCCCCTGACGATTTGAGGCAATTCATGGAAGATTCTAGGCAGAGGACAGATATTCAGGCTCAATGCCTGGAAGAGGTACGTCAGACAACCACTGACTTGCGTGAAGCCATAAAATCAATGGATGCTGCCATCCAAGCTCTCCTCCGGCGACAAGAGGACAATGATACACGAGCACAACCACCGGCGGCCTACTCTCCACCGGCCAACCACCATCAATTCCACCCACCACCTCCCCCACAACCACCAATGCGTCAACACCATCCCCATCTGGGGCCTGCCATTCAAGGACCAAATACTGTGCCCAGGTATTTAAAACTTGACTTTCCTTCGTATGATGGGTCTAAGGACCCTTTGATTTGGTTAGCAAAGTGTGATCAGTTCTTGATCATCAAAAAACACCTGCGGATGAGAAAGTGTATTTGGCCGCCTACCACATGCTCGATGAAGCACTTCTATGGTACCACCAATTCCGAAGTGACCAATTGGTTTAGGATTGGGCAAACTTTAGGCAGTCTTGCATGATGAGATTTGGTCCTCCAGCTAGTATCAATCCATTGGGGGAATTAATCAATTACAAACAAACTGGATCACTAGAGGTGTACCAAAAGACCTTCCAGTAGAGGTTAGCCCAAGCACACTAGTTTGTCAGTCACACACAGTATGTTCATATTTTTACTGCGGGTTTGACAGAAGTATTGAGACTGGAAGTGGAATTACATGGTCCTATAGATTTCGACCATGCTATGAATTTAGCCAGGGCAATTGAGCACAAGCAGCGTGTTCTTAAGGAGTCACTGGTCAGAAAACCAGCTTGGCCAGGAAGGCACAATGCCTCAGTGCCAACCCCTTACTATGGACCTCCATAGTCTAGAGACAGTGCAGCCCCACGCCAAAACATCTCTAATTCGGCTCCACCTGCCCCTTACTTCAAAAAACTCACCAGACAAGAAATGGATCAGAGAAAGGCCAAGTGCCTCTGTTTTAACTGTGATGAACAATATATCATTGGTCACCATTGAAAACGATTATTTAGTATATGTCTGTGGGAGGATGAAGATGACATACTACCTGAGGAGGAGATTGTGGAAACAGACCAAGAGGGTCTAGAGATTTCCCTTCATGCCATGACTGGTCTACGCAGTTCAAGCACAATGCAGGTTAAAGCCCAGTTACATCATCTATAGTTACAGGCTTTAGTTGACTCGGGCAATACACATAATTTCATCAGTCAGCCGGCAGCAGAACAACTTGGGTTAGTAGTCTAGCAACAGACTGGTCTTTCTGTATCTGTAGCCAATGGGGCTAAAATTACTAGTGTGGGCATATCTCTAGCCACACACTTTGATATTGAGGGACATGCATTTATTGCAGATTTTTTGGTGATTCCACTGTCAGGATTCGATTTGGTACTAGGAATTAAATGGCTACAATTGTTGGGGCCCATACTATGGGATTTCCAAGCTCTGACCTTGTCTTTTACAGAGGACCAACATCAGATTATATTACATGGCACACAAACACCAGTGCCATGCGCACTACAGGTTGTCCAGGTCAAATCCACGCCCACCTGTAAGTTATCTCACTTACTTACAGAATTTGAAGATATCTTTCAGGACCCTACTGCTTTACCGCCAATTAGGCACTGTGATCACCGTATCCGTTTGAAAACGGCAACTGAGCCTGTACTGGTGCGTCAGTATCGTTACCCCCACTTACAGAAGGATGAGATTGAAAGGCAGTGCCAGAAGATGCCAGCACATGGTATTATTCAGCCCAGCAGGTCTCCTTTTTCCTCACCGGTATTACTAGTCCATAAGCATGATAAGTCATGGATGTTTTGTGTGGATTACCGGCAACTCAAGTGCCCATACTATTAAAGATAAATTTTCTATCCCTGTGGTGGACGAGCTGCTAGATGAGCTACATGGAGCTACTATTTTTACTAAACTCTATTTGAAATCTGGTTATCATCAAATCCGAGTTCATCCATCAGATGTGAAGAAAACAACGTTCCGCAAGCATCACGGCCATTTCGAGTTCCTCGTAATGCTATTTGGTCTCTCAAATGCGCCTTCCACCTTCCAGGCTCTGATGAATGAGGTATTTTCCTCTCTCTTGAGAAAATACGTATTGGTATTTTTCGACGATATTTTGGCAACAGTTGGGAAGAGCATCTTCAGCACCTTCGCCAAGTATTTTCTCTTATCCGTTCACATCATTTGGTTTTAAATCGGTCCAAATGTTCTATGTGAACGTCAGAAGTGGCATACTTGGGCCACGTTATTTCAGCAGCGGGGGTGAAAGTAGACCAAAGTAAGATACAAGTGGTCACAGATTGGCCTATTCCTACATCCATTACAGCCTTAAAAGGATTTTTGGGCCTAGCTAGGTATTATAGAAAATTTATTTGTAGCTATGGCCATATTGCAGCTCCGCCAAACAACCTCCTCAAGAAAAATGCCTTTACCTCATCAGAGACAGCGGCTGATTCCTTTCAACAGTTGAAAGAAGCCTTATCATCAGCCCCAGTTTTGCAGCTACCCGACTTTGATGAGTCCTTTGTAGTGGAATGTGATGCTTCGGGGGGCGGTATTGGTGCAGTGTTACACCAACAGGGCCACCCGATTGCTTATTTTAGCCACCAACTTGGACAACACCACCACAAGTTAGCAGCTTATGAGAGGGAATTGATCGGATTGGCGAAAGCTATACAGCATTGGTGCCCTTATCTCTGGGGATGTTCATTTTTTATTCGCACTGATCATTGCAGCCTCAAGATCTGCTTGAACAACGCCTCACTACTTCACCACAGCAACACTGGTTTAGTAAACTTATGGGGTTTGACTTTTTCTGTTGAGTATAAACAGGGAAGTTTGAATGTAGGGGCAAATGCATTTTCTCTCCGGGACATTCCAGAGCCGCAATTAAATGCCATCAGTCAGCCCAAAGCTCTCTTGTTGGATTCTATAAGGGAAGAGGCACAATAGTACCCGAAAATTATAGCTTTATGTCATGACATCCAACAGGGGACAGCAGCAAACAATTGGTGGTTTAAGGACAATATAGTCCTCTACAAAAAAAAAAATTTCTACACCACACATGCCCTATAATTCACAGCATTTTAGCCTCCTTCCATGACAGTACACTGAGGGCTGACAAAAAACATATTTTTGGATCAGTAGGGAATTTTATTGGAGGGGCATGAAGCGCAGTATAGCCGATTATGTGGCGGCATGTCAGACTAGTCAACGGAATAAAGCTGAAACAATAAGTCCAGGTGGGTTGTGTTAGGTTCTTCCCTTGCCATGGATCGAGTCACCCTTCTTTCCTCTCTTCCCTCCATGGATGATCTTGACGTTGGAAGAGAATTCTTGTTTCTTGAACGAGTAATGGTGGAACTCAATTAGAACGAAGGAGCTTTGGAGGAAGCTCAACCTTGGACCTCAAAGGGAGAAATCCGACCTAGACCTCTGAGGGAGAATCAGACCTGTAAAATATAATTTTCTCAATACTTGCCTCTCTTTTCCTTCACATCCCCCTGAATAGGGTTGAGGACAAAAATACAAAGATGACCCATAGGTCAAGTGGTTCACGCCACATTACACTGAACCAACCCAAAGTAAACCAAACCGAATTGAAATTACATGAAAAGTAAATTGACATAATTTAATTTTTATGCCTATGGATAACTCGTGATGTTATGGAGTCCATAACATCACCCCCCCCCCCCCCCCCCCCCCCCATGGAGAAAGAGCTTGTCCTCAAGCTCAAAGTATGGGTAGAGGGTGCGAAACGCCTCTAATGGCTCCCATGTCGTGTCACTGGGGTCAGCATCTGCCCATTGCACTAAGATCTCCCAATCACCCTGAATACGCCGAGTTTGTAATACCTGTGTCGGGGTAGAAAGTACATGTTCCTAATGGAGTGGGGGCAGTGGGGTGTGAAGCAAAGGCGAATCACCTTGGAAGGCCTTTAAATGTGAGACATGAAAGACGTTGTGAATTCTGGTCTCTGGCGGAAGCTACAATCTATAGGCCACTGTCCCAATGCGGTCCATCACCTGAAAGGGACCATAATATTTTGGAGAGAGCTTGTGACGTTTGGAGGCTATCAACGACAGCTGCCTGTAGTGTTGGAGACACAACCAAACATAATCTCCAGGAGAAAAGAAGACTTCCCGGTGCTTCTTGTCATAATATTTTTTTCATAGAATGTTGTGCCTCCTGTAGATGAGAGTGTACCTCAGTGATGAATGTGTCTCTTTCAGCTAATGCTTGGTCCAAAGTCGCGACTTTAGAGGCCCCTGGTTCATAGGCTAAAAGATGAGGAGGTTCTTTACCATATACCACCTTGAATGAGGTTGTGCCGAGTGCGTTGTGGTAGGAGATGTTGTAACAAAACTCAGCCCAGGCGAGCCACTTAACCCACCTCTTAGGTGAGTCCCCCACGAAACAGCGGGGATACATTTCAATGATTCTGTTGACGACCTCTGTCTGACCATCAGTCTGCGGATGGTAGACTTAAGAAAAGGCAAACATTGTGCCCTATAACTTGAAGAGTTCTTTCCAGAAGGTACTTGTAAAGATTGCATCCCTATCACTGGTAATTGAATTAGGCATCCCATGTAAGTGGACAATGTTATCCATAAAAAGTTGAGCGACCTGAGTTGCAATGTAAGGATGCGCCAGAGGAATGAAATGCCCATATTTAGAGAAACGATCCACCACTACAAAGATAAAAGATTTACCCGACAAAGAGGGAAGTCCATCTATGAAGTCCATAGAAATATCAGACTAGACCTGTGACGGAAGCTGAAGTGGTAGGAGCAACCCTGGTGGACTTAATGTTTCAGCTTTATTCCATTGACAAGTCTAACAAGCCGCCACATAATCAGCTATACTGCGCTTCATGCCCCTCCAATAGAATTCCCTACTGTTTCGAAAATATGTTATCCGTCGGCCCTCATGTGTACTGTCATGGAAGGAGGCTAAAATGCTGTTAATCAGAGGGGATGTGTGGTGTAGAAAAATTCTGTTTTTGTAGAGGACGAGATTGTCCTGAACCCTCCAATGTGGTGCCGTTGTCCCCTGCTAGATATCATGGCATAAGGAGATAATATCCGAGAACTGTTGTGCCTATTCCCGTATAGAATCCAACAAGAGAGCTCTGGGCTGACTGATGGCGTTTAATTGTAGCTCTGGAACGTCTCGGCGAGATAAGGCATCAGCCCCTATATTCAAACTTCCCGGTTTATACTCGACAGAAAAGTCAAACCCCATAAGCTTACTTAACCAATGCTGTTGTGGTGAAGTAGTGAGACGCTGCTCAAGAAGATACTTGAGGCTGCAATGATCAGTGCGAATCAAAAAAGAACGTCCCCATAGATATGGGTGCCAATGCTGTATAGCTTTTGCCAATCCGATCAATTCCCTCTCATAAGCTGCCAACTTGTGGTGGTGTTGGCCCAGTTGACGGCTAAAATAAGCAATCGGGTGGCCCTGTTGGTGCAACACTGCGCCAATACCGCCCCCCGAAGCATCACATTCCACTACAAAGGACTCCTCAAAGTCGGGGAGCGGCAAAACTAGGGCTAATGATAACGCGTCTTTCAATTGCTGAAAGGAATAAGCTGCTGCCTCTCACCAGGTAAAACCATTTTTCTTGAGGAGATTGTAGAGCGGAGCTGCAAGCTGGCCATAGCTACGAATAAATTTTCTACAATATCCAGCTAGGCCGAAAAATCCTCTTAAGGCTGTAATAGATGCAGGAATAGGCCAATCTGTGACCGCCTGTATCTTACTCTGGTCTACCTTCACCCCCGATGCTGAAATAACGTGGCCCAAATATGCCACTTCTGATGTGCCCATAGAACATTTTGACCGATTTAAAACCAAATGATGTGAACGTTTAAGAGAAAATACTTGGTGAAGGTGCTGAAGATGTTCTTCCCAGCTGTTGCTATAGACCAAAATATCGTCAAAAAATACCAATACATATTTTCTCAAGAGAGAAGAAAATACCTCATTCATGAGGGCCTGGAAGGTGGAAGGCGCATTTGACAGACCAAATGGCATTATGAGGAATTCAAAATGGCCGTGATGCGTGCGGAACGCTGTTTTCTCCACATCTGATGGATGAACTCGGATTTGAGGATAGCCAGATTTCAAATCGAGTTTAGTAAAAATTGTAGCTCCATGTAGCTCGTCTAACAGCTCGTCCACCACTGGAATAGGAAATTTATCTTTAATCGTATGGGCATTGAGTTGTCGGTAATCCACACAGAACCTCCATCACTTATCATGTTTGCGGACTAGTAATACCGGTGAAGAAAAAAGAGACCTGCTAGGCTGAATAATACCTTGTGCTAACATCTGCTGGCACTGCCTTTCAATCTCATCCTTCTATAAGTGAGGGTAATGATATGGACGCACCTCTACCGGCTCGGTATCCATTTTCAAACGGATACGGTGATAACAGTGCCTAAGTTGGGTAAGGCAATAGGGTCCTGAAAAATATCTTCAAATTTTGTAAGTAAATGAGATAACTTACATGTGTTTGTAGATTGGACCCGGGCAACTTGCAGTGCGCAGGTGAGTGGTGCTTGTGTGCCATGCAATATAATCTGATGTTGGTCCTCTATAAAAGACATGGTTAGAGGTTGGAAATCCCATAGTGTTGGTCCCAACAATTGTAGCCATTTAATTCCTAGCACCAAATCGAATCCTGATAGTGGAATCACCAAAAAATCTGCAACAAATGCATATCCCTCAATATCAAAGTGTGTGGCTGGTGATATGCCTTCACTAGTAATTTTAGCCCCATTGGCTACTGATACAGAAGGACCAGTCTGTTGTTGTACTACTAACCCAAGTTGTTCTACCGCCTGCTGACTGATGAAATTATGTGTACTACCCGAGTCAACTAAAGCCAGTAACTGTAAATGATGTAATTGGGCTTTAACCTGCATTGTGCTTGCACTGTGTAAACCAGTCATAGCATGAAGGGAAATCTTTGGATCTTCTTGGTCAGTTTCCACAATTTCCTCCTCTAGTGGTATTTCTTCTCCATCCTTCCACAGACATATACTGAATAATCGTTTGCAGTGGTGTCCAATGACATACTATTCATCACAGTTAAAACAGAGGCCCTTGGCCTTTCTCTGGTCCATTTCCTGTCTAGTCAGTTTTTTGAAGTAAGGAGCAGGTGGAGCCGAATTAGAAATGTCTGGGTGTGGGGCTGCACTCTCTCTAAATCTTGGAGGGCCAGAGGAAGGGTTTGACGCTGAGGCATTGTGCCTCCCTGGCCAAGCTGGTTTTCTGACCAGTGACTCCTTTAGAACACGCTACTTGTGCTCAATTGCCCTGGCTAAATTCATAGCGTGGTCTAAATCTGTAGGAGCATGTAATTCAACTTCTAAACGCAGAGCTTCTGTCAAACCAACAGTAAAAATATGAACATATTGTGTGTGGCTAACAAACTGGTCTGCTTGGGCTAACCTTTCCTGGAAGGCCTTTTGGTACACCTCTAGTGTTCCAGTTTGTTTGTAATTGATTAATTCTCCCAATGGATTGCTACTAGCTAGAGGACCAAATCTCATCATGCAAGACTATCTAAAAGTTGCCCAATCCTGAACCACTTGGTCATTTCGGAATTGGTGGTACCATAGAAGCACTTTATCAAGCATGTGGTAGGCGGCAAAATACACTTTCTCATCCGTAGGTGTTTTTTGATGATAAAAGAACCGATCACACTTTGCTAACCAAATCAAAGGGTCCTTAGACCCATCATACATAGGAAAGTCAAGTTTTAAATACCTGGGCACAGTGTTTGGTCCTTGAACGGCAGGATCCAGATGGGGATGGTGTTGATGCATTGGTGGTTGTGGGGGAGGTGGTGGGTGGAATGGATGGTGGTCGGCCGGTGGAGAGTAGCCAGTTGGAGGTTGGGATCGTGTATCATGGTCCTCTTGTCGCCGGAGGAGAGCTTGGATGGCAGCATCCATTGATTTTATTGCCTCACGCAAATCAGAGGTTCTTTGACGCACCTCTTCCAGGGCATGAGCCTAGTTATCTGTCCTCTACGTAGTATCTTCCACTAATTATCTCAAATCGTCAAGGGAAGAGGAATCCCCAAGGGTGGACCTGTCTGATACCAAGACGTTAGGTTCTTCCCTTGCCTTGGATCAAGTCACCCTTCTTTCCTCTCTTCCCTCCATGGATGATCTTGACGTTGGAAGAGAATTCTTGTTTCTTGAACGAGTAATGGTGGAACTCAATTAGAACGAAGGAGCTTTGGAGGAAGCTCAACCTTGGACCTCAAAGGGAGAAATCTGACCTAGACCTCTGAGGGAGAATCTGACTTGTAAAATATAATTTTTTCAATACTTTCCTCTCTTTTCCTTCACGTCCCCCTAAATAGGGTTGAGGACGAAAATACAAAGATGAACCATAGGTCAAGTGGTTCACGCCACATTACACTGAACCAACCCAAAGTAAACCAAACCAAATAAAGTAAACCAAACCGAATTGAAATTACATGAAAAGTAAATTGACATAATTTAATTCCTATGCCTATGGATAACTCATGATGCTATGGAGTCCATAACAAGTTGCTCCAACTACTTTAGCTACTGTCACAGGTCTGGTCTGATATTTCTATGGACTTCATAGATGGACTTCCCTCTTCATCGGGCAAATCCTTTATCTTTGTAGTGGTGGATCATTTCTCCAAGTATGGGCACTTCATCCCTCTAGCGCATCCTTACACAGCAGCCCAGGTCGCTCAGCTCTTTATGGATAACATTGTCCGATTACACGGGTTGCCTAATTCCATTACCAGTGATAGGGATGCAATCTTTACAAGTACCTTTTGGAATGAACTCTTCATGCTGTAGGGCACAACGTTAGCCTTTTCTTCAGCCAACCATTCGTAGACTGATGGTCAGACATAGGTCATCAATAGAACAATTGAAATGTATCTTTGCTGTTTCGTGGGGGACTCACCTAAGTGGTGGGTTAAGTGGCTCGCCTGGGCTGAATTCTGTTACAACACCTCCTACCACAGCGCACTGGGCACAACCCCATTCAAGGTGGTATATGGTAGAGAACCGCCCTGCCTTTTATCATATGAACCAGGTCCCTCTAAAGTCACCACTTTGGACCAAGCATTAGCCTAAAGAGACACATTCATCACTGAGGTGCGTACTCATCTCCATAAGGCACAACATTCTATGAAAATATATTATAACAAGAAGCAACGGGAAGTCTTCTTTTCTCCAGGAGATTATGTTTGGTTGCGTCTACAATACTATAGCCAGCTGTCGCTGACAGCCTCCAAACATCACAAGCTCTCTCCGAAATATTATGGTCCCTTTCAGGTTATGGACCGCATTGGGACAATGGTCTACCGATTGCTTCTTCTGCCAGAGTCCAGGATTCACAACATCTTTCATGTCTCACAACTAAAGGCCTTCCAAGGTGATTCGCCTTTGCTGCACACACTGGTGCCCCCACTACATGAGGGACGTGTACTTTCTAGTCTGGCACAGGTATTACAGGCTCGCCGCATGGAGGGTGATTGGGAGATCCTAGTGCAATGGGCAGATGCTAACCCCAGTGACACGACATGGGAGCCATTAGCGGCGTGTCGCACCCTCTTCCCATCCTTCGAGCTTGAGGACAAGCTCTTTCACCAGGAGGGGGTGATGTTATGGACTCCATAGCATCATGAGTTATCCATAGGCATAGGAATTAAATTATGTCAATTTACTTTTCATGTAATTTCAATTCGGTTGGTTTACTTTGTTTGGTTTGGTTTACTTTGGATTGGTTTAGTTGTAATGTGGTGTGAACCACTTGACCTATGGGTCAACTTTGTATTTCCGTCCTCAACCCTATTTAGTGGGACGTGCAGGGAAGGAGAAAGCAAGTATTGAGAAAACTAGATTAAACAGGTCAGATTCTCCCTCAGAGGTCTAGGTTAGATTCTCCCTCTGAGGTCCAGGTTGAGCTTCCTTCAAAGCTCCTTCGTTCTATTTGAATTCCACCATTCCACATTCAAGAAACAAGAATTCTCTTCCAACATTTAGAGCATCCATGGAGGGAAGAGAGGAAAGAAGGGTGACTCGATCCATAGCAAGGGAAGAACCTAATATTGTGGCACATATATCATCAAATGTGGGAAGAGGATTTTAGCTAAGAATTTCAGTTTTACCCACTTCAAGGTAATAGTTCAAATGAGAAAGGTAAATAGAAGCTGCTAATGCTTCCCGTTGTTTTTTTATTGTAGTGAAATACTAATTGAATATGGATGTAATATCTTCCATTCCTTTATAAGCCCGTCAATTGGGCAAAATAATCATGCAAGTTCTTCCCTTGTTTTATATTATACATTTGTTGAAACACATCATATAATTTTCGCAAGCTGTCAGGACTGGAGTGTAATTTTGTGTTAGGAATTAGACGCCCTAATTCCAAACTATTGAGAGCAATAATAACAATCATGGAAGAAGGAAAAACAAGCAACAAAAATAACAACAAGATTTATACAAGTTTGCCTCAAGGTGAGACTATGTCCTATCTTCCGCCGCTGTAGTAATCCACTATGAAGATTAAATATTCACACATTTTTACAAGAATTTTTCTCTAACATCTCTCTCGGGCTACAGCTCAAGATGCTCCTCAAATGAAACATAAAACCTTAATAGCAGCACCCCAAAAATAAAGAGAAAATTAGGGCAACCATGATACAGGAGTGAAATTCCCAAACTGCCCTTAATGAAACAATAGTCAATATATCGTGGACCTTGTTTGGTTGCATCGAATCAGCATAGGATGTTGATTAGGCTCCATAACTTAACATTTTGTACAAATGTTCCATACTTGTTTGGTTGTCTCAAGATGAACTATATTATTTGCAACAATTTCTTCAATACTTATTAATCAACCAGTTAATAACAAGTGTGTCTTCCTTAGGCCATTTTTTCTTATAAACTATCTTCCTCATCCACAAGAGGTGGCTTAGTTAGGTGATCTGATAGGTCCGAGTAATAAAAAAATATCTTAACTGATTGAGACCAACTAAAGTAATTTGAAAAATTTTCAATGGAATGTTAGTAATATTAAGCAAAACATTCTTACCAGCCGTGTTAAAACACACTTCTTCTGCCATGAAGTAAATATTCAATCAAAAAAAGAGAGGAGAGGAAAAACTAACAGTAGCTTAAATAGTTCATAAGGTTTAATGTTAAGTACCTAGCCAATACTACCCAAAAGACCGGCCTGTTAGGAGCGGAAGACATAGGTACTTAACCCTAGGACCATAACAGTACCACGCCCTTCCCCGAGCCGACGACCGCAGAGGCTACCACAACAGAGCAACCGGAGCCGGGTCGAACCCTGGTCAGTCCAGGCGCGTGACCATCCGCATCCATTTTGGGGGCGCCGGGATTCGAAGTCGGGACGCAGCGCTAGCTCTGATACCAAATGTTAAGTACCTAGCCAATACTACCCAAAAGACCGGCCTGTTAGGAGCGGAAGACATAGGTACTTAACCCCAGGACCATAACATTTAACTAGCCAGATAGCTCAAGCCCAAGGAATATAACAAAGGTGAGAAGTTGTGTACCTGATTCAAGAAAACATCTTCCCTCACAAGTATGCTGAATATATAAGAGGAACAAGCACATATAACATGTGATTTTGATAAAACTTCAGAATCCTAATGCATTAAGGATGAGCTAAATAAGCTACAGTAGGCAAACTCGATCCTTGAGCTTAATATCTTAGTTTATGAACAATATGTTGGACCGACGTGCTCCAGCCATGGAGAACTTTCTAACAATCACTTTTGATAGTCTTATTACCACTCTAATAAATTCAAAACCAAATGCTGAAACCCGCTGAACCTAGAGAGATAAAGAAGAGGTACTTTACCGAGAGAGAGAGAGAGAGCTAACGAAGGAAAGTGAAGCACAAGGAAGGTGTTGATATATCACGATTAGAAAACTCTTTTGCAAGAGATGAGAGACATCCAGAACTGAGTTACTTATCAAGTTTCCTTCCCAAGTTTAAAGTTATTTTTTAATATAGGAAATTCTTTCCAAATTGAATCTCATGAATTGAGATTTCAAAAATGAAAACTTCCTAGTTTAAACCTCTTATCAGATTGAACTCCATGAACTAAGATGGTTTTGAATTCCAGAACTTAATCGTTTTCTTCCTCTATGAAAGTTCTCTTGAAGCTACTAAGTTGGTAAAGTTATCAACCAACATAAAGAAGACAAATTTTGTTGTTTGTTTTCTTCTTAATAACAAAGGATAATTGCATGAACCAAACTATTCTTCTTCTTAACAATAGAAGATTATTACACGAACCAAAGCAATAATTTTTTTTTAATCTTAACATAAAACAAAAAAATTATTCAACTTAACTTCCTTATTTTAGTTGTTTTCTTTAATTTACTTTATTTATTTCAGTTTTAGGCCACAGGGGTATTTTTGGAATATTTTATTTATAGTGGTATTTTTGTAATATTTTATCTTAAACCCTAATAGGGTGAACCCTATTTAAGGGGTATGAGTAATGAGAAAGCCAAACATTGAATAATTGAGAATTAGGTTAAATCTAGCGTAAACAGGCTTAAGATCTCCTTCTTGATCTCGAGGTTAGGGTTTTCCTCAAAAACCCACGTATTCTATCATCCTCCATTGATCTTCGTCTTCCCATGTCTTCCTACTATCCCTACCGTAATGCATGGTAGACCCATAACCCGTGGTAGATCCAAGATCCTCCCAACAAATCCTTGTGTCAGATCCGGGACCGTAACACCATCACCTACAAACTTATCAACTCAGTAGTTTAACTACCAATTCATGAGAAGAAAAGCCAACAATATGAATGAGCCTTGTATTGCAACTTCAATGTTTGCATGAGCAGAGAAGATAACTTCAATCTTTCCCTTCATACATTCTGAATTTTTGGGAGGCAATAGACTTCCTTCAAGCCTCAATGGGAGAGCAGAAAAAAAAAACAACCAAACTAGTAAAGAGAAACTTATTTGATTTTAGGCAAGCTATTACACATTGCGTTCATGACTGCATCCTTTGATCAACCAAGCAAGGAGAATAAAATTGATCCATGGAATCCTGAAGTCATTGCTCTGATACCATGTTGATTTTTAGGATTTCATGTTGTTGTTTTTCAAGACTCTATGGATTTAGCTCATGCAGAAAAAGAGAGACGACATGTTGGAGAGAAAAAAGAGGAAAAAAAGTGGTATGGACTTGAGTCCTAACCCTCCCCATGAAGCTCAATTTATATATTGAAAAAACTAAAATATTACAATTATGCCTCTAGAACTTCAACTAATTACATCAATGCAGTCTTTAAGAGATGACTCTTTATTTACCATAATGCCATCACTATGTGGGCCTTCTCCTTGGTCTATGAGCCTTGAGCCCATCTTCCACCTCTCTTGAATATGTGGGCCTTCCTTGGACTTGTGGGCTTGAGCCCATCTTCTAACACACTTAGACTTGTGGGTCTTCCTTGGTCGTGGGACCATCTTCCAACAATCCCTCTCAAGTTGGGGGTGAGAGAACAACATGAATGTCTAGCTTGCTGTAAATGGTGTTGTCACAATGTAGGGCCCACCATGAGAACGTGAGATGACATGATGAGTCATCACATGAGCTGGCATGAGTTGGAAGATTTGAAGATCAAGTGGGAGCCACAAAGATAACTACGTGTTGTCATCTTTATGACATGAGTTGGAAGATCAAGTGGGACCCATAATGATAACCACGAACTGTCATCTTTATCATATGATCACATCCTCATAGAAGATTTTTAGTTTGAGTTATGTTAGTCTTCTAATTATGTTGAGTTATTTTATTATGATAGACTTATCTTTAAGAGTTATAGTTTGGATGTAATTAGGAGAATGGTAGTTTAATTGTACTTGGACTCAACTACTTTCCTCTACAATAAATAGAGGTGATTGTACTCGAATTAATAATAAGAAAGTGAATTAGTTCTTCACTTCTCTCTCGTGAAGACTTCCTCTCTAGCCTAAACTCTTTTTCTTTTTCTCTCTCTTCTCTCCTCTCTACCTGAGAGCTCTCCCTCTCTTTCTTTTTCTTTCTCCCTCTCTCACCTTGCTCGAGATTGCAGTAAAGGGGTCCTGAATTCAACATGGTATCAGAGCATCAAATTTAGGATCCCCACGTCAAAAGGAATGCTCTAAGAAGTTATGATCAAAGCTACTCATAGAAGGCTCTTTGTGAAGCAAGATTGAAGCTCATGAGATAATTTTTTTATTATTCTTATTATTAATTCATGCTACTATTTTTTGGATTTAGAAGATTGTATAGAGATAATTTACATCTGTCTTCACCTTATGAGATTATTGAGATATATGCATCTCGAATTAGAAAAAGTTACCAAGGCAGTTTTGTCAGTTTGGAAAGTTTTTGATTGAAAACCATTTTATGTTGAGATTTTATGCATAAAAAGTTATAATCTTGTGGGAACAAGTATTCATAATAAAGAATATTGGTATTAAGCCTATTATGAGTGGTTATTTATTCATTGGATTTCATAAATATGATTACTTAGCTTCTATGCTAAGCCTCTCTATTAACCGAATTGGTTGAAGAACTCTACTTGCTTTTTTTTTATTATTTGTTGGAGACTCTTTTTTTTTAACATTGAATTGCTTATTATGGCTGAAGAAAACATGGCTAACAAGAGTGATATACTCAAAATTACTACTATACTTTTGCAAGGGGTATCAAATTTCATGAGCTTGTCCACATCGGTTGGTTGGTTTCTTATAACAAAGGATCTACTTGGTCACCTCACCAAACTTGGACCACCTATTGATGAAGAAGATATTTCTTATATTAAGTGGTTAAAAATGATACTTTGGTTATTAGTTGTTTCATCAACAGCATGAAAGAACATGTCTCCAACAATGTTATTCATCTTAATACTGCTAAAGAAATTTGAGAGACATGTGCTATGTTGTACTCTAGCTCTGACAACTTACACAAGTCATATGATATTCTCCAAAGAATGTTCAACACTAAACAAGGAGAAAATATCCATGAATATTTGGCTCATTTTAGAGGCCTTCTTCAAGAATGGAAAATAGTTCAACCTACCTCTACGGATGTCTCTGTCCAAGACAAGCAGAAAGAAACCTTAGTCACTGCTACTTGCCTTGCAAACATTAAGCCATATCTCGAAGTTGCTAAAATTCAACTTCTTAGTGCCTCTGTTATTCCTAGTTTTGATGATGTAAGTGCCACATTACTCCGTATTCTAGACGCTTCTTCTTCTATTACTAAAGTATCATTTGCTAGGTACTCTGAGCATAGGGGAACATCATCTGACTGTGATCGAGACCGTGGAAGAAATTATAGAGGAGGATGAGGAAGAGGTGGAAGGAATGGTTCTATCAGAATAGATGGCAAGGAATGCACTCAGTGTGGGAGATATGGCTAAACCATAGATACGTACTATTATAAGGAATGCACCCATTGTGAAAAATATGGCCACACTATAGAGACATGTTATAGAGTCCATGGCAAACCGGATTGGATGAAGGCTAATCAATCCTTAGTAAGAGATACAAAGGAGGACTAGTCTACCACATCAACATAAAAGAAAACCCTTACCGATGATGAGTATGACTTATTCCAGAAAATGAAAACACTAATGATTTCTTCTCCAAGCTCCTCCTCAACTACTACTGCCACCACTAATTTAGGTATGCTATCTACCTCCTTTTCATCCTGGATAATTGACTCAGGGGCCTCTGAGCATCTCGCAAGTAACAAAATCTACTACACTTAGTTTCTCCTTGTCTCTCACATAAATTTGTTACCATAGCTGATGACTCTCAAACTAAAGTTTTCGGGAAAGGATTCACTTATGTTACAACATAACTTCCGCTCACAGATATTCTTTTTGTTCCTACTTTTCCCTTGAATCTTTTATCTGTTAGTCAGCTCATAAAATATTTTAATTGCTCCATCACCTTCTCACTCACTTCTTGTGTATTTCAAGATCTTATAGCAAAGCAGGTGATTGGTGGAGGCTGTGAACAAGGGGGGCTCTACCCTAGACGTGCCTAAAATAAATATTGTTTCAACCAGTGGAATTGAGGCAAGTCTATGGCACAATTGGTTGGGACATCCATCCGAACAATCTCTTCATTGTCTTTTTCCTACTCTTAAAGAAAGGTCAGAGTTAAATTGTGAAGTCTATCAACTGAGCAAACACTAGAGGACTACATACTCACCTCGTCCAGAACTTAAAAGTGTTGCTCCTTTATCATTAATTCATACAGATGTATGGGGACTCTTGATTGTCTCAAATATTTCCCAAGTCAAGTATTTATTACATTTATTGATGATTTTACTTGTAAGACATGGTTATTTCTCTTTAAAGAACTTTTTGAATACCATCCATATTTAAATCTTTTCATGCTATGGTACTCACTCAGTTTGGTCAAAAAATAAAAGTACTTCAGTTTGATAATGCCAAAGAATATACTTCTAGAGACCTTGACTCCTTTTTTCAAGAGAATGGCATTATCCATCAAACATCGTGTGCCTACACCCCTCAAAAAAATGGTGTAGAAGAACAGAAGAATAGGATACCCTCTTCCATTCTCTATCATAAATCCTCCTACTCCTTATTTTTTCCAAATGATGATCCTTTTTCACTTACCTTAAAAGTCTTCGGTTGCCAATGTTTTGTTCATATTACCTCCCCATAATACAGTAAACTTGATCCCAAATTTTTTAAGTGTATCTTCTTAGGATACTCTCGCACACAGAAGAGTTATATTTGTTATAATCCCACTCCTGAAAGGTTACTTGTGTCTATGTATGTAACTTTTTTTGAATACTCTTCATATTACTCTGACAATGCTCCTCCAGGTCGATCTTCAGTACCATCTCCTCTTTGACTGGCTGTGCCCCATGCTTTGGAATTTGTGCAACCCCCAGACACACTAGCTGACACCACACTTGCTGATTTTACTGATCCCACTGAGGTAAGTCCATTTTCTCCTATTGTTTTTTACCCACAATATGATACTCATCCCATTTCCTTGCGAAAAGAATCTAGAACTTGCACTAGGCCCTCTACTTCTCACCCCATATCCAATTTTGTGTCTCACCATCGTTTATCTCCTTTATGTTGTCAATTTCTTTCATCTATCTCCTCCATATCAGTCTCACAATCCTATCAGGAGGTTCTCAAATATCCAGGGTGGAAGGCGGCAATGGAGGAAGAAATGCAGGCACTCTATGAAAATCAGACATGCGCTCTTGTTCCTCTTCCACAAGATAAGAAACATGTCGGTTGTAACTGGGTTTTTACTGTGAAACACAATCCAGATGGGACCGTTGCTTGCCTCGTTGCTAAAGGCTATACATAGTGTTATGGAATTGATTATGAGGGAACATTCTCTCCAGTGGCCAAAATGTACTCAGTACGTATTTTATTATCTCTAGCTGCTAATTCTTCCTGGCAGGTATATCAGCTTGATGTGAAAATTGTTTTTCTTAATGGTGATATCAAGGAATAAGTTTATATACAACAACCACATGGATTTGTGGTTAAGGGGGAGTCGGTATGTCGATTGATGAAATATCTTTATGGTCTAAAACAATCTCCTCATGCATGGTTTGTTAAATTTAGCCAAGCACTCATACGTGCAGGATTTCACATATGTTCTATAGATCACTCCATATTTATTAAAGACATACCTAAAGGCAAGGTGATTTTGGCAGTATATGTTGATGATATTATCTGAACCAGTAGTGATCCCGAGGGCATTCAGGAAACCAAGGAAAATATATGTACAGAATTCAAGACAAAAGATCTTGGACTACTTAAATATTTGTTGGGTATTGAAGTAGTACAGTCCAGATATGGGATTGTACTATCTCAAAGGAAGTATGTCCTTGATCTACTAGAGGAAATAGGAATGATGGGGTGTAGACCTACAAAAAACCCTATGGACTCAAATACAAAATTATCTGTAGGTACTAGAGAAGATGTGGATATTGGAAAATATCAAAGACTTGTGAGGAAACACATTTATCTTTGTGTAACAAGGCCGAATATATCATATGCAATAAGTGTGGTGAATTGACATAATTTAATTCCTATGCCTATGGATAACTCGTGATGCAATGGAGTCCATAACAGTTGTGGTGTGATGTATTATAATAGAACTCTGCCCATGCCAGCCACTTAACCCACTTTTTAGGTGAGTCCCCCACAAAACAACGGAGATACATCTCAGTCGTTCAGTTAACAACCTTAGTCTGACCATCAATGTGTGGATGGTAGGCGGAAGAGAATGTCAATTTCGTGCCTTGCAACTTGAATAGTTCTTTCCAGAACGTACTGGTAAAGATGGCGTCCCTATCACTGGTAATGGATGCATGGATCCCATGTAACCTGACAATATTATCCATGAGGACATGAGCCACATGAGCGGCTGTGTAGGGATGCGCCAAAGAGAGGAAATTGCCATACTTGGAGAAGCGGTCAACCACAACAAAGATAACTGATTTAGCAGAAGACGGGGGAAGGCCATCAATGAAGTCCATGGAAATATCTCACCATACTTGTGACGGTAGCTGAAGTGGTTGGAGCAACCCCGTTGGACTTAATGATTCGGCTTTGTTTCGTTGACAAGTCTGACAAGCTGCCACATAATTTGTTACACTGCTTTTCATACCCTTCCAATAAAAATCTCGACTAAGGAGAAAATATGTTTTTTGTCTGCCCTCATGTGTATTGTCATGGAAAGAGGCTAAGATACTGGGAATAAGTGGTGAGGTGTGGTGTAGAAAAATCATGTTCCTGGACAAGATAAGACAATCCTGGATCATCCAATGGATATCTGATGTCCCCTGCTGAATATCATGATATAAAGCAATGAGTTTCGGGTGCTTCTGTGTCTCCTCCCTTATAGAATCCAGCAAAAGAACTCTGGGCTGACTGATAGCATGTAAATGTGGCTCAGGAATGTCCCGGCGAGACAAGGCATCGGCCCTCAGATTCAAACTACCAAGTTTATACTCAACGATAAAGTCAAACCCCATTAACTTACTCAACTAGTGCTGCTGAGGGGAGATAGTGAGACGCTGCTCAAGAAGATACTTTAGGCTGCAATGATCAGTTCGAATAATAAATGGGCGCCCCAGAGATATGACCGCCAATGCTGGATTGCTTTAGCTAAACCGATTAATTCCATTTCATAAGCCGCTAGTTTGAGATGGTGTTGGCCAAGCTGTTGGCTGAAATAAGCAATCGGGTGGCCTTGTTGCTGTAACACTGCACCTATACCTCCGCCCGAAGCATCACATTCCACTACAAACAACTCATCAAAATTCGAGAGCTGCAAAACCGGCGCTGAAGATAATGCTTCCTTCAACTGCTGAAAGGAATGATCCGCTGTCTCGGACCAGGTGAAAGCATTTTTCTTGAGGAGGTTGTAGCGCGGTGCTGCAATCTGGCCATAGCTATGAATAAATTTTTTGTAATACCCAGCGAGGCCCAAAAATCTCCTTAAGATTGTGATGGAGGTGCGAGGAGGCCAGTCTGTGACTGCCTGAATCTTGCTCTGGTCAACCTTCACCACAACTTATGAAATATTGTGGCCCAAGTATGCCACCTCGGAGGTACCCATAGAACATTTGGACTTGTTTAAAACCAAATGATGGGAGCGGAGAAGAGTAAATACCTGTTGAAGGTGTTGAAGGTTGTTATGGACTCCATAGCATCACGAGTTATCCACAACCATAGGAATTAAATTATGTCAATTTACTTTTAATGTAATTTCATTTGGTTTGGTTTGGTTTACTTTGGTATGATTTAGATGTAATGTGGCATGAACCACTTGACCTATGGGTCACTTTTGTAATTCCGTCCTCAACCCTATTTTGGGGGACGTCAAGGGAAGGAGAAAGCAAGTATTGAGAAAATTAGAGTAAACAGGTGAGATTCTCCCTCAGAGGTCTAGGTCGGATTCTCCCTCTAAGGTCCAGGTCGAGTTTCCTTCAAAGCTCAATCATTCTATTCGATTTCCATCATTCCACGTTCAAGAAACAAGAATCCTCTTCCAGCGTCAAGAACCAATATGGAGGGAAGAGAGGAAACATGGGTGACTCGACCCATGGCTCAGGAAGAACCTAACATCTTGGATTCAGACAGGTCCACCCTTGGGGATTCCTCTTCCCTTGAGGATTTGAGGCAATTAGTTGAAGATAATCGGCAAAGAACAGACCTTCAGGCTCAATCCCTGGAAGAAGTGCGTCAGACAACCACTGACCTGCGTGAGGCCATAAAATCCATGGATGCGCCATCCAAGCTCTCCTCCGGTGACAAGATGACCAGGGTACATGAGCAAAACCACCGGCACCCTACTCTCCACCGGCCGAGCACCATCAAATCCACCCACCACCTCCCCCACTACCACCAATGCGTCATCACAATCCCCATCTGGGGCATGCCACTCAGGGACCAAATACGTTTCCCAGGTATTTAAAACTTGACTTTCCTACTTATGATGGGTCTAAAGACCCCTTGATTTGGTCAACCAAGTGTGATAAGTTTTTTTTTCATCAAAAAACACCCGCGGATGAGAAAATTTATTTGGCCGCCTACCACATGCTCGATGAAGCACTTCTATGATACCACCAATTCCAAAATGACCAATTGGTTCAGGATTGGGCAACCTTTAGGTAGTCTTTGTAGAATTTAGGATCTCATGAAAGGAACTTTAGATCAACAAGAAAGAAGAAGAAGAAGAAGAAGAAGAGAGAAGGAGAAGAGAAGAAGAAGAACGTGGAAGAAGAGAGTTTGGATTAAGGGAGAAGAGGGTTGCGTCAAAAAGAAAAATAAGGGCTAGATGAATTTGTGGAAAGAGATGAGAGTGCTTCAATGCCCTACCTCTTAGCCAATGCCTTTATTTATAGTTTTACAATACCCTTAGGGCTAAAACTTGATAAAACAAAAGACATAAAAGGAACACATATTTACACTTCTATGCCATCTTTATGGAAAGTACCATATTTTACACATATGCCAGTCCTTTGATGTGTGGGCTTCTTGTCTTGAGCTTGTAGGCTTGAGCCCATCTTCCAACACTCCCCCTCAAGCTGGAGGAGAAAAGACATCATAAATACCCAGCTTCCCACATATAAATGATAGGATTTTAGATGTAACGGGTTTAGTGAGAATATCAGCTACTTGCTCTTGAGATGACACAAGTTTGAGAGAGATTATTCCTGCTTTAAACTTCTCCCGTATAAAATGATAATCCACCTCAATATGTTTAGTTCTTTCATGAAAAACTGGATTTGAAGTTATATGAATGGATGCTTGATTATCACAATGCAGATTCATGGACCCCTTTTTTATAAAAACCTAGTTCAGTAAGAAGGGTCCTAATCCATAAAAGTTCACTAACGGTATGGGCCATAGCTTTGTATTCTGCTTCGGTGCTAGATCTTGCAACCACATTTTGCTTCTTACTTTTCCAAGTAACCAAGTTTCCCCCAACCAGAGTAAAATATCCTGATGTAGATTTTCTATCATCAGGAGATCCAGCCCAATCTGCATCTGAGAAGCCTTCTATGTTGAAGTGCCCATGTTTTTTTATACAACAATCCTCTTCCTGGAGCTCCTTTTAGATAACATAATATTCTCTCTAAAGCCTGTCAGTGGGTAATTTGTGGTTTGTGCATGAATTGACTCACCACACTTACAGCATATGATATATCTGGCCTAGTTACCTTGAGATAAATCAGTTTTCCCACGAGTCTTTGATATTTGCCAATATCAATATCTTCTTCATTTGTGGCACAAAACTTTACATTTGTATCCATAGGTGTGTCAACTGGTCTACAACCCTTCATTCATGTTTCTTCAAGGAGAACCACGACATATTTCCTTTGAGACAATATTATCCCAAGTTTGGATTGAATAACTTCTATACCCAAAAAATATCTAAGCATACCAAGGTCTTTAGTCTTGAATTCCTGACATATCATTTGTTTCACCTCTTGTATGCTCAAAACATCATCACCGGTTAAGATAATATCATCCACATATACGGCCAATAATATTTTCCCTTTGACCATATCGTTATAATATACGAAATGATCAACTGAGCACCGATGAAAACCAAACCATAGGAGTGTTTGAATAAATTTATCAAACCAAGCCAGAGGGGACTGCTTAAGCCCATATAAAGAATTTTTTAACCAGCATACTGACTCCCCCTCAACCACACAACCAGGTGGTTGAACCATATAAATTTCCTCACTGATATCACCATTTAAAAAAGCATTTTTAACATCCAACTGATAGACGGGCCATGAGGAGTTAGCAGCAATAGATTAGATGATGCGTACTGAATTCAATTTTGCAATAGGAGAGAAGGTCTCCTCATAATATATCCCATAGCACTGCGTATAGCCCTTAGCGACCAGTCAAGCTTTAAGACGAGCAACCGATCCATTTGGATTATGTTTCACCAAAAAAATTCATCGACAACCAACCGGTCTTTTACCTTTCGGGAGTGATGTTAAGTACCAGGTTTGGTTTTCGTATAAGGCGTGCATTTCTTCATCCATAGCCGCCTTCCATCCTGGATGTCTCAGGGCCTCCTGATACGACTACGGAATGGAACTAGAAGAAAGGGAGGCAAGAAACTAAAAACACTCGGAAGACAAGCGATGTTGAGACATAAAATTTGAGATAGGATGTGAAGTAGTACAGAAGCAATGTTCTTTTCTTAAAGCAATACGCCGAGTACCAAATTCAGGCCCATACATAGGAGGAGAAGAACTTACCTTGGGTGGATCCGACAACTCCACAGGTGAAGGTACGGCCGGTGCATCAGGGGATGGATCCACTTCAAGATTGAACGGCACAAGCGGAGAAGGAGTAGTAGAAGGATAAGTCCATCCTGGAGGAGCATCATGGGAGGAGTAGAAGGGAGTGTCCTCAAAGAAAGTCACATCCCTAGAGATAAACATCCTCTGAAGGGTAGGATTGTAACAGACATAACCTTTTTGGGTGAGAGAGTATCCCAAAAAATTCACTTCATAGACCGAGGATCAAGTTTATTTTTATGTGGAGATGTAACATGAACAAAACACGTACATCCAAACACTTTCAAAGGAAGAGAAAAAGGATCTTCACCATTAAATAACATAGAGTAAGGAGTTTTATGATGAAGGACTGATGAAGGTAACCTATTAATGAGAAAGCATGTTGTAAGTATAGCATGAGGCCAATAGAAATAGGGTACCTTCATGGAGTAGAGGAGGCCCCGAGCAACTTCAAGAAGATGATGATTCTTCCTTTCAACAACACCATTTTTTTAAGGAGTATAGGCACATGATGTTTGATGAATAAGCCCATTACTCTCATAACATGATTTGAAGTTATGAGACATGTATTCCTTAGCATTATCAGATCTAAGGATTTGAATTTTCTTCCCAAATTGTGTCAAGACCATAGCATGAAATTTTTTAAACAAAGGAAGAATTTTAGAACGCCCTT
Source organism: Aristolochia californica (assembly GCF_029961685.1). Classification (NCBI taxonomy): domain Eukaryota; kingdom Viridiplantae; phylum Streptophyta; class Magnoliopsida; order Piperales; family Aristolochiaceae; genus Aristolochia; species Aristolochia californica. The sequence continues at coordinate 32,436,501 of NW_027182279.1, read as the reverse complement.
TAAATAGATATAACCAAGTCACTCGAGTAAAATCATCAACAAAAATGACAAAATATTTAACTTGGGAAATATTTGAGACACATAAAGGGCCCCATACATCAGAATGTATTAGCTCAAATGGAGCAGTACTAGTAGTTGTAAGACGACGAGAATATGTACTCCTGACATGTTTACTTAATTGACGAACCTCACAATTGATATTAGAAAGTCCTTTTAAAGATGGAACCAAAGAACGAAGTGAAGGAGTAGACGGATGACCAAGTCGGTTGTGCCAAAGTTGGGCCTCAGATGTAGTGGACGATAATGCAACTAATGGTGGAAGAGTGAAGTAGTACAAACCCCCCTTTTCATGGCTGCCACTAATCACCCGCTTCGTAGTGAGATCCTGAAAGACACAAGAAGACTGTGAGAAGGTGATAGAGCAATTTAATTGTTTGGTCAATTGGCTAACCGAGAAAAAATTTAAAGGAAATTGAGGAACAAACAAAACATCTTGAAGGGGAATAGATGAAGTAAGAGAGGAGGAACATTTTCCAAGGACCTTGGTTTGGGTACCATCAGCAATACTAATGAATTTATGAGGATAACAAGGAGATAAGGATTACAACAAGTGTTTGTTACCTGATAGATGTTCGGAGGCCCCGGAATCGATGATCCAAGAGGAAGAGGAAGAAATCATACCTGAGGCAATAGTAGTGGAAGCAATAGATGATGAGGGCATAGATGATTCCATGAAGGACTTCGTTTTCTGAAATGCAGCATAGTCCTCAGCCGTAAGAGTCACATTTCCGGATGATGATTCAGCCTTATCTTCATTTTTCTCAACGTTACTTGAGACTGGGTTAGTTGTGGCCCAATCAAGTTTGCCATGAAGTTTCCAGCATGATGCCACAAGGTGGTTTTGACGGCCACAATAAGTGAAAAGTTGAGGCTCAGTACGGAAAGAATTCTGACCCATTCTACCACCTCTATTTTCAGCCCCTCTCATACTTCAACCCCCTCTCATATTTCTGCCCCGTCCTCGGGATGAGGAAGATGTTCCTCGCTTGCCAAAGAACATCGCCGATGGAGCATCAATAGGAGAAGGAGGGGATGGATCCGGTATCCTAAGTAATGTAGCACTAATATCATCGAAGGATGGAAGAGTAGAAGAACTTAGAAGTTGAGTTTTGGCCACCTCAAGGTATGGTTTAATATTCGATAAGCAAATGGCTGCTGCCAAAGCTTCTCTTTGTCATTCTTGAACGGCAATATCAGTGGAATATGGCTGAGCTAGTTTCCATTCTTGAAGAAGACCGTGAAACCATGCCAAAAATTCACGAATATTATCTCCATGTTTCGTATGCAGCATGTTTTTTAAGACATCATATATTTTTTGTAATGAAGCAGTGCTTGAGTAAAGCTTGGCACAAGTGTCCCATATGTTCTTGGCGGTTTCCAAGTGGACCACATTGTTGGTCACCTGCTCTTCCATGCTATTAATGAGCCAACTTATCACCATGTTATCATCCTTAACCCAGTTGTGGTAGGACGCATCTTCTTCATCAATCGGAGGAGGAAAGTTAACAACGTGGCTCAAGAGGTTACGAGTAATAAGAACCCTCCGAACCGATTGTGACTAGCTCATGTAATTGGAGAGACCTATAAGTGGAATTGTAGTAATACGGAGTATATCACTCTTATTACTATTGTATCCAATCTCCATGATGAGGCAAGTAAAATATGGAGGTCAAGGGAAAAGGCCTACTTCAAAGAAAAACTACTCTATGTAATTTGAAGAACCCGTATACCAAATCAATCACCAACAAAAGAGAACAAGAACCAATTTATTTCACAAGGGCAAGCACCAAATTATCAAAAAATTTGTGCCTTTAGAAAGTGATAATAACATCCAGCCATCACTTAAATTCTCTTGTATTCATAAGATCAAAGAGAAGAAAGTAGATGCAACCGATTAGGCCTTAATCCAAACTCCAACACAAACGAGCAATAGACAAAAATTTATAGAAGATTTAATAACAAACCAAGACACTTGGAAGAGAATTATCTTCAGCTCATGGGAGACTTCAACGTAAGAAAAAATTCAATTGTTGAAGTTAAAAAAAGGGAACTACAAAGGGTAAATGGTTGTTGGCATTTCATCAAACATATAATAGGCATCCAACAACATAACACAAACCCATGAGCAACCTAAAGTAAGAGAAGATACAACAACATGTGCTGGAATTCTACCTCAAATGAGATGGATCAAAATTACATAAAGGTAATTGATTTTCACCCATCAATCTTAATAAGATTCAAACAGCAAATGATCTTGATCAATCTTGTAATTAATTTAAGTCAAGATTATAACATCAATTTAGTCATAGAAATAAATCTTTACAACATATAAAGATTTATCTTGACTTGATGTGACTCAAAATTCAAGAAGTAAAGAAAAATAGTAAAAAGGAGTATGTAAAAAAGAAAAGGAAACAAAAAAAACATAAATAAGAAGATGATGAACTTATCTCTTTATGACTGAACTCGTTTTACAACTTCTTGAATAGATTTCATAATAACTCCATGAAGCCATCCTAAACTCCTTGCTCTGATACCATGTAGAATTTAGGATCTCATGAAAGGAACTTTAGATCAACAAGAAAGAAGAAGAAGAAGAAGAAGAGAGAAGGAGAAGAGAAGAAGAAGAACGTGGAAGAAGAGAGTTTGGATTAAGGGAGAAGAGGGTTGCGTCAAAAAGAAAAATGAGGGCTGGACGAATTTGTGGAAAGAGAGGAGAGTGCTTCAATGCCTTACCTCTTAGCCAATGTCTTTATTTATAGTTTTACAATACCCTTAGGGCTACAACTTGATAAAAAAGACATAAAAGGAACACATATTTACGCTTCTATGCCATCTTTATGGAAAATACCATATTTTACACATATGCCAGTCCTTTGACGTGTGGGCTTCTTGTCTTGAGCTTGTGGGCTTGAGCCCATCTTCCAATAGTCTTACATGATGAGGTTTGGTCCTCCAGCTAGTAGCAATCCATTGGGCGAATTAATCAATTACAAGCAAACTGGATCACTAGAGGTGTACCAAAAGACCTTCCAGGAAAGGTTAGCCCGAGCAAACCAGTTTGTCAGTCACACCTAGTATGTTCATATTTTTACTGTGGGTTTGATAGAAGCTTTGAGACTGGAAGTTGAACTACATAGTCCTACAGATTTGGACCAGGTTATGAATTTAGCCAGGTCAATTGAGCACAAGCAGCGTATTCTAAAGGAGTCACTTGTCAGAAAGCCAGCTTGGCCAGGAAGGCACAATGCCACTGCGCCAATGTTGTGGACTCAATAGCACACCGAGTCACACAACGAAGGAGACAACAACAACTCACTCAATAGGATTTATTCCTTATATTTCTTTGAGTAGGATTTATTTCTTATATTGTTTTAAGTAGGAGTTATTTCTAATTACTTTATATGTAAGGGCATTATGGGGAATTATTGTAACCCTAACCCTAAAATTCCTTGACATGACATATTTAAGGGAAGGTATGAATGAAATAGGGAAGCTTTGAGAATTTAGAATAACCTAGTCTAAACAGGTTGAGATCACCTCTTGATCTCGAGTTTAGGGTTTACTCCAAAATTCCAACTTATCCTTCACCCCCCACTGCCATCCATCTTCACCCAAATTCATCCTTCATCATCCATACTAAGAAGAGGAGCTTCCTACCCTTTTTTCAAGCCCAAAGAGAGGCTTCTCCCTCTTCATCAACGTCAGGAACCATCAAGGGGTCTAACCCTCTTGATGAGCAGCAAGGTGGAGAATTTCTGGTCATTCACGTGAAGGAGCTTAATTGATGTTCCTAGCTTGATGTCAGCAAGGAAATAGATGATAATCATTCATTCACGTGGGCCAAGGCTTGCTACAAGCCAGGTGTGCATAGATTGACGTGTGTTAGGCTCTCTAGCCATGGATCGAGTCACCCGGCGATCTCCTCTAGCTTCCAGATTGAATGATGAGGAAGGGAAGGATTTGGGGTTCTTGGAACGCCCAATGGTGAAGGACGTGAGCCTTGAAAGGAGCTCTCACGTTAGGCCTCTTTTGAGAGAGAACCTGATCTCATTTAGACTAATACTCAATGCTTGTCTTCATTACTTCACCTGACGCCCTAAATAGGTCAAGGAAAACATCAAAGGTTCTATAATTACAATTAGACCCTTATGGAACTTCAAATTACAATTAAACCCCTAAGATATTGAAATACAAGTTTACTCCATCTATTCTCTTCTCCGGTTAGCCACTCTTGATGCTATGGAGTCCATAACATCACCCCCCTCCTGAAGAAAGAGCTTGTCCTCAAGCTCGAAAGTGGGAAATAGAGTCTGGAAGGACTCGAGGGTCTCCCAAGAGGCTTCTATCAATTCCTTGTCAGTCCACCGAACCAACACTTCCCAAGCGTTGTTAACTCGCCTGGCTTGAAGGATCTGAGCAGGCGTGGGCATGGACCTGCCATCTTTGAGAGGAGGCAAAGGGGTATGCAGCAGTGGTGAGTCTCCCTTGAACGTCTTGAGAAGGGAGACGTGGAAGACGTCATGGAGCTTGGCGTCTGGTGGTAGTTTCAAACGATACGCCACAGTGCCAATACGTTGCGTGATCTGGAATGGCCCATAAAATTTTGGAGAGAGCTTATGGCGTTTGATGGCTGCTAGAGAAAGTTGGCGATATGGCTGAAGTTTGAGCCAAACAAATTCTCCAGGTGCAAAGGTAAGGGGACGGCGTCCTTTGTCATAAGTATGCTTCATAGTTGCTTGTGCACGTTGTAACTGAAGGCGGACTTGAGCAAGCATTGCATCTCTGTCGGCCAAGGCCTGGTCCAATGCTTCTACCCGAGAAGACCCCGTTTCATAAGAAAGTAGTCGCGGAGGTTCGCGTCCATAAACAACTTGAAAAGGGGTAGTACCCAAGGCGGTGTGGTATGAGGTATTATAACAATACTCCGCCCATGCTAACCAACGAACCCATAGTCGGGGCGTGTCCCCCACAAAGCACCGCAAATACATACCCAAGGTGCGGTTAACCACCTCTGTCTGGCCGTCTGTTTGAGGGTGGTATGCTGAAGAAAAAGCTAACTTAGAACCATGGAGCTTAAAGAGTTCCCCCCAGAATTTACTGGTGAAGATAGCATCACGGTCGCTGGTGATGGTCTCCGGAAGGCCATGGAGACGGACAATATTATCCATGAAGAGCTGAGCGACCTGTGTGGCTGTATACGGATGGCTGAGGGCCATAAAGTGGGCATATTTGGAGAACCGGTCTACCACAACAAAAATAACAGATTTCCCTGCAGAAGGAGGAAGACCATCGATAAAATCCATTGATAGATCTGCCCATACCTGTGAAGGAAGTGGAAGTGGCTGGAGCAAGCCGGCTGGTTGTAAGGATTCTGACTTATTCCTCTGACAGATCTGGCACGCTGCAACATACTCCACAATGACCCGCTTCATACCGCTCCAATAAAATTCCCGACTGAGGCGGAAGTATGTTTTCTGCTGGCCCTCATGTGTACTATCATGAAAGGAGGCAATAATGGCAGGAATGAGTACCGACGAAGGATGAAGATATATGCGTCCTTTATACAGAATGAGACCGTCCTGTAGTGTCCAGTTCTTGTCCTTGGAATGGTTTGCGATTTGAGCTTGTAACTCAAGGAGATCTGGATGATGGCTAGTATCCTGACGGATTGTGTCCAGCAAGGGCGACTTGGGGTGGCTCAATGCGTGCAAGTGTGACTCCTCTAGTTCCCGGCGTGACAAAGCGTCTGCTGCCCTGTTGAGATAACCCGGTTTGTATTCCACCTGAAAATCGAATCCCATTAATTTGCTGAGCCAATGTTGTTGTGGGGAGGTAGTAAGGCGCTGCTCCAATAAATATTTGAGGCTACAGTGGTCTGTCCGGATCACAAAAGGTCTGCCCCACAGATACGGCCTCCAATGCTGCACCGCTTTGGCCAAACCGATAAGTTCCCTTTCATACGTGGCTAACTTGTGATGGTGAGGAGCGAGATGGCGGCTGAAATAGGCAATAGGGTGACCCTGTTGCTGCAAGACGGCACCAATCCCTCCCCCGGATGCATCGCATTCTATAATGAAATGTTCGGCAAAGTTGGGCAATTGGAGAACTGGTGCTGACGCTAATGCCTGTTTTAAGTTGTTAAATGAGGAGTCTGCCAACTGAGACCACTGAAAGGCATGTTTCTTCAGTAAATTATGCAATGGTGCTGCCAGGTGACCGTAGTCTTTGATAATTTTTCTATAATACCCTGCGAGACCAAGGAACCCTTTCAAAGCAGTAACGGTGTGAGGTGTGGGCCAATCCATCACCGATTGTATCTTGCTGAAGTCTGGTTTCACCCCGGATGCTGATATCACATGCCCCAAATAAGCTACTTCGGATGTGGCAAAGTCACATTTGGCACGATTGAGAAATAAATGGTGTGCTCGGAGAATGGTGAAAACCTGTCTCAATTGATGCAAGTGTGCTGCCCAAGTTTTGCTATAGACCAGTATATCGTCAAAAAAAACTAAGACATGCTTCCGTAAGAAAGGGCGAAATACCTGGTTCATAAGCGCTTGAAAGGTGGACGGGGCATTGGATAGCCCAAATGGCATCACCAAGAACTTGTAGTGACCATGGTGGGTGCGGAAGGCAGTTTTTTCGATATCCTCTGAATAAACCCGAATCTGATGGTAGCCTGATTTTAAGTCCAACTTTGTAAATAATTGAGAGCCGTGTAACTCATCCAATAATTCATCGACCACTGGAATTGGAAATTTATCTTTGATGGTGCGAGCATTGAGGTCACGGTAATCCACACAAAAGCGCCAAGATTTATCTGATTTCTTTACCAGCAATACCGGGGATGAAAAAGGAGAACGACTAGGCTGAATAATACCTTGTTGTAGCATTTGTTGACATTGACGTTCTATCTCATCTTTTTGCACATGGGGATAGCGGTAGGGACGCACTACCACTGGTTCTGTGCCCATCTTCAAACGAATTCTGTGATCACACACTCTGATAGGAGGAAGGTCGGCAGGTGCCTGAAATAAATCAGCATATTCGGCCAACAATGAAGCTAAGTTATCCCCTTTTGAAGTATCCACCGAAAGTGTGTGGAGGCTGCATGGCCTCTGGGCGCTATTGCCATGGAGGGTGATCGGATGGGTGTCCTGGTTAAAACTCATGGTCAGGGATTGGAAATCCCATAAGATCGGACCCAAGCGCTGTAGCCATTTAATGCCCAAGACAAGGTCAAACCCAGCCAACGGTATGACCAAAAAATCTGCTACAAAGGAGTGACCTTCAATAGTAAAGGGCACTGCTGAACCGAACCCCACGGTGGTGACCTTGTCACCATTAGCCACTGAGACTGATATGCCTGATTTCTGCTGTAGTGATAAACCCAACTGTTGTGCTGCCTGGCTGCTTATAAAATTATGTGTGCTGCCTGAGTCCACGAGTGCTAGCAGAATATGATGTTTCAAGGTGGCATGGACCTGCATGGTATTTGTGCTATGCAGGCCGGTCATGGCATGGAGGGAGATTTCTGGTGTTTCCTCCTCGGTTTGGTCCATATCCTCCTGAAAGTCATCCTCTGAGGGGTCTTCTATTTCTACCCAAAATAGTCTTTTGCATAGATGGCCCTTGACGAATTTCTCATCACAATTGAAACATAGGCCTTGAGCCCTCCTCTGATCAATTTCGGCTTTTGTCAGACGTTTGATAAAACCAGGTGGGGGTGTAAAGGTTGGTGGTGGTGGTGATGGTTGGGTGGGAGGAGGCCTGGGGTGAGTGGGATAAGGGCCATGGGGCTGTGGGCGAGGTTGCCAAGGAGGACGTTTGTTTAAGGACTCACGGAAGAGGCGCTGTTTGGTGTCCAATGCTCTTGCCAAATTCATTGCGTGGGCTAGGGAGGTGGGGGCTTCCAATTCCACTTCTAGGCGAAGGGGTTCTACCAGGCCAGCCGTGAACAAATTGACATAAAGTTCAGGTCGGACCAAATGACTTGCACGAGCAAGTTTTTCTTGGAACAATTTCTGATATTGTTCTATAGTTCCACTCTGTTTTAGATTGACCAAATCCCCAACTGGGTTGCTGCGAAGCGGAGGACCAAACCGTAGCATACAATTTTCTTTGAAAAATTCCCAATCATAGACCATGAATTCGTTTTTGAATTGATGAAACCACATAAGCGCTTCATCGAGCATGTGGAAGGCGGCCAATTGAACCTTGCCTTCGGGCAGAGTTCCTTGATTGGAAAAGAAATGATCACACCTGTGCAACCACATTAAAGGGTCGGAGGACCCATCATACGTTGGAAAATCAAGCTTTGTGTACCTTGGCACGGTAGGAGGGGCTGGATTGAGGCCCCCACGAGGTTGAGGTGTTTGGCGCAGGGGAGGAGGTGGAGGTGTTGGAAGAGGGTTGAGGGGATCTGCTGGACGTGAGGAGGATGCCATCTGGACTGAGAGCTGGGTGAAGCCTTCCTCCATGCGTGACAGCAACATCTGGAATTTTCCCTCCAAGCCATTGATTTGAGATTGTAGACCAGCATGGTTTTCTTCCACAAAATTTCGAATTTCTGCAGGTGAAGAGGAATCACCAAGGGTGGTCCTGTCTGATACCACGTTGTTAGGCTCTCTAGCCATGGATCGAGTCACCCGGCGATCTCCTCTAGCTTCCAGATTGAATGATGAGGAAGGGAAGGATTTGGGGTTCTTGGAACGCCCAATGGTGAAGGACGTGAGCCTTGAAAGGAGCTCTCACGTTAGGCCTCTTTTGAGAGAGAACCTGATCTCATTTAGACTAATACTCAATGCTTGTCTTCATTACTTCACCTGACGCCCTAAATAGGTCAAGGAAAACATCAAAGGTTCTATAATTACAATTAGACCCTTATGGAACTTCAAATTACAATTAAACCCCTAAGATATTGAAATACAAGTTTACTCCATCTATTCTCTTCTCCGGTTAGCCACTCTTGATGCTATGGAGTCCATAACAACGTGTTACCACCAAATCAGGGTTAAAACCCTTATTTCCGTGAGAAGAAAAGGTATTCTCCTTACTTTATTCTGGTCAACATTGATGGATTAATTTCATATAACTAGCAATCAATATATTGCATTCATCAAGAGTCTTGTCCACGTGAGAGAAAACCAGCAAGGAAGAGTTTTTTTTCCCCTCATACAGAGTTCAACAACTCAATACCCGTGCTGGATTCACAAATCCCATGCCGTGTTACTCGATCCATGACCCGGGACCGTAACAACCAACCCCTTATTACGGACCTCCACGTTCTGGAGCCGGTGCATCCCCACACCCAGACAGCTCTAACTCGGCTCCACCTGCTCCTTACTTCAAAAAACTGAACATACAAGAAATGGATTAGAGAAAGGCCAAGGGCCTTTTTTTTAACTGTGATGAACAATATGTAAATGGTCACCATTGCAAAAAATTATTCAGTATATGTTATGGACTCTATAGCATCACGAGTTACCAACAGGCGTAGGAATTAATTAATGTGTTTTTCAATTTCCATGTAATTGTCTTTGGTTTGGTTTTGTCTTTGGTTTGGGTTGGTTTAGCATTTATTGGTTTGAACCATTGACCCAAGACGTCTTTAGGGTTTTGGACGTCCTCCACCCTATTTAAGGGGACGGCTAGGGTAATGAAGATTATCAATTGAGTTCACTTTAGTTAACGTAATTTAGATAAACAGGTCAAGAGCTCCTTCAAGCTCTCTTCCGTTTTTCCCCCAATTCTCCTTTCCGAAAATCAATTCCCTTCAACCCCTCATTCCATCTCAACGTCAAGCAAGGTAATGGAAGGAAGAGAAGAGAGGAGGGTGACAAGATCCATGGTTCGTGAGGATCCTAACAACGTGGTATCAGACAGGTCCACCCTCGGTGATTCCTCTTCTCCAGAGGACATACGTCAAGTCCTTTCAGACCTTCAACAACGATCCACTCTTCAAGGTACTGAAATTTCTCACATCAATACTACCTTACAAACTCTGGAATCATCTCTACAATCCATCCTCCGACAACTTGCTGCACTTCAAACACCAACGCCACCACCAGCAACCAATTTTCAACCACAACTAGTTCCCCACCAACACTTCACGCCACCACCAAATCCACCCCTGCACCAACCAATGGGTTCAATGACCACTCACGCACAAGCACCATCAACGGTTCCCAAGTACTTTAAACTTAACTTTCCTACATATGATGGCTCTAAAGATCATTTACTGTGGTTCATGAAATGTGAAAAATTCTTTTATCATCAACAAACGGTGGAAATGGACAAGGTTACTTTGGCCGCCTACCACATGCTCGATGAAGCGCTCATGTGGTTCCATCACTACCGAAATGTCCATTCCATTTAGGATTGGCTGCACTTTAAACATGCTTGTCAGTTAAGGTTCGGACCTCCAGCTAGCAGCAACCCAGTGGGGGAATTGATCAACTACAAACAAACCAGTACCTTAGAGGTTTACCAAAAAATATTCCAAGAAAGGTTGGCCAGAGCTAGTGAATTTGTTCCTCCTCACCTACATGTTCAGATTTTTAATGCTGGATTGACAGAGGCAGTCAGATTGGAAGTGGAATTACTGGGTCCAACAAATTTGGACTCCGCAATGAATTATGCCAGGGCTGTGGAGCACAAACAGAGAGTTCTAAAAGAGTCTTTACAAAGAAAACCATTTTGGCAAATAGAATACAGGGTACTACATCTGGTCCACGTTTTGGGTCCTCTGCCCCTAACCGAGCACATCAGGCTACTAGTGTGCCTCCACACTCTATGCCATGTAAATTTTTTACTAAACAGGAAATGGATGCTCGAAAGGCAAAGGGCCTATGTTTTAATTGTGACGAACAATTCCTGCCCGGACATACCTATAAACGTTTATTCAGTATTGAATTATTGGAAGAAGATTCAGAAGAGCTTCTTGAAAATGAAATTGTTGAAGAGTTACAACAGGAAGCAGAGCTCTCCCTCCATGCCATGCATGGCCTGCATAGTTCTAATACCATGCAGGTAAAGGCCAGGTTACATCATCTCATGCTACTTGCTTTAGTTGATTCGGGCAGCACACATAATTTTATCAGTGAACCAGCCGCACAACAATTGGGATTGGAAATTCAACAACAAAGGGGTCTCTCAGTTTCAGTGGCCAATGGGGCCAAAATTGCTAGCGTGGGGTTATGTGCTAACACCCCTTTCACCATTGAGGGGCATTCCTTTCAGGCAGATTTACTAGTCATTCCATTGGCTGGATTTGATTTGGTGCTCGGGGTCAAATGGCTCCAGTTATTAGGACCGATATTATTGGACTTTCAGGCTCGGACTATGACATTTTCAGCACCACAGGGCCAGATTACATTACAAGGCATTGTGGCACAGGTCCCTAACGCACTTCACACTTTGCATATTCAACACACGGGTGATGATCAATTAGCTCCTTTACTTACAGCATTTGCGGATTTATTTAATGACCCTACAGGTCTACCACCAGTGCGTCATTGTGATCACCGCATTCGTTTAAAGTTGGGAACTGATCCAGTAGTGGTGCGGCCTTATCATTACCCACATATCCAGAAAGATGAAATAGAACGACAGTGCATGCATATGCTCGCTCAGGGTGTGATCCAGCCCAGTCGATCTCCTTTCTGCTCACCAGTGTTACTTGTACGTAAAAAAGACAAATCTTGGAGATTTTGTGTCGACTATAGGCAACTCAACTTGCACACAGTTAAGGACAAGTTCCCCATTCCAGTCGTGGACGAGTTGCTGGATGAGTTACATGGTGCTACATTTTTTACCAAATTAGATTTGAAATCGGGCTATCATCAAATACGAGTTCACTAGGCGGATGTGGAGAAGACTGCCTTCCGCACACATCACGGTCATTTCGAGTTCCTCGTCATGCCCTTCGGTCTCTCCAATGCACCATCCACCTTTCAAGCCCTCATGAATGAGGTCTTTTCATCACTTCTGCGCCACTATGTGTTAGTCTTTTTTTATGACATTCTGGTCTACAGCAAAAATTGGGAAGAACATCTCCACCACCTCCACCAGGTATTTACCATTCTACGCTCTCATCATTTCGTTTTGAATAAATCAAAATGTTCTATGGGTACATCTGAGGTGGCATATTTGGGCCACGTCATATCAGCTGTGGGCGTGAAAGTTGACCAGAGCAAGATACAGGCAGTTACAGATTGGCCGGTTCCCACCTCCACTACAGCATTAAAGGGCTTTTTGGGCTGAACAGGATATTATAGAAAATTTATCCAATCTTATGGCCAGATAGCAGCACCACTCAACAACCTGCTAAAAAAAATGCCTTCCACTGGTCTTCTTTCAGCAGAACAGGCCTTTAACCTGTTAAAGGAGGCCTTAGCCTTAGCGCCAGTCCTACAATTACCAGATTTTGAGGCAGAATTTGTGGTGGAATGTGATGCCTCCGGGGGAGGTATAGGGGCAGTGTTACAACAATTGGGACACCCCATTGCTTATTTCAGCCGTCAGTTGGGACAACACCACCATAAGTTAGCTGCATATGAGAGGGAATTGATTGGGTTAGCCAAGGCTGTCCAACATTGGCGACCGTATCTTTGGGGAAGACCGTTTCTCATTCATACAGATCATTGCAGCCTCAAGTATCTTCTTGAAAAGCGCCTCACGACATCCCCACAGCAGCATTGGTTAACTAAACTCATGGGCTTCGATTTTACAGTTCATTATAAGCCAGATAGTTCGAATTTGGGGGCTGATGCCTTATCACGTCGGGATATTTCCGCCACTCAAATTTATGCCATCAGTCACCCACGTGCACTGCTATTAGATTCTATTCGTGAGGAAGTAAATCAATATCCGGATCTCATGTCTTTATATCAGGATATTCAACAGCGGACAGCTGCTCCTCATTGGACGATTCAGGATCGTCTCATTCTCTACAAAAATAGGATCTTTTTTGCATAATACATCCCCACTTCTTCCCACCATCCTGTCCTCTATCCATGATAGCACACATGAGGGTCGACAGAAAACATATTTCCGAATCAGTCGGGACTTTTACAGGAAGGGCATGAAGAGCACAATTGCTGATTATGTAGCTGCTTTTCAGATTTGTCAAAGAAACAAGGCCGAATCCTTAAGTCCAGCCGGCCTACTGCAACCTCTGCAACTACCATTTCAAATCTGGTCTGATATTTCCATGGACTTCATTGCTGGACTTCCCATTTCATCAAGTAAATCGGTGATATTCGTCGTCGTTGATCGGTTTTCAAAATATGGGCACTTCCTTGCTTTGGCGCATCCATATACTGCTGCTCAGGTCGTTCAATTATTTATGGACAACATTGTCCGATTACATGGAATTCCCTCATCCATTATCAGTGACAGGGATGCCATTTTTACCAGTCTCTTTTGGAAGGAATTATTCAAATTAAAGGGCACCCAATTGGCATTTTCGTCAGCCTATCATCCACAAACGGACGGCCAAACAGAGGTTGTCAATCGCACTATTGAAATGTATCTTCGTTGTTTTGTGGGGGACGCACCTAGAAGATGGGTGAAATGGCTTTCATGGGCAGAATTTTGCTATAACACATCTTACCACACAGCATTGGGTACTACTCCTTTCAGGGTAGTTTATGGCAGAGATCCACCTCGTTTGTTACCATATGAACCGGGGGCATCCAAAGTCGTCACTTTGGACCAAGCATTAGCTGAACGAGACGCTATGCTCACTGAGGTACGTACACATCTGCAAGCGGCCCAACACTCTATGAAACGCTTTTATGATAAGAAGCACCGGGAGGCATCTTATTGCCCTGGAGACTATGTGTGGTTAAAGCTTCAATACTACCGCCAGCTGTCCCTGACTGCAGCCAAGCGCCATAAGCTGTCTCCAAAATATTATGGTCCATTTTCGATATTGGACCAAATTGGGCCCGTGGCATACCGCTTGCAGCTCCCACCGGAAGCAAAGATCCACAATGTATTTCACGTCTCCCAATTGAAGCCCTTCCAGGGTGACTCGCCCCTACTACACACTCCACTACCGCCACTACATGAGGGCAGAGTCCTTTCTATTCCGGCTCAGGTAATACAAGGGGATTGGGAAATTCTAGTCCAGTGGGCCGATGCCGATCCCAGTGACACCACATGGGAGCCGTTATCAGCATTTTGACTTTTATATCCTTCCTTCGAGCTTGAGGACAAGCTCTTTCTCCAGGAGGGGGTGATGTTATGGACTCTATAGCATCACGAGTTACCAACAGGCGTAGGAATTAATTAATGTGTTTTTCAATTTCCATGTAATTGTCTTTGGTTTGGTTTTGTCTTTGGTTTGGGTTGGTTTAGCATTTATTGGTTTGAACCATTGACCCAAGAGGTCTTTAGGGTTTTGGACATCCTCCACCCTATTTAAGGGGACGGCTAGGGTAATGAAGATTATCAATTGAGTTCACTTTAGTTAACGTAATTTAGATAAACTGGTCAAGAGCTCCTTCAAGCTCTCTTCCGTTTTTCCCCCAATTCTCCTTTCCGAAATTCAATTCCCTTCAACCCCTCATTCCATCTCAACGTCAAGCAAGGTAATGGAAGGAAGAGAAGAGAGGATGGTGACAAGATCCATGGCTCGTGAGGATCCTAACAGTATATGTCTATGGGAGGATGGTGACGACATACTACCAGAGGAGGAGATTGTGGAGACAGACCAAGAGGGTCCAAAGATTTCCCTTCATGACATGACTGGTCTACGCAGTTCTAGTGCCATGTACAGTTCTAGTGCCATGTAGGTTAAAACCCAGTTACATCATCTATAGTTACTGGCTTTAGTTGACTCGGGTAGTACACATAATTTCATCAGTCAGCCGGCGGCAGAACAACTTGGGTTAGTAATTCAGCAATAGACTGGCCTTTCTATATCAGTAGCCAATGGGGCTAAAATTACTAGTGTGGGCATATCTCCAGCCACACACTTTGATATTGAGGGACACAAATTTATTGCAGATTTCCTGGTGATTCCACTTTTAGGATTCGATTTGGTATTGGGAATTAAATGGCTACAACTATTGGGGCCAATACTATGGGATTTTCTAGCTCTGACCATGTCCTTTACAGAGGATCACTGTCAAATTATATTGCATGGCACCCAAGCACCAGTGCCCTACGCACTACAGGTTGTTCAGGTCCAGACCACGGCCAACTGTAAGTTATCTCAATTACTTACAGACTTTGAGGATATCTTTCAGGAACCTACTGCTTTACCACCAATTAGGCATTGTGATCTCCGTATCCATTTGAAAATGGGCACTGAGCATGTAGTGGTGCGTCCTTATTGTTACGCCCACTTACAGCAGGATGAGATTGAAAGGTAGTGTCAAAAGATGCTAGCCCGGAGTATTATTCAGCCCAGCAGGTCTCCTTTTTCCTCACCGGTATTACTGGTCTGCAAGCATGATAAGTCATGGAGATTTTGTGTGGATTACAGGCAACTCAATGCGCATACCATTAAAGACAAATTTCCCATCCCAATGATGGACGAGTTGCTAGATGAGCTACATGGTGCTACTATTTTTACCAAACTCGATTTGAAATCTGGCTACCATCAAATCTGAGTTCACCCCTCAGATGTGGAGAAGACAGCGTTTTGCACGCATCACGACCATTTCGAGTTCCTCATAATGCCATTTGGTCTCTCAAATGCGCTTTCCACCTTCCAAGCCCTCATGAATGAGGTATTTTCCTTTCTCTTGAGGAAATATGTTTTGGTATTTTTCGACGATATTTTGGTCTATAGCCACAGTTGGGAAGAGCATCTTTAGCACCTTCACTAGGTATTTTCTCCTATCCACTCACATCATTTGGTTTTAAATCAGTCCAAATGTTATATGGGAACATTAGAAGTGGCATACTTGGGCCACGTTATTTCAGCAGTTGGGGTGAAAGTAGATGAGAGTAAGATACAGGCCGTCACAGATTGGCCTCCTCCCACATCCATTATAGCCTTAAGGGGACTTTTGGGCCTAGCTGGGTATTACAGAAAATTTATTCGCAACTATGGCCAGATTGCAGCTCCGCTCAACAACCTACTCAAAAAAAATGCCTTTACCTGGTCGGAGACAGCGGCTCATTCCTTTCAGCAGTTGAAAGAGGCCTTATCCTCCGGCCCAGTTTTGCTGCTACCTGACTTTGATGAATCATTTCTTGTGGAATGTGATGCATCAGGGGGCGGTATTGGTGTAGTGTTACACCAACAGGGACACCCGATTGCTTATTTTAGCCGCCAACTTGTCCAGCACCACCACAAGTTAGCAGCTTATGAGGGAACTGATCGAATTAGCGATTGCTATACAGCATTGGCTGCCTTATCTCTGGGGGCACCCATTTTTTATTCGCACTGATCATTGGTGCCTCAAGTATCTGTTTGAGCAACGCCTCATTACCTCACCGCAGCAGCATTGGTTAAGTAAACTCATGGGCTTCGACTTTACTATAGAGTATAAACCTGGGAGTTTGAATGTAGGGGCTGATGCTTTATCTCGACGGGACATTCCAGAGCCGCAATTACATGCCATAAGTCAGCCCAGACTCTCTTGTTGGATTCTATACAGGACGAGGCACAAAAATACCCAGAAATTAAAGCTTTTTATCATGAGATCCAGCAGGGGACAATGGCAACCCATTAGACGGTTCAGGACAATCTGGTCCTCTACAAAAATAGAATCTTTCTACACCATACGTCCCCACTGATTCAGAACATTTTAGCCTCCTTCCATGACAATACACATGAGGGCTGACAAAAAACATATTTCCGGATCAGTAGGGAATTTTATTGGAGGGGCATGAAGCGCAGTATAGCCGATTATGTGGCGGCTTGTCAGATTTGTCAATGGAAAAAAGCTGAATCATTAAGTCCAGCTGAGTTGCTCCAACCACTTCAGCTACCATCATAGAACTGGTCTGATATTTCCATGGACTTCATAGATGGACTTCCATCTTCGTCAGTCAAATCTGTTATCTTTGTAGTGGTTGATCGTTTATCAAAGTATGGCCACTTCATTCCTCTGGCGCATCCTTACACTGCAGCTCACATCGCTCAGCTCTTTATGGATAATATTGTCCACTTACACGGGATGCCTAATTCCATTAAAAGTGATAGGGATGCCATCTTTACCAGTACATTCTGGAAAGAACTATTCAAGCCGCAGGGCACAACGTTAGCATTCTCTTCAGCCTACCATCCGCAAACAGATGGGGAGAAGAATCCAAAGTTTAGGACATGAGTTCTTCTATGTCAAGGTTATTTTTTTATTTCAGAAAGGAAGAAAAGAGATAGAATCAGATTCGTAACAAGATGAAGGAAGAAAAGGAACCTGGACCTTTGAGCTCGTTGAGGAAAAATCAAAACCCTTGAACTCATTGAGGAGACCTCAAAACCCTTGTTTACACTAAATCAAGACTTTCTCCTTTCTTTCTCTTGCTCCTCTAAGTAGGGTTCACAACAATAAGAGTTTTAGAGGAAGAATTACAATTATGCCCTTGCAGCACCTTAACTAATAAATTGAATTTAAATTGAAATAAAAAATTAACTGAATAACTCCCTGACTCAGCCATGACGCCTCTGAATGACTCGACTTGCTTTTGAGTCCTCAACATTTGCCCTATTATGAACTCAATAGCGAGCCGTGTCACTCAGAGGCATTGTGGCTGAGTCAATGAGTACTAGGGTCTTTAATTTTATATTACTGCATTTTTATATCAGTTTAGGAGTAAATATGCAACAGGGGCATTCTTGTAATTTTGAACCCAGACTCTTGTTGGCATCAAGCTTATGTAGGAGGGAAAGTGGAATATGAAGAGGCAAGTATCATTTTAGCCCATAAACAGGATCCCGAGTTCTCCTGGACGAGCTCAGGGTTGGAGTTCCCCATTGACGAGCTCTAGGCTTGGAGTTCCCCTCATTGAGCACTGGTTATCCCCATTTATCCCTTCTTCTTCCCTCTACTTTCCCGTTTTATTGAGTTCAAGCCTAGAACAGCAGCACTGAACTCGTTCACTTGTTTCAGGTGCTGCTGTTCAGTTTTAGCCAAGCACAGCAGTGTGTTGCTGTCCAGTTCCAGCCGAGCACAGCAGTGTGCTGCTGTTCAGTTTAACTGAGCACAGCAGTGGGTTGCTGTCCAGTTCCAGCCAATAACAGAAGTGTGCTGTTGTTCAATTCTAGCCGAGCACAGCAGTGGAAGAACTTACCCTCTCAGCTCTGGATCTACCCATCCCACGCTGTGTTACACGATCTATGACAAGGGACCCTAACATCTTGGTATCAAATTAGGATAACATGGGGGACTCGTCCAATAGTGAAGACCTGAGAAACATTGCCAAAGAATTGAAGGTAGACAATGCAGCTCGAATGACAGAGATGATGGAAAAAATCACAGGCAGAGCCTCTGAGATTGTGGCTGGATTAAACCGACCCCCAAACATCACGCAAATGATGGAAGAGCACTCTTACAATAGAGGAGGAGAACAACATTCTTGGTGCACTGGTCTACTGGCTCAAGATGGAGGGCCAGTACCCAGGTACACCAAACATGATTTTCCCACCTACACCGGGTCTATAAATCCCTTAATCTGGCTACACAAATGTGAAATTGTTTTGCCCACCAAGGTACATCTGAAATAGATAAAGTGAGTATAGCTGCTTTCCACTTGCTAGATGAAGCACAGCTCTAGTTCCATCAAGTGGAATTGGACCACCTGGTCATAGATTGGGAAGAGTTTAAAGAGTTGTGCACTATACGGTTTGGACTGCCAGCTTACAGCAACCTCTTGGGAGACTTCATCTTGTTAAGACAAACTGGTTCAGTGGAAGCTTACCAAACTCAATTTCACGAAAAACTAGCTCGATCAAGCCACCTAGTTCGAAGAGACCAGCATGTAAATCTGTTTACAACAGGGCTTAATGAATCGTTGAAGTTGGAGGTGGAGCTCCATGCACCTACTGATTTGGGCTGAGCTATGAATTTTGCTCGGGCAATGGAAGCAAGACAGCACATTAAGAATAGGAGGAATGGTTGGCAAGGGGGGAGAACCAGTGCGCCTGGGTGCGGGGGGAACCAAACTGAAGTGGCCTAAACCATGCAAGTGAGAGCAAAGGTTACTGACAAGGAACTTGTGGTTAGTGGACTCGGGCAGCACCCACAATTTCCTAAGCATTACAGCAGAGAAACGAACCAAACTGAAGTCGGCCTAAACCATGCAAGTGAGAGCAAAGGTTACTGACCAGGAACTTGTCGTTAGTGGACTCGGGCAGCACCCACAATTTCCTAAGCGTTACAGTGGCGAAACACCTCCAGCTTGGGATCCAACCTCAACCAAATGCCACAGTCTCAGTCGCCAATGGTGAGAAAGTTCCAAGCTACGGAGTCAGGAGTGCGGTACAATTTTCCATTGGTAATGTTGATTTTCAGGACTCCATCAATTTAGCTCATGGAGAAAAAGGGAGAAAACCCATTGGAAGAAAACTGGAAGAAAAAGAGGTTATGGACTTGATGTCACAACCCTCCCCCTGAAGCTCTATTTATAGATTAATGAAACTACTATATTACAATAATACCCCTAAAATTAGGGTTTTAACCCTAGAACTTTAACTTAATTACATCAATGCCATCTCTATGAGATGACTCTTTATTTACATCCTTCCATCATTGTATGTGGGCCTTCCCCTTGATCTGCTGGCCTTGAGCCCGTCTTCTATACCTCTTTGATGCATGGGTCTTCTTTGGTCTAATGGGCTTGGGACCATCTTCTAACACACTTGGATATGTGGGCCTTCCTTGGTCATGTGGGCTTGTGCCCTATCTTCCAACACTCTCCCTCAAGCTGGGGGTGAGAGAACAACATGAACTCCCAGCTTGCTGCAAATGATGTATAAAATATTTTTTGTAAAAAATTTCAAGTCTTCATATATGCCTTCATCTTCCAACACTCCCCCTCACGCTAGTACTCTCGTTCATTAGGCCCAACTGGCATAATATCAGTGAGAGTTAATCACTCCAAGCCGCTAAGACATTGCTCCATACTCCAGTCTTAACTAATGTTGGATATAGGGCACACTCTGTCTTCTATAGGTAGGGTGTCTATCGGCATTGCTCTGAAGTGTCCACCTCCACCACCATGTCCCTCCGCAGGACAACGACTCTCAAGTGGTAGAGTAATATATGACATTAACACGGGGGGGCGGGGGGGGATGTAACTTAAATGTAATAATAAGTTCCTCCGCATTGGGATTCGAACCATAAATATTTTTTATATTTTTGACGGGGTATTAAGTTCCTCCATCATGGAATCCCAACCGCAAATATTTTAGATATTTTTGGCGGGGAATTAAGTTCCTCTGTCATGGAATCCCAACCGAAAATATTTTTGATATTTTTTATGGGGTATAAGTTCCTCCGTAATGGAATCCCAACCACAAATATTTTTTATATTTTTGACGGGGTATTAAGATCCTCCGTCATGGAATCCCAACCGCAAATAGTTTTTATATTTTGGATGGGGAGAGATAAATAATGGTATGATGCACCTCTTATTCAATAATAATGTCTCATTAAAAGAGATACAATAGCAGCAGGTGAAATGGACTTGGGGCCATATAACATGAACGAAAATAATCCTTGTAAAATGACCCATGAAATAATCCAATGCAAGTATTTGTACTAAATAATATGCTGACAAAGGAGTAATTTGTCAATTCTTCAAAGTAATAATCCACCTAGAGAAAAAATTTATCGAGTCGCGTCGAGTCAAGACAGCACATTCAGAATAGGAGTGGTTGGCAAGGGGGGAGAACCAGTGCGCCTGGGTGGCAATGGGAGGAACTATTCGCCTCTGGTGACAGGGCCAATAGTGCCACCACCAAAAACTAATACTGGTCATACTGTGGCAGTAACCACTAGAACCAACACCTCACCACCCCTATATATCAGAAAATTAATCACGATGGAAATGGGTGACCGAAATATGAAGAAACTCTACTATAATTGTGACGAACCTTATCGGGAGGGCCACCAATGTAAAAGATTATTTTGGTTGGAGTTGGAAGCATGGACAGAAGAAGAAGAACCAACTGAGGGTACTCAAGTGGAGGCTGAACCAAAAATTTCCTTACATGCCATTACAGGACAGAAGTCGGACAAAACCGTGGAAGTGAGAGCAAAGGTTACTGACCAGGAACTTGTGGGGTTAGTGGACTCGGGCAGCACCCACAATTTCCTAAGCATTACAGTAGAGAAACACCTCCACCTTGGGATCCAACCTCAACCAATTGCCACAGTCTCAGTCACCAATGGTGAGAAAGTTCCGAGCAACGGAGTCAAGAGCACAGTACAATTTTCCATTGGTAATGTTGATTTTCAGGACTCCATCAATTTAGCTCATGGAGAAAAAGGGAGATAAACCCATTGGAAGAAAACTGAAGGAAAAATAGGTTATGGACTTGATGTCCTAACCCTCTATTATGCCCCATTTCCATGGATTGATCCACCCAACGATCTTCTCTTGGGTCCTGATTGGAATACGTTTGAGAAGATGGGTTGAAGCTCTTGTAATTCCGGATCGGATACAAGGGCTCGTAGGCAGGGTACCAACTAAAACCGTAGGGAGACATGGAGAGGAAAATGGAGATGGCGGGGGATGAGGAACTCGGGATGAAGAAGGTGAAGAGGCATTGGTGGATGAGAGCTCGTGAGGAAGAAGATGAAGAAGGTGAAGAGACGTGAGGATTACCAAGCTTTGAAGGAAGCTTGCACCTGGACCTCGTTGGGAGAGACAGAATCCGATCTCATGCTTCGTGAGAGAGAGAACCCAATCTCATTTACTATGCTCAATGCTTACTTTCCATTCAAATGATGCCCCTATAAATAATAGGAACGCCCCCTTATACAGCCAACGAAAACCCAAGTTCTGAATGAAATTATATAAATGCCACCTAAGAGAACATTCAAAAAATTACCTAAAGTATCCTCTACGTCTACCTGCTACTCTAACCATAACATTACTCCCCTCTTGGAGAACGATCTTGCCCTCAAGCTCGAAGGTCGGTGTGCTTGTCCGTGCCGATGTCTGGATCCAGGCACAAGTGTCAACCACAGTAGTTGTGTCAGCCCATTGGACTACAAAAGTAGAGCATCGCGGTATCCGACTAGCCGGCAACACAAAAGCTAGAGATGGTAGCATACGACGGATTGTGTAGAGAATCCCTGCGAGTGTTGCAGATGAAAATGAGATGATGACCAGCTTACTGAATTCCGAAGGGTTGGAAATAATTATACTAGGATGTAAGTCATCAAATTCAGCAGGGAGTGAAGGGAGTTTTGGACTATGCCCACAACACATCGATCGGATTCAAGGACTAAATCCCCCAAAAAGCACCACTGAGGCCATATAGACCCTAGTCCCATTCTCAGGGTTGAGCTAGGAGAATGCAGGGCTGGGTGTAGAAATGTTGCACTTATCCCTACAACAGCACTTACACCTCAAGCTATTCCAATAACATAGGTAGGTAGCTTTTTCCATTCTAAAGTAGTTGTCATCAGTGTCCCATAATGGAGAACTGTAAAATATAGTAGAGCCAAAGCCACTTCTTGCTTTAGGTAGACAATCCATGCATCCATACAAAAATATTTTGTGATCAAACAAGTTACTTTTCTGACATACCCATTTGTCGATGATGATGAAATTGTCGCAGAATAAAGCAAGTCCTTTTCCTGAGGAATTAAAGAACTCTCCCATGCGGCATGAGATGCAAGTTCCCAAGTCCTTTGGCTGGTTTCACTCAAGGCCAAATATCGGTTATATACAGAAAGTAGAAGCCATTATTGTAGCCAAACAGATATAGTGTTCCAAAGAACCAGGATTTCAGAAGCCAATACTGAAGCCTTGAGGGAGATAAAACTAACTATCAATCCAGTAAATACAGGAGCCCTTAACTTGCAGATGAGATCAATCCATCTAATAGTGGAGTTCATTTTTTGTTAGGACATCGTGAGGTGTTCCACTTGAGAACACAACCACCCATTCCCTTTCAGTCATAATGGTGCCAGCCATACTTGAAAGAACAATAGTTGCTCCAGTCAGATTGGTTAAGATGAAAAAAAAAATGCTGAGAAAGTTGTTGACTTCAAGCTGTGATAGAACAGAAGCAAAAAGACAGATAATCCAGCCACCACAAAGGATATATTTTGCATCAACAGCCATGCTCGATGAACCCGAATGTATGTAAATCGGTCTATGCATCTGCCAACAGTTGGACCCAATATTGCAACAGATGTCGCTTCAACGACACCATAAACAACAGCAAAGAGCAAAGAGTTCGGCCAGCCATTAATCCTGTATAAACCTACTACAAATTCCCACCTTCTGATTTGGGGCCTAGCAACCCCAAATTGAAGGTCGTGTACAGCACCACGAACAAGGGCTTCATCTTCTTGAAGCCATTTCAATCCAAAATCTGTTGTGCGAGACCTCTCTTCTGCTGCCAGGGTCACGATTTCAACTTCAAAATTGAAAGCTCTGGGTTTTGGGGGTGGTGTGCTATCATCTGTCTGTGTCCGATGGCGAACTTCGGCAAACAGGTGCTTAAGTGTCGAAAGTGGCTGGTGCTCGTCGGTCCATTCTGGTCGAATTTGTGGCCCATAAGCTGCCAAATCATCCAGTGTCATGGGTTACGTTGCCAATGGAAGTGGATTGGCGTTCCGTGAAACAGGGGTTGTAGAATACCCCTCCGAGGTCCACCAAATGGGGTGGCCGCCGACTGATTTCGAAAATTTAGGGAGCTTTTCTGAGACATAGAATGTCGGGATTTCAGGTGACTTCGGTTCGGGAAGAAGCATGGCGTCCAGTGAGAAAGTGTTTGACGGAAAATCCCCCTCCGATTTTGGAATTTCAAAGTCCCCGATTCCAAATGTCGTCGTTCTTGGAGAGATAGAGTGCTCATTGATTTTTGGCTTTGCCGATTTCTCTGATTTCATTTCCGTGGCACGAACAGAAATCCAAGCAATTTGTGTGTCTATTCGAAGATTGAATTGAACCATAACCTCCCTTATCTCCTTAATATCGGTGCAGATTGCGGTGAAGCTGTTCTGTGTTTTTATCTGAAATGCCACTAGCAGAGTGCGGCAATCATTTCAAGAAGATGAATCGTCGATGGTGGTCTGCTCTGATACCAGGTTGTTATGCCCCAATTTCAAGGATCGATTCACCCGACGACCTTCTCTCGGGTCCTGAGTGGAATACGTTTGAGAAGATGGGTTGAAGTTCTTGTAATTTTGGATCGAATACAAGGGCTCGTAGACAGGGTACCAACTAAACCCGTAGGGAGACATGGATATGAAAATGGAGATGGTGAGGGATGAGGAACTCGGGATAAAGAAGGTGAAGAGGCGTTGGTGGATGAGACCTCGTGAGGAAGAAGATGAAGAAGGTGAAGAGACTTGAGGATATCCAAGCTTTGAAGGAAGCTTGCACCTGGACCTCCTTGGGAGAGAGAGAATCCGATCTCAGGCCTCGTGAGAGAGAGAACCCAATCTCATTTACTATGCTCAATACTTACTTTCCATTCAAATGATGCCCCTATAAATAATAGGAATGCCCCTTTACACAGGCAACGCAAACCCAAGTTCTGAATGAAATTACATAAATGCCACCTGAGAGAACATTCAAAAAATTACCTAAATTACCCTCTACGTCTACCTGCTACTCTAGCCATAACATTACTCTAGCAATAACACCCTCCCCTAAAGCTCTATTTATAGATTAATGAAACTACTATACTACAATAATTCCCCATAAATTAGGGTTTAGGGGTTAGGTTTTTAACCCTGGAACTTTAACTTAATTACATCAATGCCATCTCCTTGAGATGACTCTTTAGTTACCATCCTGCCATCATTGTATGTGGACCTATGGGCCTTCTCTTTGATATGTGGGCCTTGAGCCCGCCTTCTATATCTCTTGGATGCATGGGTCTTCCTTGGTCTTATAGACTTGGGCCCAACTTCTAACACACTTGGATATGTGGGCCTTCCTTGGTCGTGTGGGCTTGGGCCCTATCTTCCAACACCCCCCCTCAAGTTGGGGGTGAGAGAACAACATGAACTCCCAACTTGCTGCAAATGATGTATAAAATCTTTTTTTTTTATAAAATGGCACATCGTCCAATATGCTTTCATCTTCCAACACTACCCCTCACACTGGTGCTCTCGTTCATGAGGCCTAGCTGGCATAATATCAATGAGAGTAAATCACTCCTAGCTGTTAAGACATTGCTCCATATTCTAGTCTTAACTCATGTCTAATATAGGGCACACTCCATCTTCTGTAGGTAGTGTGTCTATTAGCATTGCTCTGAAGTGTCCACCTCCACCACTATGTCCCTCCACATGACAATGACTCTCAAGTCGTAGAGTAATGTATGACTTTAATGGGGGGATTTAGCGTCAATGCTAAGGTTCTCCATGCATCGGGTTCTTTGAAGAGTACTACTTGGTGTTATTATTAGAATTTTTTTGGGAGACTTATTTTTTTTGAAAGGCCTATCATGGCCAAAGAGAATATGAATATCAAAGGTGATATAATGATAATTACCACTATACCATTAAGAGGGGTATCAAATTTTATGAGTTGGTCCACATCGGTTCGGAGGTTTCTTATTACAAAGGACCAATTTGGCCACCTCACCAACCGTGGACTACCTATTGATGAAAAAGACATTTTTTATAACAAATGGTTGAAAAATGATACCTTGGTGATTAGTTGGCTAATCAACAGCATTGAAGAACATGTCTCCAACAATGTCATCCATCTTGACACTACTAAACAAATTTGGGAGACATGTGCTAAGTTGTACTCTTGCCCGGAAACTCTACATAGACCATAAGATATTCTCCAAAGGATGTTGAACCTGAAGAAAAAATCCATGAGTACTCGGCCCACTTTAGAGGCTTTCTTCAAGAATGGAAGTTAGTTCAGCCTTCAACCACAGACATTTCTGTCCAAGACAAGCAAAAGGAAACCCTAGTTACAACTATTTGCCTTGAAAATATTAAACCACACCTTGAGTTTTCCGGCGAGATAAGGCATCAGCCCCTACATTCAAACTTCCTGGTTTATACTCGACAGAAAAGTCAAACCCCATCAGCTTACTTAAGCAATGTTGTTGTGGTGAAGTAGTGAGATGCTGCTCAAAAAGATACTTGAGGCTGCAATGATCAGTGTGAATCAAAAAAGAACGTCCCCATGGATAAGGGCGCCAATGCTGTATAGCTTTCGCCAATCCGATCAATTCCCTCTCATAAGCTACCAACTTGTGGTGGTGTTGGCCCAGTTGACGACTAAAATAAGCAATCGGGTGGCCCTGTTGGTGCAACATTGCGCCAATACCGCCCCCTAAAGCATCACGTTCCACTACAAAGGACTCCACAAAGTTGGGGAGCTGCAAAATTGGGGCCGATGATAAAGCGTCTTTCAATTGGTGAAAGGAATGAGCTGCTGTCTTTGACCAGGTAAAAGCA
This sequence comes from Aristolochia californica, assembly GCF_029961685.1. NCBI lineage: Eukaryota > Viridiplantae > Streptophyta > Magnoliopsida > Piperales > Aristolochiaceae > Aristolochia > Aristolochia californica. The sequence continues at coordinate 32,409,862 of NW_027182279.1, read as the reverse complement.
TTTTTCTTGAGGAGATTGTTGAGCGGAGTTGCAAGTTGGCCATAGCTACGAATAAATTTTCTATAATATCTAGCTAGGCCTAAAAATCCACTTAAGGCTGTAATAGATGTAGGAATAGGCCAATCTGTGACCGCTTGTATCTTACTCTGGTCTACCATCACCACCGATGCTGAAATAACGTGGCCCAAATATGCCACTTCTAATGTGCCCATAGAACATTTTGACCGATTTAAAACCAAATGATGTGAACGTATAAGAGAAAATACCAGGTGAAGGTGCTGAAGATGTTCTTCCCAGCTGTTGCTATAGACCAAAATATCGTCAAAAAATACCAATACATATTTTCTCAAGAGAGAGGAAAATACCTCATTCATGAGGGCCTAGAAGGTGGAAGGCGCATTTGATAGACCAAATGGCATTATGAGGAATTCAAAATGGCCGTGATGCGTGCGGAATGCTGTTTTCTCCACATCTGATGGATGAACTCGGATTTTATGATAGCCAGATTTCAAATCGAGTTTAGTAAAAATAGTAGCTCCATGTAGCTCGTCTAACAGCTCATCCACCAATGGAGTAGGAAATTTATCTTTAATCGTATGGGCATTGAGTTGTCGGTAATCCACACAGAACCTCCATGACTTATCATGCTTGCGGACTAGTAATACCGGTGAAGAAAAAGGAGACCTGCTAGGCTGAATAATACCTGTGCTAACATCTGCTGGCACTACCTTTCAATCTCATCCTTCTGTAAGTGAGGGTAACGATATGGACGCACCACTACCGGCTCGCTACCCGTTTTCAAACTGATACGGTGATCACAGTGCCTAAGTGGAGGTAAGGTAGTAGGGTCCTGAAAGATATCTTCAAATTTTGTAAGTAAGTGAGATAACTTACATGTGTTTGTGGACTGAACCTGGGCAACCTGTAGTACGTAGGTGAGTGGTGCTTGTGTGCCGTGCAATATAATCTAATGTTGGTCCTCTATAAAAGACATGGTCAGAGCTTGGAAATCCCATAGTATTGGTCCCAACAATTGTAGCCATTTAATTCCTAGCACCAAATCAAATCCTGATAGTGGAATCACCAGAAAATATACAACAAATGCATATCCCTCAATATCAAAGTGTGTGGCTGGTGATAGGCCTACACTAGTAATTTTAGCCCCATTGGCTACTGATACAGAAAGACCAGTCTGTTGCTATACTACTAACCCAAGTTGTTCTGCCGCCTGCTGACTGATGAAATTATGTGTACTACCCGAGTCAACTAAAGCCAATAAGTGTAAATGATGTAATTGGGCTTTAACCTGCATTGTGCTTGCACTGCGTAGACCAGTCATAGCATGAAGGGAAATCTCTAGACCTTCTTGGTCAGTTTCCACAATTTCCTCCTCTGGTGGTATTTCTTCTCCATCCTCCCACAGACATATACTGAATAATAGTTTGCAGTGGTGTCCAATGACATACTGTTCATCACAGTTAAAACAGAGGCCCTTGACCTTTCTCTGGTCCATTTCCTGTCTAGTAAGTTTTTTGAAGTAACGAGCAGGTGGAGCCGAATTAGAGATTTCTGGGTGTGGGGCTGCACTATCTCTAAATCTTGGAGGGCCAGAGGAAGGGTTTGGCGCTGAGGCATTGTGCCTCCCTGGCCAAGCTGGTTTTCTGACCAGTGACTCCTTTAGAACACGCTGCTTGTGCTCAATTGCCCTGTCTAAGTTCATAGCGTGGTCTAAATCTTTAGGAGCATGTAATTCAACTTCTAAACGCAGAGCTTCTGTCAAACCAGCAGTAAAAATATGAACATACTGTGTGTGGCTAACAAACTGGTTTGCTCGGGCTAACCTTTCCTGGAAGGTCTTTTGGTACACCTCTAGTGTTCCAGTTTGTTTGTAATTGATTAATTCTCCCAATGGATTGGTACTAGCTGGAGGACCAAATCTCATCATGCAAGATTGTCTAAAAGTTGCCCAATCCTAAACCACTTGGTCATTTCGGAATTGGTGGTACCATAGAAGCGCTTCATCGAGCATGTGGTAGGCGGCCAAATACACTTTCTCATCCGCAGGTGTTTTTTGATGATAAAAGAACGGATCACACTTGGCTAATCAAATCAAAGGGTCCTTAGACCCATCATACGTAGGAAAGTCAAGTTTTAAATACCTGGGCATAGTGTTTGGTCCTTGAATGGCAGGCCCCAGATGGGGATGGTGTTGACGCATTGGTGGTTGTGGGGGAGGTGGTGGGTGGAATGGATGGTGGTCGGCCGGTGGAGAGTAGGCAGCTGGTGGTTGGGCTCGTGTATCATGGTCCTCTTGTTGCCGGAGGACAGCTTGGATGGCAACATCCATTGATTTTATTGCCTCACGTAAATCAGAGGTTGTTTGACGCACCTCTTCCAGGGCATGAGCCTGGTTATCTATCCTCTGCCTAGTATCTTCCACTAACTATCTCAAATCGTCAGGGGAAGATGAATCCCCAAGGGTGGACCTGTCTGATACCTAGATGTTAGGTTCTTCCCTTGCCATGGATCGAGTCACCCTTCTTTCCTCTCTTCCCTCCATGGATGATCTTGACGTTGGAAGAGAATTCTTGTACGAGTAATGGTGAAACTCAATTAGAATGAAGGAGCTTTGGAGGAGGCTCAACCTTGGACCTCAAAGGGAGAAATCCAACCTAGACCTCTGAGGGAGAATCTGACCTGTAAAATATAATTTTCTCAATACTTGCCTCTCTTTTCCTTCATGTCGCCGTAAATAGGGTTGAGGATGAAAATACAAAGATGACCCATAGGTCAAGTGGTTCACGCCACATTACACTGAACCAAACCAAAGTAAACCAAACCAAATAAAGTAAACCAAACCGAATTGAAATTACATGAAAAGTAAATTGATATAATTTAATTCCTATGCCTGTGGATAACTTGTGATGCTATGGAGTCCATAACAAGAATGCACATCTCTGAGCTCATTGAGGAGAACTCAAAACTCTATTTAACCTAAATCAATGTTTGTCTTTCTCATTACTCTTGCCCCTTAAATAGGGTTCACCCTTACAAGGTTTAAGATAAAATATTACAAAAATACCTCTATAAATAAAATATTCCAAAAATTCCCATGTGGCCTATTAATTCTTTAACTAAAATAAAATAAAGTAAATTAAATAAAAATAATTAAAATAATAATGTTATTGCGTGCATAATATTACACCCCCTGGGAGAAAGAGTTTGTCCTCAAGCTCGAAGGTAGGGTCTGATTGCCCGTGCTGACGTCTCCACCTGATCTCAAGTAACAACCGCGGTATCTGTGTCAACCCTCTGGACTACAAAACTGGAGAATCGAACCAGAGAAGCAATTTTTTTTTTTACACTGCCAGCATCACTTGTTGTAGCATACCCAAATACGGATAAGCAACCGAACAACAAGTTGAACTATCACCTGCGCCAAACTGGTAACTTCTGCTTTGACATTAATACCCTTTCTAAGATCTGCCCCAACGGTTGCCTCATTGGCAAAATACAGCATGTCTCCGGTAACCTCAATCTTTGGACCCAGTCCAAGTTCAGAAAATTGCCCAGCATTCTCGAAGAAAGTACCATGGCCGTAGGCACTGAGCGTACGTAGGTAAGTGACCTCATCTAGTCCAACGTCATGAGGTTCCATTGTACCAAATAGTTCGAGGGATACTGTGCATAACCCATGTGCTGCAGAACCAGCAGCTTCATCTATAGATCCCTTACGATCCATTACAATGGATTCATTCACATGCATGAGGCTTACCTTAAAAAAATCGTGCCCAAAGCTCCCATACCTGATGAAGTGCACACAAATAGCAACATACTTCTGTTGTTGAAGTCTTTGCTGCAGCCACAGACCAATATGGTGTAGGCTTGTGTTGGTAGCAGTTTGTGGGGTGACCACGGAAGACTCCCTAATATCACAATCTGCCCGATGTGTGCTGTTTTCAGCAACCTTGTATTGAAGCTCACCGGAAATAGTGTCCCCACCCCTTGACTCCTTTTTGTTTTCACCTAGAATAGTATCCAAAACTGAAGCACCTATATGCTGTCCAAGCGCCCATAATTTAATTTTTTTCTCTTCAACAGTCATAAAAATCATTCTCCATAGTAGATTCTCCACCATGTCCAAAAAAACCAAACTGCTAAACATAAAAATCACCGATTTCAGCAGTGGTTGTTGTCTGTCTAGCAACAAACTTTTCTGCACTGCCACAGCAGCACTGTGTACAAGTTGATATAGTGTGTTTACCATAGTTCTGCCCTTTCTGACAGTGTAATTTTTCATTGCACTCAAAACCGAATCACTCCCTGACAGCCCAGGCACATGCAGAAATAAATAGACATACGAATGTAGTAAAACACTAGTAATCTCTTTCAAGTGCACAGGAATAAAAGGAGGATTAGTCATTCCAATGCGGCGCATGGTCTTTTGATCTTGAGGAAGCTCCGTAACAAGTGCATTTATCAAAATGGGAAGATGAACTCTAATGTCACTGCCATAGGCACCAGTGTCCTCCCTGCTTTTCCATATGTCCTCAACACCTTCCTGTATGACGGTTTTCCCACGTTCCACAAGACCATCCATTGTGTAGCTCCCTAGATGGGCACGAGCATGTTGTGTCTTGCAATAAGTGCAAGCACATAAACAACCAACATTAATTGGAATAATCTCAATAAATTTTTTCTTGTTCACCTTTGGAAAATCAAGTGCTGGCAATGTCTTTCTAGTCGAGAGTCTTGCTGCTTGACCCTTGAGTGCCTCCTCAATCACTTCAACAACATTTTCTATTTGTTGCACTCCAATTATACTAATCCCTTCAAGCACCTTCAAGTCTCTACTATCTTGAGACACACACCCAGCCACAACAAGGGACTTGCCATCCTTTCTGCAATTAGACTTTAAAGTTTCCATGGCTGATTGAGTAGGAGATTTCACAGTACACGTATTCATGAACCAAGAATCACAGTAAAATTTTTGGGCTGAAAAACTGTGTTGGTTGCTGCGTTCCCATGCTGTCCAGATACTCAGATAATTATGTGCACCAATAAAGTCTCCCGTTTCACCCTCTTCACGAATTGATTGTATGTTGAGCAAAGCAGTAGCAACAAAGGGAACCTCCACATCTGAAGGTTTAGATTGAACAATGGTCTTAGCAGTACCCACCAGCATATCCTTGTGAAAACCACAAGCAACCTCAGCAGCAAGGTACTCTTCATCCTCTGTATCTAATCTTGCCTCTGATGTGTTAGGAACAAAACCTTCCAACTTTATCCTCTGAAGCATTTCTTCAAGTGTTTCTCCTTTTGCTTCTGAAGAAAATTCATGTGCATTTTCTATCGTCAAAACTTCTCCACCCAAATTTTTCATGGGCGACTCAAAGGACAATCTGGTCCTAGTTGAAGGCTCATAAGAGAGAGTGGCCATGAGATTACCCCTCAAAATTTTGACAATTAGAAGAATTTTTCTCTAGCTTTTCCATTTCCCACGCCACTTCAAATATTGCATTGAGAACATCTCTATCAAATTGTTGAGCCTCAATTACATCATCTAGTTGAAAATTTTCTCCCATAGAATAAGTTGTAATTCTAGAACCTGGGGAAAAGCATTGAATTTTTTGACCAAGTGACATTCTTTCAGTTCGTTCTTCCAACTAGTCCATACATGGCAAGCCTCGTTGGTATGATGGAAATGGACTTCTATATAGAAAGTTATGAATCAGAAAATGTTTGGATAGAAATCTTGCCTAACCACCATAATGACAACCTTTCTTGCAAAATAAACTAATAGCATCATTATACAACCAACCAAGCATCTTCACTACACCCAAAAAAAAGTTATCTCCATTTCTTACAACGTTGGCTCCCTTCTCATATGCTGAACTCGCACTGAATTGAAACATTTCCACGAATAGTGCCCGAGCAGTAAATATGGAACCCAAAAAATTAAGCCCCACATTTTCAATTTGACAATGAACATATGAATAGGTAATGTGCGCATCAACAGAAAAACAAACCCCCCCCCAAAAAAAAAAAAAAATTTAGCAGTCCCAAAATTCCCAAAAAAATCTTATCTCGTATTGAAGACACTTCATCAAACAGATGCACGAATTTTCCTATCTTTCTGAAAGATTGAATGCAAATTTGAGGTTGTCGATACTTTCCCCAACAAAATTTGAAATTGGGTGCCCTCTCTTCTGCCAAGAGGTAGATTGGGAGTGAGAGTTGGTGTCTGGAAGTCAAATCCCCCCGGAATTTTGTTTGAAGGAGCCGATGGAGCCTCCTCTGTTATGGTTCTGGGGTTAAGTACCTATGCCTTCCGCTTTTAATAGGCTGGTCTTTTGGGTAGTATTGGCTAGGTGCTTAACATTTGGTATCAGAGCGGGCTCCTACATCGCGAGTTCGAATCCCCGAGGGGAGTTATCCAGCGCGGGTGTCGCGAGCCCCGGACGTGGTGGGCATAAGGGATTATGGGATCTTGACCCATCCACTGTCATTGAGTGTTAAGCCACCGTGGACCTCGGCTTGCGAAGGTGGGGTATACTGTTATGGTCCTGGGGTTAAGTACCTATGCCTTCCGCTCTTAACAGGCCAATCTTTTGGGTAGTATTGGCTAGGTGCTTAACATCCTCTTTCTCTAGTGGCAAACAGGAGGACGTCTTGGCTTCTTTGCTTGGGGATTTTATATCTCATGGATAGAGAGGCCTTCTGGTTCCCATTTCTCTCGTCGCCTTTTCTCGCTTTTTCTCCTCGCCATGCCGGCTGCTAGAACGACGGACCCTAGCGGAAATGTGTTGCGGTTAGTTGGCCGTTGGGCTTTTTCCTATGGCGAACAGCACCCCTTTGGGGCTTCTCCACTTGTCGATTTTTTGAGAGGGAGGTGTCTCGGATTTTGGTTCATCACCTATGGAAGACATATAGCTTCCCATGAGAAGGGGGTTGGAAAATACCTCTCCGATTTCCAAAAATCGGGTCCCCGCCGTCTGATTTTGAAAGTTCGAAGTCCGATTTCGGATTTGTGTCCCCAATTTCGGATGTCCCTGCCGCTAGAGAGATAGAGGGCTCTCAGATTTCTTGCTTCTCTTGCCCGCCCGAGACAGTGTCTCGAGTGACTGCGACAGTGAGTTTCTCTATTGCAGAAATGAGTTGAGGTCGTATGACCTTTTCTACAGCAACGGATTTCTCTATTGCAGATAATTTAATCAAAGATGCACGCCATCTTTCGTCAAATGCTCTACACCATGCACGTATTTCTTCCAATTGATCGCACATGGCAATCCACTTTTCTTGGGATGTAAAATTGCTCATTGTGTTCCTGCTCTGATATCAGTTGTTATGGTTCTAGATCTAACACATGGATTCGTAGGGAGGAAGAAGAGAAAGACAAAAATCAAGCCAAAGGGAAGCATGAAAACCCTAGGTTCTTTGAGGAGAACGCACACCCTTGAGCTCGTTGAGGAGAACTCAAAACCCTGTTTAAGCTAAATCCATGTTTGCCTTTCTCATTACTTTTACCCTTTAAAAAGGGTTCACCCTTACAAGGTTTAAGATAAAATATTAAAAAAATACCCATGTACATAAAATATTCCAAAATGCCCTTTTGGCCTATTAATTCTTTAACTTAAATAAAATAAAGTAAATTAAAGAAAAATAATTAAAATAATAATATTATTACGTGCATAACACAATGGTAAGTATTCCCGCCTGTCACGCGGGTGACCCGGGTTCGATCCCCGGCAACGGCGCCATTTTTTTTTTTTAAATAAACCTTAATTATCAAATCAGATTCAATTAACATTCAAAACCTAAGTTCAAACTATATAAAAACTAAATTCGATAATGATGAATTACTCCTCTTCTTCCTCCTCTCGCTCGGGCAGCAACTCGTTCTCACGGGTGCTGCAATTTCCTGAAATCAATGGCTTCGGGTTTGCAAGAGTGAGTGGCCGGAGGTAGAGACGACGCCGGCGACGACGGTTAGAAGCCGACGGATGGAGGGAACGTCCGGCGAAGAACGAAACAGAGCTGACGTTCTCTAACCGGCTCTCTCGAGTCTTGGTTGGAGTCGGAATAGCTCCGGGAATGGTCGGAAATATGTAACCGACGCCGGAGGATGGTCGGAAAGCGGAAGTTGCACCGGAGAAGCCCTCTCGGATCACTTCTCGGTCTGGCGAGCGACGACTGTCGAACTCACCTCGACGGAGACTCTCTCGAGCTCTCCTCGGGTTTGTTCTAGGTTGCTGGACGGCAGTGGACGGCGGTGGCACGGCGGAAGATATTGGCCCGGCGAACGACGGTGGGGAACTCCTCTCGGGTCCTCCCCTGTTTCCGGTCAAAAAACCTCTGTTTTGGTCTTCCGTTTCTGTTTCTCTTCAAGCTGCCTTCTTTCGGGTCTCCCTCTCGGGTTTTCCCTCCCGGGCCCCCCTCTCGGGTCCCTTTCGACCTCTCCTTTCGACGCCCCTCTCTTGCTTTAAATACCATCTTATTTATTTTAAAACGATTTGACCTAAAAATCATCTCCATTTCACTAATGGCATTTTGGTAAATATCTCCTTCTCCACCATAATTCTCCTGAAATTCCATAATTAAATCTATAAAAAGCATTTCAGGAAGAAATAAACCTTAAAAGCAATGAAATATAATTCAGGAGAGAAAAATATGCAATATCGACAGTGATTAATGCCAAATTCAATAAATGCTCATTTCATTTGAAAACCAATAAATAACCACCTATAACACAATTATAAAGGTTATTCTATTATAATTAACTTAGTTCTCATGTCAGAATATAGCATCTATCAAACCACGACAACACATTTAGAATAGGAGGAGTGGTTGGCAAGGGGGGAGGAACTATTTGCCTCCGGTGATAGGGTCACCAGTGCCACCACCCAAAACTACGACTGGCCATATTTTTGCAGCAACCACTAGAACCAGCAACTCACCACCTCCACATATCAGAAAATTAAATGGGATGGAAATGGCTAACCGAAGAGCGAAGAACATCTGCTATAATTCTGACAAACCTTACAGGGCTGGCCAACAATGTACAAGATTATTTTGGTTGGAGTTGGAAGCATGGGCAGAAGAAGAAGAACCAACTAAGGATACTCCAGCAGAGGCTGAACCAGAAATTTCCTAACATGCCATTACCGGACAGAAGTTGGCCAAAACCATGCAAGTACGAGCAAAGGTTACTGACCAGGAACTTGTGGAGTTAGTTGACTCGGGCAGCACTCACAATTTCCGTAGTGTGACAGCGGTGAAACACCTCCGACTTGGGATCCAACCTCACCCAATTGCCATGGTTTCAGTCGCCAATGGTGAGAAGGTTCCGAGCTACGGGGTCAGCAAGGCGGTACAATTTTCCATTGGTAACACCCACTTTACCACTGAATTTTTTGTCATTCCTTTAGCCAGATTTGATATGGTGCTCGGGGTTAAGTGGTTGCAAACATTAGGCCCAATTTTGTGGGACTTCTCAGCTTTAACAATGAGCTTTGTGTCAGAAGGCAAACCAGTGCTGTTAAGAGGCAGTCATGCCGCAGCCGCCCCCCATGTCCACCTATTACCCGAGGAGCAACCACCAGGCAGCAACATCGACAAGTTACTAGAGGAGTTGACCGACTTGTTTCGGGAGCCGTTTGCCCCCCCCCCCCCCCCCCCCCATCGAGGCATTGTGTCCACCAAATTTGTTTAAAAGCCGGATCAGATGCAGTGGTGGTTAGACCCTACATGTATCCACACCTCCAGAAAGATGAAATCGAATGGCAGTGCAAGACCATGCTGGAATAGGGCCTTATCTGTAGCAGTCGTTCCCCATTTCTTCGTCGGTTATACTAGTTAAGAAGCATGATGGCACATGGCAGTTCTGTGTGGACTACAGGGAGCTCAATGCAAAAACCATCAAAGACAAGTTTCCCATACCAGCGGTGGATGAGCTATTGGATGAATTGCATGGGTCAACAATTTTTACCAAGTTGGATTCGAGATCGGGTTATAACCAAATCAGAATGCATCCTCCAGATATCAAGAAAACTGCCTTCCATACTCACCATGGACATTTCGAATTCATGGTAATGCCTTTCGGGTTATCCAATGCACTGTCCACCTTTTAGGCTTTGATTAATGAGGTATTCCGTGATTATCTCCGCAAATTTGTGTTGGTTTGCTTTGATGATATTCTGATTTACATCAAATCAAGAGCACAACATTTTGAAGACTTAGGACTTGTTTTCCAACTCCTCCAAGCACATCATCTCATCATGAAACACTCCAAATATTAATTTGGGAAGGCCCAAGTCACCTATCTTGGCCACATCATCTCATCAGAGGGCATCACAGTGGACCCAGAAAAAATTACAGGAATCACCAACTGGCCTCAACCGCACAACATTTCAGCCTTAAGAGGATTTTTGGGGCTAGCGGGCTATTATCGGAAATTTATACAAAATTACAGATCTCTGGCCAGTCCATTGACTAGTCTTCTCAAGCGTGACACCTTTGTTTGGGATGATGCAGTAACATAATCTTTCATGGCACTCAAGCAGGCTTTAGCTTCTACTCTAGTTCTGCAATTGCCGAACTTTGAGGCCCTATTTTTGGTGCAGTGTGATGCTTTAGGGGGTGGTATTGGGGCGGTACTACAGCAAGCACATCACCCCTTTGCATATTTTAATCGGCAACTAGCAGCACATAACCAGAAATTACCCGCTTATGAGCGCGAGCTGATTGGGTTGGCCAAGGCGATTCAACACTGGCGGCCCTACTTGTGGGGATGCACTTTCCTCATCCTCACTGAGCATTATAAAGTCAAATTTGTTCTAGCACAATGCATCTCGACTTCTCCACAACAACACTGGATCAGCAAATTAATGGAGTTTGACTTCACAATGGAACACAAGCTGGGCAAATTGAACAAGGTGGTTGATGCTTTATCTCGACATATGGACGAACCGCTCCAAGTCTATGCGATTAGCCAACAAAGTCTCTCTTGCTCGATTCCATTAAAGAGGACCAGCGGACTAACCCAGCACTCCGGGAGCTATCTCAGAAGATCATTGTAGGCACCATGGACTCCAGGTGGGCTATTCGTGACAACACCATTATGTATGGCAATCACATCTATTTACTGCACTCCTCTCCCTTGGTTGCCATAATTTTATCCACCTACCATGATAGCACTCATGAGGGCATTCAAAAGACATTGCATTGGATCAGGGCCGATTTTTACTGGCAAGGCATGAAGTCCGCAATTGCTGAGTACGTAGCCTCGTGTCATACTTCTCAACGCAACAAGGCAGAACATTTATCCCCAGCGGGTGTCCTTCAACCAATCGCCCTTCCCACATAGGTTTGGGCTGATTTTTCCATGGACTTCATTGATGGCCTTCCTAAAGCTTTTGAAAAATTTGTCCTATTTGTGGTGGTTGACAAATTTTCAAAGTATGCTCACTTTATCCCTTTGGCTCATCCGTATATGGCTTCACAAATCGTTCAAGTGTTTTTTGACAATATTGTTCATTTGCATGGCTTTCCGGAGTCTATACTGAGCGATCGTGATGCGGTCTTCCCTAGCCACTTTTGTAGAGAGCTCTTCCGATTATGTGGTACCAAGCTGAACTTTTCCTCTTTTTATCACCCGCAATCCGATGGGCAAACTGAGGTTGTTAACAGCACAGTGGAAATGTACTTATGGTGCTTAGTGGGCGACCGCCTGCAACGGTGGCTTGAATGGCTCCCTTGGGCTAAATATTGTTACAATACGTCCTTCCATACCGCCTTGCAAGCCATGTCATTCAAGGTCCTCTACGGCAAGGATCCGTGCAGATTGCTGTCCTATATTGTCGGTTCCACCAGAGTTGACACCCTTGTCCAGGCACTGCTGGACCGTGATCAGGTAATTGAAGCAACCACCCAATATCTCCAAAACTCTCAGGCCAAGATGAAAGCATTCTATGACAAGGCCCACCGAGATGTGACATATAACCCAGGTGATTATTTGTGGCTTCCCCTCCAACCCTACCGTCAACAGTCTCTGGCTGGCCCCTGCCACAAGCTATCTCCCAAATTTTTTGGGCCCTTTTCGATTCTCCAACGCATTGGCCAAGTGGCATACCAGCTGCAGCTTCCACCAGGTGCTCAATTGCACAATGTCTTTCATGTCTCCCTCCTCAAACCCTTCAGGGGTCTAGCACCACCTCCTCCTCCGCTCTTACCGCCAGTAAAGGAGAAGCGTGTTATTTTCTCTCCTGCCACAGCATTGCAAGCCCACCAACTTCATAAAAATTGGGAAGTTCTCATCCAGTGGGCTGACACAGATGCAGCGGCGGCAACATGGGAGGACATTTCACCAGGCCTACCCTACTTTTGAGCTTGAGGACAAGCTCTTTCTCCAGAGGCAAGTGATGTTATGAACTCGATAGCGAGCCGTGTAACTCCGCAGCGCCATGGTTGAGTCACTAAGTACTAAGTTCCTTAGTTTTATATTACTGCATTTTACATCAGTTGAGGAGTAAATATGCCACAAGGGTATTTTTGTAATTTTCACCCTAAACTCTGGTTTGAGTCAAGCTTATGTAGGAGGGAAGATGGAATATGAAGAGGCAAGTATTATTTTGTGCCCAAAAACAGGATCCCGAGTTCTCCTTGACAAGCTCAGGGTTGGAGTTCCCCATTGAACTCTAGTTCCATTGATCTCTTCTTCTTCCCCCCTTCCCCTTTCCGTTTTATAGAGTTCAGCCCAGAATAGCAGCACTAAACAAGTACACTGGGTTCAGGTGCTGTTCTTCAACTTTAGTCGACCAGAGCAGGGGCGTACAGTCCCATTCCAGTGAGCACAACAGTATGTTGTTGTTTGGTTTAACCGAGCATACATGTGGGTTGTTGCCCAGTTCCAGCCGAGAACAGTAGGGTACTGCTGTTCAGATCTAGCCGAGCCCAGCAGTCTACTGCTGTTCTGTTAACTTAGGCACACCAATGGGTGGCTACCTAGTTCCAGCCGAGAATAGCAGTGTGCTACTTTTTAGATCTAGTCGTGCCCATGTTAGGATCCTCATGAGCCATGGATCTTGTCACCCTCCTCTCTTCTCTTCCTTCCATTACCTTGCTTGACGTTGAGATGGAATGAGGGATTGATGGGAATTGAATTTCGGAAAGGAGAATTGGGGGAAAAATGGAAGAGAGCTTGAAGGAGCTCTTGACCTATTTATCTAAATTACTCTAGCTAAAGTAGACTCAATTCATAATTCTCATTACCCAAGCCGTCCCTTTAAATAGGGTGGAGGACGTCCAAAACCCTAAAGACCTCTTGGGTCAATGGTTCAAACCAATAAATGCTAAACCAACCCAAACCAAAGACAAAACCAAACCAAGAAACAATTACATGGAAATTAAAAAATACATTCATTAATTCCTACGCCTGTTGGTAACTCGTGATGCTATAGAGTCCATAACATCACCCCCCCCCCCCCCCCCCCCCTCCTAGAGAAAGAGCTTGTCCTCAAGCTCGAAGGAAGGATATAAAAGTCGAAATGCTGATAACGGCTCCCATGTGGTGTCACGGGATCGGCATCTGCCCACTGGACTAGAATTTCCCAATCCCCTTGAATGTGGCGTGCTTGTATTACCTGAGCCGGAATAGAAAGGACTCTGCCCTCATGTAGTGGCGGCAGTGGAGTATGCAGTAGGGGCGAGTCACCCTGGAAGGGCTTCAATTGGGAGACGTGAAATACATTATGGATCTTTGCTTCCGGTGGTAGCTGCAAGCGGTATGCCACGGGCCCAATTTGGTCCAATATCGGAAATGGACCATAATATTTTGGAGACAGCTTATGGCGCTTGGCTGTAGCCAGGGACAGCTGGCGGTAGTGTTGAAGCTTTAACCACACATAGTCTCTAGGGCAATAAGATGCCTCCCGGTGCTTCTTATCATAAAAGTGTTTCATAGAGTGTTGGGCCTCCTGCAGATGTGTACGTACCTCAGTGAGCATAGTGTCTCGTTCAGCTAATGCTTGGTCCAAAGTGACGACTTTGGATGCCCCAGGTTCATATGGTAACAAACTAGGTGGATCTCTTCCATAAACTACCCTGAAAGGAGTAGTACCCAGTGCTGTGTGGTAAGATGTGTTATAGCAAAATTCTGCCCATGAAAGCCATTTCACCCATCTTCTAGGTGCGTCCCCCACAAAACAACGAAGATACATTTCAATTGTGCGATTGACAACCTCTGTTTGGCCGTCCGTTTGTGGATGATAGGCAGACGAAAATGCCAATTGGGTGCCCTGTAATTTAAATAATTCCTTCCAAAAGAGACTAGTAAAAATGGCATCCCTGTCACTGATAATGGATGAGGGAATTCCATGTAATTGGACAATGTTGTCCATAAATAATTGAGCGACCTGAGCAGCAGTATATGGATGCGCCAAAGCAAGGAAGTGCCCATATTTTGAAAACCGATCAACGACGACGAATGTCACCGATTTATTTGATGAAATGGGAAGTCCAGCAATGAAGTCCATGGAAATATCTGACCAGATTTGAGATGGTATTTTCAGAGGTTGCAGTAGGCCGGCCGGACTTAAAGATTCGGCCTTGTTTCTTTGACAAATTTGACAAGCAGCTACATAATCAGCAATTGTGCTCTTCATGCCCTTCCAGTAAAAGTCCCGATTGATTCGGAAATATATTTTCTGTCGACCCTCATGTGTGCTATCATGGATAGAGGACAGGATGGTGTGAAGAAGTGGGGATGTATTATGCAAAAAGATCTATTTTTGTAGAGAATGAGACGATCCTGAATCGTCCAATAAGGAGCAGCTGTCCCCTATTGAATATCCTGATATAATGACATGAGATCCGGATATTGATGTACTTCCTCATGAATAGAATCTAATAGCAGTGCACGTGGGTGACTGATAGCATAAATTTGTGTGGCGGAAATATCCCGACGTGATAAGGCATCAACCGCCAAATTCGAACTACCTGGCTTATAATGAACCGTAAAATCGAAGCCCATGAGTTTAGTTAACCAATGCTGCTGTGGGGATGTGGTGAGGCGCTGTTCAAGAAGATACTTGAGGCTGCAATGATCTGTACGAATGAGAAATGGTCGTCCCCAAAGATAAGGTCGCCAATGTTGGATAGCCTTGGCTAACCCAATCAATTCCCTCTCATATGCAGCTAACTTATGGTGGTGTTGTCCCAACTGACGGCTGAAATAAGCAATGGGGTGTCTCAATTGTTGTAACACTGCCCCTATACCTCCCCCGGAGGCATCACATTCCACCACAAATTCTGCCTCAAAATCTGGTAATTGTAGGACTGGCGCTGAGGCTAAGGCCTCCTTTAACAGGTTAAAGGCCTGTTCTGCTGAAGAAGGCCAGTGGAAGGCATTTTTTTTAGCAAGTTGTTTAGTGGAGCTGCTATCTCGCCATAAGATTGGATAAATTTTCTATAATATCCGGCTAAGCCCAAAAATCCCTTTAACGCTGTGGTGGAGGTGGGAATCGGCCAATCTGTAACTGCCCGTATCTTGCTCTGGTCAACTTTCACGCCCACAGCTGATATGACGTGGCCCAAATATGCCACCTCAGATGTACCCATAGAACATTTTGATTTATTCAAAACCAAATGATGAGAGCGTAGAATGGTAAATACCTGATGAAGGTGGTGGAGATGTTTTTCCCAATTTTTGTTGTAGACCAGAATGTCATCAAAAAAGACTAACACATAGTGGCGCAGAAGTGATGAAAAGACCTCATTCATGAGGGCCTGAAAGGTGGATGGTGCATTGGAGAGACCGAAGGGCATGACGAGGAACTCGAAATGACTGTGATGTGTGCGGAAGGCAGTCTTCTCCACATCTGCCTGGTGAACTCGTATTTGATGATAGCCCGATTTCAAATCTAATTTGGTAAAAATTGTAGCACCATGTAACTCATCCAACAACTCGTCCACGACTGGAATGGGGAACTTGTCCTTAACTGTGTGCAAGTTGAGTTGCCTATAGTCGACATAAAATTTCCAAGATTTATCTTTTTACGTACAAGTAACACTGGTGAGGAGAAAGGAGATCGACTGGGCTGGATCACACCCTGAGCGAGCATATGCATGCATTGTCGTTCTATTTCATTTTTCTGGATATGCGGGTAACGATAAGGCCTCTTCAACAATTTCATTTTCAAGAAGTGCTTCTAAATCTTCTTCCAACAGTTCAATACTAAATAAACGTTTACAGGTATGTCCGGGTAGGAATTGTTCGTCACAATTAAAACATAGGCCCTTTGCCTTTCGAGCGTCCATTTCCTATTTAGTCAAAAATTTACGTGGCATAGAGTGTGGAGGCACACTGGTAGCCTAATCTGCTCGGTTAGGGGCAGAGGACCCAAAACGTGGACCAGATGCAGTACCCTGTATTCTGTTTTGCCAAAATGGTTTTCTTTGTAAAGACTCTTTTAGAACTCTCTGTTTGTGTTCCACAGCTCTGGCATAATTCATTGCTGAGTCCAAATTTGTCGGACCAAGTAATTCCACTTCCAATCTGACTACCTCTGTCAATCCAGCATTAAAAATCTGAACATGTAGGTGAGGAGGAACAAAATCACTAGCTCTGGCCAACCTTTCTTGGAACGTTTTTTGGTAAACTTCTAAGGTGCTGGTCTGTTTGTAGTTGATCAATTCCCCCACTGGGTTGCTGCTAGCTGGAGGTCCGAACCTCAACTGGCAAGCATGTTTAAAGTGCAGCCAATCCTGAATGGAATGGACATTTCGGTAGTGATGGAACCACATGAGTGCTTCATCGAGCATGTGGTAGGCAGCCAAAGTAACCTTGTCCTTTTCCACCGTTTGTTGATGATAGAAGAATTGTTCACATTTTGTGAACCACAGTAAAGGATCTTTAGAGCCATCATATGTAGGAAAGTTGAGTTTAAAGTACCTGGGAACCGTTGATGGTCCTTGTGCGTGAGTTGCCATTGAACCCATTGGTTGGCGCTGGGTTGGATTTGGTGGTGGCGTGAATTGTTGGTGGGGAACTGGTTGTGGTTGAAAATTGGTTGCTGGTGGTGGCGTTGGTGCTTGAAGTGCAGCAAGTTGTCGGAGGATGGTTTGTAGAGATGATTCCAGTGTTTGTAAGGTAGTATTGATGTGAGAAATTTCAGTACCTTGAAGAGTGGATCGTTGTTGTAGTTCTGAAAGTACTCGACGTATGTCCTCTGGAGAAGAGGAATCACCGAGGGTGGACCTGTCTGATACCACGTTGTTAGGATCCTCACGAGCCATGGATCTTGTCACCCTCCTCTCTTCTCTTCCTTCCATTACCTTGCTTGACGTTGAGATGGAATGAGGGATTGATGGGAATTGAATTTCGAAAAGGAGAATTGGGGGGAAAACGGAAGAGAGCTTGAAGGAGCTCTTGACCTGTTTATCTAAATTACTCTAGCTAAAGTAGACTCAATTCATAATTCTCATTACCCTAGCCGTCCCCTTAAATAGGGTGGAGGACGTCCAAAACCCTAAAGACCTCTTGGGTCAATGGTTCAAACCAATAAATGCTAAACCAACCCAAACCAAAGACAAAACCAAACCAAGAAACAATTACATGGAAATTGAAAAACACATTCATTAATTCCTACGCCTGTTGGTAACTCGTGATGCTATAGAGTCCATAACAGCCCAGCAGTCTACTGCTGTCCTATTAACCTAGAATAGCAGAGTGCTGCTATTCAGATCTAGTTAAGCACCATAGGGAGTTTTTGTTCATCTATAGTCGAGAACATAAGTGGAAGAACTTACTCTCTCAATTCTTGATCAATCCATCCCACACCATGTAACATGATCGAAGACAAGGGACTAACATCTTGGTATCAGAGCAAGGTAACATCTTATGATCATTATTTCGTTCATGAAATTTTTGAGAAAAAAAAATCGTTAGTTTTTCCTTGTTACAATTTTGGCAGAATTCTGACTTCTAAGCCAAATTCCAATATTTTCTAGGGTTTTTATAATTTTTATTTTTTTTTGTTATTTTAGATTTTTCCTGATTTGTTTTTCATGTTTTATTAGAGTTCCATTGATTGTTTATGACTGTAAATCAATCTTCTAATCAAGGTGATTTGCAGTGTGATCCAGAAATAGGGAGAACTTTGCATAGGTTAAAGAGAGAAGCTCAGAGGAATTCTGAAGAGAACGATCTAGCTCTTGATTCCCCATTTGATAGCAAGCCTGATTTAGAGGAGGAGGAAGTCATGGCTGGAAATAGAACTTTGAAAGAGCTTGCAGCCACTGATTTGAATAAACAATCCTTATGCATAACGTTCCCCACTTTAGATGCTACTACTACAATTGAATTAAAATCTGGACTAATACATCTCTTGCCCACTTTTCATGGTCTTGCAAGTGACGATCCTCACAAGCATCTAAAGGAGTTTCATGTGGTATGCACAAGTATGAAAAAACCCATGGGAGTGACTAAAGAGCAAATTAAATTACGAGCCTTTCCATTTTCTTTGAAGGATTAGGCTAAGGATTGGCTCTATTATCTACCCTCTGGGAGTATTACCACATGGGATGAGATGAAGAGATTTTTTTTGGAGAAATATTTCCCAGCTTCAAGGGTAGTCAACAATCGAAAGGAAATTTGTGGTGTAAGGCAGCATAACGGAGAGTCCCTACACGAATACTGGGAACATTTCAAGAAATTATGTGCAAGCTACCCCCATCATTAGATTAGCGAGCAGCTTCTTATCCAGTATTTCTATGAAGACTTTCTATCCTCTAATAGGAGCATGATTGATGCTGGAAGAGGAGGAGCTTTGGTGGATAAAACTCATGAAGCTGCGAGAAACTTGATTGCAAATATGGCGGCCAATTCTCAATAATTTGGCTCAAGGCTTGGGCTTCCACCTAAGAATGTTAATGAGATAAATATTTCCTCCCTTGAACAACAAATTGCTAGTCTAACTTCTCTTGTTCATCAAATGGTTGTAGGTAATACGCAAACAGTGAAGGCTTGTGGGATTTGTTCAATAGTAAGGCATCCAACCGATATGTGCCCAACTCTTCAAGAGGAGCCCACTGAGCAAGTGAATGCAGTGGGTGGTTTACCTACACAACCGCTAAGAAAGTATGATCCCTATTCGAACAAGTATAACATGGGATGGAGGGATTAAATTATGTCAATTTCCTTTTAATGTAATTCCATTTGGTTTGGTTTGGTTTAGATGTAATATGGCATGAACCAGTTGACCCATGGATCTAACTTGTATTTCCTTCCTCAACCCTATTTATGGGGACGTCAAGGTGAATGAAAGAAAGCATTGAGAAAATTAGAATAAAACAGGTCAGATTCTCCCTCAGAGGTCTAGGTCGGATTCTCCCTCTGAGGTCCAGGCCCAGCTTCCTTCAAAGCTCAATCATTCCATTCTGAATTCCACCATTCCACGTTCCAGAAACAAGAATCCTCTTCCAGCATCAAGATTCAATATGGAGGGAAGAGAGGAAAGAAGGGTGACTCGATCCATGGCTTGGGAAGATCCTAACATCTTGGTATCAGACAGGTCCACCCTTGGGGATTTCTCCTTCCCTGAGGATTTACGGAAATTAGTTGAGGACAATCGTTAGAGGACAGACGTTCAGGCTCAATCCCTTGAATTGCGTCAGACCACATCTGACCTACGTGAGGCTATCAAATCCATGGATGCAGCAATCCAAGCCATCCTCCGGCGACAGGACGACAATGGCCTTCGAGCACTGCCGCCGGCAGCCTACTCTCCACCAGCCGACCACCATCACTACCAGCGACCACCACCACTGCACCACAACAATCCCCATATGAGGCCTTCCACACAGGGACCAACTACGGTGGATGAGAAGGTTCATTTGGCCGCATACCACATGCTCGATGAAGCGCTCCTATGGTACCACCAATTCCAAAATGACCATTTGGTTCAGGATTGAACGACCTTTAGACAATCATGCATGATGAGGTTTGGTCCTCCAGCTAGTAACAATCCATTGGGAGAATTGATCAATTATAAACATAATGGGTCACTAGAGCTGTACCAAAAGACCTTCCAGGAATGTTTGGCCCGCACTAGTAAGTTTGTCAGTCACTCCCAGTATGTTCACATCTTTACTGCTGATTTGATAGAAGCTCTGCATCTGGAAGTTGAATTACATGGTCCTACAGAATTGGACCATGCTATGAATTTAGCCAGGTCAATTGAGCATAAGCGACGACTTCTGAAGGATTCAGTGGTCAAAAAACTAGTTTAGCCAAGCAGGCACAATGCCACTACGCCAACACCCTATTCTGGGCCTCCACGTTTTGGAGCCAGTGCCGCACCACGTCCAGAAAGTTCTAACTCTATGCCACCAGCCCGTTACTTCAAAAAATTGAATAGACAGGAGATGGAACAGAGAAAGGCCAAGGGCCTTTGTTTTAACTGTGATGAAAAGTATGTCCAGGGTGAGGACATCTTACCAAAGGAAGAGATTGTGGAGACAGACCAAGAGGGTCCAGAGATTTCACTTCATGCCATGACTGGCCTGCTCAGTTCTAACACCATGCAGGTTAGGGCCCAGTTACATCATCTACAGTTACTAGCTTTAGTTGACTCTGGCAGCACCCATAACTTCATCAATCAGCCAGTGGTTGAACAACTTGGGTTAGTTATCCAGCAGCAGACATGCCTCTCCGTCCCAGTGGCCAATGGGGCCAAAATTGCCAGTGTGGGAATATCTCCAGCCACCCACTTTGATATTGAGGGACAATCCTTTATTGCAGATTTCTTGGTGATTCCATTGTTATGGACTCCATAGCATCACGAGTTATCCATAGGCATAGGAATTAAATTATGTCAATTTACTTTTCATGTAATTTCAATTCGGTTTGGTTTACTTTGGGTTGGTTTAGTGTAATGTGGCGTGAACCACTTGACATATGGGTCATCTTCGTATTTTCGTCCTCAACCCTATTTAGGGGACGTGAAGGAAAAGAGAGGCAAGTATTGAGAAAATTATATTTTACAGGTTAGATTCTCCCTCAGAGGTCTAGGTCGGATTTCTCCCTTTGAGGTCCAAGGTTGAGCTTCCTCCAAAGCTCCTTCTATCTAATTGAGTTCCACCATTACTCGTTCAAGAAATAAGAATTCTCTTCCAACATCAAGATCAACCATGTAGAGAAGAGAGGAAAGAAGGGTGATTCGATCCATGGCAAGGAAAGAACCTAACATCTTGGTATCAGACAGGTCCACCCCTGGGGATTCCTCTTCCCCTGACGATTTGAGACAGTTAGTGGAAGATATTAGGCAGAGGACAGAAAACCAGGCTCATGCCCTGGAAGAGGTGCGTCAAACAACCTCTGATTTGTGTGAGGCAATAAAATCAATGGATGCTGCCATCCAAGCTCTCCTCCGGCGACAAGACGACCATGATACACGAACCCAACCCCCAGCTGCCTACTCTCCACCGGCCGACAACCATCCATTCCACCCACCACCTCCCCCACAACCACCAATGCGTCAACACCATACTCATCTGAGGCCTGCCGTTCAAGGACCAAACACTATGCCCAGGTATTTAAATCTTGACTTTCCTACGTATGATGGATCTAAGGACCCTTTGATTTGGTTAGCCAAGTGTGATCAGTTCTTTTATCATAAAAAAACACCTGCGGATGAGAAAGTGTATTTGGCCGCCTACCACATGCTCGATGAAGCGCTTCTATGGTACCACCAATTCCGAAATGACCAAGTGGTTCAGGATTGGGCAACTTTTAGACAGACTTGCATGATGAGATTTGGTCCTCAAGCTAGTAGCAATCCATTGGGAGAATTAATCAATTACAAACAAACTGGAACACTAGAGGTGTACCAAAAGACCTTCCAGGAAAGGTTAGCCCGAGCAAACCAATTTGTTAGCCACACACAGTATGTTCATATTTTTACTGCTGGTTTGACAGAAGCTCTGCGTTTAGAAGCTGAATTACATGCTCCTACAGATTTAGACCACGTCATGAATTTAGCCAGGGCAATTGAGCACAAGCAGTGTGTTCTAAAGGAGTCACTGGTCAGAAAACCAGCTTGGCTAGGGAGGCACAATGCCTCAGTGCCAAACCCTTCCTCTGGACCTCCAAGATTTAAAGACAGTGCAGCCCCACGCCTAGACATCTCTAATTCAGCTCCACCTGCTCCTTACTTCAAAAAACTTACTAGATAGGAAATGGACCAGAGAAAGGCCAAGGGCCTCTGTTTTAACTGTGATGAACAGTATGTCATTGGACACCACTGTAAACGATTATTCAGTACATGTCTGTGGGAGGATGGAGAAGAAATACCACCAAAGGAGGAAATTGTGGAAACTGACCAAGAAGGTCCAGAGATTTCCCTTCATGCTATGACTGGTCTACGCAGTGCAAGCACAATCCAGGTTAAAGCCCAATTACATCATTTACAGTTACTGGCTTTAGTTGACTAGGGTAGTACACATAATTTCATCAATCAGCAGGCGGCAAAACAACTTGGGTTAGTAGTACAGCAACAAACTGGTCTTTCTGTATCAGTAGCCAATGGGGCTAAAATTACTAGTGTAGGCATATCACCAGCCACACACTTTGATATTGAGGGATATGCATTTGTTGCAGATTTTCTGGTGATTCCACTATCAGGATTCGATTTGGTGCTAGGAATTAAATGGCTACAATTGTTGGGACCAATACTATGGGATTTCCAAGCTCTGACCATGTCTTTTATAGAGGTCCAACATCAGATTATATTGCATGGCACACAAGCACCACTCACCTACGCACTACAGGTTGCCCAGGTCCAGTCCACAAACACATGTAAATTATCTCACTTACTTACAGAATTTGAAGATATCTTTCAGGACCCTACTGCCTTACCACCACTTAGGCACTGTGATCACCGTATTCTTTTGAAAACGGGTACCGAGCTAGTAGTGGTGCGTCTGTATCATTATGTTAAGCACCTAGCCAATACTACCCAAAAGACCGGCCTGTTAGGAGCGGAAGACATAGGTACTTAACCCAGGACCATAACATCACACCCCGCCCGCCCGAGCCGACGACCACAGCGGCATTAACACAGCAACGCGACCGGGTCAAGGGTCACGCCAGGGGCTTGTGGTCCACCTGCGCACGCGGCCGCTGGGACTCGAAGTCAGGACGTAGCGCCTGCTCTGATACCAAATGTTAAGCACCTAGCCAATACTACCCAAAAGACTGGCCTGTTAGGAGCGGAAGACATAGGTACTTAACCCAGCACCATAACACATTACCCTCACTTATAGAAGGATGAGATTGAAACGCAGTGCCAGCAGATGTTAGCACAGGGTATTGTTCAACCCAGTAGGTCTCCTTTTTTTTCACCGGTATTACTAGTCCGCAAGCATGATAAGTCATGGAGGTTTTGTGTGGATTACCGACAACTCAATGCCCATATGATTAAAGATAAATTTCCTATTCCAGTGGTAGACGAGCTGTTAGACGAGCTACATGGAGCTACTATTTTTACTAAACTCGATTTGAAATCTAGCTATCATCAAATCCAAGTTCATCCATCAGATGTGGAGAAAACAGCGTTCTGCACGCATCACGGCCATTTTGAATTCCTCGTAATACCATTTGGTCTGTCAAATGCGCCTTCCACCTTCCAGGCCCTCATGAATGAAGTATTTTCCTCTCTCTTGAGAAAATATGTATTGGTATTTTTAGACGATATTTTGGTCTATAGCAACAGATGGGAAGAACATCTTCAGCACCTTCACCAGGTATTTTCTCTTATACGTTCACATCATTTAGTTTTAAATCGGTCAAAATGTTCTATAGGCACATCAGAAGTGGCATATTTGGGCCACGTTATTTCAGCATCGGGGGTGAAGGTAGACCAGAGTAAGATACAAGCGGTCACAGGTTGGCCTATTCCTACATCTATTACAGCCTTAAGAGGATTTTTGGGCCTAGCTGGATATTATAGAAACTTTATTCGTAGCTATGGCCAGCTTGCAGCTCCGCTCAACGATCTCCTCAAGAAAAATGCTTTTACCTAGTCAGAGACAGCAGCTCATTCCTTTCAGCAATTGAAAGACGCCTTATCATCAGCACAAGTTTTGCAGCTCCCCGACTTTGAGGAGTCCTTCGTAGAGGAATGTGATGCTTCGGGGGGCGGTATTGGCACAGTGTTGCACCAACAGGACCACCCGATTGCTTATTTTAGCCGTCAACTGGGCCAACACCACCACAAGTTGGCAGCTTATGAGAGGGAATTGATCGGATTGGTGAAAGTTATACAACATTGGCACCCTTATCTATGGGGACGTTCTTTTGTGATTCTCACTAATCATTGCAGCCTCAAGTATCTTCTTGAGCAGCGTCTCGCTCTCTACTTCACCACAACAGCATTGGTTAAGTCAGCTTATGGGGTTTGACTTTTTTGTCGAGTATAAACCGGGAAGTTTGAATGTAGGGGCTGATGCCCTATCTCGTCGGGATGTTCCAGAGCCGCAATTAAACACCATCAGTAGCCCAGTGCTCTCTTGTTGGATTCTATACGGGAAGAGGCACAACAGTACCCGGATATTATCTCCTTATGCCAGGCCATCTAGCAGGGGACAGCGGCACCACATTGGAGGATTCAGGACAATCTCGTCCTCTACAAAAACAGAATTTTTCTACACCACACATCCCCTCTGATTAACAGCATTTTAGCCTCCTTCCATGACAGTACACATGAGGGCCAACAGAAAACATATTTCTAGATCAGTAGGGAATTTTATTGGAGGGGCATGAAGCGTAGTTTAGCTGATTATGTGGCAGCTTGTCAGACTTGTCAACGGAATAAAGCTGAAACATTAAGTCCAGTGGGTTGCTCCAACCACTTCAACTTCCGTCACAGGTCTGGTCTGATATTTCTATGGACTTCATAGATGGACTTCCCTCTTCGTCGGGTAAATCTGTTATCTTTGTAGTGGTGGATCGTTTCTCTAAATATGGGCATTTCATTCCTCTGGCGCATCCTTACACTGCAACTCAGGTTGCTCAACTTTTTATGGATAACATTGTCCGCTTACATGGGATGCCTAATTCAATTACCAGTGAACGTTAGCCTTTTCTTCAGCCTACCATCCGCAGACTGATGGTCAGACAGAGGTCGTCAACAGAACCATTGAAATGTATCTCCGCTATTTCATGGGGGACTCACCTAAGAGGTGGGTTAAGTGACTCACCTGGGTTGAGTTCTGTTACAACACCTCCTACCACAGCGCACTCGGCACAACCCCATTCAAGGTGGTATATGGTAGAGAACCTCCCCATCTTTTAGCCTATGAACCAGGGACCTCTAAAGTCGCCACTTTGGACCAAGCATTAGCTGAAAGAGACACATTCATCACTGAGGTGCGCACTCATCTACAGGAGGCACAACATTCTATGAAAAAATATTATGACAAGAAGCACCGGGAAGTCTTCTTTTCTCCTGGAGATTATGTTTGGTTGCGTCTCCAACACTACATGCAGCTGTCGTTGACAGCCTCCAAACGGCACAAGCTCTCTCCAAAATATTATGATCCTTTTCCGGTGATGGACCACATTGGGACAGTGGCCTACAGATTGCAGCTTCTGCCAGAGGCCAGAATTTACAACGTCTTTCATGTCTCACAACTAAAGGCCTTCCAAGATGATTCACCTTTGCTGCACACCCCGCTGCCCCCACTCCATGAGGGATGTGTACTTTCTACCCCAACACAGGTATTACAAACTCGCCATATTCAGGGTGATTGGGAGATCTTAGTGCAATGGGCAGATGCTGACCCCAGTGACACTACTTGGGAACCATTAGCGGCGTTTCGCACCCTCTACCCATACTTTGAGCTTGAGGACAAGCTCTTTCTCCAGGGAGGGGGGGGGGGGGGGGGGGGGGGGGGGGGGGGGGGGGGGGGTATGAACTCCTTAGCATCACGAGTTATCCATATGCATAGGAATTAAATTATGTCAATTTACTTTTCATGTAATTTCAATTCGGTTTGGTTTACTTTGGGTTGGTTCAGTGTAATGTGGCGTGAACCACTTGACCTATGGTTCATCTTTGTATTTTCGTCCTCAACCCTATTTAGGGGGATGTGAAGGAAAAGAGAGGCAAGTATTGAGAAAATTATATTTTACAGGTCAGATTCTCCCTCAGAGGTCTAGGTCGGATTTCTCCCTTTGAGGTCCAAGGTTGAGCTTCCTCCAAAGCTCCTTCGTTCTAATTGAGTTCCACCATTACTCTTTCAAGAAACAAGAATTCTCTTCCAACGTCAAGATCATCCATGGAGGGAAGAGAGGAAAGAAGGGTGACTCGATCCATGGCAAGGGAAGAACCTAGCATCCACTGGCAGGATTTGATTTGGTACAACAGGGGTGGTTCTTACCTACAACATGGGTTCAGGGTTGGTGGTTGCTTGAAGGTTGGATGGGTCTTGGTCTGCACCATCTGCCATTCTATCCCTTGGCTTAGGATGGGGAGCTGCGTATGGGGGTGCCCTCACCAATTTCATCATTATGCTCCATGATTCTGACGCTGTGAAAACATTCTGTAGGCGTATGTTTTTTTCTCTCGGGGTTGACTTGGTTGCTACAGCTTGTGACTTCTTTTACAATTCTAGAATGACACCAGGGCAGAATGACATCTTTCACATTGGAAGTGGTCTACCTGATGTTTCTGCCATCTCTGAGTCTATGCATGAGCCTGCACAGGCACTCAAGTTGATTGAAACGGCTTTAAACATATACAACAATGCCCCAGACCAACAAAGCACACTTGCTGAGATTGTAGAACATAATGGGATGACTTTGTTATGGGAGATCCTGGTTATGGGCCTAGGTTAAGTACATGTCTTCTGCTCCTAACACGCCGGTCTTTTGGGTAGTATTGGCTAGGTGCTTAACATTTGGTATCAGAACCGACCCTTGGTCGCGAGTTCGATTCCCGACAATGGTGCAGAGGGTGGATTTAAATACTGGTAGGCCGTAGGATAAAAACCTGGGTCGGGCCAGTGTCGCTGCGTCATGCACAAAGGCTGGATTAAAATATAGGTAGGCCATAGGATAAAAACCCGGGTCGGGCCTGTGTCGTTGCGCCGCCGTGGTCATCGGCTAGCGAAGGGGGGGTGTGATGTTATGGGACATCCTAGTTATGGGCCTAGGTTAAGTACCTATGTCTTCCGCTCCTAATAGGCCGGTCTTTTGGATAGTATTGGCTTTCAAATGTTAATCACCTAGCCAATACTACCCAAAAGACCAGCCTGTAAGGAGCAGAAGACATAAGTACTTAACCCCAGGACCATAACAGTACCCCGTCCTTCCCCGAGTCGACAACCGCGGAGGCTACCACAACAGAGCAACCGGAGCCGGATCGAACCCGGGTCAGTCCAGGCGCGTGACCACCCGCATCCACCTTGGGGGCACTGGGATTTGAAGTCGGGATGCAGCACTAGCTCTGATACCAAATGTTAAGCACCTAGCCAATACTACCCAAAAGACCGGCCTGTTAGGAGCGGAAGACATAGGTACTTAACCCCAGGACCATAACAGTACCAGGATGTCCTAAAACATCACACCCCCCCTTCGCAAACTGACGACCACGGTGGCGCAATGACACATGCTCGACCCATGTTTTATCCTACGACCTACTTGTATTTTAATCCAGCCTTTGTGTGCGACGCAGCGACACTGGCCAGACCCAGGTTTTTATCCTATGGCCTACCAGTATTTAAATCCAACCTCTGCACCGTTGCCGAGAATCGAACTCGCGACTGAGGGTCAGCTCTGATACCAAATGTTAAGCACCTAGCCAATACTACCCAAAAGACCGGCTTGTTAGGAGCGGAAGACGGTACTTAACCTAGGCCCATAACCAGGATGTCCCATAAAAGACTTCTATTGAGGTGAATGAATACAGCAGCAGTGTGGCTGTTTCGGATTGGAAGAAACTATTTGGTGGGTGTGGAAACATTACATGCGCTGCACTAATGGGAGAAGGGGATGGGAAATCCAAATGTTTTTGATTTGTGACCTTCGAGAATGCAGAAGTATGCAGGAGTGTTGTATATGTTGATAGGAATGCATGATTGTTCATTGATTATGCTATTCGAGCTCAACCTACTGTTGGGCCTGCAGAGCACGAGGAATCAGGGCTACATGTTGCTGCTAGTAGTAGTGCCTCAATTGAGTCTGCAAAAATAAAGTCTAGTTCTGTTGAAGATGTCAAACCTGCAACATAACCTGCAATTGCATTTGGCAATCTTTTTGTTGAGTTAGAATGCAACGATGATGTTGCATATGGTGAAGGTTTGCCGGTTTGTTCTATTCTTGAGGTGATATCGTGGGTTGAAATTGTGAAACAGATCTAACTCGGCAATTTTCTACAACACCAAAAGGAGAGCCGTTTGAAGCTACCATACACAAGGTCAAAGGATATGCTGATATAATTGTCATGATGCACTTTGCCTGTGGTGCTGTCAGAAGAGCTGCCTCAACAACAAGTTTTCCTGTTCTTCTTGCGGGGGATGGTCAAGGCCATCACCCTCAATAGATTATGTTGGGTAGAGACATAGTTCATATGCATGTTGTTGAGAAAGATGTTCTACACGAGATGGTGAGGATTGTGAAACAGAAGCCTGATTTTCATGTCAAGGAGAAAATAGTGATCCTAGTAGATACATGGCAAGAGGCTTTTGGTGGTGCCAGGGCAAGATATCCACAATATTATGCTGCATATCAGAAGCTATTGCTTCCTGGAGCAGTATTTCCTCAGAGACCCGATAGGGCAGCACCCATTGTGACTATATACAATGGGCAGGTTGGTGAGCTCTTATCAAAAGGAGTAAATGTGAGTATATACAATGGGCAAGTTGATGTCACATGTGCAACTAAGCAAACTGACGCATGGATGTTTCTGCCATCTTTCATGGCTACTAGTGCTTCTAAGGGGCTTGCTTACATGGACTTAAGTGGTGATGGTGGTTTCTCTCAGGCCTTGGAACTCAACGGTTCAGATATACGTGGATACAAAATAACAGTGGAAGAGGCTAGGCCAAGGGGTGACACACATGATGGTTTCAGACCTCTAAGTGTTTTCGGGTGCAGCAACTGGAGGGGGTCAGTGCTGGTGAGTCTTCTCCATCCCAGGGGGTTGGTCCTGATGTTGTTGCTGCCAGGCTAGCAAAGGGTAGGCCATGCAACCTGGCCAATGGGGGGCCACCATGAGGGGCTGTTTCACACCAGTCTAGGATTGCGGAAGGGTAGAGCTGTTGCTTGGGGAGATGTAGCGACATTTGGCATGCATCCCTATAGTTGACCGTAAAAAAAAACTCCTTGGGTGGAATGCTCTCATGTTGGGGCGCCTAGAGAGCAAACATAGCTATCGCGGATGCTACTTGGGCACAGGTGGAGATGCCAGCATACAGACCCTACTTCCGAGTTTGAGGACAAGCTTGTTCTTCAAGGGGGTGTAATGTTATGCACGCAATAACATTATTATTTTAGTTGTTTTCTTTAATTTGCTTTATTTTATTTCAATTTTAGGTCACAAGGGTATTTTTGGAATTATGTATTCATAGGGATATTTTTGTAATATTTTATTAAATCCTAACAGGGTGAACCCTATTTAAGCGGTAAGAGTAATGAGAAGGACAAGCATTGAGAATTAGGTTAAATCTAGCATAAACAGGCTTGAGATCACCTTTTTTATCTCAAGGTTAGGGTTTTCCTCAAAAACCCACGTATTCTCTCATCCTCCATTGATCTTCGTCTTCCCCATGTCTTCCTATTATCCCTACAGTAACCCGTGGTAGATCCAAGATCCTCCCAACGAATCCTTGTGTCCAATCCGGGACCGTAACAACATGCCCCTAATTCGGTGCCCAGTTATACACGACCTGCCAAACCCCTCCCTCCCCATCCACCCTCAGCTCCACCAACGCAGACCACCGGCGACGATTCATCTCCTCACGAGGAGCTTCTTCGTCAATCTGCTCTTTGACTTGATGCACAAATGGCTCAGATTTGTGCTAAGGTCTCTAGTGCCGCAGCAAAGAAATCAGAGAAATCCACAATGCACGACCTCAAAGAGACCTCTGTCTCTCTCGCGACAGCGAAATCCTAAATTGGGGACTCACCATGCCCAAAATCAGAAGGATACCCCGCAAACCCTTCGTCGACACAAACGGAAGAGGGTTTGCAAGCCACCCCTCCCTCTCTGGATGCTCTAAGTCTTCCCCCTCCAACGCCGCCAGATATCCGAGAGCTCCCTGTCTCGGCAAACCTCCCCGAACTTCAGAAATTCAATGGCGAGGCGACCTCCAAACCGAAGCCCTCCTCTATCGTCGGAGCGCAACGACACATGTTTGTCGAGACACAGAAATGCTATCGATTTAGGCCACTCCTCCATGTTGTTCGCCGTCCACAACGTCTCCAGCTTGACAGGCTAGAAGTTGGCTCGGGGTATAAAAATTCCAAACAACCACCGTTGACGCACTGTGATTGATATCCTTCTAAAAACTGACAACAACCCAAACCCTGCGATTTTGATTTTGAAGTTGAAATCGTGGCCCTGGCGGCAGCAGTGAGGTTTCGCCCAGCGGATTTCAAATTGAAATTGCTTCCATAGGCAAATGTTAACGACACTGTTGTGTATTTCATCTCGAATGTTTTTCTCAAGGTCCAAAGAGTCTATTACAGGCTCTTCCCATTGGGTTTCGAACGTTCGGTCTTCGAGGACCCTTATTTGGTTCACCTGGATTTCCAATTTGGGGATAATTCTGGTGCCTTCCACATATTTGCTGAAATGGCCGGTCGAAATGAGAATGTTGGGCAGGCCATGCTTCTCGCATTCAGCCACAACCGGAACGCCGGGGAAACTTGGGTTGTGCGAGAAATGGCGACCATCAAGACTGTTAAGGATGGACAGGTCTTCGACAGCCGTGGAAATCCTATAGTTGAGGTAGATATCATTTGCAGCAATGGGCCTTGTGCTAGGGCTGCAGTACTAAATGGTGCTTCTACAGGTATTTGAACCTCTAGAACTGAAGGATGGGGAATCTGACTATCTTGGCAAAGGTGTTCTTAATGTTGTTGAGAATGTCAATGCAATAATTGGGCCTGCCTTAATTGGAAAGGATCCAACTGAGCAGACAAAGATTGACAACTTCATGGTCCAAGTACATGATGGAACAGTTAATGAATGGGATTGGTGCAACCCAAAGCTTGGTGCTACTGCCATTCTCGCAGTTTCTCTTGCCATCTGCAAAGCAGAAGCTAGTGTGAAGAATCTCCCTCTATACCAGCACATTGCCAACCTGGTTGGGCACAAGACCTTAGTGTTGCCGGTACCTGATTTCAATGTGCTCAATGGAGGATCTCCTACTGGCAACAAACTTGCACTGCAGGAGTTTATGATCCTTCCTGTTGGGGCCTCCTCATTCAAGGAAGCCATGCAAATGGGAGTCGAAGT
Source organism: Aristolochia californica (assembly GCF_029961685.1). Taxonomy (NCBI): domain Eukaryota; kingdom Viridiplantae; phylum Streptophyta; class Magnoliopsida; order Piperales; family Aristolochiaceae; genus Aristolochia; species Aristolochia californica. Next base: position 32,378,345 of record NW_027182279.1, on the reverse strand, counting down.
GTATCACCATTTGAAGGCTGTAATTAAGAAGAACTATGGCCATGCCGTCACATCAGTTCATGGTTCTGAAACTAATGTGGGAAATGCAATAATCAATATGTACTCTAAATGTCGAGCAATATATGAATCTGATAGAGCTTTTGACACCATGTATAGGAGAGATGAAGTTTCGTGGAGTACTATAATTGGAGCTTATGAGCAGAATGGGATTGGATTTGAACTTTAAGAAGATGTAGGGAAATGGCAGTGGCTGGATTTGGTCCAACTCAATTCCGTTTTGCCTCTTGTATTCCTGCTTGTTTTGGCTTAGCAGCTTTAGATGTTGGAAGGCAGTTTCATTCTTTGATGATTAAAGCTGGTTTTGTTGGAGATGTCTATTTTGGAAGCTCGGTTGTTGACATGTATGCTAAAGGACTGGCACAGCATGGAAGACCAGACAACGCAATTCAAATATTCAACGAGTTGACAAAAACGGAGACAGATCCTAACAAAACAACCTTCATCTATTTGCTCACAACCTGTAGTCATTTGGGCCTTCTAGAGGAGAGCATGTTCTTCTTTGATATGTTGTGTGACAACTATAAGATGCAGCCAGAATCAGAACCTTACTGCTGTTTGGTTGATGTTCTTGGGTGAGCTGGAAAACTCTATGATGCATATAAATTCATTGCTGGCTGCCTTTACAATGTGGGTGTTTCAGAATGGAGAACGTTACTAAGTTCTTGTTTGAAGTATAAGAATGTAAGTATAGGAGAGGAATTAGCAAAAAGAGTGATGCAGTTAGAGCCCGATGCTCATGCTTCTTACATTCTTCTGTCAAATCTCTACTCAGAAGCTGGTTTATGGAAAGAATCTTTAGAAGTCAAGAAGAAAATGGCAAAGATTGGAGTAACAAAGGATCCTGGAAGTAGCTGGGTGATTATAAATGATCAATTACATAAATTTTCAATAGGAGAATTTTCACATCCTGAGTTTGAAATGATTTTAGGGGAGCTACATATGTTGAACCAGCACACTACAGCTGTTGGTGTATGGCTTGCTATAGTTGATAGTTTGCTCAAGCAGTATGTATTTGAGAGGATCAAAGATGAAGGAATTCAAAGGCTTGGAAGTGGGTTAAGGCTCATCATTAAGAGAGATTTCTTTAAATTTTGTCGAGAGACTCAGAGCATCAACTCATGCCAATTTCACATTTTTATTTTATATGATCGATTTCCTCTGGTCCCCAACAACATTGCCAGCCATTCTAAGTCATGGCAGAGGCTGAGGCTATCATGCAGTTCCTGATTTTCATTGTGTCCTGTACTTCTTGTAACCACGATGACTATAATATCGTGCCAACATTTTTGGACGAGAAGAGGTTATCCTAGAGGGCTGACCTTGCTACCACGGTTGACACTTGTGCATGGACCCAGACGTCGGCACGGGCAAGCCAACCTACTTTCGCACTTGAGGGCAAGCTCGTTCTCCAGGAAGGGAGTGATGTTATGGACTCCATAGCATCTAGAGTGGATAGCCGGAGAAGAGGATAGATTGGGGTTTATTTGCAATTTCAATTCATTAGGGGTTTATTTGTAATTTGTTGAACTTATGGCCTTTGGCATGTTTTCCCTAATTCCTATATAGGGTTGTGAGATGAATGAAAGAAACTAAGCATTGAATCATTTAGTTTTAGCCAGGTCAGATTCTCCCTTAGAGGTCTAGGTCGGATTCTCCCTCAGATGTCCAGATTGAGCCTCCACAAGGCTCAATCCATTTCCACCATTACACGTTCCAAGAACAGCAGTTCTCTTCCAGCGTTAACAACCAATCTGGAGGGAAGAGAGGGAAGAAGGGTGACGAGATCCATGGCCCGGGAAGATCCCAACACCCCTGCATAGTCGGAGCAAGAAAAGGATAAAAACGTCATTGTAGACAGGAACATTCCCAATGATGATGACGTACCTAAGCGTAAGTTTCCACCTCTTTTTGATTATAAGCCAGTTCCTTCTTTTCCTCAGGCTTTGGAAGATTCTAGAAAATATGAGCAAATTAAAGATATATATGAGACTTTCCGTAGATCTGAGGTAAATATTCCACTTGTATGCTATTAAACAAGTGCATCGTTATGCTAAATTCTTGAAAGAATTTTTCACATTTAAGAGGAAACAAAAACTTAAAGGATATGAGAAGGTGAGAGTAGGGGAGAATGTTTTGGCAGTTATTCACCCGAGTCACCCGAGGCACGTATTAAGTGTATTTCTTTGTTCTCCATGGTCTTAGGTTAGATTTATTTTTATTTATTTATTTATTTATTTATTTTATTTTATTTTTTTTTACTTTCATAATTTTAGTTTGGTGATTTTTTATGGAATTATTTTTATTTCTTCTAGTTAGTTCATATTTTTAGTAGTGAGTTTGTTAGCTTAATTTGATAGTTCATTTTGTTTCTTTTTGTGTTTTTATGCACGGGCGCCGCTCCCTAAGTGGACCATTAGCTCCCTTTGTTGAAGAGGTAGAACATATTTGTAGGAAAACACCCGAAGTCAAGTTAGGAGCTACCATGGCCAATCAGGGTGAGCCATTATAGTTACCTGCAGTAGGTGACCGTAGAGCCCTGAGGGATTATTCTATCCCATCCCACTTCACATCACCTTCTTGCATTATATTGCCACCCACTACTGCCGCCAGTTATGAGTTGAAATCGGGTGTGATCCAACTCCTCCCTACATTCTATGGGTTGGAGAAGGAGGACCCATATTACCACATCAAGGAATTCTTAGATATTTGTGCAACTTTCAAATTCCAGAATTTCTCAGATGACTCTATCCGGTTAAGACTTTTTTCCATTTTCACTTAAGGATAAGGCCAAGTCTTGGCTTAATTCCTTAGAGGTGGGCAGCATTACTTCATGGGACACATTAGTCACAAAATTTTTGTCCAAGTACTTTCCCATTCAGAGAACTACAGCCCTCAGGAGAGAAATCTCCAACTTTATGCAGCAGGAGGGTGAACACTTTTATGAGGCTTGGGAGAAATGGAAGGATTTGATCCGTAGGTGTCCGCATCATGGGTTTGAGAAATGGCATTTAGTGCAATAATTTTATCAAGGTCTTACACCCCAGGTTAGATCCATGGTAGATGCAACGAGTGGTGGGAGTTTGATGGGTAAGAGTGCTAGTGAGGCGTGGGACTTCTTTGAAATGTTGAGTGATCAATCTCAGCAATGGGGCTCATCATTTAATGTTGATAGGAGATCCCACGAAGCCAAAAGAGGGGGTCTCTACGAGGTTAGTGAAACACCTATGCTCATGGCCAAGATTGAGGGGCTGACTAGAAAAATTGATGCCCTTATGGTGTCCAAGAGCTCACCTACTCCTAACCCATCTACTGTCTGTGCCATATGTTCTGGTTCCTCTCATCCCACACAAATGTGTCCATCTAGTTCATCCTACCCAGAGCTCATTGAGGACTTGAATGCAGTCCAGAATTTTCATAGACCAAACCGGAACGATCCTTTTTCAGAAACATATAATCTGGGTTGGGCTAGGCACCCAAATTTCTCATGGTCCAAAGGCCCACAGGTTGGGGGTCCTCCAGGGTTTACTCAACCCCAAGCTCCGCGCCCACACTTCACTCAACAACCATTGATTCCACAAAAACCTTCACTTGAGGATACACTTCAATTATTCATGCAGAATACACAGTCCTCCATTGCTAAACTTGAAATGCAAGTGAGTCAGTTGGCCAGCCACATGAGTGAACAAGCACAAAATAGACTCCCGAGTTAAACCATTCCTAACCCCAAAAGCACACATGAGAGTGGGTTGAGTTCCAAACCCCACCATGAGCAAGCCAAAGCCATAACCACCCTTAGGAGTGGTCGTGAGTTGAACAATGGGGTAGGGATCACTAAGTCTAAGGAGTCAAAAGATGACAATGGGGACACATCATTGAGTGAAGAACCTCCAAGTTCTCCACCAACAGCCAAGCAGATCCCTAACCACGTCCCACTAGCTCCTTATCCACAGAGGTTATCGGGCCCACCTAGGAAAGGAGATAGCATGCATGAAACGTTGGAACTGTTTAGTAAGGTTCACATTTACATTCCACTTCTTGATACTATTAGGCAAGTCCCTGCCTATGCCCGATTTTTGAAAGACCTTTGTACACAGAAGAGAAAACAACATGTTAACAAAAAGGTCTTTCTTACTAAGAATGTAAGCTCAATTCTGAAGCACAACACTCCTCCTAAAGTTAAAGATCCTGGATGTCCCACATTTTCATGTGTCATTGGTGAACATACCATCCAGAGAGCTCTTCTTGACTTAGGAACAAGTGTGAATTTGCTTCTTTTCTTTGTGTACCAGCAATTAGGTTTGGGGGAATTGAAGCCTACCCCCATCACACTTCAACTAGCTGACCGTTCTGTCAAGATACCACGAGGAATAGTTGAAGATGTTTTGATAAAAGTGGACAAATTTCTGTTCCTGGTTGATTTTATTGTTCTTGATACAGAACCAGTTGTCAATGTGACCAACCAAATTCCTGTCATCCTAGGACGTCCCTTCTTAGCCACATCTAATGCTATCATTCATTGTAAAAGTGGTGAGTTGGAGTTGTCTTTTGGAAATTTTAAGGTCTCATTGAATGTATTTAATGTCGGGCACCACCCACTTGAGTCTGATGATCTGAGTCCTACATTTAAGATAGAAACTGTTATGCTTGATGACGAATCCACTCTTGAATCTTTTGAGTCTTGCATAACATCTTTAGACTTGGACTATTTTGATGAGGAAACATATTTCCGAGAGGTTAATTCTTTACTCAATTTTGTACCTCTGTTGGAGGAAGCTTACGAGGTTATCACAACTGAACATCCACAGGATCCTCCTCTTGACTTGGACAAACCTCTTGAAACTTCCAAGCTAGATCTTAAGCCACTTCCTCCCACATTGAAGTATGCGTTCTTGGGACCCATGAACTCATTACCAGTCATTGTTTCCTCTGATTTGAGTACTGAGCAGGAGGAACAATTGACTGAAGTTTTACAAGCACACAGAGAGGCATTGGGGTGGACTCTTGATGCCTTAAAAGGGATTAGCCCCTCCATATGCATGCATCGTATTCATTTGGAGGGGACTAAAGCCTCACGTGAGATGCAATGTAGGTTAAATCCCCATATGTTGGAGGTTGTGAGAGAAGAAGTCATCAGGTTGTTTGTGACAGTTGCTTGTGACAAGAATCATTTACCCTATTTCCGATAGCACCTGGGTGAGTCCAATTCAAGTTGTCCCTAAGAAAGGGGGGATAACTATAATGAAAAATGAGAGTGGTGAATTGATTCCCACAAGAACTACCACCAAGTGGCGTGTCTGCATTGACTATAGAAAACTTAATTCCGCCACTAGGAAGGATCACTTCCCACTACCTTTCATTGATCAGGTACTAGAGCGATTGGCCGGCCAAAATTTTTATTGCTTCTTAGATGGATACTCCGGCTACAATCAAATTCCCATTGCTCCAGAAGACCAGGAAAAGACCACATTAACGTGTCTGTTTGGCACCTATGCTTACAGACGCATGCCTTTTGGTTTATGCAATGCGCCTGCCACTTTCCAACGGTGCATGATGAGTATCTTTTCTGACATGATTGGTGAATTTTTAGAGGTCTTTATGGATGATTTTTCTGTGTTTGGCTCTAGTTTTGATACATGTCTGCACAATCTTTCACTCGTATTGTCCCATTGCATTAAGTCCAATTTAGTCTTGAATTGGGAGAAATGCCACTTCATGGTGAAAGAAGGAATTGTTTTAGGACATGTAGTGTTTGAGCGGGGTGTAGAAGTGGACAAAACCAAGGTTGACCTAATAGCCAATTTGCCACCACCCACTTCTGTGAAGGGGGTGCGTTCTTTCCTTGGCCATGCTGGGTTCTATAGGCGTTTCATTAAAGACTTTAGCAAAATTTCTCGTCCTTTGACGAATTTACTTGCTCAAGATGTTGCTTTTGCCTTTGATGATGCCTGTATTCATGCTTTTGAGACACTGAAGAAATGTTTGTCCACTGCACCCATTGTCCAACCCCCTATTTGGTCTTTGCCTTTTGAGTTGATGTGTGATGCCTCTGACTATGCATTGGGGGCTGTTTTGGGGCAAAAGACGGATAAAATGCCCTGTGTCATTCAATATGCTAGCCGCACTCTTCATGATGCTCAATTGAATTACACTACCACTGAGAAGGAGTTGCTAGCTATTGTGTTTGCCTTGAACAAATTCAGATCATATTTTTTAGGGTCAAAGGTTATAGTGTTCACTGATCATTCTGCTTTGAAGTACTTATTATCCATCAAGGACACTAAACCTCACTTGATTAGATGGATCTTGCAATTGCAAGAATTTGACCTTGAGATTCGAGATAAGAAGGGTTGTGAGAATGTTGTTGCTGATCATCTATCTAGGATCTGTGTAGTACCTCAGGAAGGATTCCTTCCTTTAAATGATTCCTTCCCTGATGAACAACTTCTCCAAGTATCCCAGTTGCCTTGGTTTGCTGACATAGTCAACTATCTTGTAACTCATAAGATTCCTGATTATTGGAGTAAACAAGATAGGTTGAAATTCTTTTCCCAAGTCAAACATTTTTTTTGGGATGACCCTTATTTGTTCAAGGTGTGTTCTGACCAAGTCATTAGGCGTTGTGTACATGAGCAAGACTTTGCCAACATTCTTGAATTTTATCATTCCCACGCATGTGGTGGACATTTTGGTGCTAGAAAGACAGCGGCTAAAGTCTTGCAATGTGGTTTCTATTGGCCTTCATTATTTAGAGATGCCCATGAGTTTTGTCAGGTGTGTGATAAATGCCAACGAACTGGTTGTTTGTCTAGGAAGAACATGATGCCTCTTAACCCCATTCTTATTGTTGAATTGTTTGATGTGTGGGGTATTGACTTCATGGGTCCTTTTCCTGTCTCGTTCGGCTATCAATACATTCTTGTTGTTGTTGAATATGTCTCTAAATGGATTGAAGCTATATCATGTAAGACAAACGATCACAAAGTGGTGGTAAAGTTTTTAAAAGAAAATATCTTTAATCAGTTTGGTACCCCGAGAGCGATCATCAGTGATGGGGGATCTCATTTTTGTAATAGAGCATTTGAGACCTTATTGAAGAAATATTCCATCACTCATCGGGTGTCCACTCTGTACCACCCGCAAACTTGTGGTCAAGTGGAAATCTCTAATAGGGAGATCAAACGGATTTTGGAGAAGTCAGTTCACTTTGATAGGAAAGATTGGTCCACTCGATTGGACGATGCCTTATGGGACTATCGAACCGCTTATAAGACTCCGATTGGGATGTCTCCATTTCGCCTAGTGTTCGGCTAAGCATGTCATCTACCTGTTGAGCTTGAGCATAGAGCTTATTGGGCCATTAAGGCTTTAAATTTTGATTTAACTCAAGCGGGTGAGGAGAGAAAGTTGCAATTGAATGAGTTGGAGGAGATACGTCATGATGCTTATGAGAATGCCAAACTGTATAAGGAGCGAACAAAGCTTTTACATGATAAATCTATTTTTCGCAAGTCTTTTACTATTGGGCAGAATGTTTTACTTTATAACTCAAGATTGCATTTGTTTCCAGGGAAGCTAAGATCCAGGTGGTCCGGTCCATTTGAAGTTACACAGGTGTTTCCTCATGGTGCTATTGAGATCCGCAATCACGGAGACAGGTCGATCTTCAAAGTTAACGGTCAGAGGCTCAAACCGCATCTTGAGAATGTCCCCACACCGGAGGAGGTGATGGTGATTTTCTTGGAGGAACCTGTCATTTCATCTTGAATGCGTCAGAGTCTTGCTCACGACTATAAACTTAGCACATTGTGGCCAATCCCCACGTTTCTATCCCTTTGTACATTACAGTTTTATTTTTATTTTATTTTTTGGTTTATTCATACTCTCTTGCCGGCTGAGAGCATAAATGGTTCCGGCAATCGATGACCAGACTTTTGGTCCCTAGTTTGAGAGGTCTGTACTCAAACAACCGTTCTAGGATTGACCAGTTCGATCTTGAAGTATTGAATGAAAACCTTATGGTGAGTAACTTAAGGACTTGTGTTCAGCGCGTGATTCCTGCTGCCTTCAGTGGCCAGTCACAAGGAGATTTCTTCAAAGTGTGATGTGGGATAGCAGTTTCATCTACGGATGATTACCTACGGGTACTACTGATACGAGTAAACCTTCTTCGAGGGAGACTATGTATCATTCCTGGGGTTATTCTTTTTTTTTGTGTAGTCGTTATAGTGTTTTAACTTTTCCCCATTGAGGACAATGTCAGGTTTAGGTTTAAGGGAGGGGGAGGGGAAACGACTCTTTTATGCCTTAGCAATAATTTTCTTTTGATTTATGTTCGTGGTTTTCAAACTACTCCTCTTAGTATGTGGTTAACATTAGTAGAGTTAAAATAAGTTGCTCAAATGTGTTTCAAAATTAGTATGTGATATTCCACACTTACAACAGTTAGGTAACATTCTTTATATTGCGTTACTAGTTTCTAACGAGAGGCCTTTATCCTCTGTTTTTCAGGCTCCCACTTCAGATTTGAAGCCTCTCCACAGTCACCTCAAGTACGTGTTCCTTGGAGATGGAGGAACGTTACTAGTAATCATCTTCAGTAAACTTAGTGCACCACAAGAAGAAAAGCTTGTGCAGGATGAACTTCATTTGCAAGAAATGTTCCTTGATGAGCAATTGCTCGTCGCGAGTGTGACATTACTTTGGTATACGAATATTATAAATTATTTGGTTACTAATATGTTACCTCCTGGTTTGTCTAGGGCTCAAAAAGATAAGGTCAAGAGTGGTGCCAAATACTATGTATGAGATGACCCATAATTATGGAAGCATTGAGTCGAGCCAATGACAATAAACAAAGGCATTGCTTGGGAGTTTGTTCCTATTTTATTTTTATTTTTACATTTATATTTTGGTTATTTGTGCCTTCTCTTACATTTCACTTTACATTGGGGACAAAGTAAGTTCTATGTGTGTGTGTGTGTGTGTGTGTGGGGGGGGGGGGGGGGGGGGGGGGGTGGATTTAGGTTGTACTTCAATTCTGTTTTAAAAACAAAATTCTTTGCTTTTGTGGTTTTTAATGATTTTTGGTTGTGTATGTCATGAGCTAGATAAAATTAGGCTCTTGAAAGATTCATAACATGATTGAATAAGTAATCTTCCAACTGAGAATGAATTAGTCTAATTATTTTCTTTGAGGATGGTAGTAACTAAATTCAGTATACAAAAGCCAAAGAGATTTTGAGCCTTTAGACTGACACATCCATATCAGTCTCACTATTTTCTTTCATGAGAGATATTCTCCCATGGATTTGTTTATCTAGAACTTGCCTTGATTCTCTTTGAGATCACATTGACACATGCATGCATGAACATGATTAAGGCCCTCTTTGTTATAAGCTACATAAGTCAAATAGCCTACCTTGTAATTAAATTTATTTTTCCTTTTGTTGAACCCCTTTGAGATTTATTGTTTTTTTCTTTTGTGAACCCACGTTACAACCTTTAAACCTGAAAAAAAAACCTTTACCCTAGCCGTAGAGCTAGTGGAGCATTGTTCATCATTATGGTTCGAATGGGTGTGCAAGAAATAAGTGTGGGGGTGTCTGGATTTGTGGCATTGCTATGACTGGTGAAATGGAAAATGTTTTCAACCTCAATTCATGAGTTCCATTGTTAGTGTAAGAAAAAAGAGTGAAGAGAAAAAGAAAAGAAGAAAGGAAGTGATGGAGGGAATGACTTTTAAAGTTACAAATTTTCCGTGTTCATAATTCCTCCTAAAATTCTAATAAAGGGGTCTATTTATACGAGATAGATACAAATTGAAGAAGTTGTTGAGTGGAGTGATTGATTTTACATGTCTTATATATTCGAGCTTTAATTGATTCATTTTGCTCCACTAGTTTCGATGGCTTTTGAGCTACATTCCCAAATATTTCCCACCTTGATCCTAAACCCCATTACAACCCTTAAAAAGTCCTTATGATTTGTGTTATGCATGTGATCTGAGTGGTGGAGAATGAGAAGATATGAAAGCCTATGGTAGATCATTTTCATTGGAATGAATTTGAGAGAAACACATACCCTTCAAACACATGAGAGTCAAATGTTTATTTCTGTGAGGGTCTAATTATTTAGTTTACTCCATCTTTGAATGAAAATACTTACTAAGTAATTTTAAGTTGTTTAAGAATGTTTGTTCATGATATGTTATGAGTTTTGAAGAGCTTGGTTGTTCTTTGTTGATGGCGTTACAACCTTGGTGTTTTTGGGAAAGTGAATTTGAATTTTGACGAGGATGAGCAAAAGCTAAGTGTGGGGGAATTTGATGAGAATGCAAAAATGTCATATTTTTATCCCTTAATGTTTAGGCTTTTATAATTATTTGGTACCTAAATATACTCATTATTCTTATATTTTGATTTAGGATGCAAATGGAGGCGTTAAGTGCAAAAGAAAGTTAATTGGGCGATTTTGGACAGTTTCAACATTGCTTCGTAATCTACCAATACTCTCTCATACGAGATCTGATGGAGATGATTCAAGATGATAAAGAACTCTAGGAAAACGTTATACAACTTTTATGTTTTAAATTTTGAGAGATACTAGAGGCATCCAGGTCGAAGCTGGGCTTGAAGTCACGGCACGTGCCTTATGACCCAGACCGGATGCATGAAAAAGAAAAACCCTAAACCGGGAGAAAGATGGGAATAACAAGGAGGCACAAGGAGAGTTTGGGAGGATGCCCCCTCTTGGTCTCTTCTCAAGCTTTTCATCCTCTTTTCTCTAGTTTTTCCCTCAGCTTTCTTCATGGCCCTGCGTGACTAAACTTTCAAACTTGGTCAAAGGAAATTGAAGCCATTAGAATCAATATAACTGTGAGATTTGATTTGTTTTCATCGTTCAATTTATGTTTTGAGTGTGTAATGTTCTTCTGTAATTTTCTTTCATGATTGTCTCGTTTAATCACTAAGAGGCCTACTAGTTTATTACTCGTTGCAATCTACTGCTAGGTTAGATATCAAATCCGTAATTGTTTGATCCCTCTAACCTGTGAAGCAATCGAGATTTGATAATTTCCTGCATCAGGAATTATTAGATCTTGAGAAGAACACTAGACTAAATTAAATGCAGCCGCTTGTGTTTGTGTTCTTTAGCTTCATCGATCTCTCTAGTTCTTAAGGTTGTTAAACCTTTGGCGCTTTTCTTGGATTGTTTAGTAGTTAGTGCTAATTGGATCGCTTGTTTTCTAATTAAATACAAAAGGAGAGAAAGGAAGATAGCTCCAACAGTGAATACTCAAGTGTGAATTGATATATGTTTGCATCGATGATCAGTTATGAAATTTTGATGGTGGATGTTGACTTAGACCAAGGTTTGTTCCTTTGATTGATTTCGATTCTTTTAATTTGAATTTGTTTCTATGTTGTTTTTCTTAAAAGTGTTTTTCGTTGTACTCAACCCCCCCCATCCTTGTTCACGGAACATAAAAGTAGACTTATCACTCTTCGTGGGATCGATCCTTACTCGCACTACTAAATATATTTTTAGGAGTATAGGTTTTATTTTTTGTTGCATGCGACAGCATACAAAGACTCTTTGGACCATAGGTTTAAATTGCCTAGAATTCAAACCTTCCCAAAATTCAACATCCACTAGCGCGAGGCAATCTTGGTAAGACAAGGATTTCTAGAAAAGGAAGGAGACCATTGATAGGTCCTCATCCGTGCAGTTTGATCACTTGCCTCACCTGAACAGATGACTCATCGTCCACAACTTGACTCTGCCACCGGAATCTGGTCCAGCACCACAACTGGTGAACTGAACAAGGAAAAACGAGAAGGCCACAGTGGTCGTAGGTGCAAATTACCAAGAGAGGACATGTTTGTTGATCTCTGCTTATTGATCTCCTCGCTGGTCCTCACTGATTGATCTGCTTAACTTTTGTTGTATCTAACACCCAAGTGATTGTGCACGATTGATGATTATTCTTCTTCTATTACTTGTCTAGTATCCCGTGAAATCTAGAAAACTGGGAAAAGTTTCTTATTTTGTTGTTTCTCCATTCATAGAGGAAATTTTCCTTCATTGCTTTTGCTTATTTCTGCAATTCCTCTCATCCAACCTATCAGCTGGTTGGCATCTTCATTCAAAAACTTTTCCGAGTTGGCCCATTAATCTCACATATTCGTCGAACTGGAAAATTGCCATCACAGTATTGCCTCTACTGGTTCATTACTGGTGATTACATGAGCTGCTGATTTGCCAATTTATTTCTATAAATATGATCTTGCTTTGATCTTGCTACGGTTATTCAGAAAGTCTGCCTTTTGGTTGTATCGTCACTGGTTGTTGCTTCGGGAGGACGAAGACTATTCCATTTCAATAAATCCGCTAAGTTGTCTGTGTCGCTAAGTCCATTATAGCTTTGGTGAGGGCAGGAAGGCGACACATTGTTGTCGATTTAAATTTTTCCTAAGGAAACATGATTTAATCTAGTGCCTCCTCTGCTAACTCGACTCTGACCTGGGTGTTTTGAGTTACGCCCGAGTGAACCAAGCTGACCCATCTCACTACTGTTGAGTCACACTAGCATGACCAAGTCAACTTGGACCAACTCAGACCAAGTCAACTCGATCCAGGTCGAATTCACTCGACTCACTTGTTTTTCTGCCTCGGTTATATGTGTCATGGTCCCGAGTTTTATACCTATTTCTTCCATGACTCAGCTTGACTCGGTCCCTTGTCTTCAGCTGGATTATTATCTTGAAGTATTGGCAGCTTATTCCTTGGTCAGCATATTATTTGGTGCACAACCTTCTCATGGACTCACAACGGATTATTTTATGGGTCCTTCGATTTTCATTACTTGGTACGTGTTGTTTGGGACTCAGGCCCATTTCTGATGTTGTTATTGTGTGTCTCAGATTGATACATTATTATTGAAGAAGGACTTCTCAGTTGGTGACTGTTATGAGAATTAGTTACACATATACAGAAGAAAGTACATGGTAGCCCCAGAATATTATCTTCCAGTAATTACCCCTTTACCCCCTTATTTGACAATTTTACTCCTACCATTTGAGAATCGGTACCCAATGGAGGGACATTGTGATGGAGGAGTTTATTACTATACTTCAGAGCAATGCCTATAGACCCTCTACTTACAGAGGATAGGAGTGTGCCCAACATCCAACGTGAATCAAGTCTATTATTCACCCAAGAGGTGTTTTTTGAGCTACCCTGAAAAAAGGGGTAGACACTATGCCCCACAGAAGGGGTACTTTTTCGCTGGTGAAATTGAGGGGCAAGTATTTTTTTACTATGACCATTTGATTGGAGTATGGAGCGATGTCTTACTGCTATGAGTGATTTTACTCTCACTTGTATTATGGATCGGTCTCATGTATGCCATGGTGTGTGTTACGGTCCCGGGTCATGGATCGAGTAACACGACGTGGGAGTTGTGAATCCAGCACTGGTACTGAGTTGCTGGATTCGGTAAGGAGGGTTAAAGGTCCCTTCTTTGGCTACTCTTCCACCAATGATCAGTCTCCCTTTTTATGATCTCATTCTAGTGCTAAAGATATAGCTAGAATGGAAGTAATTCAGGTGGAGAAAGAATGGAGAAATACCTGTTTTTCTCACGTTAATCAGGGTTTCAACCCAATTTGATGCAGCTCGTTCTAGGACTTGAAGACCTAGCTTGATGGGACAGCCATCAACGTGAGCCAAGGCTGCCCCATCAAGGACAGCCATCAACGTGAGCCGAGGCTGCCCCATCAAGCTAGGTCTTCAAGTCCTAGAACGAGCTGCATCAAATCAGGGTTGAAACCCTGATTAACGTGAGTAAAACAGGTATTTCTCCATTCTTTCTCCATCTGAATTACTTCCATTCTAGCTATAACTTTAGCACTAGAATGAGATCATAAAAAGGGACACTGATCACTGGTGGAAGAGTACCCAAAGAAGGGACCTTTAACCCTCCTTACTGAATCTAGCAACTCAGTACCAGTGCTGGATTCACAACTCCCACGCCGTGTTACTCGATCCATGACCCGGGACCATAACAACTTGGTATCAGAGCAGGGTAACATGGGGGATAATATCAGCAATGAAGAAATCCAAATCAGGATACAAAAGATAGAAGATAGCCTTGAAACAGCACAACCAGTGTTGGGAAAGGTTTGTGGTTTGGAAGAAGAGATGAGCTGAATCATTAGCATGCTACAGGAGTTGAGGACAGAGAGACATCAGAGTCCAGAGGTGAGAGAGGTTGCTCAACCATATCACAGAAGAGGGGAGCAGTGGCCTGGGCGCACTGCTGTCCAAGCACCTCAGCATGGAGGCACAATCCCAAGGTACACCAAGTTAGAGTTTCCCTCTTTCAATGGTTCTGTGGATCCCGTAATTTGGTTGCATAGATGCAAAATTTTTTTTTGAACTAAGGGACTACTACATGGGATAAGGTGCAACTAGTCTCTTTCCATATGATAGATGAAACCAATGTATGGGTGACTCAAGTAGAGAAAGAGAGACCGGGAATGACTTGGGGAGAATTTAAAAATCTATGCACAGTTAGATTTGGGCCTCCCGCCAACAGCAACCCCTTGGGAGAGTTAGTCCTATTGAGACAAACGGATTTGGTGGAACAATATCAAAAACTATTCCTGGAAAAGTTGGCTCGTGCTGGGGAGAGGGTATTGGTTGACCAGCAGGTCTCCTTATTCACAGCAGGTCTCAATGAGTATTTATGGCTAGAGGTAGAACTCCTTATGCCTACGGATCTAGCTTATGCCATGAATATGGCTCGAGCAATGGAACAACGACAACAACTGCAGCAACATAAGCCGGGTTGGTCGAGTGAGAGGAACACTTCCTCCACGTGGCAAGGGCACCGCTATAATTCATCTCAAGAAGCATCTATAGCAGCACCATCCAGACACACTCCGACTACGACTCGGGTAGCCGATCCCCACCCTTGTAATTCCCTACCGAGCTTTATTAAAAAATTGACGAGTGTGGAGATGGTAGAAAGGAGGTCAAAAAATCTCTGTTATAACTGTGATGAGCAGTATCGGGTCGGACACCAATGTAAACGATTGTTTTGGCTCGAGATGGAGGATTCAGAGGATCTAGAGGAACCAGAGGATATTATCGAGGAGGAACCATCAGAGATATCCTTGCATGCTATTACTGGGCAGAAATCCCCTACTACAATGCAAGTCCGAGCTCATGTCATCGACCGCGAACTGGTGGGACTAGTCGACTCGGGGAGTACACACAATTTTCTGAGTTTGACAGCCGTACAGCATCTCCAGCTCTAGATACACACTCATCCAACAACCACCGTCTCAGTGGCCAATGGTGAGAAGGTCCCTAGCTATGGGATTAGTAAGGCGGTAACTTTTTCCATTGGGTTTACTTCATTTAATGCGGAATTTTTTGTTATTCCCCTAGCGGGATTTGATATGGTTTTAGGCATTAAATGGTTACAAACGTTGGGGCCCATTCTATGGGACTTTTCGGCTTTAACCATGAGCTTTGATTTGGCCGGAAGTCGGGTGCTCTTATAGGGCTGTCAGGTGGACTAGGCCCACCGCATACACACTTTACAGACACAGGATCAGCCTGACAGTACTAGTGATGGTCTGGTTAAGGAGTTCTCTGACCTCTTCCAGGAGCCTTCGGGGTTGCCTCCCATGAGGCACTGTGACCACTGGATCTGTCTGAAACCAGGTTCTGAGGTAGTGGTCGTGTGACCATACCATTACCCACACCTTCAGAAGGATGAGATAGAGCGTCAGTGCCATGAGATGTTGAAATAGGGTCTTATTCGTCCCATCCGCTGCCCATTCTTTTCACCCGTCTTACTTGTGAAGAAACATGATGGGACATGGAGGTTCTGCGTGGATTATCGGGAGTTGAACGTGCATATAGTAAAAGACAAGTTCCCGATTTCGGTAGTGGATGAGCTGCTACATGAGTTACATGGGTCGTGGTTATTCACTAAACTCGACCTCCGTTCGGGATACCATCAGGTCCGGATGCACCCTCTGATATCGAGAAGATGGCATTCCGCACGCACCATGGCCACTTTGAGTTCGTCGTCATGTCGTTTGGGTTATCCAATGCACCCTCCACTTTTCAAGCTTTGATGTATTTAGCCCCTATCTTCGAAAATTTGTTCTTGTATTTTTTTATGATATTTTGATATATAGCAAGTCGGTTGAGGAGCACTTGGCACACTTGAGGATTGTTTTCAACTTGTTAAGAGCACATCAGCTCTATTTGAAACATTCCAAGTGTTCTTTTGCGGCTTCACATGTGGGCTATCTGGGACACATTATCTCACATGAGGGGGTTACGGTGGATCCCGAGAAGATCCAAACTATTCATGAGTGGCCGCAACCACAGTTGTGTTCTGCATTACGGGGTTTTCTGGGTCTTGCGGGCTACTACCGTAAATTTATTTAGAACTATGGGCCAGTGGCAGCACCATTGATGAGTTTACTCAAGAAAAATTCCTTTATTTGGAATGAGGGGGCCACCACGTCGTTTGTGGCACTCAAAGCTGCCCTCGCATCCGCGCCAGTATTACAACTTCCCAACTTCGACGAATTGTTCATGGTAGAGTGTGACGCTTCGGGCGTGGGCATGGGGGCCGTTTTACAGAAGTTGGGCCATCCTATTGCGTATTTTAGCAGACAGTTGGCAGTCCACCATCACAAGCTGGCAGCCTATGAGTGTGAATTGATTGGGTTGGCCAAAGCGGTCCAACATTGGAGGCCTTATCTCTGGGGCCGGGCTTTTCTCATACGCACAGATCACTACAGCCTTAAATTCCTACTAGAACAGCGTTTGACGACGTCGCCACAGCAACACTGGATCAGTAAGTTGTTGGGGTTTGACTCGTGCGGGGAGATTAAATAAGGTGGCAGATGCCTTGTCACGGTGTTTTGAAGATCAGCAGTCGGTCTATTCTATCAGCCAGCCGAGATTTCTCATTATGGACTTGGTGCGAGAAGCACATGCCACTAACCCTGCACTGCAGGAACTGCATCAGCAGATCTCAGAAGGGACAATGAATGTGAAGTGGTCCATCCAGGATTCACTTATTTATTACAAGCAGCGGATTTTCCTTCCACCTGAGTCCGAGTTGATTCTAGCTATTCTCTCGGCCTACCATGACAGTACACACGAGGGGATCCAGAAGACCTTGCACAGAATTCGAGCTGATTTTTACTGGCAAGCCATGAAACCCTCTATTGCGACTTATGTGGGCGACTATCAGGTATGCCAGCGCAACAAAGTGAGCACTTGAGTCCAACCGGTCTTCTCTAGCCTCTGGCCCTTCCTACGCAGGTTTGGGCCGACATTTCAATGGATTTTGTGGAAGGCCTACCCTTGTCAGCCGACAAATCCGTACTTTTCGTAGTGGTTGATAGATTCTCCAAGTATGAGCATTTTATACCGATGGCTCATCCGTATACAGCAACACGGGTTGCTCAGGCTTTCTTGGAGCAGATAGTTCGCTTACATGGCATTCCAGAATCCATTGTGAGTGATAGAGATGCAGTTTTCACGAGCACCTTTTGGCGGGAACTGTTTCGCGATTTTAGAATAACCTAGTCTAAACAGGTTGAGATCACCTCTTGATCTCGAGTTTAGGGTTTACTCCAAAAATCCAACCTATCCTTCACCCTCCATCGCCATCCATCTTCACCTAAATTCATCCCTCATCATCCATACTAAGAAAAGGACCTTCCTGTCCCTTTTCCAAGCCCAAAGAGAGGATTTGTCTTTTTCGCTGGTGAAATTGAGCGGCAAGTATTTTTTTACTATGACCATTAGATTGGAGTATGGAGCGATGTCTTATTGCTATGAGTGATTTTACTCTCACTTGTATTATGGATTAGTCTCATGTATGCCATGGTGTGCACTAGACCAGACATAACTCATGCACTGGGAGTTGTGAGCAGATATATGAGTAATTTAGGTAAACAACATTGGGAAGCAGTGAAGTGTATTCTCAGGTATTTGAGAGGCACTGCAGACTCAACCTTATGTTTCAAAAAGTCAGACTTGGGATTATAGGGTTATGTAGATGTCGATATGGTTGGAGACATTAATGGCAGGAAGAGTACCGCTAGATATGTATACTCATTGGGTGGTACAGCTGTTAGTTGGGTCTCTAAGTTGCAGAAGATAGTTGCTCTTTCCACTACTGAGGATAAATATGTCATCGTGATTGAAGCCAGCAAAGTGATGGTATGGTTGCAATCTTTCTGGGAAGAATTAGGTCTCAAGCATGGGAAGAATGTGTTGTATTGTGACAGTCAGAGAATTATTCATTTATCAAAGAATCATGGTTATCGTGCCAGAACAAAGTTATCACTTCATCAGATTGACTCTGGAGTATGGACTTGTGAAGATTCAATGAAGTCAGAATCTGACTTATGTTGACAAAGACTGTTACGATTGAGAAACTGAAGTTGTGTTCAACTTCAGTTGGACTTCTCTATGAGGATTAAGAAGTTGTTGCCATTGTAGAGGAGAGATATTGATGATGAATTAGTCTCCAACTGGGAACTTTGTTAAGTTGTGGAGCCTAATTAACGCCATACATTGAGTTGCCCTAGCTTTCTCTTTAAATTGGGGGCGGCCTCTATTAGGGTTTTATGATCTTAATCCGAGGAGCATCTCGAGTTGCAGCCCTAGAGGTTAGAGAGAAACACCTGTAAGGGTGCAATGTCTCTTGTAAACTATTTCATCTTCATAGTGGATTACTGTAGCGGGGGAAGACAGGACGTAGTCTTACCTTGTGGTGAACCTGTATAAATCTTGTTGTGATTTTCTGTGTTTGATTTTCCCTTCTTTCTTTATTTATTATTATTGCTCTCATTAGTTTGGAATTAGGACATCTAATTCCTAACAACTACCGATCAGTGTTGGAAAATCAATGGCACGCTAGAATGGGCCAAGGATAATCAAGCCTTAACAAGTGGTACAAAGGAGGACAAGTCTCCAAACCAACAGAAAAGAAGATCCCTTACCGATGATGAGTATGACATATTCCAAAAAATGAAAACTCTAATGGTCTCTCCTCAAAGTTCCTCCTCCAATGCTGCAGCCACCACCACTTTAGGTATGTTCTCTTCCACTTCCTCCTCTTCATCCTAGATAATTGACTCAAGGTCTTCGATCATCTCACAGGTAACAAAAGTCTACTCCACTCTCTCTCATTGTCTCTCAAATAAATTTGTTACCATAGCTGATCGATCCCAAATTACAGTTCTCGAGAAAGGATCCACTTCTGTTACACCATCACTTCCGCTCACAAATATCTTTTTTTTTTCCTACCTTTCCTTTGAACCTTTTATCAGTTACTTAACTTACTCAACATTTTAACTGTTCCATCACCTTCTCACCCACTTCCTGTGTGTTTCAGGATCTTATAATGAAGCAGTTGATTGGTGGAGGCCATGAACAAGGGGGACTCTACTACCTAGGCGTGCTTAAAATCAATGCCGTCTCAACCAAGCACACCGAGATGAGTCTATGACATAATCGGTTGGGACATCCATTTACCCTATTTCTTCATCTTTTGTTTCCTACTTATATAAATATGTCAAGTTTAAATTGTAAAATGTGAGAATTGAGCAAACACTAGAGGACCACATACTATCATCGGTCTAAACTTAAAGGTGTTGCTCCCTTTTCGTTGATTCGCATAGATGAATGGGAACCCTTGTGCGTCTCAATTCCCTAGTTAAGTACTTTATTGCCTTCATTGATGATTTTACTCATACCACATAGCTATTTCTTTTTAAAGAGCGATATGAAATATCATCAATCTTTAAATCCTTTCATGCTATGGTAATCACTCAATTTGGTCAAAAAATAAAAGTACTTCAGTCTGGTAGTGCCAAAGAATATATCTCTAGTGACCTTGACCCTTTTGTCAAGAAAATGGCATTATCCATCAAACATCTTATGTCTACACCCCTCGAATGACATTTTATGAACTGCCTTGGTTGGAACCCTATTGAGTACATAGACTAAAGTTTTGAGTGCTTCTCTCCACAAAGACAATGGGAGATCGGAGTTACTAATCATATTCCTCACCATGTCCATGTTAGGTTTTTCCCTTGCCATGGATCGAGTCACCCTTCTTTCCTCTCTTCCCTCCATGGATGATCTTGACGTTGGAAGAGAATTCTTGTTTCTTGAACGAGTAATGGTGGAACTCAATTAGAACGAAGGAGCTTTGGAGGAAGCTCAACCTTGGACCTCAAAGGGAGAAATCCGACTTAGACCTCTGAGGGAGAATCTGACCTATAAAATATAATTTTCTCAATACTTGCCTCTCTTTTCCTTCACGTCCCCCTAAATAGGGTTGAGGACGAAAATACAAAGATGACCCATAGGTCAAGTGTGGTTCACACCACATTACACTAAACCAACCCAAAGTAAACCAAACCAAACAAAGTAAACCAAACTGAATTGAAATTACATGAAAAGTAAATTGACATAATTTAATTCCTATGCCTATGGATAACTAGTGATGCTATGGAGTCCATAACATCACCCCCCCCCCCCCCCCCCCCCCCCCCCCTGGAGAAAGAGCTTGTCCTCAAGCTCAAAGTATGGGTAGAGGGTGCAAAACGCCGCTAATGGGCTCCCATGTCGTGTCACTGGGGTCAGCATCTGCCCATTGCACTAAGATCTCCCAATCACCCTGAATACGACGAGTTTGTAATACCTGTGCTGGGGTAGAAAGTACACGTCCCTCATGGAGTGGGGGCAGCGGGGTGTGCAGCAAAGGTGAATCACCTTGGAAGGCCTTTAGTTGTGAGACATGAAAGACGTTGTGAATTCTGGCCTCTGGCGGAAGCTGCAATCTGTAGGCCATTGTCCCAATGCGGTCCATCACCTGAAAGGGACCGTAATATTTTGGAGAGAGCTTGTGCCGTTTGGAGGCTGTCAACGACAGCTGCCTGTAGTGTTGGAGACGCAACCAAACATAATCTCCAGGAGAAAAGAAGACTTCCAGGTGCTTCTTGTCATAATATTTTTTCATAGAATGTTGTTCCTCCTGTAGATGAGTGCGCACCTCAGTGATGAATGTGTCTCTTTCAGCTAATGCTTGGTCCAAAGTGGCGACTTTAGAGGTCCCTGGTTCATAGGCTAAAAGACGAGGAGGTTCTCTACCATATACCACCTTGAATGGGGTTGTGCCAAGTGCGCTGTGATAGGAGGTGTTGTAACAGAACTCAGCCCAGGCGAGCCACTTAACCCACCTCTTAGGTGAGTCCCCCACAAAACAGCGGAGATACATTACAATGGTTCTGTTGACGACCTCTGTCTGACCATCAGTCTGCGGATGGTAGGTTGAAGAAAAGGCTAACGTTGTGCCCTGTACCTTGAAGAGTTCTTTCCAGAAGGTACTTGTAAAGATTGCATCCCTATCACTGGTAATTGAATTAGGCATCCCATGTAAAAGGACAATGTTATCCATAAAAAGTTGAGCGACCTGAGTTGCAGTGTAAGGATGCGCCAGAGGAATGAAATGCCCATATTTAGAGAAACGATCCACCACTAAAGATAACAGATTTACCCGACGAAGAGGGAAGTCCATCTATGAAGTCCATAAGAAATATCAGACCAAACCTGTGATGGAAGCTGAAGTGGTTGGAGCAACCCCGCTGGACTTAATGTTTCAGCTTTATTCCGTTGACAAGTCTGACAAGCCGCCATATAATCAGCTAGACTGCGCTTCATGCCCCTCCAATAAAATTCCCTACTGATCCGGAAATATATTTTCTGTCGACCCTCATGTGTACTGTCATGGAAGGAGGCTAAAATGCTGTTAATCAGAGGGGATGTGTGGTGTAGAAAAATTCTGTTTTTGTAGAGGATGAGATTGTCCTGAACCCTCCAATGTGGTGCCGCTGTCCCCTGCTGGATGTCCTGGCATAAGGAGATAATATCCGGGTACTGTTGTGCCTCTTCTCGTATAGAATCCAACAAGAGAGCTCTGGGCTGACTGATGGCGTTTAATTACGGCTCTGGAACGTCCCGGCGAGATAAGGCATCAGCCCCTACATTCAAACTTCCCGGTTTATACTCGACAGAAAAGTCAAACCTCATAAGCTTACTTAACCAATGTTGTTGTGGTGAAGTAGTGAGACGCTGTTCAAGAAGATACTTGAGGCTGCAATGATCAGTGCGAATCACAAAAGAACATCCCCATAGATAAGGGCGCCAATGCTGTATAGCTTTCGCCAATCCGATCAATTCCCTCTCATAAGCTGTCAACTTGTGGTGGTGTTGGCCCAGTTGATGGCTAAAATAAGCAATCGGGTGGCCCTGTTGGTGCAACACTGGGCCAATACCGCCCCCCGAAGCATCACATTCCACTACAAAGGACTCCTCAAAGTCGGGGAGCTGCAAAACTGGGGCTGATGATAAGGCGTCTTTCAATTGCTGAAAGGAATGAGCTGCTGTCTCTAACCAGGCAAAAGCATTTTTTTTAGGAGATTGTTGAGCAGAGCTGCAAGCTGGTGAAGGTGCTGAAGATGTTCTTCCCAGCTGTTGCTATAGACCAAAATATCATCAAAAAATACCAATACATATTTTCTCAAGAGAGAGGAAAATAACTCATTCATGAGGGCCTAGAAGGTGGAAGGCACATTTGACAGACCAAATGGCATTACGAGAAATTCAAAATGGTCGTGATGTGTGCGAAACGCTGTTTTCTCCACATCTGATGGATGAACTCAGATTTGATGATAGCCAGATTTCAAATAGAGTTTAGAAAAAATAGTAGCTCCATGTAGCTCGTCTAACAGCTCGTCCACCACTGGAATAGGAAATTTATCTTTAATCGTATGGGCATTGAGTTGTCGGTAATCCACACAGAACCTCCATGACTTATCATGCTTGCAGACTAGTAATACCGGTGAAGAAAAAGGAGATCTGTTGGGCTGAACAATACCCTGTGCTAACATCTGCTGGTACTGCCTTTCAATCTCATTCTTCTGTAAGTGAGGGTAACGATACGGACGCACCACAACTAGCTCGGTACCCGTTTTCAAACGGATACGGTGATCACAGTGCCTAAGTGGCGGTAAGGCAGTAGGGTCCTGAAAGATATCTTCAAATTCTGTAAGTAAGTGAGATAACTTACATGTGTTTGTGGACTGGACCTGGGCAACCTGTAGTGCGCAGGTGAGTGGTGCTTGTGTGCCATGCAATATAATCTGATGTTGGTCCTCTATAAAAGACATGGTCAGAGCTTGGAAATCCCATAGTATTGGTCCCAACAATTGTAGCCATTTAATTCCTAGTACCAAATCGAATCCTGATAGTAGAATCCCCAAAAAATCTGTAACAAATGCATATCCCTCAATATCAAAGTGTGTGGCTGGTGATATGCCTACACTAGTAATTTTAGCCCCATTGGCTACTGATACAGAAAGACCAGTCTGTTGCTGTACTACTAACCCAAGTTGTTCTGCCGCCTGCTGAGTGATGAAATTATGTGTACTACCCGAGTCAACTAAAGCCAGTAACTGTAAATGATGTAATTGGGCTTTAACCCGCATTGTGCTTGCACTGCGTAGACCAGTCATAGCATGAAGGGAAATCTGTGGACTTTCTTGGTCAGTTTCCACAATTTCCTCCTCTGGTGGTATTTCTTCTCCATCCTCCCATAGACATATACTGAATAATCGTTTACAGTGGTGTCTAATGACATACTGTTCATCACAGTTAAAACAGAGGCCCTTGGCCTTTCTCTGGTCCATTTCTTGTCTAGTAAGTTTTTTGAAGTAAGGAGCAGGTGGAGCCGAATTAGAGATGTCTGGGCGTGGCACTGCAGTGTCTCTAAATCTTGGAGGTCCAGAGGAAGGGTTTGGTGCTGAGGCATTGTGCCTCCCTGGCCAAGCTGGTTTTCTTACCAGTGACTCCTTTAGAACACGCTGCTTGTGCTCAATTGCCCTGGCTAAATTCATAGCGTGGTCTAAATCTGTAGGAGCATGTAATTCAACTTCTAAACACACAGCTTCTGTCAAACCAGCAGTAAAAATATGAACATATTGTGTGTGGCTAACAAACTAGTTTGCTCGGGCTAACCTTTCTTGGAAGGTCTTTTGGTACACCTCTAGTGTTCCAGTTTGTTTGTAATTGATTAATTTTCCCAATGGATTGCTACTAGCTGGAGGACCAAATCTCATCATGCAAGACTGTCTAAAAGTTGCCCAATCTTGAACCACTTGGTCATTTCGGAATTGGTGGTACCATAGAAGCACTTCATCGAGCATGTGGTAGGCGGCCAAATACACTTTCTCATCCGCAGGTGTTTTTTGATGATAAAAGAACTGATCACACTTGGCTAACCGAATCAAAGGGTCCTTAGACCCATCATACGTAGGAAAGTCAAGTTTTAAATACCTGGGCATAATGTTTTGTCCTTGAACGACAGGCCCCAGAGGGGTATGGTGTTGACGCATTGGTGGTTGTGGGGGAGGTGGTGGGTGGAATGGATGGTGGTCGGCCGGTGGAGAGTAGGCAGCTGGTGGTTGGGCTCGTGTATCATGGTCCTCTTGTCGCCGGAGGAGAGCTTGGATGGTAACATCCATTGATTTTATTGCCTCGTTCAAATCAGAGGTTGTTTGACGCACCACTTCCAGGGCATGAGCCTGGTTTTCTGTCCTCTGCCTAGTATCTTCCACTAACTGTCTCAAATCGTCAGGGGAAGAGGAATCCCCAAGGGTGGACTTGTCTGATACCAAATGTTAAGCACCTAGCCAATACTACCCAAAAGACCGGCCTGTTAGGAGCGGAAGACATAGGTACTTAACCCAGGACCCTAACAGTAAATGTTAAGCACCTAGCCAATACTACCCAAAAGACCAGCCTGTTAGGAGCGAAAGACATAGGTACTTAACCAAGGACCCTAACAGTACCCCGCCCTTCCCCGAGCCGACGACCGCGGAGGCTACCACAACAGAGCAACCGGAGCCGGGTCGAACCCGGGTCAGTCCAGGCGCGTGACCACACGCATCCATTTTTGGGGGCACCGGGATTCGAAGTCGGGACGCAGCGTTAGCTCTGATACCAAATGTTAGGTTCTTCCCTTGCCATGGATTGAGTCACCCTTCTTTCCTCTCTTCCCTCCATGGATGATCTTGACGTTGGAAGAGAATTCTTGTTTCTTGAACGAGTAATGGTGGAACTCAATTAGAACAAAGGAGCTTTGGAGGAAACTCAACCTTGGACCTCAAAGGGAGAAATCCGAGCTAGACCTCTGAGGGAGAATCTGACCTGTAAAATATAATTTTCTCAATACTTGCCTCTCTTTTCCTTCACGTCCCCCTAAATAGGGTTGAGGACTAAAATAAAAAGATGACCCATAGGCCAAGTGGTTCAAGCCACATTAGACTGAACCAACCCAAAGTAAACCAAACAAAATAAAGTAAACCAAACCAAATTGAAATTACATGAAAAGTAAATTGACATAATTTAATTCCTATGCCTATGGATAACTCATGATGCTATGGAGTCCATAACAGTCCATTAATGTTCTGTTTCTTCTTTCAGCCACACCATTTTGAGACGGTAAGCCAGGCATTGTGTATTGTGACACAATACCTTGTTCCTCATTGTTTCTCTACTTCTGCTTTATAGACCTTAAAAGTATCTAGTGCTTCACTTATATTATAAAGCAGATGGAGATACATATATCGTGTATGGTCACCAATAAAGGTAATGAAATACTTCTAACCATTGAAACATTCATCATAAGGGCTAGGTGAAATTAGTTTGTATGATTTCTAAGACATCAGAAGTCCTCCTGGCACCTTTCTTGTACTTGTTGGTTTGCTTTCCTTTAATGCAATCCACACATGTATTCAAGCAAAAGAATCAAAGACTCCATCATTAACTAATCTTTTAATTCTATCAATGAAGATATAACTTAATCTCTTATGCCACAACATGGAGGATTTCTCATTTATAACACTTCTTTTAATGCCAACATTAATACCATGCATAGTAGTAAGACTGCAATCAAATGTAGGGTTTAAAAGAAGTTTGAACAATCCTTCTTCCAAAATGCCATTTCCAACAAGAACATGGTCTTTATACAATTGAAAGGAATTTCCAAGGAAATTAAAACTGAATCCAAATGGTGAAAGTTTGGAAACTAAGATAAGGTTTCTAGAAAAAGATGGAACATAGAATGTCCTTTCAAGGTCTAAGACAAAGCCAGTATTTAGGACAAGTCTAAAACTTCCAACCATCATGATTCATGTAATTTAATCTTCTTTTTTTGAGTATAAGGATATTATATCTATGAAAAACATTCTTGAAGATGTATCAATGATACTTATTAAGTAAGCGTATGGGTCAAGTGGGACAATGTAAGATGGTTCACGAACCGTCACTTAAGTGACCCATCCGTCGTCGGTCAGCGACTATGCTGAGGCGAGACACCGCAGAGATGACTCACTGCGCGTCGGCGATGCTCTCCTTTCTCTTAATGGAAAGGAAACTATTAGAGAGGTTAAACTCTAATACCAAATGTAAAACTTTAATGAATTTCAAAAAGCATATATGAAATTCATAAACCGAAATCGTACCTCTTGACATGGCTTCCTTTTCCGATGATCG
The DNA here is from genome assembly GCF_029961685.1 of Aristolochia californica. Taxonomy (NCBI): domain Eukaryota; kingdom Viridiplantae; phylum Streptophyta; class Magnoliopsida; order Piperales; family Aristolochiaceae; genus Aristolochia; species Aristolochia californica. The sequence goes on along the minus strand of NW_027182279.1, from coordinate 32,351,612 downwards.
GTGTGTCTCGTCTTTGTCTCCGGTGAACAGAGTGAACGTCGTTGTCTCGTCTATCGCAGAGGCTCGTCGATGGCAACGTTCAGGCATAACTCTACTAGACCAGACCCCCTTTTATAACCTCCTTTCCATCAAAGGATACCACCAAACCGACGGAAAACCGTAAGGTTGTAACTGGCGACCACCATCAATAGAAAACCAACGATGAACGGGTCACTCAAGTGACGGTTTCTGAACCGTCTAGGTGACAGTTTGTGAACTGTCTTACATGAACCATATGTGAAAATTCAGGTCCTTATTTTAGAACCCTAAATTGTATGCATATTTGTAAAAATAACGAAGACAATACAAGATCACACCGGTACCCATAAAGAGGGATACACAATCCAAATCAGAAAAAAATATAGTGTGGTTTACTATAATATATATTAATTAGGTCAATTTAACATTTATTGTACACTATGGGGAAGTGATAATGTAATTCTTATGGAAATGTTCTTATTTTTCAAGCTATGGTTAGAGATGTGTCGGGTTAAAAATTAAGTACTGCATTAAAATTTCAAGGATCAAAGAGAAGATTGAAGAAAAAAACAAGAAGATAAAATGGTAATTAATCCATTCATAAATCATGCGTAAATTTGGGCCATAAAATTGAACGGTAGGGGGTTCTCATCTCACTATCAGGAATTTATTTTAGACCTTCAAAAGTTAATATGTTACATTAATAAATATCTGTTGGATTAAATGTATAATAAAAAAATATTAAATGGATTCTAGGATCTAATTCCGTAGTTGTTAGTAAAGAATCAGTTGGGAAGAGAGACAGCTAGCAAGCACAGATAAAATGCGCCGTCTTGGCACAGTGCGCACCTTCGACTCAATGAACGGGTTGACGAAGTCCCGTGTCCGTTTGTCTAAGCAATTAAAGTTTTCTTAAGTCACGATTCCTCTAAATTTCTTCTCTGGATTTTCGTCCTCTTTTTTTTTATTTCCGTTTTGATTTCCATTTCCTTGTCTCTGATGAACCTACTTCGATGACAATGTCCGGCCTCTGCCGCGGAGCCTGCGAGAGATGTTATCAACTCTTTCCTTGTCTTGCAGATCCAGGTACCACTTCCTCTTCTTTGTCCGTTCTTGTGGCCGTTTTGTGGTGCTTAACGAGTTCTCTTGTACTGGGCTTTTGCGTTTGATGTTTTGCAGGGAAGAGATCTTCGTTGGGTTTAAAAGTCGCTTTGGTGCTCCTGCATATGGTCTTTTTGGGTGCATTCTTCCTCTTCAATAGTGTTTTGGTAGAGAAAACCAGAAAGGAGCCATGGTACTTAAGTTGTCTGTTTTGGTTGTCACTGTATTGCTTTTTTGATTTTCACTGATTGGCTGGTGTTGAGTTGACCTGGAGATTTGTATTATATTTTTCTATTTTTGTAGCTTCCGGCCTGAAGCTTTGTGTTTTTTTGAGTTGGATTCTCTGCTTTTGACTTTGAGTGAGAGAGTTATTCAGCTAGTTCCTTCATTGGGTGTCTTATGATTCTCCTGTCTTTACTTTTTTTAATTTCAGGTATACTGCAATTTATCTGGTTTTGTTTGCTGCTACCTTAATTCAGTACTTTGTGACATCCTTTTCTTCTCCTGGGTAATTTTTTCCTTAATCTGCTGTCGATTTTGGTTCGACTTTACTTAAGCCCCTCTTCAGCATTTGGATAAGGCTCTTTATTTGTAATTTTTGAATGATTCGCATTTGCCTGTTAAAATGTTAGGTATGTTATTGACGCCATGAGGGCTTGGAATGAATCTCATGCTGCTGCATGGGAAATGTCAAAGGCATCGAAGTAAGAACCCTCCATTGATTGAAGGGGGGTTAAACTTGGAACTCTTTTTGTAGTTTAACATTCATTTTACACTTGCTCTTAGTTTACTTTCTTTCTGATGATCAAGCAAAGACAATCTGCTTCAAGCAAAAGTCAGAGTCTTCGGCCTTCCATGGACAGCAACCTGATGAGAAGAAGTATGCATGGAGTTAATAATAATGCTTGGGTGAAATTTGTGATGGATGCTTGCCCTCCCAGTTCATCCCCCAGGTAGTGAAGCATTTTCAAGGAAATCTTTAATTGTAGTGCTTTCTGAATATTCATCAGTAATGTGCTTTTACCTCTGCTAGTTGAGATTCTACTTCTTTAACTGATCCATGTGAATAACTTCTTCCCTTTGCTGTTGGCAGAACGTGGACTTGCACTTATTGTAATGTTGTACAGGTACTACACATTTCATTACCCTTTTTTTCGTAGCTCTTTTTCTTATGCTTGACAAGATTCATGATTTGCCTCTTACTTAACTGTGTATATAGTTTTTCCCTTTTTTTTTTTTTTTTTTTGAGAAAGTATATGGTTTTTCATTTTGGGAAGCGAATGATGCATCTAGCCTGCAGTCTCTCTTATTCCAGAATTCGAAAGAAATTATGCAACTTTTCGAGTTTATATTTTGATCCTTGACTTATCTGTTGTATTTATTAGAGCTATGTGGTCTGGCTTTTTTGGGTCCAAATACTGGTTGCCGACAGACCCAAGAGTTCCAAATTCACTGTGAGACTTGAACCTGAGACCTCAGTAGGAAACCCAACGATATGCCCACTGAGCCAAAGACTTTAACCCAAGCTACCCATATTGCAAGCTAGACCAAGTTCAGTGATGCATGATGGTGAGAGAGTCTTATTTGATGATCTCCACTAGAAGACTTTTATAGCTCTCAGAAATGTTCTGATATGTAGCTTGTAAAAGTTTGATGCTGGTCAAATTGGTATAAATTTTCCAAAAGAAAATGTGTACATGTTTAAAATATTTCTTCATCATTATGCAATTTTAATATTAGGAGGTATTTGGTGCAGTGCAGAAAGCATTTCAATGTGAATATACCGTAGCTGTTGTTTACATGGATTCATCTTGCTAATCTCAAAGAGAAAAATTCATTATTGGGGTTAAGGTCAGGGCTCTTAAAATCAACGCTGCTGCCAAAAGAAATGAGGTCGGAGGTGTTATACTTGACTGATTCTTGTGTGGAATCACTTTACTATACCAGAGAAAGCTGGGTATAATCCAAAATTTTGGTCATATGGATAAAGCTTTGGTTAAACCTGTAAAATTGCTACTCCCTATAAGGTCTACTGCTTCAGTAGTGAAGTTCAGAAGCACTGTTAGTTGCATACAGTGACATGGTTTTGATTGCTTCTTTGTCATCCAACTGCTGCAGCATGCTGAAATGTGGTACTTTGATCAATTAATTAATTAAAACTCGTTGATATTTTTATATTTAAAAAATGAGTAGCACTATTAAAAATAAATAAATAAAGAAATGATAAGTTGCCTTCTCAGTACAAGGAGTATTCTTCTTTTAAAGTGGATTACTGAGCATAAACTGCAAATCTTCATGATAGATTGGTACATATGGATCATTATAAAATCTCAAGTAGATGTTCTATAACTGGCAAGGTGTACCTTAAATTATCTAGTTCAAAATCATGGTTCTAGGTATTCAAGTTACCTAAATAAATTAAACTGTCAGAACTTAGCTGTCTAAATTTAATGGGTAGAGGATGATTACATCTGTAAATACTAATCCCTAAAATCATAGACTGCCCCAATAGTTTACATGGAGAAACTGAAATATGTATTTCCATTAATGGCCTTTTGCTGTTATTCTTTTGTGAAGGGTTGTTCTTTAATTGTTTGGCCGAGTATTTTTGCATTTAGATTCACCATTTCTCTTATTAGCATGTTGTTGGCAAGTTTCTTTACTTATCCTATCTAATATTAGTGCTCATTTCATGTTGATTTTGCAGCCTCCTCGCTCAAAGCACTGTCATGATTGTGATAAATGTGTTCTTCAATTTGACCATCATTGTGTTTGGCTTGGTACTTGCATTGGTCAAGGGAACCACTGTCGGTTTTGGTGAGTTTTACTCAATATTTAGAATTTTCTAGTTTCATATTTTGGTGTTAAATGGCTGGCTTTGACAGTTTACTGGATTATCTTCCTTACACGTAAGTGGAGAATCATTTTTTATTTTATTTTGTTATTTGTTTGTAGGTGGTACATCCTTGAAGAAACAATATTGTGCATGTGGACTCTCATCTTGTACATTACTTTGCTAAAGGTCTCTCCCAGTAAGCCATGGTATGATCACCTGTTTCTTTATTGTTAAAACTCAATACCTGTGATTTTCTAGGAAAAATTGATACTTGCATTAGGTTTGCACTGATGCTGACATCACTGGAAGTGCTGTTTCTGTCTTTTCTTTAGGTGGAAAGAATCTATTGTGATATTGCTGCTCTTTGTTTTGAGCATTGGCTTTATTTTCCTGATTTTGCTTCTTGTATTCCATAGGTATGGATTTCCTACGTTGATATTATTTTTGTTTAATGGTGAGAATTTCATGTTTTTTTTTTAAACACAAAGCACACAGAAACCTGTCACAAATTAACTGCTGGGGGACCATGGCCAACTAGACGTTGGAGGTCAACCTTATTCTTAGTCAGCTTGTCAGCAATATGAGATCAAGAACCAGAAACATGCTGCACAATGTCTGGAATTTCTTCATAAAATAAATCTCTATTCTAACCTTAAAAGTAATTCTCATACTGGAAATTATCATGTTTGATATAACTTTGCCTTCTCTATATCATGCATTGGTTATTGCAAAAAATTTCCACTTAATTTAAGTTATGAGTTCACAGAACAAGTCTTTTTTCCCTGAACTTGCATAGTTCACCATCTTTTGAGTTCATAGAATCATACTTGCACATGTGGCAGTGATAAACATCACTTTCCTCTTATATAAGATTACTAATGAGGGAATCTCCCGCTTACCGTAAGTGGTTGGTTCTGGCCTTTAAGTTGTGATTGCATACTCAACAAAGCATACAAATCAATCAGGTCAAGAGTACAACTGGCCCATCATGATTTTGAGTTTAAAGATCTGTAGCCTATTTGTTTACTGGTCTTATCATGGACACTGTACTACTTGATATCACCGTTTTTACTAATACTACTGATATCCTACTCTGAAAGTAGTTTCTTATATTCATATAGGTATGATCATGTACCTTATTTGGTATAGTATGGTCATTGTTACTGGAGCAGTTGCATTGAATAAGAAAAAATAATACTAACAGTAGGAAACTACAAATACGGGGGTGGATAAAATGGTTTCACGCAAAATTCTGGATATTATAAAGCTGTACCAAATAACACTTATTTAGCAAGATGTTAAGAGTCCTGTACAAGGTTTGGAGTGGTTGTATAATGTATTCCTCAAAATTATGTATATAGATGCTACTTAAGAATCAAGGTAGGAAACCCTAACAAGCCTGATATTGACAACAAAACAAGGCCAGTCAGTTTCATTCTCAAGGCTAGTATATAAACATCATTATCATGTTTTTTGGAGTCTCATCGCAACTGTGTCCTCTTTCGCTAGCTACTCCTATTCAATGCTGCAAATAGACTTTCTTTGTAACTTCCTGCAAATATTTTTACTTTTAATCAACTAACAGATTTACTCAATGAAACTACCACATATTGAAATTGCATTTAGGATAATCTCTGTCAAACAGGTTTCTACTTTGGTTATGGACCAATATGTTTGGGGCAGTACTAAAATTTGCTCGACAATACTCTCAAGGGAGCTTTGCTTAAAGAGAATTTGATCAGTCAAAGGGAATTTTTTCCACTTTAAAATCTTTGAAAGAAAATAGAAAAAGGATACAGGGAACACTTTAATAGAGGAAAAGTCTTCCAAAGAATTAACTGCTTCTGCTATAACTGTTAAGTAAAACTATCTGGGGATATACATGGAATGTTCCAGGGATCATTTGTATCAGCTTCCAGTCATAGTATCCTTTGGAAACATTTAAAAAAGGGATATAGAGGGCCTGCAGCAATGGCTTCTTGTTGAGGAGGGAGGCAAGGACCTCAAATATTATCTGTTGGTGGGTAAAAAGGTGTACCTATGTATAATTAGATATGTGCTCTATGTCCAGGGCTATTTGTTCAATAGTGGGTGTTGCTATATAAGGGTGTGTTGAAGAGATGATATGGAAGACTCTTATAGGACTCTCAAAGTAAGAAGTCTCACAGAGCCAAAATTAATGTAGTGGAGTTTTACAGGAGTCTCACAAAAGAAGGTCTCATAGAAGAGTCTCAATTTAAAGGTGTTTTAGTTATGTTAGTCTTCTATTTATGTTGAGTTATTTAATTATGTTAGAACTTATCTTTTAAGTGTTAGAGTTTGGGTATAATTGAACAAAGGGTAGTTTAATTGTAATTGGACTCTACTACTTTCCTCTATTATAAATTGGGGTTCACGCACTCAAATTACATTAAGTCAATGAAGTTTTTCTCTTTTCCATAAATTAAACATGGTATTAGATCAAGTTTTGTGAGTTGACTCGGTCAACTCGCAGAGATAATGTGATCCATTTCTGATCTATTATCTCTAGCAGTTTAGGTTTGTATCTATCTTTTTTTTCTCTTTTCAGTCCCTATACCCATTGTTTTCTTTGCATTTTCACCTCTATACTGAGTTTTTCATATTGCATAATATATATTGACGGGAAAATATTCGAGTCTACTTTCTGATGCAAAACGAATTTCGGCAATTAGAGTTTTCTACAAAGAGAAATTAATATTTGAAGAAGCAAAGGTCAGATTGCAACTGAGGTTTGAGTAGCAGCAGAAAACTTCAACTTTCGAGTCGGCTTATGCCATCGAGAACGAGACTTTACAGGGAGAATTATATATTCAAAGAAAGATCTGGTTGGACTCGCACCGGATTATTTCATTAAGGACTTTCATTATTTGGTACGTGTTATTTGGACATTGTCCCATATCCGCTGTTGCTATTGTGTCTCTTTGACTGAGACATTATTATGGAAGGACTCCTCAGTTGCTAACTATTGTCAGCATTGATTATCCTGATGAAGATTTGATTAAAGAACTTCGATTCCCATGGTCATGTTATTGTTATTTGGCAGACTTGCTCCTATCGTCCTTTATTTGACTCTCACTTACCCCTTTAGCCAAACCTTTTTGAAGCATTGCTTTGGTTAGTCATTTTGGGATAGGTCTTGGACCCAACTTCACATGGTATCAGAGCAAGTACTCGTATGTGGCTCCACCCAAATAATCCACATGTAAGAGCCCAGAGGGCCTACACGTGAGGGGGAGTGTTAAGGAATAGTCCCATATGGATTAGCGAGAATAAATATGTTGAGTTTATTAGTTGGGAAAGAGGTTTTTGAATATACAATTCTAATAGGGTGAATAGTCCCACTTTGGTTCAGGTATGAAAGGATCCTATGCTTATTAGTTGGGAAGAGGTCTCTTAATTTTGTTTAGTCATTATGGGAGGAATAGATTTAATTTTCATATGGTATCATAGGCAACCTAAGCCCATGTTTGTGTTTTGTGTCCTCTAGGTTTGTTATCTATAACCCATGTAAGTATGTTATCTATTTCTTGAGTTAAGTTGTAAGTTTAAGCCTGGATATAAGGGGGAGTGTTGGTGGGTAAAAAAGGCTACTAGTTTATAATTGTACATGTGCTCTACATCTCAGGCTGACTGTCCTGAGAGTTTTTGCATGGAAAAATAACCCCACTTTGCTTTGAGCTTTGAAAAGATCATGTACTTATTTAAGTGGCAAGAGGCCTCCTAATCTGATTAGTTATTCTGGGAGGCAACAGCCCAACTGTGACCATATCCAACACTTTTGTATGTGTGTTTTACCATATTAGTTGAGTCTCAAGGGAGGTTATTTCATGAGACAACCACAAGCTTTATCACCATTTTGTTCTGCAGCTATCTGGCAGTGACAAATCAGACAACATATGAACTTGTCAGGAGACGACGTATTCAGTATTTAAGGTATGAGCCATCTCATTTTGGATCTAGTTTTGCTCTTCTTTTCTTTAGAATTACTGTTTTTTCTAAGTTGTTTTGGAGTTACTATGAAAGTGGAAGGAGCATAGATTCCTGAGAGTAGAGTTGGAAAGAGGATGGAAATGCTCAATCTATGAGATGTTTTTCTAACAATGCCAGCACAAGTGTCCTGATCAATGAAACTGAATCTTATATTGCAGGGGAATTCCTGAAAGAGTTTATCCATTTAGTAAAGGCATCTGCACCAATCTCTACAATTTCTGCTGTGCACGCAGCAGCATTTATGCAATTGAACCATTTCCAACAGTCGAGGAACTTGATGCCAAAGCAAAACCATACACTTGCATGGACATGATATCCTGTCGTTGTTGCTGACAAAAGATGTCTAGTCTCATTGAGATATCTCTTTGGTTTAATAGAAATTATTGTTTAGCTCCCCAGTGATTGTCAGTTGAAAATTCTTTAGATGCATCTATTCTCATCATATCTATCTTCAGAGCTTTGTCATAGTGATGTGGGAGTTGGCTGCTATACTAATACCTTGCCTCTAATCCAATTTATCATCTGCTAGTTTTTGTTTGGTTGAATTGTAGATATGTTTTTTGTTTTTTCTGCAACTTCTACTGTTTCTCCTTTGCCTACATTCTTTCACTGTTCTTCATATACTTGGTCATCGTTTCTTCTGATTTCTAGATTAGTACTTTTTTTGGTCTCTGTGACAACCGACCAAAAGTTTAGGCTCTGTTGGAGAATTCAGTGATCTACTCAGGTATATTCTGTTGCTGAAAAGTAAGGGAGCAAGTATGAAAAAAACCCAATAGAAAGAATCTGTCATGAAAAGCATGAACACATCAATCAAACAAAAAAGAAAAGAAAATTTTAGGGAGAGTCTATTTCCGTTATTTGGATGCAAAGTTTTTTATGACTTGCTAAGTTGATTCGCGTCTTGGGCAACTCGGCTCAATTTACCATTGGGCCAGTTCCCAATTCCCACTCCATTGTAGGAATAGGTTTAGGGTTTCGGGTTCAAGGTCCAGAGTCAGATTTGATATTTTTAAATATTATATAAAATATTACTGAATGTACTTAACGTATTAAAAAAATTATAAATCATTTAATGCATTTGCAAAAAAAAATTTATTATGTGTTTTTTAAATATATTAACACATCCTTTTATGTATTATTTAATGTTATAAATGTTGTAATTTGTATTTTAATATTTGATATACAAAAATGTGTATGAACACATGAGGTGACTGAAGAAATGTTAGTAATGTTTTATTGTTATTTAAATATGTTTAACTTGGAGAAAATTATTTTTCTTGATTAATGTGTCTAACCATTTACAAAAAGCTTTGTATACGATGGACTTAATTGATTTAATGGAGAATGGTGGTTAGTGTATTGATCGTTGTAAAATTGTTGTTGGTATTTGGAGCTAGCAAATTATTCATTGGTAGAAGTTACTTTTTAATTAATTAATTTATTTTAATAATATTAGCATTAGATAGTTATGTCACATTCTATCAATAGATAGTTTATCTAATGATTTTTAACTACTTCAACAAAAAAAAAAAACTTGCAATTTGCCCATTTAGTGTTGACTTGGTTGATTGATTGGGTCATTCTAATGAGTCAGGAGAGTTGATCAGTTGACTCAAATTTTAGGGACCTAGATCCTATCTATGGGCTTTGTTTGTAACCCCATGGAAAATAAAAGAAAATAAAAATAAATCAGAATTTGACCATTATTATTTTTAAAAATAATTAGTTCATTAACTATTTTTGAGAATAATAATGATCAAATTCTTATTTTATTTTCTAAGGGTTCCAAATAGACCCTTAAAGCTTTTCTTGGAAGCAAAAAATCCCATAGAGGAAAGAAAATAGGAGAGGGAGTTTATCAAAATAGTGGAATTCAAAGGCAAGAAATGAAAGAGAATGGAGAGAATTTTATGAGGCTCCCTTATCCCTCTCTCCTTCTTCTACCATGAGAGTTATTGGCATGGAAGCACTACCTTCAACCTTCTAATCGAGAATGTGGTCTGTTTCGATCCCTCAAGGACTTCATGTTATGGCACATAAATTAGATGTGGCTTCTCCACGCTAAAAAGGGAAAGTTCATAAAAGTCATACAGTTTTTTTTCTCATTTTTATTATCTCCCAAACAAGAGAAAAAATCATATTTTTTCTCTTCTATTTGCTTTTTCCTCTGGTTTTTGTTGTATTTTAGATGTGGCTTTTCCACGCTAAAAAGGGAAAGTTCATAAAAGTCATACAATTTTTCTTCTCATTTTTATTATCTCCCAAACAAGAGAAAAAATCACATTTTTGAGATCTGAGAAGGACTCTATTGCCTGATTATTCCAAATAAAGGAATTTTTCTTGAGGAGACTTGTCAATGGTGCTGCTAACGGGCCATAATTCTTGATAAATTTTCTATAATATCCTGCTAATCCCCAAAACCCTCTCAATGTAGAGGTATTCATAGGTTGCGGTTAATTGGCAATGTCTTGAATTTTGTGGGGATTAACTGTGACTCCATCTTTGGAAATAATATGGCCAAGATAGGCCACTTGTGATCTCACAAAAGAGCATTTAGATTTCTTTAAATATAGTTGATGTGCATGTATAAGTTGAAATACCATTCTTAAATGCTCTAAATGCTGCGTTTCGGACTGGCGGTAGTTGCGGAATACCTCATTCATTAATACCTAGAATGTGGAGGGTGCATTGGATAACCCAAATGGCATGACCACAAATTCAAAATGGTCGTGATGAGTGCGGAAGGTAGTTTTCTCACTGTCGTTTGGATGCATACGAACGTAATGATATCCGAAATGCAAGTCCAATTTGGTGAATATATACGACCCATGTAATTCATCTAGAAGCTCCTATACCACAGGAATAGGGAATTTGTCTTTTACAGTTTGTGCATTCAAATCCCGATAATTGACACAAAATCACCTTGTACCATCATGTTTCTTCACGAGGTGCACTGGTGATGAAAATGGTGAATGACTGCTGCGAATAAAGCATTGCTGTAGCATGGCTTGGGACTGTCTTTCGATTTCATCTTTCTGGAGGTGAAGGTACTGATAAGATCAAACTACCACCACTTCTGAGCCTTGTTTCAAACATGTCCGATGGTCACAGTGCCTCAAGGGAGGCAACCTAGAGGGCTCTTGGAACAAGTCTGAGAATTCATCTAGGAGATGTTCGATAGTGCTGTCCGGATTGTCCTGTGTGTGAAGTGTATGAATGTGATGTGGCTTGTCCACTTGACTGCCCATTAATAGTACTAGTTGTCTGCCTATTGCAAAACTTATAGTTAAAGCAGTATAGTCCAATAAAATAGGGCCTAAGGTTTGCAACCATTTAATACCCAAACCATATTGAACCCAACTAGAGGTATGACAAAAAATTCTGAATGAAAGAAAGTCGTACTGATTGAGAATTTTACTTCTTTGCTGATGCCATAGCTAGGAACTTTTTCTCCATTGGAAACTGAAATAGTTGCTATTGAGTGTGGAAGGATATGTAGTTGAAGGTGTTTAACAACTGTTAAACTAAGAAAATTTTGTGTACTTCCCGAATCCACAAGCCTGGCAAAGTCTTGGTCCATCACCAGAGTCCAAACTTGCATAGTTTTTGCGGATTTCTGGCCGATAATGGCAATGTAGAGAAATTTCTGGTGCATCTTCCTCGGTAGGATCATCAATCTATTGTGGTTCAATGATTTCATTGACTTCTAACCAGAACAAACTTTTATACTGATGGCCTACCTTGTATGGTTCTTCACAGTTGTAACATAAGTTCTTTGCCCTGCGGTTGGCCATCTCCAAACTAGTTAATTATTGAATATACTTGGTGGGTGGGTTGCTGGGCCGTGTATCTGGTGCAAGAGTAGTAATGGGATTATTTTTGGCCTGTTGCTCTACTGGAAAAGTTATCTGAGGGGTAGTGTTGCGCCTCCCTTGCCAAGTTGTCCTCTTGTTTTGAACTTTTTGTCAAGTTTCCAATGCTCGAGCTAGATTCATTGCTCGAGCTAAGTCAGTAGGTGTGTGGAGCTCCACCTCTAACCTTAATGACTCATTAAGGCTTGCTGTAAATAAATTGACCTACTGGTCTACACGAACCATCCGACTGGCTCTTGCCAATTTTCTTGGAACTGTTTTTGGTATAGTTCCACTGGTCCTGTTTGCCGTAACAACACCAAATCCCCCAAGGAGTTACTATGGGCTGGAGGACCGAACCGTATAGTGCATAATTCCTTAAACTCTTCCCAATCCAGCAACAATGTATCCAACTCTACTTGATGAAACCAGAGTTGTGCTTCGTCAAGCATGTGGAAGGTTGCCAGTCCCACCTTATCAATTTCTGATGTTCTCTAATGTGATTTTTTTTTCATACCTATGTAACCAAATCAAGGGGCCGTCTGACCCATTAAAAGTAGTAAATTCAAGTTTTGTATACCTTGGTAAGGTGACTCCTCCTTGGTTGAAATTTCCAGTCTAGGCTGGAAAGGTTATGCGCCTGCAAACTGGTCTCCCTCTCTATTGTGCAAGGTGTCCTCTCCTCTTTGTTTCGGGGTTGACTTCCTTCCAAGTGTAAAATTTCCCAGCATTCCAGAAAGTCTATCGATCTGGAGGTTCATATTTGGAAGTTGTTCCAATTTCTCCATGATGAAGGCAAACTTTTTGTCATTTTATGCCTGTGCTTCTGCCTGCGCTTGCTTCCCTCTGATCATCAATTCTTTTAACTCACCATTGAGGGGCTCCCCCGTGTTATCCTGCTCTGATACCACGTTTTTATGGTCCCAGGCCATGGATCGAGTAACTCGACGTGGGATGGATGAATCCAGCGCTGTAGGAGAGTTGCTGCTCTCGGTAAGGAGGAAAAGAGTCTCCTTTTTGTTGTGTGGTTACTGATCTCGGTAAGGATTGAGAAACCCTTACCACTCTTAGACAGTAAGAGGATGGATCCTTGCTGCTGTGGCTGAGAGGGTTGAGGACCCTTCTTATGTCTGTGCTCCTGCTCATGGCAGAGCGGGGTTAGGGTTCCTAACCTACTGCTTGCTAGAATAGAGACTGAAAATCCTCTCTTTCTGGTTGCTCTCGGTATAGGGGTTGAAAAGCCCCTATCTTTGCTTGGAAAGAGGGACTGAATCCCTTTCTTGCTGCTATGGACGGAAGAAAGGCTGAAGCCTCTGGTTGAGCTCGGAAAAAGGGAAGGAAACCCCCCCTTAATTTCAATAAGAGAAAAGGTGAAACAAAATTCAAAGAGAGAAGGAAGAAGCTCAGGTACAAGAGGGAACCTGGACTTGGAACTCGTCAAGGAGACCTCCAAACCCTAGAGCTCGTCAAGGAGAACTCCAAACTCTGTTTAACCTAATTCAATGCTTGCCTTTCTTCCATTCCTTTACCCCCTAAATAGGGTATGATGTTATTAGAGTTTAGGGCTAAAATATTACAATTCTGCCCTACGGCTTGTACCCTTACTTACTTAAATGAAAAATTATACTTAAAAACAACATAAAATATGAAAGTAAAAGTAATTAACTCAGTGAGTGATTGATGCCTCCTTTGAGTGACTTGGTTAGCTATTGAGTCCTCAACAACATGTCAAAGCCCTTAGGGTGGGTGCGTCAGATTTTCTTGGAAAAGGTACTTGTATTCTTTCAAAGATAATAACTCCACAAGGTACAAGTTTAACCCTCCATCTTCCTGTGAGCAATTTGGTGCATGATGGTGTCCAGTACATGGGAACACTTTTATTCCATGCTGACGCAACGGTTGCCTCAAGGAAGGTTGTAGAAGTGAAGATGCAGCTTTTGACAACAATAGTGAATCCTCGGACTGTTGTACTGAGGATGATGAGATCAGCACCCCAACACTCTCGATATCCTAATAATGCCTGTATAAGAGGTGATTACTTTTTTTCTAAGCAGCCTTCCCTAAAGACCCAAGAGGAATTGTTAATTACAAAAGAGTTGAATGAACAAGTAGCTAAACAAATTTTAAGTACTGAGCAGGGTGCTGTCCATTCTTGTGCACATTGCAATGTCACCACATTTTAGTCCTCCATTTTGTTTACTTCTTGCAATTGTGAGTTTATTCTCGCATCGGTTTTAGAAGATTATGGTGAAACGACTTGTTGACCAGTCATGTATATTGCTGACCAAAAATGCCTACCAATTGCCAAAGTGGAGCATGTGCAAGGTTAAGACTGTGGGTTTACCAACCTTGTTGTTTGAATGCTTAACGGTATGGTTTTTTCTGCAGTGAGTGATGCTAGTTAAAAAAAAAATTGCTTTTCAGGTGGAACATACTGACAACAGGTTATCTAGTGAGCTGCAACAAATGCCACAGATGCTACTTGGGAAGATGTGGAGACGTTCAACAAGCCTACCTAACCTTCGAGCTTGAGGTCAATTTTTTTCTCCAGGGGGGGTGTAATGTTATGAACTCAATAGCAGACCGAGTCATTTGAAGGCGCCATGGCTAAGTCAATTACTTAGGGGGGGGGGGGGGGGGGGGGGGTTAGTCAACTTGAAGGACGAGATGATCTTCAACCGCATAACGCCCTTCAACACTTGAAGTCGTTAGTGGAGTGCAGATGAAGCTTCATCTCGATGCAGGGGATGAAGGGGTCCTTCATCTCCACGGTTTAATTTCGATCATGTGGAAGAAGGCCCTTTTTGATCTTCTTTGAATTGAAGGACGGGCGACGCTCGCATTTTCTCCTCTATCTCCTCTCACCCCCCCCCCCCCCCCCCCCCAATCGCGCGTCGTCATTTATCATTTTTTCTTCCTCTCTCCCGCACTCCCTTCCCTCTCTCGTCTCCCTGTGCCCCCGACGTCGATCTCGTCCTTCGTGTCCGGCCATCGTGTCAGTTCCCTCTCGTCTCCGGCCTCATCTCTCGGTCTTCTCTTAGCCTCGCCCTCTCTCTCGCATCCCCTCTCTCGTCTCTGTGACTCCCTCTCTTCTCTTGGACTCGCTCTCTCTCGTTTCTCTCTCTCTATTCCCTCCCGACCTCCCTTTCTTCTCTGTCTTCTCCCTCTCTTCTCCCTTTCAGCCTCCCACTCCCTTCTCTCTCTGGCTAGTCTCCTTTCCCCCGAAAATACCTTCCGATTTCGTTCGATTTTCCCATTTCCATTTCGATTTTCTTCGATTTTGGACATTTGGGCATCGATTGCTTAATATCTACTTCGACTAGGCATCGATTTCACCCTTCGGCTTCGGATTTCCTCAACTTTCAGAAGGTATGCCTAACCCTAATTTTTTTCATTAAATTAGTGTTTTATTTGATTTAAATTTATTTTCAGTGCGTAATTGGGGGTTATTTGTGCATTATTTTGAGATTTAGGGTTATGGTTTATAGTCTAAATTCTTGATTCGTGTATGGATTATTTTTAGGGTTTATGGTTAAGGATTTAGGGTATTTTAGGGATTAAGGTTTTTAAGGTTTAAGGGGCTTTAGGGTTTTTAAGCTATAAGTTTTTTTGGGTTTAGGGTTTGGAATTAGGGTGTAGGGTTTAGGGTTTAGGGCTTTTAATGTATTAAGTCCTAGAATTAGTGTTTAGGGTTTAGAGTTGAGTAGGTGATAGGGTTTAGGGTTTGATGGTTTAGGTTTTTTTTATGGTTAGTGTTTCGGGTTTAGGGTTTAGGGTTTAGGGTTTAGGTTTAGGGTTTAGGGTATTTTAGGGATTAGGGTTTTTAAGGTTTAGGGGGTTTATCGTTTTTTAGGTTTTGGGGGTTTTGTGTTTTTAAGCTCAAAGGTTTTTTAGGTTTAGGGTTTGGAATTAGGGTTGGGTTTAGGGTTTTGGGCTTTAAGGTATTAAGTTTTGGAATTAGTGTTTAGGGGTTTTTAGTCCAATTCAAACAAGGTTGAGTCGCCTACACGGGCGTCCATTAGCCAACGAAACCCGACCCCCATCACTGACAAGGTACAGTTCTTAGGGACTGCGAAGTTATATGGGGCTCTACTGTTACGATATGTTATAATGTATATTAAATATAATTTATATTCATAATTGTTGTATAATTTGGGATATGTATATAGGGTTATTTGATTAGGCTTAATGGGATGAGGGGGTATTGTCTTGGGCCCATGGGCCATTTTATAACAGGAAAACCTAAAGGATAAATACTTAATGAAAGGGGGAAAATCCCCAACGGAAAGAATTTTGGATTGTTCTTCGTGTGTTTCGTTTCGCCGTGAAACCAGAGAGCTACGCTCTCTCTTGTGGATGTTTGGACTGTTCCGTCAGTCCCTTGATCTTGTTTTGTCATGGTATCAGAGCTCTGAAGAGTAACCGTCCGACGTATTTTTTGTCCAACGACCTGCGTTGTCCGACCTTTTTTTTTCTCTTCGCTTTCGGCATTGATTTCGGGCGTTGTTGGAAATACTTGTCGGGTGGTTCCGTTGCCGGATGAGTTACGAGGGTTTCGTTGCCAGGAAGGGGGTTCTCGCCGGAAGGGGAAACGAAAGAGGTTGTCGGAAAGTATTCTTCGAGTTCGGAAACGTTGTGGTTCCGTCATCGGAAAAGCTCCATCGGTGGTTTCGTTGCTGGAGAAGCTACAACGGGACGGGGGTTCTCACCGGGAAACTCTCTGGAAGGGGGAACGAAGGTAAGATTTTTTTTTCTCCCGCGCATTTTTTTTTGGGTGATTATTTGGCATATGGTCATTTTACAATTTGAGAATCTTTGGGGGCCGCTTTGCAATTTCTGGAAGTTTGGGGGGCCATTCTGGAATTTCTGAAAGTGCGAGGGTGCTTTTCGAATTTCTGAAAGTTTGGGGGTCTAATTCGAATTTCTGTTAACCTGGGGGCAACTCTTGGATTTCTGCAAGTGTAGGGGTTTATTTGAAATTTCTGAAAAGTGGGGGTATATTTGGAATTTCTTATCTTGCGGGGTGCATCAGGAATTTTGCTAGATTCAATTTTATCATGTCAGCAGATAAGTCCGATTTCGTTCCTATTCGGTTCACGAGCAAGAACTACGGTACTTGGGAATTTCAGTTCCGGTTATTTGTTTAGGGAAGAGGTTTATGGGGTCATATTGATGGGAGTGATCCGGCACTTGGCGATGCTGACGCATTGTCAAAATGGATCATCATGGATGCTAGAGTCATGACTTGGATACTTGGATCTCTTGAGCCTCACCTAGTCCCAAATCTGAGGCCCTACAAAACTGCTGCCGATATGTGGAACTACCTCCACAAGGTTTATCGTCAAACCAGCACGGCCCGTCGATTTCAAGTTGAATATGAACTTGCAAATTTCACCCAAGGCAGTCGTTCGATTGAAGAATATTTCTCGGGCTTCCAAAATCTATGGGCTGACTATACTGACATTGTTTACGAGGATGTCCCTGCTGCTGCTCTCTCTGCTGTGCAAGCTGTCCATGACACCAGTAAACGGGATCAATTCTTGATGAAGCTTCGTCCCGAGTTTGAGATTGCTCGATCACATCTGATGAATCGTCATCCGGTGCCGTCCCTAGATGCCTATTTGAGTGAACTTCTCCGGGAGGAGCAGCGCCTTACTACTCAGGCTAGCATGGAACCTCGCATTCAGGTTGATCTCTCGGCTCCTGTAGCTTATGTAGCACAAGGAAGGCCTCAGGGTCGGGACACCAGTTCTGTTCAGTGCTGCCACTGCAAGGCTTATGGTCACTTTGTTTGGGACTGCCCCAAGAAGTCGGTTCTATTCTGTAGCTACTGTAAGAAGCCGGGTCATCACATCACCGTTTGCCCTACATGACCTCCACGGAGGAATCCTACAGCTTATCATGCATCCACCGGTACATCTAGTTCTGCCACATTGTCGCCTGCCGTTTCGGTCCCTATCATTCCTATTCCACCAGCACCTGCTAGTTCCACCACTCTCACTCCTGAAATGGTACAACAGATGATCATTTATGCCTTTTCTACTTTTGGTATCTCAGGTAAATAGAACCTTTCTACTCAACCATGGTATTTTGATTCTGGTGCCTCTAACCACATGACCAACAATGTGGTATGTCTTTCGAATGTCCGAAAGTATGATGACAATCTGCACATCAACACTGCTGATGGCAGCACTCTGCCTATCAGTGCTGTTGGTGATCTCTCTCCATCTTTAGCTGATGTCTTTGTGTCTCCTAACTTGTCGACAAACCTTTTGTCTGTTGGTCAATTGGTTGATAAAAACTGTAATGTTCAGTTTTCTCGCTTTGGCTGTGTTGTGCAGGATCAAGCGTCGGGGAAGGTGATCGTGAAGAGGCCTAAAGTGGGCAGGCTATTTCCACTTAAAGTCTTTCTATCCACTGTTATTCCATGTTCTCCTGTACTTTCTTTTGCTTTTAATGTTGTTGGATCTGGCCCTAAGTTGTGGCATAGACGTCTAGGCCACCCAAACTTGGTTGTACTTCGTACATTATTTAAATCGGGTTTATTAGGCAATCAAGATTGTACTTCTCGTGACACGTCTTTTGACTGTTCATCATGTAAACTTGGCAAAAGTAAAACTCTATCATTTCCGCATCATGCCTCACATGCCTCCCACTGCTTTGACCTTATTCATAGTGATGTTTGGGGAATTGCTCCTGTTATCTTGCATGCACACATTAAGTACTTTGTCACCTTTATTGAGGACTTTAGTCGATTTACCTGGGTCTACTTCCTATGAACTATGTCTGACGTTTTTGTTGTTTTTAAGAGGTTTCTTGCATTCATTGAAACCCAGTTCTCCGCTCACCTTAAAGTACTCCGCTATGACTTTGGAGGCGAGTACATGTCGGCATAATTCCAAGAATTTCTTCAAAACAAAGACATTATCTCTCAACGTTCTTGCCCCTCGACACCCCCAACAAAATGGTGTTGCTAAGCGCAAAAATCGTCACCTTCTTGATATGGTCCGCACCCTTCTCATTGAATCATCTGTTCCTCCTAGGTTTTGGTGTGAAGCTTTCTCTACCTTTGTCCATTTAATTAACCGCCTGCCCTCACCTGTCTTGCATCATGTCTCTCCCTTTGTTAAATTATTCGGTTATTCTCCGTCCTACATAGATCTTCGGACGTTCGGTTGTGTTTGTTTTGTGCATTTACCTGATCATGAACGACATAAACTTACAACTCAATCCGTTATGTGTGCATTTCTTGGGTATGCCGATTCTCAAAAGGGCTATGTTTGCTATGATCCTCAGGCGCGTCGAGTCCGTGTTTCTCGGAATGTGGTCTTCTTTGAAAACCAATATTTCTTTCCCTCTCAAGTTACACTTCCGTCTACCTCTTTGTCTAGTTTTCCGAGCTTTGATGAGCCTCAACCCACTGCTTCGCTGCCCTCTTCTCCTTCTGACCTAGCGCTTGCTCCTGATCCTCCCTCTGCTTTTGTACCCCTCCATCTTCGTAGATCCACACGTAGTTCTCACTCTCCTGACCGGTATGGTTTTTCCTCCCCTGTATCTCTGGTAGCTACTTTGTCTTCTATTTCCATTCCTTCTGGATATAAATAGGCTATAGCAAATGCGTGTTGGCAAAAGGCCATCCAAACTGAACTACAAGCGCTAGAGGAGAATCACACCTGGCACATTGTGGCTTGCCCTCCCACTATTCGGCCTCTTGGAAGTAAGTGGGTCTTCTCTGTCAAGCTGCGTTCCGATGGATCATTGGATCGGTACAAAGCCCGCCTTGTGGCCCTGGGGAACAGGCAGGAATATGGGATTGATTATGAGGAAACTTTTGCCCCAATTGCTAAGATAACCACAGTCCGTACTATCTTAGCCATTGCAGCCTCTCAATCTTGGCCATTGCATCAGATGGATGTGAAGAATGCCTTTCTCCACGGTGATCTGCAGGAAGATGTCTATATGAAGCTTCCCTCGGGTATGTCTACATACTCTCTTGATCACGTCTGCAAGCTACAACGTCCTTTGTATGGGCTTAAACAAGCCCCCCGGGCTTGGTTTGAGAAATTTCGTAGCACCCTTATCCTCCACCGGTTTACCCAGAGTCAGTATGATTCCTCCCTCTTTTATCATAAGTCTGTTGCAGGCATGGTCATTCTCTTGGTTTATGTGGATGATATCATCATTACTGGCACTTACTCTGGACTGATTACCACGCTTTAGAAGGTGTTGCATGCCACTTTTCATATGAAGGATCTTGGACGCCTCACCTAATTCTTAGGGCTGGAGGTCCATCACACACTCAAAGGTATTTTCTTAAACCAACATAAGTATATTCAAGATCTTATCACACTCGCTGGGTTGGAGGACACATCTTCGGTGGCTACCCCTATGGAGGTCAATGTCAAATATCGGAAAGATGAAGGGACTCTCTTTGATGATCCGACTATCTATCGACGACTAGTCGGGAGTCTCATCTACTTGACTACTACTCGCCCGGACATTTCCTATGCTGTTCATAAGGTCAGTCAGTTTATGGTATCTCCTTGACACCTTCATCTTGCGGCCATTCAGCGCATCATCTGCTATGGCTCCCCTGCTCGTGGTTTATTCTTTCCTACTGGCTCCGCGCTACATCTGGTTGCCTACAATGATGCTGATTGGGCAGGGTGCCTCGATACCCGTCGCTCTACTACAGGCTGGTGTATGTTTTTAGGCGATGCACTAATTTCTTGGAAATCTAAGAAACAAGATCGAGTGTCCAAGTCATCTACCGAGGCCGAGTATCGTGCTATGTCTACTGCGTGTTCGGAAGTTATTTGGCTCCGTGGTTTTCTTGCTGAGCTCCAGTTTCCTCAGCCCTCCTCTACACCGCTTCATGCAGATAATATAAGTGCTATACAGATTGCAGCCAAT
Source organism: Aristolochia californica (assembly GCF_029961685.1). Classification (NCBI taxonomy): domain Eukaryota; kingdom Viridiplantae; phylum Streptophyta; class Magnoliopsida; order Piperales; family Aristolochiaceae; genus Aristolochia; species Aristolochia californica. Next base: position 32,330,879 of record NW_027182279.1, on the reverse strand, counting down.
CTGGTTTTTCATGAGCGTACCAAGCATATTGAGGTTGACTGTCACTCCATTCGTGACACTTTGGAGCGCTGGATAATATCTCTACTGTACATTTCTTCGGATCTTCAAGTGGCCGATGTCTTCACCAAAGCATTGTCTCAATCCCGACATAATTTTTTGGTTGGCAAATTGTTGCTGGTTGACTCACCATCATCAATTTGAGGGGGGATGTTACGATATGTGAAAATGTATATTAAATGTAATTTATATTCATAATTTTTGTATAATTTGGGATATGTATATAGGGTTATTTGATTAGGCTTAATGGGATGAGGGGGTATTGTCTTGGGCCCATGGGCCATTTTGTAACAGGAAAACCTAAAGGATAAATACTTAATGAAAGGGGGAAAATTCCCAACGGAAAGAATTTTGGATTGATCTTCGTGTGTTTCGTTTCGCCGTGAAACCAGAGAGCTACGCTTACTCTTGTGGATGTTTGGACTGTTCCGTCAGTCCCTTGATCTTGTTTTGTCATCTACCAGGGGTCTTCGGTGAATTTGGACTTGATGTGTGTGTGTTTTCATTGTTTTGTGCATATGTATTAGTGAAAATAATTTAATTAATTTTGAAATGTGTGAGAATGTTGTTGAGAGTTTTTGAAGTGTTATGGAATATTTTTGCCATGTGGTGAGGAGATTCGGGTATTATACATATCCACCACATGGTATTTTTTTATGGTTTGTATTGGTATTTTTTTATGGTTTGTGTTTTCGTGACGAGTAAAGGTTGTCTGATAAAGTTTTTTTCGTGAGGACCGTCTCGGATTTAGATTATACATGGCTGCAAGAAGACAACCAAGTGGTCGAACATATGATATTTGGACATTCGATGATGATAGCAAAATGCTCGATCTCTTGGTCGAGCAGGTCAATCTAGGGAACAAGTTGCCTAACGGGGTGTGGAAGCATGAGGTATACATGGACTGTGTAAATAAGTTCAATGAAGACACAATCATGAAAAAATTGTTGAGCAGGTGAAGAATCGAAGAAGAGCATGGAAGAAAACATACCAAACGGTAACGAGCTATATCAACACTAGTGGGTTTGGTTGGGATGCAACCACACAACGAGTTACTGCATGTAATTCTGTATGGCTTGATTACATAAAGGTCAGTAAATCTGTATGGCTCGACTACATGATGTACTATAAAATATTTCTTATGTTTTTCGCGTTAGTATAACTCTATTCCAAGACGTCTAAATGATGTTTTATTCTTGTAGGAGCATAAAGATGCTAAGAAGTACAGACATGAAGGCTGCCCCTTGTACGACAAATTAGTTATGGTGGTGGGAAACACAATAACGGTAGGGTCAGGAGCTGCAACCTTTGTAGATCAGGGCGATGAGGTGATCCGTGAATCGGAACATGTCCCGGTGGATGAGCCAGAGGATGTTAATATAGTTAGGGATACTCCATCACCATTATTAAGCATGGATGAGTCTCTAGGTAATCAATCTAAAAGAAGTAAACGGTCATCTTCAAGTCGTTGTAGAAAGAGAACCGAAATGCCCGATAATGACACTAGTAGAAGAATCTTTGATGCAATAGATCGAATTGCTAAGACATTTGAGAATTTCATGATGAAAGACGATATTGTAAGAGATTGCGTCAAAGCCCTCAGGGAAATCCCGGACTTGCCTACAGAATTGAAGTATCGCGCTCCTTCATGGTTGGATACACCAACTAAGAATGTCATGTTTATGGAAATGACCGTGGAAGAGCAGGTCGAGTGGCTTAAATTTTGTTTTGAAAACTAATTGTAATGCGTTATAAATACACTATTTTTTTGGAATATTATTATGTAGTAGACATGATATTTGAATTATGACGTTGCAAGACTTATTAGTATGGTTTGTATTTAAATTTGATATGTTGTTGTGTTTATATATTGCATAGATAATATGGTGTTTTGTGTATGGATGTGGAATGTGGATGAATGTAGGATGTGATTGAATGTGTGATGTGGAATGTGGATGAATCTAGGATGTGATTGAATGTAGGATGTGGGAATGTGGATGAATGTAGGATGTGATTGAATGTAGGTTGTGGAATGTGGATGAATGTAGGATGTGATTGAATGTAGGATGTGGGAATGTCGATGAATGTAGGATGTGGGAATGTCGATGAATGTAGGATGTGGGAATGTGGATGAATATGGTTGTTTATAGGTGTGATTACAAATAGGTTATGATTGAAGATTGATGTTTACTTGTGTTTATGAATTTTAGGCGATTGAATTTGTGGATTTCCATGGATACTATGACAGACGATGAAAAGGTTGCAACTATGGTTGCATTCACAACTTTGTTGATCGCCATGGAAAGATACCATCTTTACCATTGCAACAGATGTGTACCACGTTCTTGTGCGATGAATGGTCTATTGTATTTGCAAAAGGCACTAGACAAATCTCCAGTTAAATTTCGGAAAATGTACAGGATGAACCAATTGGTATTTCACAAATTCGCAGATATACTTACTAGTAAAGGGTTTTTATCAGCCACAAAGACCATCTCAGTTGAAGAACAACTTGCATATTTCCTCCTAACTGTTGGTCAAGGACAAGTGTATAGTGTCACAGTAGAGATGTTTGATAGATCAAACTGGGCGATAAGTAAGTATTTCAACAAGGTGTTGGATGCAATCCTCAAACTTCACTCTGATTACATCAAACGGCCTTTAGAACGCACACACTCGAAGATTTTAACAAATTCAATGTTTTATCCCTACTTCAAGGTATCATCACTTCCTATAACTAAATAATTTTAGATTAATATATAAAGTTAGTAAATATTAATTAAAAATGTATAATTAGGATTGCATTGGAGCTATTGATGGAACTCATATCAAAGCCAACATTCCACTTGAAGAGCAACCAAGGTTTTGGAATAGAAAAGGTTATCTCTCACAAAATGTGATGGCAGCATGTTCATTTGATATGCAATTCACGTATGTACTTGCTAGATGGGAGGGGTCAGCAGCCGATTCCCGTGTACTGAAGGATACATTGACTCGTCGAGATAAAATCTTTGTACCTGAAGGTAAGTAATATATTTTTATGCAGTAACTTTTTATCTATTCTATCTTCAATTATTTTATGTGGTATATAATTTTTATTATAGGAAAATATTATCTAGTCGATGCTGGTTATGCAAATCTTCCGGGATTTTTGGATCCATATCGAGGAACCCGATATCATCTGCAAGAATTTGGAGATAATATTCCTAGAAATGAAAAAGAATTATTCATCGAAGACATTCATCTTTACGAAATATTATTGAGCGAACTTTTGGTGCTTTAAAAGCTCGATTTCAAATGTTAAAAGGCACTCCTCCATTTTCTTTTAAGATCCAGGTGAAAATTGTACATGCTTGTTGCATATTGCACAATTATATACGTGTAGAAGATTATGATGATATATTTGAAGATGAAGATGATGATTCGGGTGGCGAGCTCGATGGAGGAGGTGATGCGGTCCAATTAGGTGCAATGGATGATACAGACAGTTATGATTGCGATGATCTTGAGGATGTGGGTAGCCAAGTAACAAGCATTCGGAGGCAGAGTGCATTAGAATCCACAAGAGCCGCACAATTTCGAGATGCCATATCGACATCCATGTGGAACGATAAATGATGGTTTACTCTTATTACTTTTGAACATGCGTAATTTGTATGTACTAAACTTGTAACTCGTTGATTGTAATATTAAAGGCACGAAGTCGTTATTTGAATAATGTTTTTTAGGTTATTTTCAAAGTTGTATATGTATTTATTTATTTATTTTTTTAATTTTATTACTATATTAAACTTCATATTTAAGTCTCTAGTAAATAAAATATAATTAAAGTATGCATTTGATTAATTAATTACTTTTAAATTTGTCAAAATATATTATTAATTAATACAATGCAAATCTATCTTATGTTATTAATATAATATTTTTTATTCATTAATCATAATTTTTTTTATTTACTCTATTGTATTAGTGATTTAATAGTGGTAATTAAAATATTGTTAACTCAAACACTTGGTTTAATTAGCTCATTTTTATAATTAATAAAATCAATGATTTTAAATTTCTAAGATGAAGATGAAGATGAAGTTGTCCACACTAACACCCTATTTCAAAGATTTCGAAGATGAAGTTGTCCACACTAACACCCATTTCGAAGGTGAAGATCATGTAGATGCATAAGATGAAGATGAAGATGAAGATGAAGATGAAGATCAAAATTTCATTTTGTTGACTAACCCCCCCTTAGTTATTAAGTTAATTAGTTAGTAATTTAAGTCAATTACTTAGTCATTAAGTTACTTAGTTGTTAAGTTACTTAGTTATTAAGTCAAGTCATTAAATTTATTTAGAATACCGTAGAGGGGCTATATTTAATTTGTTACTCTTGAGCCCTACTTAAGGGGTGAAAGGAATGAGAAAAAGCAAGTCTTGATTTTAGAATAAACAAGGGATTTTGAGTTCTCCTAATTGAGCTTAGGGGTGTGCTTTCTCCTCAATGAACCAAGGGTTTTCAAGCTTCCCTTTGTCTTGATTTCCTTGTTCATCTCTAAGAATCGCAATGTGTGGATCTGGGATCGTAACAACTTGGTATCAGAGCAAGCACCACGTTGCGAGTTCAAATCCTGGCATGGGCGATCACTTCGACCTGACACGGCAACCTTGTAACAGTGGACCAATGTCGCTAGTGTTAAGCCGTCGTGGTTGTCGGCTCGTAATGGTGGATGTATTGTTATGGTCCTGGGTTAAGTACTTGGCTTTCTGCTACAAAAAAAACCAGTCTTTTGGTATGTATTGGCTAGGTGCGTAACATAAACCTAATAGCAGTGCCTCCAAATATAAAGAGAGAACTAGAGAAACTGAAATACAAATGTGAAATCCCCAAACTACCCTTAATGAAAAAGTAGTCAATATATTGTGGATCTTTTGGGGGCTCCCCACCCCCCTTCCAACCTCATGGGAGGGAAGGTTGATCCATGTGCCGACTTTGCGTAAAGCGTTAATTAGACTCCACAACTTAACACTAACCTATTATAATAATGAATATAGCAAATTGGTCTTCAACTTTAATGTATTGGGTAACTATAAGAAGTCTCCTATTTCTTAAAAAATCACAAAGGTTGGTGAAAACATGTAGTCCCATTCTATAAACACATCTAAACAGATGTTCATTGTGCTCCAACATTGTTATTTTCCCTAGAAAGGGTTCTTGGGTGGTGACTACCACTAGGGAAACATCGATAACAAAAAACATATTTGTCCTTGGTGTGTTCATGTTATACTTTAATTTGAATTTCTTTTATGCATAAATTTTTAATCATACGTACAACTCAATTTTAATTTTAATATCTCAATTCATCCCCATCTTGAGATGCCACCTAGGCCAACAAATGTATGTATGAAACATAAAACTCATATACCTATACAATATTTGTTTAATTATCCTATAAATAGAAATATTAAAGTGTTAAAAAATATGATGCACATACAAGAAAAAACTTTGAGACAAAAAATAAGAGACAAACAATAAGATGCTTTTTTTTGTTATGGTCCTGGATCTAACACGACGATTCATGGGAGGAAGAAGAGAAAGACAAAAATCAAGCCAAAGGAGAGCTTGAAAACCCTAGGTTCTTTGAGGAGAACGCACACCCCTGAGCTCGTTGAGGAGAACTCAAGACCCTTGTTTACGCTAAATCAATGTTTCCTTTTCTCATTATTCTTATCCCTTAAATAGGGTTAACCATTACAAAGTTCAAGATAAAATATTAAAAAAATGTTCCTATAGATATAAAATTACAAAAATACCCCTATGGCCTATTAATTCTTTAACTAAAATAAAATAAAGTAAATTAAAGAAAAATAATTAATTAGACTCTAAAAAACTTAATAATGTTATAGCCTGCATAACATTAACACCCCCACCCGTCTCGAGAGAAAGAGTTTGTCCTCAAGCTAGAAGGTAGGGCCTGCTTGCCCGTACCGACTTCTCCACCTATTCCCAAGTAGCATCCTCTGTATCTGTGTCATCTCTCTAGACGAAAAAACTGGAGCATTCCACCTGAGAAGGAAATTTTCTTTTCAACATTGCCAGCATCACTTGCTGTAGCACACCCCAATGCAGTAAAACATGATATGGAATGCAGGAATTACTTCCTCATACAACGCTTTCATAGCAGTAGAAATTGCAATAGGTTGATATATGCCCATTATAGAAGGGTCAACACCAACAACAGTAAAATTCCTGAATACACCAAGAATTGGTAATGCCTTCTGCTATGCAATTGAGCTTCTCATAAAGATGATTGCACCAGCACCATCACCTACTTGGCTCGAGTTACCAGCAGTGGTCGTGCCATCCTTTTAGAAAATCATCTTCAGCTTAGCCTGGTCGGACACAAATGCATTATGAAGGCAGCCATCATCCATAGAAAGCACAACATTTTTGTCCTCCTTATTTTTTGTCAATGATCTTTGTAGCCATTGATGTAGTTGTTGCAGCAGCCTGGTTATGGCAGAGAACAACAGAGTGGTCTTGATCTAAGGATGCATGATGATCCAACCCCAAAACTAAGTTTGTCAAAGACCAAAAGCATTTATGAAGCATCTGCGCGATTACAATCAAAGAGTTATTTATATTTCCAGAATTAATAGCACCTATTTCATTCAGCACTACCACTGCATCACTGTTTGCTTGGCTGTCGGGCAGCATTGTTTTCTGCACTGCCAAAGCAGCACTGTGCCCTTGGCTGTCTGGCAGCATTGTGTCCTTGGCACAACAGCACTGTATTTGGTGGAAGAACCCATGAACTTCTCCCAAATAGAAAACAACATGGACTTCATAAGGCACTGCTGGTTCTACTCTCAGAACTGTCTGCACTATTTTCAGCAGTGCCACTGTTGTCAGCACTGGTTGCTGCAGTGCCACATCAGCAACACTTATACTCTGTTCCGTCACCACCCAGAATTTAAATTTTGGCTCATCAACAGTAAGAAAAATCATTCCCCACAGCGTTACATTCAAATTATGGTCAAGAGAACTTTCATCATTGAGAGTCTCCCTATTTGCCAACAATTTTTAAAAATCAATTGTATTAAGACATTCTGGACCAAAGACAACCCTCAGCAACATAAGATTTCATTTGAGACTAGATCAATGGCAAGTAATTCATTCAATACACCATGAGCATCATTAATGTTCCCACCTTGCACAAGCACATTCAAGTCTTGTCTCATTTGTTCAAAGTCAGAATATTCAAGGTGGTGCTCATCTACATTATTTTTTTTAGTTTGTATTTTTTGTTGTGGTGCCCTTTCCTTCATTGCAATAGCAGCAGCAATTTTAAATTTCAGCATCATCTTGGGCTCAAGAGCTCCACTAATGGCACATGCAGTAAGAACAGTAATTACATTTGTTGCTGTCCCTTTTCGGCCAAAAAGAGCAACATCCTGCAGAGGAATATCTGTTGTGCCCACAACAATAGATAATTGTGTGTTGTGGACTCAATAGCACACCGAGTCATACAACGAAGAAGACAACAACAACTCACTCAATAGGATTTAATTCTTATATTTCTTTGAGTAGGATTTATTTCTTATATTGTTTTAAGTAGGAGTTATTTCTAATTAATTTATATGTAAGGGCATTATGGGGAATTATTGTAACCCTAACCCTAAAACTCCTTGACGTGACCTATTTAACGGAAATAGGTTGAGATCTCCTTTTGATCTCGAGTTTAGGGTTTACTCCAAAAATCCAACCTATCCTTCACCCTCCATTGCCATCCATATTCACCCAAATTCATCCCTCATCATCCATACTAAGAAGAGGAGCTTCCTGCCCCTTTTCCGAGCCCAAAGAGAGGATCTTGTCTCATCACCAGCGTCAAATACAAGTTGGGATCAATTTCCATCTTGACGAGCAGCAAAAGAGGAAGAATTTTGGTTCTTTCACATGAAGGGTTATAATAACTCTTCTTGCTGGGAATTCATCACGGAACCAGAGCAAGGACAGCCATCAACATAAGTCAAGGCTGCCCCCCCAAGCTAGGCCTTCAAGTCCTAGAATGAGCTACATCAAATCAGGGTTGAAGCCCTAATTAACGTGAGCAAGAACAGGTATTCCTCCATTCTTTCTCCACCTGAATTACTTCCATTCTAGCTATAAATTTAGCACTAGAATGAGACCATAAAAAGGGAGACTGATCACTAGTGGAAGAGTACCCAAAGAAGAGATCTTTAACCCTCCTTACCGAGTCCAGTAACTCAGTACCAGTGCTGGATTCACAACTCCCACGCCATGTTATTCGATCCATGACCCAGGACCGTAACATTGTGCTCCATAAGTCATTGTTGCTACCACTCGCAGAACTGTCAATACTGTTTTCAGCAGTGCCACTGTTGGCAGCAGTGGTTGCTGCAGTGCCACAGTAGCAGCACAAAAAAATTTGTGGAAGAACTCATATCCTGCAAACTAGAAACTTCCTCGTGTCTCCTCTCCCGAATGCCTCCATATAAGTCAGAAGCTCCAACATTTACATCTTGTAGGAGTCCTTTACATACAACATCTATCAAAGCTGAATATGTAGCAACAGAGGGAAGAACATTAATTTTCTCGAATGAATCAAACAACCTAAATGCTTGCACCAGACATCCCTCATGGCACAAACCATTAATCACTGCATTATAAATAACTAGATTATGATGGACACCCTTGGCTCTCATCCTCTCATAGAGAACTAAAGCCTCTGTAAGACATCCTTCTTTACAAAGCCCATAAACCACAATAGAGTAGACAACAACATCCAAAACCTTTCCCATTTCTGTAGTTTCCAAGACAAGCTCATGAGCAAGTTGAGCTCTCCCTTATCTGGTAAGTACATACAAGATTGCTGTCAGGGAGCTTAAACTTCCCTCACCCATATAATTTAGAAATTTAAGAGCTCCATTTATGTTATGTTTGAGGATTAAATAGTAGGAACTAGTTGTCACAAGTATGTCTCTTCTCCTCATTACAAAGTAAACATCAGAAGCTGCATAATGACAACCTTTCTTGCCTATAAAATTAAAAGCAACATTATACAACAAACCAAGTTTCTCAGAATAATTTTTCAATCCAGTGAAGCAACTTGAAGATACCCTCTTCACCACCTTCATTAAACTAGGTATCCATCAATTTCATATAAATAAAATAATGTAGTGGCAACCCATTTTTTTTTAGTTCAAAACATAGGGCAGCTGTCATTTCCACCATACCTTCTCTGCAAAGCACACCAATGATGAAGTTATAACTAGTAGCCCCAAAAGATCCCAGCGAAGTCTTTTTGTACTATTAAATATCTCCTCTAGATTAGTGCCAACCCATCTATCTACTGGAGCCTCTTTCTGCACTGTAATAGCAGCAGCCAGTGGACAATTCGTCCTATTGTCCAACCCAGCCATAGAAAAATAATACATCCCCCATATAATTATCTCAACCATTCCCTGAATACCCAACAAAACTTCATCTCCAGAATTCATACTTGGTTAAAGAATTTTGACAAACAATGGTCGAGCAACATACATATCATCCAAAAAAGTAAACACAAAGTTATGAGATGGACTGTTACTGCTGGAAAAATGACCATGAGCAGACACATTGTTACTGTGTTCATCTACAACAATAGAATTCCTCCCATGCAGCTGTTTCCTTTTAAACAATCCTTGAACAAAAACTGTACAGCTGAATGCATTGGGAGATAAACCATTGTTTTGTATTTTCCTGAAAACCCCTTTTGCATCTTCAAACTTTAGTGCCTTGCAAAAGTCTTCCTCAACAGCTGTATAGATTACAACTTCAGGGATTGTACCCTTTTCACGCATTAACCCAAAGAGCTTCATGGCTTCTTGAATCAAACCGTCCTTGCATAGGACATTTAGCATTGCAATGGCATTGGGGATGACCCATGTATCTTTCATTTTCCTAAAAAATCTCATCAGCATCTTGAGGCGATGGATTCGGTGTGGCAGCTTCAATTAGTTCAGATTCTTTGGTGGAATTTTCTTGGAGGAGATTTTTTGTCTTCTAGTCACTGTTTTTTCACTACCCGGTCCAAATAGATTGTAGTATTGATCTTGTAGCTCCCCTTGCATTCCCTAAGGGTATCTTGGGGCAAATGTGCCTTAGAATCCCAATTTTTTTTTAAGTTTGTTTTTCGCTAGGCTGCTGAGGTCGAGATTGATAGTGAGAAGTGTCGTTTGGAGGCCAATGCCCACCAAAATTTGTCCAACGAAGCCTCCTCTTTTTTTGGTGGCGAACAATACCCCTTTGAGGCTTCGCTGCTTGGAGATTTTTCAAGACAGAGGGCTCTTGGATTTTTTGTGACTCCTATTCTGGGAGACATTTTGTGTCCCATGAGAAGGGAGTTGATGTCGGACCCAAATCAGGATTTTCCAATGAGGGTTGTGCAGAATACCCTTCCGATTTCGGAATTTCTGAGTCCCCGCCGTGTGATTTCCATGCTCAGGATGACTCTGGAAATTTTTGAGTCTCCTATTTTGGGAGACATTTTTTGTCCCATGAGAAATGGTCCTTATTGCCTTCGTGTGCATTCAACCCTCTGATCAACAACTCTCTTAACTCCCCATTGCTGGTATTTCCCATGTTACGCAACTCTAATACCAAATTTTAAGCACCTAGCCAATACTACCCAAAAGATCGGCCTAATAGGTAGCGAAAAGCCAAGTACTTAACCCCAAGATTATAAAAATACTCCCATCGTTATAAGCTGATGTCCTCGACGGCCCACTCTAGCGGTCCACTGTAGTAGATCACTCTAGCAACACTGGCCCGACCCACTTTTTGAGCCTTCTAGTAATTTTAATCTGGCCTGTAGGTCGCCCTCTCTGGGATTCGAACTTGTAACAGCGGTATAACTCTGATACCAAATGTTATGGTCCCGAATCTGACATGATGATTCATTGGGAGGAAGAAGAGAAAGACGAAAATCAAGCCGAAGAGGAGCTTGAAAACCCTAGGTTCTTTGAGGAGAACGCACACCCCTGAGCTCGTTGAGGAGAACTCAAAACCCTTGTTTACACTAAATCAACGCTTCCTTCTTCTCATTACCCTTACCCCTTAAATAGGGTTAACACTTACAAGGTTCAAGATAAAATATTACAAAAATGTCCCTATAGATATAAAATTAAAAAATGCCCCTATGGCCTATTAATTCTTTAATTGAAATAAAATAAATTAAATTAAATAAAAACAATTAATTAGACTCTAAATAACTTAATAATGTTATAGCGTGCATAACACTTTTCAAGGTAACCAATCATTGCAATATAATTCCTAACATTAGAAACATTCATGTGAATCACTCAAAGTATGGGAAACTTTCATAGGAAAGAGCATCCAGGTCGAGTCATGTATTTGATGAGATTCAAGTAAATGGCCAATAATTTAATAAAAATCATGCGATAATAAACTTTCCATCTCTTTTTAATGAATTAAATCTTTATCAACTTCAACCAATGGCATAATAAAAATGCCATAATTAACTTTTTTAAAGGACTACAAGCTAAGAGGATTCAAGCACTTAATCTCACAAACTTTGACAAGATATGTTAAATTCTAGATGAAAGTATTTATATCAACATGTTAACTCCTCTCATAAATAGAATATTAGAAACAATGTTTGGTGCAGGAATAACAACTCTTTCTTAGAACGTACAGTCCATTACAACATATATCATAAGCTGGAAAAGAGAAAGGTGGAAGATACCCAATTGTTGAGCATCTTAAAATGAATAATAGAACTCGCTTCTTGCTCTTCCAATGTTTGGTTTGCCCTAGCACTGTAATGCTCAACAACTCTTTGAGCTAAATTTTCCGAACTCCTCTTCCTAAAATGAGTTGTCTCATAAAATCAAGGTTCTATGTAAATTTATAGAAAGAACAAGAATATGCAGAAAATTTTCCAATCCCATCTCAACAACAACATCATTTTTGGACATAAAAACATTATAAAGAACTTTGAAGCAACTAACCTATGCTGGCCCATGTGACTTTTCAAGAGGAATGTAAATTAATATGTTTGCCTGGACAGCTATGATCGATCAATCGATGATGGATGACTAATCATGCTTTATAGCATGATATGGCTTTGTTTTAGATGATAGATCAATCAACTATGGTTGATCGATCATGATTTATATTTCTTGCTTGTACAGTTCTGGATGATTGATCATAGTCAGTGACTGATCAATCATTTCAATGCCAGATTAAAATGTTTATCTTTATAAAGCATAAATATTTTTTGGTAATTGCTTTAACATGTTTCTAACTGATATGTATGATGATTCTAAACATGTCTATATACAATTTAAATCCTAAAGCTCTGATCTCACAAGTAATTAAGGAATTAGGAGTTAGAATACTCTGTTATGAAAATTGAATGAGTTTAAATGTATGACTTTGATGCTTGAACTCGAGTCTGCTTGTTGTCTTCTTCCTTGTGGGTGCTTCTTCAAGAAAAGTACTTAAATTGTTTTTGAGGTCTTCATTTTGGCTTTGATGCTTTAGACATTGAGATGCTCTTGAAGGTGAAGAATCTGAAATACTTTAGATTTGCAAATTATTAGCTTAATTAAGTTTTGTTATCATGGGAGTCAATCTATGGTCAATAATTTCCATCTTTTTTATGATGACAAAACCAAACTTTGAAAAAATAACGATTACACTTTCCTAAGGGTTGGAGTTAATTAAATATGCAATTCTATCATAAGCTCCCTCTTAATTTGGACATAGTTTTTCTAAAACCTTTCAAGTGTGATTTTAAGACTACCTATGTCTTTTTTCTATCCAAATTCCCTTTGTTTTCTTCTTCCCTTTTTTTTCATACTAAAAAAGATAGTGAAATTAAACTCATAGTATAGAACAAAAAGTGGCTCAAAGGCCATATCATAAAGATGTGAAAATGATGACAATGATGTGTACAAGTATAAAAGGTGATATATACAAGTCATAAAAAAACATGTACACTAGGAGTAAAAAAAAATGGTGGATGGTAAGGTCAACTAAGCGGGTGGCAAAAGTCGGTTGGGGATGTTGTTAAACTCCTACTTGATCCTATGCACTCGTGCCTTCACCTCATCGAGGCTGGACGTAATTGCTCATCTTCGATAGTGTAGAGCTGATCATTGGATGATGAATCACCTTCTTCCTTTCTTCTCATCTTCGTAAACTCGTATTGATCCGTAGGAGGCTCCAGACTCATCTCATTTCTGGAAGTGATAGGTTGAGAGGCTGAATCCTTAGGTATCTTTTCCTTTTGGATCCATTGTCCATGCCACTTTAAAACCCAAAATTTCCAATTTTTATTTCACTGATGGACATCTTCCTTTTCATGTCCACGAATACCTCATCTGAGAGGTCTACACCAATGTGAAGCAGGATGGCAGTGATCTATTGTGTGAATGGTGGATTGTCTGCCTTTGAATGGACAAAAATATTGACCATCCTACTAGCCATGAAGTACCCATAATCTAGAGGGACCTTCTTGAAGATAGCTATCAACCAGGAAATATCGGCTGGTGTGAGCCAAGAGAAGGTTCCCTTCCTAGGATTCAATATGTGAGTCACTATCTCCATGGTGACTCGTTGTAGCATGGTGAGGTCCCTTATCCTCGCCTCATAGGAGCTTCCTACTATCTATCCAAAGACAGTGAAAATTGCATCTTGTATAATCTGAGGGAGGTCCTCATGGAGATCGGTTAGCCAATTTTTCTTTATGTATCTCATCATGCCTGTGATGGTGGAGCCAAGGAGATTATTCAAAGCAAGAGTCTGAATAGAGATGGGCATTTTCTTCACATAGGAAGAAATCTTGAGACTATGAGGCCCAAGCTCCTCAATTTTTAAGTTCATGTAAAACACCTTCACTAGAAGGGGATACATGGGCTCCTTTCTCTCCAAAAAGCTTTTGTAAGGCTGGGAGAGCTCTACAAAGTCTTCTATTTTCCTTTCACAATATCGACTTTTGTCGGTTCAGCGATGCTTTTTGGAGAAAAAGTAGAGAAATACCTCTCTCATGGAGTTTGAGTACAGAAGCACTCCCTCCAATTCAGCATTTCCTCAAAGATGACATTCTCCTTCCTTGGATTCTTCTTCTTCACAATGACCTTTGTTATCACCATATTGCTTGGATCAATTTTTGAGAGAACATGGAAGAAATGAGGGTTTTAGTCTCGGATTTCAAGCGAAAATGGAATAGAGATTTGGGATCACTAGATCTCTGAAAAATAGTTGGGATGGGTTTTGAAATGATTTGGGATGAAGAGATGGGTTAAAAATTTAAATTTGATTCCATCAACCGCTTAAGTTGATTGATCAACCAATAGGCATTGATCGATCAATAGAGTGACTGAAATGTGATCTTTTGATTTCCATTTCACTTTTTTTTGGCCCTATAATTATTGGATGTGTATATTAAGCTCAATTTTTTCAGCCAAAGTAAATCAAGGTGGGTTGCTCATGCCTAGTTCCCCTTGAAGCTTAGAGAAAATTTAATAAGCTTGGTATGGACCAACTTTCTGAAAAAAAATGATATTTAATTTCTATGTATTTTGATAGAGAATGGTGAATTTGGTTCTTCGTTAGACTTATGTCACTCAATAGCATTACGAGTTACCAGCAGACGTAGGAATTAATTAATGTGGTTTTCAATTTTTATGTTATTGATTTTGGTTTGGTTTGGTTTAGAATTTAATTGGCTGAACCAGTGACCCAAGGGTCTGAATTATTTTTGGCATCCTCAACCCTATTTAAGGGGACGACTAGGTTATTGAAAGAGAGCAATTTAGTTATAATTTAGCCTAGAGTAAATTAGTTAACAGGTCGAGAGCTCCTTCAAGTTCTCCCCCGTTTTCCCCAATTCCACTTTCTGAAATTCATTCTTCATCATTCCATCAATCTACCTCAACGTCAAGCAAGGCAATGGAAGGAAGAGAAGAGAGGAGGGTGACAAGATCCATGGCTCATGAGGATCCTAACAACGTGGTATCGACAGGTCCACCCTCGGCGACTCCTTTTCTCCAGAGAACATACGTCAAGTGCTTTCAGATCTTCAACAAAGGTCCAGTCTTCAAGGTGCTGAAATTACTAACATCCATAATACATTGTACATGCTGGAATCGTCTCTCCAAACTGTCATCTGCCAGCTTGCTGCACTTCAATCGCCAACGCCACCACCACCAACCAACTTTCAAACACCGGCAGCACATCACCCACACTTCACGCCACCACCACCCCCACCACTGCGCCGACAACATGTTCCCATGGCTGCTCATGCACAGGGACCAACTACGGTTCCAACGTACTTTAAACTCAACTTTCCTACATATGATGGATCTAAAGATCCTTTACTTTGGTTCACGAAATGTGAGCAATTTTTCTATCATCAACAAATGGTGGATGTGGACAAGGTCACACTGGCCACCTACCACCTGCTCGATGAAGCGCTCATGTGGTTCCTTCACTACCGAAATGTCCATTCCACTCAGGATTGGCTACATTTTAAACATGCTTGCCAGATGAGGTTTGGACCTCCAGCTAGTAGCAACCCAGTGGGGGAATTGATCAACTATAAACAGACTGGCACCCTAGAATTGTACCAAAAAACATTTCAAGAAAGGTTGGCCCGAGCAAGTGAATTTGTTCCTCCTCACCTACATGTTCAGATTTTTAATGCGGGCTTGACTGAGGCGGTTTGTTTGGAAGTAGAATTACTTGGTCCCACAGATTTGGACTCAGCCATGAATTATGCCAGGGCTGTGGAACAAAAACAAAGAGTTCTAAGGGAATCATTAGGCCGAAAACCATTTTGGACCAACAGACTACTGGGTACTGCACCTGGACCACGTTTTGGCTCCTCTGCCCCTAACCATGCAGACCAGTCTACAAGTGTGCCCCCCCACAATCTTCCAAGTAAATTCTTAACTAGACAGGAAATGGAGGCAAGAAAGGCCAAGGGCCTCTGTTTTAATTGTGATGAACAATTTCTTCCAGGACATACCTGTAAACGTTTATTCAGTATTGAAGGTCCAAAAGAGCTTCCTGAAACTGATTTGGTTGAAGAGGAACAACAAGACCCAGAGCTCTCAATCCATGCCATGCATGGCCTGCATAGTTCTAATACCATGCACGTGAAGGCCAAGTTACACCATCTCCTGTTACTTGTTTTAGTTGATTCTGGCAGCACACATAATTTTATCAGTGAGCCCACAATGAACCAATTGGGATAAGAAATTCAACAGCAGAAGGGTCTCTTAGTTTCAATGGCTAATGGGGCTAAAATTACCAGTGTGGGGTTATGTGCAAACACCCCTTTTACAATTGAGGGACATTCCTTTAAGGCGGACTTACTGGTTATTCCTTTGGCAGGATTTGATTTGGTGCTCGGGGTAAAATGGCTTCAGTTATTAGGCCCTCTATTATGGGACTTTTAGACTCGGACTATGACATTTACAGCACAACAGGGCCAAATTACATTACAGGGTATTATGGCACATGTGCCTAACGCACTTCACACTTTACAACTTTAGAACACTGGTGATTGTATGTTAGCTTCATTACTTACATCATTTGCGGTTTATTTAATGACCCTACTGGTCTACCACCAGTGCGTCACTGTGATCACCTCATTCGTTTGAAGTTGGGCATCAATCCAGTGGTGGTGCACCCTTATCGTTACCCACATATACAGAAAGATGAATTTGAAAGACAGTGCTTGATTATGCTCGCTCAGGGAGTTATCCAGCACAGTAGGTCTCCCTTCTCATCACCTGTTTTATTGGTGCGCAAAAAGGATAAATCATGGAGGTTTTGTGTCGACTATAGGCAACTCAATTTGCAAAAAATTAAAGACAAGTTCCCCATTCCAGTGGTGGACAAGTTGCTGGATGAATTACATGGTGCTATGATTTTTACCAAGTTAGATTTGAAATCGGGCTATCATCAAATTCGAGTTCACCCTGCAGATGTGGAGAAAACAGCGTTCCTCATGCACCACGTTCATTTCGAGTTCCTTGTCATGCCCTTCGGTCTCTCCAATGCTCCCTCCACCTTCCAGGCCCTCATGAATGAGGTATTTTCCTCACTTCTGCGAAACTTTGTGTTAGTATTTTTTTATGACATCTTGGTCTATAGTAAAAATTGGGTCAAACATCTCCAACACCTCCATCAGGTATTTACCATTCTCAGCTCCCTTCATTTGGTTTTGAATAAATCCAAATGTTTTATGGGCACCTCAGAAGTGGCATATTTGGGCCACATTATATCAGCTGTAGGTGTGAAGGTTGACCAGAGTAAAATCCAAGCAGTCACAGATTGGCCTCCTCCCACCTCCCTTACCGTATTAAGAGGATTTTTGGGCCTAGCGGGATATTCCATAAAATTTATCCGCTCTTATGGCCAGATAGCAGCACCACTCAACAACCTTCTCAAGAAACATGCATTCAACTGGTCTTCCTTAGTAGAGCAGGCCTTTCAGCTGTTAAAGGAGGCCTTAGCCTCAGCGCCTGTACTACAACTACCAGATTTTGATGAAGACTTTGTGGTGGAATGTGATGTGTTCGGTGGAGGTTTTGGTGCAGTGATACAACAATTGGGACACCCCATCGCTTATTTCAGCCACCAGTTGGGACAACACCACCACAAGTTAGCTGCATATGAGAGGGAACTAATTGGGTTAGCCAAGGCTATCCAACATTGGCGGCCTTATCTCTGGGGACGACCATTTCTCATTCATACAGATCATTGCAGCCTCAAGTATCTTCTTGAACAACACCTCACCACATCACCACAGCAACATTGGTGGACTAAACTCATGGGCTTCAATTTTACAGTTCAATATAAGCCAGGCAGTTTGAATTTGGGGGCTGATGCTTTGTCTCGTCAGGACATTACACAACCACACGTTTATGCTATCAGCAACCCACATTCACTTTTGTTGGATTCTATTCGAGAGGAGACACATCAATATCCAGAACTTATTTCATTATATCAGGATATTCAGCAAGGGACAGTAGCTCATCATTGGACGATTCAGGATCGTCTTATCCTATACAAAAACAAGATTTTTATGCATCACACGTCCCTACTTCTACATACCGTTCTGTCTTCTATCCATGATAGCACACATGAGGGTCGACAAAAAACATATTTCTGAATCAGTCGGGAATTTTATTGGAGGGGCATGAAGAGCACCATTGCTGATTATGTAGCTGCTTGTCAGATTTGTCAACGAAACAAGGCTGAATCTTTAAGTCCTGCCGGCCTACTACAACCACAACAGCTACCATCGTAAATCTGGTCCGACATTTCAATGGACTTCATTGATGGCCTTCCCACTTCATCAGGTAAATCAGTGATATTAGTTGTGGTTGACTATTTTTCAAAATATGGTCACTTCATTGCTTTGGCGCATCCATATACTGGTGCTCATGTATCTCAGTTATTTGTGGACCACGTTGTCCGATTACACGGGATTCCAGCATCCATTATCAGTGACAGGGATGCCATTTTTACCGGTACCTTTTGGAAGGAATTATTCAAATTACCGGGAACCCAATTCGCATTCTCTTCTGCATATCATCCACAGACTGACGGACAAACTGAGGTCGTCAATCGCACGATTGAAATGTATCTTCGTT
Source organism: Aristolochia californica (assembly GCF_029961685.1). Taxonomy (NCBI): domain Eukaryota; kingdom Viridiplantae; phylum Streptophyta; class Magnoliopsida; order Piperales; family Aristolochiaceae; genus Aristolochia; species Aristolochia californica. Next base: position 32,312,132 of record NW_027182279.1, on the reverse strand, counting down.
GTTTTGTGGGGGACTCACCTAAATGGTGGGTTAAGTGGCTTTCCTGGGCAGAATTTTGCTATAACACCTCTTACCACAGCGCACTGAGAACTACTCTTTTCAGGGTAGTTTATGGTAGAGATCCACCTCGTTTGTTATCCTATGAACCAGGGGCATCCAAAGTCGTCACTTTGGACCAAGCGTTAGCTGAAAGAGACGCTATGCTCACTGAGGTCCGTACTCATCTCCAGGAGGCCCATCACTCTATGAAGTTTTATTATGATAAGCACCGTGAGGTATATAATTCACCAGGAGATTATGTGTGGTTAAAGCTCCAACACTACCGCTAGCTATCACTCACTGCCTCCAAGCGCCATAAGCTTTCTTCGAAATATTATGGTCCATTTCAGGTGTTGGACCAAATTGGCCTCGTGGCCTACCGCTTGCAGCTACCAACCGAGGCAAAGATACATAATGTATTTCACGTATCCCAACTTAAGCCATTCCAGGGTGACTCGCCCTTGCTGCACACCCCCTCTACCACCACTCCATGAAGGTTGCGTCCTTTCTACTCCAACTCAGGTATTGAAAGCACGCCACATTCAAGGCGATTGGGAAATTCTCGTACAGTGGGCAGATGCAGACCCAGGGGCACTACATGGGAGCCCTTATCAGCATTTTGACTTCTCTACCCTTCCGTCGAGCTTGAGGACAAGCTCTTTCTCTAGGAGGGGGGGGGGGGGGGGGGTGATGTTATGGACTCAATAGCATCACGAGTTACCAGTAGATGTAGGAATTAATTAGTGTGGTTTTCAATTTTTATGTAATTGATTTTGGTTTGGTTTGGTTTAGAATTTATTTGGCTGAACCAGTGACCCAAGGGTCTGAATTGTTTTTGGCATCCTCAACCCTATTTAAGGGGATGACTAGGTTATTGAAAGAGAGCAATTGAGTTATAATTTAGCCTAGAGTAAGTTAGTTAACAGGTCGAGAGCTCATTCAAGCTCTCCCCCGTTTTCCCCAATTTCCCTTTCCGAAATTCTTTCTTCATCACTCCATCAATCTACCTCAACGTCAAACAAGGCAATGGAAGGAAGAGAAGAGAGGAGGGTGACAAGATCCATGGCTCATGATGATCCTAACATTATGGCACTCATGTTGTCACAATGGATTGGAAATTCTTTTTGCTCTAAGTTGTAATTGTATAGTCGGTGTTTCATTCAAAGAAGTTAAGAACAACAACTTCCACATGCTATGTATTCAACTTCGGTAGTGGATAGTGCAACTAATTGTTGCTTCTTGGAATACCAAGAGACAAACATATTTCCATGTAATTGGCAACTATCACTTCTACTCTTTCTATCAATTTTGCAACCGGCAACATCAGCATCTGAGTAACCAACTAGATCAATGACTAAAGAGTTTGAGTGCCATAGACCTAAGTTGGGTGTCCCAAGTAGATAATGGAAATTTCTTTTTACTACCACTAACTGAGATTCTTTAGGATCAGATTGATATCTAGCACATAGACATACTGAGAACATTATTTCCGGTCTACTGGCTGAAAGGAAATGCAGGGATCTTATCATGCTTCTATACAATTTTTATGTATGGCCCTACCTGAGTTGTTCGAGTCAGGTTTCATGGACAGACTCATGGATATGCTAATTGATTTAATTTTTTTTGTGTTGAACCTCTTAAGTAATCCCTTAGTGCATTTGGATTGATTTATGAATGTGCTATTTTTGGTTTGAGTTACATGAAGTCCAAGGAAGAATGTGAGTTCACCCATTAAACTCATTTCATACTCATTCTTCTTCACAATGAGAAGGATTTGTAGAACCAAATATGGTATCATCCACATAAATTTGAATGATAATCAAGTCTTGATCATGGTTCTTAGTAAATAGAGTCTTATCTACGCTTCCTCTATTTCAACCATTCCTTTCTAAGATTTCGCTTAATACTTTATGAAATTTGTATACATGGTCAAGCTTACTCACATATTCAAATACTTTGGGTTGTTCAACATATACCTCTTCTTCAAAATACTCATTTAATAAAGAAGTCTTTACATCCATTTGATACAACTTGAATTTCATGTGACAAGCATAAGCTAGGAGGTCATAGGTTTCTTCAAAATGTGTACCTTCTTCTTGGTTATATCCTTTGGAAACTAACAAAGCTTTATTTCTCTCTACTTGATTTTCTTCGTTCTCTTTGTACCAAATGACCCATTCTTTTTCCAATGACTTGTTGATATTTGGGTCTAGGTAAAATAGTTCAAACTTTTTTTTCTTTCAAATCGGTTCAATTCTTCTTGCATTGCCATAATAAAAAAGTTCTCTTTTTCAGCCTCGACAAAGCATTTAAGCTCTATTTGTGAAACAAATGCACTATTTGCCATAGTTTCATGAGTTTTGTCTTCTAGTTGCAATCTTGCCTTAAGGGTTACCAATGATTTGTTCTAGAGGATGATCAGCCATGAACTTAAAGTTCTTTGGCTCCATAGGTGGCTCTTCTTGGTTATTGGAGTCAATTGGGCTCTCTTCGAGATTTTAGTCTTGATGTTGAGATCCTGGGGATGAATTGAAGGGGTTTCCCTCTTTGTCATCATAAATTGGATTTGGAGTTGGAGTTGGATTTGGCGAATTGGATTCATCAAATTCAACATGAACTGACCCCTCTACTCTCATAGATGTCTTGTTATAAATTCTATAGTTTTGCTACGAGTAGAATAACACAAACAAATTCCTATATCAGCTCAAGACTCAAACTTCCCTTATTTTTCCTTTTGTTCTTTCAATATGAATACTTTTCATCTAAAGGTTATGAAATATGTAATGTTGGGAAGGGTGCCGGTATACAACTCATACAAAATTTCATTGAGAAGTGGCCTTATTCTTACTCGATTAATGATATAACATGCAGTGTTCACAAATTCAGCCCAAAACCTATGTGGCATGTTGCATGCATGAACCATAGCTCTTGCCATTTCAATTAAGTTTCGGTTTCTTCTCTCAACAACACCATTTTGCTGAGAAGTTTGAGGGGTTGATAATGTATGGTCTATACCCATCATTGTGCAACATTCCTCAAAATGTGAATTTTAAAATTCTCCTCCATGGACACTCCTAATTTTGATAATGCTATAGACTTGTTCCTATTGAACTTTTCACATAATTTAACAAAGGTTGGAAAAGCGTCATCCTTGTGGACTAGGAAATCTCCCATGTCAACCTTGATAGTCATCTACCACCACTAGGGTGAAATCCTTCTCATTTAGGCTTAAGGTTTGGATTGGTCGAACTAAGCCCATGTGGATTAGTTGAAGAGGATGAGAGGTTGAAACTATGTTCATAGCCTTGAAAGAAGTTTTGTGTTGCTTTCCAAGTTGGCAAGCATCACAAGGTTTCTCTTTTACAAAAAAATTATCTGGTAGTCCTCTCCCCAGGTTCTTTTCCACTAATATGTTCAAGGAATCTATTCCTATGTCCTAGTTTCTTATGACATAAGAAAGATTCATCATTTTTCACACCCAAACAAATGGCACTAGTTGAGGGTAAATTGACTATGTTAGCTACATACAGATTCCTGTTTCTATGTCCCTCTACAACTAGTTCATCATTTCCATTCTTTACTTAGTATTTGTCCTTTTCAATTGAAACCTTATTTCCTTTATGACAGAATTGACTAATTCTAAGTAAATCATGCATCAAACCTTCGATGTGATATACATCAAATATAAAAGAGGTTGAGGTACGGATTTTACCAATTCCTTCTATGGTACCTTTGCTATTGTCTCCATGTTACATGACCTCCATCTTTGGGGTTGATTTATACAAACTTCTTTTTGTCACCAGTAATGTGCCTTGAGTAACCGTTGCTCAAAATCCAAACATTTTCAATGCCTTGGCTCGGAGACATACCTACACCTTAAGAAATTTAACCCTTATACACCCATTTAAGGGTGGTTCCCTTTGGGATAACATTTGAGGTGTTAGGTGATTTGGGCATCCAAGTTTGTTTGCCCAAGTTCTTTTGGGTTACCACAACCTTTTTGGTTGATTTGGCTACCCAAGTTTGTTTGATGTTGTTTTCATTCTTAATCTTGCAAATGTGGGAATAGTGACCCAACTCTTTGTAATAGTGGCATCTAATGTGAGAAATGGGAGAGAACTAGTTACTTTTCTTTGTTTTGTTGTTCCAAACTTTCCTCTAGGGTGTCGGTTTGAGAGGAAAAAAATTGACTTTTTGTTCTAAATCCAAACTTTTCTTCTCAAAGGCATGTCTATCACGTGATAGCTTGTCTATCAATCCACTTTGTTTGGAGGCATTAGTTATGTGGCTTTCATTTGCCTCCTTCAAGACAATAGCTCTTCCTTGAGCTTTGCTATCTCATTTGATTGAGCATTGTACTTATTTAGACTATGAATGGATTTTTCCAAAAGTAACTCAAGTTCATGCTCATAATCCAAGTCACTTACCTCTTCAAAAGTTGTAGACTTGTTATCATTTTCTTCAAAAGCCATGAGTCCTACATCATTTTCTTCTTCTTTCGAGTGGCTAGACTCTTCCTCCATTGCTGCCCAAGCTAAGATTACAACTTTCTTCTTCTTTTTCTTGGGATTTTTGATTCAGGATGGGGTGCTTCTTTGTCATATGTTCCTTCTATGTCATGGTTTATCACAATCATAACAAACATCATTTTCTTTTGAAAATTTTCATTTTGAGATCTAAATTGGCCTTTTCGAAAGTTTTTCTTCTTACTATAGACTCTTTGAGGGTCTAGTGATAATATGTATTTCATCTGAGCTTTGTTCACTTGAACTATTTTCAGAACATGTTTTGGCCTTAAGAGCAATGTTCTTCTTCTTAGGTTGCTCTTCCTGTACATCTTTAGGTTCCATCTCATATATGAGAAAAATATTAGTAGCTCTTCAAAGCTTATAGTTCTAAAGTTAGCATTCTTACAAATGGTTATCTTCGTCATGTCCCATGATTTTGGAAGTGTCCTAAGAAGCTTATCGTTCTACCTATATAAGAAAATTTCTTCTCCTAAGATATTCAACTCTTTTATTATATGAGTGAACCTTGAGCTCATCTCAGCAATTGATTCACCCGGTTTCATTTTGAATTCATCATATTGGCCTATCAAAAAATTGATGCTAGAGTCTTTAACTTTAGTGGTTCCTTCATGTGTGACCATAAGTTTTTCCCAAATTTCCTTAGCAGTCTTACACGTGGACACCCTATTGAACTCATTTGGTCCTAAGGCACATAACAAGAGTTTTATGGCCTTGGAGTTTGTTTTGAGTTGATCCTTGTCTTCGCTAGTTAATTCACTAAATTCCTTTGTAATTGAGATGCTATTTTTATGCTTTTTAGGCTCAAATGGGCCATTCATGGTTACATGCCCATTCTTACCTTCCAATATCCATAATTTTTTCCATTAAATTACGGTGCACGGTTGGCAAATTGTCTTTCAGGAAGGAGCATTGTTGACCATAGGTTGACTCCCACATTGCTTTTGACGATAATAAAACTTAAATGAACTAATAATCTCCAAATATAAAGCATTTCAGACACTTCACCTTCAAGAGAATCTCAAGTTCTAAAGCATCAAAGCCAAAATGAAGTCCTCAAACACAATTGACAAAGCATCTCTTGAAGATGCACCCACAAGGAAGAAGACTTATGTTTAAACTTAGGATTCCATAATCACTTAAGTGGGTATTGCCTGTCGTTCAAAAGATGACGATAAAAAAACCCAAGGGTACCAATAAAAAGTCTTAAAGGACTTAAAACACCCATATAAATAAAAGGACCAACCAAAGCAACGCTCCAAAAACATTGACCAAAGGGGTAACTTAGAGTCAAATAAAGAACGGTAGGAGAAAGTCTGCCAAATAATAACAGGAAAATGGGAAATCACTGAAAGATAATATGTTGAGGCCACCATGTACTTTATTTTCTTAAGAAATTCAAATCTTCATCATGATAACCAATGCTTACAACAATCAGCAACCAAGGAGTCTTTCTTTAATAATAATATCTCAATCAAAGAGTCATAATAGCAGCAGTGTATATGGGCCAATGCTCAAATAACATGTATCAAATAATGAAAGTCCATAATAAGACACATGAAATAATCTGAAGCAAGTCCATCCTTGACAAATAAGTAACAATAGGATCTGCACCAAGTAATAAGCTCGATCCAGGTAATAGACGACCAATAATAAGTTGAACCGAATAATGAGCTGAGGTATAACTCCAGAACAAGACGAGTTTTAAAACTGAGCAGGCGACACTAGATGATAATTGTTAAACCAGTGATTTGCTGTAAATAAGCAACAACACGAAACCTGGATTCTTCAGTGGGAATCAAATTCTGTAATCGTCAATTTTTGTTATCCAAACAATATTCACAAAACACTTGTTGACCATCTGACATAGATAGTCCAAATTTGACAGTCTTTATATCCCCATATCAGCAGCAAACATCAATATATCAGCAATATATCATCAATGTAACAAAATAGAAATTTATTACCACCAATAAACACCAGTAGCCTCTTGGACAGCTAGAGACTTCAATAATGACCAGAAGTTTATCTGTTGTTATATGTCGTTTGATAAGCCATAAATCAAACAATCTCCAACCAGCTTATATGCTGTTATATAACAGCAGCATAATACCAGTGACTTGGCGGCAGTAATATGACCATCATATTCACCAATTAGATGACAACAACAAAAAAAAAAAACAACAACAGAAATGGCAGCCTGCTGAAGTCATCTTCATGCTGGAATTAAAAAAATATCATGCTGATTCAGCAGTTAGATAAACACAACAACGGTGATATGTTTCACCAATAAATCAAAGCAGGTCTCAAACCCATTGCTGCATACAACAGCTGACTCACCAACTGGATAAAACAAACCACATCAGCAGCACCAAGTGTAAGAGGACTTGAAGCAACGTGTTCTGAAATTCAGGAGAGAAGAGAAGGCAGCAGTTGCTTCTCTTATCAAAGCAGGTGACCACGTGTTCAATTATTGTTTATGTCTAGCAAAGTGTTGATTAATCAAAAAAGAAATTTGAAAGAAGCATCTAAAGTATTTTTACGTTGCTGATAAAAAATATATATCAAAAGAATAGTGAAGTATGGAGTTCTCTGCTGCTAAGAGAATTCAAACCAAAAGTCTGCTACTCCAACGGCTAGTCTAAAAAAAACGAGGTGAAAGAGCCGCTATTGCAACACAGAGGAGGATAATTGAGAAGCAGACCCTACTGCTGGTGGATGAGTGATGGAATCTCTGTCTGCTTCTCTCCAACGGCAACTTGTAAGTGGCTCCTTTCTCATTAGTTGTGATAGCAGCTGCCACCATCAATAAGATACCAGATAAAAGAAACCGTGGCCTCTCTCTGCTGTTGTATCCATGGCAATGTCATAGCAGAACCATAAACTTCAATCAGCTTCTCAGACATCAATGATCTTCTAAGAAGATTAAGAGCAAGGCTGTGATGAACCCAGAACAGTAACGAAGATGCCAGATACGTGAAAACCAGCCAGATACAGTATGATATGAATTAAGATAGCAAAGCCAGATGGCGGCAGTAAGTATGCTTCAAAGACAAACGAAAGCCCAGACTCTAAAGCTGAGCCTACGTCAGGATCTCTGTAAGGGATCTGATCTCATGTAATTAAGGAAGATTGCTGGTTTAAAAGAATCCATGCCAGCAAAAATTATAAAAAACCTGCTGTCAACGACATCATCAATCTAGAAAGTTGCCAAATTCAAAACACTTTCCAATATCAACTCAAAAGGAAACAGAAACTTAATTTAAAAAAAAAAAAAACAATCTCAAGGAGTCATGTTGCTGGACGTGATTCTTACTCACGTAGCTAATTAAGATAGAAAGGATGAGAAACTTCCCAAGCCAGCAATAAGGACTCTTTCCGAGTTATGTTCAACAACTTTTGAGCACATCAAGGAGGTCAGAGATAAACCGATGGTGCTCTAAAAACAAGAATCCAACACTGCAGTAACAGACTGCTATTGTTTTATGTTGAGATAGAATCAAAGAACTGCTGTAATCAACAGCCAAAAAAAAGAATAATCCAAGGCCAGAAGGAGTAGATTAGTAGCATGTTGATTTTCAGGACTCTATGAATTTAGTACATGGAGAAAAAGGGAGAGAAACCCATTGGGAGAAAACTAGAAGAAGAGTTATGGAATTGATTATTCTTTATGCTCCCCCTGTAGCTCTATTTATAAATTTATGAAACTACTATATTATAATAATACCCTTGAACTTAAGGTTTAGGATTTAGGGTTTTATCCCAGCAACTTTAGCTTAATTACATCAATGCCATATCTACAAAATGACCCTTTTATTTACCATCCTGCCATCAATGTATATGGGCCTATGAGTCTTCTCCTTGATCTATGGGCCTTGGGCCCGTCTTCTATTTCTCTTGGTTCCATGGGTCCTCCTTGGTCTTATGAGCTTGGGCCCATCTTCTAATACACTTTGATATGTGAGCATACCTTGGTCATGTGGGTTTGAGTCCTATCTTCCAACACAACAACAACAAAAAAACTATTATAATACCCAAGAACTTACCCTTTTCAAATAACTCATTCCACTCCTTCATGCCGAATAGTTTCATGCAATCTTCAAACTCGAGTAGCACCTTCATGAATCTTGATTTGAGCATAGAAAAAATAATTGGAATCCTGAACATCAATCTCCTCTCGGATATCATGTTAAAACTTAGTATAACATGATGTATAATCAAAGTAGAAAAGGATTAATTGGTGAGAAGAAGAAGGAGAGTTGTGTAGAGAAGGTTTAGGAGGAGAAGAAGATGAGTGAGAAATTTGGAGAAGGAGAAAGAGGCTGAAGAATTAAGGTTGTGGACTTAGTCCAAACCCTCCCCCTTAAGCTATATTTATAGTTGCTGAATGTACCAATATTACAATTATACCCTTCACCCTAGTAAGAAAGTATCAATGACATATGTTTAAACTTAGTCAATTTTTCTAACTCTTAATTCCTTAATTACTAGTGACATCAAATATTTAGGATTTAAATTGCATATAGACATGTTCAGAATTACATACATATAAGTTAGAAACATATTAACGCATTTAGAAAGAAATTCTCATGCTTTATAAAGATATACTTTTTAATCTGACATTGAAATGATCGATTAGTCACTGACATTGATCGATCTTCCAATACTATGCATGTTACAAATATAAAGCATCATCGATCAACCATAGTCGATTGATTGATCATCCAAGACACAACCATTTCATGCAATAATGCATGATTGATCATCCCTCATCGATTGATTGATCATAGCTACCCCAACAAGCAGAATATACATGAAATGACTAATAATCCCTCTAGATTGATCAATCTATTAGAACCTTGCCAGTAAGGGACTTCAAACATGATCAATCAAATGAAAATACATTGATAGATTGATACACGATCTCTATTATTTGGGCTTATTGCTACATCTATGATAGTTGGTTCAATCTAGGATCACTGCCATTACCTCCCAGTTTGAGGGTTGTAGAAGAAGTACAAGAAAGAGGTATTTTATTGAATATATTGTGGATTAGTTTATGTGACCAAAATATTCAAGAAAAGGGGAGCGCAAAAGATTAAACTTCTGCATCTAAGAAAAAATATTTATATCGGATTATGATTATTTCATGGGTCCTTCTACAAGGTTTATTATTTTGGTTCATGTTATATGTGTTGGAAGATGGTCGTGTTATATTCAGCTACAGCTATTATGTCTCTTTGGAGACATTATTATTGAAGAAGAGGTGGCCTCATATCATCATTTATTTTACCCCGTCAAAAAAAAGATCACGGTTGGGAAACCATGACGGAGGAACTTCATCCCCGTAAAAAATATCAAAATTATTTGTGGTTAAGAGTCCATGACGGAGGAACTTCATCCCCGTCAAAAAGCTCAAAATTATTTGTGGTTGGGAGTCCATGATGGAGGAACTTTATCCCCATAAAAAATATCAAAATTATTTTTGGTTGGGAGTCCATGACGGAGGAACTTCATCCCCATAAAAAATATCAAAATTATTTGTGGTTGGAAGTCCATGACGGAGGAACTTCATCCCCGTCAAAAATATCAAAATTATTTGTGGTTGGAAGTCCATGACGGAGGAACTTATAATTGCATCTATGTTATACCCCCTTGAATTGGCCAGCTGGGTCTCAAGGAACAGAGCACCAAATTGAGGGGGAGTGTTTGAAGATTGGATGACTGCCATTTTATACAAAAATATCATATATATCATTTGCAGCAAGCTGGGAGTTCTTGATGTTTTCTCAACCCCAGCTTGAGGGGGAGTGTTGGAAGATAGAGCTCAAACCCACTCGACTAAGGAAGGCTCACATATCTAAGAGTATTATAAGATGGGCCAAACGACCAAAGAAGGCCCACAAGATGATGTGCCCAAGCCCATAAGAAGTAGGACCCACAATGATTACCATGAGTTGGCATCCTTATCACATCAATTGGAAGATCAAGAAAAACTCAAGAAAGTATCTTTACCTAATGGTCACGTCCTAGAAGAGTTTTAGTTTGAGTTAGGTTTGTCTTTTATCTATATTGAGTTATTTAATTATGCTAGGACTTGTCTTTAAGTGTTAGAGTTTGGGTGTAATAGAGACAAGGGTAGTTTTATTGTAATTGGACTCTACTACCTTCCTCTATTATAAATAGAGGTTCATGTACTCTGATTATAATAAGTCAATGAAGTATTTCTCTTTTACATAAATTCAACAGTCAATAAGCTTTTATTAGCATATCTTCAAGCCAAAATCTTTATCTTACAAATTTCCTCCAAAACTGATTTATAGAGAAAGAGAGCCTTACCTTTGAAAAACCTTCTATCTCTTTTAATCAACCATGCATGCATCATAGTACAAGTTTCTTTCTATTCACAACATCTACAAAGGTGGACACAACTTGAATCTCTTAAGGAGAAACATCTCTCCAAGTAAGGCCTTGCTAGAGCTAGAATCTAGCAGCAATCTTTTGGGGAGATTGGCTTGTGTAAAAATCGTGTATTGAGCTACACATGGACAAAGAGATATGATTTTTTTTTAATTTTCCAGCTATTAGAGCATAATAGTAAAAAAAATTCCATGTATGGGTTCTTGGGCGGTGACTACCACTAGGGGAACATCGATAACAAAAAATATTTTTGTCCACGTGGTGTGTGCATGTTATTATTTTTATTGAATTACTGTATGCGTGATATTTTGATTACACACACAAATCAGTTTTAATTTGAATATCTCAATTCAATCCTCCTCTTGAGAAGCCACTTGGGCTAACAATTGGTATTAGAGTAGGCCAAGAACTTAATTGAACTAAAAAACTCCTTGATTTTGAAAAAGATAAATGGCATCTTAAGTAAATTACATTCCAAGAGGACCATGATCCCTTCTTTGTTCCCTTGCTCATTGGTGAATTTATGGAAAAGAGAAATAATTCATTGACTTATTATAATCAGAGTACATGAACCTCTATTTATAATAGAGGAAGGTAGTAGAGTCCAATTACAATAAAACTACCTTTGTCCCAATTGCACCCAGACTCTAACACTTAAAATATAAGTCCTAGCATAATTAAATAACTCAATATAAATAGAAGACAACATAATTCAAACTAGAACTCTTCTATGAGGTGGTGACCATAAGATAAAGATGCCAACTCGTGGCTATCTTTGTAGGTCCCATTTGATCTTCTAACCAACTTGTGGTTATCTTTGTGAGTTCTGCTTGATCTTCCAACCAGCTTGTGGTTACCTTTGTGAGTCCCACTTGATCTTCCAACTTATGTGATAAAAATGACAACTTGTGATAATCATGGTGGATCTTGCTTCTTTTGGGTTTGAGCCCATCCTACAATACTCTTAGATATGTGGGCTTTCCTTAGTCGTGTGACCCATCTTACAATACTCTTAGATATGTGGACATCCCTTGGTCATGTGGGCTTGGGCCCATCTTTCAACACCCTCGTTGATTTTCGGGACTCCATGAATTTAGCTCATAGAGAATAAGGGAGAGAGACCCATTGGAAAAAAAAACTAGAAGAAGAAGAGGTTATAGACTTGATGATCCTAACCCTCCCTCTGAAGCTCTATTTATAGATTAATGAAACTTTTGTATTATAATAATACCCCTGGACTTAGGGTTTAAAGTTTAGGGTTTTAACCTTGGAACGTTAACTTAATTACATTAATGCCATCTCTATGAGATGACTCTTTATTTACCATCATGCCATCATTATATGTGGGCCTATGGGCCTTCTCCTTGATATGTGGGCCTTAAGCCCGTCTTCTATTTGTTTTGGATGCATGGGTCTTTCTTGGTCTTTTGGGCTTGGGCCCATCTTCCAACACACTTGGATATGTGGATCTTCCTTTGTCGTGTGGGCTTGGGCCCTATCTTCCAACACTCTCCCCAATTTGAGGGGTGAGAGAATAACATGAACTCCCAGCTTGCTGCAAATGATGTATAAAATATTTTTTTGTATAAAATGGCACATCTTCCAATATGCCTTCATCTTCCAACACTCCCCCTCATGCTAGTGCTCTCGTTCATAAGGCCCTACTAGCATAATATTAGTGAGAGTAAATCACTCCGAGCCACTAAGACATTCCTCCATACTCCAGTCTTAACTCATGCTGAATGTAGGACATACTCTGTCTTCTGTAGGTAGTGTGTCTATCGGCATTGCTCTGAAGTGTCCACCTCCACCACTGTGTCCCTCCACAAGACAACAACTCTCAAGTGGTAGAGTAATATATGACATTAATGGGGGGAAATAACATATATGTAATAATAAGTTTCTCCGTCATGGTGTCCCAACCTTTGACATTTGATATTTTTTATGGGGTATTAAGTTCCTCCATCATGGAATCCCAACCATTGGCATTTGATATTTTTTACGGAGGTATTAAGTTCCTCCATCATGGAATCCCAACCATTGATATTTGATATTTTTGACAGGGGTATTAAGTTCCTCCGTCATGGAATCCCAACAACAAATATTTTTTATATTTTTTATGGGGGTATTAAGTTCCTCCATCATGGAATTCCAACCATTGACATTTAATAATTTTAAAGGGGAATTAAGTTCCTCCGTCATGGAATCCCAATAGCAAATATTTTTGATATTTTTGATGGGGACAAATAAATAATGGTATGAGGCTACCTCTTCTTCAATAATAATGTATCATCCAAAGAGACACAATAGTAGCAGCTGAAATGGGCTTGGGCCCATTTAACATGAACCAAAATAATCCTTGTAAAATTGACCCATGAAATAATCTAATCCACATATCTGTACCAAATAATATGCTGACTAAGGAATAATCTATCAATTCTTCAAAAATAATAACCCAGCTAGAGAAAAAATTTACCGAGTTGCGTCAAGTCAAATAGTAGGTCAATATATCTGAGTCGTGGTAGAAATATGTATAAGCTTTAGTCTAGACACGTATACTGAGGCAGAAAATAAATGGCCCGAGTCAGGTTGACCCGGACCCGAGTTGACTCGGACCAAGTTGTTTTGGTTTCTAGTTGGTCTGAGTTGACTCGGTATGGTTGGTGTAGAAGTAGTAAGTGGTTGCTGCGTTGTTGGGTTGACCCGGTCCGGTCCAGGTTGAATCAGGCGCAGGCCTGATGTTGTTTTAATTTTTCCTAACTAAGGAAAAATTAAAAGTGGCAATTGTCTTCTGTTAAGATCCTCACGAGCCATGGATTTTGTCACCTTCCTCTCTTCTCTTCTTTCCATTGCCTTGCTTGACATAGAGATAGATTGATGGAGTGGTGTAAGAAGAAATTTGAAAAGGGGAATTGGGGGAAAAGGGGGAGAGCTTGAAGGAACTCTCGACCTGTTATCTAAATTACTCTAGGCTAATTTACTAATTCTATCGCTGCCTTTCATTAACCTAGTTGTCCCCTTAAATAGGGTTGAGGATGCCACTTACACTTCAGACTCTTGGGTCACTGGTTCAAGCCAAATAAATTGTAAACCAAACCAAACCAAACCAAAATCAATTACATGAAAACTGAAAACCACATTAATTAATTCCTACGCTTGTTGGTAACACGTGATGCTATTGAGTCCATAACATCACCCCCTCCTGGAGCAAGAGCTTGTCCTCAAGCTCGAAGGAAGGGTAGAGAAGCCGAAATGCTGATAATGGCTCCCATGTAGTGTCACTGGGGTCTGCATCTGCCCACTGTACGAGAATTTCCCAATTGCCTTGAATTTGGTGTGCCTGGAATACCTGAGCTGGAGTAGAAAGGACACGACCCTCATGGAGTGGTGGCAGAGGGGTGTGCAGCAAGGGAGAGTCGCTATGGAACGGCTTCAGTTGGGATACGTGAAATACATTATGTATCTTTGCCTCGGGTGGTAGCTGCAAGTGGTAGGCCACGGTGCCAATACGGTCCAACACCAGAAATGGACCATAATATTTCGGAGAAAGCTTGTGGCACTTGGAGGCCGTCAGTGACAACTGCCGGTAGTGTTGGAGCTTTAAACACACATAATCTCCTGGGGAATAATATACCTCTCGGTGCTTCTTATCATAATATAACTTCATAGAGTATTGGGCCTCCTGGAGATGAATACGCACCTCAGTGAGCATAATGTCTCTTTCAGCTAACGCTTGGTCCAAACTGGTGACTTTGGATGTCCCTGGTTCATAGGATAACAAACGGGGTGGATCTCTGCCATAAACTACCCTGAAATGAGTAGTTCCCAGTGCGCTGTGGTAAGAGGTGTTATAGCAAAATTCTGCCCAAGAAAGCCACTTAACCCACCGTTTAGGTGAGTCCCCCACAAAACAGCAAAGATACATTTCGATCATGTGATTGACAACCTCGGTTTGTCAGTCAGTCTGTGGATGATAGGCAAAAGAGAATGCCAATTGGGTGCCATGTAACTTGAATAATTTTTTCCAAAAGGTACTGGTCAAAATGGCATCCCTGTCACTAATAATAGATGCTGGAATCCCGTGTAATCGGACAATGTGGTCCATAAATAACTGAGCTACATGAGCAGCAATATATGGATGCGCCAAAGAAATGAAGTGACCATATTTTGAAAAATGGTCAACCACAACTAATATCACGGATTTACCTGATGAAGTTGGAAGGCCATCAATGAAATCCATGGAAATGTCGGACCAGATTTGAGACGGAAGCTATAGAGGTTGTAGTAGGCCAGCAGGACTTAAAGATTCGGCCTTGTTTCGTTGCCAAATCTAACAAGCAGCTACATAATCAGCAATTGTGCTCTTCATACCCCTCTAATAAAATTCCCGACTGATTCGGAAATATGTTTTCTGTCGTCCCTCATGTGTGCTATCAAGGAAAGAGGACCGAAAGGTGTGAAGAAGTGGGGACGTGTGATGCATAAAAATCTTGTTTTTGTAAAGGATAAGATGATCCTGAATCGTCCAATGACTAGCTGCTGTCCCTTGCTGAATATCTTGATATAATGAAATAAGTTCTAGATATTGATGTGTCTCCTCATGAATAGAATCCAAAAAAAGTGAGTGTGGGTGGCTGAGAGCATAAACGTGTGGTTTTGGAATGTCCCAACGAGACAAAGCATCAGCCTCCAAATTTAAACTGCCTGGCTTATATTGAACTGTAAAATTGAAGCCCATGAGTTTACTCAACCAGTGTTGCTGCGGTGATGTAGTGAGGCGTTGCTCAAGAAGATACTTGAGGCTGCAATGATCTGTACGAATCAGAAATGGTCGTCCCCATAGATAAGGCCGCCAATGTTGGATGACTTTGGCTAACCCAATCAGTTCTCTCTCATATACTACTAACTTGTGGTGGTGTTGTCCCAACTGGCGACTGAAATAAGCGATGGGGTGTCCAGTTTCTGTAGCACTGCACCAATACCTCCTCCGGATGCATCACATTCGACCACAAAGGATTCATCAAAATCTCGTAGCTATAGCACCGACGCTGAGGCTAAGGCCTCCATAAACTGCTGAAAGGCTTGTGCCACTAAGGGAGACCAGGTGAATGCATGTTTCTTGAGAAGGTTGTTGAGTGGTGCTGCTATCTGGCCATAAGTACGGATAAATTTTCTGTAATATCCCGCTAGGCCCAAAAATCCCCTTAATGCAGTAAAGGAGGTGGGAGGAGGCCAATCTGTGATGACTTGTATCTTATTCTGGTCAACAACCTTCACGCCCACTGCTGATATAACGTGGCCAAATATGCCACTTCTGAAGTGCCCATAGAACATTTGGATTCATTCAAAACCAAATGATGGGAGTGTAGAAAGGTAAAATACCTGATGGAGGTGTTGGAGATGTTCTTCCCAATTTGTGCTATATACCAAGATGTCATAAAAAAATACTAACACATATTTTCGCAGAAGTGAGGAAAATACCTCATTCAAGAGGGGCTGGAAAGTGGAGGGCACATTAGAGAGACCGAAGGGCATGACGAGGAACTCAAAATGACCGTGGTGCATGCAGAACGTAGTCTTCTCCACATCTGCAGGGTGAACTCTAATTTGATGATAGCCCGATTTTAAATCTAACTTGGTAAAAATCATAGCACCATGTAACTCATCCAGCAACTCGTCCACCACTAGAATGGGGAACTTGTCTTTAATTGTATGGAAATTGAGTTGCCTATAGTTGACACAAAACCTCCATGATTTATCCTTTTTACGGACCAGTAAAACAGGGGATGAGAAGGGAGACCTATTGGGCTGGATAACTCCCTGAGCGAGCACTGTCTTTCGATTTCATCTTTCTGTATATGTGGGTAACGATAAGGACACACCACCACTGGATCGGTTCCCAACTTCAAACGTATGCGGTGATCACAATGATGCACTGGTGGTAGACCAGTAGGGTCATTAAATAAATCTGCAAAGGTTGTAAGTAATGGAGATAACATACAATCACCAGTGCTCTGAATCTGGAAATTGTGAAGTGCACTGGGCACCTGTGCCTTGATACCCTGCAATGTAATCTGGCCCTGTTGTGTTGTAAATGTCATAGTCCGAGCCTGAAAATCCCACAATATAGGGCCTAATAGCTGAAGCCATTTTACCCCGAGCACCAAATCAAATCCTGCTAAAGGAATGACCAGTAAGTCAGCCTTAAATGAATGTCCCTCAATAATAAAAGGGGTGGCTGCACATAAACCAACACTGACAATTTTAGCCCCATTGGCCACTAAAATCGAGAGACCCTTTTGCTGTTGGATTTCTAATCCCAATTGTTTCGTTGCGAGCTCACTGGTAAAATTATGTGTGCTGCCAGAATCAACTAAAGTAAGTAACTGGAGATGGTGTAACTTGGCCTTTACCTGCATGGTATTAGAACTACACAGGCCATGCATGGCATGGAGGGAGAGCTCTGGTTCTTTCTGTTCCTCTTCAACAATATCATCTACAGGAAGCACTTCTGAACCCTCTTCCCAAAGTTCTATACTGAATAATCTTTTGCAGGTATGTCCTGGAGAAATTGTTCATCACAATTAAAACAGAGGCCCTTGGCCTTTCTTGTCTCCATTTCCTGTTTATTCAAGAATTTATGTAGAAGATTGTGGGGGAGCACATTTGTAGACTGCTCTGCACGGTTAGGGGCTGAAGAGCCAAAACGTGGCCCAGGTGCAGTACCCGGTAGTCTGTTGGTCCAAAATGGTTTTCGACCTAATGATTCCCTCAAAACTCTTTGTTTCTGTTCCATAGCCTGGGCATAATTCATGGCTGAATCAAAGTCTGTAGGACCAAGTAATTCCACTTCCAAGCGAACCGACTCGGTGAATCCCGCATTAAAGATCTGAACATGCAGGTGAGGAGGAACAAATTCACTCGCTCGTGCCAACCTTTCCTAAAATGTTTTCTGGTAAAATTTGAAAGTGCCAGTCTGTTTATAGTTGATCAATTCCCCCCACTAGATTGCTACTAGCTGGAGGTCCAAACCTCATCTGGCAAGCATGTTTAAAATTTAGCCAATCCTGAGTCGAATGGACATTTTGGTAGTGATGGAACCACATGAGCGCTTCATTGAGCAGGTGGTAGGCGGACAATGTGACCTTGTCCAGATGATAGAAAAATTACTCACATTTCGTGAACCAAAGTAAAGGATCTTTTGAGCCATCATATGTAGGAAAATTGAGTTTAAAGTATCTGGGAACCGTAGTTGGTCCCTGTGCGTGACCAGCCATAGGAAGAGTTTGTGGGCGTAGTGGTGGTGGTGGTGTGAAGTGTGGGTGGTTTCCTGACGGTGGCTAAGAGTTTGTAGCTGGTGGTGGTGTGGTCAATTGAAGTGCTGCAAGCTGACGGATGATGGTTTGGAGAGAAGATTCCAGTGTGTGCAATGTATTATGGATGTTTGTAATTTCAGCACCTTGATGTGTGGACCTTTGTTGAAGATATGAAAGCATTTGACGTATGTCCTCTGGAGAAGAGGAGTCACGGAGGGTAGACTTGTCTGATACCACGTTGTTAGGATCCTCACGAGCCATGGATCTTGTCACCCTTCTCTCTTCTTTTCCTTCCATGGCCTTGCTTGACGTAGAGATTGATTGATGGAGTGGTGTAAGAAGAAATTTGGAAAGGGAAATTGGGGGAAAAGGGGGAGAGCTTGAAGGAGCTCTCGACCTGTTATCTAAATGACTCTAGGCTAATTTACTAATTCAATCGCTGCCTTTCATTAACCTAGCCGTCCCCTTAAATAGGGTTGAGGACACCACTAACACTTCAGACCATTGGGTCACTGGTTCAAGCCAAATAAATTGTAAACCAAACCAAACCAAAAATCAAACTAAAATCAATTACATGAAAACTGAAAACCATATTTTTCGACATCTACTTCTTCTCCAGTACCTGCACATAATTTTGTATTCGAGTCCATAGGAGTTTCTACTAGTCTACATCCCAGCATTCCGGTCTCTTCCAGTAGGTCAAGGACATACTTCCTTTGAGATAATATAATTCCATGTCTAGATTGTAGTACTTCAATACCCAAAAAATATTTGAGCAGTCCGAGATCCTTTGTTTGAGTTCAGTACATATCCTTTCTTTTGTCTTTTAGATGCCCTCAGGATCACTACCAGTTATAATAATGTCATCAACATACACGGCTAGAATTGCCTTGCCATTCAGTGTCTTTAATAAAGACATAGTGATCTCCAGAGCATATGTGAAATCCGACCCGTATGAGTGCTTGGCTAAAATTTTCAAACCATGCACGAGGTGACTGTTTAAGACCATAAATAGATTTTTGTAGTCAACATACAAATTCCCCCCTCAACCACATACCCAGGTGGTTGCTGCATATAAATGTCCTCCTTTATATCCCCATTCAGAAAAACATTTTTTCCATCAAGTTGATAGACCTACCAGGAAGAGTTAGCTGCCAGAGATAATAACAAATGTACCGAGTTTAATTTAGCCACTAGAGAGAAGGTTTCTTCATAATCAATGCCATAACATTGTGTATATCCTTTAGCAACAAGTAAAGCTTTCAACCGAGCCACGAACCCATCAGCATTTTGTTTCACCGTAAATACCCATTTGCAACCGACGGGTTTCTTATCTGAAGGAAGGGGGACTAGAGTCCATGTCTAATTTTCATAAAGAACTCTGCATTTCTTCATCCATACCTACCTTCCACCCTAGATGTTTGAGAGCCTCCTGATAGGATTATGGTACACGTACGGAGGAAATAACCGATAGAAATTGACAACAAACAGGGGATAGATGATGATGAGTGTTATAATGTGGGACCCACCATGGTGCTCGAGCTGGTGGGACCCACCATGAGGACGTGGGACACTAAGAAGAGTCCTAGAGGATGTGGGACACCAAGAAGAGTCCTCACCCAAGCAAGCACGAGTTAAGGAATCAAGAAGCACAAGCTGAATTGAGTTAGAAGACTTGAAGATCAAGTGTGACCTACAAATATCTCATGAGCTGGCAATCTTATCAAGATGCGCTGGGAGATCATGAGGGACCCACAAGGATAAGGCTACGAGCTGGCTTCTCCCTTATATTCACGTGAATGAAGAAGGAATCCTAGTTCAACTCATGTTAGTCTTCTAGTAGTTTGGTTTGAATAGACTTTTATTAAAGAGTTAGAGTTGGAATGTAATTAGGATTGAAAGACAAATTGTATAAGAATTCTACCTCCTCCTCTACTATAAATAGAGGTGTTGTAATTCGGAATTATTAAAGTTACACATCTCATTCTTGAGTTACTCTCTCCATTTGCTTGGCGCAACCTCTCTTTGCTCTTTTATATTTTCTTCTCTCTACCCGAGAGCTCTTCTTCCCTTTTCTCTTTTTTCTCTCTTCTTTCTCTTGCTATGAATTATGGAAAATGGATCCTAAATCCAACACGGTATCAGAGCATTATATTTAGGATCCCTCGTCAAAGGAATGCTCTAGAGAAGTGATGATCAACACCATTCAAAGAAGGCTCTTTTATGAAGGAAGAACACAAGCCGAGAGATAGGTGTTCAATTTTTTTTTATGCCACTGGTTGTTGAATTTAGAATTTGATTCAAGGATGAATATGTGAATTCTTTCATCTTATTATGTTATGGATATAATTGCCTCTCTATCTAGAAGGAGCTATCAAAACAGTTTTATCGGTTTGGAAATTCTGTTTACTGAGACCAGTCCATAATCAGATTATTGGATTTTTTTTCATGGGATAAGAGTTCCTTGATATAGAAGATTGTTATTGAGTCTTTATGATTGGTTTTTGAAAAAAAAATAAGAATAATAATTTAGAATTGATGCTAAATTTTCCCATACATTGAGTTGATTGAAGAAGTGCTACTTGGTGTTATTATTAGAGTTTTTTTTTTGAAGAAAATATGAACATCAAAGGTGATATACTGAGAATAACCACCACACCCTTACATGGGGTATCAAATTTTATGAGTTGGTCCACATCGGTTTGGAGGTTTCTTATAACAAAAGACCTACTTGGTTATCTCACTACTCGAGGACCACTTGTTGATGAAGATGATATTTTTTATATGAAATGGCTGAAAAATGATACTTTGGTAATTGGTTGGCTAATAAATTGCATGGAAGAACATGTCTCTAGTAATTTTATTCATCTTGACAGTGCTAAAAAAATTTGGGAGACATGTGCTAAACTATACTCATGCCCGGATACACTAAGACCCTATGATATTCTCCAAAGAATGTTGAATACTAAACAAGGAGAAAATATTCATGAGTACTTGGCCCTCTTTAGAGGCTTTCTTCAAGAGTGGAAGTTAGCTCAGCCCTCAACCACTAATATTTCTATCCAAGACAAATAGAAGGAAGCATTAATTACTGCTATTTGTCTTGCAAATGTTAAACCTCATCTTGAGATTGTCAAGAGTCAACTTTTGAGTGCTTCTGTTGTCCCAAAGTTTGATGATGTGTGTGCAACACTACTTCGTATTCCAGACACTTCTTCCTCCACTACTGATGTATCATCTGCTATGTATTCTGATCATAGGATCATCAAATGACCGTGGCCGAGGCCGAGGTAGAGTTTATAGAGGGGGCAGAGGAAGAGGTGGAAGGATTGGTGCTGGCAGAACAAATGATACCAAATGTACTCATTGTAAATTTTTTGGCCACACTATAGATCAGTGCCATTACAGGGCATGCACTTACTGTGGAAAATATGGCCATTAAAAAGAAATATGCTATAAAAAAAATGAAAAATCAGAATTGACAAGGGCTAGTCAAGCCTTTATGAGTGATAGAAAAGAAGAACATCCTACAACAACAACTGCACAGAAAAATATTACTGATGAAGAGTATGAGCTATTTCATTAAATGAAGACAATGCTAGGTTCTTCTCCTAGTCCCTTCACAATTACTGCTACCACTATTGCTTCAGGTATGCTATCTGCCTCATCTTCATCCTGGATAATTGATTCAGGAGCCTCCGAGCATCTTATTTGTAACAAAACTTTATTACATTCTCTATCTCTGAGTCTTTCACAGAAGTTTGTTACCATAGATGACGGTTCTCAAACCAAAGTCCAAGGGAAATGTTCCACTTCTGTCACCCCATCACTTTCGCTCATTGATATTCTTTTTGTTCCTACTTTTCCTTTGAACCTATTATCTGTTAGTCAACTCACAAAATATTTTAATTGCTCGGTTACCTTCTCACCCACTTTGTGTGTCTTTCAGGATCTAGTAACGAAGATGGTGATTGGTGGAGGCCATGAACAAGGGGGGATTTACTACTTGGACATGCCCAAAATCAATATGGTTTCTACTATTGAAAATGAGACACATTTATGGCACAATCGGTTGGGACATCCTTCTGCACAGTCTCTTCATTATATGTTTCCATCTCTTAAAGTTAGGTCACAATTTCGTTGTGAGGTCTGTCAATTGAGTAAACATAAAAGAAGTACATACTCTCATCGTCCAGAAGTAAAAAATGATACTCCATTTTCGTTAATTCATACTGATGTTTTGGGGCTCTTGACTGTCTCTAATATTTCTCAAGCAAAATATTTTATTACTTTTATTGATGATTTCATTCACACAACTTGGTTGGGACATTCTTCTGCACAGTCTCTTCATTATATGTTTCCATCTCTTAAAGTCAGGTCACAATTTCGTTGTGAAGTCTGTCAATTGAGTAAACATCAAAGGAGTACATACTCTCCTCATCCAGAAGTCAAAAGTGATACTCCATTTTCGTTAAATCATACTGACGTTTGGGGGCTCTTGAGTGTCTCTAATATTTCTCAAGAAAAATATTTTATTACTTTTATTGATGATTTCACTTGCACAACTTGGTTGTTTGTCTTCAAGGAGCATTCTGAGATACCATACATTTTAAAATCATTTCATGCTATGGTACTCACACAACTTGGTCAGAAAATAAAAATTCTCCGGTCTGATAATGCCAAAGAATACATTTCCAAAGCCCTTGACTCTTTTTGTCAAGAAAATGACATTATCCATCAAACATCATGCGCCTGTACTCCTCAATAAGATGGTGTAGCCGAATGGAAAAATCGTCATATTCTTGAGGTAGCTCGATGTTTGTTATATGCCATGAAAGTTCCATACTTTTATTGGCCTCATGCCATCCTTATGGCTTGCTTTCTTATTAATCGTCTACCATCTACTGTTCTTGGTAATAAATCTCCCTACTCTAGATTATTACCGAATGATGATCCATTTTCATTCTTGTTGAAAGTCTTTGGATGTCAATGTTTGGTTCATAACTCATTACCTAGACACAACAAACTTGATCCTAAATCTATCAAGTATATTTTTTTGGGATACTCTCGCACACAAAAGGGTTATTTTTTTTATAGTCCTACTCTTAAATGTTCATTTGTGTCTAGGGATGTAACATTTTTTGAAGACTACTCATATTATTTTGATGGCGCTCCTCCTGGTCTATCCTCAGTATCAAGGTCCCCTAGACCGGTTGTGCCTTGTGATATAGAGATCATTCAACCCCCAGAGCAAGTGGCCGACACCACACCTGCCGAGTTAACAGATCCACCAGAGGTAAGTCCTTCATCACCAGTTATTTTTGGTCCTCAATATGATACTCGCCCTATTTCTATATGAAAAGAACCTCGATCATGCACTCAACCATCTACTTCTCATCCAATTTCCAATTTTGTGTCTCATCGTCGCCTCTCACCTTTATGTTGTCAGTTTCTCTCTTCTATTTCCTCGATATCTATTCCACAGTCATATCAGGAGGCTCTACAACATCCAGGATGGAAGGCGCCAATGGATAAAGAAATGAAGGCACTTAATGATAATCATACATGGTCATTGATTCCTCTTCCCACAGATAAAAAACCCGTTGGTTGCAAGTGGGTTGATACAATCAAACATAATTCGGATGGGTCCATTGCACGCCTGAAGGCTTGACTAGTTGCCAAAGGTTATACTCAGTGCTCTGGAATTGATTATGGAGAAACATTCTCTCTGGTGGCAAAAATGAACTCGGTACATATATTAATATCTTTGGCAGCCAATTCATCATGGCCAATTTATCAATTGGATGTCAAAAATGCATTTCTTAATGGTTATATTAAAGAAGAGATTTACAAGCAGCAACCACTTGGGTATGTGGTTGAGGGGCAGTCTGTATGTCGCCTTAAAAAATCTCTATATGGTCTAAAGCAATCCCCTCGGGAATGGTTTGAGAAATTTAGTCAAGCCATCAGACGGGCTGGTTTTCACAGATGTTCTATAGATCACTCAATATTTATTGAAAATACAGCGAGAGGTAAGGTGATTCTAGCTGTATATGTTGAAGATATTATTTTAACTAGGAGCTATTCCGAGGCATTCAGAAAACAAAGGAGAAAATATGTGCTGAATTCAAGACGAAGGATCTTGGATTACTCAAATATTTTTTGGGTATTGAAATATTACAATCCAGACATGGGATTATCCTATCCCAAAGGAAGTATGCCCTTGATCTACTGGAAGAAACAAGAATGATGAGATGCAAACCAGAAAACACTCCTATGGATGCAAATATGAAATTATGTGGAGGCACTGGAGAAGATGTAGATATTGGAAAATTTAAAAGACTAGTGGGGTGTCTTATTTAACAAGGTCGGATACTTCATGCGCAGTAAGTGTGGTAAGTCAATACATGCACAAGCTACAACTTAGTCATTGGTAGACACTTGAAAGAATACTACGATATCTTAAAGGAGCTCCTAGAAGGGGACTTCTTTATAAAAACCATGGTCACTTCAACATCGAAGGATTCTCAGATGCAGACTGGGCCAGATCTCCAGATGACAAAAAATCTACTTCAGAATTTGTACGATTGTTGGAGGGAATCTGGTTACATGGAAAAGCAAAAAGCAAAATGTAGTAGTATGGTCGGGTGCAGAAGCAGAATATAGAGCCATGGCACACACTGTTAGTGAAATCATATGGATAAGATCCCTTCTCACTGAATTGGGATTCTACAAAGAAACTCCAATAGATTTGTACTGTGACAATCAAGCAGCAATACACATCATATCGAGTCCAGTCTTCCATGAAAGAAAAAAGCATATTGAGGTGGACCGCCATTATATTCGAGAAAAGGTCCAAGCTGGTTTCTTATCTCTGAAGCATATATCATTACGAAATCAAGTTGTAGACATTCTCACCAAACTGGTCACTCACAAGATTATGTCTACCATATGCAGCAAGCTGGGCATTTATGATGTCTTGTCAACCCTAGCTTGAGGGGGAGTGTTACAATGTGGGACCCACCATGGTGCTCGAGTTGGTGGAACCCACCATGAGGATGTGGGACACTAAGAAGAGTCCTAGAGGATGTGGGACACCGAAAAGAGTCTTTACCCAAGCAAGCATGAGTTAAGGAATCAAGAAGCACAAGTTGAATTGAGTTAGAAGACTTGAAGATCAAGTGGGACCCACAAATATCTTACGAGCTGACGATCTTATCAAGATGCATTGATAGATCATGAGGGACCCACAAGGATAAGGCTACGAGCTGGTTTCTCCCTTATATTCACGTGAATTAAGAAGGAATCCTAGTTCAACTCATGTTAGTCTTCTAGTAGTTGGGTTTGAATAGACTTATATTAAAGAGTTAGAGTTGGAATGCAATTAGGAAAGACAAATTGTATAAGGGCCCTACCTCCTCCTTTACTATAAATAGAGGTGTTGTAATTCTGAATTAATCAAGTTACACATCTCATTCCCGAGTTACTCTCTCTCTTTGCTTGACGCAACCTCTCTTTGCTCTTTTATTTTTTCTTCTCTCTACCTGAGAGCTCTTCTTTCTCTTGCTCAAAATTATGGAAAAGGGATCCTAAATCCAACAATGGGGCACAAAGTTTGTTATGGGATGAGAAGTAGAAGGCTTGGTACATGATCTAGGCTCTTTCCTAACAACAATAGGACGAGTATCATATTATGGACCAAAAATAATCGGAGAAGACAGACTTAGCTCACTAGGATCCGACAACACAGCAGATGTGGTGTGAGCCAGTGTTTCTGGGGGGTTGAGTAATTTCTGGAGCATGGGGCACAACCGATCAAGGAGAACCTAGTTGTTAGGTTCTTCCCTTGCCATGGATCGAGTCACCCTTCTTTCCTCTCTTCCCTCCATGGATGATCTTGACGTTGGAAGAGAAACCTTGTTTCTTGAACGAGTAATGGTGGAACTCAATTTAGAATGAAGGAGCTTTGGAGGAAGCTCAACCTTGGACCTCAAAGGGAGAATCCGACCTTGACCTCTGAGGGAGAATCAGACCTGTAAAATATAATTTTCTCAATACTTGCCTCTCTTTTCTTTCACGTCCCCCTAAATAGGGTTGAGGACGAAAATACAAAGATGACCCATTAGGTCAAGTGGTTCACGCCACATTACACTGAACCAACCCAAAATAAACCAAACCAAATAAAGTAAACCAAACCGAATTGAAATTACATGAAAAGTAAATTGACATAATTTAATTCCTATGCCTATGGATAACTCGTGATGCTATGGAGTCCATAACAGCGTCTAATGATCTGGAAAGCGGTCTTCTCAAACAGTGTGCTTGTCTTGTCATTTGGAATTTTCTGTCCTTGTGCTGAAACCATGGTGTTGTTGAGATTATTCTATGTTATCATAGTCTTTTGTATTTTCTAACTTTATTATTCTTTTTGAAAATAATCTTGTTTTCTATTTTAGTCTTCTCATTGCTTTTGTCTATTCGCCAGCCAGCGTTGTGAGATTATGAATGGTTTATGAGTCAAAATCAAAATCTTCATCTTCTTCTTGGGAATAACACTGAATAGTCTGAGTACCTGTAGATCCAGTCTTACTAGATGTTTCTGAGTCATTCTTCTCATATCCTTGGTCTTTGAGATACTCTTGAAAATATTCTTTCATCATTCTTTTAATTTCGTCAGGGTCTGTCTGCTGATTTTATTTCTTTTATCATCTGACATTTTTGGCAAATGTCCAGCCAGCAACGGATTTGTTTTGTCTTTACCAACTACCGTTTGAGTTGGACTAGCTAGTGAATGACCAACACTAGTAGGTATCTGGGTAGAGAAACTACCTGTCAATCTTGCTCTGAGTTAGCGAGGTTCTTCTTCCAAAGTGCTAATATATTCTTTCTGGAAGGCATTCTTTTCTAAGAGGAATCTTCTCTTTTCATTTAATCTTTGAAATAGTCTTGGATAAAATCTCACAATGCTCACAGAAAATAATCTTTGTAGAAGTATCTTTGGCGACTCCATAAGATACTTGGTCTTCTTTGATAAATCTTAGTGAAGGGGCTATGTAGTAATTAGTACCAATAGTTAGTTTTGCTGCTTCTAAAGCTTCTTGTAAATTATTGAATCCTTGGTAAACCGGTCTTTGAAAATCTTGAATACTTGCTACTACTTCTGTCCAGGAATGAAAAACTCCTAGAGTTTTACCATTAAAAACTACTTAAAAGTTAAAACGTTTCTTTTTCTGGCAAAAATATTCTGATAGGCTATTTATTACTAGCTAAAAAATATTTTTGGTCTTTTGGAATTCTTTGGTAAGATCTTTTTTTTGAGGGGTGTAAGCACATGATGTCTTTGGTAAATTAAAAGTGTCTCTCCTATTTATTACTAGCTAAAAAATATTCTTCGGCTATACCTTTTTTTTGAGGGGTGTAAGCACATGATGTCTAAAGAATAATGCCATTTTCTTAACAAAATGAGTTAAGATCTTTGGATGTGTATTATTTGGCATTATCCTTTTGAAGGACTTTAATTTTCTTCCCAAACTGAGTGAGTACCATTGCATGAAAAGATTTAAATATCAATGGTATTTCAGAATGCTCTTTAAACAAAAATAACAAAGTGGTACGAGTGAAGTCATCAATGAATGTAATAAAATATTTCACGTGAGAAATATTGGAGACACTCAAGGGTCCCATACATCAGTATGAATTAACGAAAAAGGAGAGACACTTTTAATTTCTAGACGAGGTGACTATGTAGACATCTGATGTTTACTCATTTGACATGCTTCACAATGAAGGTCCGACTGCGCTTTAGGAAAAAAAAATGATGAAGAGATTGGGTGGACGGATGTCCCAACTGGTTGTGTCATAACCTGGTTTCAGTGTCACAGGTAGATGTAGTATTTATTTGTCGCACATCCAGGTAGTAGAGCCCCCCTTGTTCACGGCCTCCACCAATCACCTGCTTCGTTGTAAGATCCTGAAACACACATGAAGTGGGTGTGAAAGTCATAGAGAAATTAAAATGTTTGGTGAGCTGACTATTTGATAAAAGATTCAAAGGGAAAGTAAGTACGGAAAGTATATCAGTGAGCGGAAGTGATGGTGTAGCAAAAGTGGATCCTTTCCCTTGCGCTTTAGTTTGGAACCATCAGTAATGGTAATAAATTTAAGTGAAAGACATGGAAAAACTGAGTTTAGAAGATGTTTGTTACCTGTAAGATGCTTGGAGGCTCCTGAGTCAATTATCCAGGATGAAGAGGGGGTAGAAAATATACCTGAAGTGGTGGTGGCAGTGGTTGGTGAAGAAGTACTTGGGGAGGACCCCATCATGGTCTTCATTTTCTGGAATAGTTCATAGTCTTCATCAATAAAAGTATGCTTGGGTGTTGTTTTGGTAGACTGCTCTACCTTTGTATCACTCACTAAGGCTTGGATAGCCCTAATCTCATTAGCTTTATAACATCTTTCATGAGAGTGGCCCAATCTACCACATATAGACCATTCTTTCAGGTGAAAGCATGTGTCTCTAGTGTGGCCATATCCCTTACAATGGGTGCATTCCTTCCCATCTATTCGGTCAAAACCAGTCCTTCCACCTCTTCCTCTTCCTCCTCAATAAAATCTGCCTCAGCGTCAGCCTTGGTCAGATGGTGTTCCCCTATGTCCATAGTACATAGCGGATGACATTTCAGTAGTAGAGGGAGAAGTGTCTGGAAGACGAAGAAGTATAGCACATACATCATCAAAAGAGGGAACCACAGAAGAGCTAAGTAGGTGAGTCTTAGCTACTTCAAGATGCGATTTAATGTTAGCAAGGCATATGGCAGTTATCAAGGCCTCTTTCTGTTTATCTTGGACTAAGATATCTATAGAGGTTGGTTGGGCAAGTTTCCATTCTTGAAGAAAGCCTCAAAAGTGGACCAAATATTAATGTATATTGTCTCCTTGTTTGGTGGTAAGCATTCGTTGTAAAATATCATATGACCTTTGTAAGTTGTCGGAGCTTGAATTCAACTTGGAGCATGTCTCCCAAATTTGTTTAGCTGTCTCTAAATGAATTTCATTATTGGAGACATATTCTTACATACTATGTATAAGCCAAATAATAACCAATATATCCTCCTTTAATCATTTGGTATAGAATATATCATCTTCATCAATATGTGGTCCATGGTTAGTGAGATGACCAACTAGGTCCTTCGTGATAAGAAACCGACGAACCCATGTGGGCTAGTTCATAAAATTTGATACCCCCCCGTAAGGGTACAGTGGTGATTCTGAGTATGTCACTCTTGTGACTGATATTATCATCAGCCATAGTTGGCAAATCAAGTAAAATAGTTCTCCAATCAAGTAATCAAAATATGACGAAGTAGAAGGCTTTAACCAACTCAGTTAATGGAGTTGCTTAGCATAAATGCTAAGTAATTAATTTTAATGGATAATGACTCATAAAATACTCAACATCATCCTTATTTATCCTGGAATCTTGTTCCCACAAATTTATAAAAAAATCCAATATGCACTGGTCTCGGTCAAAGTATTGTTCAAACCGACAAAATTGTCTTGAAAATCTCTTCTAATAAAAGATAATCAAAGATGCATATATTCTCATAATTTCTTAAGATGAAAACTTGCATAAGGAAATCTCAAAACCACCTCTTAATACCAAAAACCAGTAGCCTAAAATTAATAATATCATAAATAAATACGTATCTCTTGAGCTTCAATCTTTCTTCATAAGGAGCCTTCTATGAGAAGATTTTAATCATATCTTCATAGAGCATAATGGGGATCCTAAATTGGTAGCTCTGATACCATGTTGAATTTATGATCCCATGAATAATACCTCGAGCAAGGGGAGAGAGAAAGAAAAAAAGGAAAAAGAGAAGAGCTCTCAGGTAGAGAGAGAAGAGAAGGAAAATAAAAGAGAGTAGCGAAGAAAAAAATAAGAAACTTGCTTGATGAATTCCGAGTTAAAATCATCTATATTTATAGTTGAGAAGGCGATAGAGTCCATGTACATGTAATTTTAGGACTCCTAATTACATTCCAACTATAACTCTCCAAGATAAGCCTAGAATGATAAGATTACATTATTTATTTAAGAGACTAATTTAACTAAACTACAAACACCTTCTTTAAAGACGTGAATCAAGCTAGAGACCTAGCTCTTGGTCTTATATTGTGGGTCCCACATGATCTTCCATCTGATGTAGATAGAGATACCAGCTCATTTTATCTTTATGGGTCTCACATGATCTTCAAATCTTCTATTTAATTCCAGCACATGTTTCTTATCGCTTAGCTAGAGCCACTTTGTATGAGGACTCTTGTTGACACCTCCCGAGCTCATGGTGGGTCCCACCAGCTTGTGGGTCATGGTAGGTCCCACATTATAATAGTCTTCCTCTTCCCTGCTTCCAAACATAGCAGTAAACCAGAAGGAAACTTTTCAACAACAACAGAGTATATCTCCCAGAGAATCAGCGCGGGACATCTAAGAGACATTGTTGTGGCCACTAGCCCAGGCAAATATTTTCGGGAAATAAGATCCTTTCTCGATTGAGTTCCTTCCGTAATAGCAACAGTAAAAAATTCCACAAATGATGCAGAGTAACCAAGTATTTGTTCTCCATAAAAAACTGCAACATCATTTAGGATACTTACCAAAATCTCATCTCACCACAAGAAAGTGAATTCTTGCAATGGAGTGGAAGGAAACTTTTCAAAAGTTAATGGAGCAGCAGAATCAGCTCTGTGACTTCTGCAAAAATAGCAGCAATGACTGAACCTTTTCGAACTTAGATTGACGAGGATTGACGAGAATCGGTGATGACTTCTGGAGAGAAGACCGATTATTTTCCAAAATGAGTTTTTTGGATTGACGGCAGATCAGCAGAGACCGAATACCAGTCTTTCTGATTGATGATAAACTCTTGTCTGTGGAAGAAACTGATAAACAAAGACGGTCGGATAGCAAGGTCTTCTTCGGTAAGAAGACTAACAACTTTGTTGTTCACGACATAGATCATGGACCAGCAACCATCATTTGAAATTGAAAACACCAACGTTGACGGTATGTGCATGGTTGACGGAGATGGCAACTTTGTATCAACCTTTTGTCAACACCTATGCTACTATAAAGGCAGCTTCACAAAGCAGAAAGATCGATTGCCATAGATAACAACAAGCAAAGATACCAGAGGACACAAGATAGCAATAATAACGAGCAGGAAGAAGAAAAAAAATGAACGAACTAGCATTGAGCAAGGTCTCACGGAGAGAGTAGCAGCCAAAAAAAAAATCAAACATAAAAAAGTAATTTCAACTAAGGGAAAAAAATAACATAACGAAGAATGAACCTAAAGAAACCATTATAGAGTCCTGAAATTCAAAGCTCTGACACCATGTTGATTTTCAGGACTACATGAATTTAGCTCATGGAGAAAAAGGGAGAGAGACCCATTGTGAAAAGACCAAAGGAAGAAGTGGTAATGGACTTGATGAACCTAACTCTTCCCCTGAAACTCTATGTATAGATTAATGAAACTATTATATTACAATAATACCCCTGAACTTAGGTTTTAGAGTTTAGGGTTTTAAACTTGGAACTTTAACTTAATTACATCAATACCATCTCTATAAGATCATGGAAAAATTGGTGCATTTGTCAAGTGACAATAGGAACCAGCCACTACTCAAATTCTCTTATATTTATAAAAAAAATAGAGAAAAGATAATAGATGCAACTCTTATCCTTAATCCAAACTCTCCTCTCTAACGTCCTTCTCATTTCTCCCGCTTCTCTCTCCTCTCTCCTTCTTCTTGCACATTAACCTAGAGTCATTCTCTGTTATGGACTCTATAGCATAACGAGTTACCAACAAGCGTAGGAATTAATGAATGTGTTTTTCAATTTCCATGTAATTGTTTCTTGGTTTGGTTTTGTCTTTGGTTTGGGTTGGTTTAGCATTTATTGGTTTGAACCATTGACCCAAGAGGTCTTTAGTGTTTTGGACGTCCTCAACCCTATTTAAGAGAACGGCTAGGGTAATGAGAGGTATGAATTGAGTCTACTTTAGCTAGAGTAAATTAGATAAACAGGTCAAGAGCTCCTTCAAGCTCTCTTCCGTTTTTCCCCAATTCTCCTTTCCGAAATTCAATACCCATCAATCCCTCATTCCATCTCAACGTCAAGCAAGGTGATGGAAGGAAGAGAAGAGAGGAGGGTGACAAGATCCATGGCTCGTGAGGATCCTAACAACGTGGTATCAGACAGGTCCACCCTCGGTGATTCCTCTTCTCCAGAGGACATACGTCAAGTACTTTCAGAAGTTCAACAACGATCCACTCTTCAAGGTACTGAAATTTCTCACATCAATAATACATTTCAAACACTGGAATCATCTCTAAAAACCGTCATCCGACAACTTGCTGCACTTCAAGCACCAATGCCACCACCAGCAACCAATTTTCAACCACAACCAGTACCCCACCAACAATTCATGCCACCACCAAATCCACCCTTGCCCCAACCAATGGGTTCCATGGCAACTCACGCACAAGGACCATCAACGGTTCCAAGGTACTTTAAACTTAACTTTCCTAAATATGATGGCTCTAAAGATCCTTTACTGTGGTTCACGAAATGTGAAAAATTCTTCTATCATCAACAAACGGTGGAAATGGACAAGGTTACTTTGGCCGCCTACCACCTGCTCGATGAAGCGCTCATGTGGTTCCATCACTACCGAA
Organism: Aristolochia californica; assembly: GCF_029961685.1. NCBI lineage: Eukaryota > Viridiplantae > Streptophyta > Magnoliopsida > Piperales > Aristolochiaceae > Aristolochia > Aristolochia californica. The sequence goes on along the minus strand of NW_027182279.1, from coordinate 32,279,080 downwards.
ATGTCCATTCCATTCAGGATTGGCTGCACTTTAAACATGCTTACCAGTTGAGGTTTGGAACTCCAGCTAGCAGCAACCTAGTGGGGGAATTGATCAACTATAAACAGAAAAGCACCTTAGAAGTTTACCAAAAAACATTCCAAGAAAGGTTGGCCCGAGCTAGTGAATTTGTTCCTCCTCACCTACATGTTCAGATTTTTAATGCTGGATTGACAGAGCCGGTTAGATTGGAAGTGGAATTACTTGGTCCGACAGATTTGGACTCAGCAATGAATTATGCCAGAGCTGTGGAACACAAACAGAGAGTTCTAAAAGAGTCTTTACAACGAAAACCATTTTGGAACAACAGAGTACATGGTACTGCATCTGGTCCATGTTTTGGGTCCTCTGCCCCTAACCGAGCAGATCAGGCTACCAGTGTGCCTCCACACTCTATGCCACGTAAATTTTTGACTAAACAGGAAATGGACGCTCGAAAGGCAAAGGGCCTATGTTTTAATTGTGACGAACAATTCCTGCCAGGACATACCTGTAAACGTTTATTTAGTATTGAACTGTTGGAAGAAGCTTTAGAAGAGCTTCTTGAAAATGAAATTGTGGAAGAGGTACAACAGGAAGCAGAGCTCTCCCTCCATGCCATGCATGGCCTGCGTAGTTCTAATACCATGCAGGTAAAGGCCAGGTTACATCATCTCATGCTACTTGCTTTAGTTGATTCGGGCAGCACACATAATTTTATCAGTGAACCACCCGCGCAACAATTGGGATTGGCAATTCAACAACAAAGGGGACTCTCAGTTTCAGTGGCCAATGGGGCCAAAATTGCTAGTGTAGGGTTATGTGCTAACACCCCTTTCACCATTGAGGGGCATTCATTTCAGGCAGATTTACTAGTCCTTCCATTGGCTGGATTTGATTTGGTGCTCGGGGTCAAATGGCTCCAGATATTAGGTCCTATATTATGGGACTTTTAGGCTCTGACTATGACATTTTCAGCACCACAGGGCCAGATTACATTACAAGGTATTGTGGCACAGGTACCTAACGCACTTCACACTTTACAGCTTCAGCACACCGGTGATGATCAGTTAGCTCCTTTACTTACAGCATTTATGGATTTATTTAATGATCCTACGGGTCTACCACCAGTGCGTCATTGTGATCACCGCATTCGTTTAAAGTTGGGAACTGGTCCAGTAGTGGTGCAGCCTTATCATTACCCGCATATATAGAAAGATGAAATAGAATGACAATGCATGCATATGCTCGCTCAGGGGGTGATCCAGCCCAATCGATCTCCTTTTTTCTCACCAATGTTACTTGTACGTAAAAAGGATAAATCATGGAGATTTTGTGTCGACTATAGGCAACTCAACTTGCAAACAATTAAGGACAAGTTCCCCATTCCAGTCCTGGACGAGTTGCTGGATGAGTTACATGGTGGTACTATTTTTACCAAATTAGATTTGAAATCGGGCTATCATCAAATAAGAGTTTACCCGGCGGATGTGGAGAAGACTGCCTTCCGCACACATCACGGTCATTTCGAGTTCCTCGTCATGCCCTTCGGTCTCTCCAATGCACCATCCACCTTTTAGGCCCTCATGAATGAGGTCTTTTCATCACTTTTGCGCAACAATGTGTTAGTTTTTTTTTATGACATTCTGGTCTACAGCAAAAATTGGGAAGAACATCTCCACCACCTCCATCAGGTATTTACCATTCTACGCTCTCATCATTTGGTTTTGAATAAATCAAAATGTTCTATGGGTACATCTGTGGTGGCATATTTGGGGCACGTCATATCAGTTGTGGGCGTGAAAGTTGACCAGAGCAAGATACAAGCAGTAACAGATTGGCCGATTCCCACCTCCATCACAGCATTAAAGGGATTTTAGGGCCTAGCGGGATATTATAGAAAATTTATCCAATCTTATGGCATGATAGCAGCACCACTCAACAACCTGCTCAAAAAGAATGCCTTCCACTGGTCTTCTTCAGCGGAACAGGCCTTTCACTTGTTAAAGGAGGCCTTAGCCTCAGTGCCAGTCCTACAATTACCAGATTTTGAGGGAGACTTTGTGGTGGAATGTGATGCATCCGGGGGAGGTATAGGGGCAGTGTTACAACAATTGGGACAGCCCATTGCTTATTTCAGCCGTCAGTTGGGACAACACCATGATAAGTTAGCTGCATATGAGAGGGAATTGATTGGGTTAGCCAAGGTTGTCCAACATTGGCAACCTTATCTTTGGGGATGACCGTTTCTCATTCGTACAAATCATTAAGTATCTTCTTGAACAGCACCTCACCACATCCCCACAACAGCATTGGTTAACTAACTCATGGGCTTCGATTTTACGGTTCACTATAAGCTAGGTAGTTCGAATTTGGGGGCTGATGCTTTATCACTTCGGGATAATTCAGCCACACAAATTTATGCTATCAGTCACCCACGCTCACTGGTATTAGATTCGATTCGTGAGGAGGTACATCAATATCCGGATCTCATGTCATTATATCAGGATATTCAATAGGAGACAGTAGCTCCTCATTGGACGATTCAGGACTGTCTCATACTCTACAAAAACAGGATTTTTTTGCATAATACATCCCCACTTCTTCACAGCATCCTGTCCTCTATCCATGATAGCACACATGAGGGTCGACAAAAAACATATTTCCGAATCAGTCGGGACTTTTACTGGAAGGGCATGAAGAGCACAATTGCTGATTATGTAGCTGCTTGTCAAATTTGTCAACGAAACAAGGCCGAATCTTTAAGTCCGGCTGGCCTACTGCAACCTCTGCAACTACCGTCTCAAATCTGGTCTGACATTTCCATGGACTTCATTGTTGGACTTCCCATTTCAACAGGTAAATCTGTGATATTCGTCGTCGTTGATCGGTTTTCAAAATATGGTCTCTTCATTGCTTTGGCGCATACATATACTGCTACTCAGGTCGCTCAATTATTTATGGACAACATTGTCCGATTACGTGGAATTCCCTCATCCATTATCAGTGACAGGGATGCCATTTTTACCAGTATATTTTGGAAGAAAATATTCAAATTACAGGGCACCCAATTGGCATTTTCGTCTGCATATCATCCACAAACGGACGGACAAACAGAGGTTGTCAATCGCACAATTGAAATGTATCTTCGTTGTTTTGTGGGGGACGCACCTAGAAGGTGGGTGAAATGGCTTTCATGGGCAGAATTTTGCTATAACACATCTTACCACACATCACTGGGAACTACACCCTTCAAGGTAGTTTATGGCAGAGATCCACCTCGTCTGTTACCATATGAACCTGGGGCATCCAAAGTCGTCACTTTGGACCAACCATTAGCTGAACGAGTCGCTATGCTCATTGAGGTACGTACTCCTCTACAGGAGGCCCAACACTCTATGAAACGCTATTATGATAAGAAGCACCGGGAGGCATCTTATTTCCCTGGAGACTATGTGTGGTTAAAGCTTCAATACTACCGCCAACTGTCCCTGACTGCATCCAAGCGCCATAAACTGTCTCCAAAATATTATGGTCCATTTCAGGTATTGGACAAATTGGGCCTGTGGCATACCGCTTGCAACTACCACCGGAATCAAAGATCCACAATGTATTTCAGTCTCCCAATTGAAGCCCTTCCAGGGTGACTCGCCCCTACTGCACACTCCACTGCCGCCACTACATGAGGGCAGAGTCCTTTCTATTCCAGTTCAGGTAGTACAAGCACGCCACATTCAAGGTGATTGGGAAATTCTTGTCCAGTGGGCCGATGCCGACCCGAGTGACACCACATGGGAGCCGTTATCAGCATTTCGACTCTTATATCCTTCCTTCGAGCTTGAGGACAAGCTCTTTCTCCAGGAGGGGGGTGATGTTATGGACTCTATAGCATCATGAGTTACCAACAGGCGTAGGAATTAATGAACATGTTTTTCAATTTCCATGTAATTGTTTCTTGGTTTGGTTTTGTCTTTGTTTTGGTTTGGTTTAGCATTTATTGGTTTGAACCATTGACCCAAGAGGTCTTTAGTGTTTTGGACGTCCTCAACCCTATTTAAGGGGACGACTAGGGTAATGAGAAGTATGAATTGAGTCTACTTTAGCTAGAGTAAATTAGATAAATAGGTCAAGAGTTCCTTCAAGCTCTCTTCCATTTTGCCCCAATTCTCCTTTCCGAAATTCAATACCCATCAATCCCTCATTCCATCTGAACGTCAAACAAGGTGATGGAAGGAAGAGAAGAGAGGAGGGTGACAAGATCCATGGCTCGTGAGGATCCTAACATTCTCATGGAGTCCTAAATTCTACATGGTATCAAAGCATGGAGGTTAGGATCCCTATTCAAGTAGTTATGTCAACCATTCAATAAGTTGTTTATAGAAGGAGTTCTGCTATGAAGAGATAGGTAAAATCTAGTGTTTTTTTTTCATACTCTCTCTTTATGGTTTCAATTTTTTCCCTCTTCTTGAATTATTGATTCATGTCAAGTCAAGATAAACTTCATAAGCATTGTGAATATTTATCTTGTATGACCAAAAGGATGTTGTAGTCTTGATCATCTTGTAGCAAAATTACATGATTGATCAAAGGTTTTTTTTTTTTGTTTGTTATTTTGATTCAGTTACATTTATGTAACGGGAATCAAACATTGTTGATATGGGATTGCAGCGTATGTTGTTGTCAATTCTATTATCTAATGTTATTCATGGGAGTGTGTTATGTTGTTGGATGACCATTATATGTTTGATGAAATTCCAGCACTCACTTATCCCTATTATTTTTTGCATTTGAAATTCAGCAATTGAATCTTGTTTTGTGTTGAAGTATTCCCTTGAGTTGGAATTTATTTTTCTAAGAAATTGTTGTCAGTTTGCCAAGAAAGGCCTTTTCTAAAGTTGCTCTCGGTTTTGTGGTTGAGTTTGGATTAAGGATAAGAGTTTCATCTATTCTCTTCTCTCTAATTTTTTTTTTTATAAATATAAGAGAAGTTGTATAGAGAAGTTCTTGTTATCACTTGACAAAAGCACCAAATTTTCTATGATTTGGTGCTTATTCTCGTGAAAATATTCTCTATTTATTTTTTAGGCTAATTTGATCTACGGGTGCTTCAACTTACGTTGTGTAATTGTTATTTGAGCCCCTTTGACAATTGACCTCACTAGTTGATTTGCGTTAACTTGGAGAGTGGACATATGAGTAATAAGTACTCCAAATTACTATAATTCCAATAAGAGGTCTTTCCAATTACCTCAGCTGGTCACAATCGGTACAGAGGGTGGGTTCTCATTACCCGTGACCTTCTCAGTCATGTTATCAGAATCCCTCCTCCGATTGATGAAGAAGATGAAGTCTACCGTAAATGGGTAAAAAATGATAACATGGTTATTAGTTGGCTTATTAACAGCATGGAAGAGTATGTCTTTAATAATGTGGTCCACTTGGAAACTTCCAAGGATATTTGGGACACGTGCTAAGCTCTATTCCAATACCGCCTCGTTGCAAATAGTATATGATGTTTTCCAAAGAATGCTAGCTACCAAACAATGAGATAATATTCATGAGTTTTTAGCCTGATTTCGTGACCTTCTCCAAGAATGGAAAATTGCTCAACTATACTCTACCGACATTGTTGTTCAATAAAAAAATCCCAAGGCCCTGCATCGGCTATTTGCCTTACCAATATTAAGCGGTATCTAGAGGTGGCTAAGACTCAGCTTCTCAGTTCATATGGTCTTCCCTCTTTTGATGACATCAGTGCTATGTTGTTATAGACTCCTGATACATCTCCTCCTTCTCCGATTGATGCTCCATCAGCTATGTTCTCTAGTAATTGGGTACATCATCCCCATTTCGAGGACACGGCAGAAATACAAGACGAGGCCACAATAGAGGTGGTTGAACGGGTCTGACCCATTCCTGCACTGATCCTCGATTGTGCACTTACTGTGGTGGTTAGAACCACCTTGTGGACTCATGCTGGAAACTTCAAGGCAAGCTTGATTGGGCGACAGCCAATCCAGCCTCAATTAATGTTGAGAAGAAGGAGGATAGGACTGATTCTCATTCCGGGAATGTGACTATTTCTGTGGAAGACTATGCTGCAATTCAGAAGCTAAAATCCTTCCAGGACTTCTGAACACTTGTCAGGTGACAAACACATGCTTCATTCATTGTCCCCATGTCTTCCTCATAAATTTGTCACTATTGCTAATGGTTCCCAAACCAAGGTGTTTGGCAAGGGTTCCTCTTCTCTTACCGCGTCCATTCCTCTCCAAGATATGTTATTTGTTTCTCAATTTCTGTTAAATTTGCTCTCTGTTAGTCAATTAACCAAACAATTGAATTATTTTGTCACCTTCTCACCATCTTTGTGTATATTTCAGAATTTAACTACAAAACAAGTGATTTTTGGAAGCCATAAAAAAGGGGGTTTATACTATTTTACTTTTCCACCTCTAGCTGCTATTTCATCCACTACATCCAAGGCTCAACTGTGGCACAACCGGCTTGGTCATCCATCTACCTCGTCACTTCGTTCTTTAGTTCCTTCTCTTAAATCTTTGTCTAATTTCAATTGTGAGGTATGCCAATTAAGTAAGCATGTTAGGAGTACATATTCTCCATGTCTTACAACTACTAGTACTGTTCTATTTGCATTAATACATTCTGATGTATGCGGCCCTTTAAAGGTCTCTAACATTTCTCAGGTTCAATATTTTGTTACTTTTGTGGATGATTTAACCCGAGTGACTTGGTTGTTTTTGTTTAAAGAATGATTATAAATTCTTTCAATTTTTAAAAACTTTCATGCAAAGGTTCTAATGCAATTCGGAAAAAAAATTGAAATCCTTAGATCCGATAATGCTAAGAAATATTTGTCTAATGAGTTTAAATCGTTTTGTGAGGGTAATGGGCTTCTTCATTGTTACAATGTGGGACCCACCATGAGGACGTTGGAAACCAAGAAGAGTCCTCACCCAAGCAAGCACGAGTTAAGGAATTAAGAAGCACAAGCTGAATTGAGTTAGAAGACTTGAAGATCAAGTGGGACCCACAAATATCTCACGAGTTGTCAACCTTATCAAAATGAGCTAGAAGATCATGAGGAACCCGCAAGGATAAGGCCACGAGCTGGCCTTCTCCCTTATATTCATGTGAATGAAGAAAGAGTCCTAGTTCAAATCATATTATTCTTCTAGTAGATTGGTTTTGATATACTTATCTTAGAGAGTTAGAGTTGGAATGTAATTAGGATTGAAAGACTAATTGTATAAGGAATATAACTCTTCCTCTACTGTAAATAGAGGAGTTGTAATTCTGAATTCATCAAGTTACACATCTCATTCTCGAGTTACTTCCTCTCTCTCTCTCTTTGCTTGGCGCAACCTCTCTTTGCTCTTTTATTTTTTCTTCTCTCTACCCGAGAGCTCTTCTACCCTTTTCTTCTTTCTCTTTCTTATTTCTCTTGCTCAGAATTATGGAAAAGGGATCCTAAATTTAATATGGCATCAGAGCATTATATTTAGGATCCCTCATCAAAGGAATGCTCTAGAGAAGTGATGATCAACACCACTGAAAGAAGGCTATTTTATGAAGGAGGAACACAAGCCGAGAGATAAGTGTTCAAAATTATTTTTTTCCCTTTCATGTTATTGGTTTCAAAATTTAGAAGATGATTCAAGGATGAATATGTGAATTATTTTATCTTATTATATTATGGAAATGCATGCCTCTCTATTTAGAAGGAGCTATCAAAACAGTTTGGGTTTGGAAATTTTGTTTACCAAGACCAGTCCAAGATCAGATTATTGGAATTTTTTTCTTAGGATAAGAGTTCCCTGATATAGAAGATTGTTATTTAGTCTCTTATGAGTGGTATTAGAGAAAAAAATCAGAATAATAATTTAGCATCAATGCTAAAATTCCCCATACATCGAGTTGATTGAAGAAGTACTACTTGGTGTTATTATTAGAATCTTTTTTGAAGAATGGCCTATCGGGACTGAAGAAAATTTGAATATCAAAGGTGATATACTAAGAATCACCATCATACCCTTACGTGGGGCATCAAATTTTATGAGTTGGTCCACATTGGTTCTGAGGTTCCTTATAACAAAGGACCTACTTGGTCACCTCGCCACTCGAGGACCACCTATTGATGAAGATGATATTTTTTATATAAAATGTCTAAAAAATGATACTTTGGTAATTAGTTGGCTAATCAATAGCATGTAAGAACATGTCTCCAATAATTTTATTCATCTTGACACTGCTAAACAAATTTAGGAGACATGTGATTAACTGTACTCATTCGCGGATACTCTACAAAGACCCTATGATATTCTCCAAAGAATGTTGAATACTAAACAAGGAGAAAATTTCCATGAGTACCTGGCCCGTTATAGAGGCTTTCTTCAAGAGTGGAAGTTAGCTCAGCCTCCAACCACTGATATTTCTATCCAAGACAAATAGAAGGAAGCCTTAATTACTACTATTGGTCTTGCAAATGTTACACCCCATCTTGAGATTGCCAAGAGTCAACTTTTGAGTGCTTCTATTGTCCCAAAGTTTGATGATGTGTGCGCAACACTTTCGTATTCCAAAAACCTGTTCCTCCACTACTGATGTATCATCCGCCATTTATTCCGATCATATAGGATCATCATCTGACCGAGGCCGAGGCCGAGGTAGAGCTTATAGAGGAGACTGAGGAAGAGGTGGAAGGATTGGTGTTGGCATAACAGAAGGGAAAGAATGTACTCACTGTAAAAAAATTGGCCACACTATAGATCAATGCTATTATAGGGCATGCACTTACTGTGGACAATATGGCCATTATAAAGAAATATACTATAAAGCCAATGGACAGTCAGAATTGACAAGGGCTAATCCATCAAACAATTTGGTCTGAAAATAAAAGTTCTCCGGTTTGATAATGCCAAAGAATATGTTTCCAAAGACCTTGACTCTTTTTGTTAAGAAAATGGCATTATCCATCAAACATCATGTGCCTACACTCCTCAACAAAATGGTATAGCCGAATGAAAAAATTGTCATATTCTTGAGGTAGCACGAGGTTTATTATACGCCATGAAAGTTCCATACTTTTATTGGCCTCGTGCCGTCCTTACGACTTGCTTTCTTATAAATCATCTACCATCTACCATTCTTGGTAATAAATCTCCTTACTTTAGATTATTACCGAATGATGATCCATTTTCATTACCTTTGAAAGTCTTTCGATGTCTGTTAGGATCCTCACGAGCCATGGATCTTGTCACCCTCCTCTCTTCTCTTCCTTCCATTACCTTGCTTGACGTTGAGATGGAATGAGGGGTTGAAGGGAATTGAATTTCGGAAAGGAGAATTGGGGGAAAAACGGAAGAGAGCTTGAAGGAGCTCTTGACCTGTTTATCTAAATTACGCTAGCTAAAGTGAACTCAATTCATAATTCTCATTACCCTAGCCGTCCCCTTCAATAGGGTGGAGGACGTCACAAACCCTAAAGACCTCTTGGGTCAACGGTTCAAACCAATAAATGCTAAACCAACCCAAACCAAAGACAAAACCAAACCAAGAAACAATTACATGGAAATTAAAAAACACATTCATTAATTCCTACGCCTGTTGGTAACTCGTGATGCTATAGAGTCCATAACATCACCCCCCTCCTGGAGAAAGAGCTTGTCCTCAAGCTCGAAGGAAGGATATAAAAGTCGAAATGCTGATAACGGCTCCCATGTGGTGTCACTGGGATCGGTATCTGTCCACTGGACAAGAATTTCCCAATCCCCTTGAATGTGGCGTGCTTGTATTACCTGAGCCAAAATAGAAAGGACTTTGCTCTCATGTAGTGGCGGCAGTGGAGTGTGTAGTAGGGGCGAGTCACCCTGAAAGGGCTTCAATTGGGAGACGTGAAATACATTGTGGATCTTTGCTTCCGGTGGTAGCTGCAAGAGGTATGCCACGGGCCCAATTTGGTCCAATATCGGAAATGGACCATAATATTTTGGAGACAGCTTATGGCCCTTGGCTGCAGTCAGGGACAGCTGGCGGTAGTGTTGAGGCTTTAACCACACATAGTCTCCAGGGCAATAAGATGCCTCCCGGTGCTTCTTATCATAAAAGCGTTTCATAGAGTGTTGGGCCTCCTGCAGATGTGTACGTACCTCAGTGAGCATAGCATCTCTTTCAGCTAATGCTTGGTCCAAAGTGACGACTTTGGATGCCCCAGGTTCATATGGTAACAAATGAGGTGGATCTCTACCATAAACTACCCTGAAAGGAGTAGTGCCCAGTGCTGTGTGGTAAGATGTGTTATAGAAAAATTCTGCCCATGAAAGCCATTTCACCCATCTTCTAGGTGCGTCCCCCACAAAACAACGAAGATACATTTCAATCATGCGATTGACAACCTCTGTTTGGCCATCCATTTGTGGATGATAGGCAGACAAAAATGCAAATTGGGTGCCCTGTAATTTGAATAATTCCTTCCAAAAGAGACTGGTAAAAATCGCATCCCTGTCACTGATAATGGATGAGGGAATTCCATGTAATCGGACAATGTTGTCCATAAATAATTGAGCGACCTGAGCAGCAGTATATGGATGCGCCAAAGCAAGGAAGTGCCCATATTTTGAAAACCGATCAACAACAACGAATATCACCAATTTACCTGATGAAATGGGAAGTCTAGCAATGAAGTCCATGGAAATATCAGACTAGATTTGAGATGGTAGTTGCAGAGGTTGCAATAGGTTGGGCGGAATTAAAGATTCGACCTTGTTTCTTTGACAAATCTGACAAGCAGCTACATAATCAGCAATTGTGCTCTTCATGCCCTTCCAGTAAAAGTCCCGACTGATTCGGAAATATGTTTTTTGTCGACCCTCATGTGTGCTATCATGGATAGAGGACAGGATGCTGTGAAGAAGTGGGGATGTATTATGCAAAAAAATCCTGTTTTTGTAGAGTATGAGACAGTCCTGAATCGTCCAATGAGGAGCTACTGTCTCCTATTGAATATCCTGATATAATGACATGAGATCCGGATATTGATGTACCTCCTCACGAATCGAATCTAATACCAGTGAGCGTGGGTGACTGATAGCATAAATTTGTGTGGCTGAATTATCCCGAAGTGATAAAGCATCAGCCCCCAAATTTGAACTACCTAGCTTATAGTGAACCGTAAAATCGAAGCCCATGAGTTAGTTAACCAATGCTGCTGTGGGGATGTGGTGAGGTGCTGTTCAAGAAGATACTTAATGATCTGTATGAATGAGAAACGGTCGTCCCCAAAGAAAAGGTCGCCAATGTTGGACAGCCTTGGCTAACCCAACCAATTTCCTCTCATATGCAGCTAACTTATGGTGGTGTTGTCCCAACTGACGGCTGAAATAAGCAATGGGGTGTCCCAATTGTTGTAACACTGCCCCTATACCTCCCTCGGATGCATCACATTCCACCACAAAGTCTCTCTCAAAATCTGGTAATTGTAGGACTGGCGCTGAGGCTAAGGCCTCCTTTAATAGGTTCAAGGCATGTTCTGCTGAAGAAGACCAGTGGAAGGCATTTTTTTTGAGCAGGTTATTGAGTGGTGCTACTATCTGGCCATAAGATTGGATAAATTTTCTATAATATCCCGCGAGGCCCAAAAATCCCTTTAATGCTGTGATGGACGTGGGAATCGGCCAATCTGTAACTGCTTGTATCTTGCTCTGGTCAACTTTCACGCCCACAACTGATATGACATGGCCCAAATATGCCACCTCAGATGTACCCATAGAACATTTTGATTTATTCAAAACCAAATGATGAGAGCGTAGAATGGTAAATACCTGATGGAAGTGGTGGAGATGTTCTTCCCAATTTTATCTGTAGACCAGAATGTCATAAAAAAAGACTAACACATTGTTGCGCAGAAGTGATGAAAAGACCTCATTCATGAGGGCCTAAAAGGTGGAGGGTGCATTGGAGAGACCGAAGGGCATGACGAGGAACTCGAAATGACCAAGATGTGTGCGGAAGGCAGTCTTCTCTACATCCGCCGGGTGAACTCGTATTTGATGATAGCCCGATTTCAAATCTAATTTGGTAAAAATTGTAGCACCATGTAACTCATCCAGCAACTCGTCCACGACTGGAATGGGGAACTTGTCCTTAACTGTGTGCAAGTTGATTTGCCTATAGTCGACACAAAATCTCCAAGATTTATCTTTTTTACGTACAAGTAACACTGGTGAGGAGAAAGGAGATCGATTGGGTTGGAGCACACCCTGAGCGAGCATATGCATGCACTGTCGTTCTATTTCATCTTTCTGTATATGCGGGTAACGATAAGGCCGCAACACAACGGGATCAGTTCCCAACTTTAAACAAATGCAGTGATCGCAATGACGCACTGGTGGTAGACCTGTAGGATCATTAAATAAATCCGTAAATGTTGTAAGTAAAGGAGCTAACTGATCATCACCAGTGTGTTGAAGCTGCAAAGTATGAAGTGCGTTAGGTACCTGTGCCACAATGCCTTGTAAAGTAATCTGACCCTGTGGTGCTGAAAATGTCATAGTTCGAGCCTGAAAGTCCCATAATATCGGTCCTAATAACTGGAGCCATTCGACCCCGAGCACCAAATCAAATCCAGCCAATGGAATGACTAGTAAATCTGCCTGAAAGGAATGCCCCTCAATGGTGAAAGGGGTGTTAGCACATAACCCCACACTAGCAATTTTGGCCCCATTGGCCACTGAAACTGAGAGTCCCCTTTGTTGTTGAATTTCCAATCCCAATTGTTGCGCGGCTCGTTCACTGATAAAATTTTGTGTGCTGCCTGAATCAACTAAAGCAAGTAGCATGAGATGATGTAACCTGGCCTTTACCTGCATGGTATTAGAACTACGCAGGCCATGCATGGCATGGAGGGAGAGCTCTGCTTCCTATTGTACCTCTTCAACAATTTCATTTTCAAGAAGCTCTTCTGAATCTTCTTCCAACAGTTCAATACTGAATAAACGTTTACAGGTATGTCCGGGCAGGAATTGTTCGTCACAATTAAAACATAGGCCCTTTGCCTTTCGAGCGTCCATTTCCTGTTTAGTCAAAAATTTACGTGGCATAGAGTGTGGAGGCACACTGGTAGCCTGATCTGCTCGGTTAGGGGCAGAGGACCCAAAATGTGGACCAGATGCAGTACCCTGTATTCTGCTGTTCCAAAATGGTTTTCCTTTTAAAGACTCTTTTAGAACTCTCTGTTTGTGTTCCACAGCTCTGGCATAATTCATTGCTGAGTCCAAATTTGTCGGACCAAGTAATTCCACTTCCAATCTGACTGCCTCTGTCAATCCAGCATTAAAAATCTGAACATGTAGGTGAGGAGGAACAAATTCACTAGCTCGGGCCAACCTTTCTTGGAACGTTTTTTGGTAAACTTCTAAGGTGCTGGTCTGTTTTTAGTTGATCAATTCCCCCACTGGGTTGCTGCTAGCTGGAGGTCCGAACCTCAACTGGCAAGCATGTTTAAAGTGCAGCCAATCCTGAATGGAATGGACATTTCGGTAGTGATGGAACCACATGTGCGCTTCATCGAGCATGTGGTAGGCGGCCAAAGTAACCTTATCCATTTCCACCATTTGTTGATGATAGAAGAATTTTTCACATTTCGTGAACCACAGTAAAGGATTTTTAGAGCCATCATATGTAGGAAAGTTAAGTTTAAAGTACCTGGGAACCGTTGATGGTCCTTGTGCGTGAGTGGCCATTGAACCCATTGGTTGGCGCAGGGGTGGATTTGGTGGTGGCGTGAATTGTTGGTGGGGAACTGGTTGTGGTTGAAAATTGGTTGCTGGTGGTGGCGTTGGTGCTTGAAGTGCAGCTAGTTATGAGAGGATGGTTTGTAAAGATGATTCCAAATGTAAGGTAGTATTGATGTGAGAAATTTCAGTACTTTGAAGAGTGGATCGTTGTTGAAGTTCTGAAAGTACTTGACGTATGTCCTCTGGAGAAGAGGAATCACCGAGGATGGACCTGTCTGATACCACGTTGTTAGGATCCTCACGAGCCATGGATCTTGTCACCCTCCTCTTTTCTCTTCCTTCCATTACCTTGCTTGACGTTGAGATGGAATGAGGGATTGAAGGGAATTGAATTTCGGAAAGGAGAATTGGGGGAAAAACGGAAGAAAGCTTGAAGGAGCTCTTGACCTGTTTATCTAAATTACGCTAGCTAAAGTAACTCAATTCATAATTCTCGTTACCCTAGCCGTCCCCTTAAATAGGGTGGAGGACGTCCAAAACCCTAAAGACCTCTTGGGTCAATGGTTCAAACCAATAAATGCTAAACCAACCCAAACCAAAGACAAAACCAAACCAAGAAACAATTACATGGAAATTGAAAAACACATTCATTAATTCCTACGCCTGTTGGTAACTCGTGATGCTATAGAGTCCATAACAATGTCAATATTTTGTTCATAATTCATTACCTAGACACAACAAACTTGATCCTAAATCTATAAAGCGTATCTTTTTGGGATACTCTCACACACAAGAGGGTTATGTTTGTTACAGTCCTACTCTTCAACGTTTATTTGTGCCCAAGGATGTAACATTTTTTGAAGACTCCTCATTTTATTATGATAGTGCTCCTCCTGGTCTATCCTCAATAGTAGGTTCCCCTCGACCGGTTGTGCCTCGTGATATAGAGATTATTCAAACCCCAGAACAAGTGGCCGACACCACACCTGTCGAGTTAAAATATCCACTAGAGGTAAGTCCTTCATCACTAGTTATTTTTGGTCCTCAATATGATACTCGCTTTATTTCTATAAGGAAAGAACCTCGATCATGCACTAGACTTTCTACTTCTCATCCCATTTCAAATTTTGTGTCTCATCATCGCCTCTCACCTTTATGTTGTCAGTTTCTTTCTTCTATTTCCTCCATATCTGTTCCACACTAATATCGGGAGGCTCTACAACATCCAGGGTGGAAGGCAGCTATGGATGAAGAAATAAAGGCTATTATTGACAATCATACATGGTCACTGGTTCCTTTTCCCAAGGGTAAAAAACCCATTGGTCGCAAGTGGGTTTATACTATAAAACATAATCCGGATGGATCAATTGCACGACTGAAGGCTCGACTGGTTACCAAAGGTTATACTCAGTGCTATGGAATTGATTATGAAGAAACCTTCTCTCCAGTGGAAAAAATGAACTCGGTACGTATATTATTATCTCTTGCTGCCAATTCATCATGGTCGATATATCAATTTGATGTGAAAATTGCATTTCTTAATGGTGATATTAAAGAAGAAACTTACATGCAACAACCACCTAGATATGTGGTTGAAGGGGAGTCCGTATGCCGCCTTAAAAAATCTCTCTATGGTCTAAAGCAGTCTCCTCGGGCATGGTTTGAGAAATTAGTCAAGCCATCATACGGGCCAGTTTTCACAGATGCTCTGCAGATCACTCAATATTTATTGAAAACACACAGAGAGGTAAGGTGATTTTGGTTGTATATGTTGATGATATTATTTTAACTGGTAGAGATTCTGAGGGCATTCAAAAAACAAAGGAGAAAATCTGTGTTGAATTCAAGATGAAGGATCTTGGACTACTCAAATAATTTTTGGGTATTGAAGTATTACAATCCAGACATGGGATTGTGCTATCCCAAAGGAAGTATACCCTTGATCTACTAGAAGAGACAGATATGATGGGATGCAAACCAGAAGACACTCCTATGGATGCAAATACAAAATTATGTGGAGGCACTGGAGAAGATGTAGATATTGGGAAATATCAAAGACTAGTGGGACGACTTATTTACCTGTATGTAACAAGGCCGGATATTTCATACGCAATAAGTGTGGTAAGTCAATACATGTACAAGCCACAACTTAGTCATTGGCAAGCACTTGAAAGAATACTATGATATCTGAAAGGAGCTCTAAGAAGGGGGCTTCTCTATAAAAACTATGGTCACTTCAACATCGAAGGATTCTCAGATGTAGACTAGGCTGGATCCTCGGATGACAGAAAATCTACTTCGGGATTTTGTACAATGGTTGGAGGAAATTTGGTTACATGGAAAAGAAAAAAACAAAATGTAGTAGCACGGTTGAGTACAGAAGCAGAATACAAAGTCATGGCACACACTATTAATGAACTCATATGGATAAGATCTCTTCTCACTGAATTGGGATTCTATAAAGAAGCTCCAATAGATCTATACTCTGACAATCAAACAACAATACACATTACATTGAATCCAGTCTTCCATGAAAGGATAAAGCATATTGAAGTGGATTGTCATTTTATACAAAAAAAGTTCCAAGTTGGTTTCTTATCTTTGAAGCATATATCATCACAAAGTCAAGTTGCAGATATTCTCACCAAGCCAGTCACTCACAAGATTATGTCTACCATATGCAGCAAGTTGGGAATTTATGATGTCTTATCACCCCCAACTTGAGGGGGAGTGTTACACTGTGGGACCCACCATGGTGCTCGAGCTGGTGGGACCCACCATGAGGACGTGGGAAACCAAGAAGATTCCTCACCCAAGCAAGCACGAGTTAAGGAATTAAGAAGCACAAGTTGAATTGAGTTAGAAGACTTGAAGATCAAGTGGGACCCACAAATATCTCACGAGTTGTAAACCTTATCAAGATGAGTTGGAAGATCATGAAAGACCCACAAGGATAAGGCCACGAGTTGGCCTTCTCCCTTATATTCACGTGAATGAAGAAAGAGTCCTAGTTCAACTCATATTAGTCTTCTAGTAGATTGGTTTGGATAAACTTATCTTAGAGAGTTAGAGTTGGAATGTAATTAGGATTGAAAGGCTAATTGTATAAGGACTCTACCTCCTCCTCTACTATAAATAGAGGAGTTTTAATTCAGAATTCATCAAGTTACGCATCTCATTCTTGACTTACTTTCTCTGTCTCTCTCTCTCTCTCTCTCTCTCTCTCTCTCTTTGCTTGGCGCAACCTCTCTTTGCTCTTTTCTTTTTCTTTCTTCTTTCTCTTGGTCGGAATTATGGAAATGGGATCCTAAATTCAACATTCATCAAACATCATGTGCCTATACCCCTCAACAAAATGTTGTTGCTGAAAGAAAGAATTGTCACCTCCTTCAAGTTGCTTGGGGCCTCCTCTAGACCATGAAGGTACCCTACTTTTATTGGCCTCATGCTATTCTTATAGCTGACTTTCTCTTCAATAGGTTACCTTCATCCATACTTCAAAATCAAACTCCTTATTCTTTTTTGTTTCATGGTGAAGATCCGTTTTCTCTTCCTTTTAAAGTATTTGGTTGCACATGTTTTGTTCATGATACTTCACCACATAAAATTAAACTTGATCCTTGATCTCTGAGGTGTATTGTTTTGGATATTCTCAAAATAAAAAAGGATATATTTATTATAATCCTAGACTTCGGAGGTTGGTGGTATCTCGAGATGTGACTTTCTTTGAAGACACTTCCTTCTACTCCACACATGAGGCTCCTCGAGGGTTTACATTTCCTCCTACCACTCCATGCCCACTTGTGCCATTTAATGAAGATATTACTGGTCGTCCCCTCACCTATGGAGTTGTCCAATCCACCTAAGGTAAGTCTTTCTCATCCTCCTATGTTTGGGCCTGAATTTGATACTCGGTCTATTGTGTTACTAAAGGAAACCCGTTCTTGTACTACGTCTCATCCAATTGCCAAATTTATGTCTTCTCATTGCTTATCTTTTGAGTGTGTTCAGTTCTTGCTTCTCTTTCATCTGTTTCCATACCACAATCCTATTAGGAGGCCCTGAAGCATCCATAATGGAAGGTGGCTATGGATGAAGAATTGCATTCGTTATATGAAAATCAAACATGGACATTGGCATCGCTCCCAAAAGGGAAATGACCGGTTGGTTGTAGATGGATTTTTTTGGTGAAACACAATCTAGATGGGTTGGTTGCTCGCCTTAAACCATGATTTGTTGCAAAAGGTTATACTCAGTGCTAATGGATAGATTATGAAGAGATTTTATTTCTGGTTGAAAAACTGAATTTGGTACATATCATCCTCTCTATTGCTGCTAACTCATCCTGGCTAGTATATCAACTCGATGTAAAAAATGTATTTTTAAATGGTGATATATGCGAAGAAATTTATATGGTCCAACCACCAGGATATGTGGTTGAGGGAGAGTCTGTATGCCTGTTAAATAAATATTTATATGGGCTTAAACAGTCCCCTCGGGCCTGGTTTGATAAATTCAGTCATGCGCTTCTACGATTTGGCTTTCATAGGTGCTCAGTTGATCACCCAGTATATATTAAAGATACTATCAAATGGAATGATGCTCATAGTATACAAGAAGTGAAGAATATGATATGTCAAGAGTTCAAGACTAAAGATTTGGGTAAACTCAAATATTTTTTGGGTATAGAAGTCCTCAAGTAAAACCATGGAATAATATTGTCTCAAAGAAAATATGTCTTGGATTTTCTTGAAGAAACAAGAATGAAGGGCTGTAGACCAGTTGATACACCTATGAATGCAAATGAAAAATTGTGTGCCACAGCTGGAGAAGATGTTGACACTAGCAAATATCAAAGACCTGTGGGAAAATTGATCTATCTCACGGTAACCAGGCTAGATATATCATATGCTATGAGCGTGGTAAGTCAATTCATGCACAAACCACAAATTATTCACTGGCAAGCGTTGGAGAGAATAGTACGATACATATATGGTGCTCTAGGAAAAGGATTGCTATATAAATAACATAGCCACTTCAATATAGAAGGCTTCTCATATGCTGATTGGGTTGGATGTCCCAATGATAGAAAATCTACGTCTGGGTATTGTACCCTTGTTGGGGAGAACTTGGTCACATGGAAAAACGAAAATCAAAAAGTGGTTGCAAGATCTAGTTCTGAAGCAGAATACCGAGCTATGGCCCAAATTGTAAGTCAATTTTTATGGATAAAGACTCTTCTTACCAAATTGGAATTTTATAATGGAGACTCTATGGGCCTACATTGTGATAATCAAGCAACTATTCACATTATGTCAAATTCAATTTTCCATGAAAGAACTAAACATATTAAAGTGGATTGTCATTTTATACAAAAAAGTTTCAGGCAGGAATAATTTCTCTTCAATATGTTTCATCTCAAGAGCAATTAGTTGATATCTTCACCAAACCGGTTACATCCAAAATTCTATCTTATTAGGTGGCAAGCTGGGTATTTATGATGTATTTTCTCCTCCAGCTTGAGGGGGAGTGTTGGAAGATGGACTCAAGCCCACAAGCTCAAGGCTAGAAACCCACACGTCAAAGGAGTGGCAAAGTGGTTTTTTATGGTATGTTCCATAAGGATGGCATGAAGATGTAAATACATTGTCTTAGTATGTCTTTTAATCTATTGAGTTGTAACCCTTAGGGCTTTGTAACACTATAAATAAGAGCATTAGCAAAGAGGTAAGGCATTCAAGCCTTCTCCTCTCTTTGATAAATCGTCCAGCTACCCTCTCTTCTCCCTTGATACATTCTCTCCTTCCCTTAATCCAAACTCTCCTCTCTAATGTCCTTCTCCTTTCTCCTCTTCTCTCTCTTCTCTCCTTCTTCTTCCACATTAACCTAGAGTCATTCTCCTGGGGTCTTAACTTCTA
Source organism: Aristolochia californica (assembly GCF_029961685.1). NCBI lineage: Eukaryota > Viridiplantae > Streptophyta > Magnoliopsida > Piperales > Aristolochiaceae > Aristolochia > Aristolochia californica. Next base: position 32,259,390 of record NW_027182279.1, on the reverse strand, counting down.
CATGGTATCAGAGCATGGAAGTTAGGATCCCTATTCAAGTAGTTATGTCATCCATTCAATAAGTTGTTTATATAAGGAGTTCTGCCATGAAGAGAGGGTTTTTTTTTTGTTATTTGGATTCAGTTACCTTTATATAATGGGAATCAAACATCGTTGATATGGGATTCTAGCATATGTTAGTATCAATTCTATAATCTAACATTACTCATGGGAGTGTATTATGTTGTTGGATGACCGTTATATGTTTGATGAAATTCCAGCACTCAATTATCCTTATTATTTTTGCATTTGAACTTCATCAATTGGATCTTGTTTTGTGTTGAAGTATTCCCATGAGTTGGAATTTATTTTTCCAAGAAATTGCTCTCGGTTTGTCAAGAAAGAAAGGCCTTGTCTAAAGTTGCTCTTGGTTTTGTGGTTGAGTTTGGATTAAGGATAAGAGTTGGATCTATTCTCTTCTCTCCTTCTTCTTGCATGTTAACCTAGAGTCATTCTCATGGGGTCCTAGCTTTTACATTTTTTCCCTAAAGCTCTATTTATAGATTAATGAAACTACTATATTACAATAATACCCTTGAACTTAGGGTTTCAAGTTTAGGATTTTAATCCTGGAACTTTAACTTAATTACATCAATGTCATCTCTATGAGATGACTCTTTATTTACCATCCTACCATCATTATATGTGGGGCTATGGGCCTTGTCCTTGATCTACGGGCCTTGAGCTCATCTTCTATATCTCTTGGATGCATGGGTCTTCCTTGGTCTTATGGCCTTGAGCCCATTTTCCAACACACTTGGTTATGCGGGCTTTCCTTGGTCGTGTGGGTTTGGGCCCTATCTTCCAACACCCCTCAAGCTGGGGGTGAGAGAACATCATTAACTCTCACCTTGCTGCAAATGATGTATAGGATCTTTTTGTATAAAATAGTAGTGCTCCATATCTTCTAACACTCCCCCTGAAGCTGGTGACTCTTTCACGAGGCCCAACTGGCATCAGATAAGTGTGAGTAAAATCACTCCAAGCCGTATGACATTGCCCCATACTCCAGTAGGTTGGAGCACACTCCTATCTTCTATAGGTAGTGGGTTTATACGCAATGCTCAGAAGTGTAATAAAACTCCTCCATGATCGTGTCCCTCCATAGGACAATGACTCTCGAGTGGTAGGAATAATAAATGCCAATTAAGGGGGGTTGTATAACATAGATGTAGTAATAAGCTCTTCCATCACGGTGATGTAACATAGATGTGTTAATAAGCTCGTTCATCATGGTGACCCAACCGTAGCAACACTCATAAGGTTACAATAAGGATTGGCCCAAAGATATTTGTGAGAGTCAAATAAAGGATGGTATCAGAAAAGATACTGAGGCCACCACTTCTTCAATAATAATGTCTCATCCAAAGAGACCCAATAGTTGCAGCTGAAATGGGCTTGGGCCCATATAACACGAACCAAAATAATAAACCTTGTAAAAGGACCCATGAAATAATCTGATGCAAAAATTTCTTCTTAGATGCAAAAGCTTCATCTTTTGTGCTCCCCTTTCTTGAATATTTTGGTCACATAAAACTTATCCACAACATATGGAATAAAATACATCTTTCTTGTACTTCTTGTACTTCTCCCCCTCAAACTGGGAGGTAATGGCAGTGATCCTAGATTGAACCAAATATCATAGATGTAGTAATAAGCCTATATAACATAGATATAGTAATAAGCCCTCAAACCAGGGATAAGTGAGATATTTTCTTGATATAGCAACTCAAAAAATGACGAAAAACTATTGGCTTAAATTCGGATTTTTCAATGCAACAGGATACCAACATGACCTTTAATTCTTCAAATGCGAATATATCTTTAAATATATATCAGATTGACATCAAATTTTCTCCTTTTGAAACTAGACTTAAATACCTTTGATCCAAGTATAACTTTTCTTCATAAATTATACTTCTTTTGAGATAAATAATCTGATAGATTTCGGTCACTGTAATTTTCCCGAACTACGTACCTTTTTCTCCTTTTGCTAGCATGACCATTGACTCTTCTAAGATCAATATATCCTTATAAAAAACTCTGATCGAGAATTTATTGAATAGGTAAGAAAATAGACTTATAGATATTTCTTTTTACATATAATTCTCCATATAAAGTCTCGTTCTTGATAACATAAAGTGCCTCAGAAGTTGAAGCTTTCTGCTGCTGCTAAAACCTCTTTTGCAATCTAACCTTCACTGCTTCAAATATCGAATTCTCTTTATAGATAACTCTGATTGGAAAAATAATTTTTCCTTGGAAAGTAGACTCAAATATTTTTCCATAAATATATATTTTTCAATATTAAAATCTCAGTATAGAGGTGGAAAACATAAAACAACTAACGGGTGTAGGGACTGAAAAAAAAAAAAAAAGATAAATATGAAACCTAAACAACTAGAGATAATAAATCAGAAAAGATCACATTATCTCTATGGGTTGACCGAGTCAACTCACAGAACCTGCTCTGATACCGTGTTAAATTTATGGAGAAGAGAAATACTTCATTGACTTATTATAATCAGAGTACATGAACCTTAATTGATAATAGAGGAAGGTAGTAGAGTTACACTACCATAAAACTACCTTTGTCCCAATTAAACCCAAACTCTAACACTTAAATATAAGACCTAGCATAATTAAATAACTCAATATAAATAGAAGACAACATAACTCAAACTAGAACTCTTCTATGAGGATGTGACGACAAGATAAAGATGCCACCTCGTGGCTATCTTTGTGGGTCCCACATGATCTTCTAACCAGCTCGTGATTATCTTTGTGAGTCCTTCTTGATCTTCCAACTAGCTTGTGGTTATCTTTGTGGGTTCGACTTGATCTTCAAACTTATGTTATATGGATGTCAGCTCGTGGTAATCATGGTGGTCCCTACTTCTTATGGGTCTGGGCCCATCTTACAAGACTCGTAAATATGTGGGCCTTCCTTGGTCGTGTGGGCTTGAGCCCATCTTCCAACACTCATTACTCCACAATACCAATGGTGGAGACTAAGAATGGAGTACTTTTTACAATCAATTGGATTTAAACTATTAGAAGCTATCATGAGTGGACCCTTCATCCCATTCCAAAATGTAAAGAGAAGATTTATTACAAAATCTATTTGTGATTGGGATGACCTTGACATTGCAATGGCAATGCTAAGGCTATGGAACTCATTCTTAGTTCCATGAGTGATGAAATGGTTGTTTCTAATTTATCTTGTAAATCAGCTAAGAATTTATGGGACAAAGAATCTGTTAGGATCCTCACGAGCCATGGATCTTGTCACCCTCCTCTCTTCTCTTCCTGCCATTACCTTGCTTGACGTTGAGATGGAATGAGGGGTTGAAGGGAATTGAATTTCGGAAAGGAGAATTGGGGGAAAAACAGAAAAGAGCTTGAAGGAGCTCTTGACCTGTTTATCTAAATTACGCTAGCTAAAGTGAACTCAATTCATAATTCTCATTACCCTAGTCATCCCCTTAAATAGGGTGGAGGACGTCCAAAACCCTAAAGACCTCTTGGGTCAATGGTTCAAACCAATAAATGCTAAACCAACCCAAACCAAAGACAAAACCAAACCAAGAAACAATTACATGGAAATTGAAAAACACATTCATTAATTCATACGCCTGTTGGTAACTCGTGATGCTATAGAGTCCATAACATCACCCCCCTCCTAGAGAAAGAGCTTGTCCTCAAGCTCGAAGGAAGGATATAAAAGTTGAAATGCTGATAACTGCTCCCATGTGGTGTCACTGGGATCGACATCTGTCCACTGGACAAGAATTTCCGAATCCCCTTGAATGTGGCGTGCTTGTATTACCTGAGCCGGAATAGAAAGAACTCTACCCTCATGTAGTGGCGGCAGTGGAGTGTGCAGTAGGGGCGAGTCACCCTGGAAGGGCTTCAATTGGGAGACATGAAATACATTGTGGATCTTTGCTTCCGGTGGTAGCTGCAAGCGGTATGCCACGGGCCCAATTTGGTCCAATATCGGAAATGGACCATAATATTTTGGACACAGCTTATGGCGCTTTGCTGCAGTCAGGGACAACTGGCGGTAGTGTTGAAGCTTTAACCACACCTAGTCTCCAGGGCAATAAGATGCCTCCCGGTGCTTCTTATCATAAAAGCGTTTCATAGAGTGTTGGGCCTTCTGCAGATGTGTACGTACCTCAGTGAGCATAGCGTCTCTTTCAGCTAATGCTTGGCCCAAAGTGACGACTTTGGATGCCCCAGGTTCATATGGTAACAAACGAGGTGGATCTCTGCCATAAACTACCCTGAAAGGAGTAGTGCCCAGTGTTGTGTGGTAAGATGTGTTATAGCAAAATTCTGCCCATGAAAGCCATTTCACCCATCTTCTAGGTGCGTCCCCCACAAAACAACGAAGATACATTTCAATCGTGCGATTGACAACCTCTGTTTGGCCATCCGTTTGTGGATGATTGGCAAACGAAAATGCCAATTGGGTGCCCTGTAATTTGAATAATTCCTTCAAAAAGATACTGGTAAAAATGGCATCCCTATCACTGGTAATGGATGAGGGAATTCCATGTAATCGGACAATGTTGTCCATAAATAATTGAGCGACCTAACCAGCAGTATATGGATGCGCCAAAGCAAGGAAGTGCCCATATTTTGAAAACCGATCAACGACGACAAATATCACCGATTTACCTGATGAAATGGGAAGTCTAGCAATGAAGTCCATGGAAATATCAGACCAGATTTGAGATGGTAGTTGCAGAGGTTGCAATAGGCCGGCCGGACTTAAAGATTCGGCCTTGTTTCTTTGACAAATCTGACAAGCAGCTACATAATCAGCAATTGTGCTCTTCATGCCCTTCCAGTAAAAGTCTCGACTGATTCGAAAATATATTTTTTGTCGACCCTCATGTGTGCTATCATGGATAGAGGACAGGATGGTGTGAAGAAGTGGGGATGTATTATGCAAAAAGATCCTGTTTTTGTAGAGAATGAGATGATCCTGAATCGTCCAATGAGGAGCAGCTGTCCCCTATTGAATATCCTGATATAATGACATGAGATCCGGATATTGATGTACTTCTTCACGAATTGAATCTAATACCAGTGAACATGGGTGACTGATAGCATAAAGTTGTGTGGCGGAAATATCCCGATGTGATAAGGCATCAGCCCCCAAATTCGAACTACCGGGCTTATAATGAACCGTAAAATCGAAGCCCATGAGTTTAGTTAACCAATGCTGCTATGGGGATGTGGTGAGGCACTGTTCAAGAAGATACATGCGGCTGCAATGATCTGTACGAATGAGAAACAGTCGTCCCCAAAGAAAAGGTCACCAATGTTGGACAGCCTTGGCTAACCCAATCAATTCCCTCTCATATGCAGCTAACTTATGGTGGTGTTGTCCCAACTAACAGCTGAAATAAGCAATGGGGTGTCCCAATTGTTGTAACACTGCCCCTATACCTCCCCCGGATGCATCACATTCCACCACAAAGTCTCCCTCAAAATCTGGTAATTGTAGGACTGGCGCTGAGGTTAAGGCCTCCTTTAACAGGTTAAAGGCCTGTTCTGCTGAAGAAGACCAGTGGAAGGCATTTTTTTTGAGCAGGTTATTGAGTGGTGCTGCTATCTGGCCATAAGATTGGATAAATTTTCTATAATATCCCGCGAGGCCCAAAAATCCCTTTAATGCAGTGATGGACGTGGGAATCGGCCAATCTGTAACTGCTTGTATCTTGCTCTGGTCAACTTTCACGCCCACAGCAGATATGACGTGGCCCAAATATGCCACCTCAGATGTACCCAAAGAATATTTTGATTTATTCAAAACCAAATGATGAGAGCGTAGAATGGTAAATACCTGATGGAGGTGGTGGAGATGTTCTTCCCAATTTTTGTTGTAGACCAGAATGTCATAAAAAAAGACTAACACATAGTTGCGCAGAAGTGATGAAAAGACCTCATTCATGAGGGCCTGAAAGGTGGAGGGTGCATTGGAGAGACCGAAGGGCATGACGAGGAACTCAAAATGACCGTGATGTGTGCGGAAGGCAGTCTTCTCCACATCCGCCGGGTGAACTCGTATTTGATGATAGGCCGATTACAAATCTAATTTGGTAAAAATTGTAGCACCATGTAACTCATCCAGCAACTCGTCAACGACTGGAATGGGGAACTTGTCCTTAACTGTGTGCAAGTTGATTTGCTTATAGTCGACACAAAATCTCCAAGATTTATCTTTTTTACGTACAAGTAACACTGGTGAGGAGAAAGGAGATCGACTGGGCTGGATCACACCCTGAGCAAGCATATGCATGGACTGTCGTTCTATATCATCTTTCTGTATATGCGGGTAACGATAAGGCCGCACCACTACTGGATCAGTTCCCAATTTTAAACGAATGCGGTGATCGCAATGACGCACTGGTGGTAGACCCGTAGGATCCTTAAATAAATCCGCAAATGCTGTAAGTAAAGGAGCTAACTGATCATCACCAGTGTGTTGAAGCTGCAAAGTATGAAGTGCGTTAGGTACCTGTGCCACAATGCCTTGTAATGTAATCTGGCCCTGTGGTGCTGAAAATGTCATAGTCCGAGCCTGAAAGTCCCATAATATCAGTCCTAATAACTGGAGCCATTTGGCCCCGAGCACCAAATCAAATCCAGCCAATGGAATGACTAGTAAATCTGCCTGAAAGGAATGCCCCTCAATGGTGAAAGGGGTGTGAGCACATAACCCCACACTAGCAATTTTGGCCCCATTGGCCACTGAAACTGAGAGTCCCCTTTGTTGTTGAATTTCCAATCCCAATTGTTGCGCGGCTGGTTCACTGATAAAATTATGTGTGCTGCCCGAATCAACTAAAGCAAGTAGCATGAGATGATGTAACCTGGCCTTTACCTGCATGGTATTAGAACTACACAGGCCATGCATGGCATGGAGGGAGAGCTCTGCTTCCTGTTGTACCACTTCAACAATTTCATTTTCAAGAAGCTCTTCTGAATCTTCTTCCAACTATTCAATACTGAATAAACGTTTACATGTATGTCCGGGCAGGAATTGTTCGTCACAATTAAAACATAGGCCCTTTGCCTTTCGAGCATCCATTTCCTATTTAGTCAAAAATTTACGTGGCATAGAGTATGGAGGCACACTGGTAGCCTGATCTGCTCGGTTAGGAGCAGAGGACCCAAAACGTGGACCAGATGCAGTACCCTGTATTCTGTTCTTCCAAAATGGTTTTCTTTGTAAAGACTCTTTTAGAACTCTCTGTTTGTGTTCCACAGCTCTGGCATAATTCATTGCTGAGTCCAAATTTGTCGGACCAAGTAATTCCACTTCCAATATGACTGCCTCTGTGAATCCAGCATTAAAAATCTGAACATGTAGGTGAGGAGGAACAAATTCACTAGCTCGGGCCAACCTTTCTTGGAACGTTTTTTGGTAAACTTCTAAGGTGCTGGTCTGTTTGTAGTTGATCAATTCCCCCACTGGGTTGCTGCTAGCTGGAGGTCCGAACCTCAACTGGCAAGCATGTTGAAAGTGCAGCCAATCCTAAATGGAATGGACATTTCGGTAGTGATGGAACCACATGAGTGGTTCATCGAGCATGTGGTAGGCGGCCAAAGTAACCTTGTCCATTTCCACCATTTGTTGATGATAGAAGAATTGTTCACATTTCGTGAACCACAGTAAAGGATCTTTAGAGCCATCATATGTAGGAAAGTTCAGTTTAAAGTACCTGGGAACCGTTGATGGTCCTTGTGCGTGAGTGGCCATTGAACCCATTGGTTGGCGCAGGGGTGGATTTGGTGGTGGCATGAATTGTTGGTGGGGAACTGGTTGTGGTTGAAAATTGGTTGCTGGTGGTGGCGTTGGTGCTTGAAGTGCAGCAAGTTGTCGGAGGATGGTTTGTAGAGATGATTCCAGTGTTTGTAAGGTAGTATTGATGTGAGAAATTTCAGTACCTTGAAGAGTGGATCGTTGTTGAAGTTCTGAAAGTATTTGACGTATGTCCTCTGGAGAAGAGGAATCACCGAGGGTGGACCAGTCTGATACCACGTTGTTAGGATCCTCACGAGCCATGGATCTTATCACTCTCCTCTCTTCTCTTCCTTCCATTACCTTGCTTGACGTTGAGATGGAATGAGGGGTTGAAGGGAATTGAATTTCGGAAAGGAGAATTGGGGGAAAAACGGAAGAGAGCTTGAAGGAGCTCTTGACCCGTTTATCTAAATTATGCTTGCTAAAGTGAACTCAATTCATAATTCTCATTACCCTAGCCGTCCCCTTAAATAGGGTGGAGGACGTCCAAAACCCTAAAGACCTCTTGGGTCAATGGTTCAAACCAATAAATGCTAAACCAACCCAAACCAAAGACAAAACCAAACCAAGAAACAATTACATGGAAATTGAAAAACACATTCATTAATTCTTACGCCTGTTGGTAACTCGTGATGCTATAGAGTCCATAACAGAATCTAACTTGTATAGGGACAAACAATGTTGCTCTTCAAACTCTCAGTGCAATACATCTAGTGATAACTCTAAAATTATTGATAGTATAAACTTATGTTTATATGGAAACACCATCTCAGATTGAGAGGAAACTTCAAAGAGTGATTGTTGTGATGAATTGGACAAAGAAGAATTGATGAGAAAACTTGATGACTCCATATCCTCCCTCAGAAGAAGAGATAAAGAAAACAAGAAGTTAAGGAGACAACTTTCCAAACTAGAAAAGGAAATCAATTCATTGAAAGCTAACTTTTCCTCAAAGCTAGAAGAGCTTAGAAAAAATAACATAAAGCCCATTTTAGAATGAGAAAAACTAAAAGACTATTCTTCAAACATTCTCAAATTGAGAAAAAAAATGTATTGTTCTAGGATTTAAGAATTACAAAATGAAAACAAATTGTTAAAATCCAACAACTTTATAGTTGAAAGAGGAACCCATGAATTATCTCATGCTTTAAAGATTCTTTCCTTGGGAAAAGCTACCGCAATGGTTAGATCGGAAAATCAAGTGAGAAAACTGAAATTTAGAGCCAAGGTCCATCAAACTAAAATAGAAAGGAAATCTCGCAGTTCTCATAGGACAAATGTGACAAAGCTCACAACCTCACCAATGCATGTGGAATCATTGGACATTGAGTGTTCAACTAGAAGATCAAATTTGAATGTAGTGAAGTAAATTTGGATTTCCAAGGGAAGCCTAAATTTGTCTTCCAAAGCTGACAGGTAGGACCCAAACAACTTTGTATACCCAAGGTCACTTGATCATGGTAGGACCCAAACAACTTTTGGCACCCAATGTCACTTGATCTTCATAGAAAGGAGTGTACTCTCAAAGCCAAGCTACATACTACATTAAAATCACCAAAATATCTTGTGAGACATGAGTTATGTAATTAAGATTTCATAATTTGATGCTCATGTCAAATTTGAGATTCATCTTATGTGATTTGGTTATGAAAATTAGCACAATGATAATTTTATCATATTTCTCATTAACCAATCTTGAAACTTGTTCATGTGGAACTAAGCTATCTTAGTAAATTAAGCCTTTCACATCTACTAAACTCTGCTTAGAACTTGGTTTTAGCCTAGTTGAGGATTGAGAAATGTTGAATTCATGGAAAAGTGAAATACTTCATTGACATCAATAACTTGTTGTAATCAGAGTACATGAACCTCTATTTATAATAGAGGAAGGTAGTAGAGTCCAATTACAAGAAAACTACCCTTGTCCCAATTACACTCAAACTCTAACACTTAAAGATAAGTCCTAGCATAATTAAATAACTCAATATTTATAAAAAAAAACATAACTCAAACTAAAACTCTTCTTGGTCGTGACCCTAAGATAAAAATACTTTTGTGAGTCCTTGATCTTCCAACTGATGTGGTAAGGATGCCAGCTCATGGTAATCATTGTGGGTCCTACTTCTTATGGGCTTGAACCCATCTGTGGGTCTTCCTTGGTCATGTGGCCCATATTATAATAATCTTAGATATGTGGGCCTTCCTTGGTCATGTGGGCTTGAGCTTATCTTCCAACACTGCCCCTCAAGCTGGAGGTGAGAGAATAACATGAACTCTCAGCTTGTTGCAAATGGTGTATAGAATATTTTTTTATAAATGGCATGTTATGGACTCATTAGGGGTTTATTTGCAATTTCTATTCATTAGGGGTTTATTTGTAATTTTTAGAACTTATGGCCTTTTGGCATGTTTTCCCTAATTCCCTATATAAGGGCGTAAGATGAATGAGAAGGTAAGCATTGAATTAATTAGTTGTAATCTGGTCAGATTCTCCCCTCTGAGGTCTAGGTCGGATTCTCCCTTTGAGGTCCATGGTTGAGCTCCCTTCGAAGGCTCAAAACATCACAACAATCCTCCCTATTCATCGTCTTCATCGCGTGTAGATCCGGGGCGTAACATCTTGGTATCAGAGCTAGAACACGATGGGCCACGAGGACCCATGTTTGGCGATGCACAGACAAGTCCGTGAAATGGCTGCAGATGGCTTTGCAATGGAAGAGATACAGAAATGGCGTGATGCCTGGGTAAAGTATTGGCTAACAACGGAGTATCGAGAGGCATTCGCTGGAGAAGCTATCTCCGAAGGGAAATCGGGTGACCAAGTAACCACTTTGTTTCGTCGACCAGCCAAAGCCTCTGCAGAGGATGTGGGTCAATCTCAGATCCGAAGGGGCAGAGAGGCTTTCCGTCACCACAAATTAAGATTTCTGCACACAAAATTTCAAAGCCGAACAAAGACGACGATTTGGGAAAATTAGAGGGGTTTTCGGCTACGACATCGTTGGTGTTGGTCAGATCGGGGGAGACCTTAAATCTGGAAGCACACCAACATGACTCACGGTGAGTAGAACCCCATCTCGATCTGCAAAAGAAATTTATTCTGGCGACTATTTCGACCCGGCAACCCCAAATCGTGCACGCGATGAAGACGATGAATAGGGAGGATTGTTGTGATGTTTTGAGCCTTCGAAGGGAGCTCAACCCTGGACCTTAAAGAGAGAATCCGACCTAGACCTCAGAGGGGAGAATCTGACCTGATTACAACTAATTAATTCAATGCTTACCTTCTCATTCATCTTACGCCATTATATAGGGAATTAGGGGAAAAATGCCAAAAGGCCATAAGTTCTACAAATTACAAATAAACCTCTAATGAACCTCCGTCATGGGCTTCCAACCACAAATAATTTTGATCTTTTTTACGGGGATGAAGTTCCTCCACCATGGACTCCCAACCACAAATAATGTTTTGATCTTTTTGACAGGGTAAAATAAATGATGACATGAGGCCACCTCTTCTTCAATAATAATGTCCCCAAAGAGACATAATAGTTACAGCTGAATATAACACAACCATCTTCCAACACATATAACACAAACCAAATAATAAATTTTGTAAAAGAGCCCATCAAATAATCTGATATAAAAATTTCTTCTTAGATGCACAGGCTTCATCTTTTGTGCTCACCTTTTCTTGAATATTTTGGTCACATAAACTTATTCACAACATATGAAATAAAATACCTCTTTCTTGTACTTCTACTTCTCCCTCTCAAGCTGGGAGGTAATGGCAGTGATCCCAGCTTGAACCAAATATCATAGATGTAGCGATAGGCCAAAATAACAGAGATGTATAAACAAGACCTCAAACCAGTGAGAAGTAAGATATTTTTCTGATATATCAACTCAAACAGTGATGCAAAATAATCGGCTTAAATTCGGATTTTCAATGTAACAAAATACCAACATGACCTTTGATTCTTCCAATTCGAATATATCTTTCAATATAGATCAGATTGACATGAAATGTTTTCCTTATAAAAAGTAGACTTAAATACCTTTCATCAAAGTATAAATTAACTTCATAAAATATAATTCTTAGAAGATAAATAATCTGATATATTTCGGTCTCTGTCATCTGGCCGAACTAATTATTGTTTCTCCTATTTTTCTAGAATGACCATTGACTTTTGAAAGATCAATATCTCCTTATAAAAAGATCATACTGAGTATTGGTTGAATAGGAAAGAAAATAGACTTAATTATATTTCTTTTGATATATAATTCTCCATATAAAGTCTCTTTCTTGTCAGTATAAAATACCTCGGAATTTGGAGCTTTCTCCTTCCGCTCAAACCTCTTTTTCAATCTGACCTTTGCTGCTTCAAATATCGATTTCTCTTTGTAGATAACTCAGATAAAAAAATTATTTGAATAGGTAAAAGAATATACTTACAGATATTTCTTTTGATATATATTTCTCCATATAAAGTCTAGTTCTTGGTAGCAAAAAATACCTCAGAATCTGAAGATTGTTGCTGCAGTGCGAACTTTTTTTGCAATCTGACCTTTGCTGATTCAAATATCGATATCTATCTGTAGATAACTCCGATTGGAACAAATAGGTTTTATTTGGAAAGTAGACTAAAATATATTTCCGTCAATATATAATTTTCAATATAAAAAACTATGTGTAGAGGAAACAAACCCAAAGAAATCTATTGGTGTAGGCACTAAAAAAAATAACTACGAACCTAGACATAGGATTTAAGGTTTAGAGAAAAGGATCACATTACCTCCGTTAGTTGACCAAGTCAACTCACAGAACCTGCTCTGATACTATGTTGAATTAATGGAAAAGTGAAATACTTCATTGACATCAATAACTTGTTGTAATCAGAGTACATGAACCTCTATTTATAATAGAGGAAGGTAGTAGAGTCCAATTACAATAAAACTACCCTTGTCCCAATTACACCCAAACTCTAACACTTAAAGATAAGTCCTAACATAATTAAATAACTCAATATAGATAAAAGACAAACATAACTCAAACTAAAACTCTTCTTGATCGTGACCCTAAGATAAAAATACTTTTGTGAGTCCTTCTTGATCTTCCAACTGATGTGATTAGGATGTCAGCTCATGGTAATCATTGTGGGTCCTAATTCTTATGGGCTTGGACCCTTATTGTGGGCTTTCTAGGGTCATGTGGCCCATATTATAATAATCTTAGATATGTGGGCCTTCCTTGGTCGTGTGGGCTTGAGATTATCTTCCAACAATAAATTAGATAAATTTGAAACCTCAAGCTTAGATTGTTCATTCTTACCTTTAGTGCTATCTATGTGAATTTATGACTTAGAGCATATTTGAAAATTGAACCCATAGCCATAAATTCAAACTTAATGCATAGTTATATCCACAACAAAGTGAATTTCAATGAATAGATATCAAAACTTGGAAATTTGACGACTTTGTTGATATGAACTACATTGACAATAATTGATTTGCTACTTCTGCAAGTCATGATATTTGAAACACTTGGGTAAAACTATAAGCTTGCATTAGGTATCTCCCTAAAAATATAATTAGTTAAAAATTAAGGACAAATTTATTTTCTAGGATAAATGAAAGTCTAATTATGTGCCTCCGTACAAATTAATCAAGCCTAATGTGATAGGAATGGATTAGGACCCAAATTAGAAGAAATGTAGAAATTTTTTAAGTCCTACTACCATTACAGCCTATGTAGCCCAAAATAGAATCAAATGCAACATCATAGATATTTTGATACATTAAATGTCTTTTTTCCTAATAAATTATATTGAAAATCTCTTGATTTAGGCAAATCGGGCTCATTTTGCCATTAGCCTTACTTACACCGTAAGAGCTAACGAGTTGGGTGAGTTAAAAAGCACAATATTTGAGTAAATGTATAATAGACATTATCATTTAGGTAGCCTTGCTATGGAATAAATGTACTTGTATTCTTTGGATCTCTATCTTGGTCTTGAGAATCTCATGGCTATGAATCACTTTTCTCTTGAGAAATTGATTCTATGCATGACTCATATATTTGATTCTTATGCTCGTATAGAAACCTAGAAATTAGAAATTTTCATTTTACTGGCTACAATTGCTGAAAGTGCGTTTTGAATTTGCTTAGTGCAATTCAAACTTGCCTATGTATGCTAAATTAGATTTTAACATCACCATCGTTATAGTCATGAAAATATTAATAGGAAATTGTATAGATCATTGTAAAAGATTTTCACAAAGCACACCAGCCTAAAATTAGATTATAAATCTTATAGACATAGACGTACAATAGAATTTCAAAATCATGTTGTTGTGCGTAGGGTAGTAAGACTCTCCATTTGGGGTTATCACTACAGCAGAAATCAGGAATATCAGTCTCAGTGGCTAACGGTGACAAGGTCACCATTGTGGATTTTGGTTCAGCAATGCCCTTTACTATTGAGGGTCACTCCTTTGTAGCAGATTTTTTGGTAATACAGCTGGCTGGGTTTGACCTCGTATTGGGCATTAAATGGCTACAACGATTGGGTCCGATCTTGTGGGATTTCCAATCCCTTACCATGAGTTTTAAACAGGACAGCCATCTGATCACCCTCCAGGGCACTAGTGCCTAGTGGCCATGCAGCCTTCAAACACTTTCTGTGGGTCCTTCAAAGGGGGATAACTTAGCTTCATTGTTGGCCGAATATGCGGATTTATTTCAGGAACTTGCAGACCTTCCGCCTATACGAGCTTGTGATCACAGAATTTGTTTGAAGATGGGCACATAACCAGTGGTAGTGCGTCCCTACCGCTATCCCCATGTGCAAAAAGATGAGATAGAAAGGCAAGGTCAACAAATGCTCCAACAGGGTATTATTCAGCCTAATCATTCTCCTTTTTCGTCCCCGGTATTGCTGGTAAAAAAATCAGATAAATCTTGGCACTTTTGTGTGGATTACCGTGAACTCAATGCTCGCACAATCAAAGATAACTTTCCAATTCCGGTGGTAGATGAATTAATGGATGAGGTACACGACTCTCAATTATTTACAAAGTTGGACTTGAAATCTGGCTACCATCAGATTCGGGTTTATTCGGAGGATGTCGAAAAAACTACCTTCCGCACCCACCATGGTCACTACGAGTTCCTAGTGATGCCTTTTGGGCTATCCAATGCCCCGTCCACCTTTCAAGCACTGATGAACCAGGTATTTCGCCCTTTCTTACGGAAGCATGTCTTAGTTTTTTTTGACGATATACTGGTCTATAGCAAAACTTGGGAAGCACATTTGAACCAATTGAGTCAGGTTTTCACAATTCTCCGAGCACACCATTTATTTCTCAATCGAGCCAAATGTGACTTTACCACTTCTGAAGTAGCTTATTTGGGGCATGTGATCTCTACCTCTGGGGGGAAACCAGACTTCAGCAAAATACAGGCTGTTATGGATTGGCCCACACCTCACTCCGTTACAGCTTTGAAAGGGTTCCTTGGTCTGGCAGGTTATTATAGAAAATTTATCAAAGAACATGGTCACCTGGCAGCACCATTGCACAATTAACTGAAGAAGCATTATTTCAGTGGTCTCAGTTGGCGGACTCCTCGTTTAACAACTTAAAACAGGCATTAGCGTCAGCACCAATTCTCCAATTGCCAAACTTTGCCAAAAATTTCAGCATAGAATGTGATGCATCCGGGGGAGGGATAGGTGCCGTCTTGCAGCAACAAGGACACCCCATTGCCTACTTCAGCCACCATCTCGGTCCTCACCATCACAAGTTAGCCACTTATGAAAGGGAACTCATCGGTTTGGCCAAAGCCGTACAGCATTGGAGGCCGTATCTGTAGGGCCGACCTTTTGTGATCCAGATAGACCACTGTAGCCTCAAATACTTATTGGAGCGGCGTCTTACTACATCCCCACAACAACATTGGCTCAGCAAATTAATGGGATTCGATTTTTAGGTGGAATACAAACCGGGTTATCTCAACCGGGCAGCAGGCACCTTGTCACGCAGAGAACTTGGGGATTCACACCTGCACGCACTGAGCCACCCCAGGTCCCCTTTGCTGTACACAATCCGTCAGGATACTAGCCATCATCCGGATCTCCTTGCATTACAAACTCAAATCGAAAACCATTCCAAGGACAATAACTAGACAATACAGGACGGTCTCATTCTATATAAAGGACGCATATATATTCATCCTTCGTCGGTACTCCTTCCTTCCATTATTGCCTCCTGTCATGACAGTACACATGAGGGCCAGCAGAAGACATACTTCCGCCTCAGTCGGGAGTTTTATTGGAGAGGTATGAAGCGGGTCATTGCTGAGTATGTTGCAGCGTGCCAGGTCTGTCAGAGGAATAAGTCTGAATCCTTAAAACCTGCCGGCTTGCTCCAGCCACTTCAGCTTCCTTCACAAGTATGGGCAGATCTCTCAATGGATTTTATCGATGGTCTTCCTCCTTCTGTAGGAAAATCTATTATTCTTGTTGTGGTCGACCAGTTCTCAAAATATGCCCACTTTATGGCCCTCAGCCATCCGTATACAGCAACACAAGTCGCTCAGCTCTTTGTGGATAATAATGTCCGCCTCCAAGGACTTTCGGAGACCATCACCAGCGATCGTGATGCTATCTTCACCAGTAAATTCTGGGGGGAACTATTTAAGCTCCACGGCTCCAAGTTAGCCTTTTCTTCAGCATACCACCCTCAGATAGACGGCCAGACAGAGGTGGTTAACCGCACATTGGAGATGTATTTGTGGTGCTTTGTGGGGACACGCCCCGACAGTGGGTTTGTTGGTTAGCATGGACGGAGTATTGTTATAATACCTCATACCACACCGCATTGGACACTACCCCTTTTCGAGTCATTTATGGACTCGAACCTCCACGCCTACTTTCTTATGAACCAGGGTCTTCTTGAATAACAACATTGGACCAAGCATTAGCCGACAGAGATGCAATGCTTGCTCAGGTCTTCTTTCAGTTACAGCATTCACAAGCCACAATGAAGCATACTTATGACAAAGGACATTGTCCCCTTTCCTTTGCAACCGGAGAATTTGTTTGGCTCAAACTTCAACCATACCGCCAACTCTCTCTTACAGCCATCAAATGCCATAAGCTCTCTCCAAAATTTTATGGGCCATTCCAGGGCCTGCAACGTATTGGCACTGTTGCGTATCGTTTGAAACTACCACCAGACGACAAACTACATGACGTCTTCCACGTCTCCCTTCTCAAGCCATTCAAGGGAGACTCACCACTGCTGCATACCCCTTTGCCTCCGCTCAAGGATGGCAGGTTCATGCCCACTCCTGCACAGATCCTTCAAGCAAGGCGAGTTAACAACGCTTGGGAATTGCTCGTTTAGTGGACTGACGAGGAATTGGTGGAAGCCTCTTGGGAGACACTCGAGTCCTTCCAGACTCTATTCCCCACTTTCGAGCTTGAGGACAAGCTCTTTCTTTAGGAGGGGGGTGATGTTATGGGCTCCATAGCATCAAGAGTGGTGAACCGGAGAAGAGAAGAGATGGAGTAAACTTGTATTTCAGTACCTTAGGGGTTTAATTTTAATTTGAAGTTCAATAAGGTTCTAATTGTAATTATAGAACCTTTGATGTTTTCCCTGATCTATTTAGGGGTGTCAAGTGATTGAATGGAAGCAAGCATTAATCAATTAGTCTAAATGAGATCAGGTACTCTCTCTAAAGAGGCATAAGGTTGGAGCTCCTTCAAAGGCTCACGTCCCTTCATCATTGGGTGTTCCAAGAACCCCAAATCCTTCCCTTATTCGTCATTCAATCTGGAAGCTAGAGGAGATCGCCTGGTGACTCGATCCATGTCTAGAGAACCTAACATGGAGCCATTTAATTCCAAGTACCAAATCAAATCCTGACAGTGGGATCACCAAGAAATCTGCAATAAAGGCGTGTCCCTCAATATCAAAGTGTGTGGCCGGAGAGATTCCCACATTGGTAATTTTAGCCCCATTGACTACTGAGACAGAAAGGCATGTCTGTTGCTGGACGACTAACCCAAGTTGTTCGGCCGCTGGCTAACTGATGAAATTATGCGTGCTTCCAAAGTCAACTAAAGCAAGTAATTATAGATGATGTAACTGGGCTTTAACTTGCATGGTGTTAGAACTACGCAGGCCAGTCATGGCATGAAGTGAAATCTCTGGACCCTCTTGGTCTGTCTCCACAATCTCTTCCTTTGGTAGTATGTTCTCACAATCCTCCCACAAACATATACTGAATAATCTTTTGCATATGTGACCCTGGACATACTGGTCATCACAGTTAAAACAAAGGCCCTTGGCCTTCTCTGATCCATCTCCTGTATATTAGGATTTTTGAAGTAAGGAGCTGGTGGCATAGAGTTAGAACTGTCTGGTCGTGGTGCTGCACTGGCTCCAAAACGTGGAGGCCCAGAATATGCTGCTTATGCTCAATTGACCTGGCTAAATTTATAGCAGGGTTCAAATCTGTAGGATCATGTAATTCAACTTCCAGCTGCAGAGCTTCTGTCAAACCAGCACTAAAGATGTGAACATACTGGGAGTGACTGACAAACTCATTAGCGCGGGCCAAATGTTCCTGGAAGGTCTTTTGGTACACTTCTAGTGATCCATTCTGTTTATAATTGATTAATTCTCCCAATGGATTGCTACTAGCTAGAGGACCATACCTCATCATGCATGATTGTATAAAGGTTGCCCAATCCTAAACAAATTGGTCATTTCAGAATTGGTGGTACCATAGGAGCGCTTCATCGAGCATGTGGTATGCGGCCAAATAAACCTTCTCATCCGCCGATGTTTTTTGATGATAAAAGAATTGGTCACACTTGGTTAACCAAATAAAGGGGTCCTTAGACCCATCATATGTAGGAAAATCGAGTTTGAAATACCTGGGAACCGTATTTGGTCCCTGTGCGGCAGGCCCCAGATGGGGATTGTTATGGCGCATTGGTGGTGGTGGAGGTGGTGGTGGTTGGAATTGATGGTGGTCGGCTGGTGAAGAGTAGGCTGTCTGCGGCAGCACTCGAAGACCACTGTCGTCTTGTGTTATACACATAATAACATTATTATTTTAGTTGTTTTCTTTAATTTACTTTATTTTATTTGAGTTTTAGGTCACAGGGGTATTTTTGGAATTATTTATTTATAGGATATTTTTGGAATATTTTATTCATAGGGATATTTTTGTAATATTTTATTAAACCCTAACAGGGTGTACCCTATTTAAGGGGTAAGAGTAATGAGAAGGATAGACATTGAGAATTAGGTTAAATCTAGTCTAAATAGGCTTAGAGTTCTCCTCAACTAGCTCTAGGGTTTTCAAGCTTCCCTTTGGCTTGATCTTCGTCTTCTTCTATGAATCCTTGTGTCAGATCTGGGACCGTAACAACTGGTATCAGAACAGGAACACAATGGGCTATTCATTTTCCCCAAAAGGATAGATTATTCTGGATGAGGTATACGATTTAATGGAAAAGTATGCAAAGATATGGGAGAATACGCGCATCGTATGAATCTTCCATTGAAATTGCTGCAATTGAAGTTTCTACAATTAAGAGGGATCTCGCTGCCACAGTCGCTTGAGATGCTAGCTCAGACAGGTTGGAGAAGCAAGCAATCAAAGAACTCTCTGTATCTCCGGCGACGATGACCTCCAAATTTTGGGATTCATAAATTCCGAAAACGAAAGGGTATACAGCACACCCTTCATCGGAAAATCCAGAATGGGGGTTCAACATCAAATCCTTTGCCAATGGACGCCATACGTCTTTCCGAACTGAAGACGTAAGGAAATCCAAAGCCGAACAGCGGGGAGGTAATACAAATCCGAATAGGGGAAATTTTGAAATCGTCGGCATTGGACGATTTGGGGGCGACCTCAATTCCGAAATTGGGGACAAGGGAAATCTCCGAGCACGAATGTCATGCACAAAAATCCCGAGCAGGGCAATGGGACCCAGAAATTCTGAACTCAAACCACTTCTGCTCACGGTAAGCAAATCTTCCGACGATTGTTCCGACCAGGAAACAAGCAGCGAAGCCCCAAAGGGCTGCCCTTGACCACCGGACACGGAGGAGGCTCCGTTGGCGCTGTCGGAAACATGTCCGGTGGGATGTGACTTCTGGCCACAACCTGTTAAGCACCTAGCCAATACTACCCAAAAGACCGGTCTGTTAGGAGCAGAAGACATAGGTACTTAACCCAGGACCATAACATCACACCCCACCTTCATGAGCCAATGACCACGGCGGCGCAACGACACTGGCCCAACCGCAACATCGCAATAGCGGCGACCTACCAGTATTTTAATCCAGCCTTTGCGCGCAACGCAGCGGCACTGGCCCAACCGCAGCATCGCAACAGCGGCGCGACCTACCAGTATTTAAATCCAGCCTCTGCGTCATTACCGGGATTCGAACTCGCGACCGAGCGCTAGCTCTGATACCAAATGTTAAGCACCTAGCCAATACTACCCAAAAAACCGGCCTGTTAGGAGCGGAAGACATAGGTACTTAACCCAGGACCATAACACAACCTCCCACTCGCAATCCACTTCTCGGCAGACCAAAGCATACCCAAGTTCCAAATTGAGGGGGGTAAGTGTCTCAAAAATTTATTTTTTTAGAGGCTTTGTTTTTCTGTGGATGAGCACAGTACCTATGTGGCTGTGAATCTTCAAATTTCAGATGTGGGGTTTAATTTTCTGGATCCCCTATATGCTGTTCAACCACGAACTTCACTTTCAAAATTTTGGCCTGGTGAGTTTCTGTTTCGGGAAGTAGAGAAACACATCCAGCATCGTTTTGGCTACCTTACGGCTGGTGTGTATGACTTTCGAGAGGGATTTTTTTGGGGATGTTGGGAAGGATAGATGTTGCAGCAGCAGGGGTGGTTCCTACCTACAAAATGGGTACCGGTTGGTGGTTGCTCGAAGGTCGGATGGGTCCTGTCTGCACCATCTGCCATTCTGTCACTAGCCTTAGGGTCTGTATCAGTACAATCTAATTCTAGTGATGGCATGGATAACCCAGCAAATCATAATTTCTCTACAGAGTATCCTTTTGGCCCACATGATGATGTTTCCCCTGTGAAAGGGTCAGGTCAATTCGCTAATCAAGAGAGTCAACAGGACAAAAATGATTTGGATCCAAAACCACAATTTGCATCCAAAGCTCAAGCAGGTTATCAAACAGATTTTGGTCATGAGAACAGTAGTTCTACTCACAGAGAAAAATCTGGCCCAGAAGAATAGTTCACTATCCAGGATGAAGGACCCTCTCATCTTGGACGAACAACGGTTGTCACTGAAGAGCCTTGTTCTGAGGAGGGTCTTGTTTCTGGAACAAAAAAGGATAAAAAAGGAGCAGTTTTTTAGGTGAAAGAGGATTACAGCGAAGACCATTTTGTGCAGACTGAGAGAGATGAAGTGAGTCACAATCACAAGGAATTGGTGACAAGATACTTTGAAATCAACTTCCCCATCTACCTCGGGGCAAGCAGGGAGGTTGAGTCAGCAGTTCCAGCAGATGATGATGACTCAAATGAAGATGAAGCACTTGAGGAGGAGGAATTAAAAGAGGACGATGGTGAGAAAAAGCCAAAGACAAAAAAAGGGCAAGGAACAACTTATGACTGGGACGTCATGAATTATGTGAAGGCCATATGGCTGCGCAATTCCAAAGAGGTTATTGCTGCAGTGTACTACAAATTTTACCATTCTCCTGCAAAAGACTTTGGTGATAAAATGCCAATGACTTGGAGTCACTGCACTGTTGAAGCTGTCCTGTTTGTTCCTCAGGCTTCACTTGATTTGTATGAGAGTTACTACAATACCAACAAAGCCAATTTGAAGTTGTATGTGCGAGTCTTCCTCTCAGATGAATTTGATGAGCTTCTTCCAAAATATTTAAGCTTTTTGAAGGGGTTGGAATCAATTATTGGGCATGCCATGATGGTAAGATTCTGCCACGCCAGGAACACTGGGGAAGTACTGCGTGTCTTTAAGGAGATGGCCAAACAGAAGGGGAGGAAATAGGAGGCAGCTGCTGGTTTTGCAGCCCTTAAGTTCTTCCACAACTTGTGATGTGTTGCTGCTTTGACAGTGCAGAAATGGACTCAACCGACCAAAATAGAACCCAGAAAACTTAGTGATCCTTCGATAGGCCAGCAGCATAACCATGTGTATTGGAAGTATGGTAGTTTTCATTATTTTTCCAGCGCAATCCACTGCATTCCTGGATTTTACAACGCTATTTTGACACTGCAGAAAACAGTCCTACTATTTGCAGGAACTCTTATATGGGCACGTGTTTAAGTTGGTCACTCTGGGATTGGCATTGTGCAACATGACATAGTCAAACTTTTTGACAGTTTGGACCGTTATGAGGATGACCACGCAGAACTGAATGTGACTGCCTTTCAAATCGGGTGCCCTATGAAGGACACAAATTACCCAAAGGAATGTGCTGATACCGTTATCACTGTTCTTGGAATTGATAATCAGAACATGGAAAAATGGATGGGTGACGCAGATGCTGCTGCTGACAATCCGGTGCTGCACAAAGCCCACGATGCTCAAGTTGGGACATTAGAGGAAGGTGTTGTACTAACGGCTTAGTGTGATGGGTTTGAGGAAACTATTGAGGCTATTGTTGGTTTGGGTAATGATATTCAGCACAATGAATGCTGGAGCATCAATGGGAGTTGTTGGCGAGATAAAATGGGGACTTTAACAGAGTGCGAGGACACCTTCCGTGGTAGAGTCTGTGAGTGTCCCTGGCTAGAAGCAGTGCAATTCAGGGGGGATGGTTATAGCCATTGTGCAGCAAGTTGGCTTGGACGATGCAACCTAAACAATGGAGGCTATTGGCATGCTACTCCTGATGGACATTCCATCTCAGCTTGTCAGGAGGCTGAGGGCAGTAAAGGCCCATGTCCAGCTGGATTCAGGGATGTGTGGGGGTGTGCACTTGTTTTTGATAGGGACGAGAGGTTTCACCAAAGGTACAACCGGGAATTGGTGGATCTTGACATAGCAGGCGACCTCACTGTTGTTGACATCATGCTTAGTGTTACAGCCATGATACTTTCATGGAGTATGCGGGACAATTGCCTGAACATGGACTGGGTCCAAGCATGAGGTTATCAGGGATATGCTATTATTTTTGCCACTGCGGCATATGCTGGGGCAGCTCCCCCAAAGGCTGTTAATGTTGAATCAGCAGTTACTAGTTTGGTGCAGGTAACCATTCTACTTGTTCGTTTTCTTCCGTATTGGCGTATGCAAAAACAAGAGGTGCGAAAAAAAAAAGGCTCCAATTGTGGGCATCCAGCGGGCGAACATAGCGATCACAGATGCTACTCGGGCACAGGTGAAGACGTCGGCATACAGACACTACTTCCGAGCTTGAGGACAAGCTCGTTCTTCCAAGGGGGTCTAATGTTATGCACGCAATAGCATTATTATTTTAGTTGTTTTCTTTAATTTACTTTATTTTATTTCAGTTTTAGGTCATAGGTGTATTTTTGGAATTATTTATTCATAGAGATATTTTTGGAATATTTTATTCATAGGGATATTTTTGGAATATTTAATTAAACCCTAATAGGGTGAACCCTATTTAAGAGGTAAGAGTAATGAGAAGGACAGACATTGAGAATTAGGTTGAATCTAGTCTAAATAGGCTTAGAGTTCTCCTCAACGAGCTCTAGGGCTTTTAAGCTTCCCTTTGGCTTGATCTTCGTCTTCTACTACGTATCCTTGTGTCAGATCTCGGATCGTAACATCTTGTCACCGGAGGAGGGCTTGGATGGCCGTGTCCATGGATTTGATTGCCTCACGTAGGTCAGATGTGGTTTGACGCACTTCTGCCAGGGATTGAGCCTAAATGTCTGTCCTCTGACGATTGTCCTCAACTAATTACCGCAAATTCTCAGGAGAAGAGAATCCCTAAGGGTTGACCTATTTGATACCAAATGTTAAGCACCTAGCTAATACTACCCAAAAGACCGGCATGTTAGGAGCGGAAGACATAGGTACTTAACCCAGGCCTATAACTAGGATGTCCCATAACATCACACCCCCCCTTCGCGAGTCGATGACCACTGCGAATGTTAAGCACCTAGGCAAGAGTACTTCCCAGGAGGTCATCCATCCTAGAATTACTCTCGCCCAGGCTCGCTTAACTTCGGAGTTCTAAGTCATGCACCTAACCAATATTACCCAAAAGACCGGCCTGTTAGGAATGGAAGACATAGCTACTTAACCCCGACCTATAACCAGGATGTCCCATAACATCACCCCCCTCCCCCCCTCCCCCCCCCCCCCCCCCCCCTCGCGAGCCGACGACCACGGTGGCCCAATGACATAGGCCTGACCCGGGTTTTATTCAACGGCTACCTGTATTTTAATCCAGCCTTTGCGCGTGACGCAGCAACATTGCCCAACCTGGGTTTTTATCCTACGGCCTACCAATATTTAAATCCAGCCTCTGCACCGTTGCCAGGAATCGAACTCGCGATCGAGGGTCAACTCTGATACCAAAATGTTAGGTTCTTACCGAGCCATGGATCGAGTCACCCTTCTTTCCTCTCTTCCCTCCATATTGAATCTTGACGCTGGAGAGGATTCTTGTTTTTGGAACGTGGAATGGTGGAATTTGAAATGGGAGTGATTGAGCTTTGAAGGAAGCTCAACTTGGACCTTAAAGGGAGAATCCGACCTAGACCTCTGAGGGAGAATTTGACCTATTTAATTCTAATTTTCTCAATACTTACTTTCCTTCACCTTGACGTCCCCATAAATAGGGTCGAGGATGGAAATACCAATTAGACCCATGGGTCAATTGGTTCATGCCATATTACATCTAAACCAAACCAAACCAAATGGAATTACATTAAAAGGAAATTGACATAATTTAATTCCTATGCTTGTTGATAACTCGTGATGCTATGGAGTCCATAACACTTTAACTTTTTCCAAAAAATAAAGTATCACTTCAATTAATGAAAAAATTTTAGGATGTAGTATGCATTCATACATGTTTTAAAATATCATATATATTGGAAGATGAAGGCATATTGGAAGATGTACCATTTTATACAAAAAGAATTTATAAATCATTTGCAGCAAGCAGGGAGTTCATGATGTTCTCTCACCCCAAGCTTGAGGGGCTGTGTTGGAAGATAGGCCCAAGCCCACATGACCAAGGAAAGATCACATATCTAAGAGTATGATAAGATGGTCCACATGACCAAGGAAGGCCCACAAGATGGGCCCAAACACATAAGAAGTAGGACCCACCATGATTACTACGAGTTGGCATCCTTATCACATAAGTTGGAAGATCAAGAAGGACTCACAAAGGCTTCTTTATCTTATGGTCACGTCCTAAAAGTATTCTAGTTTGAGTTATGTGTGTCTTTTATCTATACTGAGTTATTTAATTATGCTAGGACTTATCTTTTAAGTGTTAGACTTTGGGTGTAATTGGGACAAAGGTAGTTTTATTGTAATTGGACTCTACTACCTCTTCTATTATAAATAGAGGTTCATGTACTCTGATTATTATAATAATATGAAGTCAATGAAGTATTTATCTTTTCCATAAATTCAACATGGTATCAGAGTGGGTTTTGTGAGTTGACTTGGTCAACACACAGAGATAATGAGATATTTTTCTCTAAACCCTAAACTCTAATTCTAGGTCCGTAATTTATTTATTTTAGTCCCTACACCTGTAGATTGCTTTGCATTTTTAATCTCTATAATGAGATTTTCATATTGAAAATGATATATTGAAAGAAAGATATTTGAGTTTAATTTCCATGGAAAAATGATTTTTTCTAATCGGAATTATCTGCAGAGAGATATCGATATTTGAATGATCAAAGGTCAGATTATAAAGAGGTTTGAGCAGTAGTAGAAAGATTCAAATTCTGAGGTATTTTATGCTACCAAGAACTAGACTTTATATGGATAAATATATATAAAAAGAAAGATCTATAAGTCTATTATTTTACCTATTCAACCAATGTTTTATCTGAGTTATCTACAAAGATAAATAGATATTGGAACCAACAAAGGTCATATTGAAAAAGAGGTTCGAGCAGCAGTAGAAAACTTCAAATTTTGAGGTATTTTTTGCTATCAAGAAAGAGACTTTATATGGAGAATTATATATCAAAAGAAGTATATGTAAGTCTATTTTATTACCTATTCAACAAACTCTCGGTATGAGTTTTTTTAAGGAGATATTAATCTTGGAATAGTCAATGGTCATTCTGGAAAAAAAGGAGAAACAATATTTAGTTCGGCCAAATGACAGAGACCAAAATCTATCAGATTATTTATCTTCTAATAATTATATTTATGAAGAGAAGTTATACTTAGATGAAATTTATTTAAGTCTAGTTTCATAAGGAGAAAAATTCATGTCAATCTAATCTATATTTAAAGATATATTCGCATTGGAAGAATCAAAGGTCATGCTGGTATTCTGTTGTATTGAAAAATCCGAATTTAAGCCGATTGTTTTGCATCACTGTTTGAGTTGCTATATCAGGAAAATATTTTAGTTGTCCCTAGTTTAAGGTCTCAATGCTACATCTCTATTATTTGGGCTTATTTCTACATCTATGATATTTGGTTCAAGCTAGGATCACTTCCATTACATCCTAGCTTGAGGGGGAGAAGTAGAAGAAGTATATGAAAGAGGTATTTTATTCCATATGTTGTGGATAAGTTTATGTGACCAAAATATTCAAGAAAGGGGATGCACAAAAGATGAAGCTTTTGCATCTAATAAAAAATATTTATATCTGATTATGATTATTTCATGGATCCTTCTACAAGGTTTATTATTTTGGTTCATGTTATATGAGTTGGGAGATGGTCATGTTATATTCAGCTGCACTTATTATGTCTCTTTGGGGACATTATTATTGAAGAAAAGGTGGCCTCAGTACCTTTTCTCATAACATAATTTATTTGACTCTTACAAATATCATGGTTGGGACATTGATAGATGTCAGATTC